>NC_080641.1:9644757-11067257 GCF_027579445.1 Ammospiza nelsoni
TATCATTACAAAGAGAATTTCCTCTAGGTGTGTGCAATAAGGCAGTGGGGCTGACCTGTGATCCTGGCACTGAGCAGCGTTAATGACTCCCCTTTGCAGGTAATAAGCAGCAAATGTACACATTTTTGGGAGATCTGAATATTTTTTTTTCTCTTTTTAAGACTGCTGTCTTCCTAGGCCAGACTTAATTAGCAGACCTCATTATTTCCTGAAATGTAACTTGACTTCTATTGAATGAGAATTGTTCAGTGGATGGGAAGCAGCAGAGCAGTGCTGCAATATTCATATTGTTTTAATTGCAACATTAACATTTCATGCCGCTCTTGGCACACTTTCAGGTGCGGCCCTTCAGCTCAGTGCCACACTCTGAAAGGCTGGATCAGAACAATTAGGATAGAGTGACTGGATTTCTGGGTTTTCTTTTTTTTTTTTCCTTCTATTTTAATGAACATAAGCTTGAATTCAGTCCCCCTCCCTTTGTTGGGCAGAACAGGGAGTTACCACCCCTGGAGTGTAAATCCTTCTTTTTTTTTTTTTTTTTTTTTTTTTTTTTTGTGAGTAGAGGATGTGCTGTAGCACATGTTTAAATTGTGTTTTTGTGGAGCTGAAGCCCCACAGGTACAAGTGATACGTGATCCACCAGGCTGAAGGCGCCTCCTGGGATTTGACCTTTATCAGGTGAATCAGAGAAGTCCCAAAATGTGTCTGGCCAGCTGGGATAGTGTCACGAATGAGCTGGAGGGAAAAAGGTTATTTCTCACGTCTCAGTTTCTGCCAGGGCTCTGGAATGCCTGAGGCTGGAAATGACACTCAGAACAGGTAAGGACTGGGTTACCAGTGCAGATCCTAAATGAGCACAGGGATCACCCTGCTCTATCCCCTAACTGCACACAGGGTTTGGCTTTGTGACAGGGGCATCAGACAGCTCTGGGCTCAGCCTGAGAAGGGCTGTGTCACACTGGGGATGTGAGAACATTAACTCAGAGGGAGAGCCAGGAGGCTGCTGTATCCCCTTCAAAAGGAAGAACAAAGGTTTCTGAAGCTCACTCTTTGCTCCTGGGGGAAGGACACCCATGCTGCTGCCTGCCAGCCCTGTGCTGGGGCTGGTGGGCAGCAAGGAGCTGAGTGTGGAGGAATGGGCTCCCTCTCAAGTGCCACCCATCAGTCAACAGCTTGATGAGTAAGTGATCCTGCTGAGAGCTCAGCAGGCACTGCTCCGACTCTGGGCTGCCTTCCTGGCAGCAGTCTGAGGGTGAAACATCCTTCTGGAAGGTGAAATCTCTGTCCATGTGGTGGAGAGGCAATGGGAGAGCTGTGGGGCTGAGGGAGCTGCTCAGCCCATCAGTTCTCCCCCTTGGAGCTGGGCATGACACTTCCTTTTAGGCAGCAGCTGAACTCATCCATAGGTCTGGGAGGGTAATTAAGGATGGTAATTAAGGCTGGAAACGCAGAAGGATTCAGCTTGGTCTCTGGAAGTAGGACAAGGGAAGGGCACATATTGCATTTCCATGGGCTTTCCAAAGGCTCACATGCCATCATAGCTGGCTGGATCTTCTCTCAGCCAAACCGGCCTGGAACCTTCTGCTGTTGGTACAGTGTGCACTGGGATCCATGAAACCTCACCTTCTCTGGATGTACCCTTTGGGATTGGAGTCTCTGCTGTCCAGTAAGGTATTTGTGCTGAATGGAGCATCTCCCTTCCCTGGGATATTTACGGCATCTCTCCCACACAAATTGTCTGATGTCTAATAAGGGATGATACACTTCAGTTTGGATGGTGCTAATAATGTCTCTCCTCAGTTTGGTAGTCTGTTCCCACGAAATTTATAGACTCTGACTGTCTCCAAGACCTCCGTTGCTCTGTCACATCAGCTCGAAATCTGTTTGCAGTGTCAGGAGTTGCTGGGGAGTGGGCAGAGGACAGACGGATGCAGCAGGATCGCATATGCCCTGCATTCCTCGGGAAACGGGGCTGGAAATGCACAGATCGGGCACGGGGGCAGCTGTAGTGCCTCGGCTCACGGGGCTGGTGCTCGGGAGAGCAATCGGGCGGTGTGGGAGGAAGGTGATGAGCGCGGAGCACGTTGTGCTGCCTGGGGCGAGCAGCAGGGCCCCGATGGGAAACAGCCCCCGCAGAGGATGAACGAGCCAGCCCCGAGCTCCTGGCTGCTGTGAGGAATTGCCTGGCTAAAGGATAATGAATGCCGCAGCAGGAGACAGAGCGTGTCTCCGAGGCCATTCATCCCCTTTATCACCCTGCTAACAAGCCCCAGAGCGGCTTTAGAGAGACTGCTCTGGAGCAGCAGCATCCCTCAGCCCTGCTGCTGCCTGGGTGCTGCGGGCAGGGGTTCTACATGGGGCAGGAGGGATCAGAGGGAAAACCACGGAGCAGCTCTCAGAAAACACCCCCAGGTTTGGATCTCTGCTCTGGGGACTGTGCCTTGGCTTTGGTTTGGCTGGCATGGACAGCGTGCCCTCCTTCAGGCCCTGTGTGGTGCCAACTGGGAGATCCAGATGTAAAAGCCAAGGTGCCGACTGGGAGATCCAGATGTAAAAGCCAAGCATCCATCTTTTTAAAGTACTTCTGGGCAGCACCCTTAGGAGGATTGCTCCATCCTAACTCCCAGCTTGCCTAAGATTTAAGATGTGTGAGATTTATATGAGACCCAAGAGGAGTTTGGGGCCGCCAGCACGTAGGTGAGTTGGTTCTGCTTCACTTGCAGCACAGCTGAGGCTGTGTGTGAGCCTGGTGAGAGGAGGAAAGGGCAGGAGTGATGTGCTCTTCATGAGAGCTAATAAAAGCTAATCCATCCCTTTGCTCCAAGACAGTGGGAAGCATTAGTGGCTGGCTGAGTGCCTCTCCCACTGCTGCGTGCCTCTGCCTTCCCGCTGGCTGGGAGAAAAGCGTGTCCTCCGTGCTGGGGAAGGAGCTCTGGCAGAGCTGTGCTGCCTGCAGCTGCTCTCTGTAGCTGCCATGCCTCCTGGGAAGGAAAATCTGCCAGAGAGCCCAGGCAGGTGAGGCTGGGAATGAGGATGGACATTCCTTGGGCAATATCTCATGGCAGGCCTCAGCTCCAAGAGAGGCCTGCCATGAGAGAGGCCTCTGCTCCAGGGCTTGGGCCATGGCCTGTGGGAGCAGAGGAGAGCATCACCTCTGGTTTTTGAGGAACATTTGAAGGAGCTGGGGTTGTTTAGCCTGGAGAAGTGGAGGCTTAGAGGTGACCTTATTGCTCTCTACACCTTCCTGAAGGGAGGCTGTAGCCAGGTGGGTGTGATGGTGTTCACAGGGGTCTGAGGAAGAGGGAAGAGACAAGGATCTGACTCTACGTGTCAGAAGGTTTAATTTATTATTTTATTATATATATTATATTAAAACTATACTAAAAGAATAGAAGAAAGGATTTCTTCAGAAGGCTAGCTAAGAATAGAATAGGAAAGAATGATAACAAAGGTTTGTGGCTCAGGCTCTGTGTCCGAGCCAGCTGACTGTGATTGGCCATTAATTACAAACATCCAACATGAACCAATCCCAGATGCACCTGTTGCATTCCACAGCAGCAGATAATCAATGTTTACATTTTGTTCCTGAGGCCTCTCAGCTTCTCAGGAGGAAAAATCCTAAGGAAAGGATTTTTCATAAAAGATGTCTGAGACAGGTGGGATCGGTCTCTTTCTCCAGGTAGTACTGATAGAACCAGAGGACACAATCTCCAGCTACCTCAGGGAAGGGATAGGTTGGATATCAGGAAAACGTTTTTCACAGAAAGAATAATAAAGTACTGGAATGCTCTTCCCAGGGAGGTGGTAGGATCACCATCTCTGGATATGTTTAAAAAAGACTGGATATGGCACTTGATGCTGAGAGGAACAGTGGATTTGTCTTTACAAACAAGCTGTGGGTCTGCTGGTAGATAAAACCAGCACTGGGAGATAAAAGAAACAATGGGAAGGATTCCCCTGATTGATGAATGGAAAAATATAATTGCTTTTACAAATAAACTTTAGGTTTGCTGATAAAATGAAATTAGACATTAAGAGATGAAAGAAACAATGGGGAAGAAAACCCCCTAAATTCCATAAGAATTGAAAATGAAAAAGGAGGGTTATACGTTAGAAGGAAATCTTTGGTAGCAGACATATTGTGCAGTCTGTGCCTCAAGTACCTCAGCCAGTGGGGAAAGAGAGAAGGGAAATGTGGCTGGGAAATTGGGATAAAAAGGGAGGCTGCATCTTCCAAAAAATTGAGAGACCCCAGGGGAATGCCCCATGGCCTCTCCCTTTATTCCAATAAAGTCAAAAGGACTCCTCTGTCTCCTTTTCGGACATAAACCTCTGATGTTTGTGGATTAGTTTTCTTAAGAGTGCTATAGGCTAGTTGAGAAGTGAGGGCATAGGTTGGACTCCATGACCTTAGACGTTTCTTCCAACCTCATTATTCTGTGTAATTCTGTGTGACTGGTGTATATGAGACCCTCAGGCTGGAGCCAGCTGAGCCCAAATTGGTGCCCAAATAGGTTGGAACACCCTCAGCAAACAGCCTGTGTGCTCACCTGTGCACTGTGTGTGCAGGTATGAGCTGTGCCGCCCTGCCAAGAGTGATTTGTGTCTGGGGCACAGTGCACAGTGGGTGATCAACTAGAAATAATTGCCTGTAATTGAAGGTTTTACTATTTCATCCTGCGTGTTTTCTTAATTTCTCCTTCTTCTCCTCCTCCAGGTTTAGCTCTTAGGGAATGCATTTTGTGTGGTCGAGGGTAAACACCCCACAAGCAGTGCTAGTGAGAGAAGGGAAAGCAAACAGGGGACAACGTGTATTGTTTGGGTGTCCTCAACAAATGCTGATAGTGGTTTTATAGGGGCAAAGAAGGAGGAGAAAAGCTGCAAAGCTTTGCAGATAGAAGGGGCAGAGTGCCATGGTAGATAGAGTGGTTCCAGTGAGGGCAGAAACAGGAGGAGAGCAGCAGGTGGTGGGGATGGCCTGGAATGTGTTTGCAGAGCTGTGGAGCAGAGGAGAAAGTGCATCATGGAGCCAGGTGTCTCCTTGAGTGTCAGCAGCAAGAGGACTGTAAGCCTGATTTTTTTGTCTATTTTTTTTTTTTTAATCAGGAGGTCTCCAAGCATTTTGAAAAGAAGCTAAGATCACAGATTGAAAAAATTCCCATCTTGAGGCTTCAGTGACCAAGTCTGGAGGTAGCCAAAGGAACCTGTGAGGGTTGAGCCTTTGTCACAAGCTTTCCTCCCAAAAATTCTGCACTCCAGACCTTGGCCCGTCTCCCAGAGCCCTGTGCTGAGCAGAGTGATGATGGGGAGCTCACTGGAGGCCAGTCCTGTCCCACGAGGTGGCACAGGACATGCTGCCTCCTGAGGCCACTGCTGTCAGATGGATTGCCTCTGGGAAGGGAGGAGGTTGGCCAGCCAAGTGGCCTTTCAAAGCAGGCTGCAATTTAAAGGGTGCCAGGCCATGTGAGGCCCCCTTGACCTCTCAGTGTGTTGGGAGGAGTTCACTTTCAGCCCAGAAACATCTGGTGCTTTTTCTTCTTCTGCCAGCACCATTAAATGTCGAGTTGAAGGGAAACACAATTCATCACCTTCCTCGTGGGCTGCCATTCAGCCAAGAGTAACAGAGATTAGCCTTCAATCACACCAGGGCTGGGGCTGAAGGAAACCTTCCCGAGGACACGCTGGAGAAACATTTTCATTAGCAGAGGAGAACATGATGGAGATGAAGTGTCCCTTCACCTCGGCTGCCAGACCTCTGGCCTGCCTGGTGCTAACAGGGAGTGCTGGCTGAGGGACTGGGCCAGCACAGGGCTCTGAGTGCTGTCTGCAGCCAGATGTGAGCAACAGCTGGGACACAGCAAAGCACTGCTTTTATATCAGCTCGGGGTGGTCTTGGTTTTCCTCCTGCCTATGAGCTCTCACTGCCAGGAATAAACTGTCTCTCCTGACTGAGAGGAGAAAACATGTGCTAGGGCACACACCTGAGTGGGTGTGGGCCAGAAAAACAATGTCCTTGGGTGAGAGTGTCCATGGGGCAGGAGGCATCACAGCCTCTGCCTCCTGCAATGTGTTTTGCAAATTTAACAGGTCTGCCTTGGTGGTAGTAGAGGCTTTCTCTGCTCCATGGCAAGCTGCTCCACAGCTCTTTGCTCTTACTCTGCATCCCCCCAAGGCAGCTGAGGTGCCCAGGATTCACTTGTGCTGTTGATGTTGAGGAAACACCCCCTGGCCCCCAGCTGGGTGCCTGGCACAGGGCTGTCTGTCCCAGTTAATGGGAATTAACCAGCAGGATCCCTGCAGCCCTGGCTGCCATCCCCCACCACCTCAGCTCCCCGGGGCTGGCGTGCTCCTGACAAAGGCAGGCTCCATCTCTTTCACTCACAGCTGAAGGATGCCTTGCCTGCTCCTATCTTGCAGGTTGCAGGGAAATCATTTTAATTTGCGTGGCACATTCCTTTGGGCGTAGGTTGGGGGAGGAAAAGAAAAAATCCAAAAGAAACTCTGGCCATCCTGGGTATTTTGAGTTGTTTGCAAAGGACCATTAATATCTCTTTTTCTCTTTTTTTTTTTTTTTTTTTTTTTTAATTCCCTGTTGTCTGTTCTCTCTCAGGGGCTGCCTGTGGTGCTGCATTGACATCACATCTCTGTGGTGAAGGTAGGCTGGGTCTCAGTGCTCCCTGAGACACAGAGGGAGCCCCATCTCTTCTCTCACTCTCCCTGGGTGCCCACCACATGCACAGCCCTCTGAGAAGGAGCTCCCTGGCTGGGAGGGTGAAGGCTCAGAGGTATTTATGCCTTTTGGGATGGGTTTTATCAGGAATGGGATTTGAGCTCCCTGAGAGGGAGGTGACACAGGCTGGCAACTGGGGAATTGGTTTGGAACATCAGAACAAATGGCTGCTGTAATTATGGAGCATTCTCTTGTTAAGTTGCCTCTCATGTCACCCTCCTCCATTTCAGAACTGAGAGGAAATCATGGCCCCAGAGCATTTTTCCCCCTATGGTGCCTTCACCTTTCTTGTATTCCCTTTTCCCCTACAATCTCAGCTGGCTGAGTCTCACTGCCAGCCTATTGAAAGGAAAGGCACGTGCTGGCTTATGGAGGCAGAGAGACCTGAGACAGGATAAATCTGTATGCAATGAGAATGGGGGGAAGCAAGTCAGCTGCTCTGACACTTTTATTATGGAGCCAGGCTGCTTGGGGATGAATCTTTCTTGAAGTGTGTTGCTGGATGACATTTCTACCAGGTCTCAGCAGTAACCTTCACCAAGCCTTGCTGCCCAGCTCTGTGCTTGCGTTTTCCTGGGACAAAGGGAACGACTATCAGCTGGAAATGCCACAGGCAGCAGGGATCAGTGGGGCTCCGTGCACCTCCAGTGAGTCTGAAAGCACCTGGAGCTCTTCAGGCTTTAGTGACTCCAGCTTATGGCGGCATGTGGTGTTTTGCAAAGGACTTGTGGGCTCCTACATCGGTTCCTCATTTCAGAAACAAAGAGGATGCAGCAGAGACCAAAATGAAATCCTCCTCAGAGGTGTCCAGAAGGATGGATAAGTGCAAGAAAATATAATTCCATGGCTCTGGAAAAGGAGTATCCACTTGTTTAGTAACCTGCTAATGAGTGCTGGCTGTGCTCCGTGCAGAGGCTGGGAGCCACAGGAGATTTGGGGTTACAGAGAGGGCTGGGCAGGGTTTGCTGCCCTCTCAGCTCCTTTCCTGTATCACTGTCAGCTCAGATTTCACATCAAGAGCGTGATGTTATGGCTGGCGGTGACAACAGCAGAATGTCACTGGCAGAGGTGAAATCTTTCCCTCCATGAGGGTAATTCTCCCTTCCCTTTCCCCTTCCCCTTAGCTTGTGTTGGGCCCTGCTGGCTGCTGGTGCTGAGCAGGGCAGGCCCTCATGCTGCTCAGGGGACAGCACTTGCTGTGCTGAGCAGGACCTCCTGCTCTCTGGGTCAGTGGCTGCCTGGCTCTGCTGCCTCTTGGCTGCACAGTGACCTGGGACAGAGGGAAACCCCTCATCACTGCCTGAAACAAACTGGGGCGGTTGGGAGCTGCACTGTTTGCCATCATGTGCTCCTCTGCCATGCTGGCAGGCTTGTACCACTGGAGGTCTGCCAGGGATGTCCCTTCAGAGCCCCCCTATGCTCTTTAGGGCCAGGCCTAAGCTAGATCTGGGTCTGAGGGACAGCCTTACATGTTAATAGTTCATGTTCCCTGCAGGCTGCCTCTCACCTCCTCTGAGCTGGAGCTGATCATGTGGAAAGGTGCCTGTGCCCAGCTGCTCCAGCATCTGTCCCCAGGTGCCAGTTCAGCAAAGCCTTGGTGTTGTTCTGGGTCCAGTTTTCATTTTCCAGCTGGTTATGGAGAAAGGGATGAAGGTTCCTGCTGCCGCCAGGCCACAGTAGAAAACAGAGGAAGGGGACTGGCCTCTTAGTGTGCTTAAAGATCCAAAAGTTTAATCTGACTCTGTTTCTCCCTCATCCCTGATCCTGTTGAATCTTTTCCATCTGATGCCTGAGTCTTTTTTTGTTTTGCTATTTTTTCCTTGTTCCCTTTCCCCCTCACTTTATGAAAAATGGGTTTCCCATCTGCATCTGTCAGGAGTCTGCCTGAGCCGGGTGTACGGCTCGGTGAATATACAAATGTGTGCTTGGGTCACGGCCCCCCTGACAGGCCAGAGATGAATTCCAAACAGGAAGAGCAGGGAGAAGAGCTTCTGCTGCTTCTCATGGTTGTTTTTGTTATCCCAAGGAGGTGTGAGAATCGCCTTTGGGAGCAGTGCTTCCTTCTGCTCCTGCTCTGCCTTACCAAGGATCAGTTCTCTCTCATCCATCATCACATGAGTCCTCCTTGCTCCCATCTCAGCTGCTGATGGGAATGCTGGGGAAAGGGAAAACTTTTTAATCCTGCTTTTTACTACAATTCTTTTCTCTCTGCCTTTTGAATCCCACCTGTTAGGCCCATGACAATGCATTTGGCAGGCTGGGGCTTGAGCACACTCCGTGGTCCAGGTACTTTTAAAGAGAGTGAAGGATGAGATAGAGGGAAGGGCATTGTTTTGTAGAATCATAGAATATCCTGAGTAGGAATCCACAAGGATCATAGAGTCTAACTCCTCTCCCTGCACAGGACATCCCAACAATCCCACCATGTGTCTGAGAGCATTGTCCAAACACTTCTTGAGCTCTGGCAGGCTGGTGGCTACAACCACTGCCCTGGGGAGCCTGTTCCAGTGCCCAATCACCCTCTGAGTGAAGTTCATTTTCCCAATACCCACCCTAAACCTCCCCTGACACAGCTTCTTGCTGTTCCTTTGGGTCCTGCTGCTGGTCACCACTTTGACCTAAGCCCCTTAAAGGGCTTAAAATTCAGCTTTGGAATTTTTCAGCAGTGGTGCACAGCTCCACATAGGATGTCCTGAAATCACCTGGATGCTCCTGCGCATTTCAGCCTCTCTGTGTCCCCTTTCCCTGCTGCAGGTGAGCAGGGAGAAGAGCTCCCTGTGGGGCTCTGCAAGGAGTTCTTGTCTGTATTCTGTGTACCTGCAGGGTCTCTCAGGTGCCCAAAGGGAGCTGACAGCCTGCCCTGACACCCAGGGGTTTGCTGAGCTGCTCCTGCCCCTTGGCTTTGTGCAGGCTGGTGTGGGAGCTGCTTCCCTCACCCCCGTGTCAGAGAAGCCAGGTGGGTTCAGAGCAGCAGGCAGGCAGAACAAGTCTGTCCATCCATGCTCTTGCTACAGCTACCTGGTCAAGGAGGGGACATTCCTGGGAGGGCAGACCCCCACTTTGGCAGGAAGAGAGAGCAGGCAGCTTGAGCTGAGCTCATTTTTTCACCAAGCAGATGGATGTTCAGTGGGGCCCCACAAAACCCCTCTCGCTCCAGGCTGCGAGCCCACCGAACCAAAGCATTGTGCTGACACGGAGAAAAGCATCACTCCCATTGATGCTCGGCCTGAGCTGCTGCTTCCATTCCACTCAGGGCTCAGCAGCAGCCTCCTCCTGCCCCCAGCTCCCAGGAGGAGCCGGCTGCACACCTGCATCCAGGCGAGGAGGGAGCAGGAGCTGTGCAGCCACGAGGAAGGCGCCGATGGCAGATCCCTGCAGCATTCCCACCCCGCGGGGCTCTTGGCCAGCGAGCTTTGAAAGCTCTCGGAGCTCCTGCAGGTGAGAGCCAATTTGTCTGCTCTCCTGCCCAGGTGCCATCTGTTTGTGGGATTGCCTGAGCGTGGATGAGCACGGCGGGGATGGCGAAGGGAAAAGGGCTGCTGGGGCGGGAGAGATGAGCTGAGAAGTTTCCTTGGGTATCTTCAGCACTTGTGGCTGCCGGTGATGCTTCTCGTGTGCGCCGCGGTGGGGAAATCACAGGCTGTCATTTGGTGTTCCTGGAGCGTGATGGGGCGCTGAGGCACCGCTAATAGCAAACCATCATTTTAATGCTAATTTCCTCCCATTAGCTCAGGCTGGGGGAGGCTCAGCCTGGGTGGAGGGAAGCCATTAACAGATGGAGAAAGGGGGGATGTGTGGAGGTTTTTTCTGCACCCCCAGAAGGGATTTCCAAAGGGCAGATGACTAACTACCACTGGGAAAACTGGTGGGAGGCACTGGGGTCAGTCTGTGGTGGATGTGTGGGTGGGAGGAAGAGCAATGCCTCGTTCCAAATCATCTTCCTGTAGGGATTTCTGGAGTTTGGCTTGAATGTGGTGTTGGCTGCTTGTGGCCAGCCCGGTGTGCCCTGTGACCCAGGGGATGCTCAGAGCACTGGCAGAGCTGGTGGCATCGTTGTCCTTCCAGCAAAGAAGACAAGCAGGGCTGGGTTTGGCTGCTGTCATCTTGGGAGGGGCTCCTCAGTGCAGGAGCCTGGCCATCTCTGTTGGGTGATGGATGGGCTCAAAGCAGAGATATTTGAAAGCAAAGAGGTAAAAAAAGGAAATCTGCCCTTTTGCCATGAGAACAAGGCTGGCTGTCCCAAGCTGGAGAGCTGGCAGGAGAAACCAGGGGCTCACTTTGGAGTTATGAAGGAAACTCAGCCATTTCCCTGCCCTTTCCAGAGGTGGTGGTCCCCAGTTCCAGCCTCTTGGTCAGGCTCCTCTAGCCGTGCTTGCCCAGTGGAAGAGCCTGGAATGCTGTAGGTGCCTGGAGCTCTGGGGGGGTTCAAGAAAGAAGACTGTCTGTAAGGCCTGTTTGGGACTGTTTGGGCAGCAGTCAGAGAGGTTCCTCTGCCACTTCTAGACCAGCATGGAAACGTTGGGACTAAAGGAATGTGAGCTCAGTTGTTGTGTCTGTCTGGAAAGAAACTGGTTGCCTGCTAATGAGGGACAGCACTGTTTGAAGTCAAGGGCCCTGTGGTGTCCTGTCTGGGGTGTGACACCTCTCCTGAAACACACCAGCCTATGCTGACCTAGACCCTGGCTTCATCATTTCATAGGGAAGCCTATGTGGATTTATTTAAAACCCACTTAAAGACTGTTTGAAAACTCTTTTGTCACCTGGCAGAGAATCAGGAGAAGGACAAAAGCAGCCACAATAAACCAGGAACTGGTTAAATGGCAAAGGGACTTAAAGCCAAGAAGGGACCATCCTGCCAGGAGGACAATAGCACCAGGCTACATTAGTGGAGTACCAGCTATCAGATCCATCTCGGCATGGAGCATGACTCACTGTTTTTAAAGAAGTTATTTCCATCTGAGAAAATGGCTCCTATATTTTATAAAGGCTTTTCCCAGCTTTGGTTGAGGAGAAGAAGGGAAAAGTGAAGGGCTACTTTTTCCTAGTTGAGGAGAATCAAACTTTCCTTCAAGTAGCTGAGCCAGGAAACCAGTGCCCTACATGCTCCCAGGAATAGCACAATCCAGTAGTTTTGGGGGGAGGAAAGAAGGAGGAATGAAACAGCATTGCTGTTCCCAGTTCAGCACTCTGAATAATGAGGCTGCAGGCTGGGGGCAGAGCTGCCTGCCCAGAGAGGCGCCTGCGTGCAGGAGATGGACACGGCCAGTATCTCACGTGGGTTGCTGTCTGAAGAGATGTCTCTCTAATTTTCTACATCACTGAGAGCACAGCACAACACCATCAGTCATTGTCAGCCTCCCCTCTGAAAGCCACCTCCTACCTGGCTGTGCTGTGCTGTCCCCTGAGTCCTGCCTGTGCTGGGGACCGCAGTGTCCCGGGCAGCAGCACTGCAGGCACTGTCCCCCCAGGGGCTTCTCATTTGTTGTGTTACAGCTTGCTTGTGCTCCTTCCTCCTCCTCTGGCGCCTGCTCCTTGCCAGCACTTCATTTCCAGATAAATCTTCCCCTCCTGGAGCCAGAAAAGGCCAAATGCTCCGTTTATCCCCTCTGAGGAGAAGGTGTGGGGCTGCCTCACTCAGTGTGTACTGCCTGGGGGTGGGCTTGGTGCTTGCAGTGCTCATCTGAGGATGGGGAAGTTGGGCTTTGCAGTTCCCATGGGTGTGCTCAGGACTGGCTTCCTTGCCCCAGCTCTGGGCATGGAGCAGCTTTCATGCAGTGCAGCAGCTCTTGGTCCCTCATGTCCCTGTAGGACACAAAGAAACACAAGCACACACCGCTTCACCTTAAGGTGAAGGAAAAAAGAAGCTTATTTTCTGACTCCAACATTTATATATTTCCAAAAGTGACAGCGGATTGGAGGGTGATAGTGCCACCTCTCCAATGACACTGGACAGACCAACAGTCCATCAACTTTCTCCTCCTCCATAAAAGAATGCAAAACAATGAGTTATTTACAGAAAGTGTGTGAGAAAGTTCGCTACAAGAATGTCAATGTCAGAAGGCTTAGAAAATCTTAAAAAAACAGGATGACACCCTAATCTCTCCTTTTGTGAAGCCCCCTGCTCCTTCCTGCCTGGCTGTGTTTGTCCAGGACCCAGGGGCACTGCTTTGGCAGGAGCAGAGGTGCTGGGTCTTCTCCTGGCCAGAGGGCTGGTGGGACACAGATCTGTGCTTGGGGCTGTTTCTTCTGCTGCAGCACAGACAGAGCTGGTGGATCTGCTGCCTCTTGCTTCTTCATCTCTGTCACATGCTAAATTGGATGCTCTTCCTCAGTTGTGGTGGCTCTTGGACCTACCAAAACCCAGCTGAGCTGTTCCTGGTACCACGATAGAGAAGTTGTTTGCAGCCCCATGTCTGACTCCCTGGGCTCCAGCTCCAGCTAGAGAACCAAGGACTGAGCTGCTTCCCTGAGCACAGCCTTAGAGAGAAACACTTTCAGAAGAAACCCTTGCAATTGCCACCTCCCTCTCAGCCTCTTCACTGGTTCCTGAGAGTTGCTGAGCATCCTTGACCTCTCTCTCAGGATGGTTCCCTGCATGTGTCAGCCCTGCTCTGGTGTTGTGGAGCTGTTGCTGGCATCTGTAACAGCTGCCTTGTTTACTTCCCAAGTGCTGCCCTTTCTGTAATGAGCTGTAATTCATCCTGCTTTATGCAGGGCTCCAGCATACCTGGAGCAAGGAGGGTGTGCCATCAAACCACCCCCTGGACCTGGGCTTGCTGATCTCCTGGAGAGGTAAAACAGGGAGGACAAGGGGGACCAGATGGAAATGGGGAATAATTACCTTGCAGGGTGAAGGGGGCTGGCTGGAAGCTGACACACAGGTGCAGATGGATGGTTATGGCAGGCAGGGTGGAGGGATGAAAGATGCCTTTTTAAAGCATCTGCCTCCCTCTCTTCCTCTGCTTTATAACCTGTTTTTATAGAGACTGCATGAGGAACACATTTTTTTTTATTAGCAGCTTGGGAGTGGAGAGTAATAAAGATTAATTTTTAAAAATAATTCTTTGCATTATCTTTTAATTTCCTGTGGCAGGGTTTGACTTTTAAATCTGCAAATGGACTTAACTGCTAATGTGCTCACCAGTTCAGAAGTGGCAGCCAGAGGAGCTGTGGGACTCGGTGAAGGTGGGAGAAGCCCCAGAGTTGAGCCTGGAGCCCCAGGAAAGGTTGTTCCATGGCCAAAAGGACCCATTCAGGTCCTTCCACAGCTGTATCTCCATCCCAGCAGACTGGGAGAGATCCAATCCATGCTGCAGCTCATGGTGCCCATTGTGCTTCCTTCCACTGGTGGCAGTGAGGAAGCTCCTGTGAGGAGGAAGGAGGGAAGCCTGATGTCCCTGCTGTGGGTGTCAGCTCCTTGCTGGCCTCCCCCAGGATGGTGTGTCCTGCTGGGACCTGTGCTGAGCTCTGTGGGATGGTGGGGCTGTCCAGGCCAGCTGGGCTCCAGGGAAGAGTGGTTACAGCCCTGGGGAGTGGGGATGGAGTGTGAGGAAGGGGATGGAGTGACAGCACTGGGGCTCTGCCAGGAAAGGCTCTCCCTGCCCCCTGATCCACAGCATCCATCCCAGCCCCCAGCAGCACAGACCAGCTGATGCTCTGCCTGGGAGACTGGCTTGCCCTGGAGCTGCAGAGCCTTCCCTGCCTTGGATGAGCTCTCACATGCCCTGCAAGGGCACCAAGGTGCCTCTGAGCTGGGGAGAAGTGATGCCCAGCATGCAGATAGCCCAGCCCCACCTTTCTTTGGCCCCTGACCAGCTCAGAGCCTGTTTTCCACCACACAGCCCTTTGGCTGAGCTTGCTCTGACTTGCTGGTCTCCCTGTAACAGCATGGTGAAGGCAGAGAGCAGCCTCAAGGATCAGCAGCCCTCTGGCTCACACAGGTATGGAAGCAGCTGTGCCTCAAGTGCCTGGGGTGGTCTTTGGGAAGGCAGAAGTGAAGGAGGGAGCACAGCTGGAATGTTGATTGAGCCCTGAGAAGGTTTTTAACTGGAATGTATTGCTCCTGTGTTGGAGCCAGGAGCAGGATGGGGGGTTTTGGAGATGCCTGGGGATGGGGAAGAGCCAAGTCCTGCATGGGGAGGGAGCAGTGTGACCCAGACTGCTCCCTGTGCCAGATGCCATCTGGAGCAGGCTCTGGGCATGCCTGGGTGTCTGTGTGTCCTGGCAGCCCTGGAAGTGGCCTTCAAAAGGGCTGGTGGGTGGGAAGAGACAGCCGCTGTTTCAAGATAGCTCTCAATATTCATGGGAATATTCATGGCCAGCTCTGCTGCCCCAGGGGCTGTGCTCCCCTCCTCCCTCTGCACACCTGGAACAGGGATGCAGGGCAGCTCCAGACTCAGTCTGGCCTCTCTGCTGCTCCCACAGCTCCCCTGGCCCCCAGGAAGAGGAGAAACCCACCTGAGACATCCTGGGTCACCCCTTGCCAGGTCACCCGTGCTTGTTGGCATTGTGCTGGGCAGGGCTGTCCTGGGTGAGGTCTGGCTCTGTGGGCACCAGGCAGGGATGTGGGAGCTCTGCCTGTGGATCTTTGCTGCTGCCTGGCACCAGGAATCCTGCCTGGCACCAGGAATCCTGCCTGCAGCAATCAATGTGGTCTGGGCTCCAGTTTTGTGCTTTGGCAGCAGGCTTAGCTCTCATCCTGCTGGCCAGGCTTCCTACTGCTGGATCCTCTGCTGTCCAAGGGAATGCCAAAAAGCTTTTGGTGCCCGTGGCTGCTGTGTGTTTGGGGTGGGAGAGCTCATTCCTCAGCCTTTTGTTTGAATTCTCCGTTTATTCAAGGCTTGGGCAGAAAAGGGACCCTGCCCTCTGCCAGCAGGAGTGCTCCTGATCTCAGGAGGGAAACTGAGGCTCAAAGAGCCACTGGCACCTCAGCCACACACACATCCACCCCTCTGTGTACATCTGCCAGCCCCTAGGGCCCAAAGTACTCTGAGTAACCAAAACTTTGTGTTTTTCAGCCAGAAGAAGCATCATTTGTTAAATTTTCCAGCTGTCAGGAAAACTGGGAAGACAGCAGAAGCCTCTCCTGTTGTGGTGGGTTCTTCTTTTTTTACCTTGTGAATTCACAGAGAGAAAAATGGAAATAAAAAGCAGCAGGGAGAGAGCTGTTAAAAAGCTTAAAGCTGTCACAAGGCATTGGTTAGTTTATGTGCAGTGAAGTATACAAACAAGTTTTCAGCTTGTTGGTTGGAGCCAAGGAGCAGGGGTTTTTTTGTGTGATAAATATGTTTTATAGGTCTTTTATGGGATTTTTTAAAATGCCTGTCCCAATAAATTATTTACCAGGGCAATAAAAGATCAAGGAAATTGTTTCAACCATATCACTGAGCACCTAAATCCCAAACTTTTACTGGGGGTGGAAGGACCCTCTGAATTCCTGTGTCCTTATGAGAGATGGTGCAGGTGTGCTGTTTGGCTGTGGTGAAGGCCAGGTCCCCAGCCACCCTGACACTGTGTGTGTATCCAGCAGGTCCCACAGGCTGGACTCTGCTTTTCCACCCCCTCCTGGGGATGGATAGCATTTCCTTCCACCGCTGGCTGCAAATCTCTTGGTAGGCTCTGACTTTTTATTTAGCTTTCCAAGAGATCTCAGAAGCTTAATGGCCCTTGCTGAGATGCAGCGGGAGTTGGGAATCACTTAGGAAGCAGGGGGGAGCTTGAAGAACATCCAAACCCCTGTGGGCTGGGCTGGGAGGGCAGCCAGGCCATGCTGCAGGGAGCGGGGACCTTTTCCCAGCCCAGGTTTGCTCCTCCTTGCTCGGCAGCATTCTCTGCCCACAGGAAGGGCCAGGTTGGCTGGCTTGGTCTCCGTGGCAGACAAACCCAAAATAGCCTTGGTGCAGGAGGAATAAAAATTGATGGTGTTTCAGGCACAAAGTCTACAAATGCCTCTTTTTTGGCATTAAAGCAGGCTGTGAGATATCCAGTCATTCTCCTCCCTGGTCCTCCCAAGAGGAAGGAGGGAGGAGAATGACTGGATATCTTACAGGGGGCTGGGTGTCCTAGCACAGGTTCCCCTTCAGGACAGGGCAAATCCTTTGGCTGAGTCCCAGAGTTTCTGCAGTAAGTGGGATTAGGTGTAACCCCAGTAGACTTTAAAAGACATCCAGTTGTTAATGCATTGGCTTTTGTGAGGGCTCTGGCCAGGAGAGGTGCAGCCCTGTGTGATAAGCTGGCCATAAATAAATTTAGATGGGATTTTAAAAGCAATTTTTGATGCTTGAAAGATATCCTTCTGGAGTGGCCTTCAAAAGGGCTGGTGGGTGGGAAGAGACAGCCACTGTTTCAAGATAGCTCTCAATATTCATGGGGAGGATTATTCATTCAGAGCCTTTCCAGAGGGGAGAGTCCTTGGCTTTCTGGTGTGCTGAGGCGAGGCTGGATTGATCTTTGTTTGTGCTGTCTTTGCTGTGTGTCAATCCCCCATTCAGGGTGTCTCTGTCCCCTGCAGAGTGCAGAGAGGAACCCTCACCTCCCTTGGTGCCTCATTTGGGTTTGGTGCTGGTCCTGTCTCTCTCTGAGAGTGGCCACAGCTGGAACCACATCTGGGCACAGGGAGCGATTTGGGCACAGGGGCTTTGTTTGGCTTCACAGATCTTCCACTTTTCTGAAATAACTCTTCTGCTGTTACAGGGCCCTAGGACATTCACAGAGCTGTTTATCTTCCTTGATTGTCCTCCATGCCACATGACAGTGGTGGCTTTTGGACTCCCCATTGGCTTGGGGCATGGCCACGTCTCCAGGTGTAGCAGATGTGCTGGGATGGAAATCCTGGGGGCTGCTGGATATCCTGATCTGCCCTTCTGTGCTGTCCTAAGGTGAGGACAGGCAGTGAAAAGGGGCTCATTCCTCTCATGTGGGATTTGGGACAGCACAAACAGCCCTGCAGCATCCATTCACCACCTGGGCTGGTGGCTGCCAAAGTTTTGGGGTTTTTTTGTTTGGTTGGTTTGTTTTGGTTTTTTGGTTTGGTTTAGGGTTTTTGGTTTGTTTTTTTTTTTTTGCCCTGATGGTGCCCTTTGAGATGTAAGTGCACAGTGGTGACCCAGACAAGTGCCTGACCCAGACACACCCAGAACAGTTTTATTCATAAAACCACCTTGTTCCCCACTCAGTTTGGTGATGGGGGAGCACACTGAGCTGCCTGGGTGTTGCCTGCATCCCAGATGTGCAGTGCTGGTGCCCAGCTCTGTGAGTGGGCTGGGCTGAGGGCTCCAAGCCCAGGAACCATTCAGGCTTTAAAGTTTAAACCAGCTCTGTGAGCTGCAGTGTTTGCTGGGGTCAAGGCCCCGTGGTTTGGCTCTAGGCTGGCAGCTGGGACCAGGTTTTGGAGCAGGATTTTATCACAGGGAGCAGAGGCTGGAGCTCTGTCTGATGTTTGGCTTTAAAGAAGAAAAAAGGACACATCTCCCCACGTCCCTCTTATTAATTATAAACACATTCTGCTAGTTTGGGAACGGATGCCATAAATTTAAATGAGGATTAAGCGGGCACGGGGCAGATAGCGGAGAGCTGGCTGATGTGTGCAGGCCAGGCTGAGCCCCTCCTGCTCCCTGCAGACTGTGCAGCGTGAATGACTCTGCTGCCTTTGGTGGCATTTCCTCCTGGCTCCCCTCCTCGCGGTGGGAATTGGGCTGCACGTAATTGAAAAGGATGGCGAGCCTGCCAGCAGACCGTGTGCCACACTCCCCTCGGCAGCCTGAGGACAGGGCGCACAGGCTGGGGCAGCCCCCTGCGTGTGGGGAGGCGGTCAGCATCGCGGGGACCCCAAATCCCTCTGCATCCCATGGGTGAGAGGATTGCCCGTGCCCGGGGGGGCTGTATCTCCAGCTGCCGGTGCGTGAGCAGCGATCCCCTCTCGTTCCGATCTGCCCTGCCATGGCACCAGCGCACACACGCGAGGAGCTGCTGCTCCTCTCCGCGGCTTTCTGAAGCAAGGACCGGAGCTTGAGCAGCATCCTCTGATCCATGGCTGACCCCGGGCTGTGCCCACCGCATCTCCTGCCTGAGCATCGGCCAGGAGAGCCGGGGAGGCACGAAAGGCTGCTGGGCTTTGTGCTGCTGCTGGGCTTTGTGCTGCTGCTGGGCTTTGTGCTGCTGCTGGGCTTTGTGCTGCTGGGCTTTACTGCTCCTGGGCTGTGCTGCTGCTGGGCTTTGTGCTGCTGCTGGGCTTTGTGCTGCTGGGCTTTGCTGCTCCTGGGCTTTGCTGCTCCTGGGCACCAACAGAGCTCAGCGCGCACGGGGAGGCAGCGATGCAGGTGCGAGGGCGCTGTGAATGCGGCGCCACAAAGAGGAGCAGGGTCTGCATTTCAAACGCCACCGGAGCCGCCGTGTTGCCGCTGCCCGGGCACGGACCGAGCTGTCTGAGCAGCCTGGAAGCACCGGCTCCATGCTCAGGGCACAGCTGAAGGGAGGGTTTCTGACCCCGCACTGATGGCACGATGAGGTGATGCTGACCGGCACACGGGATGCAGCAGGGCAAGGTGTCTTGAGCTGTGTTTGGGTTTTCCAGTGTGTGTTGTGCCTCACTTGGCTGCCAATGACAGAAACATCCCTGCCACAGAGTCACAGAATCCTGAGAGAATCCGGAGCATCCTGAGCTGGAAGGGACCCATGAGGATCATTGAGTCCAGCTCCCAACCGAAGTGGAGGCTGGCCACAGCAGCAATAGGAGATTCTCTCAGGCAGAGCCAGTTCCCACCTCACAAGCCTTTGGTCCAGCCAGGAGAGACAGCCATGGGAGCAGGAAGTGAAATAACATCCAGTGGCAATGAAATTATTTGGTTTTGAACTCCAGTTACAGCAAGGATTGTCAGCCAGAGCCTGGCCATGATTGCTGGGCACAGCTTCCTTCAGCAAAAATGGCTTTTTTTAAAATTTATTTTTAATTTTTTAAAGGGGATTGTTTTTTGCAGTGAATTGGGTTTTTTCTGTTAGTATTTTCAGGAAGGGGAAATTCTAGAGAGTCGGTGGTTTTGGGCAGCACTATTTTAATTTCTCTGTGCTGGCCAGCTCAGTGGGAGATGGAACATCTCTTCCACAGCATTGCTGTCATGCTCACAGGGCAGTTGCTTCCCTAGGGGAAGAGTGAGTACCAGCAAATCCCAGTTTCTGAGTGATTCCAGCCTGCCCTGCCTGGCTTGGACCATCAAAGTCTTCAGGTGATGCTGAGCACACCTCCACATTCCTTGGTGGCCCTGCTGCTGTCCAGACCCTCCAAACCCAGACTGGGAGCAGGATCCTGATGCTTGGCTTGTGTTGGAGCCTTGTGTGCCTCAGAGGTGCTCAAGTAAGGAGCAGTTAGAGGGAGAGATGCTTCCTCTGGGAAGCAAAATTAAGTAGAGCAAAGTAGTGGCTGAACATAGCAAGTAAGGCAGTTCAGCGTGTTCTCCCATCACCAAACTGAGTGGAGGATGAGATGGATTTATGAATAAAACTGTTCTGGTTTTGTTCATAAAACCAACTTGTTCTGGGTCACCACTGTGCACTTATATCTCAAAGGCCACCATCAGGGCAAAAAAACAAAAAAAAACCAAAAAACCCAAACAAACAAACAAAAAAATCCTACCAACAAAAAGGAAGGAGAAAAGTGCCATGTGTGCCACTCAAGCCACTCAGTCCACGTGGGCTGTGGTCCAGACAAGCACTTAGGCTTGTGCAAACACTTTTCCAGTTGTGCAGGGCAGGGCAGCAGGGTCTGACCTTGGTGTTTGGGAGCCAGGGAGCCCCTGCCTGTAAGCACCCTCAGGGGATGCTCAGCAAGGTAACTCCTCTTGGCCGCTCCTGATCCAGCTGTGGCTGAGCCTGGCCTGGGAAGTTGGTGCATGTTTATTTTACTTTACATACACCTGAGGAGTGGGCCCCTTCCTGGAAATGAGGATTCACTCCTTGCTGCTGGGATGGCTGGAGGCTGCAGGAAATCAGGCAGGACATCTTTTCTCAGACAAACAGGTGCTTTGGGATGTTGAAGCAAAGGCCTTTGATCACAAGACTGGCTTTAGGCCAGTCTCACTTTCTGGACAGCATTGCTTCATAATGACTTCAAGTGCAATCCCAACACTGGTGTGTGTGGGGACTTGCACGAGGCTTTCCTGGGATCCCTTTCTTGGGGTTCCTCTCCAGAAACACCCATGCCAGCAGCAGGTGGGACAGGCTTCTGCTGAGGCTCACTGAAGCCATGCAGAGAACAGCAGGATGACAAGGAGCCCTACAGCTGAGAGCAGAGTGGATCCAGCAAGGTTGCCACCATGGTAACCAGTGACAGGACAAAAGGAGATGTCTTCAGGTTGCTCCAGGGAAGGTTTAGATTGGATATTGGAAAAGAATTTTTTCACTGAAAGAATGGTTGGAGCAGCAGTGAGGTGAATCATCTTTCTTGGAAGTGTTCAAAAAATGGGTGGATGAGCACTTGGGGTGGGTTTGGCAGTGTTTAAAGGTCCTTCCCAACATTAACAATTCCTGGATTCTCTGGTTACCAGGCTGCCCTGTGTCCCTGTAGGACACGAAGGAACACAAGCACACACCGCTTCACCTTAAGGTGAAGGAAAAAAGAAGTTTATTTTCTGACTCCAACATTTATATATTTCCAAAAGTGACAGTGGATTGGAGGGTGACAGTGCCACCTCTCCAATGACACTGCACAGACCAGCAATCCATCAACTTTCTCTTCTTCCATAAAGGAATGCAAAACAATGAGTTATTTACAGAAAGTGTGTGAGAGAGTTCCCTACAAGAATGTCAACATCAGAAGGCTTAGAAAATCTTAAAAACCTGAAATGACAGCCCTGCTCTGCTGTGGCAGGGCACGTGGCTGGGGACACTGTGGAGACTTGTGGATGCCCCTGTGCCAGGTGCCATGTGCAGGGCACCACCCCTCCAGCAGCCACTTGTGCATTTGCTGTTCCACAAACCTTGGCCAGGTCGTTAACGGAGGAAGGAAATAAAAAAAGCAAGGGCTCCAAATGGATCCCAGAGGGATTCCCTGTAGCAATTAGCTTTATACTTGAAAACATATTTCCAGTCTTTACTGCCTGCTCTCTGTATTTGAAATAATTTTCTACCCAATAAACCTTAGTAGCCCCCAAACATAATTTTAGCGGAGCATTAATTAACAACAAGGTGACCTGGTGGTTCAAAGCTGAGCAAAGCCTGATGCATCTCAAAGCAGCATTTCCAAGGGGCAGCATGTGGAGGCAGGAGCTTTATATAGGATATTACCTAAGGCCTGGCTGGCCCCAGGGCAGTCTGGGCTCTCAGGTGCTGACAGGCACCTTCTGCTTTGGATAACCACTCTGGAATTTGAGACCTGCAAAGCTCTTTTCAGTTTTTTAATCCTTCATGAAGAATAATTTTGGGTATCTGTTAGGCTTAGGAAGGTCTCTAAACCTGAATAGACCATCACTTCTTGGTGCCATGGGTGTTTGAGGGCTTGGACATGTGCAGCAGATCCCTGGAGCTCTGTGCAGGTGCTGCCTTCCATGTGAATTCCATCCCTGTGGGTGTGTGAGTCAGCAGGGCCAGCTGAAAACCCCTGCTCACTCCTTGCCCACTGCTCCCTCCCTAATGCACACAGGGCTTGAGGTGCCTGGCTGCTTCTGGGGGTGCACGCCATGGAGTCAGAGCTGGGGAAGGCTCCTGGGCTGGAGAAGGCACCAAGGGGAGAGGGCACGTGGATGCACCCAGAGCTGGGCTCCTGTGGGCCCAGTTAAGCCAGTCCCAGGTCCCTGTGGAATCTGTTCCCATCCAGAGATGGGCAAAGATGAGGGAGCACCTTCCAGGAGGATCTGGAGGTCTGGAGCCTGCTGTGGGCTGGGGGAGAACGATGCAATGCCTTCAGCAGGTTTCAGCTCTCTGCCTGGGAGGTGACACAGTGTCTGGCCATGGCCAAGAGCATGGGTGTAAGAGCCTGAATGAGGGATGTGGGACTCCAGGCAGCTCTGCAAAATGCAGTTTATTACATCCAAGGTGTTACAGCATTCCAGGGTTGTGGGTGACAGAGCTGTGCCTACAGCTGTCAGCTCCAGCTGCAGGCAGGTCTGGACACCCTTAGTTTAGGTTACAATGCATTATATACTTTTCTTTTGGTTACAATGCATTATATACTTTTCTTTGCTGAGCATCTCAATACAGTAGAACCAATCTATACCTTAACTTTTATCTCTAGCCTATCACAACTGCTATAATTACCATATTCATGTTACTGCTCTCCAATCACTAAAAGTCAGTACATTATAGTTTAGGCTAGAAGTTGTTTTTTCCGTTTTCTTGCAGTGGAAAATTCTGAGACCTTTTTTCTACTTGCAGCATTTGCTGCCTTGTTTGCCTGTGCTATCTTTCTGCTTGGTAAAAACATCTTCTTGTTTGGGGTGGGTTTATCCTTTGCTCTAAGCCGTACAAACCCCTTCCAACCAACACCCTTTGCCTCCTTGGTTATCCAGTAAGACTGGTCAGCAATTCTTTTCTTCTATATCAAAATTTGCTTCCATTTCTATTCCTTCATCAGACTCTACATTTAAAAATATTTCTGCTAAGCATCCATATCTGTGAGACTTTCTTGTCAAACTTTCATCCTTCCCAAGAGATGGGGACCCTGCTGGCTGCTCCACCATGGTGGAGGCACCCAGGGCAAGGCTCCAGTGCCACCCAGCCTCTGAGCATGTAATTCCTCTTTACCAGGAGATGGAGGCAGCATTAGAGCTGCTCAGGGTTTGCAGCTAACACGGGCTCATCCTGCTCTATCTGTTGCATGTTAAATATCCCATGTAAAGCTACACAAAGCTGCAAAGCTACTGTAATCCTCCCTAAAGCCAGCCTGCCCTTCCCTGCAAATATTACATTAGATGTGCTTATTACACTCACTCAGCTCAAGTTTTACTTCCAGCCCACGGTGATAGTCTTGAAATGCCATTAAGGTGATAATTATATCACCTTGTACTTCATCCAGGTTTTGGGTGGTAATTGTTCACAGCTGCTGCCAGCTATTGAAGCTGCAAGGGAAGGCTGTGGCATAGTGGGTGGTGGGATTCTAGCTGGATAATGTCAGGGTGCCAGGGACCCTCCAGGCCACGTGGGATTCCATGCCGATGTCGTGGGGTGGCTGAGACAGCAGCTCTCTGGGCTTGGATGGTGGGTGGGAGGTTCCCTGTCCTGCCTTTGCACATCAGGCTTGTCCCCATGCCTTGGAGATTGAAATGGTGCCATTTAATGCCTTCAAAAACTGCCTGAGATTCTGCTGGAAAACAGAGGGATGAACTTCATGATCAGAGGAGGAGAAATGGAAGGGCAGTCTTTGACATGAGGCAGTTGTGGCTCCTTCTTCCTATCCGTGGTGTTGTTGGGTCCCTTTGGTTTGAGCAGTCTGTGAGAAGTGGCTTGTTAGAGGTAAGAGAGCCATGGATGTCACTTTGCTCCTGGCTTCTCCACTCAAATGGAAAGTTGGATTAACTTCAGTTATTTCTATGAATGTTACATGGAACTCACTGCCACCAATTCCACACAAATATTTGGGGGGGTAGGAAGTTGCAGTTTGAAATTTAGCAAACGTGCAACAGGCAGTTATTCTGTGATTGAAGTGAACTCAGTTTATCCTGCCGCCTATCCCTCATCCCTCCTGCATTGCCACAGCCCTGCTGGGGTGACCTGTTTCTGGGTAAATCCTGGGAACCCAGAGTGTATTTCCTCCTGGGTTAAAATTTGATTTAGCAGAGATGGAAGGCTCCCCTCACTCTGCTTGTGTTGAGCAGAGCACAACCTGACATCCTGGCCCAGTGGGATTTGGAAGGCTCAAGATTCCCAAGACCCGTTGAGGTGTCTCCCTGGGCTGCAGTGGCCCTTCCAGGGGAGAAATCAGCTCAGATTTTGCATGACACAGGATTGCTCTTGGTGACTTTGCCAGTCCCAGCTGGAGCAGGAGCATCCTCTCCCTCCTTTGGCCTGGGGAGATAGCAGGGAGCCTGCCAGGCTGCTGGCTAGCTTGGACAGGGATCCAGGAAGGCCGAGCACAGGATATGGCTGTGGGAAGAGGCAGCACCTCATTGCTGTACTTGGCACTGCTAAGCCACCTCAAATCCTGTGTTCAGCTTTGGGTCCCTTGCTACAAGAAAGATTTTGAGGTGCTGGAATGTGTTCAGAGGAGGGCAACAGAGCTGGACAAGGGGCTTGGAGCACAATCCTTGTGGCTGAGGGAGCACAATCCTCCAGGCTGTGGTTATCCTGGAGAAAAGGAGGCTCAGGAGGGGAAAAGGAGGCTCAGGAGGGGAAAAGGAGGCTCAGTTGCTCCCTACAGCTTCCTGGGAGGAGTCACAGAGGTCATCATAGAGGTAAAGAGTTGGGCATGGCCTGACCCTGGGCTGCAGCACTGGGCATCCCATCCTCTGCCTTCCTCTTCCCACTCCTCTGAACCTCTGGAACTGAAGCTGCTGTGCCGTCAGTCACGGGTGGGGAGTGATCTGGGTTAGCATGACACTGATGTGAATTTAAAGCCTTCTTTTGCTCTTCCACTAGCAGCCTTGTATTTTCAGGAAGAAAGAGAATGGGAAACAACTTTTTTAATGAAGGCAAGCATTTAAATTCTCTTTATACTTAGTCCTATCTGGAGCTCTTTACCCAAATGAAGCAGAAAGCATTTACAGCTGTATTTTCCATCACACCAACCAAGGAATATATTAATTTGCAGTAACATGGCACTCAATGAAGTGGAAAATAAGCTCCCAAAATTGAGCTATGGAACAGTTTCAATGAGCAGGAAAAGCCCACTTGGACTCCACTGACCAGTCACTTTGGTTATGACAGAAATTAATTTGATTGAACACCTGAGCTGTGGCAGAGGTGAGGTTGGCCCTGAGATAGCTCTGCTCAGGACTGGGTTTGGGGCATAGCTCTCACCTCTCCTGCTCATGGCTTTGCTTGCCCGGGAGACCTGGAGCCTCCAAGGATGGCACAGCAGCCAATGTCCCACGTGTCCTGCTGTAGGAACCCAGGAAATTCCTCTGGAGGATTTGAGCCCCTGCCCAGGGGGCTCAGCAACCCTGGCACAGAGCCCAAGACCCTGTGCCTTTGATTTAGCCCTTGGTAAAAACGATTACCAACCTTATATGAAGAATTACAAGCCACAAAAGTTTAAGTAGAATGATAGTGAATTTATCACGGGGTGAAAAAATAGATTTTTGGTGTTTTTAGAATGGGTGTTCAGGGGGCAAATGGAGGAATCTGGGCATGTCCAGCCTTTCTCCTTCTTCTTCTTGACCTCCATCTTCTGGGTGATGTTGGCACTTTTAGATTGGTTTAGAGTAGGAGCTCACTGTCTTATCATAGGTGATAGGTATTGGAAAGTAATTGTAAATATTGTACATGTAGTTTTTATATAAAAAGATAACACTGCCCTGGCTTGGCCAGAGTGCCTCTGGCTGTCCTGCTGAGCGCACCTTGGCTGGATAGGAGAAAAAAATTTATAGATAAGGAACAATAAACAACCTTGAGACTGAGAACTGAGGAGCTCTGACTCCTTCCTTGACCACCAGGCTGGGAAAAGAGACTTTTTAACACATCTTAGGGTCACTGTGACCAGCAGAGAACCGGAGGTCCTGCTGCACAGGGCTGCAGGAGGGGACAATGGCAGCGCCATGGCAGGGCTGGCTGGTGGCAGCACAGCTGTCCGTGCCCACCATGCACAGTCAGGGCGTGTGGCAGCTGCACCGAGCAGGGATGGGAAGCGCTCCTGGCTCCTGGCTCCTGGTTCCCGGCGCCGCAGGACGTGAGCGGAGCGCTAAGCAGGTCCGGCCCAGCGCCAGCCCAGGCCCTGCTAATTGCTTGTGATGTCTGCTCCAGCTCCATCGGCACGAGCAACAATTGCTACTGGAAATGCAATTAATAATTAAGCGCTCAGCGCTGGCAGGTGTCAGCAGCAGCCCGCGGGGCTGGCATCCCCCGGCGCTGCCCGGCAGGTGGGATGCGGCCCGATCGATGCTGGGAGAGGCAGAGCTGTGCCTTGGGGAAATAACTCGCTGTGGAATTTCCCATCCAGCGGGGATGAGGGCTGCCTGAGGCTGGGCAGCAGGGTGAGGGGCCAAGGCTGCCTGCCCGGCTGCTCAGACCTGTGTGTAGTGCTGTTATCGTGCCAGGGGTGCTCCCCAGCGCAATCCATCTTCACCTAAGACATGCTGTGGGTGTTTTCTGGTTTTGCTGTACAAACAGACAGAGGGATTTTGGGTGGGGATTACTGGCAGCAGTGCTGGAGGCTGGGAGCATAACCCCAGAGCTGGCACTCAACAGCTGGATGGTGGTGCCCTGTCCCAGCCACAGAGGCAGCCAGGGAGGATGGCAAGGAGCAGAGACATCCTGGTCCTGGCTGGGAAAAGCAGCACCTCAATGGATTAAAATGTCCCCCTGGGATGCTGCTGTGGCTCAGTGCAGCCTCAGGACCCCCTGTGTCCCTGCTCACAGGCTCTGTCAGCATTGCTTTCACTTCAGCGTTGGCTGCTGCTTGTGATGACTTACAGCCTTCTTCAAGCTGGCTTTTATTTTTAATTACATTTTGCCTCTGAAGACGGGCTGCTTTGGTGGTTCGTTATTTTCCTCTGCTTTTTCTTTTCTTTTTTTTTTTTTTTTTTTTTTTGCTTTTTCTTTTTTCTCATTTTCCTTTTAAAGCCCCATAGACTTTTGGCTCCCTGAGAAATAGCTTCACCCTTTAGGAAAGCGCAGAGCCTTCTCCCTGAGTAACAAAATGTTGATTTGCTACCACAGGGCTGAGTGATGGTGATTCCCTTATTAAACTGCACTTAGAGGCAGCAACTGTCAGGCAGGGATGGAGAGCTTCTCCGATAAGTTGGAGCTATTCATTATTAAATTATCTTCATTCACTTGAACATCTCATTTTCATTGAATTAGATGAAAAGTGCTCAAAGGCAGCTGCTGCAGCAGCTTGGAGGCTGCCAGGAGCAGCATGCCAATGTCACTGCTGGCCTTTCCTCCTGCACCAGCCACATCTGACCCTTCCCCACAGGTGGACGGTGTAAATCTCTTGGAGTTGCACCTGCTGATGGCCTGACCTTGGAGACCTCTGAGAGCTGGAGCTAGTTGAGATTGACTCCTTCAGGGAATAAGGTAGTGTGGCCCCAGCTGCCTGCCAGCTTGGCAGGGGGTGTCCCCAGGAACTGGGGGCCAGTGTGACCTCTCAGGAGGGCCTGTCCCAGTGTTTCGAAGGGTGTTTGTGGGTGCAAATGGATTTGCTTGAGTTACACAGGGCTTTGCCCCTGCTCCTGCTGCCCCCTCCCCTCCTGGGATGCCCTCCTGGGGCCACACTGGGGCCAGCTCCAGCCCTTGATGGCAGATGAGCTGTTCTGTGTCCTGTGGTTGTTTTGGTGGAGGATGCTTTGTGTCCATGGTTGTTTGGTGGAGGATGCTTTGTGTCCATGGTTGTTTTGGTGGAGGATGCTTTGTGTCCATGGTTGTTTCTGTGGGAGGATGCTTTGTGTCCATGGTTGTTTTGGTGGAGGATGCTTTGTGTCCATGGTTGTTTTGGTGGAGGATGCTTTGTGTCCATGGTTGTTTTGGTGGAGGATGCTTTGTGTCCATGGTTGTTTCTGTGGGAGGATGCTTTGTGTCCATGGTTGTTTTGGTGGAGGATGCTTTGTGTCCATGGTTGTTTTGGTGGAGGATGCTTTGTGTCCATGGTTGTTTTGGTGGAGGATGCTTTGTGTCCATGGTTGTTTCTGTGGGAGGATGCTTTGTGTCCATGGTTGTTTTGGTGGAGGATGCTTTGTGTCCATGGTTGTTTCTGTGGGAGGATGCTTTGTGTCCATGGTTGTTTTGGTGGAGGATGCTTTGTGTCCATGGTTGTTTTGGTGGAGGATGCTTTGTGTCCATGGTTGTTTTGGTGGAGGATGCCATCTGGCTGCCTGATCTCTCTGCTTTCACCTTGGCACCAGCACCTGGCACGCGGCCCCATGGCTTGGCACAGAACCAGGGGCTGCTGCCAGGGCCTGCCAGCCCCCTGCTCTTCAAGGCACTCTGTGCACTCAGTCTAAGCTGCTTTAAGGGTGGAATGGGGGCTTTTGTCTTGAGGCAAAAGACCTTGGCGTTATTCGTCTCTGTCCCAGCCACATGCAGTTGCATCTTTCCCCAGGAGAGCTCAGAATTAGGATATCTGGCTGCTGCTCAGCCCCAAGTCCCTGGGGAGCAGGCAGCACCCTCTGTGCTGTGGCAGCCTCTCCGGGCAGTGAAACCCCTTTGCCAGCCTGCCCTGGGTGTGTGAAATCCTTCTCCCCTCCTGGCAAGGAGCCGCCGGCCCTTGGAGCAGCTCCTCAGGAACCATTGCTTTTCCTTGCCAGAGAATCTCGCCCGGAGAAGCCGCTTTGATCAATGCACTTGGATTCCAGCCTTCAGCCTTGATCAAGGCGGGAGGAGGGACGAGGGAGAGCAGCACTCGCGGGCTCTTTGGGGACGGCCGGGAAGCGAGGCTGCTGCTCCAAGAAAAGCTGCTTCAAAGTAAGAGGCGGTGCTGCCAGAATAAGAGTGAAGCGGGCGGGCAGAGGAGGAGGAGGAGGAGGAGGAGGAGGAGGAAGGCTGCTGGGTGCCAGAATCCCGCTGGGATGGGGCAGGTGTGAGTCCAGCTGGGAATGGGGATGGTGGCGCTGCTGCGAGGCTGGAGCAGGTTCTGGGAGAGGGTAGGAAAGCAGGTGCAGGGAAGGGGGGAATCTACACTCCCCCCTGTGTTAATTCTGCACCAGACCTGCTTTTCTGTGCTCATTAGCTTTCTCAGCTCTGCAAACTTCTCCAGCCCTGGGGTCTTGGCGCTGAGAAAGTTTTTAAAGCTCTGCATTTTCTTCTTTGGATCAGTGGTTTCCTCCCAGCCTTTAACTGGTGGGGATGGTGCTGCAGGTTGGGTTTTATGGACCTAAGGATGGCTCTGGGACAGGGGCAGGGGGGACAGAGCATCCCTTCCTTGCCAGCTTGGTCTGGCTGTTTCAGCTGCAAGGGCTTTGTGTTGTTTGAAGGGATGCACAAAGCACTGCTCAGCTTTGACCAGATCAGAGCTTCTGGTTAATGGTAATTAATGGCCAGGAGGAGACCTCCAGGGGCTTTCTGGCTTTGTCTCCCCATCAGTGCCAGGGAATTCTGTGTCAGCAGCTCTGGAATGCATGGGCCATTCCTTTGTGGGTTGCATTACCTGGGAGAGGAGGAAGAATCGAGCAGAGATGCAAAACCTGGAGGTCCCCATAAACAGGGAAACCAGAAACCACCCTCTGACACCAGCCTGCTCCAACAATCCTCCTCCTCCTCTCTCCTGCTCCCTCTCTGCCACTGCTGCCTTCCTCAGGTGCTCACACATGCACCTCTTGCTTTTCCTTTCAGCTACAGATGGCAGGCAGGAAAACCAGCCAGCCAGATGTGCTTTTCATAGCTCCCAAGCCAGGCATAACTAAACATTTACATTTATTACCAATTAGAGGGGAAACAGACTGTAGTTTTATGTACTGTATGTGTCTGGATATATTTCAGTTTGTGACCTTACTACACCCCACCCCCAGCAACTAAATCTCTCTTGGGTAGGGGCAAAGCCCTGGAAAAGCATTGGGATCCCATCCCAGCATCCCATGACCCCCTGATTAGATGATGTGGATTCCACCACTTTGTAAAAAAGCCTGCACAGGGTTTGCTCCTGGGTGAGGCTGCACATCCCTGGAGGGGTTTCCATGGAGGAGTCCACATCCTTTGAGTCCATGTGTGGATGTGACCACAGAGCAGCTGTCAATGGGTGCCAACATCACAGCAGCTCTTTAATGATGTGTGAGCCAACAGCAAAACACAAATAAATCCATAAAATCCATAAGCAGGCACTGAGCCTTGCTGAGAGCTGGGGAAGGAAGCAGGGATGAGTGTGCATGGTGGCAGTGCTGTCCCAGCTTTCACCAGGAGGGTCACTGAGGGACTGACAAAGTCCAGATCCTGCCTGGCAGGGCTCCATCTGCTCACTCTGTGAGGCCAGCACCTGAGCCTGGGCTCTTTGAGGCATTTTTGGGGCTCAGGACAGGGTCTGCAAGTCCCCATCAGGCCTTGGGCAGCCCATTCAGGTGGAGATGAGGATTTACTGGTTCTGTGGGGATACTGGGTTTGCTGTACTGGCTCAGTCACTCTTGATTCAGCCTCTGAGCAATGGTTAAGCTGCTAAGAAAAGCACCTCAATGTCCTTCATCAGGCCACCATCCTCTTGGCAAGAGAGGAAGGAGCAATGTGGTGCGGCCAGGGGATGTTGGACAGAACTGATCTTTAAACCAGCCTGTCCCACACCCAGCCTGGCTCTGGGATTGAAAGCCACACTGTTGGGATGTGGGGTGGTGCAGGCACTGACCCTGCTCAGCCTCCTCTATCCTCCCTGCTCCCAGCAGCTCCCACAGCCACCCACTCATGCAGAACATCCCAGTTCCTTCCTTGCTCCCAGCTTTTGTCCCCAGGGTGCCTGGAACCCTCTGGCACTCCTGCCCAAAGCTCACCTCTGGCTGTGCCCCCTGGATCCCTGTGCCCACCTCTGCTGTTGCAACAACCTCTGGGGCGGGTGCAGGGCTGTATTCCCTCCTCTTTCCAGGCTGCTGCTGCTGGGGAAGCAGCCCAGCCACAAAAAGCCATGGGCAATGCTGTGCAGGGGTTGTGTGCATCCCTCTGGGCATGCTGGGGGGAATTATTCCATCACAGGGAGCTTCAGAAATGCAATATTTTATTAGAAGCCCATTAAACTGTTCAAACAGGTGATTAGGAGAGGGGGGATGATGCAAATTGAAGCAAGGTGGGGGTGGGCTTCCACCTGAGCAGGGAAGTGGATTTCCACCTGAGCAGGGAGGGCTGTGGGTGGATTTCCACCTGAGCAGGGAGAGCTGTGGCTGGAGGGCTGAGGTCAGCTCTGCAAGGCCAAGATAAGGAATGAATAAAGCTGAGAGACTTGAAGGGGATGGGGGTGGAATGAAGGGCTGCAGTGTTTTGGTAGAGAGTGGAAATGATCTACCCCAGCCTCAGCCCATGGAGGACTGTGTGGACATGCTTATCCCTCCCTTCATTTGGATGGGAAGCACCAGGTACAGGATGAATCCAGGGTGTTACAAACCTTGGCCACCAACCTTTGGGTCCCTCTAGGAAGGAACCAACTCAGTGATGAGGCACCCTTTGTCCAGCAAGGGCAGGAGAGGAGCAAGAGGGAAGTGCAGGATCTACTGCTCCATACATGGATTTGTCTCACTGATCAGCAAAAGCAGGAGACAGTTTAACTGGAGAGTTGGATTCAAGATTAAAAAAAATCATATTTTATTTTTTTCCTCCTCTTCTGTAGCTGTGTTGGAGTGTGACAGGGTGGGAGCTCTTGGCAGCTGGGATATTAAATGTTTTTCCACATGGTCTCTTGATTATTAATGGATTTTAGCACTTGACAAAGTAGAAATTAGGAGATAAAAGCTATTAGAAACTAATTTGGGTAATCACTGATTCTGTTCCCCCAGGAGCCTTTCTGAGAGTGTGGCTCCCAACACCACTGCCAAGTCTCAGGAGAGAAGGAATCTCTCTCCAGCAGCTCTGTGGGCTTTGGAAGAGCCCCCTGGTCTATGGCCAGTGAGGAGATGACTTGAATGGAGCAGGCCTGATCCAAACAACACTCTCCTCCAAGCAGCCTCCTGGGATTTATAGGATATCACATCCCTGGACACCATTTGGGGTGGTTTATGTGCCACATTTTTTTACTGTTATGTTGGGGAAACAGCCATAGAAAGTAGCTTGGGAAACCAAGGTGGGAGATAAATCCTGGTGGTGTGGGCTCTCCCAGCGATCAAATGGGCTACAGGTGGAGAAATGGGCCCTTGAGACCCTTTATTTCCTGCAATTCCCATCTTCCTGAGTGGATCAATACCACCAGGGGCAAGGGAAGGGTGAGGAGCCATTGCAGGGAATCACTTCAAGGGAAAAGCTGGAAGGAGGTAACTGATGTAGCTGATTTTTTGAGGCAGATGGGCTGGGAGGGTTTGTGTATCCCAGGAGGGTTTGTGTACAGAGAAGAGGATGCCTGTAGGCTGGGAGAGCAGTTTTAAAAATAATTTGACTGATTTTTCTCCTTCTTTCTTTCCAACCAGTCAGTCTCCACTCTTGGCATGTGCAGTAGGAGCAAAAGGTTTGTCTTGCAGATTATTTTGGGATTTTATTCCATCCAACAGGAAAATCCCTCTGAATTTCATCCCATTGTCCACCAAATTTTGCCCGTCTCAACCCTTGGTCCAGGAGCAGAGCCCAGAGGAGGAGAAAGCAATTTGCCATTGCCATTCCTGGTCCTTGCAAATTTTTCCACTTGCAGAATGGGGTGCAGTGAAGAGACTTCATTTGGTGGTGTCTGAAGAGGTCTCCAGGTTCTCCTCAGGAGCTGGGAGTGGCTGAGGGCACTCAGGGAGGCAGTGGGGTTGGGTGGCTGAGGTTATGCTGAGGTTGTGCTTTCTGATCTTTGCTTAAGGAGGAGTTGGTGGCGAGGGAAGACGGGAGCTGAGGAACTGGGACTGGGGCTTCCTGAGGTCCCCACCAGCTGGAGTCACCCCAGGCTCTCACTGAGCTCCTAGTGGGGACACAGGAGGGTGGCTGGGACATCTCCTGCATGCCTGGGCTTGCAGAAACCTCCCTGTTGCTCTGTGCTGATTGTTCTGCCTCCTTCAGGGACAGTGGCAGGAGGAGGAAGAGGAGGAGGAAGAGGGAGGAAGAAGCTAAGGTCACCACCATTTCAGGAGGTTGTGAATTTCCCCCCCTTCTCCTTCAGAAGTGGCCATTCACCACAGACCCTCTAAATCCTCTCTGGAGAGAAAACACCAGGGAGCATGGCATGGGGGGATGAGAGCCCTCAGTGGCTTTGAAAGAGATGGCAGAGAGGAAAAACAGCCCAGCATTGGCAAAGGGGAGAAAGAGACTGAGAGAAAGAAGCTGAAAATGTGCTGAAACAGCTGATGACAGCCCAAACAGCAGGAGAAGGCTCCTGCCTGCCAATTAACGAGGCTCTGGTGCTAATTTGCCACCTTGACTGCACTTCTGAGCTTGGCAGGAGAAGGAGGAGGGAAAACAAAAAGATGAGGCTAAAAAGGAGCCAGTGAGGTTTTGGGTTGCCTCTTGGCCATGCAGATGTCACTGGGCTTTGGAGAGCCAGGGGAAACAGGGGGGCTGGTGGCAAACCCCACCAATGCACAAGCCTGGCGTGTGGAGAGAATGATGGCAAGTTTCCATGGGCTGGTGCTGGCAGGGCAGCTCTGGGTCACAGTGCTGCCCAACTTAGGGGTGCCAGCTTCCCAGGGATCACATCCCACCATCTGCTGGGCTATTGGGAGAGTGAGAGGTGATCCCATGTGTGCCCAGGAGCATCTCTGTGGTGACTGAGTTGTGAGGAAGGAGCCAGAGCTGTGCTGGGGCAGAGAGGGCAGCTTGGCATCTCCTGCCTCCCCCAGCAATGCTGTCAAACACAGAGCAGATCTGCTGGCAGCTGCCTGCTGTGGCTAACAGACCCACAGGAGCCCTGGGCAAAATGCTCAGCCTGCAGCTTCCTGCCAAGACAAACCGATTCCCTCCTCCTGCCCATCCTGCAGCCCAAAGCCAGAGACCAGGGGGATGCTTTAAAAGCAACATCTGCACCAGTGTGCTGTTTGCATGCAAAGCAGGAGAGTTCCTGCCAGCTCCAGTGTGTTACCTGGAGGTCTCCCAACCCTCCCTCCTCCCCTGGGATGTTTTCATTCCTGTGCATCCACGTTCTTCTGTGCCAGGCTGGCAGAGTGTTAGCTGCGAGCCACAGGGGTAAACTGAGGCAGGATGGAGCAAGAATACAGAGTTAGGCTCACAGTCTCTCTCCATGGCAAAGCTGGCCTTGCTGTTTGGGCCCAGTCTGATTCAGAGGTGCCCTTGGGCCACCACTTGATGGCACACAGGGCTGGAGGCTCAAAGGGTGAAGGCAGGAGGGGAAAAGGGTGTAGGTTACAAAGGTGGAGCTGTTTGCTCAGGTGCAGCCCATCACAGCCCATCCCTGGCTGTCTCAGGGTGGCAGATGGAGGCAGGACCAGCCCCAGCCTGAGGGCCATGATCTCTCTCTGCCCTGGGAGAGCGGTGCAGGTAACCCCATGCTGCTGCCTGGGCTGGGGGTGAAACATCCTGGCCCTTCCCTGGCCTCCTTTTCCCTGGCAGAGCTGCCGAACAAACGTGTCTGGAGGGAACCAGAGTGTCTGCAGTCAAGCAAGTGAAGAGCTCAGCTTGTTATTTAAAGGCCATTTTATGGCTTTCATACTGCAGAGAATCTCATATAAACACAGAGCCTAGAAAGGGACAACCTCAAACACAGGAGTTGTTAAAACCTGATGGGTTTGGTGCTGAATTCCTGGTTCAGGCTGGCTGTTCCCATCCTGAGGCCAGATCCCAGCTCTCCAGCCAGCCCTGCTGCCATCAGCACTGTTCTGTGCAGGGAAAGCACTGCAAGGTAATCAAATGCTGACCTCCAGTTATTAACCTCGTCCTCTTAATCACCTCCACTGAGTGCCTTAATTGCTGGGCAGGGATGGGAGGACCTGGCTGCTTCCACCTGAGATTCCCACACAGCCTGGCAGTCCCTCCCAGGGCATGCTGCTGCTGCTGCTGCTCTTCCTTTAACTCACACACATCCCCAAAAAGGTGGAAGCATTTCTCTCCCAAAATACAGCAATTCAGCAGCCAAATTTAAGGAACCAACTCTGTTTCTCTGAGTTAAAGAGGGGGTGCAGCCCCATGGTTTGGGGGTGGGTGCCCAAGGTCTTGTCTGCCTCCCCATGGGAAGTGCTTTTTGCTGAGACAGGGTTGTGCCAGCTGCCAGCCTTGGAGTGCCATGCACAGCCTCATTCCTAAAGGGAATTAATTGGCAATTTGGGCCAAACTTGGTGCTTTTGGGCAATAGATTATGGATATTGCTGGGAGGCTGTGGAGAGAGGAGAGGCAACTGCTGAGGATGCAAAGAGCTGGTGGCTCATCCTTCCAGCTGCCTGCCTCCCCTTACTCCCTGCAGTGCTTTTTTGCATCAAATTAAAAGTAAATGGCCTTCATCCACCTCCCTCCTCACACATGGGACTGTTAGGGCATCACTTGGCTCCATCTGGAGCCTACACAAAGCCAGAGAAGTGCAGGGTGCATCCCTTGATGGGTACCTTGAGGTGCTGCCAGTCATCCCAACAACTCTTGCATTCATGTTGACCTGGGTTTAGGATGTGGGACTGGTTCAGGGCACCAAAAAATATGGTAGGAAGTGCTCTATCTATAGGAGATGGGATGGAGTTGAGGAATGTTAGCCTGACACATGGCCCACAGGATGATGGGGAGAACCCCAGAATGGTTTGGGTTAGAAAACACCTTAAATCTCATCTGGTTCTGACCTTCCACAGGCAGGGATACCTTCCAGTAGACCAAAGCCTCATCCAACCTGGCCTTGGACACTTCCAGGGATGGGACAGCCACAGCTGCTGTGGACAACCAAGAAGTGATGGAATATGTTCAGCAGAAGCCAAAATAACTTCTCTAGCTGGGAATCCTGCTGGCAGCCCTGCCTGCTCAGGAGCACTGCTGGCCCTCATGCCTGTGCCCTCCCCATCCTCAGGCTGATGTCTGCCAGCTCTGCCTGGGGAGCCCAGAGGATCGCTTTGACTTTTCATTTCCTCCTGGTGTGTTTAATTGCCTGATTTTTTTCCCTTTAGGACTGGGAGAGAGAGGAGAGGTGGGCAAAGGAAGACAGATGTGTGGAAAATAGAAGTCTAGGTGACAGATTGAGGGCTGCTATAACCACAATAGCCAGCCTGATGGATTGATAGATTAGACAGGGAATATAAATAGCAAGTATGGTTTATCTATCCCTGTTTTATTTTCCTCTTGTCTGTCTCTTTATCTCTCCTGGTGTTATTTTCCTCCTGCTTATCTCTTTATCTGCCCAGCCCGAGGATGGGGGAGAGGTGGGTGACAGGAGCAGGATGGATGAGTTCAGGTTTCCACTGCCTTTGCAGCATCCAAGCAGACAAGTTTTGCCAGCTGTGGAGGATTAGAAGGCGGCCTCAGACCTGCACACTGATTCACTTCTCCCACCCCTCTCCTTTCCCTGCACCATCCCCTCTGTCTGCACGCCTCCCTTGGGGATCCCTGCGGTCACAGGGTCTGCTCCTTCCTCTCTCTGCCTCATCCTTGGCCAAGGGATGAGGGCAGGCACTGGAGCAGTGAGCTCTGCTTGTCTGGGCTCCCGACATTCCCATCTGATAGCCGGGCAGCTCCACTGCTTGACATTCCAGTCAGGCACCCAGCACAGCAGCACCGGGAAGGAGGGAGGGGAGCCACACAGCACAGGGAAAGCCAGGGCTAGGGATGACAGTAACTGTTCTGTTCTTTTCTTTCTTTTTTTTTTTTTTTTTAATCTCAGTTGGTTTTGGTTGCTCTTTTGCTCAAAAAAGGCATTTTTTAAAAAATATATTAAACAGATACATTTTACTAAGATGTCTCTTGGCTGGAGCCACTGACAAGAAATGACACTCCCCAAATGAATAGGCTTAAAAAAAACCTGTCCCAAACAAACCAAATAAATAAATACATAAATAAAACATTTTCTTTTTCTTTCTTTTGCAGTAGAGTGGGTTTTTTTTTGTTGGTTTTTCTGTTGTGTAGGGAACCTTGGCCCAGAGGTCTCCGAGGGTGTCTGTGATGGCAGCATCCCTGGGCAGGTGCCAGGTCCTTCCAGGCAAGGGGTGAGACGGTGCCTCGGCACGGCAGCAGACACGAGGTGCTCGTGGAGAGGCCCCAGGGGGGACCTGCTGGGTCTGCAGGGCCTGTGCTGTGGGCCCCCAGCAGCACCGTGTGCGAGGCCACGGCTGCAGGATGGATCATGGGGGATGCAAAGGTGCCAGTAGAAACCTCTTAAAAAGACTACAAAAGTTGGGGTGGCAAGGAGGCCGCTGCTGGGGGATCCTTAGGGTGGGTTCAGCACCTGCTCTGGTGGGACCAGCATCTGCCTCTGGGCAAGCCACACCCCCTGGGCCGCTGGCACACCTCCCCAGCCACAGTGGCATTGTCCCCACACTCGGGGCCAGTTCACAATGCCATGAGCCATCCCTCCTCCTCCTCAGTCCCACTGGCATCCTCCATCCGCCCGAGCCCTGTGTCTCTTTGGCCAGATGCTGGGTGTACCATGGAAGCACGCAGTTGGCACTAAGGTAAGGCCTTGATTTCAATTTTTAGGGCGGTTCTTTCTCTCTCCTCCCCAGGCAGTCTGTCCTGGCAGCCCCCTGGCAGAGGTGTGAGCACTGCCAGCTGTGTTAGCTGCACAGCTTGCCTGTCTCCTGCTCCAGGGCATTGGGCAGCTTGGCATTGAAGGCTCTCAGGGAGGACTGGATCCTCGCCACCTCGTTGTTGGCCAGCTTGAGCCGGTGCCGGAGCAAGCAAGTGAAGAGGTCGAGGCGGATTTTGCCAGGGGGTGAGAGCCTGTTCACCCTGTCCCTGATCTCCAGCAGCTGCAGCATGGCTGAGTCCTGGGAGCCCTGGGTGTAGGGGTAGTCCAGCTGGAGGATCAGGTCACGGATAGCATCCGGCTCAAAGGGCAGGCTGTAGCCAAAGACTTGCAAGCTGTTGATTTTCATGTAGCCCAGGTTCTTGGAGGGATCTGACATCTCCAAGGGCTCGTAGTAGATTGTCTCGTTGGAGCTGTCATCCAGAGACTTGATGCGGCTCCGCAAGTAGACGTGCACTGTTTCAAAGAAGGTCTTCCTCTTGTTGCCCAAGGTGATGGTCCAGTTTTGGCACTGGGCAGAGGCATCTACGGTAGTCCTTTCCCAGTCTGGGAAGCTGCCCTCGTTGACAGGCATGAACCAGCTCTCTGAGTGGCTTCCCCCAAAGGGGTTAACATAGATGGCCATGACGGGCTCCAGGGTGCTGTTCTTGGTGAGGCAGATCTGCAGAGACAGGGCCAGCATGACATGAACCAGCCCGGGCTTGTACTTGTTGCTCTTGAGGGTGAGGAGCATGCGCTTCCTCCAGGAGGGGTCGAACCAGCTGCCCAGGCGCATGTCATTGCTGATGAAGATGGAGTGCACCTCGATGCGGCTGTCCCGCTTCTGCAGCAGGTACTTGAGCTCCAGGTCCTGCAGGTCAGTCTCCAGCCCCAGGTATTGCTCCAGGGAGTCGGCCACCTCGGGGCGGCAGAAGCCCTGGGTGAGCGCGTAGCCGTGGTGGCAGCTCCCGCAGCGGGTGCTGTTGTCCTGGTCACAGCTGGCACAGGCTGGCCCCTCGCCCAAGACACACGGGATGGAGCCCTGGCAGGAGGGCTGCTCTGAGGGACAGGTGCAGCTGTGGCTTTCCTCCAGGAAGGTCCCAGGCACGGTGGTCTCGCTGCAGTACAGCAGCGACTGTGCGCGGCTCCACCAGTAAGGGAGGGACCTGGTGCACAGGAAACACAGAAGAGAGGCTTAGATGGCATCTTTTGGGATGTGACTGACTTTCCCTAAGGATGGAACAGCTGCCCACCTCATGCTGGTTTCCTGCTATGCTGGTGGCCCCCCCATGAACCCATTTTTCACCTTCAGGTCTGCAACTGATCTCTCAGGGCCACATTCCAAGCTGGTACAGCCGCTCCTGCTCCCTGCTCACCCCCTCCATGGTGGGAGCTTCTCCACTTGCAGCCACAGGGAGGTGGCCCCTGGCTGTGTGCCACCCCTGGGGCACGGGGCAGTGTCCCAGCAAGGCTGCCAGGGCACCCTACCTCTCCTTGGGCAGCTTGAAGCGAGGCTGGCGGTGGCAGCGCTTGCTGAGGTTGAAGAGGCGCCGGATGAGCCGGAAGGTTTTCCTGGAGAGCAGCTTCAGGCTGGTGCCCAGCTGCTGGTAGCGGTGCTGGACATCCAGATCCATGCTCCAGAAGTGGGAGATGGCTGTCCTGTTCAGGAAACGGTCCGTGGGGAGTCTTTTCACCAGGGCCTGAAACTCCTCTGTGGGGAGAAGGAGATGGCATCAGGGAAGGTGGAGCTGAAAGCAACCTCCCTCCACCCGAGCTCTTCATGGTGAGAAGAGCCAGCACCCAGCCTGAGCTGCTCTCAAGGGGAAGGAGATGCTCGGTGGGGTCTGCCAGCCTCACCTGACTCCTCAAACTGGCTGTGGTGGCTCTCCCAGGCCCGCCCGAGCTGGGCCAGGCTGCTCTCCAGCGCCTGGATGTCGGCCTCGGGGCAGTTGCAGCGGGGGAAGGCGGGCTGGCACTGGCAGCGGCAGTCGCTGCGGCGGCACAGCAGCTCCCCCGCCGAGCCGCAGGCGATGTAGCTGAGGGCGGCGGCCACGAACCTCTCCCGCAGGTAGGAGGGCAGCACCGTCTGCAGCCCTGCGGAGGGAACAGCCCCGAGGGCATCAGGGCACGCACGGAGCCCCTCAAACACCGCCTGGGCGAGGAGGGCACCAGCCTCTCCCCCCTCGCCGGGCTCCCACCCTCGCATGATTATCATATCAATTTGCTGTGGAGCCGCTTGTCTGGGCTCTGCATCGATCTTGGCTCCTCTTGGCAGACAAGCAACAACCTCATCCTGCCCAGCTTTCATTATTTTCCTCCCCTCTCCTCCCCAGCCCTGAAATTAGAAGCAGCATCTCGTGCCAGCATCCTCCCCTGCATCCACAAGCATCCCATGGCAGCACTTGTCCACCCGCACATCCCCACGAGCCCGGTCCTACCTTGGAGCTGCACTTTGTTCTCAGGGCTCTGCACCAGGACAGAGCTCACCGAGTCCAGGTTGTCATAGTTGCTGCAGCCCAGTGGCCCTGTCCGTGTTTCTGTCACCTAAGATGGGGACACGAAGCGGTCAGGGTACACAGGAGGGGACACAGGGTGCCCTACCCCGGTGAAAGCGCTGCAGATAATCCCTGACCCGCTGGCCAAGCCCCCCTCCTCGTAGCAGGGCGATGGTCAGAGAGGAGAACTAATTATCTGCTAATTAGCTTGTTGACAGGCGGCAGCCCGCTGAAAAATGTGCCTTTATTAGCGTGCCCAATTTCCCATAAATAATGGAAGGTGTTAACTTTCCCGGCTCTCTGCTCTCTGGGGGATGCTGTTTCAGGTCGGGCCAGCTGGAGGGGCCCCGGGGCAGTCCCGGGCTGCCGTGTCCCGGCGCCGGCCCCTCCTCGCCCCTCTCGTACCTTGATGGCAGCCGTGGCGATCTGGATGTGGTGCAGCCGGCGCAGGGTGCTCTCCCTGTCGATGAAGTAGGAGGCTGCCAGCTGGTGCAGGGTCTCCAGCGACACCCCCGAGCTGTTCCCAGCCCCCGCCGCGGGCTCTGCCCTCCGGCTCAGCTTGCGCTTGTCCACGAAAATGGTCAGGGACTCCTCTCCTGGGGGAGATGTGATGCTTGTGGAAGGCTGTGGGCTGCCCCCATTCCCTTTCCTGGCCATGCAGTGCTGCTTTTCCCACCCTCCCTCGCTGTGCGAGGGGCTGAGAAGCCCAGTGCTCACCTCCCAGCGTGGCAGCCAGCAGGAAGTGTGTCCCATACTTCTTGATGAGGCTGTCGGTGATCTGCTGCGCGCTGGGCCGCCGCCCCAGCAGCCGGATGTTGCGGATGAATTCGGGGGCCAGGGGAAGTGGGAGGCTGAAGAAATCTTTCCTCTCCAAGGCCAGATTATTCACCTTCCAACGGGCAAACTCTCTGTGGGACGAGAGCAGCAGTGGGGAGAGGGTGTGAAGTGGGTCTGGCCATGACACATGCATGCTCTCCTTCCTTATGTCCCTGATTTCCATTCAGGACAGGTGGAAAACTCTGGATAGAATCATCCCGACCTCCCCACTGGAAATGAAGGACCTGCTGCCAGCTATGGATCCAGGCAGGACAAAAGCACCGTCCCTCCCTAAGCCATCGATGGTGATAAAGAGCTACAAGCAGCGGAGATGCTGACTATTGATTAACCTGGCACCTCCGGAAGGCATTAATCACAGCCCAGGGCAGGGCTAGAGCCTCTTCCAGCCCTTTGGGCTGCCTGCAGCTCATCCCTCCTCCAGCCTACAGATAGATCCAAGTGAAAATCCAGCATCTGGGGGTGTCATGGTTTTCAACATCAGCAGCATTTTGTGGGAAGCTGGAGGTGTTGGGATGTGGTGGGTCCCCTCAGAGCCCCAGATGCTGTCAATGTGCCACTCAGCCTGTCACTGCCTCCAAAACCCCATGGCCTCATAAACAACCAGCAGCAAATTTCAGCTTAATCTTTGGCATTTGGCTCTAATTAAAACCAGGCTGTGCCTCTCAGACAGTTTCACCAGGGCTGGCTGGGAAAACAGGGAGAGGGAGGGAGCAGTGGATGGGTGCAAAGCAGCAGCTGCTGGGCTTGGCAGATGACAGGTTGCCTCCCACCATGACTTTGGGCCCAGAAGATGGGATGCAGGGGCCAGTAGCAGGGCTGAGGATGAGGCAGGGGGGTGCTGCCTCTCCCCTTGCACACACACACTCCCTCGGGGCTGGGGTGCCAATTTCCCCCTTCCATCCCAGAGGCAAACAAGGCCCGAAGGCTGATGGCAGGTTCTCTGCCTCTGGGGAGGTGTGAGCCAGCTCTGTCCCTCTGGCTGCTCCTTCCTGTCCCACCACCGTCACCACAGCATCCCTGGAGGACGCAGCTCCCTCGGCATGGCAGCATCAGCACACAGGAAAGGGGAGAGGAGCTCCCTGGGGGTGCAGGGCTGCATAACAAGGCTGCGATCCCAGCACCCACGTCAGCATCCCCAAGAGGCCCTGGTCAGGCTTTGCTTTGCTGCTGGAAGCCCCCAGGGCTCAGCACTGGTGGGGAGTGGAAGGGAAAGGGCTCATTAGGCAGAGGTGACAGCCCCAGTTAGGCACAGGAGGCGGTAGAGTGGAGTGGGTTTCCCACAGAGGCTGTCACAGGGTGGCCTTTGCTGTGGTGAGTGGACCCCACTGCTGCCAAACCTGGTTCTCTGCTGGCAAGAAGCCCCCTCCAGCCTTGGCCCCCATGTATACAGCATCCCATAGCAGTCCATGGGCTGATGGCACTGGGGACATGCCTAGGGGGTCAGTCAGGGTGGCTTTTCTCAAGTCCCAGCAGCATCCCAGCCCCAAAGAACTGCCAGTCTAGGCAGGTTCAGTAATTTGGCAAAGAGAATCTTTGTGCACAGAAAAAGGACAAGAGAACATCTTTGTCCAAAGGGCCTGGAAGGAGGACACCACATGCACACTTCCCCTTCTGCTGTCCCCAGCCTCCATCTCAAGGCAGGAGATCATAGGTGGAGGATGTCCAAAGGGACTGGAGCACACAAGACCCATCCAGCCCAGTGGGCTCTGTGCCTCCTGCCACAAGGGCTGATCCCATCTCAACCTGAGCACCAAATCCCTCCCATCTTAGGGCAAATCCTGCCTGGTGCCAGGACCCAGGACATCCCTCTGGCTGTCCTGAGTAGCCAAGACCCCTGCCAGGGGGCTCACAGAGCCCAAAATGCCCCTGTGGTTTTGATCATGACCAGTGGAGAAAGTTACCAGCCTTAGATGAAGATCTGCAAACCATGACAAATTAAGTAGAATGATAGTGAATTTATCACAAGGTGAAAAATAGGTTTTTGGGGTTTTTAGAATGGGGATTCAGGGGGCAAGATGAAGGAATCTGGTTGTGTTCAGACTTTTTCCTTCTTTTTCTTCTTGGCCTCCATCTTTTGGTGTGATGTTTGCACTTTTAGATTGGTTTAGAGTAGAAGCTCACTGTCTAACATAGGTGATAGGTATTGGGAAGGAATTGTAAACATTGTACATGTAGTTTTTAGTATAAAGACATACCACCACCCTGGGGGCAGGCAGAGTGCCTGGAACTGTCCTGCTGAGCGCACCTTGGCCGGACAGGAGAAAGAATTTTTATAGCTAAGATAGAATAAACAACCTTGAGACCGAGAAATGAAGAGCCCTGACTCCTTCTTCAAGCACCGGGCTGGGAAAAGAGATTTTTCAACTTCTCTTGGGGTCACTCTGACCAGCAGACACCTCGACAGCCTGGAGCCCAGCCTGGCCTCACCAAGAGCATTCCCTGGAAAAGCAGCATCTCACTCCCACCCTCCTCCCAAGGACAGCCTCCTCCCAAACATGGGGTCTGCTCAGGTGGATTAGAGAGGGTCTGCCTCCACTCTGCCATGCCCCCACATCCCCCCAGCCCCTCAGAGCCTCTCACCTGTAGATCCTGTACCTGGTGGTGAACCCCTGCCGGTAGCGCTCCATGAAGTCCACGTACTCCTGGGCTCGGTAGAAGGGTCCCCGGTCGGTGAGGAGCCAGTCGAGAGGCGGCCGGGCCGAGGGAGAGGAGGATGAGGAGGAAGAGGAGGGCGCGGCGGGGGCTGCATGGCCCTGGGGCACGGCGCTGCAGCGGCAGCAGGCGCTCAGGGCCAGCAGGGCCAGCGGCCAGGGCAGCATGGGCGGGGGCCCGTCAGCACGGGGCAGGTCCTGCCGCCCCATCCTGCTGCTGCCCGGCCGGCTTCTTCATTCTCTCACCCCGCGGCAACGCTCCGGGACAGCCCCGCCCTGCAACGACAACAGGGGAAGCCCGTGAGGAACGGATGGAAACCGGGAGCAAACTCTGGAATGCTGGCTGGGATGCTGCTGACAGAGGGAACGCTGCGGTCCAGGGAGAGCCGGGTCATGCCACAAGAAATAAGAGTTTATGGGGCTGGGGGTGCTGGAGTTAAATGAAATCCTGGCTGATGGCTGTTTGAGGAATTTCTGGCTTTTTCTTTGTGTTTTTCTCTGCTGGACATCACCCTGGCATATTATTTATTTATTATTATTATTATTATTATTATATGACACAGCTCGCTGCTGTGGGCTGCCCTGCACCCTGCATTGTGGGGACAAACGTCATGAGCATGCAGCTCATTTCAGGTGGGGCTAAAATATTATAATCATGAGGAACTGGGAAAATTAGCTTCTCCAGGTATAGACTGGATCATGTCTGGTTGATGTTAGACTTGTCTTTGTGTCCTGCTAGTGTCTGGATGGATGGATGGATGGATGGATGGATGGATGGATGGATGGATGGATGGCCACTCCAAGGCTGCCCAGACTGATGGAAGTAGTGTTCTGAGTGCAAAGTAAAGATGGAGCTTTTCTGGCAGCAGCAGCCACAAGGACAGAGTCTGAATTTTTCAGCAAAGGTGGAGATGGGGATCTGTAAGTCCTGGCCAAGGCCAGGTGTGCTGTGAGGCACCAGCAGCTGTTAGCCCAGAACAGGGACCCCCTTGCTGCAGTCCTGCCAGGGTAGGTGGTTTTTGTTCCAGGAAGGCGGCTGGAGCCCAAATGCCCATCCCTGCTGAGCTCACACCAACCCTGCCTTCTCCCAAACAGGGCTTTGCTGGATGAATCATCATGCTTGAACATGTAATAATATGTTTTTTCAATTTTTTTTCTCCCTCTCTTCTATTTTTAAACCCTTAAGGGTGCCCTTTGATTACACTTTCTCAGCTTCTCGCTCAGCCCTCGAGGCTGGGGCCCTGTGAATTTTAAACAAAAGCTGAGAGTTTCACATCACCAGGCTGGGGTGCCAGGGCAGTGGGGTGGGCAGGAGCAGCAGGCAGGGCTTCTGTTCCCCCACACTCTTTTTTCACGTGTCACCCTGGTTTTTCCCAGCCTGGCAGGCAGCCACATGACAGCCCAGTCACTGCCTCCTGCCCCTGGCACGTGGGGCAGGATGTGCCCAAATCCCAACCCTGTCCCATGCTGGGCTGGGGGACAGGCAGTGCCAGGCTGGTTTCCTCACTCTGTGCCTCAAGGAGGGGGCATCTGTCACCCCCAAAATGGGGCAGGACCCAATGCCAGAGGAGCTGCCAAGTGTGGGTGGTGGCTGAGCCAAGGCATTTGGCTGCCCCTAATCCTCCCTGCCTACAGCCAAAGCTGGGCTGAGGGCAAGCAGGCAGAAGGGATGCAGAGCCTGCCTGAAGCAGACCGGCAGCTTGCTCCCCTCCCCAGGAATATCTGCTGGTACAATTAACAATTGATGTGGCCTGGGGACCAAAGGGATCCTCAAAGCTCAAGATTAACCCCCCCAGGTCCATGCTGCCTGCAGCCAGGTCCTGCTGCTGTGGCCAGGAGAGAATGGTGGGAGCCAGGGTCTGGCACTAAACCTCATGGATGGTTTAGATACTGACCACAGGCTAAACCTTCAGTGATTTGATCCCTTTCCCATAGAGCAAGGAGGAAAGCAACACTCTGGATCTCAGCTGAGAAGCTGAGGGAGGGTAAAGCCTTCTTGAACAGCTTCGTTTTCTAAACCCTGCCCATGGAAACACACTGCTTGTAGTGTGTTTATTAAATATGGCTGTGACAGCAAAACACCTTGTTTAAATATCTGGTGCACTGGGACTCTGCCTGTTGCCTCACAAACAGGCTTGGCACACCCTGGCTCCTGGTCTCCCATCATCATCCATGGGTTTTAAGGGGCTCCTGACCCAGCTCCAGCTGAGGTGGGGCTGGGCAGGGGCTGCTCCCTGGCTGTGTCCCTCTCCCCCCTCCCTCCACATGGGTCTGTATCAGCCTGGGTCTCACAGGGGATATTAAAGGGGGTTTTAAGTGGTTAAAGGAGATGCTTTTCCACAGGTGCCATGGGACATTGGCCTCATCCATCACCACTTCACACCACCACAGACTGGTTTTGCACCACCCTCCCTGAGGCTTTCCTGGTGTAAATCAGAAGGACACAGGAGTATTCCCCCTTTGATTCAAAGCACAGAGGAGATTTTTTTAGGTGGGACACACCAGCAAGAGCATTGTCTTTTCCATCAAACCATCCTAGATGTTAAATGGTTCTCACCAACACTAACCAGCCCCTTGCCATTACCACCCTGGAGGGCATCTCCACGTGCCTTGGCCAAGAGGGATTTCCCATGCTGTCCTTCCCCTCCAAATCCCCTCTCCCACCACAGCTAAGGCAGCAAACATCTGGCTCACCATCCTGGGGATGGACATTATGGGTAGACCCACTGTGGGCCACCTTTTCCCTCAGGCTGTGGTCCCTAGGCCAGCTCTGCACCACCTCAGCCTGCTCTGACACCTTCCCTGGGGAGCTCATTCTGAGATTCCAGGCTGAGCATGCCATGTTTCCCTGTGGCTACTTCATGTTTTACTACAGAGCAATAAAAATAGGATTTGATATTTCCAGCACTTGGCCGGGGCAAACTGGTACAAAACCAGTGAAGAATCCCTCCTGGTATGGAGCAGAGTTTCCAGCCTTGCTGAGTGAGCTTTTATTCACACTTCCCTCCTATTTACAAGGCGTGTGGCGGCACCTCCGAGGGAGGCTCCTGCCTGGGGACGGTGATGACGCACGGCAGCATCCTTGCCAACAGGAGCTGGAGTCCCAAGCCAGGCAAGGAGGGCCTGTGAGGGGGCTGCACTGACTCTGCAGCAGCTCATCCCCACGGAGCAGCTTGCCTGCACCACTGTCACTGGGGTAATTTATTTCCTCCTATCGATCAGGAGTGATAGAAAATAAATACATGCAGATATTGCAATAGCTCTGCATAGTCCTCAATCCCTACAGCTGGCTCTGGTTTGAGGGAAAGGGGGGCTGGGGCAATGCTTTTCAGGGTGGACCTGCACATGCTCACACCAGGATCCTCCTGGGATGCTGGGGAGAGTAAAGCTCTTTAGAAACAAGTAACCCCCTTGACCTTACTACTAGAGCTGGAAATAACTTTCTAATCACTTTTCCTTGATCCAAAAAAATGAAGATTTGATGAGAAGCATCTGACAACTCTTTTTTTTTTTCTTCTTCCTTTTGATTTAGGGTTTTGCATCACAAAAGTTGGAAAACTTCCAGCTTATTTTTTTTTCTCCTCTTCCCTCTTCTATAAAAACCCCAAAGCAAGGAAGAAGAGTACCAAAGTAAATATTATTGGCAAGTTTTCCTAGAATCACAACCTCTTTCAGGGCCAAGTCTTCCTGAGCTTCTTGAAGTGCAGTCTGTCCCCATTGCCTGCAGCAGAACACCCCAGTGAGGCTGATGCATGGCCCACACTCTCACATGAGCTACATCTTACAAAGAGCTTGTGGCAATTTCTAGAGTCACTCCCCACCCGGGGGATGGCAGTGGGATCACTTCTGCAGTGGTGTCCTCATCCAAAATGGCTTGAGAGGCTGAAGGAAGGATGGGGTGCTCAGGTGAGCTGCAAAAGCCTCCCTCTGCTGCCCTTGGAGCTGACAGTGACAGCAGCAACACCCTCAGCACAACATCAGAGTTATGCCAGGGTCCCACTCCCCTCCATGCCCACGGCATCTCCAGAGCCACGTGCTCCACCACTCATCAGGCCAAGCTCGATAATTAAGATGTTAGCTAATTGTTAGGGACATTAACATTGATTTGTGCCCTTTCATGCTGCAGGAACAGATCTGGAGATACAGCAACTGGGAAGCATGCACTGGGGAGGGGGCAGTGGTATTTGCCAGGTGCTGTTGGGAAGCGCAGGAAGGTTCCAGATGGACCCTGGAACCACCTCTGTGCACGCTGAGCTGAAGCCCAGAGCCACAGCAAACCCCAGTGCCCATGGCAGGTACACAACACCATCGGTGGCAGGGCTGTGGGATGGGCCCAGTCACAGGGAATGGTCCCTGGGCACAGTGGGAGCCCAGGTGCATCTGTGCAGGAGCAATGGGGAGGGGTCTGCAGCTCCCTGGGGACGCCTTTCAGTGGGAACGAACATCAACCCAGTGACTGAGTCACCTTCTCATTAAACATGGAAAAGCTTTATCAAATTAAGGCCACTTAAAAGAGCCTGGGCAAAGGCTAAGTGCAGTTTAGCGTCTGAAGTGGATTGACTCAGCTGAGCCGTGTCTATCTGTGCATGCACGCAGCCGCCCAGGCCACCTCTCGATGTTGCACACCTCGGGACAGACAATCCCAAAGGGATCAGTTTTAGCAGGATGCTCCCATTGCTCCGGGGCCACCAGGCTCACCTGGGGCTGCGTGGAGCCTGTGTCCCCTACTGCCAGCCCTGCCCACACTGTTTCTTCTGCCCCGGCTCGGCTGTGGCTCGGGAGGAGCTGCATGGCCGGGCTGGTTCCCGCACGCTGCCAAGGAAGCTCCAGGGCCCCGCTGATCAGCCGGGGTAATTAAGAGAGCGAGGCAGGCACCGCCGGAGCGACAGCAGCGCCGTAATCGCCGGCAAAGCGGGCACGGCGGGGCGCTGGCAGCCACCTGGCAGCCGGCCCCGGTGACACAGCTCCGGGCGTGGGGACAGACAGACGGACACCTCGGAGCCGCGGCTGGGAGCGGGTTCTCCTGCTGGCCACCCTCTGCAGCCCCATCAGTCACTACAGCCGAGGCACCCCAAGCCACTGCCCTCCTCCTCCTCTCAGCTCATGAGACCCGTTAGAAAACCTCTAAGGACTCAGCGACTTGGGTTCCTTTTATTAGCTTTTCTTCACATCCTCAAGAGCGAGACACTCGAAGATGAGAGTAAAGGAAAATAGCAGAAAATCCCAGGACTCAGGGAGCCGAGGATTTGCATAAGACATCAAATGAGTTGAAGCCTGGGCCGCTGTCAGGGGAGATGGCAGCTGCGTGCACAGTCGCACCAGTGCCATGTGTTCTGCCCTCTGGCTTTGCACACCCGAGACTTTCACACCTACAGGCAAAAAGCCTCTTAAATAAAGCAAATAAACGTGCAAAATAGAATTTCCCCCCCAGCACAGTGACGGCAGCAGCAGCTCTGGCTTCCCCACCTTGCGTTCGGCTCTCAGACCAAAGAATCCCTGCAGATGGATCTCTGGGACCAGGGAAGAGCAGCCCTGCACACGAGGGGATGGGGAAAAAGAGCAACCCTGTGCACAAGGAGCCAGGGAAAGGGAGCAGCCCTGCCGCCTCCTCCCCAGGGAGGATGGCTCTTTCATCCTCACAGATCCTGCAAGCCCAGCACCATCCTCATGCAGGAGGCAGCGCAAGGCGAGGAACGCTGCTTCCCTTCCCTGCCTTCACACGAGTGACAAGTGTCACGGACGGGCAGTGATGCACAAGTGTAGCTCAGCGTTAGCAGACCATAATAAATAAGGTGGTGGGTGGCTGGTGCTGGGCATAGAGAGGGAGCGCTCCTCTGGGGTGTCAGAGTGGGGCCACCTCCCCTGGACACCCAGCTCTCCAAACTGTCACTGCACGGCCACCACAGACAGCTCCGCTTCGGAAAAAGTGCAGGGGCCTCCGGGGCTGGCAGGGACCCTCCTGGCTGCCGACAGAGAGGGGACACTGACATCTGCCGGCGGGTTCCACCCGGCCCCGAGCGCCCGGGCTCGGAGTGCCCGGGACCAGAGCCGGGACACTCCGGGAGCCGCCACGGCCGCCCCAGGGCAGCCACACGCGGGTCCCTGGGGAGGGACCGGCAGCGCTGCGCCCGGAGATGATGCGATCCAGCGCTTTAAAAACACCGAGTTTTGTTTCCTACTGGAAAGATGAGTGTTGAGGGAAGGGAGCCTGGCAGCGGGGAGCCCCCGGGTACCGGAGCTGTGCCGGGCAGGCGAGCAAACACCTCCCGACGGCTCACGCACCCACTGCTCCACCCGATGCTCCGGGCGGCGGAGCGGGGCCCTGCGGTGCGGGGAACGGGCGATCCCCTCACGGAACTGATCCCCCCACAGGCTACTGATGAGCGGGGCCCATCGGAGAAATGCGCGTTTTAACATTTGCGGGGGCATCTCCCCGGTCCCTGCGGGCGCGGGGTGCCTCACACAGGCATTCCACACCGAGCAGCGCACTCAGCACACAGCAGCAAGTCCCAGCATCCCGGGCAGACCGTTTGTCCCTGTAGCCCGCCGGCTCCCGGTCCCACCGTGCCGGTGGCAGCCGCCCCTCACCTGTGGGGCCCGCGCCGGGGCGGCTCCGCCCGGGCAGGACTCGGTGCCTTTCCCGACACCCGAGCTCGCCGGGGAGGCTGCGAAGCGAGCCCGGAGAGGGGACACAACTTGACCAAGGTCACCGAGCGAGCCGCCGTCGGTACCCGGGATCTCCGCCCTTGCGGGGCCGCCGCTCGGCCCGCAGCGCTCCCTCCCCACTCCACCACCGGCGGGACCCCCGCGCCGCCTCAAACCCCGTCCCCAACTCCTCCCCGCGACCCCGCGGACTCACCCCAGGCTCCAAATCAGCGCCGGCGGGGCACCGGCCGCCTCTCCTTGGCGTCCCGCTCCGATCGGCTCAGGCTCAGCGGCCCCGGGCGCTGCCCCGCCGCCGCCTCCGGGCCGCGCCATGTGCAGGCGGCCGGGCGGGCCCCGGCGGCGCCGCCACCATCCCGGGCTCCCTCAGCCGCGGCCGCCGGGTCCGCGCGCTCCGCGGGGCCGCCGTGCTGCGCCGATAATATATGCGGCGCCCGCAGCCAATCACAGGCTCCGCCGGTGGCCCCGCGCGTCCCCATTGGGTGAGCGGGATGGGGAGGGGCGGGGCGTGGTGCGGGGGTCCCGCTCCCGCCTCCCGACCCGGGGTGAGCGAGCCCCGGGATGTGCGGGATGGGGAACGGGAGAGACCATGGAGAGCCCCGGAATGTGCGGGATGGGGAATGGGAGAGACCCTGAGAGCACCCCGGGATGTGCGGGATGGGGAATGGGAGAGACCATGGAGAGCCCCGGGATGTGCGGGATGGGGAATGGGAGAGACCATGGAGAGCCCCGGGATGTGCGGGATGGGGAACGGGAGAGACCACGGAGAGCCCCGGGATGTGCGGGATGGGGAACGGGAGAGACCATGGAGAGCCCCGGGATGTGCGGGATGGGGAATGGGAGAGACCATGGAGAGCCCCGGGATGTGCGGGATGGGGAACGGGAGAGACCCTGAGAGCATCCGGGATGTGCGGGATCGGGAATGGGGTGGCTGGAAGGGACCCTGGAGATCATCCCATTCCCATCATGGGCAGGGACATCTTCCTCTAGACCAGGTTGCTCCAAGCCCCGCCAGCCTGGTGTGGAACACCTGCAGGGATCCACATTCCCAGGTTCTCCCTCCTGTGCTGGTCATTCCCGGTGAGCAGCAGGAGGATGCTGTCAGTGACACCAGATTTAGTGTTCTCGGATGGTTTTTTATATGTGTTCCATTTATCTCTCTGTGTTCTTCACACCTCCCACCAAACCCCTTCCTTGCTCCTCCTCATGCCTCGTTACACATTCCAGGGGCACCACTCCTGGGGGTGCATCCCTTCTCCAAACCTTGAAAGAAGCTTGTTGGAGACACCCTCTAAAAAATGCAAATCTTTATTTAAATTATTTTTCAGAATGGAAAAGCTCCTTTTATAATGAGTTTGTGGCCCATGGTGAAAGAAGAGCAGTGAAAGGGCCTTGTGGAAGTCATCCAGAAGGATTTCCCTGTGCTCCCCAAAAGGAGCACAAAAGGAGGGCCATATCCTACAAAACACTGCTGCTCATTTTTCCTTATTTGTTCCTGATTGTCCTTTCCCAGTTTTCCCCATTTTGGTTTTTTGCTTGTGGTTTTTTTTTTTTTTTTTTCTTTTTTTTCTGATTTTTCCTTTTTTCTCCTGATCCTGAGCCCATTGCTGCTGGAGGGAGACAGCACTGCTGAAGCACCCACCACTACATCCCCACTGGTTTAGTTCAGTGTTTCTCTCTGGTCGTTGAAAATGGATAATTTCTGCTCAGCATAGTTCTTCCTGCTTAAAGAGTCATGGAAGTTAAAAATAAAAGGGGTTAAAAAGGACAGATGGGCCTGGGGTAAAGCACCCACTGCTTGGGGTGTGGGGGCACAGTGCTGTCCCCTCTCAATGCCAACTCTGGGACAGGCTAAGCTTCATACATGAAGGAGGAGGAATTCAGGGAAACCATAACAAGAAGAGGTGGAGAGCTCTGCAAAACAAAAATTTTTTAAAAAATCACAAATATCTGCAGTGTGTGGGTTATCTGCAGTGTGTGGGTTTTGTTTGGAGGTGTGAGGTGGGATGGGACACTGTCCCCATGAGGAGATGGTGTGGGAGCTCTGTGATGCCTCCACACCCTGTTCCAGAGCTGTCTGCCATCAGGAGAGCCCCGTTGGGAAAACCACACCAGCAGAACACAGCCAGGCATTCCTGCTGGGATGAGGACTGGGCGTTGCCCCCACTGTGGAAGAAGAGAACATTTTCCATCAGAAGATTTGGGGACCACGGGTGTCTGGAGGAAGGTGAGGCTGTCAGACGAGCTGTCAGCGCTGCTTTGTGCTCGCCTAAAGAGGGTGAAAATAAAAAGCATGCAAATACAGGAAAAAGATCCAAATCCAGTGGGTTTGGGGTTGCCCTTACATTCTATATGTATATACATATACATGTACATGTACATATACATATACATATACACACACATATACACATAGAGACAATGATATATAAATGATATCTCTTTCATTTGGGCTTGAGGGATTTGGAGGTCTGTGACTTCTTCTGGGGCTTCAGGCTCCATTTCTCCTGGGATTTATTTTGGAGGCCCGTGACTTCTGGTATTTTGGAGGTCAGTGGCTTCTTCTGGGGCTTTGGGTTCCATGATACCTCATGGTGCTTTGGAAACCTGGGATTTCTGAAGGCTGGGATTTTGGAGGTGTGGGGTTTTGGAGGTGAGGGATTTTGGAGGTGTGGGGTTTTGGAGGTGTGGGGTTGTGGAGGTGTGGGATATTGGAGGTGTGGGATATTGGAGGTGTGGGATATTGGAGGTGTGGGATTTCGGAGGTGTGGGATTTTGGAGGTGTCGGGTTTTGGAGGTGTGGGGTTTTGGAGGTGTGGGATTTCAGAGGTGTGGGGTTTTGGAGGTGTGGGATATTGGAGGTGTGGGATATCGGAGGTGTGGGGTTTTGGATTTCTGCATACACCCAGCGCAGCGAGGGCGGTACCCGCGTGCCGGTGCAGCGGGAGGCCGGGCAGCCCCGCATCCGTCCCGCACCGCATCGCTCCGCGGTCCTCCCGCTCTCCCGGGGGATGGGGAGGAAGGCGGGCGAGGATGCGGAAGGGAGAGGCGGGGGCCCGGAGCCGCGGAGCCGTGCCGAGCCGCGCCGCACGGGGAGGCGCCGGTGCGCCGTGCCCGCCCCTCGCCGCCGCCTCCCGCCCGGCGCCGGGAGCGCGGCCGGGGCTCCAAGATGGCTTTGGCCGGGCTGTGCTCGCTGCTGGCCGGCTGCTGCCTGGCCGCGGGCAGCGGCCCCGCCGAGGCGGCGGCGGAGGCGGCGGCCAAGGAGCTGGAGTGCAAGCTGAAGAGCATCACGGTGTCGGCGCTGCCCTTCCTGCGGGAGAACGACCTCAGCATCATGCACGGCCCCTCGGCCGCCGAGCCCAAGCTGCTCTTCTCGGTGCGCAACGATTTCCCCGGAGAGATGGTGGTGGTGGATGACCTGGAGAACACGGAGCTGCCGTACTTCGTGCTGGGTGAGCCTGCGGCAGCGCGGCGGGGCCCCGAGCATCCCCGAGCATCCCCGGCCGTGCCCGGGCTCCTCCCTGCCGCACCGCACACCCTGCGGCGGCTCGGCCCGGGGCCGGTGCACCCCGCTGCAGCCGCTCGGCCAGCCCCGGTGCCGGTGCACCCCGGTGCAGCATCACGGCCGGGATGCTGCAGGCTCGGTGCTGCCCAGGTTGTCACCCACGGGGCTCGTCCCCGGCTCGATCGATGGCCACCGGCGGCTGTGCTGGCATGGGGCCCGCAGTCTGGGAGTGAGGGTTGTGCTTTGTCTGCCCCTGAGCAGAGTCACCTTCCCTGCAGCCCGATGGAAAAATACTCTGCTGCTCAGTGTATCCCACCCTGCCCTGTGTGTGCTGCCTCCGGTGCTTCTGCCCCCAGGTTTAGGCTCTGGCCTGTTCATATGCTCTGGAGGGTTCCCACCTGCTCTTCATCCACTGGGTGAGGCTTATCTGCTCTTATCTCATGGGCTCCTAAAGCCCAAAAAAAGCCAAACAATTTGCTCCTTTGTTTATGCAGAGAGAGGCCTCCACCCCTTCCTTGTGTGCAGGGACCTGTTTCCCTCCTCACCACCTGAAACAAGCCCCTGAGATGTTTCATTTCTGGTGACATTGGTGCAGAACATCAGTTCCTTGCCCACACTTAACATGCTAACCTTGGCGTTGCCACCATCACTTTCCTAGCAGCCCCACAGTGGCTGTGTCACCTCCTGCAAGCCTTGTCCATCTGTTGCTTCTCCAGCTGCACCTTGGGTGTCCCATGTAGTTTTTAGAACACCACCCTTGTTTGGAAGCTGGCCCAAAAATGAGGTCCTGGTGTGTTGCTTGATGTGACATTGCCCCACTGTACCACCTTTGTGTACAGTGGTGACCCCAGACTGGGTTTTTTTCCCAGCAACTCATCACTCCCATGGTTTATGGACCCCTCCATGTGCTGAGACCCCCAGTCCTGGTTTCTGGGTGGGCTTGGGGCAGCACTGCTGCTGTGTGGGCTCCCCCTTCTCCCAGGAGAAAGGCAGGGACAGCCCCACGGTGCCTGCCCACGGTGCCTGGGCAGGCTGTGTGGGCACAGCCAGGGCTGTTCTGCCGGGTGCAGGGGCTGTGTGGCAGGGACAGGGGGCTGTGCTGTCCCCTGTATCCCAGCCCAGGCCCTGGGATGCTGCGGGATGCTGCAGCGGGGCCCAGAGCGTTGCTGTGGCAACAAGGCAGCAGCACTGCTGCGGATGCAGGGAGACACGGCCGCCGGCCCCAAAGGCCACCTTGGTGCCACAAAGGCCACCTGAGCGCTCGTCCCCTGCCCCCTCAGACCCCATCCTGTGCAGCCAGACCCCCGTGGGCCCCGGGAGCTCGGTGCTGCCAGCAGGGAGCACCTGGTGGGGATCAGGACGAGGGTCCTGGGCATGACCCCAGCCCCCTCTGCACTGAGGATGCCTGGCAGGGTTTGTTTTGCATCCTTCTGATCTCTGCTGCCAGACAAATACAAGGATGACAAGCCCTGTGCCAGTGCAGCCTGGTGTCCTGGTGCTGCCCAGGCTCTCTGGGGCATTGCTGCTTGGGACATTGATCCCCCAAAAACATCACTGTGCATGGTGCTGTGCCAGCCCCCAGCATGCAGGGGTTTGGGCTGGGGAGACACAGGGGTGATCCCAGCTCAGGTCTTCCTGCCTGGAATGATGAGACTGGGACTGGGCTGGCAAGAGAGGGGACTGGGACTGGGACTGGGGCTGGGACTGGGCTGGCACCTTGTGGGACCCCTGTTTGCCAGGACTTTGGCTTGGTGACTTCTGGGAAATGCCATGTTACCTCTCCCTGTGAGACAAGGGCTTGCCTTGAAGCTGGCATGGCCACTTTGCCATCTGTGGGTGTCACTGTTTTGTGCTGCTTTACTGTGTGGGGTTGTTGTTTTTATTATTGTTGTTGTTATTATTGTTATTATTATTGTTATTACTAATATTAGCCTGGACACTGCTTTTGCATGGCAGAAGCTCTGAAATGCACAGAAGGCTTACAAGACCAAGGCTTGGCAACTCAGAGGCTGCAACCTCTGGATTTGGAGGTTCCCCAGCCCAAAAAACTCAAGAGCATCAGTGCTGTCACTGCACACTCTGCACACTTGCTGGGGACATGGCTGTGTCAGGTTGATGCCTGGTGCTGGTGTGAGTGGCTGTTTGTGCTTTCACAAGCCCTTGTGTGCAGGGACTGGAGGGTTTGAGCATCTTCCCAGAACTGGGGCTTCACACAGTGCTTCTTGCACCATCCCTGGCCGAAACCAGACCCGTTAATTGCACCCACCTCGCTGAGTTTGAATGTGCAATAAATAAAGTCTTGGACTGGGGGATGATCCCCACACGCTCCTGAGCCTGGGCTGGGTCAGTGTCTGAACCAGGGGCAGCTGGTGCTTCTGCTCTGGTGGTTCCAGATCTCAGATTTGTGCCCAGGGCAGGGGTTCCCAAGGGAAGGTGAGCTGCCACCCTGGCTGACAGGCTTGGAGCAGAGCCAGGTGCTGCCCCTGGTCAGAAAGGGCCTGGCTTTGGGCTGGAAGCACCTTTGTCTCTGCCATGTGGGCTCTGGATCAGCTCCCTTTGGTGGAGGGCCTCTCCATGCCTCAGTTTCCCCTCAAAGAAGGTGTGAGCATGCAGGAAGGTGGCTACAGTGGGGGATGAGTGAGGGGAGCAGCTGGGAAAGGGTCTGGATCAGCCCAAGGATGGTGGGGTATCATCCACTTCCAGTCCTGGTGTCCCCCTCAAATTCCTCCTAAATAATTCAGGGGCTTTTGGGCTTGGCTGGTTTTCAGGGACACTGCCATGTGTGGTTCCCCTGCCTTGGTGACACAGCGGCCAAACCAGGCCTCCCACTGATGGATTCATGGACTTTTCTCCCAGCTAAAGATGTGCTGGGATCTCTGGAGAGCCACGTGTGGTGCTTGCTAGAGCTGAAGTGCTGGGGGGAGCTGAACTGGGCATGCCAAAAATGGCTGTGACTCCTGACCCCTGATAACCCTGGTGACACAAATTAATGATGAGCTTTATATTTACCTTTACACAGGAGGCTTGCTGCCTGCTTTCCATGCACCTTTTTGGGTCTCATCCTCCCTGCTGTGTCCATCCCCCTGCCTGAGACAGCTGTGAGTGCTTTGGTGCTCAGATCTCCCAAACTTGGGGGCCTGCTGTCTGCTCCTCTGTTCCTCCAGAAGCAGATGGGCTGTCTGTGGGGTTGTGACTTCTGTGAGGTGCTTGGACAAGGCTTTCCCCTGCTTTGCATCTCTTTTTGCTGATGAGTGGAGCGAGTTTTATTTGCGCACGTGCTGCCTCACTGCCTGAGAGCTCAGGGCTCTCACCAATAAACCCCACACTGGCTTGCATGTTTATCCCCAAAGGGACTCCAACTCCATCTCCCCATTTTACTGTAGGGTTCTCTCCCAGCTGCTGAGATTTTGCGAAGTGCTGAGGGTGTGGGAGCTGGGCTGAGGCTGCTTGCCCGCATTTAAAATCACCTGCTTTCACCCTGCCTTCATCCTGCTTTCAATCAAGCCAACCTTCATTTGGAATGGCTGCCTTTCATCTCATTTTGTGTTTGTTGCATTAGTTGTATTTTTTTCCTGAAGGGAGGAAGCATTTTGCTGGTTGGTGGCCATTAAGAAATGCTAATTTGCAGCTCAATATTCCCTGTCCCCTCTCCCTCACTGCTTGGCTCGGCAGCATCCAGCCACATTTGAGATGTCATTAATTGGATTCACACTCCTGCAGGCTGCTAATTTTTTCGGGCCCCATCCTTTGCAGGTTATAAAGTGGCAGGAGGGGTATTTATGAGTATCCTGGCTTCCCTCAGCCCCTTGGGGTCGACGGAGATTTGTGATGCAATTAAAAACCACGCCAAAGAAAGAGGCTTTGACTCCTTTGCCTTCTCTGTAATGCAATAAATGTTTGAAAAGTAAAGTCTTGAAATACCTTTTTGAATGTAAAATCTACTTGAGAAATGAGAAAGCAGAGCTGACAGGTTGAACTCGTGCTTTCTGGGTGCCAGATATTTCAGGATCTTGAAATGCTGGATGGTTTTCGCATGCTGGGTTTTTCCCCCCTGAGTGTGGAGGAGCTGGAGGAGCTGCTTCTGCCTCTGCAGGTTTCCAGCCCAGCTGGTGTGCTCTGAATTAGGGCAGTGCAGCCCCTCACCTCCCCACTTCCCACTCCCCGCTGCCCTCCCGGGAGCCTCAGCCAGCAGAGGATGGGAGACGGTTCTTAACTTCAATGACTTTAATAGATTATCATAAACTCCAGCCTTAATACAAGCTGTCATGATTTCAAATTATCTTACTTTTAAATTAAATAGATTCCTTTTTAAATACAAAATCAATTCTAATTTTTTAGAGGGGTGAGATTTTTCAAAGGCACCGATGAGCTGGGCATATTTAACCGCTCTTGAATATCTCCCCGAAATATCTAATCAATTTTTTTTTTTTTGTTAAATCCTAGCTAAGCTCTTGGCTCTACTGCTGGAGGCTCTGGCCCTGACTTCCCTGGGTTAATAACAGGATTTGGGGGGGTTGCAGGGATGTGAGACAGATCAGGGAGGGAGCTGGCTGCTGCTAAAGGGGGTGACGGCCACTGGAGCGGGCGCTCGCCCTGGCTCTGGCCAGATGTGACACCTGCCAGCTCTCATCCTCGTCCCTCACACCTCCCTGCTGCTGTGACTGCTGCACATTGTGCCCTCCCACTCTGCTCCTAAAAGGCCCTGGGGCTGCAGGGTTGTGTTATCCCATACTCTTTTCCAGTTCCATGGCAAGTGAGAAGAGCATCCCATTGAGTTTTGCTCCTCTCACCTGCATCTGGATGCCCAAAGCTGTTGGCACACAGGGCAGCTCTTTGGTGCCAACTGGGAAGTAATTCCTGGGGTGTTGTGGTGCCATTCCCTGGCTGAACTCAATTCCCAGGGGCATCACCCCCTTCCCATCATATGCCACCATCTCATGAGAGCAGAGCATGGCAGAGTGCTGCAGCAGGGCTGGCTCCACCATGGGGCCCACAGAATGAACCCTGCACCTGGGAATGGGTGTTATGGTGAAATAATGAAGCAAATATTAAGAAATTCTTAAGCACCTAGAGAATAACCAAGTTAAATGATACCAGGGGAGCTCAATTGCCTTGCTTAGATTGATTGAATTACTAAATGAGCCTGACTAATGGAATGGAGTGGATATATCGGACTTTTACTCAAGATCCTGCAATAATTTCTCTAATAAGATTGTGAGCCATTAATTGGACTTGGCTTTGATCCTGGGCACTGTCTCATGCTCTGAAACCCGCGGGTGTGATCTGTGCTCTGCCAGGCCCAGCCAGGGGACAGCTGCTGTCATTTCTGCTGCCTGGCTTGGGGACTCGCCTCAGGAGGTGCCAGCAGCTGTGGTGGGGAAGGGAGCCCCAAACACCCCATCTCAGCTGCCCTCTGCCCCTCAGCAACACCATCCTGGCAGCGGGGTGCACTGAATTCCTTCCAGCTGAGCTGGCTGGGGTCTGAACCCCTGTTTCCATGAGTTTGGGATGGATGCTGGGGGTGTGTGCCTGCTGAAAATGCAGGAGTGCCACATTCTTGCTGCCTCCTCATGGAGTAGGTGCTGCTGCTGGTGGAACATTGTTGTGGCACCCAGAGTGCTGCTGGGTGTCTGCTCTGCTGTGGGAGATGTTTGTCCCCAAGGCTTGGGGGCTTCCAGAGCTTCCAGCAAAGCACAGAGGGATCTATGAAGGGGGTACATCCTCCCCTGGCCCTGCCCTGGAGCACCTGGTGGGGCAGGACATGCTTGTCTAATAGCAATAGCTAATAGCTCGTCTAATAATTGGGTGAAAATAATAATATTAAAAATAATAATATTTTATTCATCAACAATAATTGGGTGCTGGTGGGACCCCATTCCAGCCCCTCCTCTTGGCCATGCAGTGTAACCACATCCCTTTTCCTGGGATCCAGAGCCTGGAGTGATGTGAGGTGCTCAGAGCCCCTGGAGCTCCAGGGACATGCCTGGTAATATTCCCTCTCCAGGCATGGAGCCAGCACCAACCTCAGCTGTGAGTGGGGGCAGCCCTTAAAACCTCGTGGCAGGGTGGAAAACACTGCAGGGAAGCTGACAGCATGCCAGGGAGCAGCAGGGAGTGCCCATGGCCAGACTGGGGGTGATGGGGCTCAGGAGGAGGCACAGTGTGCACGTCCCCATCCTCACAGACACCTTGTCCCCATGCTGTGCCCAGTGCAGACCTGCTCTCTTGCTGGGCACGGCTGTTTCAGTGCCACAGGGGATATACAGGGCCTCTTGTATGTTTTTTTCTTCCTTAACCAAGGGAAGAAAAAGGAAGAAATAAGGATTTGGTCTCTGGGAACCCGTTGCCACAGCAACCGTGCATCCAGCTGGCTGCAGCGGGGCTGGGAGGGGATCTCACTGACCCAGAAAGCAGGGGGGGAGTGGGATGTGGGGCTGCCTGGCCTTTCCAGGGGGGTGGCAGGCTCTGGCAGGGAACCAGCACTCAGCCAGGGGGGCTGCAGGGCTCCTGGCCCCCTGTTTTGGCTCCCTTCCTGAATGTCTCAACCCCATCCAGGCAGGGATGCTCAGGCTTGGTCCTGTTCCTGCCTGAGACCTGGCCCTGTTTTGGGGCTGGGCTGCCCATGTGGGCACTCCTCAAAGCCCCACAGAGATTTCTGATGGGTTTTACAGCCCTGGAATTGGCTGTGGTTCCACTGCTGGAAAGCACCTTGGGCAACCACACTGATGCCACTGCCTCAGCTCTGCCCTCCTCTCCATGTGCCAGGGGCATTTGCTCCTGGGCTGCATCCCATACCCCATATTTATTTTATTTTATTTTATTTTATTTTATTTTATTTTATTTTATTTTATTTTATTTTATTTTATTTTATTTTATTTTATTTTATTTTATTTTATTTCTTTTTATTTTATTTTATTTTTTACTATTTTATTTTATTTTGTTTTCTATTTTATTATATTTTATTTACTATTTTATTTACTATTTTATTTTATTGTTTTACTATTTTATTTTATTTTATTTTATTTTATTTTACTTTATTTATTTTACTTTATTTTACTTTATTTATTTTATTTTACTTTATTTTACTTTATGCTCTTCCATGCTATTCCATTTTGTTTCATTCCATTTAATTTTATATCCTATTATGTTTTATTTTTTTCACGGTCATTTAGCCAGCTAAACAGAGACTGAAATCATCTCTCTTGGAGCCTTGCTGCAGAGCAAGTCCTTCAAATGAAGGAATTTTTGCCTGGTGGGATTAAGGCAGTGCCTGGATGATGACAGCTCTGTCATTTAAGACTGGTTGTCCTTTTTGCTTCCAAATTGCTGGGCTCTGGCATCTCTGCAGCTGTGCCTGGTGGCTCACCCCAAACAGCAGCTGGGGGATTTGTCTGGATAAGGGAAGGTTTTGCATTGCCAGGTTCTGGCTGTCCCACTTCAGCTTTTTGCTGAGAAATCACCCAGAGGAGGTCACACCCTGTGCTGGTGTTTCTGCTCCTGCTTTCCTGCCCTGCAGCAGGATCACCCATCCTTGGCATGGATGCTGAGCTGGTGCTGGCTCCTGCTGTGGGTTGGTTAAGCTGAGCCCACGCCTGGCTTTGCTGAGCCTGTTCCCTCCATGGCTCCTGCTGCAGAGCCTGAGATCCATGGAGCTGAGCAGGGACTTTTCTAATCATTTATAATCAAAGGGAAGTAAGGGATCCTTGAGGCACCCTCTGGCTGGTGGTGGCTCATGGGTCACAGAGGTTTGGGGTCTGCAGCCCTGATGTGAGAGGGGACAGAGCCCCTTTTGTGGCCAGCTCTGAGGCCTCTCAGTAATGAGGATGACTAACGAGCACAGCAGAGCAAGCAGCTGGGGGATGCACAGAGCTGGCTCTGCTCCTGCAGGGAGCTGATCCTGCTCCAAACCAACCTGGAGGAGGAGGGAAACTGGAGAATCCCAGAAATGTAGAGTGGTGTGGGTTGGAAGGGACCTTAATGCTCATCTCCTTCCACCCTGTGCCATGGGCAGGGACACCTTCCACTAGCCCAGGGTGCTCCAAGCCCTGTCCAGCCTGGCCTTGGGCACTGCCAGGGATCCAGGGGCAGCCACAGCTTCTCTGGGCACCCTGTGCCAGGGCCTGCCCACCCTCACAGGAAACAATTCCTTCCTAAGAATGAAGGGATGGAGATGGATGAAGGGCAGAGAAGGTGGCAGAGGGTGCCAGTGCTCCCAGCTGGACATGCCCCATCTGCCTGGCCCAGTGAGGGCTGCATTGCCTTGTGAGTGCTTCCCAAATCAGTGTTCCAAGGAAAACCACAGCCTTTGGGATGGAGGCCTGCCTGATGTGTACAGGCAGGGTGCTGACCTTGTATTTTGGGAGAGGCACCTCCTTTTCCTCCTTTTCCTGCAGCCCTGCCCTGCTCCTCTGCCCTGTCCCCGCCACAACACAGTGCCTGCCAGCCTGGGAAGGGAAGGCAGATATCAGCAACCCCGAAATATCCCCAGGACAGGCTCCTCTGTGATGGGAGACAGTTGCCATGGAAACCTCCTTCAAATAAAAAAAAAAAAAAGGAAAAAACCCCGAAATTTAAAGCAGCCCTTGTAGCTCAGAGGAACTGTAGACCTTATTATGGGTTTTGGCAACCCCCCTTTTTCTTTTATTTGTTCCAGCTAAAAGCTCCAGGAGACAAGGCAATTAATTTGGCATCCCAAAGGGAGTGAGAGAGCGAGGGTACCGTGCTGGGGGCAGTTTCCCTGGCTGGCAGGCACCAGGAGCTTCCTGTGCCCCCAAACACCCTCCTCCCATGGGGCTGCTCCAGCACAGGGCAAGGAGCAGGGCTGGAAGGATGGGAAGGCCCTTTCTAGGCCCATGCATGGAGTGTGTGGGAGGGGATGGGTGATGGAGGGCTCAGGGCACTGCAGGAGGGTGAGGATGCAGAAGAAGGCTCCTGTGGGGTCAGGCTGGCTTTGCTAGGGAAGGGGGATGCTTGGCAGGGGAGACATCCCACTCCCAAATTTCCCTGCCAGGCCCTGCTGTGCAGCAGTGGCTGCAGGGGCTGCAAATTGCTGCTGTGCTCTCGGCCCATTTGCTGCCCTAATGATGTCCCCAGTGTCTGCAGCCTCTGGGAAATCTGCTGTTTGCACTGAGGAGAGGCTGCTGTGCCTGCCACTGCCCTGGGCTGGCCCCAGGCTCCCCCAGACTCTGCTTCCCCAGTGTGGCTGCTCTGCCACCCCAGTGCTGCCCCTCCCAGCCCTGCCTGAACTGCTGAGCCAGAAATAGCTGGGCTCTGTGTTTTTTGCCTCACTAGGAGAGCTCTGGAGAGGAGCAGGGAGGGGATTTGAGAGCTGTCATGCTGCTGTGGAGTTGCTTGGCTTTCCTGCAAGCCAGGGGTTTGTCTTTGCAGGCATGGCATGTCTGGGGGAATTCTAAATGTCTGCAAGGATCTCACCCCAGCCCAAGCCAAGGTGCAGCTTCAGTGGCCTGAGATGTGTGTCCAAGCACCTGCAAGAAACATCCTTCCAGGGAAAGAGGAAACCAGTTTTATTCGTTTTTCAGCAGGAGCTGCTCTCTCCTGGGTGTGCCACGGTGGTGGTGTGTCACAGACATCTTTTCATGAAAAGCCTTTCCTCAGGATTTTTCCTCCTGAGAAGCTGACAGGCCTCAGGAACAAAATGTAAACAATGGTTATCTGCTGCTGTGGAATGCAACAGGTGCATCTGTGATTGGTCCATGTTGGATGTTTGTAATTAATGGCCAATCACAGTCAGCTGGCTCGGACTCTGTCTGAGACACAAACCTTTGTTATAATTTTCTTTCCTATTCTATTCTTAGCTAGCCTTCTGAGGACTTCCTTTCTTCTATTCTTTTAGTATAGTTTTAATGTAATATATATAATAAAATAATAAATCAAGTCTTCTGAAACATGGAGTCAGATCCTCATCTCTTCCCTCAACCTGAGACCCCTGTGAACACCATCACAGTGGTGTGCTCAAACTCAGTGGGCAGGAGAAATAACTCATGGATGGTGGGAGGGGAGTCAGCCTTGGGCTTGGGCTGGCTTCCACAGCTCTTATTGCCATGTTTCTGCCTTTTTGTGCTTGCAGAGTGAGGCACATGTCTGGCTAACCCTGGAGGAGTGAGCCCCAGCCCCAGTATGCCCCCACAGACCATCCATGCTGGGGCACAAACTGGAGAAAGGGGTGTGCTTGTCCTGCAGGAGCTGGGGCTGGTGGGGGATGTGGAGATGCCTGGGAAATGTTGGGGTGGGTCTGACCTCCTTATAATACAGCTCAGGGCTGGGTCTTCCCCCCTTTCACATGCTGGGGATGGAGGGCAGTGTGGATGTGAAACCACTATTCCAACAATAGAGAAGTACCAGGGTAATGGAGGAGGGCAGGTGTCACTCTGATTTTAAAGGTTTTTTAAGCCTTCTGATGTTTACATTTTTGTAGCAAACTTTCTTATATACTTTATGTAAATAACTTACTGTTTTGCATTCTTTTATAGAGAAAGAAAAAACTGATAGCCTGTTGGTTTGTTTAGTGTCATTGGAGAGGTGGCACTGTCACCCTCCACTGTCACTTTTCGGAAATCTGTAAATGTTAGAGTCGGAAAAATGAAAGCTCTCTTTTTTGCCTTAAAAAATCCGATGTCTGTGTCTTTCTGGTTTGTGTCCTAGAGTGACAGGCAGGAAAGGAAGGACCATGAGGAGGGAATGCCAGGAGATAGCAAGGAACTGCAGGAGCCACACAGCAGCCCAGGGGCATTAGGAGCAGTGGGTGTGAGCCTCAGCATCTCTGGTGGATTCTTGAAGCTGTGGCACACAGAGCCTGGTGAAGAGACCTTTGGAGTGAATCCCAGCAGGAATTAATGGCTGGTTTCACCCCAGGTGGCAGCATCCAGGTCCTGGGAGTAGCACTGCCAGAGACATGGCTGTGCAGTCAGCGGGTTTGTGGCCAAGAAAGGGAGGAGGAAACAGCAGGAGGAAGAGGCAGGCTGAGCCCTGGGCTCAGCAGCAGCCAGAGATGGCAGGGTTAAGGCAAAGCTGTGGCTGCAAATGCAGGAGTTTGCACTCACTGGTGCTCAGAGTCCAGCAGGGCTCTTTGCTCTTGAGATACTGAAAATGCAGCTGACTCCCCATCTGGATTTGGTTTTGTTTGCTAAAATGAGCTCCTGCTTCTCTGGTGCAGGAGCGAGGGACAGCAGCCCCTGGCTTAGAAGCTCCCTGGTCATGACCATGGTTATTCACTATTTCTCACTTTGCAAGGATTTACACCTTAAAAACCAACAAAAGGTTCTTTTTCATACACCATAAAGTATGAAAAAGTGCTGTCCTGGCTAGGGCAGCTCTTCTGTGCTTGGCTGGGCTGAAGCACCCTGACCCCATCCCCTTTGTTCTGCCCACCTCCAATTTCAGCACTGGACCAAAAGCATGAAATAGATTTTCCTTCTTTTTTTTTTTTTTTTTTTTCTCCCCATGTAAATGCAAGGGAACTTTCTGCCTGTGGTTGTGACATTGGGATTCCCCAATGCCAAGGCTGTGAGCCCTGCCTGGAAAGACAGAAAGACAGGCAGGTGAATACAGGCAGGGCAGTGTGAGGGCACCAGAGCTGATGGGTGCTGAAACCCAAGAGCAGAGTTACATAATTGGGACTGCAATGCAGAAACTCTTCCTTAATTTTTAATTATCCAGTTGCAGCACGTTTGTGGAGCTCAGCTTGGGATGCCAAATCATCCTGTGCACATGGGAAGGGCCTTTTGGGAGCCCAGAACATTCCTCTGGTGCCGTGGAGGATTCCAGACCCTGGCAGGGGGCTCAGAGACCTTGGCACAGAGTCAGAAACACCTATACCTTCGATTTTAGCCCTTGGAAAAAACAATTACCAACTTTGTGTGAGGATTCACAAGCCACAAAAGTCTTAAGTAGAATGATAGCTTGTTACAAGATAGAAAAGTAGAATTTTGGGGTTTTTAGAATGAGGGTTTGGGGTCCCAAGATGGAGGGATTTGTGTGTGCCTTGTCCTTCTTCTTTCTTCTTCTTGTCCTCCATCTTCTGCTGGAATGGCGACACTTTTGGATTGGTTTAGGGTACAGACAGACTGTCTAACATAGGTGATAAGTATTGGAAATTATTGTAAATAATGTACACATAGTTTTTAGTAAAAAAAGATAACACAGCCCCAAGGATGGTCAGTGTGCCTCAACCCGACCTGCTGGACAGATCTCAGCAGGTCAGAGAAAGAATGTCATAGATAAGAGAAAATAAACAACCTTGAGAAGCAGAACAGAAGAATCCTGACTCCTTCTTTGGCTGGGAAAAGAGACTCTCTGACACATCTTGGGGTCAGCATGACCACAGAGACCCCGAGAGGCCTTGGCTGGTGAAGGTGACAGGAAACCCTTCCCTGGTGTTCCTGTGGCACGGCAGGGAGAAGGGAATCCCCATGGCACCGAGGTGGCAGGATCTCTGCACCCACCCTGGGGCAGGGGAGAAGGTTGGTGTGCAGGTCTGCAAAGGCCTTTGAGGTGTCTCTGGTTCAGTGTTGGAGAAGTGGAAGGGAAAATGGTCATTTTGTATCCAGATCTCCCATAGAGCCCTTCCTTCCTTCCTTCCTTCCTTCCTTCCTTCCTTCCTTCCTTCCTTCCTTCCTTCCTTCCTTCCTTCCTTCCTTCCTTCCTTCCTTCCTTCCTTCCTTCCTTCCTTCCTTCCTTCCTTCCTTCCTTCCTTCCTTCCTTCCTTCCTTCCTTCCTTCCTTCCTTCCTTCCTTCCTTCCTTCCTTCCTTCCTTCCGCCACTTCCTTCCGCCACTTCCTTCCGCCACTTCCTTCCGCCACTTCCTTCCGCCACTTCCTTCCGCCACTTCCTTCCTTCCGCCACTTCCTTCCTTCCTTCCGCCACTTCCTTCCTTCCTTCCGCCACTTCCTTCCTTCCGCCACTTCCTTCCTTCCTTCCTTCCTTCCTTCCTTCCTTCCTTCCTTCCTTCCTTCCTTCCTTCCTTCCTTCCTTCCTTCCTTCCTTCCTTCCTTCCTTCCTTCCGCCACTTCCTTCCTTCCTTCCGCCACTTCCTTCCTTCCTTCCGCCACTTCCTTCCTTCCTTCCGCCACTTCCTTCCTTCCGCCACTTCCTTCCTTCCTTCCGCCACTTCCTTCCTTCCGCCACTTCCTTCCTTCCGCCACTTCCTTCCGCCACTTCCTTCCGCCACTTCCTTCCTTCCTTCCGCCACTTCCTTCCTTCCTTCCTTCCTTCCTTCCTTCCTTCCTTCCTTCCTTCCTTCCTTCCTTCCTTCCTTCCTTCCTTCCTTCCTTCCTTCCTTCCTTCCTTCCTTCCTTCCTTCCTTCCTTCCTTCCTTCCTTCCTTCCTTCCTTCCTTCCTTCCTTCCTTCCTTCCTTCCTTCCTTCCTTCCTTCCTTCCTTCCTTCCTTCCTTCCTTCCTTCCTTCCTTCCTTCCTTCCTTCCTTCCTTCCTTCCTTCCTTCCTTCCTTCCTTCCTTCCTTCCTCCCTTCCTCCTCCCTCCCTCCCTCCCTCCCTCTTTCTGCTGGGAAGCCCCATTTCTTCCCCTCCCTGTTTCTCCTCCTCTTTCAAATTCCCACTCTGCACTTTCCATCCTTCCTACAAAGGCAGCTGCCTTGGAGCAGCTTAGGCTTCAAAGTTCCCAAAATAACAAAGGTTAAAAGAAATTATTAAAAAAAAAAAAGGAATCATTGCTAAAAGATCAAGTCAGTGCCCCACTTGCACCTGGGCTCAGAGCTTCAAAGCAGCTGCAAAGAGCCCCCCATGATCTCCATGGTCAGGCTTCCCAATGCCTGTGGTCCTGCCTGCACAGGAGCTTTTGTAGTAGCCAGGATGGGGCTGCAGGTAGCTGGAAGGGGTGGAGGGTCCTGCAGCTTATGCTGCCTGTGGGGGCAATCTGGGGAAGCCTCTTGTGGAGGAGGAGGAGGAGGCTGTGGTGATGGGCAGAGCCATGTGGGTGAGGTGGGTGCCCCTGTCTCCTGGCCAGGCAGGGGGGCCAGCAGCTCCTCTGTGCCTCTGCTGGCTCCTCTGATTTATACAGATCATCAATATGACAATTATATACACCTGCAAATTTAATTACCTCCATTTTCAGAGGCAGCCACAGATTTATGCCTCTGTTCAGTTCCTGTAAATCTCAAGGAAGCTTGACTAGACCCAAAAGTCTTCCCATTGATTGCTGTGCACTGCTGGGCTCTGGCCATCCTGACAAGCTCTTCTTTCAGGAGTGATAAATTTGAGATGCACGGTTAACTTTTCCCCCTTCTATATCTTTCTTCCTTTATATTTTTTTCCTTTTCTATTCTGCCTTTCTCATCTTTCAAAGCCTCCCCACAAACCTGAAAATGGAGCTTGAAATCATGTAAGAGCTCCTAAACACAGAGTTTATGATGTTAGGCTGCAGCTGGCAGCAGCCTGTGCCTGCCTTCTCCATCCCTTTCTCTGAGACCAGCATTGTTCCCTCCAGGAGGATCACTCTTGGAAAAGCTCTTGGCCTAGCTGTGCCCAGGAGAGCAGACAAGGTTGTTTTGGTCCTGTTTGGGCCATCTCATGCCTCAGAAAACCAACAGGTCGTGGCTCTCCCCCTCGGGGGAGATGAGGAACAAGTGGCTGTGCTTGTTCCCTGTGCTGAGCACAGAAATGCCAAAACAACATCTCATTTTCCTGCCCTCTCAGCCTGGGCACAACGAGCACTCACACAGAGGAGTGTGTAGGAGTGAGCTGGAGTTCACCCTTGATGTGCAGCCCATGTCACCCCTGTGGAGCATTCCCCTGCTGTCCCAGCACCAGTGCCTGCCCTCCCCTGCAGGATTTGCTCTGATGTTTTCCTGAGTGCCTATTGGCACATTACCTTCCCTGCCAGCCCCTGATGGATATAAACAGTCCTTTGCCTCCCTGTGGGAATTGCTGGCTGGCTTGTAAAGCTGAAGGGAATCTTGGCAAGTTGTCTTGGGGCTGTAGGGTCTGACAGCACGGAGGGCTGGGATTTGGGAAGGGAGATTTTCTGGCTGGGTGTTAAAAGGATCACCTCTGTCACTAGGAGGGAGCTGCCCTGGGGTACCCCCTCCTCCCCTGGGGGAGCAGAGGGTCTCAACCATTCCCAAAGGGACTCATGGATGTGGGATGCATCCTTGAATGCTGGCCTGGGTAGCACAAACCTGGATTTGCAGTCACCCTGGAACCCCAGGAGACTGGGCAGTGTAGTGCGCTTTTGTCCCTTGGAATCTGCAGCCAGCATTGATAATTGAAAATTGAAATCGATAATTTATCAACTGATAATTTATCAATTGATAATTTATAAAGTGAAATTGAAAAAAAAATTAGTTAAAACTGCAGGATATCTATATTTGGTCCTTTCCCTGCTGCCCAGGGATTTCTTGACTTAGGTTGTGCCTCTGGGCTCTCTGGCTCAATAATAGCTGCTGGTGGCTCTGTCTCCCTTGAATTCAGCACCTTTTGTAGTGCTTTCATACTTTATGGTGTATGAAAAGGAACCTTTTGTTGGTTTTTACACGTGTAAATCCTTGCAGAGTGAGAAATTGTGAATAACCATTCCCACTGCTCCATGGGCCTGATGGTTTTACAGGCTTTTATCATGTCCTCACCCTGTTGTTTGGCTCCTTTACTGAGGATTCCTCACACAGTTGGTTTCTGCTCTTCACAAAGCCATTTGCAGCATTTCATCTTCCTGGTACCCCTCCTCCAAACCCCTCAAGCTTTGCCTCCTCCTTCTCGAGATGGTTGACCTGAATATCACTTGCAGGATTCCAGATCAGCTCGCTCTCACCAAGGTTGAGTTTCACCTGCCCACTTCCTTGCCCGCTTTCCTCCTGCACTTCTCAGCTTCAGCTTTGAGAAGACTAAATTTAGCCTTGGTGACCAACTTTGCCATCCTCCTCCCCTTCCAGAGTGTTTCTGAGCAACCAAGGCCCTGACAGAGATCTCCGTGGGGCTTCTCGGTAACCTCCTTTCATCCTGAGAGCTAAACCCTTACTCCTCCCCCACCTGGTGGGCTTCAGGATTACTTTCCTTCTCATCCCAGCACCACTTTGGCGCTTTGGGAAACTTTGAGGGTGGATTTTGATGAGAACTTTTTGAAACGAGTCTGTCAAATTGGATCACCATTATCTACTGGCTTGCAGTGTTGGGTGACCTGTATTTACTGATGCACTTACAGGTTCCTCTAACAGAGTGTCCAGGGCACAAGCAGAATTTACTGGTGTTTATTTTCTTGATGTACAACAGCTTTTATAAGAAATTGAGGTTTCCTCAGAGGTTTCCTCTGGCAGGTTTTTCTTCTCGAGTTGCTCACCCTTTCGGAGTGATAGTGATAATCGCTTGGTGGTTCTCCACTCCTTGGTGCAGTTCTGCAGTTCGTAGGTGAGCACCAATCTGAGGTCAGGGGTTTGTGCTCTCCTTCTCACTGATTGCTGGGAGACAGTTTAGCCGGGGTGGTAATTTTCCACGGCTGACTGGGAGCCTCTCCATCATTTGGAGCCTTTCCACAGAGACCTGGTTTTCCCTCTGGAAGAGGTGACGTGACAGCATTGCAGGGTGAGGTATCAACTACAGATGTGCTTCTTTCTGGGGTTTTTATAGCAGCATGGCATCTTGGAAGTGTCTTCACACATTCTCTCTATTTTCCTTTTGCTCCCTGTCGTGGGTGGCACTTGGGTTCTTCTGAGCACGACCGTGTCACCCCAGTGTTGGACCAGGAGGTGGATCTGCCTCCCTTCCCACATTTCCTCTGCAGTTCACAGCTATGGCAGATGGGAGCAAAGTAACAAGACAGGAGTGAAAATCAAACAGCAGAGATTGTCCCAATCTGCTTGTTTTTCCCCCAGCTTTAGGTCAGAATTGAGAAATGTGATGGAACAATGACCTTGGAGGGGAAGGTGCCCAGGTATGTCCTTGGCCTCATAGGGAGGAGCAGGGCAGGGGGGGCTGTCAGCTTGTAAAGTCAGCAGCTGCAGAGCAAACCTGGTCAGCTCAGCCTCACCAGTGATGGATCAGTGTCCTCTGCTCAAAAACAGCTCAGTGTCACCCCCAGAGTGATAGAGGGTTTGTTGCTGAGGAAAGGGAGGGGTTCGGGCTCTGGCGTATTTGGGACAGAAATCCCAGTTGAAGGCTAAAGCGTGGCTACAGCTTTGAAATGTAGCTCCCTGGTGACCTTCCCAAAAGCAAAGGCACCCTGCATTCCAAGGAGAAGCCTGGCTAGCTGTCAGCCAGGCTGGGGCAGGCACCTCATGGCTTCACGTGTACCAGCCTCAGGCTCAGGCATCCTGGTGGGGTGATCTCTCTGACCTAGCCTGAGAGATCAGCACTGCCTCTTCCTCAAACCTTTATGTTCTCCCATATCTCTGAGTCTTTTGGAGATTTTTCCCCCAGGGGCCCTCTCCCATGAAGCAGGTTCCTAATATATACACTGAGGTTTGTGTTTGCTGCTATGGAAAAACTGGATTGCCTTGAAAAGGCAGAATGACCTGCAGAATGAGCTGGTTTTGCTACCTGAGACTGGAGACAGGAAAAAATGCAAATGAAATATGGGTAGTCAGTGATGGATGTGAATTTTTAAAGCAGGTCCATAAAAACATTGATATTATCCCATGAATTACCTGTCACTGAAACCCTGGAAGTATAAATGAGTTAAGTATCAAGATAAGCGTTTTGACATGTGAATTGGTAGAAATCAAGGTCTGAGGTCCCAGCAGAGAGAGCAAGTGACTCATGGTGGGAAGGTCCCCTGAGTCACCTCAGGCACTGGGGACCCTGGGAGGAGTGCAAGGGTTGATTTAGCTGAGTTCAAGCCCTTTAAAGGATGTGTGTGGTTTAGGTGTGGAGCAAAAGCCTGAGCTAATGGGGAGCTTAAATTAACCACAGTCAGGTTCTGGCTGGAAAATAAGGCAGGTTTAAATGTTAACGAGGAAACACAAGTCCAAGTCAAAATCTGTGCTCGGCTCCCTGAAATGGCTCTGTGGAGACCAGCATTATGGCAGAGTTCATTTGACTTATTGGAGGCATCTATTAGTACAAAACGCTTCCAAATGGAGAGTAAAATTGTTTTGCTGGGCGGTTTTTCCCCTCAAAATGCTGATGTGAGTTTTAAAGGCGAGTTTCTCTCCTTGTGTGCCACCATGGCAGGTCTCAGTGGGGTGATGAGGACTTGGGAGGAGGTCCAGGCCAGCACCAGGCTCATAGTTCTGATGTTGCAGCAGCTCAGGTGCAGAGCTGGGCTGTGGCAGAGGGGCTGCCTCCCAAAATCAGCACGTGCAGAGATGCTGCCTCCAGAAGGACTGGGTTTGCTTCGTGTGGATCAGCTGTCCCAAGGGAAATGAGGCTGTTTGGGGTAATGAAGAACAAAGCAGGCACAATTCCACACATCTCCAGCACCTTCAGTCTGGTTTTTTGTCCTCCCCTCCAATTGCTCCTGCAGAACGTCTCTGTCCCCACTGCAGATGGTCTGGGAGGGGAGCAGCCAGGGCCCTGATGTTAAAAGCAGCAGCTGGGGCCTTTGGAGGCGGCTGTTCCTGCAGATATGAAGGACCTGGGCCACGTTTGATACCAGGTGAATGTGGCACAGCCTAATTAGTGGCCTCCTACTGTTATTAACCTCTGACTCAGACAGGCTATTTTTTAACAGAGGTGCAAGAAGTTAATACCAGTGCTAATGGCTTCCTATCCAAGGCCTTAATGAAAGCCATGCAGGGACCAGGCTTTTCATCAATATCTTTCAAACTTTGAACTTGAAATTATCTTCTCCCCCCACCATATTTTTTTTTAATTTTTGCCTTCCTGCCCACTTTTCTGCCTCCTCTGGGACATCCTGTACAAACTGCTCAGCAGGGTTGGCAGCTGCCAGCTCTGTAGCAGGGCTGATGCCCCACAACACCCAGATAAATCATCCCAGTTGGCCACATGGGTCACTGTAGCATCCCACCAGGTGGTGAGATGTCTGCTTGGAGAGCAGGACAAAGGGAAAAGTGAAATCTGTTGGACTGGGAGAAGAGAGAGTAAAGAGATGCTGTGTTAGGAAGGGAGCTTGGTCTTGATCTTGTCTTGGTCTTGCTTAAATCAAACTCCAAGGGAGCTTCAGAGATGCAGGAAAGCATTTAAAAGTGCAAAACTTTCAAGGAGAAATGGAGTAGGATAGAGGCAGTGTTGCTTAGACACTTGAGGAAAGGAGGAGAAGGTCCCAGGCTGAAGCTCTCCCATCCAGGCAGTGCCTCTGGGCGGGAGCAGAGGTGCTGGAGCAGCCTTGTCCTGATGGAGAGCTCATAGTTTGGGGTGATGGCAATTGATTTCTGGGGTATTTTCCTTTCCCTCTAGCCCTTCTGACCTGTGTGCAGTGCAGCTGAAGGGTCACATCCTGATGTCTGGTGGAAGAGGAAAACCTGCTCAGGCTCTGTGGCTGGATTGCGTTCTTCTAAAACAAGAACCCATTTTTTATTGAAATATATTTTTCTTTTAAAAAAATAAGCCTGTTTAAATAAATTTGAAATTATGACAACCTATTTTAAGGCTTAAATTTACTATAATCTATTAATCATTTAAATAACTTCCATCAAGGATTTCTTCTCAAATATTAATGAGCTGAAGGGTGCTGCTTTTACAGTGATATGTCAGATCAGGGGGAAAACATCTCTTGCTCTAGCTTTCTAAATGTCACAATGTCACATACTTAGTATCTATTATTTTCCCTCTTTACAATGGAGCAATGCTGGTATTTACATTTTTTCCAAATGTCAGTATGTTGAGTTCCTGCTGTGCGGGAAAGTTCTTGCCTTAATTACCCATAATTTCACGTTAGCAGGCAGGTGCAGGGAGAGTGTTTTCCTCCTTTTGAGCTGGTTCACACGAAGTTGAGAAGCCGTGGGGAGCTGGGAAAGCAGGCAAGCTTGATTTCCCCTCTCAGTCCATGAATAAAGACCGTGTGGGAGAGGAGGAGATGTGCTGCTCCAAATCCCCCCGGCTCCCAGGACCGGCTTTTCAAAGGGGATCTGTGTCCCTGAACACACAGCTCAGCAGTTAGGGGGAATTCCAAAAGTGCTTCTGGCTTCTTAGTGACTTAACTCTGGGTTTTGCTTCCCGCCCAGCCTGGTGGAGAGCTCAGCATCCCTGTGCTGGGGACACTCCAAGTGCTCTGATCACCTCCAGAAACACAGCCCGTGCTGAGCACAAACACGCTGCCAGTTCCCTCTCTGTGGCTGATGCTTCTTTGGATTAATCAATTCAGTTTGGGAGGTTGAACCTGGGTCCCCATGCAGATTTTTGCCCCCTCCTCCCCACCTCCCCTGGCAGCCAGCTCACTTAAGGCGGCCTAATGAAATTAATTAGCAGCAAATTTAAAACGTTGTTTTTCGGCGCTGTAATTGAATTCCAGTTTTCATTTGAAGGCAGCGTGAAACAAGCGAAATAAAGATGACAATTTGCAAAGTGAGAGGGGTTGCCAACAATGGGGCAGATACAGGAGGGAAAGATGTGCCTCAGTGGGATGCTGATCATGTTTTTTTTTTGGTCATCCCAACAAAATCTGCTGTTTTCACCAAAAATAGCTAACTGGCAAATGTCAGGCTTGAGCTGATGGCTGAGATGGAGGTGGTGTGAGATGGTGATCAAGGTGATCTGGTCCGAGGGGGACACAGTGATTAAAACAGTGCCCATCTCTCCTAGGGAGAGGTGCTGGTGTTACCCTGCCTTTGGCTGAGACCCAGCTGTAGATGTCCCTGAAATTTTGGAGCCAGCCAGGTGAATTAGGTTTGATTTGGTGTTTCGTCCTGGAGCATGTGTGGTGTCCCTGCCTGGGTGCCCTCTACTTCCATGACAGCCCAGCTTTGTCCATGTGTCTCACTGCCCCAAGCTCTGGAATTAAAGGTGCTTAGGGAAAATTGGGTTGCTTGGGCAGAAGCTGCAGGTACCTCTGCAGGTCTCTGGGCTGAGTCCTGGGGGGAGAGCTGTAGAAAATGGTTGAAAACTGAAAACCTCTGAAATCACGGCCAGATTCATATTTCACTGCTCACAAAGGGTGGTAACTATTTTGCCTGCAACAATTTGAGATGTGCTCCCAGTGACCCCATGATGCTGCTGAGAATTTGTCCTGTATGCCGTGTTCCCAATGTCTGAAGCTGTGTGGGTGAAACCTGCCCAGACTAGAGCTGGAAGGACACTGCTGGGTTACTGCTGTAACTAAGTGCTGTCTCCCGGCACCACAGCTGGAGTTTTGGAGAGGCCCACATCTGGATTATACCCAGAAATATGGCTTTACTCCCCTTTAGCCCTTCAGGTTGTGATTTATGTAGGGGCATCCATGGTGCTGGCAGGAGATTCTTAGGACTTCTGCTGGTCACAATGACCCTGAGGTGCGTTAGAAAGTCTCTTTTCCCAGCCTGGTGGTAGAAGAAGGAGTCAGAGCACTTCAGTTCTCAGTCTCAAGGTTGTTTATTGTATCTTATCTATAACATTCTTTCTCCTGGCCTGCCAAGGTCCGCTCAGCAGGTCAGACAGAGGCACTCTGGCTGCCCTCAGGGTGGTGTTATCTTTTTATACTAAAAACTACATGTACATTATTGACCATAACTTCCCAATACCTATCACCTACGTTAGACAGTGAGCTTCTACTCTAAAGCAATCTGTAAGTGCCAACATCACAGCAGAAGATGGAGGCCAAGAAGGAGAAAGGCAGGACATGCCTGGATTCCTCCACCTTGCCTCCTGAACCCCCGTTCTAAAAACCCCAAAAGACCTATTTTTCACCCTGTGACAAACTAACTGTTATTCTACTTAGACTTTTTTGGCTTGTAATTCTTCATATAAGGTTGGTAATTTTTTCCATGTGTCATAATCAAAGTCACAGGTGTCTTATGCTCTGTGCCAGGGTGTCCGAGCCCCTGGCAGGGTTCAGGATGGGACGTCCTGAATTCCAACACTGATGACTAGAGGCTGTGCATCCTTTGGTCCCTCCAGCCATGTTTTTGGGAAGGGGTGAGCATCTCCCACGAGCCCTGTGCTCCAGACCTCCCCCCTGACCAGCTTCGCTCTTGCAGAGATCTCGGGCAACACGGACGACATCCCGCTGGTGCGCTGGCGGCAGCAGTGGCTGGAGAACGGCACCCTGCTCTTCCACATCCACCACCAGGACGGGGCCCCCAGCCTGCCCGGCTTCGACCCCACCGAGGAGCCCCAGACCGAGTCGGCCGAGGAGGAGCTCAGGATCCTCCACATCTCTGTCATGGTAGGTCGGGGGGTACTGGCTGTGGGTTTTTCTGGGTCTGGATTGAAGGCACTTGAGACACTAATTCATGTTCAGACTCAGGTGTTTATTATTTCTTATCAGCCAAACAGGCTCACTAATGTGAGTTCAGCAGCAAGGCACAAAATAGCCAACAATCTCTTGTTACAAGGTCTTTTAAGTCTAAACTATCCAATTAAGAACTGACACCTAGATTATTTTCCTTTTAACCTAGTAACTGGTCCCACAGAGCCCCCAATGGGGACTTTTCTGCCCAATTACAAAATGCCACCCAAACCCATGAAGAATAAGGAAGAAGAAGAAACCCAGGACCACACCCTGTGCCCTCCATCTTGCTTCCATCCACAACATATTAAAAATCCCAAACCCTCAATTTCTCACCAAGTGATACACCTACACTGTTCTCTATAATCGATTCCACACTTTTGTGGGTTCCAGTCTATCTTGAAGTTTAGGAAACTTTCTCCATGAGTGAGGGTCAAAGTCAGTGCTCCCCTGGGGGTCAGGGCACCCCAGAGCAGACAGAGAAATATTCCCAGTGCCCTGGGTTCCCACACTATGTAATGGGAAGGCAGCCCCTGTTTAGCTGTCCAGAAGCCTGTAGAAAATACAGTGGCTTTTGAAAAGACATTTATTTCCCCATCTGGCTCCAGCTGCCATAGGATGTGTCCACCTGCCCTGGGCACCTCTGTGAGTGGTGAATGCTGAGTGCCTTCACAGGCTGCTTCAAAGCTCTCCCTTAGTTTGCATCACTTTGAAAACACATTTGTGGGGTGCCTTTATCCCTGGGGGTTCTGTGCTTTGAAGGTCTCAGCCAGTTAACCCAGGGTAAATTCCCACTGACTGGTCAGGGGCCCTTTGCCCAGTGCAGGGTGCCTGCTGCCCTCTGCCCTGCTGCACAGCCTGTGTCACAGGGCCACCAGGCACTGTCACCACCACTTTCATCAGCCTGGCAGCCCCCTGGCCATGGCTTCATGTGTCGGGGTCACACAGCAATACACACCCAGCCACACAGAGAAAGGCAGAGAAAGGAGAAATCTGTAGACTGGGGGAAGATCTGTGGTGTGTTTGTCGATTGTTTGGGTTTTTTTCTGTTGTGTTGGAAAAAACTTGTAGAATCCTACAATTTTTGTGCCACTGGAAGATAATTAGCCAATGTGTTGCAGAGGCTGCAAGCAGGCTGTTCAGTTGTATCTGCCCTAATAAGAGCTTCAATTGCTCTTCCAGATTGCAGCCCCAGGCCAGGTTTCTCCTCCATCATTTGTGCTTGATTAGTCTGAGGGGAAAAAAAAATTGTTTGCAAAGCCACTCCCCAAAACATCTTGCACCTTTATCTCAATTTTACTGTCTGCTCCCAGCTGCTCTAAGAGGGTGCATCACCTCTGGAGAGGCTGGCCCTGCTGTGGTCTTGATCTCCTTGGGCACTGCTGTAAGCCAAGATCAAGGCAGAAGTGCCTGGCTGAAGGTTTGTTATGGAGCTGATGAAAAGGATCTCTGCAGCTCATGGCTGTCATGCCAAAAAGTGCAAATGCAGATTGAGTCCTCCCCTGCCCTTTTTTCCCCATCACTCTCAGCTCTGCTCCGACAGCATCCCTGCCTCCTGACAAACAGAGGCTGGCTTTTGTGCCAGGAGCCAGCATCATGTGGAGTTCTCAAGGCTGATTTCCTTTCTTTGCTGTGTGGTTGCCAAGGGAGGAGGTGTGAGTGACCGTGTTCACAGGGGTCTGAGGATGAGGGAAGATATGAGGATCTGACTCCATGTTTCAGAAGGCTGATTTATTATTTTATGATAGATATTATATTAAAACTATACTAAAAGAATAGAAGAAAGGATTTCATCAGAAGGCTTGCTAAGAATAGAAAAAGAAAGAATGATAACAAAGGCTTGTGTCTCAGAGTCCAAGCCAGCTGGCTGTGGTTGGCCATTAATTAGAAACAACCACGTGAGACCAATCCCAGATGCACCTGTTGCATTCCACAGCAGCAGATAACCATTGTTTACATTTTGTTCCTGAGGCCTCTCAGCTTCTCAGGAGGAAAACTCCTAAGGAAAGGATTTTTCATAAAGGATGTCTGTGACAGGTGTAAGTGAGGGATTGCATCCATCGTGACCAAGGTCTGCTCGTGGGCTGGGTGAGGAGCACTCCCACACCCATCCCTGGCAGGGCTCCTCTCCCAGCACTCACATGTGTGCTGGGCTGGGGGGAATAAGGAACAATGGGATTTCAGTGCTCCTGTGCAGGGGAAAAGGGGATATAAGGTGGTGGTCTGACCCTCTCCAATAGGCAGGAGGTAGGGGAGATTTCAGTTCTGGCTTTCATCCTCCACTCAGAGCCTCTTGAAATCTCAAGAGTCCACAGGCTGCTTTTCTCAGGGATAATTTGAGCTCTCAGACCAGTGGGGCAGAAGAAACTCATTTTCAATGAAATAACAAGTCTCTTTTGTGAACCCATGGCCACTGCCTGAAAAAAATGAGCATCCACCAGATTCAAGCTCCAGCTGGTCTCTCCTGTTCACCAGCACAGGTGTGTGGCAGAGCTTGCTGGTGTTTGGGGGATTTAATGTGCATACAGAGGTGAAGGAAAGCCAGGAATGCCCTGGAATTCCTCCTACCTGCTTGTCATCCACCTGCAGGTGGATTTTCTCTAGGGTGATGGAGAGCCATGACAGAGAGGGCCATCCCTGGTGGGGATGGGGATAATCCTCACTAATTTATGGATCACAGGAACTCACAGGGATTGGAGCATGATGCAGAATTAGGCTCCCACTTTGCCACTAAAATTCCTGCATGACTCTGCCAGGCACTTTATACAAATGCATGTAGAGATGGAATCAGATTGATACAGAGATTAGATATTGGGAATAAAATCTTCCCTGTGAGTGCTGAGGCCCTGGCACAGGCCTGGAGAAGCTGTGGCTGCCCCATCCCTGGAAGTGTCCAAGGCCAGGTTGGACAGGGCTTGTCCCTGCTTTTGGCAAGGGCATTGGAATGAGGTGAATTTAAGGTCCCTTCCAATCAAAAGCATTGTAGGATTCTGTGGTTTCTATGATCCAGGGCCAGTTTTCAGCCCCAGCAAGATTTTCTGACTTCCTGGCTGTAGGCTCCCTGGCCAGAGAGATGCCAGCCAGCCCCCTGACTTCTGCAGGACTGCTGGTCTCATGAATCACTAAGCTTGTTTCCTCTTTCTTTCTTTTCTTTTTTTTTTTTTTTTTTTTTTTTTTTTTTTTTTTTTTTTATTATTGTTTGGAGGGGTTTTTTTGTTTTTGTTTTTGTTATTAAAGAAAGTTGGGAAGGAGGCTGGGAGGATGCATCACAGCTCCATTATCCTGGAAATGAAAGTGGGTTAAACTGTAATGGCCATTAAACTTCCTTTTCCAGCTGCCTCTCCTGCCTCTCATTCAATAATTCCCCTAATGTTTTATCCTAATGGAGCGGATTATTACTATTATTTTATTTTCTCAAGATCACCTGTTGCATTGAAAAGAGGAGGGAGACCGGAGCTGTGGATGGACTCTGAGCTCTTAACTGGCTCCCCATGCTTTTTCTTGTTATTATTGTGATTATTCTTGACAGACTGTGCATGAAGGGCCAGTCTGGGGCTTTCATCTCACCGCCCTCCATCTGTGACGTCTTGCAGGAGGGTGATCTTGGGGACAGTGGCAGGGTGGCAGGGCCAGGTGCAGTTTTGGGGTCCATTCTTGTGGGACAGGAGCTTTTTCAGCCTCTTTCCCCAAACACGCTCCCCAAACAACACTTCAGTCATCCGCCTGTCTCAAGCCTTGATCTCTTTTAATCTGAGCTGCGATTTCTGCCGGATACCCTGGGAGCATCTCCCAAGATTGAGAGTGACAGCACTGAAACTGGCTGGAAATGGGTCAGAAAAAGTTGCCCGTAGGAGCATTTGCCTGGAATAACGCTGATCTCTGTTTTCAGAGGCAGGAGAGTGAAACAAAACATGCTTTGCTTTAAATGCTGCTTTTTCATGCCTCGCTGGCAACTTCAACACTGGTCCAGCCAAGGGCAGGCTCCAGGCCAGCACTGGGTGCTCCTGGTGCCAGCAGACTCTTGGTGATGGGCTCTCCTTTCCACCCTGGAGCATCCCTGGGGTGTTTGTGTCCCAGGGGATGGTGGATGCCAGCCCCTGGCTGTCACTATAGGACACCAAACAACATGAGCGCACACTGCTCCTCTCTAGGTGAAGAAAAGGGAAGTTTATTTTCTGACTCCAACATTTATAGTTTTCCAAAAGTGACAGTGGATTGGAGGGTGAAGGTGCCACCTCTCCAATGACACTGGACAAACCAACAGTCCATCAAATTTCTCCTGTTCTGTCAGGATCTTTCTAGCTTGTCACAGTGACCCCGAGAGAAGTTAGAAAGTCTCTTTTCCCAGCCTGGTGCTTGAAGAAGGAGTCAGGGCTCTTCATTTCTTGGTCTCAAGGTTGTTTATTGTGTCTTATCTATAAAATTCTTTCTCCTGCCCTGCTGAGGTCCATCCAGCAGGACAGTCTGAGGCACTCTGCCTGCCCCCAGGGCAGTGTTATGTCTTTATACTAAAAACTACATGTACAATATTTACAATTACTTTCCAGTACCTATCACCTATGTTAGACAGTGAGCTTCTACTCTAAACCAATCTGAAAGTGGTGGGATTGGTTTAGAATAGAAGTGCCCTGTCTAACATAGGTGATAGGTATTGGAAAGTAATTGTAAATATGTTATACGTGGTTTGTAGTATAAAAAGACAGCGCAGTAAGAGTGCCGCTGGCTGCCCTGCTGAGCAGACCTCAGCTGGGCAGGAGGAAAATTTTATAGGTAAGATATAATAAACAACTCTGAGACAGAAAACTGAAGAACTCCGGGGGGCCCAAAACAGAGACTTTTCGCATATCTGGGGGCTGCAATTACCGGCAGAACTCCCGAGAACACCTGTCTGACCCTGCTCGGTGTGTGTTCCCCTCAGGGAGGGATGATCGCCCTGCTGCTGTCCATCCTGTGCCTGGTGATGATCCTGTACACCCGCCGGCGCTGGTGCAAGCGGCGCCGCGTGCCGCAGCCCCAGAAGAGCGCCAGCGCCGAGGCCGCCAACGAGATCCACTACATCCCCTCGGTGCTGATCGGGGGCCACGGGCGCGAGAGCCTGCGCAACGCCCAGCGCGTGCAGGGCCACAACTCCAGTGGCACGCTCAGCATCCGCGAGACGCCCATCCTGGACGGCTACGAGTACGACATCACCGACCTGCGGCACCACCTGCAGCGCGAGTGCATGAACGGCGGCGAGGACTTCGCCAGCCAGGTCACCCGCACGCTCGACTCGCTGCAGGGCTGCAACGAGAAGGCCAGCATGGACCTCACGCCAGGTGGGCTTGGGCTGACATGGATCCTTTCTGCCTTGTCTTCTCCCTGGTTCCGTACGTGTGTTTTGCAATAATTGCCAATATGGCCGGATGGGACATGCCTTGGCTTGCCTGGCCCATGCTGCTGAGCCAAATAGCTGAAACTGTGGTGTTTCACCCCAGAGACACTTTTGGCTGGCTGGGTGTGTGGTGTTTCACCCCAGAGACACTTTTGGCCAGCTGGGTGTGTGGTGTTTCACCCCAGAGACACTTTTGGCTGGCTGGGTGTGTGGTGTTTCACCCCACAGACACTTTTGGCTGGCTGGGTGCTGCAGCTGGGTGCTTGGGGACAAGTCCAGGTCTGCAGGAGCTCTGGTGGCTGTGGGATGGAGCTTTCCCCCATAACAGGGGCTGTTTCTTAGGTTTACCTCTGGTGGAGAAGTTTTAAGGTGATGGTGAGGGAAAGGAGTTGGTTCTGATGGAGGATTTCAATCCAGAGCTTTATTTTAGCCTCTGAATGCAGCAACAGCTCTAACAGAACTGCCTGACCGTGTGGTTTGCTCACCCTTTTACCTGGGGCAGAAGGGGAGGGAAGGGGTAGGAGCCAGCAACCAGGTATTTTTCAGAAAATATCATGGTGACATGGCCCCCTCCCATTGTGACCCCCAAACTTTCCTTCTGTGTCCCCAGATTTCTGTTGTCTTCTTCAGGTGAGGTTTTTGGTAGCAAATTTTTACTTGCCATCAGTGTGATTCAGAGTTAATAAATTGAGGCTCGTATCAAACCTGTTCCTTGGTCATATCACTAACTGAGCCATCCAACTAGAGCCTTATAACAAACCTGTTCTTTGGTTATATCACTGAGCCATCCAACTAGAGCCTTCCCAAACAGTTTGGGAAGATCATGGTGTGGTGCCTGAAGCTCTTCTGCATATGAGGAAGCGCCCTGAGAGGCCGAGTGTTAAATCTCAGCTTTTGGCTAGTTTGGTGGAGGTGCCAGTCCTCTTCAGGATTTGAGCTGCTCATCAGTGGGCCAATGAGCTCAGCTCATTGAGTTCAGCACCTTGATCACCTCAGGACGATCTGGAGACGGACCCAAGGAAAACTTTCTCTCACCTCCCTCCCTTTTAAAAGTCTAAATATTTCACCTTCAATCCTTCCTGCTCAGGGAGCGACAACGCCAAGCTGTCCCTGATGAACAAGTACAAGGACAACATCATTGCCACCAGCCCCGTGGACTCCAACCACCAGCAGGCCACGCTGCTGTCCCACACCTCCAGCAGCCAGCGCAAGCGCATCAACAACAAGGCACGAGGTAGGGCAGTCCCTGGGGAGGGTGGGCAGCCTTGGGCTCCCACCCACCCACATTCCAGCCACCCACCCTCCTCTGGGATGGGAAAATAGGACCAGAGCATGGAGAGAGCATGGGAAAGGGGGTTTGGGTGGGGAGAAATGGGAAATGTGGTGCCTGCAAGGATGCGAGTGATGTTGGGCTGGTTGTGAAGATGCAGGTGGTGTTTGCCCCAGTAAATACTGCAGGATTCTGGCACAGCCATGGGGAAAAGGTGTAAGGTATCCTGGTGTGGGGGTCTGGCTGTGTGTGTGGGAAGGGGAGCAGATGCTGTCCCTGCTGCACCTGGCAGATGGAGCTTCTGCTCTGTAGTGCAGGGCTTTCCCTGAAGGGTGCTGTAGGATGCCAAGGTTTGGGGTGGCACGGTGCCAACCCCTCCGTGACTACACTCAGTGTCCCCTGCAGCTGGCTCAGCATTTCTCAACCCCGAGGGGGACTCAGGGACAGAGGCAGACACCGATCCCCAGCTGACCTTCTACACAGACCCCTCGCGGAGCCGCCGGCGCAGCCGAGGTGGGTGCAGGTGCAGGTGCAGGTGCAGGTGCAGGGGTGGGTGCAGGGGCAGGTGCAGGTGCAGGGGTGGGTGCAGGTGCAGGGGTGGGTGACCAGCCACCCCTCTTGCCTCATTTGCCATTGTTTCTCTGGGTTTGGAGACTTTGCATTGGCAAAAAGATGGAAACCCCAGTGCAATCCCAGCTGCTGCAGGCAGGCACAGTCCCTGCTTCACAGCCGGCTGCTGCTGCTCTCCGGTGGAGCTTCCCAGCAGAGGGTGAAATGTTTTCTGATGTTTTGCTGGAGGCTCCTGCTGGGCACTGGTGTATATTAATGAGTAACATGCTTCAAAGGCTGGCCCGTGCCGTGCCATGCTGCTGCTCAGCACCGTGCACATGCCAGCTGTGCGTGCACCAGGGGTGGGAACAGCCAGGCTGGAGTCTTGCCCCACTGCCCTGCTCTGTCCCTCTGGGAGGTTTCCTCTTCCCAAGAGGGAAGTTAGTGCCTGTTTCCCTCACTGAGCCTCGTTTGCTGGATGATGCCTTGTTTTTCTGGGAGTGGCAAGACTGGGAGCCATCAGCGGAGGCTGGAAGGCTCAGAGACAGAGACAGACATTCAGGCTTTGTCTCCAGACAGTTTGTTTTACGCTCAGCTTCTTCAGCTGAAAGATTAAAAGTCAAAGACCTGCATGCTCTGAGCAGTTAGGGCTCTCTATTGCTTTTTCAAGAGCATCAACGAGCCTGTTGTCATGACAAAATTAACCCAAGTGAAGTGCCAAGACGGAGGGGGTAAAACCAGGATACTGCATTTACCTTCTTTTTTTCCTGATATCTCTGCTGTGCTTTAAAGCTCTGATGCTGCAAAGTTCTCAGCATGCTGCACTGCAGGGTGTGGGAGAGCCAGGGCTCTGGGGGATCAGGAAGATCTTGGTCACAGCAGGAGAGAGAGATAGATAGTCCCATGGCAAAGACTGCTTCATCTTCTTCAAAGTGCAAAATAATTCCATTTGATTCGATTGAGGCTGGGTTTCCAGGGGGCTGGGCAGGGTCTCTGCATCCTGGGCTCCCCTGGCTGCACCGCGACCTTCCTGGGTGCTGCAGGTGTCGGGTCTGACTGTGCTCCTGTGCTCTGCAGTGGGGTCCCCCCGAAGCCCTGTGAACAAGACCACGCTGACCCTCATCAGTGTGACGAGCTGTGTCATCAGCCTGGTGTGCTCTTCCCACATGAACTGCCCCCTCGTCGTCAAGATCACCCTGCATGTCCCTGAGCACCTCATCGCCGACGGTGAGCACCCCCTGCTCCTTGTTACCCACGCTGTACCCCCTGCTCTTACCCACTCCTGCACCCCCTGCTCCTTCTTACCCACTCCTGCACTCCCTTCTCTTACCCGCTCCTTCCTGCCCCGCTCTGTGAGGACTGATGGAGGAGAGGGGGAATGATGGTGCAAGACAGGAGGGACAGGTGGGGATGGAGGGCAGCAGTGTGGGACAGAGGGAATGGGCATGGGACGGAGGGAATGGGCATGGGACAGAGGGAATGGGCATGGGATGGAGATGGGGATGGGTGGAAGACAGAGTGGGATGGAGGAGATGGGTCCATGACAGAAGGGACTGGTGTGAGATGGAGGGTACCATGTTGGGAGCAAGGGATGAAGTGGTACAGGGTGGAGGGGATAGGCACTGTCACTACAGGACATGAAATAACACGAAATGGACACGCAGCTTTTCCAAGGTGAAAAAAGAGGTTTTGATTTTTGACTCTAACATTTATAGATTTCCAAGAGTGACAGTGGATTGGAGGGTGACAGTGCCATCTCTCCAATGACACTGGACAGACTAACAGTCCATCAAATTTCTCCTCCTCTATAAAAGAATGTAAAACAATAAGTTATTTACACAAAGCGTGTGAGAAAGTTCATCACAAGAATGTAAACATCAGAAGGCTTAGAAAATCTCAAAAAATCAGGGTGACAAGGCACAGAGCAGAGGAGGCAGACACAGGGTGGAGATGGCTGCTGTGGGACACAGGGCTTGCTGCAGGATGGAGGGGATGGGCAGAGGGCCAAGGAGATTATTGTGGGTTGGAGGGGAGTGGATATGGGATTAAATGGTGGGACAGATCTCTGTGTGGGACCAAAGGGAGAGCTGTGGGATGGAGATGGCTGCTGTGGGACAGAGGGGAAAGGCACAGCATGGAAGGAGCTGTCATGTGTATGGAATGGAGGGGGCTGTCATATGGCAGAGAGGACGGGCACAGGACAGAGGATTCCTTGTGGCACAGAAGGAACTCTTGTGGAACAGAGGGTGCTTTCTCAGGATGGAGTGAATGGGCAGGGGATGGAGGGATCCATCACAGGGTGGGGGCAAACATCACGGGATGGGTGGGATGCCGGGCACCCCCATGGGATGAGGGTGCAGCAGCGGGTGGCTGTCACTGACTGCCCTTGTCTCGGTGGCAGGGAGCCGGTTCATCCTGCTGGAGGGGAGCCAGCTGGATGCCAGTGACTGGCTGAACCCAGCACAGGTTGTCCTCTTCTCCCAGCAAAACTCCAGTGGGCCCTGGGCCCTGGACCTGTGTGCCCGGCGCCTCCTGGACCCCTGTGAGCACCAGTGTGACCCCGAGACTGGTGAGTGCTCCTGAGGGTGGGTCTGTCAGCTGGTGTGCCTGCACTCGGCAGGGAAGCACATGGAAAGCCTTCCCATGCCATGTCCCTGGTGTCTCCACAGGGGAGTGTCTCTGCTATGAAGGTTACATGAAGGACCCTGTGCACAAGCACCTCTGCATCAGGAACGAGTGGGGAACGAACCAGGGGTGAGTGCCCAGCCTTGCAGTGTCCTCACAGGAGCTGCTGGGCTTCCACAGCCCCTCAGCACAGCTGTGGGGACTTCTTGCATGGCAGAACTGTGGTAAATTCTTGGAGGCACCTCGGTGTATTGGAAGGTCAGCCCACAGCTGGGCTCTGCAGCAGGTCTGCAAGAGAGACGATTTCTGTTCTTTGAAATAATCAGGATTGATGTACAAGAGGCCATTGTCACATTTCAGAGTAAGAACCCCCTGGAGGAGATTGAGGTTGTTCCTCCCACCCTTGTGTGCACTATCTTGGGCATCCTGCACTTTGTGGGGCTGAGGTCCCCACTGAAAACTGGGAAAATTAATGCTTTGATACTGTGCCCGAGGGAACAGAGGAGTCACCGCCTGCTCCAAGCTTTACACACGTGGAGGTGGTAAAGGAAATTTTTCTGATGTTTCAGCAGCAATTTGGTGGTGGATTCCCAAAGTTTCCACCTCTCTGTGACCCTCAAGGGGATGCTCAATCTGTCCCTCTGCACTTGTGGGTCTGTGATGTGCAGCTCCCAGGAATGGCTGGAGATGATGTGCACAAAGCCAAGACATCCCCAAATTCAGAGCTCCCACCAAACCCTTTTTTTCCCCCCCTTTTCTCGTTATGCTGCAGCTGGATCGGTGGTGGCCCTGCACGTGGCAGGATGCCCTCTCTGAAGTTATTAATGTTCACAGTGGGAAGAAAAAAATCATCAAAGGCTGGGCTTGGTGTCCCCCCTGCCGTGTCACTGCGCTGGGGGCTGGCAGCTGTCAGTGCTGGCACAGCCCTGCTGTGTCCCTTTGAACTGGGCCCTGGGGAGAGCACTGCTGCTCCATCTCCAGCCCCCTCACTGCTTTTTATCATTTTAGAGGCAATTTAGCACCAGCTGTGCCAGACAAGCTGTTGCTCTGGGTGCCCTGGGCAGGGCCATGCTCGTTGTGCAGGTGGCCCCTGTTGGGGATGTGCTGTGGCTGCGGTGATGGTCCCCAAACCTCTGTGAGGTGCCACTGCTGGGGCAGGAGAATCCAGGCAGAAACACAGCTCCTTGTGCTGTGTGTCCCCAGTGTGCTAGAGGAATGGCCCCAGCTCCTCTGTGCCATCTCATAGGAGACATTGAGTTACTCCCCTGACAGGGATTTGCCTGTTTTGGGAGGTGTTGTGTTTAGGAGTGTCTCACAGTGGGCTGGAAAGAGCCCACAGCCACATATGGTTTTGGTGTGTTGAGCCCAACACCTTGCAAAAATCAAATTAACAAATAACTTTGTTAATGGAGGCTAGTAATAAAAATAGATAAGCACTGTGGAGAAACATTTGCTTCCTGACCCTCTGCTTTTCCTGTGCTTCTGAGTGTGGGTCTGCAGCTTCACACTTTCCTTCCATGCATACTGCTCTTCTCCAGCTTTTTCCTGATTTAGCTGCTTCACTTTCTGAAGGCAAAGTGGAGAGAAAGATGTTGCTTTCAGGTAAATTGGGAAAAAATATAGATGGTAACAAGCCGGAGAGAAGCCAAGGGCAAGAAGGACCAATACATTCCTAAAGCCCCCTGGACCTGTTGGCATCCCCTGGCCCAGCTTTGGTGTCAGCAATGCCCACTGAAAGGTGCTCAGGACCTGCCCTGCTCCTCTGGGGGATTTGGGGCTGCTTTTTTAGACCTATCTCCAGCCTGAGGCTCCCACAGGAGCCTTTCCTCTGCCTTTTCTCCTGCAACAGGCTCCATTCCTGGCCAGGGTGCATCCTGTCTTGTGTTTCTTCTTCTATACCAGAGTTGGCTATGACAAATTATGTGCAGCATTTCCAGAATATTTTTCTGTTTGAGGCAGAGAATCCTGGCAGTTCTCCTTTCTCCCCAGGGTGCAGCACAGCCCTAGACCATGGTGGGGCTGTCAAAGTCCTCCTGCCCTTCCCTGGGCTCTTGAGAAGGCTCCAGTGCTGCAGCTGTCACCGTCCTTAGAAAACTCTCTCCAGCCTCTTGAAACTGGGCTCATTTTGTGTTTCTTCATGGAACCTGTCAGATTTTTGTTTCATAAAATGGTAACAGCTGAAACCACACTTGACCATCCTTACCTGCAGCTTCCACTATTTTTAGGCACTCTTGAAAGCATGTTCACACTAAGCATTGTGATGCTGAGAGCAGCTTGGTGTTTAATGAGAATTTTTCTGTTCCTGATGTCCAGGTGCTGCTCAGTGCAGCTCTGCCTGGAAGGGCTTGTGATGGTAGAGGTCCCTTTTGCATGAACTTTTGGCCTCCACAAGGTCGTGGCTGTGATGAAATCTCTTCAGCTTAGGAGAACCATCTTGTCAGAGCTGTTTACCTGGATAACTTGTAGCTGTAAGGTGGTATTTGTGTTTTTTGGGGTAGAGGTTGACTGCAGTGCTGTCTATTGTTGGGCTCATCAGCTCACTCCCAGTTCCAGGCTCACCTGAAAGAGATGTCTGCAAATATTCTCCACTCTCTCCCCTCTCTCAAGGTGAGATAGCTGTGGCTGAAACACTTCTGACTGCTGTTTGTCCAACATGCTCTGAACCCTCCAATATTGCAGTGGTGTTCTGCTGCCACGGGTCAGTCCCCAGAGAAACCACGCTGGCCCTTGGTCCACAAAGCAGGATTTGCCAAATCCCTTGGCAAACCTGGGAGTAATGTGATTTGACCTCCTCTGTTTTCCCTGGGTGGCCTTTTTATCTGAAAACTCATTTCAGCCTTTTGGTTTAGATGGTTTTGCTGTTGGTTTGTTTTTATTTACAGTGATGACAAGTTCCCTTGCTATCTGTTCACTCAGTAGCATCTAATTTTGCTCATGAAGGCAAGCTCATCTTTGTGCTTTATTGGTGATAGCAGTGAGAAGCTTTTTGTGCTGTGTGTATTTTGGGTACCAGACTGAGCTCCACGCCTCCACACTGCATCTTTTACCCAACGTGTCCAGACCCTAAATCTTCAGTTTTTCAAAAACTCAGATCTTTTTGATCATGGATACCAGATACATTTGATCTGCTTTTTTTTTTTTCTTTTTTCTTTACTTTTCTGTTTTGGTTTTTTTTTTTTTTTTTTTTTTTTTTGGTGTGTGTGCTGCTCCTCGCCTGTTTTAAACAAATCTGTCTGGTGCTGTTTGTGTGCTCACAGTCTGTCTCCCTGCTTTGATATGCATTGTTAATTAGCTGCTTCTCGACTCTTACTCTAATGTTCCCTGAGCAGGATGCAGTTTCCAGCAATCCTACCAGCCACGCTTCATCTTTGCTCATCAGACCAAATTTCTGCTGTTCTTTTTGTGGTATGATTTGGCCAAAAATCAAATCAGCACATTCCATCTTTAGTTAATAAACTGTTACCTGCCTGCATCTGTACTTTTTCATCCCAGCCCTTAGATCCATCTCAGACATGGCTTTCCCCTCCCCATGGTGCACTTTTCAGCCTCCCCCGTTGAGATTTGAGGTGCTCTGCATTGAAGGAGACTTTTTCAATGTCCTCTTTAAACTTGTAATGGGCTTCACCGTGGCCTGGGGAGGTTTGAAGGCGGTTTAAGGTGATATGGTGAGCATGCCAGGCTGGGTGCTCTCGTCCTGCTGTGACTGTTGGGAAATTGTCCCACCCCACCCTTGGTGCCCCATCCGCAGCCTTGCGGATGTTTTTCACAGCACAGGGCCCGAATCAGTGCATCAGCCTGTGCCCTGCTCACCCAGCTCCCTTCCCTTCCCTTCCCTTCCCTTCCCTTCCCTTCCCTTCCCTTCCCTTCCCTTCCCTTCCCTTCCCTTCCCTTCCCTTCCCTTCCCTTCCCTTCCCTTCCCTTCCCTTCCCTTCCCTTCCCTTCCCTTCCCTTCCCTTCCCTTCCCTTCCCTTCCCTTCCCTTCCCTTCCCCTTATCTCCATCCTGGCAGTGCCCCTGTTCCTCTTATCCCATCCCCATCCCACAGAAGAGCGAGGGACACACTGAGCTGACAAGTACAGAACTTTTCCTGCCTAAAGTCTTTATTTTTCTCTCTCTTTTTCTCCCCACACCCCTTTTTCTATCTTTTATTTTTCTCTCCATCCCCTGCTGCGTGCTGCTCTGCAAGCTGAAGGGCAGCCTGATAAAAAGCTCCCGGTTCTTTCAGATCCTTTTCACCAAGCCACCCATCCGCCTCCTCCTCCCGCCCCGTTCCCCTGGCAGATTTACAGGCAGCCCGGGAGAAAGTGCTGGAATTAGCATTTTTAATAAAGAGCTGCTTGGTGGGGCTGGCAGGGTGGGAGGGGAGAGCATCGGCAGCTGAAACCCGAGCAGGGCTGGTGCAGGCAAAGGGGAGCTGGGGAGGAGCTGCCCTGGGCATCGCTGGTTGGAAATGTCATCGGTCTCATTGGTGGCATCTGCTTTCTACTCTGCTGCCATCAGGGTGGTTAGGAAAATCAATCCACAAACATCAGAGGTTTGTGTCCAAAAACGAGACAGAGGAGTCCTTTTACTTTATTGGAATAAAGGGAGAGGTCATGGGACATTCCCCTGGGGTCTCTCAAATTTTTGAAGGATGCAGCCTCCTTTTATCCCAATTTCCCAGCCAAATTTCCCTTCTCTCTTTCCCCATTGGCTTTGAGAGATTGAGAGATTTAGACTTCCCAATATGCCTAATACCAAAGATTTCCTTCTAATGTACAACCCTCCCTTTTAATTTTTAATTCTTATGGAATTTAAGGTTTTTTCTTCTCCATTGTTTCTTTCATCTCTCAATGTCTAATTTCATTTTATCAGCAAACCTAAAGTTTATTTGTAAAAGCAAATCTCTTTTCCCATTCATCAGTCAGTGGAATCCTTCCCATTGTTTCTTTTATCTCCCAGTGCTGGTTTTATCTACCAGCAGACCCACAGCCTGTTTGTGAAGACAAATCCACTATTGTTTATATATTACAACCTATATATTGTTCATAAAGGCAAATCCACTGTTCCTCTCAGGGTGGTTCTGGGTCTGCATGGGTCCCCACTTTGGGGTCCTGGGTGCAGCAGGGATGCTCTGGCATGGCCATCCTTGTGCTGTGCACTGGTTGGAAACCCTGAAAAGCACAGGAGGTCAGGGAACCAGGTGTGAAGTCACCTATTCCAGCGTGTAACAACCAACCACTTTCTCCTCCAGTGACATTTCAGTCACACTCCCCTGCAGCAGCTTCCTGTACCTTCTCGTGCAGCCCTTCCAGCCCCTTGCCAGCTCCAGCTGCTCCAGGTTAGCTCATGGTGGGTAGTCACATCCTGCCAGCTCTGGGATTATTCCTCACCCCACCCATCTTGTCTGGAAGAGTTTTTTAGGCAGTGGGGACAAGCTGGAGCAGAGTTCTGGATGCTACAGGTCAGTCTGGCCTCCTCCCCATGGGGCTGCATTTTAAGCATGGCCAGGGCCCTGTTGATCTGGTTCAAAGCATTGCCAGCAGCTCCAGGTTTGGAGGGCTTAGCAGGTGTTTTGTGAGCTTCCACTCAAGCCCAGATGTGGAGCAAAGCATGCAGATAATGGTAATGGTCCATCTAGGAAAGCTGAGAGGCTTCACGTTGTCCTGGGGATCCACTGGCAGCACTCTGGCCTTGGGAACTTGCTGGCTGAGTGTGGGGAATTTGCTGTTTCTCAGGTGGCCTGGTGATTCCCCATTTTGTTGTTTCAATGCCCACTTGCAAGAAGCTGAGAGCTGTCATTCCTGGCCCATTTAATCCAACCTGGTCAGCTGCAGAGCTGCTGGTCATTCTCACTTTCCTTTGTGAGCTCTGAAGGCCATGCAACCCTGACTCTCCCTTGCCATGTAGGGATGTAACTAAAGGCTGAACATTGCATTTAAGGGGCTTTTTTGGACCCTAAGTAAGGGAAAAGTGTGGCAGGCTGAGGAGATGCCACATGTCCCTTCCTGGAGCACAGAAACCTCTTCCCTGGATCACAGCCATCATCACTTTTTGCAAGGGCATGCAGTGTTAGGAGCAGGGGTAATGGGTTCAAACTGACAGAGGGCAGGTTTGATTAGATATTAGGATGAAATTCTGCACTGTGAGGGTGGGGAGGCCCTGGCACAGGGTGCCCAGAGAAGCTGTGGCTGCCCCATCCCTGGAAGTGTCCAAGGCCAGGCTGGATGGGGCTTGGAGCAACCTGGGCTAGTGGAAGAAGGGTAGAATGAGATAATCTTTAAAGTCCCTTTCAACCCTGGCCATTCTGGGACTCCATGATTACAGGAATTTTAGCCACATTTGGAAATTGCATCCTGGGTGGACACAACATGGCTTGGGTGCTGATTTCAATCTCCCAGGTGGGTCCAAATACACTGGCTCCATGTCCTGGGTGTGTCCACATGTGCCACCAGGCAGAGGCCTGGCAGTCCCTGTGCATCTGCAGCACCTGCCTCAGCACTGAGCTCTGCTGCAAGCCAAGAGCAGCTCTCCACAACCACTTTTCCACCCGAATTGATGGGGAACAATGCCTCACTTCTATACAGCCTCTCCCTTTGTTCCCAGCCTGATGTGCTCCTCAAAAGCAAGAATAAAACCCATCTGCAGGAGCACTGGAAGGTGGGGGAGTGAAGCATTCAAGGTGTTGGCGAGACACAAGGAGCACATCTCTTTCTGGATGAGGCTGACCTCATTCAAGGCAATCCGATTGTGGGCTGAATGTAATCCCCAGCTCCCAGCTGACCAGACAGGAGAACAGCATTGTATCCCAGCAAAGGAATGCTGTAATCCTGCAGGCAGGATTTCTGTATTATTATTATTATTATTATTATTTTTGTCCTTGCTGAAATAACTTCAGATTAGAAATTAAACTGCTTGTGCAGGAGAGCTGTAATTGCCTCAAGAGAAAATCCCTGGGTTTGTCACTGGCACCTGACACTCTTGATTCTGAATTTTAGCAGCAGTGATGCGATGGGATGGAAAATCTCCTCTCCCCAGCTCTGAGCTCTTTGCAGAGGGAATTTGGAGTTTTAGGGTTTGGCAGTGGGGTCTCTTGTCTGTGTCACTCTGCGAGTGGTGGTGTGCCAGCAGGGCTGTGCTGCTGGGGTTTCATGTCCCAAAGGTGTCATGGCCATGGGTGTCCCACTGAAAGGTACCAGTCTCCAAATCTTAGTGGCACATCACTCATCACCCTGTGCTATCTACAACAGCAGGGATGGACCAGCTCTCCAGCCTCCTGCTTGGCTCCACGCTTCCACCTTGTCTTCCAGCCCACTTTGCAAAGCTCCCCCACCTGGAACAGTGAAAAAAAGGGTGGTAATAAGGCAGGTGGTGAAATTGAGGTCCCAGGCTTGATGTGCTGCCTGGCAAAAACATCACAGAGATGGTCCAGCTGTGGTTTGGTTTTCTTTTTGCAATTCAATAGCTGTGATGCAAATCCCTAAAACAGGACCAGGCAGGTGGTACTGAGCATGAAGGGATGTGAGAATGGCTCTGGAGTGCATCCAACCCCAAAATAATAACAGATGCAACACACCACTGGCCTATTGGCAGGTTGGAGCTGGAATGAGAATCTGATGTTGTAGGGACCCCAAAATTAAGATCTTGGATCTGAGGCTATTTTATTGTGTTGTCCTGGCTACCCTCAGAGTCATCCTACCCCAGGACCCTTCTGCATGTGAGCTGAGGGCTGAGCAGGCCTTTTGGGCTGTGAGCAGCTGTGAGGACATGATGCTGGTGTGATGCTCCTGGTTTTCTTTTCCAGGCCCTGGCCATACACCATCTTCCAGCGTGGCTTTGACTTGGTGCTGGGCGAGCAGCCTTCTGACAAGATTTTTCGGTAAGCAGTGAAGGCAACATGCTCAGCACATTTTGGGGCTCAAATATGACTCAGGGCATGCAGGTAGCCCATCTGGCAGGGCTGAGCGCAGCTGTCCTGTGCCACCTCCTGGGGACATGTGAGCATGGCTGGGAAGATGCCCCTGCAGCTTCATGTGGGTGCTGGATACCCAGCAGCCAGTTCCTCCTCCCTGTCCATGGTGAGAGTGAGTTTTAGGCTCTGAAGGAGGGTTTCTATGGAAAATGAAAGTGCCCTTTTTTTAAAGTAACATGCAATTTTTGGGAATCATTGTGTGTATGTGGAGGAGCCACCCCATTTTACCCTGCCCACACACCTTAGTCTGGGCTGGCATCCTTGCAGGATGAGTAGGGAGGCTCAAGGGCTTGGATTTGGGTGGAGACAACCTTCCAGGGTCAGCTTTTTCCTTTGTCCAAGCCTTTGCTGCTCTCCCTGGCAGATTCACCTACACCTTGGGCGAGGGCATGTGGCTGCCCCTGAGCAAGAGCTTCGTCATCCCACCAGCTGAGCTGGCCATCAACCCCTCAGCCAAGTGCAAGACTGACATGACGGTGATGGAGGATGCAGTGGAGGTCAGGTAGGCGCCATGGCAGGGTGAGGGAGCTCAGGGGGGGCTTCAGCAAGCAGAGCTGGCATCCCCATCCCACGAGACTAATACAACCATGAACCTGCCCCTCTTTAGTCCTGCAAAGCCAAGGTTTTGGCAGTTTCCTTCTCATCTCAGGACCTCCTGCATCCTTCTAAAAGCTCGGCTGCCACCCAGTTCACCGTTAGCCTGAGCTCTGGGAAAACCCATGCAGCAGCCACAGTCTTGCATACATCCACAACATCTCATGGAAGCAGCGATTACACATCTCCTCTTCCTCCTCCTCCTCACAGGGAAGAGCTGATGACCTCGTCCTCCTTCGACAGCCTGGAGGTGCTGCTGGACTCCTTCGGGCCCGTTCGCGACTGCTCCCAGGACAACGGCGGCTGCAGCAAGAACTTCCGCTGCATCTCAGACCGCAAGCTGGACTCCACGGGCTGTGTGGTGCGTGACCCCAGGCTCCTGGAACCCCCTTGGTGTCAGCAAGGAAGGGCAGGCCACAAAGGGAACCCTGCCTCCCTTACTGTCACTTTATGGTGCATGTTTTGAGGTTGATTTTGTAGCAGGGAGATGGTTTTGGGCTGGCAGCTCCTCTGTTGCTGAGCACACGAGGCAGTAAGAGTCCATCTGTTTGTTGGCTCTGTGGGAGGCTGCAGATCACTCATGTGTGTGTCACCACCACAGCTGCTCTGCCCCAAAACAGGGGGACTGTGGGGCTGCAGTGTCAACAGAGCTGGGCATTGGGGTGAAGAGGCTGTGAGAGTGGGAAAGAAAGTGGGTGTGGAAAGGGCAGCATGGCTTTGTCAGTCACTGGAGCTGGGTTGCTGGAGAGTGGGGTTGATACCAGCACATTGCTTTGATAGGAGATGGCTTAGGGGGTTCCCACCTCAGGGGATACACTCCTGAGGGCTGCAAAGTGGTGCAGGAGGAATCTCTGCAGATGAGGATGCTGCTGTCCTTCCTGCAACCCCTGAGCACTGCTCAGGCTGCACTTTCTGGTGGAGCCCTGCCCTCCACCTCAGCCCCAGAGATGGATACCTTCCCATGGGTTTTCACCTCCTATTTCCCCCACCCCACCAGTGCCCCACGGGACTGAGCCCCATGAAGGACGGCACGGGCTGCTACGACCGGCACGTGGGCGTGGACTGCTCTGATGGCTTCAATGGGGGCTGCGAGCAGCTGTGCCTGCAGCAGATGGTGCCCCTGCCCGAGGACCCCCTGCTCTACAACATCCTCATGTTCTGTGGGTGAGTGACTGCCAGAGCCCAGGAAATTCTTCTGCCTGCCCTGGGGGACTCCAGACCCTGACAGGGGGGTCGGAGATGTTAGCACAGAGCACAAGGCCCCTGTGCCTTTCATTTAGCCCTTGGAAAAAACAGTTACTGACCTTTATATGAAGAATTACAAGTCAAGAAAGTTTAAGTAGAATAATAGTTAGTCACAGAGTGAAAAATAGATTTTTGAAGTTTTTAGAATGGGGGCTCAGGGTCCCAAGATGGAGGAATTTGGGCGTGCTCTGTCATTTTTCCTTCTTCTTCCTAGGCTCCATGTTCTGGGTGATGTTGGCATTTTTAGATTGGTTTAGAGTAGAAACTCACATAGGTGATAGGTATTGGAAAGTTATTGTAAATAATGTACACATAGTTTTTAGTGTACAAAGATAACATTGCCCCAAGGATGGGCAGTGTGCCTCAACCCAACCTGCCAGACAGACCTCGGTGGGTCAGAGGAAGAATTTTATAGATAATAAACAATAAACAACCTTGAGAACAAGAAATGAAGAGCTCAGACTCCTTCTTTGACTGCTGGGCTGGAAAAAGAGACTTTCTAACACATCTTAGGGTCGCTCTGACCAGCAGAGATTCCCAGAAGTGACCCATCCTCATCCCCTCCCTGGCCACGGGGACACCCCAAAGTGCTGCTGTCCATTGCTGCCGCCGCCCTGAGCTGGTGGGGTTGGGATGGAGGGTGCCTCCTCTGTTCTTGTGTCTGTGCTCAGTGTTGGGGGGCTGCAGCTGACAGGCACCCCGTGCTGGCTCCCCAGGTGCATTGAGGACTACAAGCTTGGCGCGGACGGGCGCTCGTGCCAGCTGATCTCGGAGTCGTGCCCCGAGGGTGGGGACTGCGGCGAGCCCCGCGAGCTGCCCATGAACCAGACCCTCTTTGGAGAGCTCTTCTACGGCTACAACAACCACACCAGGGAGGTGGCACCAGGCCAGGTGCTCAAAGGGACCTTCAGGTGAGTTGCAGACCCCAGCAGGGTCAGACCTCAGCATTCTCTCCAAGAGGAAGGCTGTGACGGGGTTCACAGGGGTCTTATGTTGAAGGAAGAGATGGAGATCTGACTCCATATTTCAGAAGGCTTGATTTATCTTATGATATATATTACATTAAAACTATACTAAAAGAATAGAAGAAAAGGTTTCATCTCAGAAGGCTAGCTAAGCTAAGAATAGAAAAGTATGAATAACAAAGGTTTGTGGCTTGGACAGAGAGTCCAAGCCAGCTGGCTGTGATTGGCCATTAATTAGAAACAACCAACATGGACTAATCACAGATCCACCTGTTGCATTCCACAGCAGCAGATAACCATTGTTTACATTTTGTTCCTGAGGCCTCTCAGCTTCTCAGGAGGAAAAAATCCTAAGGAAAGGATTTTCATGAAAAGATGTCTGTGACAGAAGGCGTGGAAGGAGCCTGGGGCTGGACTGTAGCAGACTGCCTGTCCGTCCATGCCTGGCTTTGCTTCGCAGAAGATGGAGGAGCTGGTGGGGAGGGTGTCGTGCCTGACACTTTCCATCAAGAGTAGACATCTTTTTACTCTGCTCCTGAAGGAAAGGAGAAGTGCCAGGTGGTTTTTTGGGATGGGTCACTTGCTAGCAGTCAGTGCTGTCCCCCAGCCTTGCTCTTCTCTCTGCAATTCACTTCCAGGCAGAACAACTTTGCCCGGGGCCTGGAGCAGCAGCTGCCTGATGGGCTGGTGGTGGCCACTGTGCCCTTGGAGAACCAGTGCCAAGAGGAGCTCTCTGACCCCACTCCTGACCCTGAGTTCCTCACTGGTGAGTGAGTCCAGCTGGATCCATGCCTCTCCCAGGGAGGCAGCTGCCAGCATGTCCAGCTCAGCACCCCAACCTCCCACAGGATATATCTACTGGGGGATACATCTATGAAGTCAGATATATATATACATATATATATATATATATATATATATATATATATATATATATATATATATATAGTATGGCTTTAGCACCCTGTTCTCAGCTGCACACCAAGGAACCAGCAGCTGAGGGTTGGTTCCTTTTTCCAATAGGAGGAAGGCATTAAAAATGAAGGAAAGGCAAAGGCTGTAAATTAATTGTGGAGTAAAAGCTCAAGCATCCATCAACTATTTGGGGTATTTACAAAAAGATTTTTCTTCTTTTTTTTTTTTCTTTGTTTTTTTTTAGGGCAAAAGAGGTTTTCCAATTACTTTTGATTTCTCTGCTGATTTAATGAAGCATTCAAAACCCAGCGCCACCAAACCAAAATGTTTTGGTTTGCTATACCAGAGCATCATGGGCCATGAGTGATAGGTTATCATAGGTTCCTAGACAGCCTTCAAGGATTTGCCTTTTTTCCAAGTTGCCAGTACTCATAAGTAGCCTTCATTTCCTTGGTGTTTGTTGCTGTTTATCACTCAGGACTCCATTTTCTCCATGATGGAAAAAAGCCATTTTTTATTCACATAACTTCTTTTCATACAGTTTTACAGACCTCGTGTGGGACTGCAATTGGTCAGTAGCTTTCTTGCCAATTACTTTATTGGATAGTAACAAGTTGTTATCCTGTATTGATTGGTCACTCAAACTCTTGGTGTCTACATGCAGGGACAGTTGTTTGTTAAAGATAGTTTTCATTTTCCTATCTAACGGTGCACAAACAGTTTATGCAGGTGTAAGTCATTTTTTAACCCAGGAAAAGTTTGTTATATTAACAAATTTCTCACAAGAGGACTTTTTTCACATGGCAACTTGCAAAGTGCTAGCTTGACAGGAGAGGAGGCCTGATTTTTTGAAGCTTTTCTCTATGATTTTTCTACCTTACTGTTGGCTGAAATGGCCCTGACATCGAGGAGCTGCTAAGCACAGGATGTGGCTGTTTTTGTCTCATAGGAGAGCTTGTGTATTCTCTTTGTCTGGCAGAGCTTCCAGGAGGATTTTGGGATCCCCCATGGACTCTATCCAGGGTCTGGTGGATGCTGGTTGCCCTGACAGGGTGCATGGCAGTGAAGGTGCAGGCAGATTCAGCAGGGAGGAGGGTTCTGCTGGGTCTGGGGGGGCTGAGCTTCCCCAGGAGAGATGGATGGGTGGGTCACTCCTGCTTCCCTGGGGATGCTCAACCCTGCCTGGAGGTGCTGGAGGACACCTGCCTCCCACTGGGGCTCTCCTGCCTGTGACATGGTTACATGGATGTAAGGAAGGCACAGGAAGCAGAGGGAAGCACAGGGATGCACAGGCTGCCACCACAGCCTCAGCATCACAGCAGTGTCAGTGGGACTGGGATTTCACTGGCAATTATGCTGGGGAGGTAAAAGCCAGTAAATGATGCTATTCATTTCCCACACTCTGCTGGCTTTGTGGCTGATTTAGAAGTGGAAAAAAAAAGAGGAAAAAAAGTAAAAGAAGTAAAATATTCTCTGCTTGTCAGAAGCCTGGATATCGCTGTGAATACACGAGAGGCAGAGCTGCTGAGTAAGGAAGGGCTGTTTTTGCATAAACACTTTGCAGGGAAGAGCGAGGCTTTGAAGCTGTCGGCAGCAGACAGCACTGAAGAGAGAGGTGCTGAAGGCAAAGGATCTTATCCTGCTTATACTCTGTCTCCAGGTCTCCTTACAGAGGGGGGGATGCCCACTGCTATCCTCCTGAACTCCTGATGGGTGCCTGTTGGCAGCAGAGCTTGCTGTGACGTGCTGGCTGTGCAGCACTGGAGCTGAGAGGGAGGAGGTGGCCTGTCCCTGCATCCTGCTGTGGCACTCCGGGGATGCTCTGGCCACCAAATTCAGAGCCATCAGCACCCCTCAGTTCCCTTGCTGTGGCTTTGTCTGAGGCTCTGTGGCCTCTCTGTCCCTCTGCTCATAGAAGCTGAGCTGCTTTGGGCAGGAGTAAGTGCTCACCAGCCCAGGTCTCCATGAATTCCTGGCTTCTGTAACTCACAGCTGAATGGCTGAAAAACGAGATGTCTTTGAAGGAGAAGGACAAACCCTAGGTCCTCTCCAGCCCCAGCATTGCCATGGTGTCCTGAGGGAACATTAGCATCAATAGGAAGTGATTTCCCTGCCCATCTGCTGCCCACTCAGCTCAGTCCTAGCCGAGGGGGACCCAGGCCCTCCTGGTTGCCCTTGGGCACATGTGGCATGACGGTGACTGTCCCCAGGCCTGCTAACAGCTCATTAAAAAGCACAGCTCTCATTAGTGACACAATTAGCACACCTGGGCATGCCTTGGGAGTGGGCACTGGGAAGGAAGCAGGAGGGGGTGCAGGAGGAGGCTCATTATCTTCCAGCGCAGAGCAAAATGAGACAAGCCTACATGTTTTCCTTCAAAGCTGTCATTTTAATTGCTGGGGACCACCTGACCCTCGGCTCTGAAAGCCTCCCTGGGGGCATGTGGTGTGTACAGAACCCTTTTCCCTGGTTTCTTCCCACCTTGCTGGCTGTGTTGCCCAAGGCACAAAGGGCTGCAGCCATCCCCACGGTGAGGTATTGCTCAGCAGTGGCATTGTGTCCCTGTGTCCTCTCTCTGGCAGGGATGGTGAACTTCAGTGAGGTGTCTGGGTACCCCCTGCTGCAGCACTGGAAGGTGCAGTCTGTCATGTACCACGTCCGGCTCAACCAGATGACCATCTCCCAGGGTAAGTGTGCAGGGACACAGGGAATGGGGGAGAGAGGATGGCAAGAGGTGACAGAGCCTTCTGCTGGCAGGTGATTGTTGGAACCCAGGAAATGATTCTGGGTTCCAGAACCATTCTGGATGCTCTGGAGGACTCTAGACCCTGCCAAGGGGCTCTGAGACCTTGGCACAGAGCCCAAGACCCTGTGCCTTTGATTTTGACCCATGGAGCAAATTACCAACCTTTATATGAAGAATTACAAGTCAAGAGAGTTTAAGTAGAATAATAGTTAGTTTGTCACCGGGTGAAAAATAGATTTTTAGGGGTTTAGAATGGGGGCTTGGGGTCCCAAGATGGAGGAATTTGGGCGTGCCTTGTCCTTTCTCCTTCTTCTTCCTAGCCTCCATCTTCTGGGTGATTGGTGGCACTTTTGGATTGGTTTAAGGTAGAAAATCACTGTCTAACATAGGTGATAGGTATTGGGAAGTTATGGTAAATAGTGTACATGTAGTTTTTAGTATAAGAGATAACACTGCCCCAAGGATGGGCAGTGTGCCTCAACCCAACCTGCCAGACAGACCTCAGTGGGTTGGAGAAAGAATTTTATAGATAAGAAATGATAAGCAACCTTGAGACCAAGAATAGAAGAATCCTGACTCCTTCGACTGCCAGGCTGGGAAAAGAGACTTGTACATATCTCAGAGTCACTCTGACCAGCAGAGATTCTGAGAGGTGATGGGCTCAAAGGCTGGCTGTCCATTGTGAGTGTGTACGGGGTAGCAAGGGCTTGGTGGGCTCTGGGAACTGAGCATCTCCTCCACCTCCTTGCCAGCCTTCAGCAATGCACTCCACTCTCTGGATGGAGCCACCTCCCGTGCAGATTTTGTGGCGCTGCTGGACCAGTTTGGCAACCACTACATCCAAGAGGCAGTGTATGGCTTTGAGGAGTCCTGCTCCATCTGGTATCCCAACAGGCAGGTCCAGCGGCAGCTCTGGCTGGAGTATGAGGACATCAGCAAAGGTAGGAGCTTGTCCTTGGGAAGGGTATCCATGGCCACCCCCTGGGAGTGGGAAGTGGGTTTGCTTTCGGCATTTTGGAGGTGCCCAGCCTGTGTCAGGACCACATCCCATGTCATTGCCTCACCCTGCTCTCACACACTTTGAAGCCACACAAAGGATTCCCATGGACTGCAGCAGGCCAGGACAACAAGAAAGATCCATACCCACAGCCCCAGGGAAAGACAAGTGCACCAATCCCACCGAGCCATCCTGCCTCATTCTGGACTTAACTGTTGTCTTTAATCTTATTCTTCCCTTCCTTTTGTCTCTGCCATATCTACTCTCTTCCACCTGCATCCTGCAGCCAGACTTTGCTCCCTCCAGTGTGTTTCCTTCTCCTGGGGAGAATGCTTTTAATGCCAGGGAACCAGTTAGGAGCTGGGAGGTTCATCATGGTGCCTAGGGCCTCTGGCACTGCTGCATCCCTCCAGTGCCCTGGCTGCAGTGAGCTGTGATGGATCCCCTGTGGAAGAGGCCGTGTCCAATTTCAATGGCAGCTTTACAAAAGCTGAGGCAGCCTAACCCCTGCCTGCTGCCATCTGTCCTCAGGTCCGTGGCAACTTGTCTGGTGGAGAGTGTCCCTGCCCATGGCAGGAGGCTGGAATGAGATGGTCTTTAATGTCCCTCCCATTCCCAACTATTCTGTGATTCTGTGATTCTGTGATCTCTTGTGCTGGCCTCAGCAAAGCTGCCTGTAGGTGTTTTCCTGCCTATGCTGGGGATGGTGGGTTGCAGCATCCAGGCTTGGGCAGCAAACAAGAGCCAGCTCCCAACCCTGGGCATGGGGGATGCTGAGCAGAGCTGCTGCTCTTTAGATGACCTTGGTTTGCTGCTGCTGCCCAGGAATTCCCAGGTGCAGGCAGTGTGAGCTTGGAGCCACAATGGACACATCATTTCCATCATGAAGCTTCATAATTCTCAGTATTGGCACCAGCCTGTGGTGCTGCTCTTGCTATGTCCCAGCCACAGAGACGCTTGTTATCTCCCCAGGGCTCTTGTGTGGGACGGGCTTCTTTCAAACCCTGAGTCTGGATCCTGTGGGCTCCTGGAGCCTGGACTTCTTCACAAGCCCACCTGGGAAAGCACAGGCACGGTGCTGTTTGGCTGTGGGCTGTCTCCAGATGTAGCACCTCCTGATTGCAACGACTTCTTTTATTTCTCCTGCAATTTCCTCCTCTTTGATTTTCGTGCTTGGAGGCTTTTCAGGTCTGGCAGCCTTTTTCCACCCACAGTATCACATTTAGGTTTCACTCTGGCACCTGCCACTTTCCTTCCTTTGCTTTTTGTTTGCAAACGTCAGGGGCTGGATATCGATTGAGAAATTGCAAGAGACAAATCATTCCCTGGCTCCTCTGCTTTTCCTCGGTGCCTGCTAAGCTGCAATTCACAGCCAGCCTAAAGTGATCCATCTCCAGCTTCCTGGGGGAGCAGAGCAACACTTTTGTATCCCAGGTTTTGTTTCAACAGCCTTATTTTCTTTCAGGAGACTCAAGGATGGGCTAGTGCTGGCCCATCATTTCTCCACAAATCCTTGCTATAGGGAGATTTTCCTATTGAGTCATGGATGTGGTCCATGGTGGCTCCCCATGTACCAGGTCACCACTAATTATGGCCTGAGCCTGCCCTGAGAGTGAGGCTTTGCCTGCTCATCCTTCAGCTTCCTCCAACTCCACCAACCATCTTCAATGGTCCCTCTACGCTCCTTCTTCTTCTGTATCAATCCCTGCCATCCTTTGGCAGGGATTTTGTGTGAAAAGCACTGTTTCCCTTCATGGCAAGGCTTGCCGTGGCAGGGTGATGCTGTCCAGGGCACAGCAGTGATGGCAGATTTTACCTTTTTGATTTCTGTGCAAGGACTGTTCCTCTTGCGCCAAAACATTTCCTGCTCTGTAGGGCCAGGAGGGCTTTTTCAGGAGAGTGGTGTGGCAGGGGTTTTGTTGGGGAGTCAATGTGTTGTGAAGGTGCCCAGGCAGGTTCTCCAGAAGCCTCCAGCCACATGAAGGAGGCTCCCTCTCGTGGGGACCTGCTGTAAGGCTGGACTGTCCCATCCAGCTGTAGGGATGGGGCCAGGGAAACTGAGGCACGGGGAGACCAGAGGACCTGCAATCACAGAGGCCAGGGTGGGCTTTTTAGTCCAGATTCCTCCTCTGAAGACCAGTAAGTATTTAATCCCTACAGAGAAAAAGGATGCAGGGGGCTCTTCAGAAGCACTGCCTGTCTCCTGGGTGGGAGGCAGAGCTCTGGCCCCTCATATTCCACTACCAGTGGCCTGGAGCCCACCCTGGTGTCACTTTTTCCCCCCTTCTGCAGGTAACTCTCCCTCGGACGAGTCAGAGGAGCGGGAACGGGACCCCAAGGTGCTGACGTTCCCCGAGTACATTGCCAGCCTCTCGGAGTCGGGCACCAAGCGCGTGGCAGCCGGCGTGCGCATGGAGTGCCAGAGCCGCGGGCGCTGCCCCTCCTCCTGCCCGCTGTGCCACGTCTCCTCCAGCCCCGACGTGCCAGCCGAGCCCATCCTGCTGGAGGTCACCAAGGCAGCCCCTCTCTACGAGCTGGTCACCAACAACCAGACCCAGCGGGTGAGCAGCCACCTGGGCACGAGCGGGGTCAGCCCTTGCCCCTTGGCCAGCCCTGCTCTCCAGGGTGGATGGGCTGTGCTGAGCCCACCAGGGGATGGATGAAGACAAGTGGTGGTGGGATGGGAGTGCTGGGGAAGATGAAACAGGAAAGCCTTATAAATATGATTGCCTGGCAAAAGATTTTGAGAATATAGAAAGTATAAGTGAGATTGAAATGAAAGCAAGCTTTGAGATCCCTTAGTTACTGAACAATGGGAAAACAATGGTGTAGCCAGCTGAAGGTAATCCCCTTTTGATGAAACAGTACCCTCTGCTTGCAGACAAGTCCAAAAGTCAGAGCAGACCCTACTAGCTTAGCAGAAAGGGTCCAAAGAGGAGTTTTTAGAGTTTAAAATGTAACATACTATAGTAATATAATGATTCTTATAGGCTGTATGTAAATGCTATAAGATTTGTATATTGTACTAAATTAGTTAGTAAGAATCAGAATACTCAAGACAGAAGAAAATTTATTGTATTGTAACAAAAACTTTGCTCTCTTACCCCTTTTACTCTCTTATGCTTTTGCTCTCTTACCCTTTTACACCCTTACCCTCTCAACCTCTCTACCCCTCTCTTCTCTGGGTCCTGCTCTGAGCTGTGGCTGGCAGCTCCCAGCAAGGCCCTGCACCCAGGCCCTTGGCAATAAACCCCAAATCCCAAAAGGCCCCTGCACCCAGGCCCTTGGCAATAAACCCCAAATCCCAAAAGGCCCCTGCACCCAGGCCCTTTGCAATAAACCCCAAGTTCCACGACCTGGCTGCAGAGATCTCTCGTCTCTGTCTCTCCCCACCGTCCTACCCCCGATCCAGCTACATGGGAGCTCACCTGCCCAGTGCTCAACCCCTTCTCCTGTCCCCCAGCTGCTGCAGGAGGCCACCATGAGCTTGCTGTGGTGCTCGGGCAGCGGGGATGTCATTGAGGACTGGTGCCGCTGTGACTCCAGTGCCTTCGGGGCCGATGGGCTGCCCACCTGCGCTCCTCTCCCACACCCAATGTAGGTGCCCAGCCTGGCTCTGTGGTGTGGTGGCTCTGTGAAGGGGTGGTGATGGCCAGCAGTGGTGGCAGGGGGTGCTGGGGCTGTGGGCCTTTGTGGGGAAGGTTTGCAAACTGATGGGAATCGAGAGTGCAGAGTTGCAGTGTCTTTTCTGAGTTCAGCTGAGGACTATGGGGCTGGTTGTGGATCCATCCTGGTAAAGCAACCCTAGGAATGAGTCCTTTGGACCACCATGCCCAGAAACTGGAGGGGAAAGGGAGGGGGAGTAATTTATCTCCTGAGGTTGCTGTCTCCTGTGAGTTAATGGCTTTGAATCCCTTTTGTTGTGAGAAAGTAATGCAAAAACTGTCCCCCAGCCTGCGTCTCTCCACTGTGCATGAGCCCAGCAGCACACTGGTGGTACTGGAGTGGGGCCACTCGGAGCCCCCCATTGGGGTGCAGATTGTGGACTACCTCCTGCGTCAAGAGAAGGTCACTGACAGAATGGACCACTCCAAGGTGGAGACAGGTGAGTGGGGACTCCCCTGGTTCTCCAGGGACAGTGGGATGGAGGTGTTAGAAGAGAGCCTGTCTTTGTCTTTGCAAGGGGGTGCTGCAACAAATCAAATATCCTGGGGAAGAGAGAGCAGCCCTTCTCCTGCCCACCATGGTGCAGAAAGGGGCAGCTCCATACCACAGGGATGAACTTTTCTGGAAAAGCAGTGGGTCCAACTTTACGCCAACTTCATGCCTTAGCCTTGTTCCCCCTTAGCACCAGGCAGTGTGGCATCAGGCACAGGCTCTCCACAGCCCCTGTGCCATCACCAGTGGCACATGCTCCCCTTTCTCCCTAGAGACAGTGCTGAGCTTTGTGGATGACATCATCTCTGGTGCCAAGTCTCCCTGTGCCATGCCAGCCCAAGTGCCTGACAGACTCTCCTCCACCATCTCCCTCATCATCCGCTGCCTGGAGCCCGACACCACCTACATGTGAGTGCCCTGTGCCAGCCCTGTGGCAGTGCTGGCATCCTGATCCTGTTTGGTGCTGCCTGTATTTCCATGTGGAGCCCAGAGCTTTGTTTTTCCCCCTTCTCATCCAGGTTCACGCTCTGGGGAGTTGACAACACAGGAAGACGTTCCAGGTCAAGTGATGTGACGGTCAAGACGCCGTGCCCTGTGGTAGATGATGTGAAAGCTCAAGGTGAGATGGAGGGAGCTGCTTGGGCCAAGAGTGGGTTCCCCCTTCCAGCATGTTCCTGTACATGTCTCATGTCCTGGCTGTAACCTCTCCTTCACCCATAGTGGCCCAGGAGCTGCCACACGTGTGCAGGGCTGAGATGGGGGCTGCAGGAGGCACAGTTCTTTCTGCAAACAAAAGTGAATAAATGGTGTTTCACTAACACTACCTGATGGCATCACCCATTTATTTTCTTAATTAGACCAAACTGTGGGAAGCTAACCTGGACTGAGCCCAGGGAATGCCATCTAGTCTGTTGGGACCTTGTCTCTGGCCTGAGCCCAGGGAATGCTATGTAGTCTGGTGGGACCTTGTCCTGATGTGATGTAAATCATAACTCAGTGGACAAATCTTGGTTTTGGTCCTGGCTTCCCTAGAACTGAGCTTTACCTGTGGCAGGCTTTATTCATGCTTTTCCTTGCACCCCACTGAACACCCCCTGTCCTTCTGCCCAGAAATAGCAGACAAGATCTACAACCTCTTCAATGGCTACACGAGTGGCAAGGAGCAGCAGACAGCCTACAACACCCTGCTGGACCTGGGCTCCCCCAGCCTCCACCGAGTCCTCTACCACTACAACCAGCACTACGAGAGCTTTGGGGAGTTCACCTGGCGCTGTGAGGATGAGCTGGGGCCCAGGTAGGCTCGGGAGCTCAGCTGGATAAGCAGCCAGGCCTGCCCACCAGCAGGATTGTCCCTCAGGGATAGTGGTGACCAGGAAGGCATCTCTTCAGCAAATCTCATTATATGATGATGGATGAGAGACCTCAGAGTGTCACAGTGGGGTTTCTGTTTTGCTGGATGCTGTGCATGTGAAAGGACCACTAACAGGACAAGGTGGAAAGTGGTTGACTGTTGTCAACCCAACCCTGATGTCCATCCCATCAGCCCTGTCCTGTCTCTGGAGTCTGGCCTGACATATTCATGCTATGCAGAGTGGCAAAAGGGTGGGATTCTCTTTATTCCTTCACAGCTGATGCCACAGGCAAAAAGGCAGAAGGTCTCGGAAAAATAACACACCTACAAGGGATGGAGATTGGATTCTGCTTTCTGCCTTTTCCTGGGCTTTGGCTTGAGCTGAATGCACCTCTGTGTGCTGAACTCTGTCAGCCTGTGGTCCCCAGCAGGCAGAGGACTGACTTTAGGGCTGAATTGTGCATTTCCTCACTTTTGATCCACATCTGTGGTTGTGGGGGGGTGACACGAGTGTTTTTGGTGCCCAGGCAGTGCTTAGCTGCCACAGCAGGTTTTGGAGGAGGTTCTTCTGAGCTCTTCCTGTCTAAAATAGTCTCTTTGTGCCTGAGTAAGCACCATGTCTTCTCTTCAGGCCTCTCCAGGTTGCTGAAGCTTCCCTAGCTGCCTGAGAATGTCCCAGGCTTGTAGAGATAGCCAGATGTTCCCTTCTCCCCATGTCCTTCAACATCTGCTTTAGTCTGTGTGGTTTCCCAGTAATGTGGGTATTTCCAGTCAGTTCAGCAGGCTGGGCTGGGAGATTGCGTGTGCTGCAGTGGTGTTTCATAGCATCTGGCCTCCAAACAACCAGAGCTGTGACCTCATCTGGAAATCAGGGATGCTTTCAAACCTACATCTCCAAGAGCTCCTATATATGGAATTCATGGCCTCTGCCTTACACCGTGCCCCATACCTCCTCTTGCTGGTCTTCCAGCACTGCTTCTGGTGCTCACCTGTGTACTTCTAGCAGAGGATAGGAGATTGCCCATGTACATTCTGTGTCCTCCAAACCTCTGCTAGGCAGTCAGAGAGACTCAGCCTGTGCCTATCTTGCACTTAGTGCATTGGACTTGTCTCCTAGCAGAGCTCTAGTGTGAAACTCTGAGGCCCTCCATGCCCTGGAGTGGAGGTGGGTTCTCTTCTCTTTTCCCTTTTCCCATTTATGTCCTAAGAAATGTGAGCCCTTTGAGGCACAACCTCAAAGCTCAGTAGGATCATTGCAGCACATGGAGTGTTTTTAGGGCAGAGGCTCCCAGCAGCTCCTCTGCCCAGGGTTGCCTCATTCCCCCGACACCCAGTGGGATCAGCAGGCCTGGACTTCCTTCGGTCTCACCTTTGTCTTTATCCCAGCTGTGGTGATGCCGCTCCGTCTCCATTTCCAGATGTGAAATCCAGCCCCAGTTTGCACAGACCATCTGACATCTGTTGTGGTGATTTGCATGAGGAACACATAAAATTCCTTACGTGACAGACTGGAGTCGTCACGGAGCCGCTGCCCTCACCGAGGCTGAGCGCTGCCACTGCTGCTCCTGCTTCAGTGAGCACCAGCCGGGACACGGCGTGGAAGCTGCCTCCTCGAGCCCCACAGAGCAGAGGCATTGCCGTGGAGCAGCCAGGAATGCCACTGAATTACCCAAATGATGCCATTTTCTGTGTGCATCTACGAGCCAGAGGGTTAATTGCAGCCTCTGGAAAGGCTGGAGCGCTCGGGGTAGGATGACGCAAGTCGCTGATGAAGTGTTTGCAGCTCGCGCTCCTTGGAAAGAGGCACTGAGGCAGCTGCAGCGGGCTCTGGTGATGACAAATCTTGGAAAGCAGACCTCCTGTTTGATCGTCTGCGAGGGTGAAGCACCCAGACTGGTGGTGACAGGACAAATCACTTGCAGATGACATTATTTAGCCAGCAGACAGTGTTTGTTTGACTGTTGCTGATGCTCCTTTGAAGTCGGGGATGCGGACCCACGCGACTGACTCTACCATGTCCCTCCTCCTCCACACGTCCAGGGCACCTCCTCCTCTGCTCATTTGTGGCACACTCAGCTCCCTTCTTGGCAGTGCTGGCTGCTGGACCGAAGAAGCAGAACTTGTTGTGAGTGCACTGGTAACTTGTCTGAGGCTGCGAAAGCAAATTGCTCCCTCACGGTCCAAGAAGGGCTGCAGAGTGTCCTGGTCTTTGCATAAGGAAAGGAAATGGAGAAAAAAAAGCAAGCAGTGAGTGGAAGCTGGATGTGATGCAAAGCCTAGTGAAGTCTGGTGGTGCCTATGGGCTTTGAGCCAAAATCTGTGGGATAATATCAGGCCTTCCTGTGAGGGTACCTGTAATGCTGGAGGAGGAGAGGCACTCGTGGCACCTTGCTTAGGTGTCAGATGCAGACACCAAGACAAGTGAGAGCTTGGCTGTTTTCTATGGCTGGCCAGCTTGGGTGGCTGTCTCCAGAGCCAAAACCATGCTAACCACCTTTTCCTCTCTGGCATGCCCTGGACATGCTCTGGGGTGGCACTTGTCATGTGGCTACAGAGCTGGACAACCTTTCAGTGGCTCTAGATTGGGCCCTTGGAGCTGCAGTCACATCCAAAGTTTTCTCTCCATGAAAGCCAAGCTTGGCTCTGGCTGGACTTGGGGTAAATTAATTCCTCTTCAAATAGCTCTCCCAAGAAATTTCTGGCCTGGAGGGAGGTGTGGAGAGGCAGTGATGTTCCTTCATGGTTGGTACCCATATCCTGGAGCTGTCAAACCAGCCCACCCTGCTTATCCTAAGTAAGAATGTCCAGTAAGAATGCGATTTTTTCCTTTCAGAATCATGATTTGTGACTGCTGCCAGTTCTGGGCTGAGCAGATGCTGAGTTAAAGCTAGTGAGGGGCTGTATCTTCTTTTCCTTGACTATTCTAACCCAGCAATTGACCTTGTAGCTGGGTAGGAAATTTATCCCAGCTCATCAGACACTTAAACTTTGGTCTGGGTTTCCAGGCACATGAGATACCTTCAAGATGCTTCATTTGAATCCATTGCCTCCACAGTGGCCACATTCCCTGGAGATCACCCAAAGTGTGTGATAAATTTAAAATGAACACAATGTGTTTTATCTGTACAAACTGATTTTCTTGATAAAAACATTAGAAGCACAATTTTAAGAGGACAAATTTTAAAAGAACACAGCTTAGATCATGTTTGGCCATGATCCTCTGTGCTCTTCCAATATCTCAGCCAATACAAGAGGCTGGTGATTTAGCACTTCCTCACTACCAGGACAAGCCTGCACTGAGGCTATGATGCCCTGTGTGTGCTGGATGTCTCTTGCAGAAGATGGATTCATCCTGGAGCTGCTCTGCCTCTGTCACCTGACCTGCTCTCAAGGCTGCCTTGGCTGGGTTGTGGCTCTTTACAAGCTGCTGCTGCAGTGATTTGCCTTTCCTCATCTTGCTCTCCAAAACTGGAAGATACAAAGTGCACATGAAAAGAACCAGGGAGCTCTGCCACATCCCCTGCTCTCTCAGAGCTGTTTGGATGGGTTTGATGTGTGCTCCATTGTATCCCTTCTGGTTTGCAGGGTCTGCTGTCCATCTTTCCTAAGCTGTTCCTAAATATTGTGAGTCATGTAGCAGGAGTGTCATTCACTGTACTTATGTCTTGTATGGATCATAATTCTTATCTCACTTTCAACCTTCCATACAGACCCTCACAAGCCAGACATGACACTCTGGTTTGGATTTTTTTTTTTCTTTAAATCTCCCTCTTCTTCAGTGGTATCCTGTCTTGCTGCTCGCAATACTGTGTGCTTTTCTGGCACTGGAGAAGTTGAAGATGCCCCATTCCTAGAAGTGTTCAAGGCCAGGCTGGGACTTGGAGCAACCTGGTCAAGTGGAAGATGTCCCTGCCATGGGACAGGGGAGTGGAACAACATGATCTTAAAGGTTTCTTCCAACCAAACCATTCTGTGGTTCTGTGATTCCTACACCAAACCATGAATGACCAGTATAGCTCCTGAATATGCAGCACATGCACTTAATGGAGAGGACACACATGGTGACACTGTTCTGGGCTGGCCATATATGTCATGCCTGACACTTCTTAGCTTTTATCCCCACTGCCTACAATGCTATTGGCTCTGTTTTCCATCCTGTAATATTTGGGATCCAGTAGCTGCAATAGTGACTGGTGGTGCCACTTGAGTCCTTGGTGATGTCCACCCAAAGGGTGCTGGGGGTTTCACAGCTGCACCTGTGACTGTCTCCTTAATAAACTCTCAGCAAACCTGGCCTTGTTGTGTGAGTGGTACAGGGTGGAAGAAGAAGAGGGGACAGGACAGGGAAGTGTGAGTCCCAAGACCAGTGCAGCAGGTCCAGCACTGCCATGGTGACATGGGCATCTCTTCCCTGGGCAGAGAATCCTGTTCTCACATGGATTTGGCTGGCAGTGCTGCCTTGGGAATGGTGTGTCCCCACAGCCATACCATCCCTCCTTGTCCTGGCAGCTCCTTACAGCTGCTCTTGCATTATCTCTTCTCCCTCCAGGAGCTCCCGTGGTGTCCTTAACTATCTTTACTTTTCTCTTCTCACTCATTCCTCCCGCCCTCCCCGCCATCCTCTCCGTGGTGTCTCCATCACCCCTGCCACCCCTCGCTGTCCACCGCCCCCCTGGCATCTCCCCTCGCCCGCCCTCGCTGCAGGAAGGCTGGCCTCATCCTCTCGCAGCTGGGGGACCTCAGCAGCTGGTGCAATGGCCTCCTGCAGGAGCCCAAGATCAGCCTGCAGCGCTCCTCCCTCAAGTACCTGGCCTGCCGCTACAGCGAGATCAAGCCCTATGGGCTCGACTGGTCGGAGCTCAGCCGTGACCTCAGGAAGACGTGCGAGGAGCAGACGCTGAGTGTCCTGTACAATGACTATGGTGACAAGGACTACTGAGGCTTCTGGGCACCTGCTCTCAGGCTGGCCTTCCCATGGGCCTTCCTAGGGGTTTTACACATGGACCCATGGAGGGGAGGGTGTCGCTGATGTTTCTGGAGAATTTGGACTGGGGAGCAAAACCGGCTGCTCTGTGCAGGACTGACTCAGTATTAGTTTCTTCTTCAACTTGGCCAAAAGCCTTTCTAGTTAGAAGTCTTGTGGGACCCAGTTTTCTTGGTTTTGTTTTATTCATTTTGCCAAGAGGTTCCTCAGCATTGGTGGAGAAGGCAGGCTGGGAGGGCACAGCCCTCTTCTCCTGCCCCATCCCTGCCCTGGCTGTGAGGGCTGACTCCAAAGGTGGGTGACACCAGTCGTGGGAGGAACATGGTGACACAGCCAGGATGGGAGAGCAGGTGATGCAGGCAGAAAGGGAGGCAGGGCATGCAGGTCAGGTTGAGATGCTTATGGTTATGGCTGAGCTGATCAGCCACTTGGAGGCCAGCGGGGCTGGGATGGGGTTTTTTGCAATTGTAAAGCATAAGGTCAGGGTGAGACCTGAGAGAGCAATGGTGCTGTTGGTGGGCAGAGCTGGTGGTGTCATCAGCTGGGGTGAAGAGGCAGGGGCATTGTGACCCCATCTCCTCAGGTTCTTCACATGGCCCAAACCCACATGTGCTCCAAGATGCAGAGTCCTCCAGAACAAAAACAAAAGCAGCTTGGCCTCAGGGCCAGTAGTCATCTGGACATCGTGAGCTTTCTTCTTGAGGGACCACATTCTTTGGAAGTCAACCTTAAAATCCTTTTTTTTTTTTTTTTTTTTTTTTTTTTTTTTTTTTTTTTTTTTTTCCCACTCTAATAAAAACTTAGAAGCAACATCAAGCTGCTGCTGAGGAGAAGTCAGCTAGGAGAGCAGCAGCCAGATGACGCAGACAAGATGTTCTGCACCAGACACTTGCAGCTGTGGGATAGCCCAGGCTCTGCGTGGTGAGGGGAGAGGCATGCAAGGTACCCCAATGCTGTGGTGCAGGATGGTGCTGAAGGTTCTGATCCCAGAGAGGGCATGGAGGACAGGCTTCTGGGGGTATTGCTTGCCTGTGTTCAGGCTCACATCTGGCTCTTCCTCTGGTAACTTTTTTTTTTAAAGCTAGAGAGCTGGGGTTGTACTGGGACACTGGGTTTGGTTCGGAGTAAACGATTCTCCAAATCCCTGTCCCTGCTGATGATGTTGGAGGCAGAAAACAGGTTCCTTTTAGCTTCAGCTTCCTGCCTGGTTTGCAGAGGAGGCACCTCTGGACTTGCCAGCTGTGCACCTTTGATCTAGACAAGACCAGAGCCCTACAGTGGGATTTTTACGATGCCTCCAGAGAGAAATTTCCTTTTCATTTTTTTCAGTCTTGGCAGGAACAGTCTTCAGCCTGTCTCATATGATTTTCTGCCTCATTCCTCCTCCTACCTGCCAAGGACATGGCTTGAATATTTGTGTGGTGCTGAGAGGGAGGCGGCTGCGCTCTGCACCCCGTCACTGCCGACAGCGCTGCAGCACCGGATTCTCTCAACAGCAGCTCAGTATCTTCCTGCAGGACCAACTATGCTTTGCTCTCTCCTTCTCATGGGCAGACATCTCTCCAGGGGCAGCTGGCCTGGACTGGGGAGCTGCTGGGAGCAGCCACCGTCAGTCAGTATGACCTGGGCATCCCTGTGTCATTGCTGTATTGTGTGTCTGGCAGGGGTCATCAGACAAACGTTTGCTCTGTGCAAGAAGGAAGTCTCCTGGATCCTTTTGGATTTTTCTCACGTGTTTGTCCTTATATTTTGATGTGCCTGATGCTGCCAAGGGCTTAGGGCTCAGAGTGAGACCAGTGCCACCTCCACGCACAGGTATAGATGGGCAGGTGATCTGTACTGAGTCATCACTCCTTTTCCTTTTAGCGAGACTCGTGGCCAAGACACTTCTGTTTATCCTTTTGCTTATCCCAGCAGATGCTGAGACAACTTTTAACTTCCAGCCAGGCAGCCATCCAGCCATGGGCAAAGGGCATCTCTGCTCAATGCCTCGAAGGGATGTTTGAAGGAAGGCTGCTCTGGCCCAGACACCAGCTGGTTTCTCGCCAAGTAATACCGTGTACATGGCCTTTATGTGAAATGCAGACTGTTTTCCTTTGGGTAGCAGACTCCTCTCTTTTATTGCTTACTAGGTGCAGCAGCAAGGACAGGAGCAGTGCTGTCTGCCAGCCACTTGCTGTGACACTGCCAGGAAAACCCTGCACACCCCATGCATTCACACCTGCCTAGGTTACTTATTCATCTGGCCCCAAGATTCACACCAAGGCTCTGCAGATATTTCTGTTCTGCTTCTGTGCTGACACTTCAAAGCCCTTGCATGGGCAACCAAAGCCCTGCAGCATCATCAGCCAGCTGGGCTGGGCTCTGCTCCATGGGTCCTGGCTTCTCCATGGGCTGGGCTTTGGAGAGTGAGGGGAAAGCCACCTCTCCTTTGGGGTCCTTTGGCAGCACTTTTGCACAGCTGGATGGGGCTCAGCACCCTCACCCTGTGACAGACTGTGCAGGCTGCTGGCAGGGCTGTGCTCTGATGATTTGCCCACTGTGGTGCCCCTGCAGCTGCTGTGCTGGCAGGGCCTGGCAGCCTGGCACGTCTGTGGGGCCATTTTCACAGTGACCCTGGCTGTGTGAGGGCTTCCTTCTTGGTTTCCTCACTCTAGCTTTGCAAGTCAGAACCTTGCCCAAGCTTGGATTTTCTTGCCCAAGTCTCTCAGCTACCACACGAGTCCCTCTTAGACAAATGCCAGCAGCCACCATGGGGTACCAGACCAGTCCAGCATGGGGACTGTCCCTTGCTGCAGACCTGGCCTTGGTGAGATGTGCTGTGTGGGGCTTGCTCACCCAAAACAGGCGTGCCCTGGTCTAGTGGAAGGTGTCCCTGTCCACGGCAGCAGGGTTGGTACCCAATCCTCATTAAGGTCCCCTCCAACCTAACCCATTCTGTGTCTCTGATTCCCTGCAGAGCTGACACCACCCACATCTGCTGCAGGCTCCTACTGTTGGGCCTGCACAGTATTTTCTCTCTTGGACTCCTAATTCTTCCCAAACTGCCAACAACAGGCACTTGCTTTCCAACCATTTCTGCAACCTCCTTTGCCCCCCCTGCCCTTTCTTTTTGTTTTATTTCTGAATTAATGAGCAATCATTCACCTGAGATGAACCTCTGGGTCGTTAACTTTTCTTTGCTGCGTCCGTACCCCTGTAATAGCATTACTACCTTTTCCTTGTCGTGGAGTTATTTAACATATAAAACAGTTTGGTCCTTTTCTTTACAAAGATGGCTACAATTCATGTTCCTTGATGTTCTATTAAACCTCTAATGTGACGTTTTACTACTGTAGATTGAAAGTAGGGTGCTTTAGGGTGAGATAGCCATGTGGCAAGAAATACAAAACCCTTCTGGATTACTTAAAAGAAAAGAATTTAAAAAAAAAAGGTTTTAAACAACAGCAACAAAAATCATTGTACCACTATGTAAAACTCCAGATGATAATTTAACTGACTATTAAAAGGAGCTGTTAGTAATCCCTGGCTCTGGCAAACTGGAGTGTTTGTTTATAGTTTTGGTCCAGTTGATGTCATCTTTGGTTGCAGATGAAACACTCTCAGCCTTTGAACTTGGGTGAGTCTTCACACAAGTTTAGCATTATCCTGTCTGCCCACTGGGTTAGCCAAGTCCCAAACCACTCAGCACACACAGATGGAGCCCTGTCCTGCCCACCTGCTCTGCTGGATGTGGGAAGGTAAAGATGTCTCCAGCCACCCCTTTTTTGGGGAAAAACTGCATTTACACATCCTTATCAAGAGTACCTCAGCCCTTGATTTGCAAACCTCCACAGAAGCTGGGAATTTGGAAGCAAAGTCCAAGAAAGCCAGTTTTTTGTATATATAAGGGGGTTTTACCCACCTTTTAGCCATTCTTTTAGTATGTAAGGTGGATGGGATGGTGCTAGTGCTGTGCTGTCTGGTGATCAGCCACCCCTGGAGAATGTCCTGGTCCATCTGGCAGACTTTTGACAGAGGACTAGCAGCAACATGAGTATTAAAGTCCCACAAAGAATGTGAAAAGCAGTGCCTGAACAGAGGTGAGATCTGCAGAAGATGCCAAGAGCCACTTACACTGCTGTGTTGTGTCTAATGGTCAGGCCATCAGGACTTGCAAGGGCAGGTCCCTTGGCCAAGCCCAGTGTGCACTGCCACCTACCCTGCCAGATGGGTGGAAGACCCAGGGAGAGCCTGGGCAGACAGACAGGCAGACAGGCAGGACACTTGGGAGGGACACAGGGGGGCATTTAGAGACTATAGCACACAAATCCATAGGAAACCAGACTTCATCAAGTCTCATGGAACGACTTGATTTTTCTTTTTTTTTTTCTTTTCCCAGTGCTAAATTGCAGGAAAATAAGCTAAAAATACTCCCAATACTTCTGCTATTTTCCATGCAGTTAACCACCATCTCATTGCACAATAAGCTGTGGCCATAGAGTGAGATGGAGGAGGAGGAGGAGAAAGAGGAGGAAGAGGAGAGGGTCTGTGTGGCAGCAGGGTGTGCAGCTGCAAGCCTAAACTGCTGTGTCAGTATCTCAGCACAGCTGGCTCATTACAAAATCATCTCCGGGGTCATCTGGTTTGCAATCCACAGGGGTTTGGAGAAAGCCACCCCAAAAAAGGGTGAAGTGGACTGCAAGGGGTGCACCACCAGCACACTGGTAGGTTTTTAGGAAGGGTTTGGTAAAGTGTGTGTGTGTTTTGGAGGGTTGCTGTTGGCTCCTCTGCCTGATTTGGGGAGCTTTGCCCTAGAGAGGACATTTGATGTCACTGTTCCTCCTCTGGGACTGAGTCCCTGTGCAAAGACCAGACATGATGAAAAGATTGAGGAGCATCAGAGATGGCTGGAGGAAGAAGAGTGGGGTGTAAACACAGGGCAAGGGCTTTTTGGTGTTTCTCAGACCACAGGTGAAAAATTTACCTGGTCACTGAAGAAAACAAGGTAAAAAAAATTCCCCAAATTTTAAAGCAACTTTATTGTCTTGGGTTTTAACTTTCTTGCCAGGATTTCACATGGTCTCTGGCTCTAGTGTGGGCCACCTTCTGCTCCCTGTCACTAGGGATGTGAACATACACACACACAAACACACACATTTCCCTTAATTTTAAGTGGATTAATTATAGAAGGTGTCCAGTTTGTAGCATAACCAGGAGACCTTCTGATAAAGTGTTCTTGCAGCTGGTGGCACAGTAAAAGCTGCCTGGGTGGCAGCCTTGAATTAGGAGGTGGCATTGGAGGTGAGTGTCCCCCCACTCCCCAAAATCCAAAGGAAATCTCCAATTGGGCTGTGACTGTTCTGGGAGAGTCTCTGACTTGGGAAGAGGAGAATATGTTAGACCAAACCACCTCCCTGGCCCCCTTCTGGGTGAATCAAAGAGGCAGGAGAGATGGAGGATGAGAAGATTATTTATTTTTCATAGATTTTTATAAAAAATAATTATCAAATACAAAAAAATAAAAATAGCAGCAGCCTCCATTGTGAATAAAACCCTAAAGGGGACAAAAACCGCTCAGTGTCGCTATAGAAGAACAATATTTCAGTATGTAGAAGCTGTCTGGTCATAAGAAGCACAAATGTCTACCAGCCAAGCCAGCACTTCCTGTCCCAACCCCCCAGTTCCCCTGTCCATGGGCACAGTCCCTTCCCTGCACACACAGGTGAGCAGAGGAAAAAACCAGGATTTTCATGCCAAAAGGATACAAATTTGGTACATAAACACATAGGAGGCATTCAGGTAATGCTGAGACCAGGCAGGGAAGGGTTTGTCATGGCAATAGATGCTGAAATTCTGCTTCTGGATGTGATGTTCATCCCATGTCCCCACCTGTGGGGGCTGCCAGAACCCCACTTCTGCTGTGTTGGAACTCCTGGATCTCCCCTTTCCTGCACTGGTGGAGCAGCACAGGCTGCCCAAGCTGCACATCCTAGGGTGGCAGGCAGTTATTATTATTTGAATTTCCTTGGGTTGCTTGAGGGTTGTTTTTTAATTGAAAAGTGGATATCCGACAAGATATTGCTGCTATCTGTCCAAGTGACAGTGGATTCTGGGGCGGTGTCCCTTGTGCATGATGAGAACAAAAGTGTCAGTGTCCCAAGAGGAGATGGGGCTCATTGTCCCCTACCTCTCCTCAAATCTCTGCCTAGGCCAGGTGGATGGGGACACTTGGGGTCAGGAAAGGGCTTGGAGAAGGACAAGGCATCTCCTGCCTGGATGCTGGTAGGATGTCCAAGCACCTCTGCCCCTACTCGGGTCCTCAAGTAAAACACAAGTATAGGAAATTCCTGACAAAATAGGATGGGGTAGAGCTAGTGGAAGCTCGGTTTCCAACGATGCCTTGAAAATTCCTGGTCTCTCCACACCGTGTCACCCTCTCTCCACCACTCCTTCATCAGACAAACTCTGGCTGGAAGCCTGTATCCAACAGCACAGGCCATTGCCTTCAGTTCCTACTCTGTGGTCCCTTCTCTGCTCTCCTCTCCTCTTTCTACCCCTTTTCTCTGCCTCTTTACAGCACAAAACCATCAGTGATAGTCCCAGCTGGAGCCAGGCACCTTCCCTATTGCTGCCTTTATGCAGCTGGGTCCAAGTTGAGCTTCTGGGAATTAATTATGGGGGCAGTTTCTTGCTGGGCTTCTTTGAGCCCAGAAGTGAATCTGCAGATTTTCACTTAGCGCCTGCAGGAGCAAGAGCCTCTAGGAAGTCAGCAACTGTATGTCCAGCCTGAGGGGCTGGGACAGAGATAATAATAAGGAATACTAATACTAAGGAAAATCTCAATGAGAAAAGATAATTCTCAAACTCTCCTGACAGGTTGGTTTTTTTGGGTTTTTTTTGGTCCTTTTGGCATTACAGGGCCTAGTCTCCTCTGAGAGCTGCTGACAACACAACTGAGTTGGAGCTTAGATGTGAGGGAAAGAGAAGAAGGACCACCACAGCATCCTTCATTCAAGCATCACACAGCTGCACTGGTTTGGCTTCTACACCCAGCTGGGTGTGCAGTGGCTGGGGGAGTGAGACAGAGAGGGAGAACGCTGAGTCTTTGCTCCTATTGACCATGCAGTGATCCCCATGGACACATAACCCTGCCCAAGGAGCTCTAAAATAATGTGTGATGGATGCCTGTGGTACCCTTGGAATCTGTTGTGCTCACTGGGATGATTCAAGGGCACAATAACATTTTTTCTCAACCCCACAATCCTGATCCAGATCCACGCCCTAAGAAGAACAAGGGAAAGCACTGGCAAATACCAAGGGCAAAGCTTGGTCCCTGCCAGATGCTCAAATCACAAATCACCGTGAGGTGGGAGCCTCCCTGCCAGCCATGGCCTGGCTGTTTGGCTTCTCTCTCCGTCCTCTTTCCCGCTCAGCAAGGAAGGGGAAAATCCCTGCTCCTCCTGCCCGGACCTGTGCTTTTCCCAATGGTTTGTACTTCACAGCAGCATGGGTGTGTGATAAAGGATACCCTTTCTCAGCTTCATCGAGAGCAAAGAAAATATAATATATATTTATATATATATTATATATATGTATATAGATATAATTAAGTTTAAATATTTTCAGAGAGATCACAACTACCTCGACCTTGCTAAAAGAAGTCTGTACAGCAGAGAGGGGTGAATAGTGACAAAGACAGACACCCAGGAGCCGCACCAGGACACACATCCATGGCAGCCCCCGGGCTCCCGGCGTGGACGGGCCCTGGCCCAGCGTGTGGCTGAGGCGGCCCCAGACCGCGGCCTGAGCGCCTCGTGTGGCTTCCGGAGGGAGCAGCGACGGCGAGGGGGCCCCAGCCCGCCCTCCGAGGCTCCTCGGTGGGCTGGAGCCGTCCCCTGAGCCGCAGCCGCCATGCCCCGCCCGGCTCTCCCTCACGGCCCCGCCGCCGCCCCTCGGCTCCCCCGGCGCTGCCTGACCCAGACAGGCCCTCATGGCGCCGCTACTGGTTCTCCTCGGCCGCCGGGTCGCGGCAGGTGCACTCGTCCTGGTCGCAGTCGGCGGCAAACGGGATCACCTGGGGGAGCAAAGTGTCATGTGTCATGTGTCGGAACTCAATGCATCCCTCTGGGTGTCCCAAGTTGAGGACCCTGTCGGGGGGCTCGGAGACCTTGGTACGCAGCCCAGAACACCTGGGGATTTGATTATGACCCGTGGAGCAAATTACCAGCTTTGTATGAGGACCTGAAAGTCACAGAAGTTTAAACAGTATAACAATACAATTATCACTATGAAGATTTTAGGATTTTTGGAATGGGGGTTTTGGGGAAAAGATGGAGGAACTTGAGCATGTCCAGCCTTTCTTCTTCTTCTTCTTGGTCTCCATTTTCTGCAGCGATGTTGGCACTTTGGGTTTGGTTTAGAATAGAAGCTCACTGTGTAACATAGGTGATAGGTATTGGAAAGTAATTGTAAATATGTTATACTTAGTTTGTAGTGTAAAAAGACATCACCACCCCGAGGGCGGTCAGAGTGCCTGTGGCTGCCATGCTGGGCAGACCTTGGCTGGGCAGAAAGAAAATTTTATAGATAAGAATTAATAAACAACTTCAAGACCAAAAACCGAAGAGCTCTGACTCGTTCTTTGGGTGCGCGGGCTGAAAGAGAGAACTTTTGCACATCTCAGGGCAGCAATTATCAACAAAACTCCAAGAGTCATGTAAAGTAATTCATGCTTAGATGGAAAATGTATGAAATAAAAATTGTGAAATAAATTAAACATCCAACGAGCCTCTGACCAGGGAGACAGATTACCACATGGAAGTTGTGAAACTCCTGGTGGCAGTGGGAATGAATTCCTTGTTAACAAATAAAAGAATGTGGCTAGTGCAGAGATGGGCTTCCCCCGGAACCACCCGGGAACACCGAAGGATGATCAGCACTTGATAAGCATCGTCAATTAAGATAATCGAAGTTGTCAAAAACATACATCTGAATACACGACTTCTCCTGACATGATCAGCACCCACCACCACCCAAGAAACAGCAACTGTCCAACCCTGCACAGTAAAAAGAAACCTCATACATATGCAGGGTCACAAAAGAAATCGGGGCACCTCTGCCTCAGGCGTAAAAACTGTATAAAATAGCCCTGCTGGAAACGGCATTCGTCAACAGAAGGATATCCAAAGCAATAGAGGCTGGATCTAAGTTCACGCAGCGCCGATCCCAGGCCCAACACTGTCTCTTTGGCTGTGGTTTTTGAGGACTGTATTTTGGTCGTGAAAATATCATCTTTCGCATTTATTAATTTGGCTTTCTCGTTGATATTTATAACAAAAGGGACAGCTCAGCTTCACCCTGGGACACCTCTCTGCCCCCCTAAAAGACCCCTCCATGCTGCTGTGGACAGACATTTTGGACTGTGCCCTGTTGTTGGCACTGCCAGGCTCTGTGCCCACTGAGGAATGGGCTCTGATACAACCTGTCCCTAGCTGAGTTCTGTTCTTAGCCTTTTTCTTTTTGTTAATGTGTTTTGAATTTTGTAGCCAATGGTCGGGTTGAATCTTGTGCCCCAAATGTCAAACCCTGGGAAGAAGTGTCCCCTGATGGGTGTAAGACATTCAGACTAGGCCTGGCAGTGGTGAGGCACCTTCAGATTAAAGTTTTACTTTGGTCCCTCTTAGAAAACCCCCTTCATCCACATCTGAACCTGTGGACCTGTCAGCTACTCCTGGCTCTTCCAGCAAAACACAAAGACAACAGAACCTTGTTTTCTGCAGCTCTTAGAGGAAGTCAACCAAGCTCTCAGCTGCAAAGCTGACCTGCACACTGCCCAAGGTGGGTGCAGTGTCCTTGGGCATTGTGGATTAAGGAAAGCCAGGCAGGATGGAGGCTCTGCGAGCAGAACAGCCTTCCATGGGGCAGGCAGTGGGTTCACCTAGGGCCACTCACAAGCTGTGCAGCTTTGAGACATCCCAGGTGCAGGTTGGGAGGCTCATTTCACATTACTTTCTCTACAATAACTGCGTGTGACAGAGCAAGCCTGTGTCCCCTTAGCTGCTGGTAGCAGAGAAAGGAGGGAGAGCATACACTGAGCAGCTGACTTCTGGTTGACAGTGGCCTGGTAATGAGCCATGGGAGCCGAGAAAACAGTTTTCTTCAGAGGTTTTATACACACCAGGCTCAGAGCCAGGAGTTTTTCTTACTGTGAAAACATTTGATTTTTCACAGACTGGATCAGCAAAGGAAGGGCTGGAGTGCTTTGGGGATTTTTTGATGTTTAAACCCTGTATTTCTCCATCTGCCTTAACAGGGATGTGCTGGAGGCTTGTTGAGCGGAAGATCTGGGACCTGTGGGGGATGCAAGCTGGGTCTGTGAGCCATGAGACTGAACCCCCCCACTTTCTGCTGTGAACCCATCCTTTATTTTGGCCATGCCTTGCTCCGAGCTGTCATGATATTGTTGTGGGGATTTCACTCATCACTTGGGTGTAAAGCCTCTTCTTTCCTATCTCAAGTGGATCTTCCCAGGATTTTATTTTTCCTTTTCTCTGTGTATGTATGCGTGATGAAAGGAGAAATGATTCAAGCTCCACAACAAAGATGAGAAGATCCAAATTCACATATTTTCGCAGTGAGAAATTATTTCATGCCCTGTGATTTGTTTTGCTGTTGGATATGATTAGGAAGAATGGGCTGTGAGCGCTGGATAGCAAGTTAGGTGGGAGGGAAGATTGTGATGGGAGACAAAGAAGGGTCTGTGCTACCCCAAAGCCAAGTTGCTCCCTCTATACTATTCTTCCCTCCTTAGAGAGGGAGGAAAACATCACTTGTAGCAGATGCCAGTGGATCATAGCAAAAATCCCATGAGACAGCTCAATTACAGAAGGTGACTTCTGACTCACCATGTCCTATGGAAGTCATTTCTTTGGGACATGTTTCCCAAAACGAGAGGAAATCCCATGAACCTCAGTGGGAGCTGGGCTGAGGTTTCAATCCCACTGGCCTGAGACCAAGCCCCACTCTTAATCAGAGCGATGCTGTCCATCAGCTTCAGCTGGCTTTGGTTTAGAACCGTGCGTTTGTTCTCCGTTCATGGGAGAGTTACACTGCAGGCTCGGTTCCACAGCCAGCAAAGCCAAAGAACATAGCTAGCAGTCACCCCTGAATCCACAGATGCCGGCCAAGGGCACGGGAGGTGCTCTCTTACCTTCCTGGAGGACAGGGTGGAGGAGCAGCAGTCCCCGCCGTCATACTGGCAGTACGCCCGGTTGTTGATGGTGTCACACCAGCCGTCTGCTTGGAAGGGCTAAGGCAGAGGAAGAAGGCTCTGTGAAAGGTTGTTCAAAAGCATAAGGTTGCCCCCAAAAGTGGAGGTCCCAGGTCCTCAGCAGGTCCCACTTCCAGCATACACAACCCCCTCTTCAAAGCAAAAGGGCACCAGATATCCCAGCTGGTGTGGATGGAGCAGCGGGTGCTCCAAGGGCAGCAGCTAGGGAATCGTGGAATTGTGTCAGAAGTGTTAAATGGCATGAGCAGCCACTCAGAAAATCAGTTTATTGCTGTTTAGTTACATGAATCATCTAATCAGAGAAGAAGCACTGGGGCTGAGGAGCAGCCAGTGATGGCTGAAGAACTGTCCCGCGCAAGGGCTGTGACCAGCGCCATGCACGGGAAGCACTCACAAGGAGGCGTCAGGAGCGGTCAGCAGCCAAGGTTTATTTATCACACATCTACACCAGCACTGCCAAGCAGCCACTGAACCAGCTACAGGATGGAGAAGCCATTTCTTCATAGAGTGATTAGTAATGAACTGCTTGGGCTCTGTGATTGTACTTACTGGCCCAGCAACCATGGCTGACCTCCAGGACATTTTCCATCAGAATCTTGGAATCATTGAACAGTTTTGATTGGAAGGAGCCTTAAAGACCATCTCATTCCAACACCCTTGCCATGGGCAGGGACATCTTCCACTAGACCAGGTGTTCAAGCCCTGTCCAATCTGGTCTTGAACATCTCCAGGAACGGGGCAGCCACAATTCCTCTGAACAACCTGTGCCTATGTCCACCATCCTCAGAGTCAAAAATTTCCTCCTAATATCTAGTCTAAACCCACCCTCTTTGAGTTTAAAGCCACTACCCCTTATCCTGTCACTCCATTCCCTTGCCAAAAGTCCCTCCCTGACCCTTATGTAGCCCCTTTTAGTTGTGGAAGGTCCTTTAAGGTCTCCACAGAGTCTTCTCTTCTCCAGACTGAACAGGACTCTTGGTGGAAACCTGGCTATCCCGTTGCTCATGGAAGCAGCTGACCCATTTCATTGGATCTGGTTGGCCCCAAACAACAACCAGAAATCCCAAAAATGCCCAGACTTAGCCTTTGATGATGGACACTCACATGTAGCACCCTTAAACTGAATGAGAGCCTGCTGAAAAATGTCACTGCACCGCAATAGCCCTGCATCCACTGTGCCAAAGCCAACATGTGGGCCTGGTGATAATGCCAGTAATTCACAAGAAAAAACCATGCCAAAACCAGAGAACCCATGTGGCTTTTTGTCCTTGTGACTCAAAAGGAAGAGAAATGGGCTCAACACAGGCTAATAACACTTTAGGAAGTAGCAGCAGGGATTATGGCAAACCACCAAGTCTGATCTCTGCTATCAGTAGCACAGGCCACAGGCCAAATTCAGGCAGCCACAGAGAGATCACATTAGACTGGAAGATTTTGGAAGAGCACAAGAAAGAGCACACCTTCCTACAGCTGGGAAATTGAGGCACAGCCAAGTTAGGCAGCTCGCTCCAAAACAAGAAGGGATTTTACTCCAATCATTGCTTGCTCTGTCACAAACCGCATCCAGAGAAGACCAGGATGCAATTTTTTCAAGGCAACAGTATTAACACTCCTCTTCCACGAAAGTCATCAGGTGGATCTTAAACGATTGTGATCAAAGAAGGTTTCTAAGACTCCAAGCAGCTCTGAGCACTGTGAGGGCCAGGGCAGGGATGTTGGGGCTGGCAGGTGCCAGGATGCAGTCGGGACTGGCCAGGGCCACTGGCAGGGGAAGGCTCTTCTGGGTGTGATTTGCTTTTGCAGCCTTCCACACGGTGGAGTTTTTCCTTGAGCTCTGCTCCATGTGTCATGACTCACTGGCAAAACAACACCCGTCGCTTTGGTAGTTTCCATACAATTATGGGGAGGTTTGCCCATCCCGGCTGCACAGGTCTGAAATGATTTCCAGATCTTGCGTGCAAGGTGGGGGGAGGACAGAGGCAGGGACAGCATGGGGAAGGAGTCTCCCAGTCTCTCACTACACCTATCTAACTGCCCCCTCCTCTCACCCAGCCGGAGCCCGTACCCCACCCTAAACAAATACAGGCTCCTATGGCAACACTTGTTGGGGAAACTTAACAACTCATGCTCCAAATTACATTGGAAAAACACATGAAGGGAAAATAAAAAATGACTAATTGGACTTGAGGCTCAGGAGAGCCAGGCACAGGGTTTGGGGATTTCTGTCCCCACTCCTTGCCTAGTGTTTGGAGAACACGGTGACTCCTGTGCCTTTGCCTTACTGAGAACCTCCACATGGATTTGTCTTTGCAAGCAGAAAGAACAAAGCAAGGTGCTGGTTACCCTCGAGGGCACAGGAGCCCTTGTACTTGCATCAGTCTCATTTTGGCCTTGCAGGAATCATGGCAAAGGAGGACACAGGCAATGCAATCTGCTAAGGGCAGGTGATGTGAAAGAGCAGAACCCATACAGAGTCTGTTCAGCCTGTGCTTGAGACCTGTGCCTCTACAGAAAGAAATGCCAGCAGTGGGAGAAGGCAGTTTGCTCACGTCTGCAACTCTCAAAAACACCTGATGATGTCTTAAGATGCTGTCAAGAAAAAGAAAAACACCAATGCCCAGCTGTGCCACAAGAAGGTGATGGATGAGATCCAGGGAAATGGTCAGCTGGGTCTCAGCTGCCAGAATACCCATCCTCCACTGGTGGGAGGGGGGTTGAGAAGTCTCTTATAAACAGGGAAAAAATGAGTAAGGCGACTGCAGCAGCCGCTGTGTGCTGTGCTGAGCAGTGGGGAGCTGCTGGGCCAGGCGTGCCACCGAGGCAGCCAGGGAGACCGGCTGTGTCAGCGGCTCTCCTGCTCGCTGGGCCATCCATCTTCCCTGTTTGTTCAGACAGGAGCTCCAGCAGGGCGTGTGGCAGCACGTGGAGGTGCAGCAGCTGGCACTGCTGGCCGGAGCCCTGCGCTGCCGCCGCAAAAATAGTAACGGCAAATCGAGGGCTTGGCAAGTGAAATAGGCTAAAAAAACACAGCCTCTCCAAGCTGGGAGCAGGCACAGATGAAAAGAGGGAAAAAAATCAAAGGGGAAAAAGAATGAAAGAGGGAAAAGTATTGCAGGCAAAGGAAAGATGTGAGAAGGGACTGGTTAGATCCCAGTGCATCCCAGCCAGAAGCATCTCTGAGTGCTCAGTGGTGGGGTTTCTCTCAAGGATGCTGGGAGATGTCATGCAGGGAGCAATGCCTGTGCACAGTGTTTTTCCACAACCCTTGAAGAGTCCCCAGGCTGGCTCCATCCCTGGGGCTGTTGTCCTCCCCAGCAGGGAGTCCCCAGTGCCATCAGTGAGGCAAGCAGGGTCCAGGCATTCTTCTTCAGATCCACTTTACACAGTTTAATTCAGCGTGAAAGAGCACAAAAGGGTGCAACAGGTGAGGGAAAGGTGGATCATGAAGACTCAATCACAGATCACATCAGTGTTGGACATATTTCAGTGCTACACATTATTTTTCATGAATGCAGGTTTTGCTCTGGTTGAGCACACCTGAGGGCTCAGCACCTTGCTTTTGGTGATGCCCCATTCCAGATGCTTTGGAGGAAGGTGGAAAAGAGAAAAAAAAAATTCAGCATTCACCTGGCTAACTATGTAACTGAGGAGCTGAAAGACTCCTCTGATCTGCTACTGAGATGGAAAGTGCTTGTCATTTCTATCTGTACACAGCCATTGAAAAGCTAGAGTCCAGTCTCAGGGAGTCAAGTCCAGCCTTAAGAAGCAAAATGCTTTCTCCCAGACTGGTCCTGGGCTTTGTGACTCTGCTGATCCATCCAAGGAGGGTGCATAGTTTGCTTTCATGGAGTTTCTAAGTCAGCATGAAATTTGGTGTAATTTTTCCCTTTGGGAATTGGTATTCTGGGCATCAAGCTCAGACTGTTTGCATGCTAATTCAACCACGTGGCTGAGAAGATGCATGTGTTTTTGCTCTCCTCAGCTGTCACTTTGAAAGCAGCCCCAGAGAAACAGGGGAACCACCATTTGGGCAAGGACCAGCCCTGGAAAAGCTGCTGCCGCTGCCCTCAGACTCATGCCTTGTGCATCAGCTTCACCACCGGTAATTCTGCTCCTGGGACCCATGAGTCACTAGTGGTGGGAAGAGGAGTTGGAAACCCCATCCCTGTGGTGGCAGGGGGATGTCAGCCCAAACCAGGCTTCACAGAACCACAGGACATGAACCTGAGGTGCCCCAGAGAGTGCTACAGCTGCAGGGGTCCCAGGCATGCAAGAGAAGTTGTGTCCCAGGTGAAGGTGCTGCCTGTGGCAGGGAGGAGCAGGCAGGATGTGTGGGGACAGGAAAGAATGGACAGGATGGAGTAGCCCTTGGAGAGGCACAGGGCAGCTTCTCCCTGCCGGATGTCTCTCCTTCCTCCCCACCTCAGTCACTAGCAAGATCTTTCCAAAAGCTCTGGGAGGTCCCTGGGAGGACTTGAAGAGTGCCCAAAGCCTTGTTAAACATCTGGTTCACTTAAAGCCTCTATACATCCACCACCCCAGCTGGGGTCCCTGAAAGTTCCCCCTCCCATCCCTGTCCCAATCCCTCCAAAATCCTTCCAAACCACGGTTCCCTGCAGAAAACTGTCAGTCCTTAAAGCCAGAGCTGTGACAGGAGCTGGCTAAAGTGATGCTACAGCAGCGTGTCCCCAGGACACATCCCTTTCCTTACACACATCCACACTGGTGAGGCAGAGAGCCCGGTCATTCTTGGCTCTCCCTGCTTGCCCAGGGAAGTTGACTGGGAATGCAGACTGTGGGAGGAAATTACAATGTTCATTGTTTGGATTAAATATTTTTCTTGGCCCTCTCTCTGTTGCAGTGTCTTTTATTTTATTTTTCCTCCCCCCTTGACACCCCCAAGCACATTCACTTTCCTTCTCTCTTTTTGGAGGTTCTTTGGCACAAGGAGGAAATCAGCTCTGAAAAACAGAGAGGGACAGAGAGGGAACAGGTTTGGCTTATGCTCAGAAAGTTTTTTGGGATGTTTTTGTGCCCTGAGCCACCCTGAGCAGCGAGCAGGGTCTACCTGGCCCATTGTAAAGAGGGAAGCAGGATGAGCACTACCCAGAGGAAGAGAACTCTGGGAATTTGGAAACAGGAACCTGGGACCAAGTGGCCTGAAGAAGAGAAACAAAATCCTACAGACTTAGTGCTTCATTGTCCATTTTTGTCTTTCAGTTTCTGTTCCCTGAGCCATCCCTCTCTCCTTTTGAACTGTGGCAGCTGTCCCTTGGAGGTACATGCTTGTTGGAGACATCATGGACCTGCTCATCACCTCAGACATGGACAGAAATCGAAATGGAGAAATTCTAACTGCTTCTAAGCCTGCTGGTGTCCCTGAGCCACTCATCAGCTAAGCATGCAGATCTTTTATGCCACATCTCAGGTCTCCAGAAACATCTCCAGCTCCAATGTCTTCTCCCCAAGTCTCACTACAGAAACAGAGGCTTGCTGCTTGAGAACATTCTCCATATACCTGAATGAACACTTCAGGGAAGAGGTGGTAGGCTGGAGAGTTGTGACATTTTGCTGTCTCATTTCAGCTCATGGAGCATCACTGTACTGCCACAGCACCTCCCAGCAGTCTTGGTGTGGAGCTCTAGGTGTCCTTCAGGACACTGGGCTCCCTTGGACATGGATTTCCTGCAAACAGCTGGGCCCATTTGAACCAGTCTGTGCTGAGGCTGTGCAGGATTGGTGTCTGTAAGGGGGATGGAGTGCTCAGAGGCTCCATAGGCTGCTGTCAGTGGCCATCCTGGGAGAGCAGGTCCTTGCCTTCACAGTGCCTGAAAGTGCTTCTGTGTCCCAGGCCAGGACTTGGCTTGGACACACTTCTGCTGCACAAGTGAGCATGTGGCACTTTGGACTCCTGAATGGGGATGTGTTTCATTATCCCTCTGCACTGTGCTGCTCAGAGTCATGCTACTCTTCCTCATCCCTCAGCAGAGAGCCATCTGGAAACGTCTTTGCACAGTCCAAAGGACGAGAGGGAAGAAAGGGATGAAATGCTGGAGTAGATCACCACATCAGAGCAGATCTTTGCTTCCATCTAAACATCCTTGTCTATGATCTATTCATGGTGAGTTCCTCAGCCTTGTCCTTTTTACACCCTGATCTAGTGCTAACAGAAGAAAAGCAGAAGCAGGAATGAACAGGGAGAGAGGAGCAGAGGAAGTTGCTGTGTGTCAATAGTGCTCCTGGCAAGCATGGTGGCTCACCATTCACAGGGATACTGCTGGGACACACAAGAGAAGGCAGGACTTCCTGTGCCGTGAGCACCAGCCTGCCATCCTGCCCTCAGTGGCTCTCCTGCTGCATGGATTAGATCTCCTGCCAAGCCATTTGTGCAAAATATGTTACAGGATAGAACGGGTTATGGAAAACAAGCCTTGAAAACCACAAGGGCCTCCTGACCCACTTGTATCTGATTTCTGCCAAGTTCTTGTTACAGATCTTGAACAGAAAGAAAAACAATGTACAAGGGATGAAGGAGCTGAAGGGGAATGAATATTCGTGTTGGAAGAGCAGTTGGCTGGGCTGTGCTTGGGGATGTTTATTATCAGAAACGACTCATTGATTTTTATTTCAGCGGGTGCTTTCAGTGGTTTTCCACTCCGTCTGTACCACTGGCTGCACGACTGTGACTGCTGGGAGGGGGAAAGTGGGACATGGATGGGAATGAGGGGAAGGCACCTGAACTGCAGAGGGCAGAGAAGCAGCCATAGGGCAGCACATCCCAAGTGCAGGGCTGCTGGCACAATGTGGCTGGGGAAGCTGAGGCTGCTCACACCTCTGGGCTCCACCACTACTGGTGGTGTGTCTGGGTGCTGGAACCCTACCCATGCCAAAAGACCCCCCATCTTTTGGGTCCTGTGAGCCTGACCCTCAGCATCTGTCCCTTGTCCTTGCTGCCATGTGATCATTTTCCCTCTGCTTTGTCTCTTAATAAAATGATGCTACTACAATCATACTCTATGCGTGTGCAGGGGACAGAGATCTTCTCACTGTTTAGGAAAAACACACCTCAGCTGAGATTTTTGGAAGAGGGATAGATTTCTTTGGGATCATCCCCTGGCTATATCCCATGCTGATCAGCCCACACCACTCGTGCCAAAAGCAGGATGAAAATGTACCCAGCAGGTATGTAAAGAGCTTCCCACCTTTCCTTCCTCCTCCCCAGGATGAAGGGCTTTGCCTTCACCAGTCAGAGGTCAGGTCTGATGCAGAAGTGACCACTACGTGCAGCCCTTGCTCCTCATGCACTCTCACTGTAAAAGCTACATTAAACAGGGTGGAAGGCAAAGCACACTGCCTGGCCCAAGAGAGAAGAAAGATGTGTGAATCATGAGAGGGTGACTAAATTCTGGCCACGCTGCTGTAGTTGCTCTAGAGAGTCTCCTTGGTGCAGCTGGGGTGCCTGTGGTCCTCATTGCCTTCAGCCTCAGAAGTACAGAAGACAATCTTTCCTGGAGCAGAGCATTCTGCCAGCATCACATTTCTTACAGTTTCCTGTGTTGAGCTCTGCCATGGTAAAATCAGAGACCCACAAGTCTGGGATGAGTGAGAACCACAGGTCTCCAGCCCCACTGAGACTGAGGAGCAGAGGCAGCTGGAGCCCAGCTGCAGTGCTGTCCCAGGGTACAAGTGTCACCCTGACTCCCATCACATGAGAGAACAGCAGATTTTAGGGGACACTCCCCACCATCCCTATTGCATATGCCTTCCAAAGAGTTAATTCTGACTGAGAAATGCTGGACACAAGCCACAGATGTGCCGAGTGAGGGTTTTGTGCATGCTGGTGGGAAGAGCTGAGGATCCTTCAGGGTGCTTCACTACCTGTTGGATCAAGAGACTCAGGCACAACTTGCAACCACAAACACACTTCAGTCCCTATTTCATCATTTCCATTGTAATACCTCAGGAAAACCACAAAACAGAACAGATTCGTGTTTTACGATTGTGATAACATGACCAGCAACACGAGAGGGCAGTGAGACCTTGTCCTCATGCAGGGCAGACCTGAGAAATTCCCAGCAGCTCATGCTCACAACAGAGTGCTGTTCTCTGCCCGTCTTCATCCAGAGCATGAGGCAGAGACCTCAAGTCCAAGTCCATTCCAATTAACCCTTTGCTACCTGCACATAATGACACGAAGCTGGAGGTGAGAAGGAGGCCAGCATGTTGCACAATGTGTTGGCTGCCCAAGTTCACTCTGGTCACTGCAAGAGCAGCCCGGCTCTCCCTGAGTGCATTTGAGCAGGACAGTGGTGGTTACCCTGCCCTGTGAATAACATTGGGTAAACACGATGATGATGAAACAAGTGAACTGTTGCACCCAAACCACATCTACAGTGTGAAGCACAGGAGCCCCTGTGGTGGGGACAGAGGGGTGCAGGTGTAGGGCATGGCACAGACTGGGAGGTGCTCTATAGCAGCTCTGCTCATGCACAGACTGCTTTGGACCATGGCAGGAACAGTCCAAGGGAGCAACCTGGATCTCTGTACATGCTGTCTCTTCCTCTGAAGTCAACAGTCTCACTTGCTTTTGAGCACAGGAGGATGATGCATCAGGGGTGATCACCTTGGGATGGCTTAGGAGAACGTGATCCAGATGCTGCAAACACCTCCCTCACTGCAGTCAAACACACCACCAGGACCAAAACCACCTCCTCCCAACCCATGGTGGGAAGGAGGGGTTTCTCTCCTCCTCCACTCACCTCTCCTGACAGCCCCAAGCCCCCTCCCTTGGTGCCGCCATCTGTTTTTCTACTGATGGCAGGGGACGAGATGTTCCGCTGGCCCTCGAAAGGCAAAGTGCGCTCGGCGCTAACTCGAATTCCTGACGGGCTCCTGGAAGGGTTTGCATCCCTCCCTCCCTCCCTCCCTGACGTACGTGCCTCACTGCTCCAGCACTGGGGAACTTGGCAAGGCACAGCAAGAGAGAGGGAGGCAGATGGATGACCAGATTAACGGAAAGAGAAGGGAGGTGGGAGAGGAGCGCAGGGATGAGCAGGCAGGCTGATCCACCGCCAGCAGAGGATAAAGATGCCGTCCCTCTTCAGGGAGGGAGGGAGTGAGAGTCCCTCTAATGCCATTGCATGGTGACCTGGACTTTCCAATATGAGGCAGAGCTCCAGATGGAGCTGGGAAGGTTGGGCCTTGGCTACTGCTCCCATGCCCCGGCCTGAAGTGACTCCACCAGAGAGAGACAGGAGGAGCTGCCAGGTGGCCTGGATTTCTGTTATGTAGGGTTGCTCCCCTCACCGTGGCATCCAGAAGAGAAAACTTCCTGATCCAACACACACTTGGCAGTCAATGGAGAGACAATGGAATCTCCAAGGGGTGACTCAGACCTGAGGTGACATGGACAGCCCACTGGAACAGCATTTCACTGCCCAAGGATGGCAGAGTCTGGGCTCTTAAAGGAGGAGTCTCCACTGAGGGGCTCCTATGAAATGAGAGGAAACCTGGGACTAATATGACCCGTGGCAAGTGAAGCTGAACCTTGTGTGTGAGAGGGGCTGCCACGCAGTGAGGACAGAGTACAGGTTATATTCTTTCTCTATCCTGCTCCTGCTGTGGAATGCCTCCATATCCACAAGGGTCTGGGGGAAGTGAAACAGCCTCTGAGAACTGCAGAGTTTTTCTTCACAAGGAGGAGGGCAGAAAGGAATGAGGATGAAAGTCAGCACAGATGAGGTAGAAACAACATTCAAAGTGTTCTGTGGTCAAATGGGGAGATTTGTGACATCTCCCTGCAGCAGCTCCCAGAGCAATACTTTGAGGCACTTTCAGTAAGAGCTACTCTTTACAGCAAGACAATGACTATTATAAAACTCATGTGGGGCAAAAAAGTTATCTGGGAAAATATGGATTATTGGTCCAACCTTAACAGCTTGCAGCACCCTAGGAGGAAACACATGGAAAAGAACCAATCAAGACATGTATGAGAAGTGAGAAGGACGACAGGGATGAGGAGGAGGCTGGGAGCTGTATCAAAAAGGAGAGCATAAGGGTGAATGACACTATCTGAGGATGAATCTTCATTAGTGCTACAGTGAGTGACTGTGACCTTAAGAATAGGCCTGCCCTGATGCAAGTGCTAACAAGGAAGAAGGCACTGTTCCACAGAGGAGGATCAGGACATCTAACAAATAGTTAGATGACCTGAAGGACTAGAGAGAGAAACAAGATGACATTCTCTTCTATAAAATTGAAGGGCAAGCTCTTGTACTGATAGCAAAACATCTGCTGTTAGCTTGGTGCTCATCAGTTGGAAGCAAAGGAGAAAGAGAAAGATCTGGGTGTACTTGCTGACCTCAGGATATCTGAACTGCCAGACTGATGCAACTGCAGAAACAGCAGATATAGTCCTGTGTCCCATCAAAAGAGACATTTCCAGCAACAAGGAAGCTTTATGGAGGGCTTTGGTGGACCTGGGATGGAAGAACATGTACTGACTGCTTCGTCATTCCTGATGAAACAGTAATTGAAAGCAGAAAAAAACATTTAAAAGTCTACAAAGGTGAAGAACATGGAATCTCTCCATCTTCTGGTGGGACACTGCAAGATTTTGGCTTGGTTAACCTCCTGTGTGCCAAGAGTCCTGCCTGGGGCTGCTTTCTAAGAGTAAAGGAGGGCGACAAACAGATAGGAACAGAAGGAGCTCATGTTGGCTGTGAGCATGTTTGAGTGGTTGATGAGAGCACAGTGACTTACACTGGGACTTCAGGTACTCAGTGTGTCTGTCTCTCACACACACAGACAAATAAACTGGCATTTTTCATAATTCCCTATGGGATCTCTCACTGAACACAGACCCAAGGTGAAGCACAGGAACCACAGTGGTCAGTCTGGTGTACCTGAGCCTAAGGGAGGGGCCTCACAATTGTGTCACAGCTTCATGTTACCTGAGCTGCACAGGAAGGGAAGAAGAAACACCTCACACTCCATTGGCTTCTTTTTTCGAAAGGACCTAGTCCCAGAGAGCACAAGAAATTCTCCCTTGCTAGCAGAACCACGACAGAGACAATCACTCAACCATCTGGTCTGCTCTTCCACTTAAGCCATCCCATTTCAAACACATTACCCCAGATTTGTGCTAAAAGATGTGGTTTAGAAGACACAGAGCTCCCAAAATGTCAGAGGAGCACTAACTTCTGGTACTCAATCACCAAACACCTCTCAGGCACACAGCACCTCATTCCCCTACTCTTTCTGCCTGTCTTGCAGTAGACAGGCAAACACAGGCATCAAATTTGGGAAATAATTGCTGCACCTTCTGTAGACCATGAGGTTTCCTTCCTGGGGACGTGCCCCCTCCAACATTGCCCTTTCCCCCACACTGCAGTCCACAAAGAGCTGAGCTCAGCAGAACCAGCGAGGAAAAGCAATCATTGCATTGAAATGAGCACAAGAAAAAAATACAATCAGCAAACCCCAAAGCTATTTTTGGTGTGCAAACTCCATTTACATTTTCCTTTTTGGTAAAAATCTCAAATTTTCAGCATACAACATTCCAAAATTTCCCCCCTTTTTCCTTTTATTCTCAATCATAATAACAACTAGTGCTTGACAAAGACTGCCTATTTTTGATTTCCTTTGTGAACTGACTCCAGGCTGCCTATGATTTTCTCCTGCCTGGTCATTATTCAAAGCTAAATGAGTGGCTAACCAATTTCTGCAAGGAATTCTTTGTCTGCAGATTCTTCAGAAGCAGTTTGTTTTGCATACACAAGGCTGGAAATCCTGATTGTTTGATTTGGACAGGTGAGTCACACAGGGCTTTTCTGGACCCATGTTACTCTAGAACTGCGGTTCTGGTTAGGGAAACATTCCAGCTTGGAGTCAGCTCAGGCTTTTGGGGGATACCCCTTGCCAGTGAAATCCTTTTGCTAGAATATTCTGCCCAGGCTGGCCAAAAAGAAGCAGGCAAGGAAGGAAATGGGTTATTGTGCAGCTCTTGCTCCCCAGCACCATCCTGGCTGTGGGGACTCTACCCAAGGATGCTTCCTCTGCTATCTCTGCTCATCCAGCAAGCCCAGCTCAGAGCAAACATAAGAACAAAGGTGTCTGGTTTGTGCTGGAGCAGGTCTTCACTGGCAGGAGCTGTCCTGCAAGGAGCAGGCAGCTTGAGCTGGGGACAGGGAGGGCTTACCTCACACGACTGGATGCAGTGAATGACAGAGGGGTCCGGGTACCACCGCAGCCTGCCCGTGCACACGATGTTCTGGAGAGGAGGAGAAGGCAGCAGTTAGCTGAGGTGGATGAGGGAGGGAAACAGCCAGCAGTGTGTTCTGGAGCTAGAGAATCTCCTGCAGCACTGCATTATTCACTGTGGGGCAGAACAGCAGCGACACCCCCAGGACCAGCAAACCCAGGGTAGCTGCACCCAGGAACCGACAGACCAGGGCACATTGTTCAAGGCAGAGGCCAGATATACACACACCTCGTGTGTGTGTGTGTGTGTATCTGTGTGTGTGTATTAAGATGTATATTGGTTGGACTTGCTGATCCTGGAAGTTTTTTCCATCCTTAGTAATTCTATGTTTCTGTAATGATACAATACTGGAAGAGGACAAAGGGAAAGGACAAGGACTACCTGAGAAGCGGGTTTGGCTGGCAGTGCTGCCATTATGTCTGACTTGACCAGCTGGGGTTAAGCAGCCACAAGAGGCTGGAATCTACCCTCATATCTCTGTGTGATGCTGAATTCACCAGCTGGTCATCACTTAGTGCCTACAACTGGCTCACTGATCCCTGCTCAGGCTCTGAAAACTGCATCCTGAGAGGGAGGACTCATGTCCCCAGACCTGACTTGAAGTAGATGCACCAGGCTGCTGGTCAGTCTGAGGTTCTCACTGGTATTTACAAACTCAGCTGCTGCAGCCAGATGGACACAAGAGCGAGATGTGAAGGGCTCAGTTTCCCAGCCCTGGAACACTCCACGCTGCTCATTTAGCTGGGGTTTGTGGGGAACACTGATGATTACACAGGGGGAAGAAAAGCCCCACCACACATGCAATTTCCTCCTTGTAAAGCTCAGGCAGGCTTTGAAATCTGAGGCCCCATAAAACAGCATCTGGCCTGTGAAAGTGTCCTAGGATGCCCTTCACAGCACGGGAATTGCACAGAGCGGTAGGTGTGTTTGCTCCCAGCCTTGTTTGGTATGTTCAGGGGCAGGAAGACTGGCTCCAGCATTCCCAGGTGGGGAGTGGGGCAGCTCTGCCCACACAAACCAGCTCCAGGTCCTTCTTTTCTGCAGCATCCTTGGTCCAGACCGTGACGAGGCTGGAGCAGGATGAGGTCCTGGCCCTCCCCGGCCAGCCCCAGAGAGAGCCAGCTTAATGGGGCAAAGACTGGGGAATTCCAGAGCCCACCAGATCCTACTCAGCCAAGAGGATGCGTGCATCCCAACCCCCTGGAGCTGCTTTGTATGTGGCTGTTGTGCAACTCAGATGCCATTTTAGCATACTCATATTAGTATAGCTGTATTCCAGGCTGGGAAATAAGGGCAGAGAGACAAACCTGCTCAGCTGTGGCATGCAATGAATCAGAGCTGAAAGCAGAACAGGACTGTGCCTTCTCTGAGTGGCCTGTGAAGTTCCCCGTGTTGTTTGCCCCATCCTCTCCATCTAATGGAGCATGGCAGCTCCTGGGAACAGCAAACTGCTGGAGGCTTGGGAGAGCCAAGTGAGGAGCGGAGACAGAAGCCAGGACAGAGAGGAAAACAAGATGGTCTAGGGAGAGAGCTCCTGGCAAAGGACAGAGCTCCTTCTTAAAATAGTGTCTCCTCTCTGCAAAATGCCTCCCTTGCACGAAAGCCTGCAGCGGTGGTGAAAGGGAAGCTGAACACCACTGCCTCAACGGGCCAAGCCATGCGATCCCTCAAAGGCAAGGACTCCTTCCAAGGCTCGTGCTTCACCATCCCACATGCCCCAGGCATCCTCGCCCCCCCAGCAGCCGCGGGTCTGATTCAAGGCAGTGCACAGGAGTATCCACAGGCATGATGCTGGGCCTCCTGCGGCTTCCCAGGAGGAAGGGAAAGCATTTGGATGGCAGCACTGGCTCCTGGGAGGATTGTTTGCTTTTCTTTGTTCCACCTCCTTCCTTATACATCTTGTTTTTATTTTAAGAAATATTACCCCGGCAGAGCTGCTTTTTGGTAAAGTCGTGCCACGAGGATCCAAAATATTCGAGCTATTTGAGCTGCTTTGCCTACAAAATGAGTAAGAAGTGGGGAGGGAAAGGCTCCCCTGTTCCAGCAGCAGAGGCACCCAGCCGGCCAGCAGGTCCTGGCAGCTGCAGACACCTTTCAGCTGACAGTGCCCTGCCTCTTCCTTGGCAGGGAAATGCCTGCCTAGGATTGCATGTCTGCTGGCAGGTAAGTGGGGACCCAGGCTCACACTGTGCCAGAGGCAGCTTTTGCTCTCCCAGCACACTGGCTGACAATAAACAGTAGCTTAACAGGTCTAGGCACACAGCACATCCTGAAAAATCAGTGGGATTCTTGCATTAAAACTTCATATATTGTGGTATCATGCAATTCCTGGAAAGCTGGCTTTGGAGCTGATAACTGTGCTGAACTTTGGAATACGAGAGCATCCACTGCTTGTCTTTACAAGCCTTACCCTTCTTCACCTGAGGCAGAGATTTTGGGTTAAAACACCAGATGGAGAGGGAGGGAGGTTTCCTCTCTGTGCTGCCAGCAATCCCCCTGCTAGAAGAATTCTCCCCCCCTTTTACCTGGACTCTGGTGGGCTGCAGCCGGTGATCCATTGTCTCAGCAGTGACGTTTTTGGGCAGTATGACAGGGTCACTGGGAGGAATGATACAGGAAGGAATGCACACAGCACCTGTGGGAGGAGGGAGAGCCTTGAGGACATTACCTGGAGCCAGGCAACAATGTCCTGTAGGAGGCCACACTGATGGTAGAGATGTAAAGAGGATGCTTTATCTCCCAGCTTGGGAGAGCAATTCCCTCCCCAAATCATGAATTACGCTGGAGTCTACAGGAGTTGTGCCCAATTCTCTTCTCACAGATGAAAGGAAAACTGAACACAACCTAAGAGAAAAATTCCAACCTTGATGGCAGGACATGGGACCCAGCATGGAAATAAGTCTGGCCTAGATGTTACATGACATTTGCTGACCTGTTAAGAACTGTCTCTAATTTTTCCACCACAGAGAATCCCCACTGCCTTCCCATGACCCAGGAATAAAAAAAAAAAAATGCAGAAACCACCTTAGAAAAACAAATGGGATCCCAGTCCTAAACCTCAGTAGTCCCTGACATTAGACTGTCCTCAGCCTGGTTTGACCAGACTGGGATGACTGTTGTGTTTCCTTCAGAGCAATATGGGCTGAGCACAAGTGCCCTGCCCAGTGGGATGCTAGACCAGATGCAACAACCATGGCTGAGTGTTGCAGGTTTTCCTGAAAGCACAAAGCATCCGGGTCCTGCAGACAGAAATTGATGATGCGGTCCCTCCTCTGGTGAAAGTGCCCTGTTACACTCAGTTGTCACTGCAGCTTTTATGGCTTTTGCCTGGGACCTGTCACATTAACCCTGCAAACAGCAGCAGTGGCAGCAAGTGGAGAGACCTCAGGAAAGATGGAGGGCTACAGATCAGGAAAATGTGCAAAGAGCTGCCCTAAAGAAAACCCCTGCTGCTTCTGAAAAGAGAGATGCTTAATGCTGGAGACAGCTCCAGATTTGGGTCTTGCCCAAGAGTGCAGCCAGGGTGAGCACAAGGGTAAAACCTTCCTGGCTCTGTATTTATAAAGATCATGGAAGAGAAAACAGAATTTTTTTTCTTTTAAGTGAGGATTGGTATAGGAAGAGTCTATCTATAGTCTATCAGCTCTCTGGTATGACTGAGTCAACACAAACTTTGGTTTTCATCTGCCCTCACCTATGCCATGCCCCTGCTCACACTTGTACTCCACGAAGTTCAGCTCTGGGGGTGGTGGGCAGGAGCCCTGCAAGCTCTCACACAGCTTGAACTCCTCTGTCCACAAGCCCTCCTTAGTGCAGACGATGGGAACCTGCAAAGCAGAGGGAGAGCAGCTGGTGTTACCCACCCTGCCTGCCCACTGCCCATCTCTGGGGAGCACTGTGTGCAAGGACACCCCTCCCACCAGAGTAAAGCTCCCCAAGGCAGCTGGGCTACAGCCATCTGGCCCAGCCTATGTGCACTGACCAGGAATGCAATTGTTTCCCAGCTGCTGCTGGATCCCACCAGAGGGAATCAGCCACCCTTCTTTTGACAAGCCCTTTTCCAAGCAAAGATACCTGGGTGGAAGAGCAGGCAGGCAGCAGCCTCCATGCCCAGGAAAGCCCCTTGGTGAGCACAATGCTGCAGCAAGCTTGCCCATCATCCCAACTGAATGCTTCCCCAGCAGCTCCCAAAACTTACTGGAAACCCCCTACTTATGCTTTCTGACCATTTTCACACAAGATAAGCCAGCTTGCTTAGGACCACTGCTTTCCAGGGAGCAGGAGGAGACATCTTTTATGAAAAATCCTTTTCTTCTCCTCCTGAGAAGCTGAGAGGCTTCAGGAACAAAATGTAAACATTGATTATCTGCTGCTGTGGAATGCAACAGGTGCATCTGTGATTGGTCCATGTTGGATGTTCGTAATTAATGGCCAATCACAGCCCAGCTGGCTCAGACAGAGAGTCCAAGACAGCTGCCTTTATCATTATTTGCTATTCTATTCTTAGCTAGTCTTCTGATGAAATCCTTTCTTCCATTCTTTTAGGATAATTTTAATGTAATATATATCATAAAATAATAAATCAAGCCTTCTGAAACGTGGAGTCAGATCCTCATCTCTTCCCTGAACCTGAGACCCCTGTGAACACTGTCACACAGGTGAGCATCCCCAGGCAGTGGTGCACCTTGTGCCATGTATGGGGCCCAGCAAGAAACAGCCTTTGTGCTTGTAGAGGGACTGCTCCTGGTGATAAAAGGGTATTTGGCCTTGGGGATGGGTCAAACGGCTGCAGGGCCCCTCGGCACAGCAGGGCACAGGGAGCCCTGCAGTTTGTAGCTGCTCTGAAACACAAGGTGTGGTCAGTGTGTGCCTCCCCCAGACTCACCTGCTGTCCCTGCTGCTCACAGCTGAGCACACACTGGCTGTCCAGCTCGAAGCCCTGCGTGCAGTTGTACATGCCCTCGAAGACGGGGGGCGGGGGCTGGCAGACCACGGGCACGCAGTGTCCCTCTTCCCACCGCCCACTCTCCAGGCACTGCACCTTCAGGAACTTCCTGGGGAAACACAGACACCAGGCTGGCCTGCAGAACCCCAAACGCTGCACCTTGGCTGCGCCAGGCATCCCACAGATGTCAGGAGCAGACTGAAGACATCTCTCCCAGAGAACCATCATGCAGTTTGTGTAGGACTTTCCCATACTATATAATCCCTCTATATAAACCATGGGCATATCTCCCAAAGGGACACCCCATGCTTAACCAGGACCTTTTCTTCTCCTCCCTGGTGGGATTGCACTGATCTAGGAGCACTGGCTGTATTTCCCTTGCACTTGCCACCCCACTGCTCCCCACCTCTTGTGATGCCCCTAAACCTTCCTCCCACAGCCCCTGCAGGTCCTGCTCTGCTTTGTCCCCCAGCCAGTAGCTGCATACTTTGCTGGATGGAGTTTGCCTCCACCAGTAAATCCTCTGGCCTGTGTCCAGCTGTTCCTGAGGCTCCTCTCTGTACTCCAGCCAGATCTGTCAATCCTGCTCCGGCCAAGGGGCTGCAGCAGACCAGTACCACTCTATGCTGCTAAAACAGCCCAAACACAAGCTACTTGCCAAGAAAAGAAAGAAAAAGTCCAGGAACAGAGCCCACCCACTTTTCACTGTCCCTTGGCAGTGATAGAGACACCACATCTTTTACACAGAGGCATCAAAACTGCTGAGGCATCAGGACTGCTGTCTCAGGAGAGGACATGTCACTGCCCTGATGGCTTTACCTGAGCCAAAGCTGATTGCTCCATCCTTAAGGAGGCTTTTCCCCCAGTCCTGTCCTCCTTTACTAGACAGCCCACTCCAGTGCCTGCCCCTGCCCTCTCCCTGCATGGGTGCCAGCAGGCAGGGCTCCAGGCCATGTTAGGGAGTTTATGGCCTGCCACAGGTATGTGGAGGGGGCCGCCAGGGGTTAGAGGAACCCCTGGAGGAAGGCACTAAATTGCCCCTTGTTCTGAGAGGCAGCAGACAGAGTGTGGGGCCACCCATGTGCCCCTTAACACCTGGAGCGGGTCATGACATTGAGTGGGGCCACCCAGCTGTGCCTCCACACATGGTACAGGGTCACACAGCCTGGAGAAGCAAGGGGACCCCATCTGCATCCTGCTGCCAGACCAGGGGTGCTCCCTGTCAGATTTCTGGTGGAAGCTTCTGGATGAGACATTTTAGAGGCTTTTGCAGCATTCTCATATTTTAAAATATTGGCAGTTCTTGGAGAGTCCCCTTCTCCCTTCAAAAATCAGGGATCTGGTTTTTGTGACTGTATAAAGGGATGGTGGGTTCCTACCAAGGTGAATGCAGGCGCCAGCAGGTAACACAGAGGCAGGCAGGGTAGGGAATGGGGTGCAGCAAGTCCACTGGCACAGAGCTCTGCACAAATCTTCCCTGCAGCCCACCTGGGAAGTGAGGATGGCTGTGGTGTGAGCACCCGAGCAGTGAGGACTGCTGCAATATCACTCCTACAGCAGCAGCCTTGAATTAACTAAGGGAACTGCAGCTATGAAGTATTTTGGAAAGCTGATGAGGTTCAGGGACGGAATTCCATTGTAGGCATCTGTAGTTTCAGTCCATTTCTCATTTAACTTCCTTGTTTGCCTTCCCTTTCCATGAGGATGACAGTCACTGCCTTGCAAAGATGTCCCCATCAGACTTTGCCTTCTCCCAAATCTGACTGAATGCTTTGCCCTGCCCCGGTTTAAAGGTAAGCGAAGGCACATGCCAAGAGGTACTAATCCATGTTGGATGTCCAGCTCCACAAGCAACATTTTCCCTTTTTTGAACCTACTGGCTCACAGGGTGTGATCCAGCTGCAGGATTTGGAAGGGGCAAAGCACTGGAGGTTATGGAGACAGGAACAAACTGGGGGTTATGGAGATAGAAACAAACTGCTGGTGTGAAGTCGCTGCAACAGCAATCCCTCAGGCACTGAGCAAACTCCTTTAAAGACCAGGAGCATGGTCCACATGACTTTTCACTGGCCACTGCACCTCCCTGTTGCTCTCCAGGTCACGGCAGGGGCCCTGTGCCCAGGGAGGCCTGGGGAGATGGGTCAGGCCCAGGGAGGACACGCTGTGGCAGCTGCAGTTTGCTCAGGTGCAGACTGTGGTTTGCAGCCCCATCATCCTCACAGGGCTCCTCATTTTGATGTGGTGTCACAGCCAGGCCATGTATGGCCTCTCACAGCTCCCCCCAAACCTGCACACCCCCCCAGACCACCTTGCTGTGGATGCTCAACCCAGGGACTTCAAACACAGTTAGCCCAGGCTGACCCCAGGGTAGAGGGTGGGGTGTGGACCACTCCCACATATGTGAAATAAGCAGTTCATGTGGAAGCATGAACTGAAGGGAAAGGAGAGGCTTTAAAAAAAATTATATACATAAATGCACACAACTTCACAGGAGCTGGAAATTTCTGGATCCCCTCTCACCCTGCAACTTCTTCTGATCTGGGTCAGTGGCACTTCTTGAGGATTAACAAGGAAGCCAGGAAAATCAGAGTCAGCCCTCCAACCAGGCAAGCCTAATGGACAGAGGAGGCAAGGGAGGTGTTTGAGGACAGCAAGGGCTGTATCTGAGGTGAAGGCACAAGCATATGCCCAGCACTAGGAGCTGAACATGCAGGGATCCAGCCGTCTTCTGAGGCAGCCAGCTTGGGGGGGAGTGGGTTTGCTGTGCAGGAATGGTGACAAATGAGCCTAAAGCCTCATCTCCCATGGTAGGAGACTGATGGATTAAAAAAAAATAGGGGGGAAGGAGAGAGATTTGTCAGTAAATTCAAAGATGGCTGCAGCAGTGTGTAGGACCCTCCACTGCTGTGCTCCCTCCAAACAGCCTGGACAACCTGGGCTGTAAATGCTCAAAAATCTTAGAGGTGGAAGGGGCAGGAACCTGGTTGACAGCCTGTGTTTTCTTTACCTGGCTCCTTGGCTCCCAGAGCTGTATTTGCCCTTTATCTGGAAGGGGTCAGATACAGGCAGAGGCAGGGAGTGCCTTTGTGCCCACCACATGACTGCCTGGTGCTCCTGGATTAGGCTCTCCTGCTTGCCCTGCTGTGAACTTTGTTTTGTTTCCAGTCCCCAGTCTGCTAACTCCTTCCAGTCCCCATTTTCTCCTCCACATTCTCCCACCTCCTCTCCCTCTTCCATGGTCTCTGCTGTTTTTGAACAGGGAGAGAAGGAAGAGGGGCTGACATCTCCATGGAAGCTGACTGGGGACTGTGCTGGGCTCCCTTGATCTCTGGTCAAAATGCAGGCTGAGACTCCCAAATCTGCCTGAAAATACCAAAGTGGTTCTTTGCTTCATTCCCTCAAGCTAGCAGAAGGAGCTCAAGCCCTCACAAAGGCAGCTTTGAGATCCCCAAGTCTCTTCTCTCCAAGGAATTATCCCACATCTGGCAAGTGAAACAAGTCCCCTGAAAGGTCTGACCTTTTAGGTCCCCAAAATGAAAATGTCCTCTCAACATTAGAGTGCTCCTTAAAGGAGCACAATCACACAATCATGGAATTGTTTTGGGTTGGAAGAGACCTTAAAGATCATCCTATTCCAACCCCCCTGCCATGGAGAGGGACACCTACTAGACCAAGTTTCTCCAAGCCCCATCCAACTTGTCTATTCCTGTCAGAGATTGCTTCAGATGGCACTTCATGCTGGAAGCAACAGCAAGGAGCACTGTGGGGGTGATTCCCTTTTCCCCAGAGTACCTGACCCCTGGCTTTCAGGCCAGCACTTTTCAATGCTACAGCTCTGGGTGATGCTGAACATTTCTCCTTGACAGCTCATATCTTTGTGTGATCCAGGTGTTGGTTTGCTACTGCCATGGCACAAGTTCTGCCTAAATCCAGAAAGCTCCCATCACAAAGCACAAATGCATTAAGTTCCCCTTGTTACCTTACACTGGAATTAGAAGTGAAGTAGCCTGGCAGCTGGGAGCCTCTCCAGGCTGATAACAGATCTGCTTTAGGAAGAGGCAAAGAAGCTTTACCATTCATGTCAGCATTGTCAGTCAGATGAACCTGCCAGCAGGAAGGCAGCAACTTTCTGGCAGGATTGTGATTACACAATCAGTATTTCCTCAAGGATCCCTTGTTGACAAGTAGTGGTTTCCCAAGGGCCTTTCCTCACCTAGTTTAACAGACAAAAGCATCTCTGGGACAACTGATTTCTTCATCCCCTTTCTCTTTCACTTAAACTGTGGGAAATGAATTTCAACTATGTCCTCAGCCCTTTCTAAGCATCCTTACTGCTCCTGCAGTAAAATTCAAATAAAAAATAGAAGTGAGGCAATTGCATGAACATCTGTGTCCAAGATTATCTTCACTGGCATGGAGACAGCTGGATCCCAAAGAGGTTCAGGCCTGCATAAGGTGGGCAACTCCACACGAGGAGCAAATCTAGAACCAGAAGAATAATTCAAATGAAACCTGGCTGTATTTCCAAGGGTAAGCTAGTTAGTGGGCATGAGGAACCTTCAGTGTCAGCCACAGATTATGTTTGACTTTTGTCCAGTATGTAGCACACACAGAGAGTCTTGCCCCTTTATGTAGCTCCACACCTGCATGGCACTAAATCCTTTAGCAAGGCTTGAGCTTGCTGGGTTGGTGGACAACAGGGAGACAATAGACAAAGAACTCAGATTTCTGAACCCAAAGACACAGCAGGAGACCCTAAAAACCTGATGTCCACCAGCTCAGACCCAGCACATCAGGAACCTGCACCTTACCAGAGCTGGTTCCTTCCAGAATTCCCCAGCACCTCCCTTTCTCCAAAACTGGCATGATCAAAGAGATCAGCCTCTGACTCTGGCAGCTCCCACCCTCTCCTTGCCAGGGCTGAGATACCAGAAGGATTTCCAGCAGTCCAGGAACTGACCAAAGGGCTAAGAGCTGCTACACCACACCAAGGGGTTTGTACTCATGCTGAGTACATGCTGAGTATGAGTTTGTACTCATACTCTCTCTCATGCTGAGAGTCACCAAGAGCTCCTGATGAGATGGTACAATGACATTTACTAGCCCAAGGAAAGGGTTTTGCTTGGGCTGGGCCACTCACATAGGAGTTAATCTGCATGATAGGAAAGCAATACTTTTTCTGGTTTTGTTAATGTGGTTTTTTATTCCACCATCAGAGATGTCTGATGAAATAGCAGCAGTTACAATTGCAAAGGGGAAAACACGATGTCAACACGCATTGCTATGAAAACATAAACTGCTTCACACGATTTTCCTTGACTTCTCTCACAGGCTGCTCAGACCCATATGGAATTTACTCACACATCAGAGGAGCCTCAAGATCTCCCAGGGGTCATCATTTTCACCAGCAGTTGCTGCAGCAGGACAGAGGGGGCCTCACTCTGCAAGTTGAGTGGATCTGTTTGAATGCCCAGTGCCTGAAGCGCCACAGGCACAAAAGCTGATCTAGAGCTTGCAAAGCAGTCCATGTGATTGCTGCCATAATAATCATTTGCTCGGTTCCCTTTGGCCCTAGAAATGCTCCTAACACTGTGAAAAGCTGTTTACAGAAACCACTTCCTTCATTACTAGGCAAGAAATTTGGCAACTGCTTCCCACTGCACAACTCTACCCCAGAGCAAAGAAGAGATGAAGTCTGCATCCAATTAAAACTGGAAGGGGGCATTAAACAATTAACACATAATTACCTGATCTGGGCTAGAATTGAGACTCTGGGGAGGACCCAGACTGTGCCAGGGAATCTTTAGTGACCAAACCCAATGGGGACTTTGGCTGGAGGAGACACAGACAAAACTCTGCTTTTTCCCCCAGCGTCATGATATTGGCTGAGAGCAGGGCTAGTGAACCACCAGGAATTTTTCCCCGAAGCATCAGGAAAAATCTTCTCCCATTGAAATGCCACTGCTAGAGATATTAAATTTAGCCAAGAGGCACAGCGGGTGAGATGCTAACCCTGACAGAAGGCAGCCATTCATTCTTGCAGCGCCTCTGTTCCATGTTTTATCGCTTTTAGGAAAAACAGAAGCTCCAGGAATCTGCCAGCATCTTGTAAATGTCCAATTACCTGGGATTCCACAAACCCCTAATTTGGTGCTTAACTTCCACAGAGTGACAAATACGTTGAGGTGCACAAGAAGATCTGCTTGTTTCAGGTTAAAGTATTTAACACACTCATGTGTGCAACAGCAGCTTGCTCCCACCAGGTTCACCTAGACCAGGGAATGCCTCTTGTATTTCAGGAAAGAAAGAAGGCTTCTTTGCCTCTTCCTAAAGGAGATCAGAGCAAGCTGCTCTGCCTTCTACCACCTATCAAGCCAGGTCTTCGAGACTGCCATTGTCCTGTCACCTCTGCTCCTTGCACACACTGTGAGGAGGAAAGGAATGGTGATAACAGACCCGCCACAGACTTTGAGACTGCCATTGTCCTGTCACCTCTGCTCCTTGCACACACTGTGAGGAGGAAAGGAATGGTGATAACAGACCTGCCACAGACTTACTTCTTAGGCTTGTCTGCTGTGTTGTCAGCCACGTGGTAGCCGGGCTTGCACTTGTAGCGGCAGACGGAGCCCACGTCGTGGCTGCCCTGCAGGCACCGCGGCACCAGGAGCCTGGCGTTGGCCACGGCGGGCGGCGCCTCGCACTCCAGCTTGCAGAAGGCTTCGGGCAGGGACCACAGACCATCCTCCAGGCACGTGAGCCACTGGTTTGTTCCTGACCCCAAAAGAGAAGCAGAGGGTGTGTGTGGGATTACGTTTCAGCCAGGAATGGAGAGCTGCTGAGGGGAGCTCAGAGCGACCAGCAGAAGTTCTCTTGTTAGAGTGTACACTGATACCAAAAGGGGCAACAAACACAAAGACCATGGACTCCATCGCCTGCTTGGCCAGGCTGTAGCAGAAAATACTTGAATGCAGACAAAAGTATGGTAGGGTCAACTTCTAGAGGCTGGAGAAAGGATCTTGCTTCTGCAAATCTCCCCAAATCTTTCCCTTAAAATTGTCCTCTTTTGTGGTGTCTCAGGACAGCCATGGGTCTTAGTGTAGGACAGCTCTGTCATGTTTAGTTCAGCCCACCTTCATTCTGCAGCTTGTTCTCAGCTATGCTGATCAAGCTGTCATGCCCTACCACAGATGCAGTGTAAGATCACAGAACCATGGAATAGTTTGGGCTGGAAAGGACCTTTAAAGCACATCTAGTCCAACCTCCCTCTGCCATGGACAGGGACATCTTCCACCAGGTCAGGTAGCTCAGAGCCCTGCCCAACCTGGCTTTCAATGTTTCCAGGGATGGGGAATCCATCACCTCTCTGGGCAACCTGAGAGTCAGGAGGATGGAAAATGCCACAAGGACAGATGTGGGAGGCTTCACTGGTGTGACTGGGAATTCAAAGCACCCATCATTAGAGGTTTGGGTTGAGTATTACAGCCCAGCTCTTTGTTGTCCCTGGCAGACACAGCTAAATGCACAGCTCTGGATGCCTGCAGGAAGTGCCCAGGACTACGTCACCTACATGGTATGGATGATGGCTTGGATGATGGATAGTTCATTGGGAACTGATGAGCAAGGAAAAAAGCTGGATTGGAGCGAATGGGACTATTCCTAGTGAGAGGTTTGGATCAGCATGTTTGTGGTGCAGCCAGGCTGCTCTACGGTTCCTTCAAACGTCCCTTTTTTTTTACAGAAACACTTTTGGGCCAGAGACAAGATCACATCTCTACCCAGTGCCTGTGTTCCTGATGGGTCAAGGCTGCCAGGGGTCATCTCCCACCTCCAAGAGCCACACAGCCACATCATCCTTTCCTTGCCTACTCTTAGCATTTGTTAGAATTGACAGCTTGCTTGTAAGGATGCAAGTCTTTGGGGGGAGCAAGCACAGAGCATGTCCCTGCCTCAGTGGCTCAGTGGTGTCACTGGACTCCAAGAGTTTCCCCCCATGGCTTGGCAGCCTTGGCTGAGCACCTCCAGCCATCATGCTGGAAGACACCCAGGGGCCCATGGAGGGGACCCCTTCCCACAGAGGGAGCCCATGGCAAACTCCCAGGGACTGCAGCAGGACCAAGAGGCAGCTGTGAGTGCAACATCAGATTAAAGCTCTGCCTCAGCTGACCAACCCAAGGCAATGGGCCTCAGTTCACGCAGAATTTGTGTTGTTGACATTTGCATGCTTACCCATTGATCAGCCCACTCTGGGGATCTGCCACCATCCTCCCTGTCATGAAATGGGACTTTAATTCTCTGATCTCTGCAGTTTTTGATCCTTAGATTTAAGGTTTTTTCTTTTACAATAAGTAAACAATTCTCATACATTTCAGCTATAAATGTCTCCATAAAGTAGGGCACCCATTAAAATGATTTGTTGTATGTGATTTTTTCAGAGCAAAGGCACTGGTGGAAACTCACAAAGTCCCAATGCTTGAAGCTGTCAAGGCAATTACCCCTGAAATCCCATCCAGCTCAGCCCCTGCATAGACAGAACAGTAGCTCTCTTTCTCTGACTTGGCTCAAGAAATTCCTGTGGCTACTGATGGAGTCGTCAGAATGAAAGCCAGGCCATGGTGTGTCTGGGTGGTGAACATCTCCAAGACTGCTCTACAGCTGTGGGCATCAGTCTCTATGGCTTTATACAGCCCCAGCCCCCTGAACCACAGGCTTCCCCACAGCCACCAGGCACAGAGCCACTGCTGGCTCTCTCAAGCCCTCTCTGTCTGCCTGCATGTTTCTTGTCTCCATCACTGTAATACTGGAGGCTGGACCAGTTATCAGGAGAGGATATCACTACACCCTGAGGTGGATGGATCAGGGCTGCCTGCCAGGGGATGGGAGTCAGGGGGAATTATCCTCACACTAGGACGTCTCTGTTCCAGGGGGAGGGATACCCATCATTTTGGGAACTATCTCAAGATCTCATCCAGCTGGCAAATCCAGGACAAGTGAGAAATTCCAAATTCTGTTTGAACTGCTTGGGACAGGCATGGAAATGTGGCATCACAAAGGGTGGTTAAAAGTGTTGACACTCCAGAGCATACCTTGAAGCTTGGCTGGGGGGATGCAGGAGAAGGAGCATCTCTGCAGGTAGGTGGTCCCCAGAGGGCAGGAGAACTCGGCATAGTACACAAGGGACTGGGCAGGGACACGGCAGTCAACAGGGTCACAAGTCACAGATCTGTCCCACCGTCCCCAGCTGCACGTCAGCACCACCTCCTGCTGCAGGAAAAGCAAAGCTCCATCAGACTCCTGAGGAGAGCTCTGATCTACAGCTGGGCCACCACAGCAGAAAGGTCCAACCAGGGCTCAGGATGAGGAGAGCACTCCAACATTTTTTCTCCCCCACTGTGCCCACCACTAAATATGGTCAACACGTGCTACAGACTTCATCAAAATTGAGGGGTGGATGATGGTTTGCTATGAGCAACCTGGTTTAGTGGAAGGTGTTCCTAGCCACAACAGGGGGGGAAGCTGGATCTTTTAAAAGTGATCTTTTAATGTCCCTTCCAACCCCAATTTTTCTATGATTTCCATTCCCAAACTGCAAATCCCAGCCCAGCAGCCCTCAGCCAGGGGGTGCACACCAATGTTCCTGATGTGCCTTCCTGGCTGGTACAGTCTCACTGCTGGTGCAGCTGAACGTGCGACCTATCATCTCAACCAGCAGGTTTTGGTTGAACCTGGATGTGGTGGCTCTGAAGGACATCACTAAATTTGAGTCTAGCTCTCCCAAGTGTATCTGAATGAGCTGGAGAGGAGCTCAGGAGAAGAGCTGTGTGCATTTTCCTAAATAGGGTTACAATCCAGACACCACTGTAACACCACTGAAGGGCTCAGGGCAAGGCCCTTGCAAGCTGCCCTCTGCTGTGACAGCCACTTGGTAGAACTCTGTTCAGAAGTTTCCCATCTCACTGCCAGACACAGGAAAGCTGTCACCCCAGGCAGATTCATTTTGTGTGGTTTCATTTTGGAGAATGGGAACATTTTGTTTTCCCTGGGCAGGCCCTGGCCCACAGGCCCAGTGGCCATGCAATTAACAACTCCCAGTGATGAGCAGTGCATCTCCAGCTGCCCTGCTGTACTTCCCAGTGCCCACCTCTCCTCTGGCCAACACTGCAGCACGGGGAACCTGCCTGCCAGGTGTCACAGGCAGATCTCCAAGGAGAGGAAATGTCACCCTCCTGACACAGCCCAACTCACTTCTGTCTGTCTGCCTCAAGCAAGTTCACATTCTGGCTCAGTCTGGCATGTAAGACCAGCTCAACCCCAGAGACTCCTGTTCTCCCCTCCAGAAACAGCCCAAGGACAGGACACTGTGTCCTACCCCCCTGCCAAGGTGACTGCCTGGACCAAGGCAGTTCAGTTCCCAAGGACACATCATCCCAGGTCTCCTCAGTCAACAGCTAAGAGCTGTGCTGGCTCCTGGCTTTTATGAGGTAACCCCCAACCCTCTGGAAAGTGGGACAAACTCTTTCACGGTGACCCCTGTGCCATTATTGCAACACAACACAAAGGAAGAAAAGCTCTCCATGCTCTCTGCTGCCTCTAAATATAGTTGTTCTGCAATGACTTCATTTTTTCCTGAGCCACTAACTTCAGCTTTAAGAGAGAAAACATCCCAGGGATGTTTAACCCTCCAAGCAATGCCCATCTGGAGAGCAGAAATATCCACCTCTCCTTCTGCTGGAGTGCATCCCCTTGACATGGGACATGCCCTGCAGCACCTTTCAGCCTGGCAGAGCTGTGCTCTGCAGACAACACTGGACTGGGAGAACTAGCACTGCAGCAAGGGAAAGAGAGGGATCTCCAGAGCAGAAACACCAGCCATGAGCACAGGGGTCCAGCACTGGAGCTTCATTGAGCTGGAATGTGTTGGGAAAGCAGCAAAAAGTTTGGGGCTGGAGGAACGAAGTGGTCTGTGCTCTCTCCAACCACCTCAGGGTGGTTAAATCTTTTTTATCTAAGTCTTGGTCCCATGGGCCATCCTGAGGCCACTCACCTGCGTGGAGCCCAGCCTCTTCCCACCACTGGAGTGGAGGACAAAGCCCTTTTCACAGGAGACAGCACACGCCATGTGCCCGGGGCCATCCGAGCTGCAGTTGAGGCTGGCAGCGTGAGCGAGCAGTGGCTGCGTGCAGGTTCCCGATCCCTCACAGGCACCGTGGGCACAGCTGTGGAGGAGAACAGACAAGGGATCAGCCAGGGGTCCCAGGGCTACTGCAGCAAGGCAGGGCTCTCTCCAGGTGGCACTTGTGTGGAGTGAATGCTCAGCGGGTCACAGATGCCTAGAGATGCTCACCTATCCCTCACAGCTTCTCCCAGACTTGCAGTCTCCCGACAATGATGCCAGAGATTTCATCCCAACCCCAGCCCACACCTTCCCACCAACCACCACCATGTTCTTTCAAGCTGATGAAAGGAGGCACAGCTTAACAATATTCCAAAATTCGTGCCCCCTGCACACAGGTTTCAGGGCAGCTGCTGCAAATTCTTTCACTAGCTTATATTTCCAGAGTGTGCACACAGCCTGGCACCAAAGGGGGGCTCACTGCAGGTAGGTCAAGAGAACAAAAGGAGGGAGGTGACAAGGAGAGGGGAGGCAGAAGGAATACCTTTGTATACCTTTAGAATCAGGTATGCCAAACTCTGTACAGGATACTGGAGAAGCCACAGATGATTCTCCAACTGCAAGGAAAGCTAAGAGGAAACCTCTGCAAATATTAGGGGATAATCCATGAGATGTTCTTCAGATCCTGCACAGTCCCCCTTCACATCCATACAGCTACACCACAGCCTGTGGTGGAAGGGAGAAGCTGGATGTACAACTGGCTCCCCAACCCCACTCCTGTCACCCTCTCCCTCTGCTCTGATGGTTTTCAGCACCTCAGCTCTTCTCACAGGTCAGCACAGCACCCCAAACCTGTGCATGCTGATGCCAGGCTCTTTGGGATCAACACACACCTGCACCTGTCCAGCTCTACAGCCTCAGCTGTGGCCACAAAGGTGAGACGTAGCTCAAGGGAGGAATAACCTTCCCCTCAGCACCAATGCAATTTACAAGAGGTGCCAGGAAAGTCTGAAATGCATCACTCATTCCTTGGTTTGCAAGGCATCACCCACTCCTCCTCCTCACTTCAGCAGCTTCCTGCTGAGGAGCAGTCATTGAGTACTGACTAATTAAGCATCACAATTCCATCATGAGAACCAGTGTGGGTCAAGGGGTTGTGATCTCCATCAGTGAAATGCAGCCCATTGATTAATTACCTGGGATAGAATTGGGAAAAGACATAGGGCAGTACAACAGCTCCCACGCCCTGGTTACCCACCAGTCTGGCTTTATCTGTCACTAAGTGATAAAGGTGCAGCACTGATCTCAGCCAGGGACAGAGGGGCTGCACTCCAGGCAGTAACTGGGGAGAGAAGGGAGGCAGCTGTACCTGAGTGCCTCTCTCTCCTCTGCTCCCTGCTTGGCACAGGACTGCTGCTGCTGTTTTCAGGCACTGCCTTTCTCCCAGCGAGGCAGAGGCCTCTGCCTCCAGCCTTTACTCACCATTTCCAGCCAAGGATGCACAGAGCTAGAAATACCACAAAAGACATGCACACAAAAAAAAAAAAAAAAAACAACAAACCCCAAAAAAGCCCAGCTCGGTGCCGACACAGACGTTAAGGGAACGCAATGTGCTGTTGACTCTGGACAAGTCCACCGAGCCAAAGGCATGGTGGAAACCTGCAGGCCACAGCCCTGAAAGAGCCGGTGGGCACAGGAGGGGACCACAAAGGAGAACAAGAAGAAAGGGGCTGTTTTTCAATGCAGACCTGTTTATGAAGTGAGAAATGGTTTCAGGGCAGCTGCTGCAAATTCTTTCACTAGCTTATATTTCCATTTGCTTCCTTTTTAAAGAATTTGTTTTATGAGTGCAGCATTTGTCAGGTCATTAGCTTCTGAGGGCATCTGTTACCAATTGTAGCCCTCTCCCCTCCCCTCCCGCAGTCACCTTCTCTGGGCAGTTGCTCTGCTCCCTGCCTGTACCCCTGGCTCATACTTGCTCCCATCCCCAGTGATGGAACCACTGTCCTGAACTTCCTTGTGTGGAAGGAATACATGTCCTCTTTCCAGCCTTGCTTCTCCATTCCATCTCCTTCCTCGCCAGCGATGGGTACAACATGGAGATGCACCTTTCCACTGGACCAGGTTGCTCCAAGCCCCCTTCAAGCTGGCCTGGAACACTTCAAGGAACGGGGCAGCCACAGATTCACAGTGCCAGGCCCTCCCCACCCTCACAGCTGATGGTCAGGGCGTTGAGTTCTGGGGCATGTGCCCATCACAGCACTGGGGATGTGCCAGGGTGTGCCCTGGCACCTTCCAGATGCATCCAGGCCAAGTGCTTGGCTGGAGCAGCCCTGCTGGTGCTGATGGAAAGACAGCATGTTGTCTGGGGCAGCCCTGGCAGCTGGGACAATGCTGTTATTAAATAAAAATTAAATGAAGCGCTAATCCTTCTGAGCGCTACCGGGGACGTTTTGGTTTTCCACCAGTTCAGAAATGCAACTAGCAATGTGGGACAAAGTAGATCAAGATATCAGCAAGTTTCTTAAGGATTATACATACGGAATATTACATAGGGTAGTTATGCATAAGAGATTGATAACTACAGGTCATAACAACAAAATATTTTTATGTACATCACATATATATATATACTCATGCACACGTTCCGTATGTGCATATAAATGTATTCTAGAAATAACAGAAAAGTTGGGGTTAGAATAATGACCTTTCTCTTTTCCCCCAAAGATGACTAACTTAGCGCTGTTTTCTCTGTGTTTAACAACACACCTAGCCCTACAAATACCCACTAGATTTTATTTTGGAAATGATCTGAGCCCAATCAGCTCAAGTTCTGAGAAGCTGTGCTCATCCTACACCTTGCTTTGAAGTCTGGTGCTGCTGTTCCAGACCTGAAAAGGAGCTCACATCACTGAAAGCTGTCCGATTTTCTCAAATATGTCAATAATCTTTAAAAAATATATACCAACCCTACCAACAAACATTGCCTTGCTTGTTCCCTTTATCAGCACCATCACTGCTATCCCTGCTGTACTTGGGGCCAGGACACTTCTGAGCCTGATGGTGAACAAGTGCAGGTCAAAGGAGAAAGAAGCCCTGTGACCTGGCCCCATCATGATCCACATGCTATGCCAGGGCTGGGGTAAAGTGATGGAATAAATCACAGCTCCCAGGCCCTGGAACACCCTAACAAAGGCTGGACAAGGAAATGGTGCAGTTAGCCCAGTTCTGATCTCAGCATGAAGGAGCTCTTTCTGCTTTTGATGATAAATGAAATTCCTGTATCACAGCTGCAAACTCCTGACTTCTGCCCATTTCTGATTCAGGCCATATAAGATGTGGGACAAGCCAATATTTTTTTACTTTTTTTCTGCCCGAGACATCAAAAAAAAAATATTTCCACTTCTATCCCAGCATCTTTTGAAGCTCAAACTAATGGTTTGTCAACAACATTTTTACAAAATACCAAGGTTTTTCTCCTAAATTATTTCATGTCAGCACAAGCCTTCACAATGCTCTGGGCTCACCAAGTCCCATAACTTATACATCAAAGAAAGTTTCAGGTCTGGAAATCTGTGAAATTCTGCCTGGTGATGGCCCTAAATGCTCCAGAACGGTAAGAGCTTTGTTCTGAAATGGGAACAATTCTATAAACTAGAGCAAAACTTTTCCTTTGGGATCCTTCATCCTTCTAGAACAAAAGCAGGCAGCCACTACCTGCAACAGAGCATGTGAAGCCAGTGGTGGCAAAGCTAGTAAGGTAACACTACTTTGTTGTGACAAATCCCAAATTCCGAAAAGCTGAAATTTCATGTTTTACTGCAACTACTTAATGCATCACAGAAAATACTGATAGATTTACCCACATCAAACTAAGCCAAGTCAAAAGCAGTGCAGCTGTCTGAACATAATAAATCATCTATACATTGCTGTGGTGTCTACTCAGGCTTTCAACCCCAAGATTGCTGCTGAAACATCCCTTATCATCTAGCTCCAGCTCTTTACAGCGGAAACTTGTAAGTTCTTCTCATGGTGCAAATTTTTGGGAGAGGGGGTTATAGGAGATGTTGACAGAAAAGTAAAGGCTTTGGCCAAATCTCCTGAAGTTAGAAGTCGTCATTGCACATACTCTGGTGGAGTCTGGATTGTAGCACTCAACATCAGTGAGATAAAAAGGTGTTTACCCCAATGTGGTCTAGCAGGAGAGAATAGCTAGGAAATGAGAAAAGGTGTTTTGGAAATACTTGGGAATGTCTCCCTCCAGGCAAGGTGAAAGGTCTCACTTTTCCAGTAAATCTGATGGCAGGCATCCTTGTGGCAGCAGGCTGCGTGTACAGACCCAACGGTGGTGATGCTTCTTGATCACAATCTGCACTGAGGCTGCCATCTCAAGAAAAGGTGTTTGCTTCTCTACGTGACTCCAAAAGAAACTTGGCAAAAAGCACCATCCCTGTGAGTCATCTGCTGTCATCCGCCTCAGAGACAGAGGGAAGGCACCAGCAAGACATCAAATGACCTGCTGGCCCCTCCAGAGCCATAGTGGGAAAGGGAAAAAAAGAAGCAAGAGCACATAATGTATTTCCAGACAGTTCCTTTCCATGTTTTTTTGTTGTTGTTCACTACACCAAAATAGTTGCACGGAAAATGAGGTTGAATGGGATGTCAGGTTTGGTGTAGTCACCTTCCCAACCTCAGCCAGGACAGCCTGTACCCAAAGAACATCCTTATCCATATCCCATCTCCACAGGACCACACTCCACCTCATTTTCTCATCTTGTGCAGAGGAATTAATTTCTGAGCCACATCCACCACCATGAAAGACATAAAAATAGCAGAAGGATTTCAAAAGGGAGCTGGAAGCAGAAGCCATAGCTGGGCTGCAAGACTTATGCTGTAAGATTTAAGGAGGAAAAAATATTTACCATGACAGAGAGGAGATAGTGAGGGGATCTGACATCTCTGTGCAGACACATAGACACAGAAAAGTTGTCTGTCTGCTGGCAGGAGGCAATCAGACCTTTCTGACAAGGATGGAGCAAAAGCAACAACTTTTATCTTGAAATCAGAGGCACCTTCTCAGCAGAGAGGGTTACTGGATATGATAATAGCTCAGCAGGGGTGATGGTGTGCTCATCACCTCCTGCAGCTTGTGAAAGGAGATAAGAGAACCCTCTGAAGGATGCATTTAACCCAGTGCCTGTGAAAAATCCCTGTGCCTGTGTGTGACACCAGGAAGGGCAGGGCAGAATGGGGAGACTGGATTTCTGCTGCAGAAAACCAAGGGCTCTGCTGGCAAACCTGGGGTCTCCTAGTACTTGCTGCCTTCCTCACTGGACATGGGAACTCAGCTGGTCTGTGTTGGAACTCACATTCCCTCAATGTATCTGTGAGGTGACACCAAGCACCCTGTTTGAAAGCTGTTCAGTTACTGCGTTGGACTCAAGATCAAACTGGTGAAAAACCTGTGCTGGGAGATATTTTTTCCCCGGCTATTCTCAGGGAAAGGCAGAAGACATCTTGAGCATTCCCAAAAAAGCCCATATATAGAGCACTAATCTCAAGAATGTTATTAGACTGCAGAGAGCTAATGGGATGGGGCAGTCCATGAAATGGTGTCTGGCCCTCCAGGGGGTACCTGTGACACCTTCCAGCTGGGCATTAATTTGAATTTTAGTTTAAATTAACGTTAATAACATATTCTACAGCACAGTCTTGGCCACCACTGCCCCTCAGCCGGTCAAGGGACGTGCCAAAGGTCAACAGGCTTTGATGCTGGAGGAGAAGCACCTCTAGAGGTCTCAAAGGCAGAAGTGAGCCCATTCTCCAGGAAAGGTGGTTATCAAGACCCTGGAAACACAGAATTATTTAGGCTGGAGAAGCCCTGTAAAATTAAGGCTAGCCATTAATCCAGCAGTGCCAAGGCCACCACTACCCCATGTCCCCCCAAGTGCCACATTTACATGTATTTTAAATCCCTCCAGAGACAGGGACTCCATCCATGGGGCACCCTAAGCCAGAGGCAAAGAATCAGGATTTTACAGTCCCTTCCAACCCAAACTATTCTACATTTCTGTGAAATAAGACACCAGCATGTCTACCAGGGTGCCCATAAATCTTCACGCCATCACACATGCAGCCCATAAATTGATCCTGCATAAATTTAGTGCCTGGAAGAAAGAAAACAAACCAAACAAAACCTGTTTGGGAAACAGCCCTCTCTGCTGAATAAAGTTTGTAAATTGAAAATATGTAAACAACTCCCTCCTCCATCTAATTTTCTCTCCCTCACCTCTATTTTTCATACTACAGGAATCCAAACCCAACTCCCCTTGATGCCTTACACCCACTTTTTCACTTTTGGGGAAGCAGAGGAGAGCTTGCACACAGGAAATACAAACACAAAGCAGATCACCTATTGTAGCATCTTTCCTGTGAACCCACCCAGGCATTTCCCAGCATATGTGAACATAAAATCAAACACACTGAAAATAAAAGCAAGCTAAAAATACACATAACAGAGGAAATGAAAAACGTTCCCCTGGTTCAGTGTATAGCCTGCACCAAGTTAAACAGGAGGGACTGTGGCTCAGTTTAAAAATGCAAAGAAAAGGATGAAAGCCTGAAGCTTTGGGTCTCCTGGACGGAAATGTGTTAAAAGTCTGATTTCTGCTTGACCTCATAAGGCTGTGATTGGGAGCAGAATGCACAGACAAGCCCTGATCTGCTGGCAGAGACAGCAGAGAGGGGTTCCTGGGGATGGCAGTGAGGACACTGCCCTGCTTTGCTCTGCAATGCTCTGCCAACTTTCAGCACCTCAAAAGGTGACACTTCCTTCAAAACAAGTGTGTACTTTTCTAGAGGCAAACACCTGTTGCACCCTGACCTGGAGAAAGCTGCACTTCATCAGCACAAACACCATCTCTATGTTTTCCCCAGCCTGCAAAGCACTGCAGGATCCTTCAAGATGAAAGATGCTACAGAAATACCAACCTGTCACATATTTATTATTTTGGCAGTGAGCATTTCTACTCTGAGGGCAGGAAATCTCATTTCTTTGTTGCTTATGTTACTGTCCTTTCTCAGGTTATTTTGGGAAAGCCCTCGCCCGCACGTACTGTGTACATGAGGCTGCTGCGTGCTCACAGTCAGTCCAGCTCTCTGCTGCAGGAACATGCATGTTCTGGGCTCTTTCACACTCAAATGTCTCCCAGCCTATCAAGATTTTCTATTCCTCGATTTTTATAGGGGATTTCGCCCCCTGCTCACCACCAGAATCCACAGGTTATTGCAGTATTTTTATATACTACCTCCAAAAGTAATGCATTGCAGTATTTTTAAAGGTTAACAATTAATTTCATATAATTACCTTATATAAAATTAATTGTTAACCTTTAAAAATACTGCACTACTTTTGGAGATAGAATAGGTTTTAAAAATATAATAAAGGGGGCATACTTGAATGTTTCCTGACTTAACTTTATTTTTAGTGTGGCTACTTGAGGCTGTAAGCCTAACCTCCCCACCCTGAATATTCAAGACTTCAATTCTGAAGATCAATACTCTAAATAGAATTTTCTACTCTGAAAACTTTGGGAATCTGATTTACTTTGAGTATTTGCTAAGGGCACACACATAACCTGCAATTCCAGCATACTGCTGTGAAGTCAAGGCCATGGGGAGCCAAGGGGAGGGCAAGAAGAGAAGAGGAGACACGAGGATCCTGCTCTGCCCCTGGAAAAGGGACACAGCTTGGTATGCCTTGGAAATACAGGAACTGGCTTGTGCTTCAGCTATAATGCAACTTTTATGAGGAAAATATCTATTTTCCTCTCTATTTGCCCCTATATGGGGATCTCCTCATCCCCAGTCAATGCTCAGCTGTGTCCAGTGAGTCTTTTCTTCCTTGCAGTCACTTCTCAGGGGAAGGGGGAAGCTCTCAAGCAACAAGAATGCAAGATTATTTTAAGGGATGAGAAAATGTAATTGAAAAACCACATCAGTTGGCCACAGTCTTAGAAGCATGTGGGTACATTGCTGTAACAGCTACCAGGAGGAAACACGCTGCATTTCAGGTGAACACTGATCTTTTAATGTAAGGTTGAGAATAATATTTATATACTGACTCACTAAGATTTATGTTTCTGTGTAAATCACACATGCACTTAAAAAAAAAAAAAAGTAAAAAGCAACTTCAGGATATTCATGGCTTCCAGAATTCTACATAAATCAACTGTACCACAATCCCACAGGCTTTAAGACAAACACACACTCTCATTTGTTATCAGGGATGTTCACCCTGATGATCCAGGCCATCAACAGAAGGAACATGACAAGAACAGTGATGAGATGACCCTAGACAAAGCCCTTCTGTGCTGAAGAACCCCAAAGCTCAACTCAAAAATCAGTATTCCCAGTGGTGTGGTTTGAGTAACTGGCTGAACTGGAGCCCTGGATCAGCACTTTGTGTAGCTTCGGGGAGCCTGGGATCTGAAAGCAAAGCCAGACCTGGCAGATTTGAAGTGCTGAGGCCTCTGTTGGCATTATCACCACGTTCAGCAGGGCAGTATGAGACTCTGTGAGGGGCCTGGATGGACTGGGAGCGAGAACAGAGAGCATGAGGAGAGCTCCATCCCCACCTTCTGCAGCACGGGGAAGACTGGAATGGATGGAGGTGGAGCTTGTAAAGTAAACGCTGAAGGAGTTTCAGCTTTAGCAAAAACTCCCAGTGATAACTTCACAGCCATTTAAAAACTTCTCTTGGTTTTCCCACCAGGAATCAGTCCTTTAGCACAGTTTTCTACAGATGCAGAGGGCATACACAAAATCTGGTTTCTGCCTTCCCATTCCCTCCAGCAAGATAAGCAAATCAAGACTCAACACAGCAGATCTTCCAACAATACCTCAAAATCCATCTGAGGACAGTCACAAAGCACTCAGTGAGAAGATAAACACTCCAGAACTCAAACACAAATTCCCAGAGGAGAGCAGCAACCCTGGGTGCCCTGAGGAGACCATCCCTACCTGTAGCACTGATGGCCACATCCCTCCTGGTGCTGCAGGAGGCAGGTGCTGAGGGGCTCAGAGGAGCCAGGTTGAGCCAGGGTCCTCAAGGCCACAGCTGCAATGCCCACAAGGGGAGAGGAGAAGTTGAAAAGCACTGAAGCAGCCTGTGGAAGTGGGTCCTCCTGGCTGTGGGTCACGTTGATGATGAGGGGGTTGTGCTGACACGACAGCTCGTACGTCCCTGTGAGACAAGGAGAAGGAAGACATGACTAGGCCAGCTCCAGGGTTTACATCTGCTCTCCCCACACACCTACAGACCAGCTTGGAAGGCAGGGGACAGCAGTGGGAGGTCCCAGCTGTGTGGGTGGTGGCTCTGGTGTCCCCGTTGGTGTCACCCCAGAGGTTCTCACCCAACGAGCTGTTCTGTCCATCTGTGTCAGTCAGCTGCACGGCCACCACCGGCTTGGGCTGCTGGCCTGGGACAGAGCCAGGGGAGGCCAGGAAGAGCAGCAGAGAGGTGGGCACTGCAGGTCTCTCAAAGCACACCTAGGAGAGAGGGCAGGACACACTCTGAGAGCAGGCACACCAAATACAGCTGCTCAGAGCCCATACAGACAAGAGAGAGGAAGAGGGAGCAGGGATAAGAGGTCAGAGGCCTTGCAGGGCTGCAGAGGCGGGAAGGAGGAAGGAAGGGAGCCAAAGCAGTCCTTTCCCTCTAAACTTCCCTTCTTCCTTTTGCTAGCTTTCTCCTCACATATTCAGCCCCACCTTGACCTAAATTTATAGCATCTTCACAGCATCCACACTGAGCAAAACCTGGATAACCTCTTTCCTGCTCCCCCTTCACCAGGCTCAGACTCCCACCCCACACAGAGCTGGCCAGGCAAGTGAGACACCCAGGGAAAACAGACACCAGCCTTGCCACCAAAATGTTTCCAATAAAAAAAACCCTCAAAAAAGACAAAAACCAAAACAAGCCCAAAGAATGCCCCCAGTAGCCACTGCAGGAGCAAACTGTCCACCAGCCAACATGTGGAAAGATTCATGGGAAGAAGCCCTGCCTGCTAGGAGAGCCAGCAGCTTGCTACCTGTCTACAACCCTGAAGGCAGCTGGAAGTAGCTGGGAAACACATGGCATCAATCATGGCAGAGCAGATGTTCCTTGGAAGAGGACAGAAATGTTTTTCTCCCCCACCCCACTAGTGCTGAGATGTGTTTTGATCGAGATCCTCCCGATACAGTGTTTTTGTGGAATGCTGGCGTGGAGGAAGCTCAGAAATTCAAGGCAAAGGTGTATTTGGAAAGAAGACAAGTCCTGGCTGGCCAGGCACAGCCCAAGGAGCAGGCTGTAGGAATGGAGGGGACAACGACGCAATCTGTGATGGCAGCCTCGCCTCAGGGTGGTTCGTGCCACGTCAGGCATTGTTCACACACGGGAACAGGAGAAAACCTTGGGCTTCAGGCCGGAGCTCCCACCCTGCAGGGAGGTGCTCATCACCAAGAGCCCCATGAGCAAGGCCCCACTGCTGTCTCCTTGCTCCCTTAGCAAGGGCTTGCTGGCTTACAGGGCTGCAAGGAGTGGACCAGAGGGCTCCAATGTTTTTATTTGGTATATCCCCACTGTCTCCCCCAGTGAGATAAGTGGGGGAAGAAGGGAAATAAACAGGAAAGCAAGAAGGGAGGAAAAGAAAGAGAGAAGAGCCAGCAGTGTTCACAGACTAGGAGCTCCCCAGGACAGAGCTGTGAAGTCCCAGGGACCTGGAGGATTTGAACCCAACCTCCAAGTGTGGTTCCTCAGGGGAGGAGAGGCAGTTGGAAAAGTCAGGTGAGGCTTTCCCTGGAGTACACATCCTGAGGTGAAGAGTTCTGTCTTTCCCTTCCTACTTCTGCATGAGGGTGAAAGGTGCTGGCCCCAAGCTAGGCCAATAGCAGCTGCCTTGATTAACATCCCAATCCTTTCCAATACATATTATATGCTTGGCCACAGCAGGCTATCTTCTTAATTTTTCTCCCTCCCTCTCCCTGCTTCTTATTTAATTTCCTGCATTACACATCCTGACTTGCTTACAAGTGATTTTGATGTCTTCCCTCATCAGGTGTATTAAAAACTGAGAACAAAGCATGGCTGGAGATCTGCAAATTGTAACAATTCTCACATGCAGACAGACCGAAGGGGCATGGCAGATGCTGTGTGCAGTGGCACAGACACACATACCTCTTGCTTTAATTACAGCATGACAGTGAGCACAGTAAAACACTGGCACTGGCTTTCCAGAGCACTTGTGGATCCCTGGAAACACTCAAGATCTGATGGGGATCTCAGCCACCTGGTCTAGTGGAAGGTGTCTCTGCTCATGGCAGTGGGGTTTGAAGTAGAAGGCATTTAATCTCCTTTCCAACCCTAACCATTCTTTGACCCAGCCCTTCCTCTTGGTTCATTGGTGCCACCTCTTCAGGAGTGATTCCTACCATCTGATGAGTTTTGTGGTGCAGCTCTACCCCAGGAGACACAGGTGCAACAGGTTTAAAATGGCCCTGAGAGCTGGTGGGCACCCCATGTACATGGGTACACACATGCACCAACAGCACCACTCCTGTCTGGGCAGGCAGCTGTGCTAGGCAAATTGTCAACAAAATATGTTACCAATCAGGCCAACTCTTAAAAAAAAAAAAAAAAAAAGGAAAAAATGGCATATTTATTATTAGTCCATAAATAATTTTATGGGTGGAAAATAATAGCACTCCTAGAGAGAGCACAGAGAACCAGTAATGAAAGTCTTTAGTATAAACATCCACAGAGGAAGAGGACTGACCACAAGCTCCAATAAAAGTGTAACATGTTTTAACCCCTGCTGAGAAGTGGAGAGCAAGCTTTCATCTAGGTAAGGCCAAGGGGGAGGATTACTGCTTTCCCCTCAGCACAAGAGGAAAGGAGGCACGTTTGTCAGGGCCAGAGACTGAAGCTACAAACTGCACACAGACAAGGAAGAGAGGGAAAATTAGAAGGCTGAAGGAAGTTGTTTTGGAGAGACAGAGGACCTCAGAGCAGTACCCATGTTTGTTGACTGAGGTTTGATGATTCAGAGTTGTCTGAGCATCTGGGGGGAAGAGGCCTTCTCTAGAGAACTCGACCAAAACAGGGCGAGCTGCCCCTCAGAGTGCAGACGGAGCAGCATGCCAGAGCCTGGCTTTCCAGCAACACCAGGCAGCAGCCACAAAACCTCTAAACTGTGCCTGTGGTCAGAAACCCAACGCTGTAAAAATCCCAGCGGCCCAACCCTCAGCCCTGCTCCGTCCCTCTCCTCTCTCTACCTGCTGGGATGGAGGGGTTGGACCCTCCCAGGGGCAGCCCCTGAGCCCCTGCTGGGCTGCAGGACCAACATCCTGGGGCACAGAAGTGCCGCCTTTGCTCTGGAGCCATCAGAAGGACCTGGTTGTTGTGGGCTTGGGGTGCTCAGCAGCACCCTGGGGTGCTCGGGACCCCTCAGGATGGCAGAGGATATCCAGCTGCTCTCTGCTGCTGGAACAAAGGCAACCAGGATGTTAAACACAGCCTGTGCCTGCCCTTTGGGGGTGTTAAAGCACAGCTTGACTGCAGGGGAGAGTCAGGAGCAAGTTGTTTCTCAGCCTCCAGGCATTTCTGTGGTATTTTGGTTTCATGCACAGTCCTTCTCCTGGCAATCTGCCCCAGGATGGGTTTGCTGCTCACAGTGGGAATGGGGCAACTAGGACAGATCCAGACACAGGTATTTTGGGATTTACAAAGAGTGCAGTAGTATATGTAGTACTACATGAGTAATTTTAGAGGCTGCTGTAGCTCCTACAGGACAGAAAAGGATGGGTTTTGTCACCAGACAAACAAATCCTTTGTGCCTGACCACATACCCTCACTTACCTTAAGCCAAACCCCCTCGTCACCCAAAAGCATCTTCTCATTTGGCTCCTGAGCATTCTCTTGGCTGGGGGCACAGGGAAACCAAGCAGCCTCTAACAGGTCCCTTGGCACCTCATGAAGGTGGGATTTACATACCTGAAAGGAGAGATTTATTTCAACCCAGATGGTTGCAAGGAAAGGAGGGAAAAACAGCACCTACAAAACTTCAAGGAAGATTGACCAAGTGTTGGGAAGGACCCCAAGGTGGCTCTTAGCATGAAGACAGTAAGGATGTGGCTTCCTAAGTGACATCTCACTGCCCACATATGTGCACAGACCACCTTTGCCATTTTGGAGTGGTGTAAATGTGTTGTTTAAGCATCTCATGGTGTCTGGGGCCTGAGTAACAGTGAGCCAAGCTGTGAGCTGGCAGGTGAGACCATGGCATCCTGATTTTGGCTGGGCTCATGAGATACAAAGGTGTGATTCACTAGCCTGAATAACACTCTACTGTTCCATTCAATGCCCTGTGGCACCCCAGACATCCCCACAGGCCTGGCAGACAAAACCTGGGAGATACAGGTGTCATTGGGAAGGAACAGACACCTGAGCCCAAGGCACCCCGTCAGATGTGTATCTGGGCAGTTTAATCCTGCTGAAGGTCTCAAGAAGATCATTCTTCTCATCAAATCAGTAGAAACACATGTGTAAAGGGCTAAATGTGATCTCTTTACATATTTCTTTGCTTTCTTCAGCTTGCTAGGAAAGAACATACACACCACGTTAACACCAATCAGGCAAAATCCCCTCCAGGCTCTGCTCCAAAGCCCATATGAAAGATGGGAATTCTCCCATTGATTTTTCCTTGGCTTCAGATCAGAGGGCTTGGGAGCAGTACAGATGCTGATGTGTGTGTGATTTCATCCTTTCAGGCCCTGACCTTATAAGGTATCAGACTGACAGGATTTTTTTTTTTTGAGGCAACAGTGGGACAAGTCACATGCTCCAAGCTGAGCCTTTGGCTGGTGGGATGGGGTGGTCACTGCTCAGTGAAATGATGGCTGGGGAGGTGCTCCCTGCAGGATGAAGCACCTCTCCATGAACTGCAGCTCCTGAACTCAGGGACTGATGCAAGAGGAAGGTGAGCAATGCCCAGGTCTTCCACTCAGACCCTGGTTGGGAAGATAATAATCAATGAGTGCTTCCAGAGCTGATTTTGTTTGTGTATTCCCAGCACAGACTTTGTCAATTTTTGTCCATGAATTTACTCACCTTCGCCACAGGCTCTCCAGTGACCAGGGAAGCAGGGCAGGACTTTGCATCCTGATGGGAGGAGTAGGCTCTCACTGCCCACAGATCCACAAACCCCTCAGGAGTGTGGGGACCACAGTCCAGCATGCTGCTTGTCCTCTCAAAGGGCTCACACACACCATCCCCATCGTGAACGTAGCACAGGCTTGGCTCCCCTGCAGGGAGAACAAGGGTGAGCTGCTTACAAACCAGGCTCCAGCCACACACTTCTCTCATTATAAGAGATTTGCTGTCTCATTAGCCTGGGGTTTTTCCCACCACAAGACCCACGGATCACTCCAGCTGCAAATCCAGGTTCTGCTGTGATGAGGTGCATGGCCCTCTGCTCTAAGGAGCAGTGTGCATAATGTACAGTTTTGGCTCCTGCCTCAAAAGGAGCCAATCCATTTGGGCCTGTCTCAATCCAGTTGGACTCACCAACACAGTTGAAGCCTTTTTCCTTTTTACACTTCCTGGAACAGCCATCTCCATCCAGCAAGTCCCCATCATCACATTCCTCCTCCAGGCTCCTAAGAGGGCAACAGCCAGATGTATTATTACCACCTTTGACTCAACACCCACCCCTGTGCTCCTGCCCAGTCAACCGTGAGGACCCCTTATCTTGGTTCTGTTTCCACAGAAGCAGTTCAAAAGGCAGAACCACACATGGAATTAGACAGAGAAAACACCTTGCCAGGTGATAAAAAGATGTTGAAGTCACAGCATTTGGGAGCAGACATGATTGCACTGTGACTTTGCTGTAAAACCTGAGGCAAGAACTCTGGGAGAATGGAAAAAGTATAGAACTAAGCATCAGGAAGACCTGTTGCTGGAGAAAGCAAGTGTTGGAGAAGGCAGGAAATTCTGAAATGGGGCTGGGGTTTCAGTGGGAGCTGGAGAAGGAGGCAGGAGAAGGGAGAGACAAAAGGTTCTTCTCCCTTTCCCTTTCCTTACCCTGCTAAGAAAACTGATTTCAAATGGAAGTGATCCTGAGTATCCTGGAAGATGAAGTCTGAAAAAGCTCAAATAAGGAAATCTGAAATATTTGTCTCCCAGGCAGAGCAGGTGAAGCATTGGGCTCTCTCAGTGTAGAAGTGGTGCATCCCTCATTACTTGGGGTTTCTGAGCAGAGACTGGACAGCTCTCTAAAGACACTGCACTGTATGGGACTGTGCTTGTTGCAGGGCCCAGAGCAAAAAGTTATCCTGCCCACTTCCAAAGGCAGATCCTTTGGGCTGGACTCTGCAACAGTTTGCTGAAATGGGCCAGAATCCAAGCTCTGAAGTCAAGAATAGAGGATGTTCAGGTTGGACCCCTCATGCAGACCACCTCCATCTCCTATGCACATGGCATTCTACAAAACACAAGCTCTACAGCTCAGTCTGCAGGAGGGACTTTGTGCAGCAGCCTCAGCCAGGTACCCGTGCATGGGGGACCCACCTGCTGCTTCCCTTTGGGGCAGGATGACCTGACAGCTCAGAGAGCCTCAGCTGAGAGCTTGAGGAACTTTTCAACTTACGTGGCTACCTTCCCATCCCCGCAGTAGGGTGCTCCATGCACATGGACGAGCGGTGGGGACGCTTCTCCTGAGGTTGTCCCAGAGACCACCTGCACCTGGTAGTGGTACACCTGCCCAGGAGTGACTTCCCTGCAGGGACAGGGAGAACTTGAGGGAGCAGCAACATCTGCAGCACTGAGATTTGCTCACCACAACTATAGACATCACGTGTATACATCCATGCAGTATCACAATCTGACATGTCTTCATACTCCGCCAGAGGCAGAGCCTGTGAAAAGAGTCTCTTTTAGGTCATGCTGCTTGTTTCCCAAGGCTCTGACCTGGGGAGAAGTGGAATTAGCTTGAGTAATTATTTTACTCGTTGTATTGATGGGGGAAATGAAATTTTATGGGTTGTATTGATGGGCAAAATGTTTCTGGGTTTAATGAGCTCCTTCTACTTAACTGGGCTCATGGAGAAGAGTCGTGCTAGCATGATGGGTCTGCCACACCCCTGCTCAATGGATGCAGTAATTCCCAGAGCAGGGGGACAGCAGCAAAACCAAAACAGAAGCAAAACCACCCAGGGATTCCAAGGGAGAAGACACAAGGAGGTAATCCAGCCTGACTCAGCCCGAGACAGAGCGGCCTGTGACTCACGTGTCCATGAAGTGGCGATGTCCCTGCAGGGGGGTGGCAGGGGACCCGTCTGCAAAGGGGGGGTCACGGAGCACCCGGTACTGGATCAGTCTGCAGGCAGAGCACAGGAAGCTCTGGGGCCTGGAGGTCAGCAGGGCTGTGTCTATCTCCATCCTCTCGTCAAAGGTGTAGATTTTAACTCCAATCACCTTTTTAGGGATATTGAGCTTCACGGTAAAGGGGATATCGCAGAAGGTGTCCAGGGGGCCCAGGTGGATGGACTCCCCTTGCTCTGTCAGGATTTCAATGTCAGACAGGGCCTTGGGAGAGCCTGTGGAGAGGTAGGTGGTCCAGAGGGTGAGGGAGTCGGGGTAGACGGGGTGCAGGAAGCGCAGCTCCAGGATGCAGCCGTGCGGCTGGGGACACGGCACCGTCATGTTCATGTCATACAGGTGCAGCTCCGGGCTCCAGGCCTGCAGGCTGGGCTCACAGGGCTGATCCACGTCCGGAGGACCTGGGACAGGGAGGGAGATGGTGAAAACCTGGTTCCACAGCAGACCCACACCCTATAGCCTGCTTTAGCACCTCCAGGCTATAACTGCACACCCACATGTCCTAGACCTGGTGGCACCTGCCCTAACATCCTGGACAGCAATAATCCCCACTGGTCTCCCAGCTCCTGGGTAACTTACACACATACACAAGGCCCAGCAAACCTGGTGACTCACAACCCTCTCAAATGGGAACAGTGGTATCCACACTGCAGCTGGACACAGTGCAGAGATCTAGGGACAGCCTAGACACAGCTGAGGAAGGTGAAGCTTGCTCTGTAGCCTCACAGGTGCAGAAACTTTGCCAAGGGCACCTGAATGCTCCAAACAGAGTAGAGACTGAAGCTTTGCACAAGCAAATGCTAGGACAGGTCAGGAAGGAGCCAGGTCCAAAGCAAGGAAGCAGGACCTGCTGCTTTTCCAGGCTGTTTTTCCAGAAGATCCTCCAGGATAGTACCCAGGCTAACCTCAGAGCCCCAGCCTGCCTCCCCTGATGGTGGATAAGCACTCAGCAAGAGAAATGGAGTGTTGGCCTTTCAGACCCAGAAAGGATCACTGGAATTTATCATTCTGTAGTAGAAATACCTTTGTCTTCATTAGCCACTGAAAGCATTTCTTAGGGCACAGCACCAATTCAAAGCCTTCACCCATATAAGACAAGTCTAAAAGTTTCTGAAACCCACAAACTCTCTTTTTATCAGAGCAAACAGCCCTTGTGATAACCACAGACACACAGAACCACTTCCCCTGGCTCTGCATGGTTCAGCAGCAGCACATGCACCTCACACAGTTCCCAAGATCAGCTCCCCTGCTCTCCTGCCTCCTCTACCCTGCTCTTGGAGGAGCTGAGGCAGCAAGGAAAGCCCAACAGCTCCTATGGCAACTGTGTCACCCTGAAAGTCACCACTGTGCCCACAAGGTGGGTCTCTAAACCAACATCTGGGTCTCAGCACAAGAGAAGCTGTAATGCCCAGCTGCTGTTGGCCTGGCTAGGGAGGAATGGCACAGACTCAGTGGGACTCAGCACAGAGCTCCTCTTGCTCTCTGTGAACAAGACGACATTAAAGTCTGTGAATGTCCCTGAGGTTTTGAATGAGGTCTCAAGATCTGTATTTTAAGACTGATTTCAGTTAAGTGCTTTTCCCTTTGGTCAGCATCTTTCAACAACACCTGAACAATGATTTGGGGTAATACTGGGGTGCCAGTCAGTTTGTCCAAAGCCATCTGGCCATTACCAGATTTTTCCTGGGTACCAAGAAATCCTTCCTGCACTACAGAAGACAATTGATTCTCTAAAAGAAAAAAATTTAAAAATTCTTTTTCTTGTACCAGAAAGATTCTGCCTGGGGACTCCCAGACAGGATGTGAGAGGAGACATTTACCTTCTGCTTCTTCTGGGGTCCAGTAGCCAGAGGAGTCGCAGACTCTGGGGGAAGAGGCCTCGTGCACGTACTGCCGGAAGGTGCCATCCTCAGCACAGCTGTCACACAGCCTGTCCTGCTCCCTGCTGGCACAGCACACACGCTGCCATGGCTAAGGAGGAACAGGCAACTCCCCAGACACGTGTGCCCAGGTGCCACCAGGCAGGGAGGTGGAGAAGCAGAGCTAAGGTCTCAATCTCCCTGGGTGTATCATCCTGCTTGCAATCAGCTTCTTCAAAGACAGGGAAATATGAGCACCCATGGGACAGGCTGGATTTAATCTCTCCTCCTCTCCATGCTCTCTGGGTAGTCTTGGATGGATCCCATCCCTGCCAGTCAGAGCTAACAGACCCCACACATCCCAGGGCAATGCCTCTGGACTTGAGTGGGTGCAAATAAGGTGCTCTCTGCTAAACCCAGAGTCAGGGTTTGGCTTTCAGCATTATTGCAATACAAACCAGTCACAATAATATCAATTGCCATGCTCTCCAGAAAAGATAAAGGCACTTTTCTATTATAAGGGCCAGCCTCAGCCACCCTCCTTGACCAGTTCTTCTCAGGGGATTCAGGACTGCCACAATGGATCAGCCCCTGAGACAGTTATGAGTGACAACTTGGGATGGTTCCAAGGGGCCTCCCTTCTAGACCCATGTTTTCCTGCTCCCAAATCACTTCTTTCCCCAACAAAGCAGTTTATCTGGATGACTCGAGGCTGCCCAGCACTCAGAGCCTCTCCTGTCTGTGGGGTGACATGCACGTCTTGTTACTCCTGAGCAAAAGGGCCATTGTGGAGAGCATCCATTCTTTGAAAAGTCAGCAAACACTGACCCAAGAGTGCCCCAGCTGCCATCAAACAGCATTTTCCTTTTAATTATAAAAGACAGCTTTATGAAGCAGCTTCAAAACAAGTTCAAAAGCTCTTTAGGTACATGCTTATGATCCCATAAGCAAAAAAAAAGCCCCTAAAAATAAAGTCTCACCACTTAAAACCTGGTGGAAACTGAAATCTATTAGTAAGAGGGGCTGCTGAATAGAGACACTGGTGGTGTTTCCAGGTCTTAGTGGCTCCCTTAGTGGGGAGAAGACAGACATCCACCCAACACTCATGGCTGTGCACTCCTCAGCAGCCAAACAGCTCTGGTTCCTTGGCATCATTTCTCTGGCTTGAAAAGTTTCCTGACTTACCCCCAGTTAGCTGCTCTGCGAGCCCATGACAGCGCTGGGAACGAAACCCAGCTCTTGCGGTTCGAGCTCCCTGCCTTAACCACAAGGCTGCATTTCCTCCTGGTAAATAGCTACTTTATACAATAAGTGCTAAATGAAGCTCATTTTTCATCCCCTGATTGCACTCTGGGGTTTTCGGGCTGGCTTTGCCTGCTGATGCTCTCTGGCTTCCCCTCCCGGCACCCCGAGAGCGGGAAGCTCGCAGGAGAGCCCATGTGCCAGGGGGCCATGTGGCAGCAGCCTGGCTCTGGTGGCCCAGGGCTCTGCAGGGTGGGAAGGGGAGCACAGAGACCCCGTGTCCCTTGCTGTGCAAGCCCAGGAGCACGGCGCCTCACCTCTCGTGGAGTATGCCGCTGATGGGAGGCAGCCAGTAGATGCTGAGGGAGTGCTGAGTCTGCCCGGTGACCATGGGGGGGATCGGGATGGGCGCTGGCTTCCTGCTGTGTCCCCAGCGCTGGTACACCAGGTCCAGGTAGCAGTGCATGCGGGCCACCTGGTTGGGCGTGAAGCTGTTGGTGCACTCATCATCTGGGGACGAGAGAGAGGGCTGAGGGTTAGGGCACGGCAATGTGCGCCCTTTGCTCCTGGATAAACTTTTTCGGGGACTTCTAGGGAGGGCTGCTGTGCTGCCGGGGCTCTCTGGTGTCGTGTGTCCCCAAAGCCACAAGATGGCACTGCCACAGCGGCTCCAGGTCCCGGCGCCCGCACCTGGGCAGCGCCACCGCAGGAGGGTCAGCCTGGGGCATGAACTGTTCCTGCGGCTTTGCTACTCCTGGCATGGCAGGGGAAACGCCAGCCCCCTGGGCATGCCTTGGGAACCACGCCAAAAGGGGTCAGGAGGTCAATAATTAACAATAACAATAAATAACTAATAATAATAATAACAACAATAACGACAGCAGCAGCTTCAGGACTGGAGAACAAAGACACACAACGGACAAGAGCAGCCTTGCTGCATGCCCAGCGCCCCACTGGCAGGAAGAGAGGGATGGATAGAAATAGCCAGAGGGAAGAAAGAGGTTAAGCAGCTACTGCAAGCACTGCCTGACATCCCAATCCACCAGGAGGGTCCCTGCTGGTTAGGGAGTGAGGTAAGGCACTACTGATGGAGGGAAACCCAAGTTTTAAGGAAGGTGACGCCCTGTGACTCCCAGCAAGGATTACCCATTACCTGTGTAACTCATGTAGTTGTTGAAGGGTGTTCCTGTGAAATGTGTCTGGCCACAGGTGTCATTGGTGGGGTCTGGATCCCGACAGAGTTTATTCTTTGGGGTGGGGGCAGTGTCAGCACAGAGGTCTCCTGTCTCCATGGATGGGGTGGTCTCCCTACAGGGATCATCACAAGATTCCCTCTCGCTCACTCCCTTGAAGACGTGGTAGAGCCCCAGGACGTGCCCCACCTCGTGGATCATGGTGTTGGTGTGGCCAGGCATGCCGTAGTAAGCAGGGTTGAGGACAACTCCACCTGGAATTGCAAGTACAGAGAGCATCATTGCAAGAAAGGGACAGGGGACATCTGTCACTACTCACCTGTGAGAGGTAAAACTCCACTCATTGTGCTTCCAGGCCACAGATGAGGGGCCAGATGGAGACCCAAAGATGGACACACAAAGATGGACATACTCAGCCTCTATTAGAGTAGGAAGAGGCTCCTTTGCCCTCTTGGGTTGGAACAGGGTGGGTGGTTTTTCTTCCCACTCTATTCCCCCTCAATATCTTCCATCATTTCAGCTACTGCTACCCTCTGCATCTTTTTGCACAGTTGGAATTCAGTGTCTGCTTTGGATCACGCAGCTCCACAGGAGGTTTGGAGCCAGAGCACCACATCGAGCCATGCTGTGCCTTTACAGGGATCATCTTTTGAAGCAGAGGACAGAAGTCCTTCCCTGGCCCAGACAGGTGTCTAAGGCAGGCCAGCTGCCATGGCAGGTGAGGACAATAAGGTGATGAGCCATGTCCCAACACACTCAGCTGTGCCAACTAGAAGTCAGATTCAGCCAAAATCCACGTGGAGATTGAGGTGCACTACCCCCAGCCCCTGCTGAGAAATCACCCATGACTTATTGCTTCCACCTCCAAACCAGACTCTGTGGGGTAAACTAAAATTCTCATAAGGTATTGTTGAAATCCACTAAGCTTCTACCACAAACCTGACCCAAATTCAGCGTATTTTAGAGTGGGATTTCCTAAGACATATCTTCTGAAGATCTCTTCCTCCCCTTCAGAGGGGTCTGCATGTGAGCAAGGGGCAAATGAACCCAATAAGATCCTCACAAACCATCACAAACCTACTCCTCTTCACTGGGGTACCCCAGCCCCTGACTGAAGGGGACACAAGAGGCACCAAGCCATTTTGGTGCAGGTTCAGCTGTCAAAGATGTTGGAGCATGGGCACAGATAAGTCCCCCAGAAACTGCCCCAGAGCTGCCACCTCATACCGAGAGCAGCAGCACAGAGCTGGACAGGAGCCATGATCATGCTGCCCTAAGCTGAACTGTGGCTGCAGGGCAAGTGGTTTTTCCTTTCCTGTGAGCCCATCTGTGATGGGAAGAACAAGGATCAAGGATAGTGACAAAAGCCAGGTGGAACAGAGCCTTCCCTTTGCTCATTGCCAGCATCTCCAGCTCCTGACCTGGGATGCACACCCTGTGATGATGGCTCTGAACCACAACTGCTAGGAAACTGTCCACAGAAGGTGCTCAAGAACAAACAAAAAAATTGCTTTGCTGGCCTCCTTTTATTCGCCTCCTTTATTTTGTCCAGATTAAAATTTCTTTGGAATCTCTTCATTTTTCTCCTTGTTTTGAGGTTTTTCACTGGCCATTTCCCCCCTTTTTCTCTTCTCATTTTCACACTCCATCCACTTTTCCACACTGCCTTACAGTGGAGGAGCAAGGGCTGGGAAGCATCAACAAGACAGGGGTGCTAAAAGCAGACCCCAGAATGTGCCCAGGCTGACTCCAGGCAACCCCTCCATGCCTCAGGAGGCTGTTTTTACACAACTACTTTTAACCCAGACAGCTTGGATGGCAGTGTGGTGAATAGTTGGCTCCAGCACAGCTTGCTCCCTCCTTTGCAGGGCCCTGGAGGATTTACTGTGCCAGCTACCTCATGGCAGAGCCTCTGCTACTGCATCTCTGCTGATGATGATCACTGCCCTGCCAGCAAAGTTAGAGCTGGCAGGTGGCCACAGTGTGATCCTGTCTCCAGCCACACAGGCTGCTTGAAATCTGCTCCTGGATCAGCTCCGTTCACTCATGTCCTCGAGTGCAGGGCATTCTTTCCAAGAGAGGGTTTTCTTCAGACCACAGTGTCCCTGGCAAGGCACCAGCAGGTCTGTGACTCCCATGGGGGAGCCACACTGGGTGAACACTGAGCTGGGGGCTGGGAAGGGACCTTCAGAGACTCCCTGAGCAGTTCTCTCCAAGCCCTTCCAACAAGGGGTGGAGAAATGAGGGTGGCATCTTCTGCAGAGCACCCTGCGTGTGTGGCCCATGGAGGGGCTGAGAGGCACCACTGACCTGTCAAGTGGCACCATTTCTTAGCTCAAAATTCATGTTTATTGCTCTTCCTTCCCACAGTGTGGATCTTCTGTCCAGGGCTCGAGGCAAAGGATGGGTCACACAAAGTAGTTGCATTCCCTTTCTTCCTAGTTGTGAGACAAGAGAGCAAAGGACTTTGCATCCCATCAGTCAGCTCTTGACCCTTTAGTTGCCTGGAGACGGACAAGAAGGCACAGAGGCTGAAAAATCCTTCTGGGACCTTCGTGTTCTGTCCTGTCAACTCTTAGGTTTCTGGAAGCCATCACCCTCTCAATTACCACCCTAGTAAATGCTATAGATAGCAAAGGGCATCCCATTGATGGGAAACCCAGTGGGCACATAAAAGAAAAGCTGCTTCTCATTTCAATCAAAACAGGGCATGAGAGAAGAGAGAACAGAAAGAAAAGGCATCTCTACAGCCAAACCCAAGCCTGAGCAAGGCAGGGGGCTGCCTGCCCAAAGGTCTGGAAGGAGGAATGTGCACACAGAAAGAAAATAGTGTTCATAAACAAGTAAATGAGACGTGAAAGCCCTGCATGCATCCTGCAGCAGTAACCACAGGGAAAAGGGCTGGGCACCAGGGGCACAGGGCATCCTGGGACCAGGCAGCCAGCCCTCCTCCCTGCAGAAACCAAATGCTCTTCCCATGTGGTGGAATAAATGGGATTCCAGTACAGGGGGGCAGAGAGCTGTCACAAGAGAGGGATGCCAAGGCCACAGTACCCTGTCCCCTCCCCTCCTCTCTGCTGGCTTCCCCATTCCATTCCTCCCCCACACTCCACAAGGATGATCATATTTTTAGTACTCATTTTAACAACTAATTAAATGGCAGAATTAGAAACAGCCTGAGAACTCTGCCTTCCAGAACATCCCTATCCCTTCATTCCCTGTCCCCACTGCTCCCTGATGAGCTGGGAGTGCTCCCAGCTTTGGACCAGGAAGTTCTGTTTCCCCTCTGCAGGATCCTGGCTGTGAAGGCAAGATGTGGAAGTGTTCATAACATCCCAACAGGACCACCCTCCCTTCTCTCTCCACTGCAGATCAGGCACTCCCTTCTCACCTCTGCCTCCTCCTGCCCTGGGCAAAGGGCTAAACTGGGCTTTCAGTGCCTGGGAATCAGCTAAACTGGGCTTTCAGTGCCTGAGAATCAGCTAAACTGGGCTTTCAGTGCCTGGGAATCAGCTAAACTGGGCCTTCAGTGCCTGAGAATCAGCTTAAGGAGGTTCACAAGGTCAGCATTCACACAACAAAACTAAAAACTTCCATATCCCTCTGGTATCAGGGGAGTCCAGTACTGCAAGGCAGGTGAACCAGAGACTTCTTTGGACTAGCTCACCCAACCAAGTCCGGGAAAGAGTCAGGTCTGGCCTGGAGAGAGGCCAGACCTACCAGCTGCAGAGCGGGTAATGTCCCCAAGGCTGCTCTGATAAAGCAACAAGAGATGCCTGGCCCATCAGATTTGTGCTGGTGTGGACTCTGCTTCTCCTCTACTCACACAGCCCTGGAAGCTCCTGCTCCCAGGACATTCTCTGCTGCTGGCCAGGATCTGTGGCAATGCTGAAGGACTCCTGCCCATGCCAGACCCAAAGAAGCCAACCTGCTCCTAGGTCAGGGCTACCCCAGAGGACATTCCCAAGTAACCACAGGACCTTTGAACAGTGAACCACAACGCTGAACCTGCATTGCAGGGCCAGTCTTCCCCAAACACTGAGTCAGAGCCGTGAATGGAACAAATGCATGACAGTTAGTCAGACAGGAAGATGCCATTGCCTAAGGTACCTCGGATGGGAGGGCTGGCCCTCCCTCAGCATCCACTGACCTCTGCCAGATATATGAGCTGGCCTCAGCTTATATAACTACAGAAAGTATTTATAACATCAAATGTTCACCATTCCCTTGCCTTTTGACCACGTTTATGCAGTTCACATGCAGCTACACATGAAGTTCAAAGCATCTGCATTATTACATTACTGGGTTTTTTGAACAAGGCTTTCCACCACAGAAAGTTAAGGATTTTTTTTAAAGGAATTTCTTCAACTCCTTCTGCTTTGTAGTTAAAAATATTTACTTCTAAGTTCTCAGAAAACTCATTCCAGACTCCAAGAAATCTGAATTTGCGAGGAACTCACTGTGATTATGGTGGAAAGACTGAGACAGACAGTATAGTCACAGGGAGTGGTGCAAACAGACCTGAGACCTACCTCTGCTGCTTGCTGGCAGCAAGTTTTCTTTCTCTGGGAGCTCCATAGCAGCTGAAACATGGTCTATAGAAATTTCATAGACCACTTCAGCCACTCCAAGCCAGTAATTGTCTTTTATGCTTCAATGAAAGTAGTTGTTGGCTGTATTATTGGTAAACTATCCCCAAGCCTTCAGAAAGGCTGCCTGAAAATTAAATTTCCTCAGGAAAAAAGTCTGGAGGAGAGCAATAGAACTGTAGGTAACCAGCATATGAATGGTCAAGTAAATTCTTGTAGCCCCAAAGAAGCATTGTGAAGAGAAGGGGATGAAAAACAAAGCTCACTGAAGACTTCCAGAAGGTGATGACACCAACAGGAAAGTGAAGTCAACCCTCCTGAAAAACACACTCAAAGATCATGAAAAAATGGTTTATAAGGAGATTAAAATCCAGGTGGCAGATTAAACCACTTCTAGAGATGGAGATGATGGAGAACAATAAATCTAGTGATCTTTGGGCTGTGGCAAAGTATTAAAATAGCAGAGGGGAAGGCAGCTGGAGAAGATAGTCTCATGATGCTTCTCCTGAAAACATCTAAGAAAGTGCAGTTCAGAGAAACAAACAGAGCAAAATCCGACCAAGACTCTGCAGACAAGAGGCAGTTTGGCTTCTCAGAGAAGCCAAGGAACCAGTTTGATTAGTGCAGAGAACTAAAGCATGGAGGGTCTGTGAGAACTAAAGAATGGAGGGTCTGTATGTGTGTAGGGAAAAATCAGCATGGCATTTCTGCTCCATGGGAGCAGACAGGTATGAGGGGTGCAGGTGATGTATGCTGACCCTAATATTTTAAGGTCAGGATAGACAGATTAGCAAGATTTAGCACAAGGAAAGGAGTCTGTCTTTTTGGAGACAGACCCCTCTTGTGTATAGACCTGTCTACACCCCTGGCCATAGCTAGGTCCTTAAGCTCAGGAATTTTTCACAAACTGCCATTAACTCCTCCCAAGGCTTTTCCTTCTCTTTACTCACTGCTTTCCTTTCACATCTACACTCAGATTCTCCATTAGCCTCTAGTGAGAGGTTTTGTCAAAAGCCACACATTCATGGCCTCCTCAGTCCTGAGTATCTCCTGTGTGGGACAATAATGTACATTGTGCATGGTACAAAGCAAATGATGATGTGGTGCAGCTCACTGTTAAGGAGAACAGAGTCCATCACCCGCCCTTCCCAGCTCATTAAATCTAAAACCAAGGACAGTCTTGAACCAAAGTCTTCAGCTCATGCCAGAGACTCAAAGAAGTTCAGATCCAGCTTCATACTTCACAGCTCTGGCACCAGAGTCAAGACAACTCCCCTTTTCCCCTGAACCTCCACGCTAAAGCCCTGATCCAGCATTTCCAGATGGTGCCATTTCTCATGTCCCTGGCTGGACACAAGCTCAGAGACTGGAGCTAAATGAAGGCTTTTGATGAGACCAGTCACCCCAATTACCCCTCTGTACAACGGCTTGCAGGCCATTGGGAGAGGTCTGAGGGGAATGTGTGTGGCTGAAGCACTTGCTGCAGTCAGATGATTGTCAAGCTGAGCCTTGGAAGTGATTTCTGAAAACTGAAAGAATAAATTTCATGGAGATTTGCCTTCCTCAACAAGCAGCTGTAGCAATATGCTATCGAAAAAACAGCCCTGAAACTCATTGAGGGAGGGAAACTGGCACAAAGGAACTTTGAAACAGGTCTTTAACAGCAGTATAAAACTTTTCAGGGTCGAACATCACGCACTTGTAAAAGCAGAAGGTCTAGGTCTGCTGTGCAGGTGTCGGGAGTAATTATTTCCAGTTACTTATTGAGAAACACTTTAGACATTTTGACTGCAAAATGTAAAGGGCTTTGCCAGAAAACTCCAACAACTGAAGAGGTGTTAGGAGAGGCAGGAAAAAGCGAAACAACAGAAATAGCAGGAAATGCACAAAACAACCACATTCTAGGGAACCAGTAGACGTTTTGGCTCTTTTGCAGCCTACGAGGACTGATGACCTTAAGGGTCCGCCCTGAATCCTCTGAGGCCAAGGAGAACCTTGCCTCCAGCAGGTAATAGGCCAAGTTATAAAAACATGGTAAAATTTGATAGTTATCCTCACACTTGCAGCTGGATTCGGAAGTGGCCAGTTCTGGCTGCTGCCTGGGCAGCCCTGGAGTTGCTGAAATCTACCATCCCAGCTCTGAGAACACTGACACTTCTGGTTTGTATCTGTTTGCTATTATGTACTGCAGAGTGAAATTCACTGTCTCCAGAATACTAAAAGGTAGACCTTGAACGTTCAGGAGAAACCAAATGTGAGTAGAACTCTCTCCAGAGCCTGCTCTTATGGTAAAACTGTAGTCCCACTACCTTCACCATCAAAAGTTTCTCATAACAATGTTGAAGCCCCTTGTCAGTGGGTAATCTCACAACCCTACCCACATGGATTCAGAGAATAGACAGCTGTTTTCCTTGCAGCAGCAGCTGTTGGTACACCCAAATCCTGTTATTGTGACCTTCGTATGAAACATCCACAACGCTGAAGCACAACACATCCACCTCTATTTGCCAAGTCGAGGAAGAGAGAAGAAAACCAATAATTCTGAGACCCCAGGAATGGGATAAGCTACTTACCCAGGTGACTGAGGGCCTCTTTGTCCCACGGCCATGTGGCAGCACCAGCCAACTCTTCCCTCACCGAACTGGCAAAGTAAATATTGAGGAAATGGGTGCTGTTCAGCTTCAGAGCCTCCTTCAGCTCCTTCACGCTCATGTAAGCCCTGAAATGTCAAAAGAGAGGAAATATTCATCACACATTCCAAAGAGAGGGAGGAGAAAAAGTGAGGAAAAGTGGGAGCCACCCAGAGACATCCTACAAAGGAGCATTGGTGTTCAGGGGCCTTGTGGCCCAGAGTGGCCGGCTGGCTCCTGAAATTCCGCATTGTGCAGGATGCCTCCCAGACCCAAGCTGGCACCAGTGCCAACTCAGGGCTGCTTTGACAGTGCCAAGTGTCTCCTGCAACCTGACATGAGGAACCTGGGCTGTTGAGTCTTGTTTCAGAGGGAAAAGTGTCTGGACCAGACCTGGAGACAACCTCAGCTCTGAAACCGAGAGCGTGTTAAAGCACTGAGATATTCAGCATTTCCACAGGATGTCCTGTGACACTGCAAACTCTGCTCTGTAAGGTGCAAGTTCATGTAGTGAGGGGTTTGGGTGTGGGTGGAAGGCACTCATGCAAACCTGAAGAAGTTTTGCTCATTACAGTAGCTTTGTTGGTGAGTTCTCATCCCAGACAAGGCTTTTCCAACCATGGCAACAAAAGAAGCCCCACAAAATATGAGAATAAATGATAAAATATGATAAAACAGGAGGAGAAAATATGAGATGAGGAAGGAAATGCAGAGGTTTGTCATGCTAGGGAAAAGAGAGGGGGTTTGTCATCAGAAAAGCAGAATTTGAGTTGGAAGGAGAGAAGAATTAATCCAGAACTCAACTGCTTCTAACAAGGGTTTTTCAGGGGCTGCCCTGATAGGAATGTACACCACACCTTACTGTTGAGAGCAGAGAGGGTTTGTCAGCTGGGGCTGAGAAGTGTCTTCTCCAGCTTCTCTAGCCTTTCTGGGCTTCCATTCTATCCCTTTCCCCAGGAAAACCAGTATGCCAGAGATGGCAGTATGTGGTAAAAACAAGGGTGTCCCAGCAGTGCACAGCCACATCTCTCATCCAAACACATCCCAGGGAATTGCAAAGGAAGAGTACGAGCAAAAGATATCTTGGAACATGCTCAAAAAAAAAAAAAAAATTAAAAAAATTTTCTTGCAGCTCTGCTCAAAATGGACTTTGGAGAAGACTGCCCCCTCTGCTCATGATCTGGATCTTTCAGATGAGGTTTGGGATGTCTACAGGAGCCAGCAGAGAAAAAGCAAGATTTCCCAAAATAAGCTTAATGAGAAGACAGCAATCTCTGGAGCCAGATTCATCAAAGGGCAAGTTTAGAGGGGAAAGTCTCCTGACAACACTGCTGGCTGTCTCTCCTCCTGTCTTCAGAGCTGGGAATAAAGAGTTGAAAAAACACTGGAATGTGATATCCAAGACATCCATTTCTAAAGGCCACAGGAAGGTAATGGGCTAGGAGAGGTGGGTAGCAGTCAGGAAATTTAGGTTTCACTCTTCCCTCTATGTGAGTGTTTCTGCACAGGTCAAAAGACTGTATCACATTCACCAGAACATCAATCCCAGCACTGGTCTTTAGGGAGTTTATGTCCTCAACTATGCAAAACAATCAAAGTCTAACCTAATATCAGCAATAATAATTCCAGTAATAATAGCAATGGAATTTTAGGGTCTTGGACTGTGCTGCAAATGCCAGGTACCCTTTTAAACGGACTTTAATGATCCTTGTGGGTCCCTTACATCTTAGGATATTCTATGATTCTATAAATTAGGCACTACCATTTCCACCATCTGTGCCATAAACCTCATTGTCTCCACATTTCTATGACTTGTCTCTAAGTCTTTAAAACTTGAAGACCCTGGCCCACAGTTTGTGAAGCCATTCATTTAAGAGATTCTGAGCAAGAAAAAAAAAACAACTCATGGAAAGGCTTTAAATACATCACTGTGGAATGATGATGGAAACACACCATTGTGGAAATATGTCATAAGAATGACTAAACCTGCAGCATGAGGCCAACAGCAACATTAAGGTGGCAGAAAGCATTTCATTTATTCCCATGCTTCCAGGAGCAACTGGCACCTTTGAGCTGTGTGGAGAGATTCTGAAGGGAGCACAGCTGTTTCTGTACACTGGGCTCACCATGAAGGAACACCAGCTCTGTTTGAACAAGCTGCTTCTGGTGGTGTCCTTTAGCAGTGATGCCCATTAGTGCATTCCTCATTACATGGGATGACAGACAGGAGGATGAAGCTGAGGATGGGCTAAGGGGAAAAAGGCACGTTCTCATCTGAGATGTGAAGTGAGAAAGGAAACCCTTTTCCTTTCTTGTTTGAAATGGCAAGATCCCTAGTCAAGCTGTTACACCAACAGGCTTGTTTAGAAAGAAAAAAGTTGCTACAGCAAATTGAAGAGAAGAATAAAAAAATGAAAAAAATAAAGGATTCCAGAAATAAACTAGAGCAGGGTGGCATGTGGAACAGAGCTGGGAAAACCCAAGGGCTATTTCCCTGGACCTGAAACAGCAGAGGCTTTCAAAAGCCACTGCTGACTTGGGAGGTGTCAGATAATCAGAGTCTTCTGACTGCCTCTCTCCTACCAGTGAGCCCCAAAAAACCATCCCAGGCTGGAGGCATCTGACCCATGTTCCCAGGAGCTCCAAAGATTCAGTGACTTCAGACAGATCTTGGCTGGGCTATGTGGCGAGATGAGATGACCAGCTTGTCTTCACCAGGCCCTGAGATCTCCCACCACAAAGCAGCATTCCCAGAACACTTTCCCCAGCCACATCAGCTTGTGGAGAGAAAACTCTCCCAACCGGAAAGGACAAATTAGGAGAACTCGATCCTTTGCCTGTGATGTCTGGCCTGAGCATCCCAGACACGCGCCACGCTGACGCCACCCCTCCAACCCAACCAAGGCGGGAGCAGGCCGGGAGGAACAGATAGTGAGAAGGATAAACAAACCTGAAGGACATACTTGTGGCATGACTCGGAAGGAATAGAAGCAAAAATTTCATAGAAATAGAGCATAAGGGTGGGGAAGGGGGAGAGAAAGTCTCCTTCACTCATCAAAGCTGCTCGGGGGACATAGACTTAAAAATAGCATCAATTCCTGACCTATGATATCTCGGAAAAATAGCCCCAAAGCCTTCCAGGCTGTCCAAATTCCAAGAGCCGACGTCAGCCCTATTCAGAGGGATATTCCTGCAGTCCCTCTTCTGGAGACATGATGTTTTTCTGGCTGTCGCCTGCCATTCCCTTGACATTAGCAACATTTTTTGTCAAGGCTTAATTATAAATAACTAATGTCCTCCATTGAGAGATCTGGATGGTTCAGGGATGTGTAAGGGTTAGAGGGAGCAGTTCCAGCACTGACAGCTGTTCAGATGGGTTGGATAGGCAAGGAGAAGAAAGGACCCTAATTTCACCTGCTATGGTACAGAAAGCACAAATATTCTGCTAACATCCCCAAAGATGTGAGCAGAACAATTCTAGAATGGGCAACTCCACTTCCCCTCAAACTACATTTCCTGCTGGCATCCTTAGGTTAGACAAAGAGCATCCAACTGGCATCTGACCCTTTTGCTTCCTGCCAAGGTCAGGCTCTCCACCTCCTTCAGTGCTTCTGTGATTTTCACCGAGGTGAAGGCAGAGCAGCCTTTGGTCTTCACAAACAGCCTAAAGCCTCCTCTGCTTCCCAAATCATTTTCCAATGCCTACAAGACTAGAGTATTCCAAACTAGATGATATTTACAGTAGGATGGGAAACCCAACATGGAAGCACAAAGGAAGGACAGAAGGGTACGTGAAGGTACAGCTATCAGCTGGAAGGAAGGAAAGAAGGAAAACAAACCAACCCCAAAGAACAGGGTAGAGGACAAAAGAGACAGAGATGGGACATCAGGTTTGACAGATTCAAAGTCAATGTTTTTCCAAGGGCATCCAAGCCAGCTGTGTGGTGATGCCACCTGGAGCTGGGGGAGCACTTGCAGCCCTGGAAGAGTGAAGCTTGCAAGAAGAGTATGTGCAACAGTAGAGAAAGATTAGGGATGGGAAGGCTATGGAATGACATTATTAGGCATGAGAATGGGAATGAGCACCATCCAAAATGATGGTATTTGAAGGGGTGAGCCCAAAAATGGTGGATTCCCTTACAACAGCAGATATTGGCTCAGAGTTCTGCTGAATGGCACTGTTTGATGGCCTGACACTAAGGCACCACACTGCATCCTGTTTTACTTGTATGAGGGGCTGTCATCGTGTGATGCTTCTTGCTGCTGGAAAAAGGAAAAGAAGATGGAGCAGCTTTAGTGACTGTCACCACAGAACAGCATAATCAGAGACTCCACTGCAGACTGAGAGGATCTCCACAGGTCATTCTGATCCCCCTGCTCAAAACTAATCTAATTAGATTGCACTGTTCAAGGTCATCTGGGGCCTCAACAGCCTCAAGGACAGAGGTTTCCCAAACTTTCTGGGCAATTTATTCTAGTGTCCAAGCATCCTCAAGTTAAAAATAATTTCTAATGTCTAATCCAAATTTCTTACATTCCCAATTATGTCCATTGCTTCCTGACAATTGTCTTCTTGGAGTCCTGCTCCATCTTCCCTGTGTCACCCCTTCATATCAAGGGAGAAAAGTCATCAGATGAAAGTAGATTTGCATGGTAAACTGTTACTGCAGTAGACCTTACTTTATTAAAGTCTAAAGAACCAAAGTTCCCTTTCTGAGCAGTTGAAAAAATCATACTCCACCTGTGATCCCAGACCTCCCTGGAGAAGTCACATTCTTTTCTCAGGCTTTTCCTTGGAACCTTTTGTCCTGACCACAGGGGAGACAACACCTTCCTAACCTGGTTGTAAGTCAGGCACTGAGCTGGCTTGGTCAAAGGAGAAGACTTGATACACCCAGGAGAGACAGAGCTGTTGCAGCTTTTCCAGCACAAATTTCTGGGAGCAACAGCAGGACCATTGCTGGTGGGCAAGTGGAAGAGAGGAGAGGATCTGCCAGCACAAAACACAGTCAAGCTGTAAAACAAGCCTGATGTGGGAGAAGAGCAAGAGTGGCACTTTTTAGTGACAGCTACACCATAACAGGAAGCCTTGGGGGCACAGTGGCCATGATGAGCAGGACACAAAAGATGGCACCTCCAAATGAAAAGCAAGGCCAGCACATACCCCCTGCAGTACCACAAATCAAACTGAATTCTCTGGGTACCACAAAGGGTGCAGCATGTAATGCCACAGGAATTCCACTGCAATTCAAAAATAGGAGTCTTTTCCCTGTAGACCTTTCAGAGGGGATGTGGGAGTGGGGTTGGGTGGAAGCTGTCCAAATGCCCTCCATGGACAACTGGAAAATACTTGAGACCCAGCCAGCTCCAGCTAACCATACAGCCTAAAGAAGTCACAGGGGATTCCTGGCACTGCTTTCATGTTTTTCAACCACTGCAAGGAAATTCCTCTTCCTACTTCCTGCAAGCAGAGAGGCTCCCTTTTCCCCCAAACCTCTGCTTGACAAATGAGGAATCCCTCAGACTTCCCAGAAATGAGCACCAGTCTGCCAACAACATTTTTAGTGTGGGGGTAAAACATTTCTCCAAGGCTGCAAAGGGTTAATGACAAACACAGCAACCTTGTCTCTGAACCACAGCTCAATCCACAAAGACAGGTGCTGATCCAAATGGTGTGAACATTTTGGGAGAACAGACTCTCTAAATTCATCTGTGAAGGGAGATGCTTCTCTAGGTGGTGAGCCAAAGTGGATATCTTCCATTTTGGCCCACCAAAGCACTCCTCTGTGTGTGACCCTGGCACAGAGGATGAGGAGTTACCTGCTCTGTTTCCAGACGAGGCTGGTGGTCATTCTCGTAATTGCAGATGCCTCACACTCTGGGTTTACCTGCCCCAAAAGTTCTGGCATGAACACAGCTGGGGGGATGCTGTGTTTTTGAGTCCTTCTGTACTTAGTGAGCCTATTTGCATCCCCATGACCATGTCTGGGAGCTCTGACTCCAGTCCAGCACACTGCTGGTACACCACAAACATTCTCTGCCAGCATCATGACAACTTGACAAGGCAGTAACATCCAAATGACTCTCATCTGGACAGGCTTTGGTAACACAGCCAGATACAAAACACATGCAAGATGGGAAGGGAAGGCTGAGAAAGAGCCAGACATTCCCCTGGGATCACGGGAAGCACAACACTGCTGGAATAATACCCTCTGTAGTGCTCAGGAGCCTTTCATCAACTTCACTGGGTGCTGGACTCCAGCCAAAGAGCATTTGAGTCCACAAGGGATGAGGATATCACACAGTTCTTGGACATGGCTGGAAAAATCCACCTCTGAGGCACCGGCAGCACGAGTAGAAGAGCTGCCATCACCAGCAGGACAGTTTAAGTTTTGCATGGGTGGCTGAGTAGATGCCAAAGAGGGTGGGAGGGCAAAACAGAATCCTTCAGGATCAGGAGGCTCCCTCATGTATGAGCCATTCCTGTTGGATTCAGAGATAACTCTCAATCTCCATGTGTGAGCATGGGACTGAGGCAGTAGGAGATGCTGAAGGGTCAGAGAGCTGTACTGGCAAAAGCTGCAGATGGGATCAAAAAGACACATTGTAGTTCAAGGCTATGACCCTTCCACAAGAGATTTACAGGGGACAGGGAGCTAGAGGGCTGCAGATTGCTAGCACACAGCTCTGTTACATCAGAGGGTAGTACACAACTCCTTGAGGTCAGATTTGGGAAAGAAATACATTAACATCAGTGTTAGACCAGAAAGCCTGCAGGGCATTTTGCCCTGAGATAGGCTGAAAAATAAGTGCTGCTAACAATGGCATGGCCCAGATATTCCTGGAAGTGTTGGCTAAAAGGTTGTTCACTAAATCATCACTGAATCAGCCAAAGGCAATGCTATTTTAGACCTGGTTTTGGTAAGCAGTGCACAAATTATGAAAGAGCAGATGAGAGAGAGAAAACTTGGCCTTAACTTGTAATGAGTGGATTCAGATCAACTTAAATGGAGGGATGAACAGAGGTCTTGAATGAAGAATTGAAAACCAGGACTGACCAGCAGACACTGCTGCATCATAGCTGTCAGGGAAATGGAATGCCCTGAAATGAAGCTGACTCCAGTGAAAACAAAGAGTTAAAGATCCTTTCAGAAATAAGGGCAAAAGAAGGAAGAAGCAGATCTGCTGAGGAGCTGAAGCTCAGTGTAATTGAGGTGCATCTCTGGACAAAATTACAGTATGGTCGCAAACCTTTTTCCACGTTTGACTACATGGTAGTGGAGCAGAGCTCAAGATAAAGACAAAAAAAGCAAAAAAAAAAAAACCCAAAAAAACCAAAGGTGGCAGCAGTTGGATTGGGGCTGAAGTGTCAGTGGGACTGGGTGGATGACAGACCACTGGGGAGGTGGCAAGTCCCAACTCCAAAAGCATGGGATATAGTAATATGTAGGAATATAGAGCAGGGGGCAAAAAGCAAAAGGGAAGTGTGCAGAAATACAAATATTCGTAGATAAAACTCAGTGGATGTAATACACTTGCAGGGAAATGCCACCTTGGATCCAGAAGGACTGGAAAAGAGCTGATAGGGGACTTGCAGAGATGTCTGAGAGGGTGAACAAGGATGACAAGGAAACACACTGATTGAGTTGTCCTCTCTCTAAAGTCCTGTTCCCACCTGGTTCTCTCACCTTGAAAGGGGATGAACTGTTTTTGTGGTTCTAGGAGAGTGCTCTTGAGAACTCCTAGCACTCACCCCTTTAGCCTGCATGGAAGTGAATCCCTCCTAACTGAGCTTTGGGCCAGCTGCAATTTTACTCTTCAAAAATCTGAAACCTTTGTCTTAGCACTAACCACCAGCACTGTAGCAGAATCCAAAATCCACAATATTGTGATCACTGCAGGCAAGACTACCACTAGCCAAGCTCTTACAGGCCAGGTATGATTGGTTTGTGAGTAGCAAGTCCAGCAGTGCCTCATTCCTGGCTGGCACATCCAACACTTGTGTGAGGAGCAGACCTCTACACATTCCAGGAAACTTATGGATGATCTGTGAGCTGCTGTATCATTCTACCAACAGATATCTGGGAAATTGAAGTCACCCAGAAGAACAAAGTTGTGATGACTCAGAGCTTAAATTACTCAAATATTGCTTTGCTGGCCTTATCATCTTGGTTTGGAGGTCAATAGCAGATCCCTACTGTAATATGTCCCTTGGAGACAGCTCCTCTGATCCTGACTCAGAGGCATTTGACAGGACTTCCACAATCATCACAGCTGACTTCCATACAAAGTTCTCCTTAACACAGAGCAAAGCCACAGTCAGGCATCAAGGAGTTGTCTTTGCCTCTGGCATCAGAGCAGGACACCTGGTTTAGAGGAAAGCTGTGTTAATTCCTCCCTACCAGCCTGCCCAGAGACTGTTTGCTTCTCTGCCACATGCTGCTTTCCTCTCTGGATCTTGTTATAGCTCTGTTGACAGCTTACACGCAGGGCAAGAGGGCAGAGATCAGTTTTAAGGCAGGTTGCATGTTGGTACTCATGTTTTAGGGTCTGAACTGAGGATGAGAGCTGAATACAAGAGAATAAGCCTCAGGAGAGGTTAACCCCCAGCTGTGTTCTCACACCATAGTGGGCACCCTCAGGACACCAGTGCCAACGGAGAGCACATGTGCATCAAATGCTGGGATCACAGAAAAACACTGGGTTTGTGATATTTGTGGCCTGAGGGCAGGCTCACTGCCTCGCTCAGCTGCTTGCTGCCACGCACATAATGGGCACCACAGCCTGTCCAAGGGCCCCTGGGGATGGCTGTGCTGGGAATCCCAGCACATCTCCATGTGTCTGTGTAGGCTCCCCAGATAGCCCTGAGCTACCACCAGCCCTGGCATACCTTTGGAGGAAATAAGGTTTTTGAGACATACCCACTGGGACTCAGACAGCATTTTGTTCAAGTTGCTTTTCAGTTTCCAAAAAAAAAAAAAAACCCAAAACCAAAAAGCTGATGGTTGTGGCTATTTGATAGACCTGTAGTCATTCTCTCCTGAGCTCCTGGAGGAGTCAGTCCTGTCCTGCAAAAAGCCCCAAGGCCAACCACCAATAACCCCAAGTGGTTCTGCTGCCTGACACAGAACCCACTGCAAGAGAAAGTCCCACAACACTTGTTCTAGGGATGACTGTCTGCAGTTCATCCAGGAACACAAACCCATAGATTCCTCTCCACCTGTCTCAAATTAAACTCTCTTAGGGAGGAAAGGACCAATTCAGTCCACTGCCTGCTCCATTCCCATCACAAATACCATCCAACACCACCACACTGCTGGAGGGGAAGGGGTGTCTTTTCCATGAGAGGCCTCATGGAAGCATCAAGACACGGCCCCATAGCACAGACATCATCCCTAACAGGAGAGGTCTTGGGGAGACAGCAGCAGGAGGAAGAGGAGCGCTGGGCCAGGCACACACAGCAGAGAAATCCAGGGCTGTGGGAGGGAGCAGAGTGAAGCTGATTGAAGGAGGCATGAAGGGAGACAAACAAGGGAAGCCTGGCCTCTGGCTCTGCAGGGACTGCCTGACCTCGCCTCCAAGGGGCACGGCAGCTTCAGGCTGACGCCGGCGGTGAGCCTGCGGCCCGAGAGCTGCTGCTGCTGCTGCCAGAGAGGGCAAGCTGCACAGCCCCAGTCTGAAAGGACAGCTGGGGCACAAAGCTCCCCATGCTCCTCTGCCCAGCCAAGATGTGGGACCCCTTCCTTCTGCACTGCTCTTCCCCCAGCCTTGGTGCATGTCCTGGAAACTGCCCGTTCCGCTCTGCTCTTGTGAGACCCCACCTGCAGTGGTCCAGAGCTGCAGCATTTGGGGCTACCAGGATGACAAAAATGTGGTCCTGTCAGGGTGAGCCCAGAGGAGGCCACAGAGGTGATCAGAGGGCTGGAGCACCTCTGCTGGGCAGTGTTAAGCAACATAGGAAACCCTGTGCCACCACTTGGTCCACAAATCTAGTGTTTCTTACAGCACCTCAGCCCTAAAGCATAATTTGTTTCTGCCAAACAACCAAACTCTACACACACTTGAAATTTAACTCAAAATAGGCTAAATGATCCCAAAAATCTCCTACAGGAGTCTGGCTTTGAGCTTATGTTAGCACTACTGATTCAACCCATGAACCTTCCTTTTCACCCCTCAGGGAAGACAAATCCATGCAAGTCCCATAAACTTCCTGACTTATATGACAATTCTCATGTTGCTTAAGCATAATGGGCCATCAACTTTCCCCTGGGATAAATTTGGCCTGGCAAACTGTCTTTTAGTGCTCTACATCTTGGGGGAGTTGATAGCATTTAGGGTTTATTTTAATGGGAGTCAGTAGCCATGATCAATTGTAAAAGCTCTATTTCCACGGAAATGGGAATTTAATAGATTTTTGAAAACACTGGTTATTGACCCAATGGGCCTTAATGGCTTAAAAACAATCTGATTGTCGTGTGTATGAGTAAATGTGTGTGATTTTCAAATGAATACTGGAATAGGTAGTAAAAACCCATTTAAATGGCAGGAACCTGGTCAATAGGGAGTCTCCATTTGCGTGCTTGGCTTTTCTATTTCTATCCGAGTGAATCACGGCCATCTCTTCCTCGGAGAGGCTTACCATTTCCTCATGGCTGAGATCATCCTGAAGCACATGGCCCATCTGAGCCCCAGGAGGGTCTGGGGATGTCTTTCATTAGACCAGGCAATGATGCAGAGCTCTCAGAACAGCCGGGCTCCCAGATGCTTCCACGGTGGGAGCGGAGCATGCATGGACCATCTCTCATGGATGATGCACCCATTGCTCACAGGGCAACTCCTTGGGAGCTCAGAAGACATGTGTGCCTCAGACTCTTGGGTTTAAACTCAACCTACAGGCTCCTTCAGGGAAATTCCCAGGCAGAAATCTTGGTTTGTCTGGGGTTGACATATATCAAAGACATCAACAGGAGCAAACTCCAAAGGAATGCACTAATTGCTAAGAAGCAATGGACAGACTAAACCCTGATATTTATTCCACTGACTGAAGGCCCCCTGCTCCAACTAGGGCATGTATTAAGGGTTATCACCCCCAAAAGCTCTCCAAGGTCTACCAAGCACAAGGCTGCAGTTATTCCTCATTTTTCCCACCATTGGAGCAGCTCCTTCCTGGCTGCCTTTTTTGTGAGGCTGCAGGAACAAAGAGACCTAAGATTTTTACCTCTGTGAAACCAAACTGAGGGTTCAGTGACCACAAAGAGGAGATCCAAGGACAGGTGTGCAGTACAGGAGGGTTGGCAAGATCCCTTAGAATAAAGCAGAAAAATCCCCAAGAACATGAAAATTCCCAAATTTCAAAGGGACATCTGTTCTCCTGATCCCTCTAACCTTCTCCTTCAAAAATACAATTAGAGAGTTCAGAGCCACAGACTGTTGCCTCTTCTGTTGTTCTCATCACTGGAATAAGCAAAGGAGACAAATACTCCAGGCTCCCCACCTGCTTCCACCCCAGTAATGCATCTCCCACTTCCATGTTCAAGTACCATGGGTTGGTTGAGGTTGGAAATGACCTGGAAGACCATCTCATTCCACCCCTCTGCCATTGGCAAGGACACTTTCCATTAGACCAGGTTGCTCCAAGCCCTGTCCAGCCTGGCCTTAAACATTTCCAGGGACAGGGCAGCCACAGCTTCTCTGAGACATTATCCTTGACAACATGGAAAGAGCTGTAGTTGCAGGGAGTTAGTAAAAAAAAATTGAAAAGAATGAGTTAAAGCTGCAGTTTGGAACCATGGAGGGAATGAAAAAGAGCTCTGCCTGGGAGAAAGGCAGTGAGGCAGCAGCTCAGGGAAGGAGAGGGGTCCAGCCTTGCCCTCCAAAGCCCAGCTGAGGCAGCATCCCAGCTCCAGCACCCACCACCAGCCTGGGAGAACTTGCTATCCACAGCACAGGGCGAGCACTCACCTTCCTTTGGCAAGGGGTCACACAGTGTGTGGGAGAGAGGGCAAGCAAGAAGCAGCAAGGGAAAAGGAGAAATGTGTTTGCAGCCCTGTGTGGTTTTGGGAGGCAGAACTCAACGGTGGCAAGTTATTCTAGAGCCTCTTCCAAGCCAAACAAAGTCAGGGATGGTTCCCTTTCTGTCTGGATTGTTTGTTTCTAAGCAAAATGAGGAAAAACACCCCAGGCCAGAACAAAGTTTTACAGGTCTTTTTTTGCCTAAGGTTGCACAGATCAGCCTTGTCCCACCTAAGCTACAAGAACAGATCTGTAAATCAGTTATCTTACTTTTTGCTTACAACAATGTTCCTGGCTTAGGGAAGCCTTATGGCTTTTGAACTGAGGTGTATCAGGAGGCAGCTTAGTCCTGACAGAAGGCATGGCTGGCAAAGAGGGGCCAGACCACAAATGGGTTTCTGCATGGATGCAAAAGGCAGAACCCTGAGCTTGAGGCCATCTCCAGAAACAGCCAAAGTGACAAGGAGGGGAAAAAAAAACCAGTCTCTCTTCTTCATCCAGCCTCAAACTGACAAGCAGGGCAGAAAAGGCACCACAAACACTGCAAGGATTTCTGCTGGTGCCAGACAAGCCTGCAGCCAGCTGCAATGGGCATCCCCATCCACCAGCAGGGCAGCATAGGCAATAAAAGGGTGGCAGAAGATCAGGGTGATGCCCTTCCAGTCCCTGGTATGTAACTTCTGCTCAGATTCCTGGGCACTGGCAGGATAAGGATGCTGTAACAGGCAGGCAGTGGATCAATTTGCTGAGCAAGGATGATGCTCCCAGGGCATTAAGCTAACTGCTCAAGAGGAACCACACAGCCCTGTGGTCAATAAACCCCTCCTTGTGCACTCTACACCATGATGGCAATGTCCAAGATCCAAAACATTCACCCTAAACTTCTCACTGAAGGGCAAAATCTTATAACCATGATATTGGTAAGGAAAGGGATTGAGACAGAAGAAAAGAAATCTGTTCAAGCCAAACATCTCCAACTTGCTTTTTATATGCATTTTTTTAAGGGTAAAACCAAGTCCCAAGCCTCCAACTTTTTTTAGATCCAGGCAACTGAGTGTCCCAGCCAGAGCAGAAAGTGCACAAGCTAGTATTCTAAAAATGCCTTCCTCACAGATATAAAAAGGACATGAGATAATTTGTTGGGGAAATTCTGTAGTGTAACAATCATACATTAACAGAAAAAAAAAAATATAAAACCAAAGCTGCCTCTCATCCCCAGCACAGCCCTCAAGAGGCAACAGTCACAAACATTCAGCATCCTTGTCCATCTTCAAGCCTCCACAGCAAGTCCTGTGCTTCACACCATCTCAGTTGGTTTGGGTGCTGCTGGACTCACCCCACTGCCCTCTGGAAGGGGGCAATTTGATTTCCTAAATAACAGTGGTGGCTGGGCCAAGGCAAACCAAGAGCAGTGTGTTATACCAAGAGCAGTATGACTCCCCTGGCTTGGGCTGAGGCTGCCAGCCCGGGGCAGATGGAACCATCCCAGAGCCCTGTCAGCGCCGGGTGTCCCTGCCCATGGCTGCCAAGCTCCTGCCACCCCGGCTCCCGGGGTCTCAGGGGCCTGGCCAGGGCCTCGCTGGTGTCCCTCACCCACGGGCAAGGGCACAGCAGCATGAGGAGGAGCCCTGGGGAGGCCTAACAAAGAGTGACCCCTCCCAGCCGTGGGACACACGCTGTTCCTTCACAATTGCCATCCCAACACAATCAGCCCCCCTCGAGTGAGCCCCCGAGTCGGCGGGGTTTGCAAGAACAATAGCTCACATCTGGGACAGATGTTTTCCCCAAAAGCACCCCGACTGCCCACAGCCACGGGGCAGGGGTCTGTGCCCTCGCTCACACGCAGATCATGTTCTCCCTCTCCCACAGAGATGTGCTCACCCCCGGGGAACCGAGCAGGTTCCTCCAGGAACTCGCTGCCTGGCAGCTCCATGCTCACAGGAAGGCTGGGAGCGAGTGAGACTCATCCTCCCACAGAGGCTTGTTGGGAATTAACCCCAAGCTTGCTACCTTGGCAAGAAAAAAAGTGCATTACTGTGATTTTATTTCCAGATTTAACACCCCCCAAAAAAGCAGGGAAGATTTGTGCACATCAAGATGGGACTGGGAACCTCCCCTTGTAGCTACTAAACACCTCTACACTCTTGTGCTGCTCTTCCAGCCCCACAGGGTAACACAGCAGAGCTCTGGCCCCACCAGAGGGTATCACATGAAATGCTCTGACTTTGGAAAGTGCTCCCCAGAGCCTGCACAGGCCCTTGGATGGCAGCACCTCAGTACACAGTTATTTCCCTCTGGAATGAGGTAATTTCTGCCATCCCTCTGCCCTCCAGCTGTTGGATGGGCTGAGTCAGACCCTGGTGTGCCTCCCTTAGAGGGGGTCTCCCTGCTGGAGCCACCACCACCCCCTCCTCTGCCACAGCAATACAGGCCCCCACCATCCCAAATCCTCTCTCTTGGCAGCAAAATCCCACTGCTGGGCTCCTGCAACTAAGCAGTGGTAACATCCCAAATACTCTCCAATCAGAGAATATCTATATCCATACTAACCAACATTTTGAGAAGGTCAAAAGCCCCAAGAAGGTCTTCACCCCCAAGCCAGGGCTCTGGGTAGGCTGAGGCACCTTCACGTGGGTGTAGCCTCCAAATCTCATCACAAGCAAAAGACTTGGGGAGGCATCCTGCCCACCTGATATAATGGGCTCTACCAAAAACATTCCCTCTATTTTTGCTAGGTTAAAAACTGTTTCCTGTTTCCACAGGAAAGCTCAGAGAGAAGGGACTTGCCTACAAGGAAAGGACCAGTTTTCCAATAAGCTCAAATCCAAGCAGTCACAAAACTTTAAAGCATCCACCAACAAGCCATCAGGCTGCAGCAAAAAATCCTGTTTACCACTGCACCCCCACAGTCCCAGCAAGTGTACTAGAGATTAGAAGCAGCAAGCTCAGAAGCCAGTGAACCCATCACTGCCACTTTTGGTGCTCCCAAAGCACTCCCCTCCTCACCACTTTAAAGCCCCAAGCCCAGCACTTGAGGCTCTTTGGATACAGCAGGACAATGTTTGGGCCCATGCCAGTAGGACTCCAAGAGGTGCCAGAGAGAGCTCAAAAGCAGCCAGAGCTCAGGTTCTGAGCAGGGAACCTCCTTGCCATGCATTCCTCATGGGACCAACATAGTCTCTGCCACTCTACAGGCAGGGAAAAATCACTGAAAACACCCTCTGCCATCCACCCTGCAAACAATCAACCACCACAAGCAGCAGACACCATCACCAGTTGAGTGGAAACCCAGGGCACTGGGAATATTTCTCTATCTGCTCTGGGGCGCACTGACTTTGGCCCTCATTCAAGGAGAAAATTTCCCAGACTTCAAGATGGACTGCAATCCACAAAAGTCTGAAATAGATTATAGAGAGCAGTGTAGGTGTATCACTTGGTGAGAAATTGAGGGTTTGGGATTTTTAGTTTGTTGTGGATGGAAGCAAGATGGAGGGCACAGGGTGTTGTCCTGGGTTTCTTCTTCATGCTTCTTCTTCCCTCTTCTTCATGGGTTTGGGTGGCATTTTGTAATTGGGCAGAAAAGTCCCCAATGGGGCTCTTTGGGATCAGTTATTGGGTTAAAAGGGAAAATAATCTGGGTGTCAGTTCTTAATTGGATAGTTTAGTCTTGATAGACCTTATGACAAGAGATTGTTGGCCATTTTGTGCCTTCTAATGAAAAGCTGCCCAACTCCCACTAGTGAGACTGTTTTACTGATAAGAAATAATAAACACTTGAGTCTGAACATGAGCTTCTGTCTCAAGTGCCTTCAATCCAGACCCAGAAAAACCAAGGACTGGTACTGCCACACAGCTGAATCTGTTCTCTGCAACAGCATCAGTGGCCTGAGGTCATATGCAAAGCTTTTGCAATAACTTTGCATGTTCCTGCCCTCTTTCACAGTAAGAAAGACCTGGTAAGGTTTCCTTTAGTAGGGGAAAAAGAAGGAAAGGGAGCAGCTAATTGGAATGCTGTTTTACCATCTGGCTGGGATTAAGGCCTGGGCAGGTCAGCTCTGGCCCCAAGACGCCTCATTGCCTCACTGCTCTCAATTTGACACCCTTTATGCTCTCAGGTCCAACGACATGCAGCTGGACATCTCCTGACAAGGCTCAGGTGCATGGGGACACCTCGGAGTGATTCCTCCTTTCTCGTGGTTGTCCACCAGAGACTTTCAGGGAGGTTAATCTGGATCAGCTTTTGAAGGCAAGGCTTAAACTGCAGGAGGCTCCCAAGCAGCCTTAACCCAATTAAGCACCAGTCCCTTAGGAGGAAGGCCAGCTGAGCTCACATTAAAGCCCATCAAGTGCCCAGTTAATCAGGTACATTTTAACATCACAGCTTTGGTCATCCCAGCAGAGGCCACCGAGCCTGGAGACACCTCATCATCTTTCACCTCCTTTTGTCACTCAGGTTATTTCTGCCATTACTTTGGGCAGCGAGATGAAAGGCCCAGCAGCTCTGCCCTTACCCACTTTGCTCTCCAGACTCCCCTCCGGTTTTTCTTTTCACATTAACTGTGTCACACACCAGATTCTCATTGACTAAGTGCCCGAGGGGGACCCTCGCTGAGTGTTAATTGCTGCTAATGAGCTGTTGCTGCTTTCCTTCCAAGAGCACCAATTACAGCAGCGCTCCAGCTCTGCAAGAGGATGGGAGCCTGCTGAAAATTAAGGCAAATTTTACTCCAGACCCCAACACTGGGCTGCCAGCAACTCCTGGAAAACGCTTGAAGTCATGCGAGGGGTGATAGTCAGTAACTCTCCTGATGATGCCTGTCCCCTTGCTCCTCATAAGGTGGACCAAGGGTGAATGGGAAGTGTGCGACCTGCTTCCCATGTCTCCTGTTGGGCTGCCTTGCAGGGATGTGTACATACAGCTCTCCACCCGAGTTCTGGCTTTTGTCTCCCTCCAGCCACAAATGCACAGTCCCACTGGTGGGTTTCACCTGTGGGTGGTGGCCCAGCTGTGTCACAGCTCAGCAGGACTTGTTCCATGTGCTACCACAGCAGGAGGGACTCAGCAATGTGTTCCAGTGCCCACTGATATCATTTCAGCATCAGCCCTTATCTCAGCTTCTGCCTCAGCCACCAGAGTTATCACAGAACCCTGGCATGGGGTGGGTTGGAAAGACCTCAAGGATCAACTCATTCCAACCCTTCAATCGAGATCAACTCATTCCTGCCCTTCCAAAGGCAGGGACACTTTCCAGTGTCCCAGGTCCATCCAGCCTGGCCTTGAACACTGCCCACAGCTTCTCTGGGCAACCTGTGCCAGGGCCTCACCACCCTCACAGGGAAAAATTTCCTCCTGATATCTAATCCAAACCTGACTCCTTCAGCTTAAACCCATTCCCCTTTGTCCTGTCACTACATACCCTTGTAAAAAAAAAAAAAAAAAATAAAAAAAAAATTAATCTTTCTTTCCAAATCTCACTTGCCTCCCCTGGGTGAGGGTATAAGCTGGCACCAGCTGTAGCCCTGGAATTATAATGAGATGTTCACCAGCTAAGAAGCACTGAAGCCACCACTGTTCCTCAGCTTTTTCCTCTAATTTACCTCTCTCTAAGCTGCAGCCCAAGAGGGAATTTTAAATCAGAAATGTGTTAAAATGGGAAAAGCTTCTGCTTGAGTGCTTACAATTGTGAAGGACAAGACATAGTGTTGAGACCCTTCACCGAAATATATTGAATCTGTCTACAGTGCTGCTAAGAAATTGCCCAGCCTCTCACTCTGACTTTCTCAATTCAATTATTTTTGGCTGTAGTAAGAAACTTTCACATCCAAATCACTCTTTGGAAAAGCCTTAAAATGAAGGAGAGATGATTTAACCCATGAAAAAAGATGCTAAGATTTTTGGTCTTGTCATCTAGATCTGCATCTAAGTTCTCCAGCTGCCCTGCTCATTTAAGTACAACACCTTACAGCAAACACAGCAGCACTCAGCTCTGCCTGAACAAAACCCCCCTGCTTCCATGTCTTGGGGTTCACCCACCAATTTTGGGGAACAACACAAACCTGGCCATGGTCTTTGGCAAGCACAAGTTCACCTCAGTTTTCCCCAAACACACACTACCATTTTCCCAGTGGTTTTCCCACAGATTTATTCTTCCTCAGAAACCATCCTCAGCAGGGGTGAGCACAGGGAGGGTGGGTGTCCACTAGCATCACCAGACTGGATGGGGATTTGAGCAATCTCGTCTATGAAAGGTGTCTCTGACCATCACAGGAGGGGTGAAACTGGATGCACATAAAAGTCCTTCCCACCCAAACCATTCAATGACTCCTTTTTCCTGTGATCTCTGAAGGAGCTAGCCAAAAGCAGCTCAGTAGACCTCAGTGGCAGCAGGATTCAACCCATGCCCCCTCATTTCCCAAATGCCAGGCACACTGGATTTCATTTTTCTGGGTTTAGCCTACAATCAATCATTCTTGTTCTCTGCGCAGACCAATGAGGTCTGCGGAAAGAAAATTGCAAAAGATTTGTTATTTCCCTAGTGTTCCCATTTTCCCATTCCTTTCCCACAGAAGCAAGGGGGGTTTTTTTGTTCTGTTTTGTTTCCCAACTTTCAGGGGAAAATCCTGACAAATGGAAGCCCTGATTCATACCAGCAAAAATTTGGCCTTTTTCAATTTAAGGTGGAGCCCTTCTTGTCAGAGGATGAAAACATTTCTCTAACTGCACACAGAGGCAAGGACAAAGCCTTTGCCCTGCCAAAACCAAGGCCAAGTGGTGCCGGGTGCTGATGGCCACCACAAGTGGAGGGAGAGTTGTTGTGGAGGCTTTTCATCTGCTCCATGAGCAGGAAAGCACTTCCATGCTGGCTCACAGCATGGGAAACAAGGGGACAGGTGGTCACAGGGTGGCAATGGTGGCTGTCACCAAAGAGACTTCCAGAGGTGGGAAAACATCTGGGGAGGGTTGCTTGGGCAGGGACACAGTGTGAAGAACCGTTCCCCATCCTCCTCCTGGGTTTTCTCAGGCAACTTAAGGATGGGTGAGAAGGACTCAGGAAGGGAGGAGGGAAAGTGCTGCTCCTCTCTATGACCAGCGCCCAAACACAGAGCCTACTTCCCTCCTCCCTCTGTGCCCTGCCTGGGAAGGAACAGAAAGAAGCAGACTTGGGAAAAAGGGATTCACGGCTCACAGCCTATCTGCTCCCACAGCCCAGGGAAACAAAAGTGAAGGAGAAAAAAGATCAAAGGGCAGATGTGCCCCTAAAACCTTCCCTTGTAACTTTTCTTGACAGGTGCTGCCATCTGTGCTGCACCGCTCCTGCTCCAGTGGGCACCTCTACCTGTCACCGGGAGCCAACAGCAGGGAATGAGTTTACTCTGACACTGAGACAGAAACGGCTTTAAATGAAACAACAACAAAAAAAAAAAAGGATAAAGCCATTATTTTTTTTCCTCTTCCCCATCTCCATACAGAAAGTACATTTAGCAGAGCCCTGAGGGCTGGAAGCCATCAACAGGGCTGTGGCACTTCATGACTCCAGTAGGTGGGTGCAAGTCACTGACTGTACCCAGGACACTGTTCCAAACAACCCGGGGTCCCCATCATGTGATTGGATCTTCCTCTCCATCCCCTTCCTCGCTGCTGACTCCAAAGACCTCTGGGAGAGCAAGGGTCCCCTAACACAGCATGTTGATGCTCCATGGGTTTTAGTCCATGCAGATTTTCAAAGTGTTTTGCACCTGCAGCACACATTAAAGGAAGACGTCCTCCTCCAACCAAGGGAATCGCCTTGTGGGCATCACTCCCTGGGGCAAGATTCAGAAAGTTGTGGGTAGGTGTGCATAAGCCTTTCCAAATCCTGCACCTCGCAACAAGCACTGCTGGCCTGCCTCCTTCTCCCCACTTCAGCAATCAAGAAGGCATTTTGAACACAAATTAAGAAATCAGGCTTTAGACACATCCAAGGAAGGTGGGAAAGGCAGCAATTCCTCAACTACATGCCACGCAGGGGATCAGGGTAAGCAATATCCTTTGCATGGGCTGCTCTGCCCACATTCCCACTGGTGTGTAACCAGAGGCTGGCAGCTCTGCCCCGGGAATGCCCCTGGGCGGGGGGAGGAAAAAACACCCACTGGCAGGGTTTCACAGAAGGGTGCCATGTCCCACCGTAGAATTTACTCCTTTTGATGGCAAACACACCCATCCCATGGCAAAACTCCTCTCTCCCTTCCCAAAGCCACCGGTCAGAAGCAACACCCAGGCGCAGAGCAGTGCCGGGGACAGGGCGCATCCCCTCCCTCCATGTACCACCCCCGCAACCCCGCACCTACCGCTGGGGCGAGTCCGGGTCGAAGCACGTCCTGGCCACGTCGGTGGCCCGCGGGTCGCAGCAGTCGCCGTCATCGAAGTCGTCCAGCATGTTGTTGCACTCCATGTGGCAGACGCCGTCGCGACGCTTCCAGGAGAAGCAGCGGCCAGGCCTCCGGCAGTCGCCGCCGTCGTAGCCCGTGAGGGGGTGCTCGCACTCGGGGTCGCAGCGCTCGTTGCCTACCTTGCTGGGCTCGCAGCCCAGCAGCACGGCACGGCGGCGCAGGGAGGAGTTGTGCACCTCCAGCAGGCTGAGCTGCCACGAGATGTTGTAGGGCCGGAAAGCTTCGCTCAGAGCGCGGTGCTGCCGCCAGATCTGCTCCCAGCTGACTGTGGGCCGCCCGCCGTCGTCCTCGGCCAGGTTCACCACGCGGTACCGCGCCACCTTCCAGCTGCGCAGCGGCCAGTGCTGGTTGTAGTGCGACACCAGCTCCACGTTATCGCAGGCGGTCTGCCCGCAGGCCGGGGGGCCCAGCGGCCGCAGCACGGGGGCTGGCGGGGCCAGCAGCACCCACTGCTGGGGAAAGGCACCCTCCCGAAAAGGCGTCCAGCATTCCTCCGGGGCGGCAAAGCCAGCGGCCAGAGCCAGCCCTGCCGCCTGCGCAGGCACCTCCTCTAGGAAGGAACGCTGGAGGTGGGACTGGGCCAGGGCACCACGCCACAGGGCCAGCCCAGCCAGGTGTCCGCGGAAGGTGTGGTTGGTGCCCCAGGCGTCGCCGCCGAGCAGCAGCGTTTGGCAGGAGGACATGAAGGCGCTGTGCAGCGGGCCCTGCTGCCCGCCCGAGCGGCCCACCCGCACCCCGTCCACGTACAGGGCCATCCAGCGCCCATCGTAGCTGGCGGCCAGGTGTGTCCATGCCTCGGGGCGGTAGCGGTGGTGCGAGGTCACCTCGGTGGCTCTGGCGGCCCTGTCCGTGCGCAGCGAGAAGAAGAAGCGAGCGTCCTTCTTGCCGCCGAGCTGCAGGGCGCGGATACCCAGCGCCCAGCCCTTGTCGCTGGCGGAGTGCGAGCAGTTGTTGAAGACACCTGCAGCAGGTCGGGGACAGGGATGGAGAGAGAGAGGAGAGCTGGTAAGGACCAGAGAGCATCGCCACTCCGCCCTGGAGTCCTCGGCAGCAGGTAAATGAAGGTGGGCAGAGGCTGGGCCGTGGAGTGGCACTCCAGCCCCCATTCCAGATCATTTGGATGAGTAGGTGGAGCAGGCAGGGAGAATGGCAGAGCCAGAGAGGCAGGATGGAGAGGGGAGGAGGAGTGTGGATGGGAGGAGAGGCTGAAGAGCGAGGTGTTTCTGAGTTGCTCTCTGTAGGAGTACTCTGGCGGGATGGGATTAAAGGCTAAGCTTTTTATCTGTGAGCCAAAGCTTTTAAGAATTAGAGCGCAGCAACCCAAAGCAATACAGGCTCCTCCAGGGACTGCTTCCCCAACAGCTTCCAGACAGATTTACAGCTCTGGTTTATGCTCCAGTTTCCCTCCCAGTCATGCATCCAGTGCTGGCGGGAGAGGGTTGGAGAGGGCTGTGCTGCCTCCAGCCTGGCCAGCGCACTCCTCAGCCCCTAAGGCCACCTGAACACAAATCTACTCCCAGGAATAGCCTCTCCCCTCTGTGCCCAAGCATGCTGCAAACCTGTTTTAGGCTGGGCAAGACCTGGAGCTGTGCTGACTTTCCCCCCAGACTGCTGAGTGCCCACGGCAAAGAACCAGAGGCTTACAGGCACAGAAAGCCACTGGGAATCAGTGGCTGTAAGACACTTAAACACTGGAAAGGATAAAGGGACCTGCTGATTGAAATCAATGCCTCTGGGCTCCTAAACCACCACAGCCACGACATTCATGCAGGTCATTGGCAGAGGTAAATGTGCTTGAAGTCACTCTTTGAGCAGTGGTGTCTTCTGGGGCACCCTGCTCTCCCATTCATCACCCCAACAAAGTGTCCCAATGCTGACAAAACCTGCTGCCATGCCCAGAGACACTTTATATTCCTGCTGAGGTATTCCTTATCCTCCATCCTGCTTTTCCTGCCCCTCACTGTGCCATTCCCATCACATACACTGTCTGCCCATCCTCATGGCATCAGGACCTCGTGGTCCAAAATGAGGAGTCCTGCCTGTGCCTGGGGATGCCCCACCTGTTGCCAGAATTGTGAAGAGGCCAGTAGAGAGAAGCAGAGGTGTAGAGCAGAAGCAGCTCCAGGAGGAGCAGGATGTCCTGGCTCTCACCCAGCGCATGTGTCTGGAGCCAGGTTACCATGACCCCACGTTTCCCCTTACGAACACAGCTGGCAAAGGCCACACCAAGCCCTGCTGCAGCCCAGGAAGCAGCATCCCTCCCTCCATCCATCACTTTCAGCAAGGGCGAGCTGGGTGGTGGCCTCTAAACCATCCCAGGGCCGTCACCACCCTGGGCAGGGATCTCTGTCCCTGCTCACTACAAAGGCAGCCACGCACAAAGCCTCCGTGGGCGGATGGGCTTGGGCCAACTCCTGTTTTTGGGTGGATTGTGAAAGGGAAGCACAAAGACCAGGGGAAGCTGAGACCAGGAGAAGCCAAAAAGCAGGAGGCCAGCAGAGGAGCCCTGCAGAAGTGAGAAGGCAAAGCTGGAGAGTACTTTTGGGCTGAAACATGCACACTCAAAAGCCATCTTTTGGTCCTCATGGGGTTGAGGAAACAGGGCTTGGTACCTTCTCTCTTGGGAAAATTCATGCAGTTCACCTTGAAATTATTCAGAGTGCCCCAAATTTGATTAAACCCCAAGACAAAAATGGGAAGAACAACATTAGGGGTGGAACACCCCTTGGGCTGAGTGTCAGGCTATCATCCTCACAAACCCATGCTGGAGCCAACCCATGGCTGGCAGTGCCTGATGAGTTCAACACTGCCCAAAAGAAATTTAAGTGAGCCCAGGTATAAGGACTTCATCAAAGTCCTCAAAGGGATGTAAGTAAGGCCAAAGCCACCTCTACAACAGCAAATCAGTGCATCCTAGGCATGGTCAGGGATGACATCTCCCCATCAGCAGCAGTGAAGGTTCTGCAGGCAGAGCAGCATGTCCCACAGCTGACAACCACTGCAGACTAGTGTAACAAAAAAGGTGTAGCACCAGGTCCGGACATCTCTCAAGGGCCTTCATGAGAAATCATCAGGGGAGCAGTTTGAGGACCCCAGGGTTTGCCAAGGAGCTTGGCATTTTGTGCTGAGGCAACCCACCCAAATGGAAAGCTTTTTGTAGAAGTGTGAGCTATCTCCTCAGCAGTTCCAAGTACAACTCTGCTTCTGATCCCTCAGGCAGGAAAGAGAAGCTCCAGCCTAGTTTAGTTCACCTGTGCCTTAGGGGAATTGCCTCTGGGGGTGAAACAAGAGTTGTTGGTAACAGCATAAAAAAAAAATTGAAGAAGGTACCTGCTGGGGAAGGTCATGGAGAAAAAGCCCACAAAGAGATCAAGTGTGCCCCTTTGTAAGGGCCACACTGCAAGCAGCCTCTCCCACTGGGGCCAGGGGTTTTGCAGCACAAGGAAGAGCTTTCAGTCATGCTCTGAGACCCAGATACTGGGGGAAATCAGCTGCTAAAGCTCCAGAGGGTCTGACAATGGCCAGGAGCCTCTAGTCACAGTTGCCCCTCAGGGTATGCAGTGGGAACCAGCTCAGGGACCCAAAGAGGACATCTGGATTTAGACACAGCAGATATTTTGGATGGTCTCTGGTGAAGGATCTGACCCAACAAAATCACCTACAATCTGAGTAAAAACAAACCTCAGCCTGGCACAAAAGGAAATTCCTTGGGGTTCACCAGAAGCAGAACAGGCATAGATAAAAGGGAGACAAAAAAGGGGGAAAAGGAAACAGCATCACATGAAAGGACTCCCATCTGCTGCCCAAAATGAGTAGGACAAGGAAGAAGGAGCAGTTTCCTTCCCTAACAGTGGCTGTGGCAGGTTACACCCCAGCAGAAATCCCCTCCATGAAGGAGTGACTAAGAAGGATGAACAACCCCATCCAGTGTTATCTTATTGCAGGGGTTCCATACTGTTGTCTCCTTACCACAAGAGTTCCATACCTCCTTGGCATTTCTCATGGACAGCTCCTCAGAGCACTGACTCTTTCCTCATCACAAAGCCGCCAACTAACCCCAGCTCCCCTCTCACCCAGCCATCCCACTCTTTTATAGCGCTCTTCTTCTCATTGGTTACAGCTGTGGCCTGTTAAAGTCAGACTTTTTCCTAATCCTTGATAATTGACCCACCTTAGGGGTCAATTCCTTAGGGCTAAGATTACTTTCTACACCATCTTTCTTATATTCTATCCCCACTACAATTCAGGGTGGCCCTGAGACAAAATGTGGCATCTAGGGGAAAAAATACAGCGACTCCCGAGCCTTCAATCCAAGCAGCAGCCACAGCAGCTGACAGGACAGCCTGCTTTCCATGCTCAGAGCTGCTTAGCCTGCCCTTACTTCCCAGGCACTGATGCTGGGAGAGCTCAGCTCTGCCCTGCTTTCCTCCTGCCTTCCCTCACACATGGACACTTGGAGCCTCTCCAGCTCCTCCACACCTCTGGATGACTCCATCCTCAGTGGCCTCTCCTTTGACAGAGCAGGAGCAGCAGATCAGAGGCAGAATCAGCACCTGCTGAGGGCTGGCAGCTGCTTCTGTCACCTGCTCACCCAAAATGCCAGCAGCACAGGGCTGGCCCCCTTTGGCCACCCACTGCCAGGCCCCTTGGTGCCCAGTGCAGGGAGCCAGTGGGGAGGGAGCAGTGACTCAGACAGCCCGAGGTGCCTGGGGCTGACTCAAGCCCTGGAGCAGGGAAGCTGGGGGATATTACAGGAGTGAGTGCCAGCGCTCACGGGTGGTGCTTTCAGCACTGACGACTGTCTCACCCTCCAGAAGGAAATTAAAGAGTAAAAAATAGTAATAAAAAAAACCTCTGCTGGCTAGCTGGGAAATTCAAACCCCAGCACCTGCAGGCCAGACCTCCAGATGCAAACAGCTGTGCTGCTGCTGTGATGACTGGGAATTGTGCTCCATGCATCCCAAGGTGCTGCCTGCCAGCAGGGGGGCATCCAGGATGCCGAAGGGAAGGCAGACAGTGAGGTGGATGCTAGGGAGTTTGGTAGTTTCCTTGTATAGGACTGTTTTTCCCCTCTGCCACAGATTCCAGGTCATCCCTCCTACCTCTTGCACAGCACAGGTGTGGTTACTGCCCTGTAACTGAGGAGATTAATCAATGAAAGGGACCAGGCAAAGCAGAGGGAGGTTCAGTGGGATGATCACAAACCAAGGGAGAGTTAGGATAGAGAGAGGGATTCCCCAATCAGCTTGGCTGGGGCAGCACAGGAACCTGCACTGTGGGGACCCCAGACACTGCGGCACTGCCATCTGTTACCAGCCCTTCCTAGCATCCCTGCACTGCCCTGCTGAGCTTGTACCCAGACACAAACACCCATCCTGGCACAGCTGAATGAAGCACCACTGCAGGAGGTGGACATATGCCCTGCTCTGTGCCTGTGTGCCAGTCTTCTCTGTCTCCTCAGCTTCTCCATCACAAGATCATTAATGTTGGAAAAAACCTTTAAGGTCAAGTCCAACAGTTAACCCAGCACTGCCAAGCCCAAACAAACCATGTCCCTAGGCACCACATCTATACATTTGTTAACAATCCAGGGATGGTGATTCCACCACTTCCCTGGGCAGCCTGTTCCAGTGCGTGACAACTCTTTTCAGAGAAGAAATTTTTCTTAGCGTTCAGTATAAAAGTCTCTTGGCAGCATTCAAGGTAATTTCCTCTTGTCCCATCACTTGTTACTCAGGAGAAGAGACAGACTACCACTACACCCTCCTTCCAGGTAGTTGTGGAGAGCAACACGGTCCCCCCTGAGCCTCCTTTTCTCCAGGCTGAACACCCCCAGCTCCCTCAGCTGCTCCTCATGGACTCGCTCATCCCTTGGCTGGTCAGTTATGGGTAGGACGAGCCCCTGGCGCTGCCCCCTGCCCCGCAGCGGTTCGCAGGGCGCTGGGGCCGCGGCCGGGCGGGGATGGGGCGGTGAGCGCGGCTTGGCTGCCACCGTGCGGCCGCCGCCCCGGGGAGCCCCGGAACGCTCCGTGCGCCCGAGCCCCGAGCGGCGGGCACTGCCCGGTGCGCTGCGGGCAAGAGAGGAGAGTCCGGGGGAGCGTGGCACCCACAGGGACATTCCAGCTCCCGGCCAGGGGAGACGGAAAATCCAGATGGAGTCGGGGCGGGATGGGGGGGATGGGGGAAGGGGGGCGGGCTGGGAGGACGGGGCGGGTGGGAACAGAGGGGAGGGGATGGTTTAGGGTTTGGTCTCAAGGGAAGGAGGAATATTCCACGCCCGCGGTGCTGACAGCATGGGTGTGGGCGCGGGGTGTCACCTGCCGGAGCGGGGCAGCCGGGGAGTGCCCCGTGCGGATGTTTGCGGAGGGTCGGGGGGTGCCGGGTGCCCATCCCTCCCTGCCGGGCTTTACCTGCGATGATGGCCGGGTTGTTCTGTCCGCCCTCCGCCTTCACCCACAGCTCCAGGGTGAACTGCTCCCGCGGGACCGCGGGCAGCGCCTCCGCCCGCGCCGCCAGCTGCTCCCGGCCGCCCGAGAAGTACAGGGCGGGCAGCGGCCGCTCCCGGGGAGGGTCCGGCACCTGCGGCTCCCGGCCCCGCCGCCTCTCCCCCCGGCTCCGGCCCCGGCCCTCCGGCTCTTCTCCTGCTGCTCCTGCCCTGGCTCCCCGCGGTGTGCGGCCCCGCGGGGCTGCGGCTGCGGGCGCGGCGGGCCCGTGCGGGTACAGCCCGTGCGGGTGGTGCGGGGGCGCGGCGCGGCGGCTCGGAGCCTCCATCCCGCAGCCCGGCACGGCCGGGGGCTCGCCGCGGGCCAGGCTGAGCGCCGCCAGCAGCAGCGCGGCCAGGGGGGCTCCGCCGCGCAGCATCCTCCTGGGCAACCAAGTTTGGGGGCCGGGAGGTGCGGGGCGAGGGGCCGCGGGGGGTTTGGGGCGTTCAGGGGGGCGGCGGGCGGCAGCGCCAGGGCACAGTCCCCCGCCCCCCGCCGCAGCCGCTGCCCCCAACTTTTCCCCGGCACCGCTCTCCTCCCTTCTGCTCCTGCGAGAGGAGGAGGAGGAGGAGGAAGAGGAGGAGGAGAAGGAAAGCGAGAGCACGGCGGCGGGGACCCCCTGTCTGCCCGCAGCCGGGGCTCCCGGGGCACGGCGGACCCGGCGCGGCTCTCGGCGCTGCCCGGCGCTGCCTGCGGGAGCGGGGGATGCGTTAGTCGCCCTTATCTAGAAAGCCCCGAGGCGCTCCGCTCCCCACCCCCACCTCGAGGAGGGGTGTGGAGGGGGGGCTGCCCTTATTTAAAGATGATTATGTCCAATCTAATAAACCCCGAGCGGAGCATCGCCCTCCCTTCCCTCCGCCCTCCCGGGCGCTGCCCAGGATGCTGGCGGGGAGGGGATGCGGAGGAGACACAACCCTCCGGGCGCTGGGTCCCCTCCGCACCCCCTTCCCGCCCTCGGGGCTTTGGGACGGCACCTGCCCTGTCCCTGCCCGTGTTCGCTCCTGCTGTAGCTCCCACCTCGCCTCCATCCTCCGTCTCCGTCACCTAGAGGGGAGGAAAAGAAGCTGAAAGGAGGGGACAGCCTCCCTCAGCCCTGCCCCAGGCGAGGGGAGAGGTTGTCTTCGACTCGGGGTCCCTCCTCGGCAAGAGATTTTTCTGTTCTTGCTTTTATTTTTTTTTCCTTTCCCAAACAATGACACGTGCAGAAAGGTGGGGTGGAGTTGCCTTGTCTGAGCAAACCACATCCAAAAACCAAAAAATCCCCTATGAATGCACCAAGGGAGTGGGCAGCAGTGTGAGAAGCATCTCACCCACCCTCTGCCGGAGGGTACAGCACCAACCACACAGCGCTGCTACAGGGGAGTTTCTCAGAGCATGCAGGTGAGAAAACAAACCCCCAAAGTTTCCTCTTGCTTCCCAAGACTCCCTCACACCAACACATGGCATAGGAGACTAGCAAAACTTCAGCAAGGAGATTCAGTGCGATGAGAAGTTTTTTCGTGCTTCCTTTTCATTATTATTATTTTATATATAATTTTTTTTTCACTCCCAAGCACTATCTGTGGCGGTCAGTGTGAAGCAGGGTTGCCAGCGAAAGCTGGGAGGCCCATTCCAGGGTACAGCCTTTCAAACCAGCAAGGCAGCAGGGAAGGGATTTAAGAATGAACGGCAGGAGCGGGCTCTGTGGGGCTGGGGCTGGGCAGGTTTTTTGTCTTCTCAGGGTGGGAGGGTGATGGGAATAAGGGTGGGGGACTGGTGCCTTTAGTCAGGGGGAGATAGAAAAATGCAGAGCTGGAAAATCTGAGGGTTAGGAGGGGTGAGCACAATGCTGCCCGGGAAGGAGGAAGGTGGGTGTGAGCACACAGAGAGGTGAGGGCTGGGCTGGCAGGGTGTGAGGAGGAAGGGAGCACACAAGGGAGCCAACAAGGCCAGGCAGAGCAAGGATGGCTCATGCAAAGCTGCTCCAGCAACTCCCGAGGACATTTGTGGTGTGAGCCACATCCAAGCACAACACCAACGCCCATGGCTCGTGGGGAGGTGCTGAGGAGGGGTCTGCAGCTCTCCTGCCTGCACCCCCTGCCCCAGAGCCCATCCACTGGCAATGGGGGCATGGGGACAGCCCTGCTCAGGGCCTGGCACTGGAGAGGTGGCCCAGCAAGTGTTGTCCTGGGGCCAATGCCAGCAAGTACTGCTCACAGTGAGTATTCATTCAGGAATGAACCAGGCTCCTGACAGCTCTGTCTACCAGGGCCTGATAAGAGAGGATCCCACGGGATGGCTAATTTTGAATGGTGGTTGCTTTATTAAGAGGCTGTTTGTCATCTTGCCACACAACATTCTCCCCCAGGTACTCCAGGGCAGCAAGACCCTCAGCTGCCATCCAAGAGGGTCAGCAGCACTGCCTCCTCAGGGACAGCCTAGCTGGGATGAATCCAGCACCAAAGCAACAAAACCCTCCAGAAGTGCACCCAGGCAGGGGCTCTATATATAGGCTCTGGCCTGGGCTATGCTGCTCCCTTGACAGAATGACACCCACAAACAAATAGCTCTGCAGGGTTGGGATGCACCAGGAGCTGCAAAGCCCACCAAGGAGCCCAATTCCTGATGAAAAGATGGGCAACAGCAGAGGAAGGCTCCCTGCCATGCCAAGCCCCTGTCTTCCCCTGCTCTGCCTGTCCAAGCCTGAGTCTGTCCAGATTTAGGAACCACTGGAGCAGGAAGCTGAGACTGTGAATCATCATCCCCTGTTGGCTCCTGAGCACTCTCCACCCAGGCAGGTTCCCCTGGCAGTCCCTGCCAATGTGGGGCTGGTGAGGATGAGGATGGCAGGACAATGGGCTCGGCATCTGGGGAAGAGACATGCTGGGATGCTGTTCCCATCCCAGCACCACTGTGGGCTACAGTGTAAATCCCTGTCATTTGGGTAATTTTTTAATAATTTCCTTTAAAAACAAAAGCAAAACAAAACAAAAAAAAAAAAAAACAAACCAAAAACTCAACAAAAACAAAACAAAGGACCCCACAATTAACTGCCCACTGAGATGATTTCCCTGCCTGTGAACCTGTGATGAGAAGACTGGTCCTGTGAATAAGGTGGGGATTCCAGGGTGACCAACTAGTGGCCATGAGCCCTCAGCTTTTTTGTTTTCTGTCTCTCAGGGAACCAGAATGGGCATCTGTTGGAGATCCCAGCTCAGAGCCAGGCCCTCTTGGCTAAGGAATGCAACAGCCCTGGCATCTTCCATGGAGATGATCCTCGCAGGCAGGGTGCCACTGCAGTTCAGATCTGATAATGATAAAAGATGGCGGGTGGGAGGAAGGAGGAGGGCAGAGGGGTATCAGAGGGTCAGTTTATTCCTCAGCCCTTCCCCACTCGTTGTCCTTGCTGGCATGTCCCTGTTCTTTGGACCCTCTGGGCTGTCAGTCAGGGTTATTTGGGGTGGGGATTGGATAAGACAGGCTGATGATGGGAAGGAACAGGGGGCCAGGAGCCTCTAGAAGGAGGCAGGGGAAGCGGGGAGCCCCATCAAAGTGAATGAGGGCTCTGGGGTGGCCCCAGCACAGGAGTGAGGTACCCAGGGCTGGTTCAGCCCACACTGGGGGAAGGTGTGGGGAGCACTACAGGGGGAATGGACAAGATGACCTCTAAAGGACCCTTCCAGCCCAAACTATTCTATGATTCTAGGATTTAGCTGGAGCAGAGGCTGAGCCTTGCTTTTCCCCACGCCTGTCAAAAACCATCAACAAAAGCCTTCCTCTCCCTCCACTCCTCCTCAGGAAACCACCAGTGATCTTGACATGGGAATAAAGGCTCGGGGAGAATCCAGCCTTTTTGTTCACAGCCAGGCAGCCAAATCCTGTGAGCCTGAGACAGCAAGCCTGAGCAATCAAAGGCACGAGCAAGAGCCGACCCTGCTCAGGGCACAGCCCCAGCCCTCCCTCCTCGCCCTCCCCAGCTCTCCTGCCTTTCCCAAGCAGATTAGGAGGCTGTTCAAACACTCAGGACCCCCGGAGGTCAGAGACGCTGGCCTCCTGCACCAGAGGTTTGTTTGGGAACTCGCTGAGTTTCCTGCTTCTAGTGGGTCTGGAGATAAGTCCTGGTGTGCAGCCACTGTCTGTCTGCTGCCAGCGCCGGTAGGAGCCCACAGGCACACACTGAAAATCCAGCAAAAACCTCCAGAGTCGTGCAATCAAGGGATCACAGAATGGTTTGGATTGGAAGAGACTGTAAAGATCATTTAGTTCCACCCTCTTGCCATGGGCAGGGACACCTTCCACTATCCCAGGTTGCTCCAAGAATGGTCCAGGTTTGCCTGGACCAGGTCCTGTCCGACCTGGCTTTGGGCACTTCCAGGGATCCAGGGGCAGCCACAGCTTCTCTGGGCACCCTGTGCCAGGGCCTCCCCACACTCACAGAGCAGGGTTTCTTCCTAATATTTGAATCAAAACCTACTTTCTTTCACATAAAAGTCATCTCCCTTGTCCTATCACTAGATGCCCTTGTCAAAATTCCTGTCCCCTGCGTGTTTGTGCCTTGCAGATGAACACCTCTTGTAAGGGATGAGAGACAATCACAGAGACCTCCCACAGGCACTCCCCTGGATTCCCCATGGCCTGGGGGCTGGGTTCCCCTCACCCTGCAGCACCCAGTGAGCTTTCCCTGTGCTGTTCAGTCCCATGAGTTTGGTGACAACAATTCCTCTGCTGAATTCACCTGTACCTGCCCCAAGGCTTTAACGGGCCCCATACATGACCTCAACTCCTCTGGCAATGGAGCCAAGGAATGAATTTAAACAACAGCAAAGGATGTGTCTGCTGCCTCATCCTCACCCCTCACACCTGCCTCCTCCCCTGTGCTCCACAGCCTGTGGGTTGTCCTGGGTAGCAGGAATGCAGGGATCCATGGTGGAAGCCAACTCGCCAGGCTGTCACTGGGGCATCAGCTGAGGTGCTTGGAAGCTGGTTCATTGCTTCACCACCAGCTGCAGCAATTTCAGAGCAGCCTTGGACATCCTGCCGGGGCCCTGAGCTGCAGCAGAGCTGTGCTTTGGATGGTTCTTGCAAGCTTCCAGTAAAAACCATTTGCTTCCAGTTGGGAGGTGAGGATGGTGAAGATTCTCAGCAGTTCACTCACATCTCTGCACAGGGAAGACATTCCCTGCACAACAGCCTCCAAGGATCTTCCTGCATCCTGAAGTTTCACACTTCACCAAGAACTTGCAGGTGCTAAATTAAGATCTGCTAGAGAACAGGGCATGACCTTTGCCAGACAGGATGTCTCAGATATTGAAAATTTTTCCAGCTGCTGACAAAAGGCAGGGACTTATCTCCCTTTATGTAATGTAGCCCTTCTAGCAGCCAAGGAGGAAAAGCATACATGAAAAAGCAGGGGGGAAATGGAATCTAGCTTCTCACTTCCGTTCTGCTGCTGTTATTGGGGAGCTTCAGCCCCATAAAGTCAGGATAGTCCAAGCACAGCTCTGTCCCAGCTCAGGGGGAAGTGCTTTGCCAAGGGATGCCTGCAGCAGAGGCAGGATCCCAGAGGAGCTGCGCAGGTCCCAAAGGGAGAAGCATGTTGGTACAAACACAGCAGGGACCCACTCAGACTTTCAGAATCCCACCCCAGCAGAGCCCAATCTGCTGGCAGGAGCTCCAGGAGAGCACTGCTACACTCATGGCAGCCCTGATGGCCAGAATAATGACACAATCTTGCTGCGTTTTCATCACCGTGTGCCCACACCAACATCTGCTCGCTAATCCCGGTTGGAAACGCTGCTCACACGATAGCATCACTTCCTTATCGAGCACGACTTCCCCTGCAGGAGGGTCAGAGCAATTACCTGTGCAAAGCTCCACCATCTCCTGATAGCCTTCACCCTGCTCCTGCATTGTCAGACGCTTTCCATGTGTCACCCAGACAGAAAAGCCATTTGCTAGAGCCAGCTGATAAGGCATGAAGTGAACACATTTAATCTGGCACTGGTATCTGAAGGACGAGGGAAGGCAGAAATGGCTTGTGCCACCTCAGAGCAGATGCAAAGCTCAGCAGTTCCTCAAAATTCACATTTTAAGATCTCTCATCTGGCCCCAGCCAGGGAACAGCTGGAAGGAAAGGAGCAGAAGTAAACAAGCACAGTGGCTGGGGTGGAGGCAAAGGGGCTGTATTTAACTTTTACCTCAAGGTAAAACAGGATTTTTGGTACTGTGAATTAGAGGTGCCACCTTATTGTTGATCCAAAACTCACTGTCATTGGGGCATCCTCTGTCCTGCAGAGAACCTGCTTTGTCATTTGGCAGTGAGCAATAAAAAGAAGCACAAAAGAGCCAGACTCAGCCCTTAAAAGCTGGCCAGCAGGGTTTTAAGTATCTGGGGTTTGGACAAGTTCATCACAACAAGGAAACACCTCTGCCTTCCCCATTTATTTTTAGAACAGACAAATAAAAATAGACTTTCCAGAAGAGCCACAGACAGCGGAGAGAAGGGGATGGAGCCACGTGCCAGCTGCCAAGGAAGCTCACAGCCTCCAGCTCACAACTGTGCTGTGGACCTGTCACTCTGCCATTCATGTCCCACCTTTAAACCCTAGTTAAAATGTGAAAGAAAAGATGAGCACATACACGCACAAAAGAGAAAAAAGTGGTTATCCCAGGCTGGGGATATGACACCTATTGGTTTTTATTGGACAAGGAAAAAGAGCAAGAGATGAACTCTGGCACCATCCAGTATCCAGCAAGTTTTCAGCTGCTTTTTAGTTTGTTTGTTGGATGTTCATTTGCCATAGGACTTGCACTGGGATGTGTCCTGCCACGTTGTGCCTCCTGTGCTGGTTAGCTGAAGCCCTTGAATCTTTGGTTTTGTGCTCCTGAGCCCTTCAGTGTCTCTGTCAATGGGGGTGTGACGATGGTCACTCTGTGGCCCACCTCAAGCACAGAGACACCCAAGGATGTTTGGTGTTTTGCTCCTGAGGTGTTTGTCGCATTTTTTACCCAATCTTAACCCCACTGCCACCTTAAAACCTTCTCAACCAGAGTGTCCACCTCAGCTGTTGAGCAGAAGAGGGCAAAGCACAGGTGTAAAAGCCTTGGTCAGGACAAGCTCTTGCTGGCAAGGACCATACCTTCCAAATCAGAACCTTCCTCAGTACTAAAACCCATTGGATGTTTGTAGCCTGCTCTCATAGTCTTCATCTCAGCTCAGTCAGACCTAATTGGCTGTTTTATCTTTATCCCTAGGTCAGGTTTTCCCCTCAACCATTTCTATGACTTCTTTTGGAGCTGTAAATGCATGAGTGATCCCTGGTTGAGAGGGGTTACTCAAAGCCATCTCTCACCTCCCTTTTGTGCCACTGGCAGAGCTGGCCAGCAGCACTTCCGGCTCCTGCCAGACTCATTGTGCTGGCAGGAACAGGAAAAATGCAGGAATCCCAGTCTGGGGAGAGCCAGCAAAATCAGTGCTCTATCACTTGGGATGCAAACCTCCTGGGCAAGGTCTTTCCAGTTAAAGGTGAAGAGGAGAGGCTGTTTGTGCCATGTCCTCCCTGTGCAATCCTCCAGCTCCTGAATCTGCTGCTGGAGAGTCCCCTGCAGCTCAGTGTAGCCATGCAGTCAAGCTCCCACATCATCTTCTTTCAGCCCATTGCTGCAGCTCTGCCACCATCACCCACAGTGATCCTTTCCCTCCTTGCCCTCTCCAGGGCCCTGGAGAGTCTGGAAGCGTGCCATGTCCCACAGTGCTTCCCAGCTGGGCCTGGAGGCCCTAGGCCAGGCAGGAGGAGCTCAGGGATGCAGCAGTTCCTGAGCATCACCCACTGCCCAGCGGGGTCTGTGCCTTTGTGCTGTTCCTGGCCAGAGCACAGCTCCACAGCATTGCCACCGGGGACTGTGCAGGAACGTGCTGCTGCGCTGACTGAGGGCAGCTGAGAAGAAATATAAAGCTAAAGCCTCATTTTGCTGGGATATTGGCATGCTGGCATTCATGCAACCCTCTTAGTTCAAGCTGGTTTTCTGCGAAAAAACCTCAGATCAAACTCATCCAGCAAAATCCCTGAATACAGAGAGTTGTCCCTGTAAGAGGCTATTTGGCAGCACTGCTGTCCCAGGCCAGTTTGAGGGATTAAAACAAAAAGACCCTTTTGCCGGTACAGAAGATCATCAGCATTGGATGTATTTTTCCCGTGCTGGGGAAAACATGCTTTTCCAACCTGCTGCTGCCCCTGGGCTGAGCGGGCATCCTGCCTAGGTGGGTTTCCCTGCCCTAGGACTGCTTTCCCCTGCCAGGCTGCCAAAGCACCACCAGCAGCACTGGAGGCTCAGATGTGTCCGCATCCCACCCGAGGCGGCGATGGGAGCGGGTGCAGGGAACCCCCCGGAGAAGGTGCTGCGGTTCTTGGTCTCCCCCCAGTGACCAGACCACATATGACAAAGCAGCAGGTCTGGCTCATGCTGGGGATTTCCATCGCCACGAGCAGAGCTGCTGGTGTGTGATTACCAGGTAATTATTCTGATCATTATTTCCCGGAATCCTCGCCGCGAGCAAAGCCCTCTCGCTGGTGTGCAGGCTTGTGGTGCCGCTTTTGGAAACAAGACTCTATTTCTCCCATACACCAGCACTAGAAATGTATATATTCATTCATTAAGGAGCACTGACACCACCGTGGCAAATGACCTGTCAACAGATTGACAGCAGGAAGTAAGTCACTGCCTCTGAGCCTGCGCTCTTAATGTAATTAAAGTCCTCTGTTTGGAATTCGTTGTTAATTAATATTCATGCTCTGTTCCCCATCTGCCATTCCATGTTACTGGATCCTTCTGAGATTGATCAGAGGGATATTATGGCAGCAAGCAGATAGAGAAAGAGGGATTGCCTGGTGGCAAGGGATTGAATCAGTTTTAGGTAGAGGAGCAGAATTACATCCAGGACCCCAAATGCTCTGGGAGGGAATGGCTGAAGCATCATCCTGGCTTGCTGTGTTGCTGAGGGCAAATAAAAGGGATGGTGAGAATGATGGATTGAAAGACGGACACCACTGCCTGGCTCCTGGAGTCTCTCAGCCCTCAGAGGGAGGTGAGAAGCATCTCTGGAGCTGGGTGCTGAGGATGAGCTGGCAGCTGGTGCTGTGACTGAAGTGTAATTGAGATGAGTCCACTTGCTGGCCCTTGTGGTTTGGCCTGGGGGAGCAGCCAGGGCAGCCCAGCCCCATGAGCCAGGCCCACAGCTCAGTTATTTGGGGGTGGAGGCTCAGAGGGAGTTCTCAGTGAAGCCACACTCACTTGGGCATAGGGAAGACACAGACGTGTGGGGTGTCAATGGATACTGAGAGATTTTCCCAATCTAGTGCAGGGCATGAGAGGATATCTGCAGGGGAACAGGCCAGCTTCTCAGTGTGGGCACAGCCCTTGCAGTGACAACACACCAGGTGCTCCTCTTACAGCAGGACATGGGCTGGCCCTGGCCCTGGATGGGCCCTGAGAGCTTGCCCCATCCCTGCACAGGCTGGAGGTCTCCTCCTGTCTGAGCTGCAGCCCCTGCAGCATTTCCACAAGTGCTCAGCAACACAGTCAGAACACCCACGGGAACAGCCACAACTCCTGTACCAAAAATACTGAAACCAGGCACACACTGTCCACTGCTCTGGGTGGGAAAGATGTCCCCATGTCCCAGCCTGAGAACCTAGGGGTTACTATCCCACTGAGCACATGGGCTGCTGTAAATGCAGTGCTCAGCAGCATGAAGAGGCCAGGCTGGAGATGCAATGGCCCTGGTAGTGGCCCTGTAACACCCCATGGCCCCATCTCCCGGTGCTGGAGGGATGTCCCTCATATTGACCCATATCACCCCATAGCAAGATGCTGGAGGTGCCAGAGCTGAGAATCCTTTGAAATTAAGGGCACTTCAGGCACTGCCATGCCTCCTGAAGAGCCCTCCTGTTCCTGGGATAGCAGATGGTCTGTGGTTGGTGCAGACAGGTTGGCAGCTGGAAGGCAGGCTTTGCAGTCAGCCTCTCTCAGCAAGAGGGCACTGCCCCTCTCCCTTTCCTAGACACCTCTTCTTCCCCAGGAAAGGTGTCACAGGCACAGGTTATCTCAGGATGGAGGTTCCCAAAGGACCAGAGGGACTGGGGCTCTCAGCCAAGCCCTGAGTGACAATGGCTGTGTCACAGGAGAACTGTACATGGGGTTTCCTCTATTAACAAAGTCCATTTTGAATGGTTTCTAGATCCTTAAACACAATCATAGGGCTCAAATTGGACTCACCCTGCTCTGAAAGCCAAGTCCTCCCCGTACCTCCTGTTTATATAGGAATAATCAAAGTGATTTATTCATCTGCCTAAAGCATGGCAGCTCTTTGGGCATCCATCCATTATCCTTATCTATGTGTGCTAGCTAGGAGCTGAGCAATCCATCTTAGCCACCCTAATGCATGCCAAAAGGCTCCGTGTGCTCCAGGAGGGCTCTGCTGGGGCTGGCTTTCAGCAGCGTCAACGCAACTCCATTGACGTCAGCCAGAGCCACCTGGTGTCACCCTCCAGAAAATTACAGCCCAGGACGGGCAGAACCAAGGTGGGCACTGAAGGGATTTGTGGTTGTAATCAGGACTGAGCTCCCTGGTGTCACCCTCCCAGAAAATTACAGCCCAAGGTGGGCACTGAAGGGACTTGTGGTTGTCATCAGGACTGGATGTGCCACCAGGCTTGCTGTGGACCTTGTGGCCTCAGTGTGCAAAGAGCACAGTTAAGCCAGAGAACTTCTTGATTCTCCTGATTAAATGGCAAAAGACGACCAGTGGTGTGGTCCTGGGTTATCGTCTTCTCATCTGTGATGGACAGATCTCTCTGCTCCTGTGCCACATGGGTAACCAGCAGTGGCAGCTGCACCCTGGTTCCCCACCAGCCCTGCCTGGGTGTCACAGACACATTTTATGAAAAATCTTTTGCTAGGATTTTTCTCCTGAGAAGCTGAGAGGCCTCAGAGATGAAATGTAAACAATGATTATCTGCTGCTGTGGAATGCAACAGGTTTTGATTGGTCTCATGTGGTTGTTTTTAATTTATGGCAAATCACAGGTCCAGCTGTCTCGGACCCTCTGGTCAGTCACCAGATTTTGTTATCATTCCATTCCCTTCCTTGCTAGCCTTCTGATGAAATCCTTTCTTCTATTCTTTTAGTATAGTTTTAATATATAATTTTCTTTTAACATAATATATATCATAAAATGATAAATCAGCCTTCTGAAACATGAAGTCAAGATTCTCATCTCCTCCCAGGTTTGTCCTGGGACCGCTGCAAACACCACCACACCTGGGATGTTGCAGAGGGGCTCAGGGGGTGTCTCAGCTAATTGCAGGGTGCTGCCCTCCTGCCTCATGGGGAAGAGATGTTCCAAACCTTGTACAAAGTGTAGCACTGTGAGGATGTTAAAGCCCTGGAAGTGTTGAAGGCCAGGTTAGACAGGGCTTGGAGCAACTGGGTCTAGAGAAAAGTGTCCCTGCCCACAGCAGGAGTGTTGTAACAAGATGGTCTTTAAAGGTCCCTTCAAAACCAAACCAGTCTGTGGTTCTATGATCTATGGTCATCAGAAATCTGCTCATAAAATGTGTTATCACCTCCCTTCTCATCTTTCCACAGAGACAAACAGCTGTGATAAGCTGAAGCTCCTTGTATGCAGCAGGCAGGTGCCCAGCAAGGAGAAGTGGGATTTGTGCTCTCTGTCCCACTGTCTGCTGTCATTCTGGGTTGTGTGGGGACTGTTCAGTCCCACAGCCATGGACTGGAGAGTGCTGAGACTCAGTCACACAGGAGACATGGAGAGTCTCCATCCTGCACTGGGGCTGCACACCCTGTGGTGGGCACCTCTTGGTCAGTGCAACCACTGCAGAAACTATAAACTAAGAAAAACAATTCTAGAAGCTTAAATATACTGCCCAAGGCACAGTGTCCTTCTAAGGAAATCAGGAAGGGTTTGCAGCTCCCCATCCCAAGAGGGGACTCTCTCGCCGAATTTCACCTCTTCAGGTAAAGCACAGGGTGAAGGAGTTTTCCCAAGGAAATTCAGGAAGAGTGTTTGGTCACAGGCAAACCGAATGGTTTTCCCATGGCTTCTCTCTCAGAAAAAACTGACCCAGTTTGGCTGAAATCTTTCACAGAAATTCAGGTTGAGGCAAATCCCTGAGAGACAATTTCTGCCTAAATGTCTGGGCTTTGGCATTGTCCTAACTAATGGGAAACACAGCCGCATAATGGGAAGTATTGGGCAATTTTAGTAACAAGCAGTGTTATCTGCTTTTTAGTAACAAGCAGTGTTATCTGTCTACAATAAAACAATTAATTTTTGTTATTTTCCCTCTTTGAAGAGGATTTGTAGACTGAGGGTCAGGGGAGAGAGAGAAGACCAAAAAAAAAAAAGGAGAAGCAATGGAATTAGCCAAGCACCTCCAGACTTGAATCACTCCAGATCTGTGACAGCACCTGGCAGAGCAAGGAGAAGTGCTAAAGGCTGTGGATGGGACACCTCTGAGCTCATCTAATGAAAAAGGAAAAGACTCCTGCCACTGCCATCTCTGAGCAGGCAATATAAAAGGAAGTTCCTGGCTCATGGAGGACAAACACAGGGTGGTAGGAGTAGGGCAGCAGCACTTCCAAATAACAGTCCTGGAGAGGGAAAATTGGGTGTTTTCACAGTATTTGAGACCATTTTCATCTGTGCAGAGTGGGCAACCTATGCTCATGTTGGGATTGTCCATTGCATTGGTGAATGTGGTTTGCAGCCTGCCTGAAAGCAGGATGACCACAAATTATTGTGAAAGTGCTCATTTTGGAAAGATTCCAGCCTGAGGAATTAATGGTTTGGAATACCTAGAGAAGCTCTAGGTAAGCACCTAAAATTTGGGGAACCAGGGCAGACCCAGACCCTTCAGACCAGTGCCTACAGGGGGGTACCAGGCAGCACAACTTATTTCCCCACTTCTGCAGCCAACTTCATTGGTTGAAATGGGGTGAAATGATCCCCCTTACCATGGACCTCCTTCAGTGCCACCATGGCTGGATGGGACACAGGCACTGAGCATCACTGCTGCTGCACTTGTGCTGTCTGACCCAGTGAACCACCAAGATGTTTTGAGCCATGTCTGGCTGCCTTCTGGAAATTTCTGGGTAGATTGTGCCAAAAGATCACCCAGGTTTGACAAATTTAGCTTGCTGTAGTGTCAGATGACTCTGTCCACAAGCCAGGTTGATTTCATGGCCACTGTAAGAGCAGGGACAATAACCACAAGCTTGGAGAGAAACTCACAAGCCAAAAAGGTGGTTTTGTGCAAAGAAACACCCTTCACTGAGCTTAAGTCAAGCAATGAAATATTCATAGGACACTAAAGCAGTGGGCTCCCTGGCTGCCTCCTTATGGGAATCCAATAATACTGGAGACAGCCTTAATTCAATATTCAAAAAGCCTCTTTCTCTTTCCCTCTCCATCTCCTCAATGTCTCTTTGGGTTCAGAGATCTTTTGGAAACCTCAGCTTTATATGCTGGATGCATTAGTGGAGAGGAGGAATGGGGGGAGAAGGAGTGGGAGCACAAAGATGGGGATCACACACAGGACAGCTGGGGATTTCTGGTCCCCAGGAATCCTGAGGGTACTTGGCTGCAGGATCTGAGCCAGCTCTTCCCAAAATATTTCATCGTTGCATGGCTTTTTGGGGGCAAGGCCCACACCAGTGCTCAGACATGGCTGGTTAGGAGTCAGCTCTGGTCCAAGAGCTGTGTGACCATGGTTGTGTGGTCCTGTGTCCCCACAGACAGACTCACTGCAAAACAGGATGCCTGGCTCAGCTGCACGGGATGTCAGCAGGCCTGAGACCATTTTTGGTTCGGATCTATTCTGCAAAAAGAAGTCACAGAAGAGGGAGCCTTTTTCCACTAGCATAGACTGAACATTGGGATAGCTGGGCCAAGGTTCTTACAAGGATAAAACCCTGAAGACCCAATGACCTGGCTGCTGTTCTCATGGACAGTCAACACCAGCCAGGGTGAGGACATTGATGCTGGCAGGGCTTGGCTGAGCCATTTGGGGCTTCCCAGTTGCTGCTGATGCTGCAGATCTTGATCCCTGACCTGAAAGAGCAATCCTGACATCCTCCTCCTCGTTTTAGAAGGAGGCAGAGGTCATGTTTTGGGTGGAATTGCACTGCGCTAACCTCCAGAAGTCAATACTGACATACAGCCACTCCAGGCCAGGAGATGGGCACTGTTTCATGCTGCAGCTGGATCCTACCTACTGCTGGTAGGGCCTTTCTTGCAGTGTGGGAAGGGACAATACCCAGGGTTGCAACCAAGGCACCTCCAGCTACTGAAGGTCCAGGGAATTGCTTGCTGACTCTCCCCCATATAAAAATAGAGGTAACAAAGGATATGAGCAGTGGGGCCTGGCTTTCCACACCATCCACGGACACCATCATGGGTGCTGGATGCTGTAGATGCTGAAGCTTCACACACCCCAGACAAATTCAGTGAAGAAAGTCCCCCATTTGTCATCTGTAGCTTTGAATGACAATGCTTTATACATGTCAGTGAAAGTGAAGATTTAGAAGAGCAACAGCTTTCCAAGCACTTAGTGTAGTATTCCCCCCACTCCCCATCCTGCCCGGAATTCTTTCCCGGAGAGTATTTAAAATCCAATTATTTACTCCACAATGAACTGGTTATTTGGTTTTTTCTGGCATCTCCCAGTCACGAATGCCCTCGAGCAGATCAGTTTCAACCTTTGGAAAACCTTTCTATTAAGCATTTGATCTCGTCAAGCTCTTTTTATAGCCACTCTTAAAGCTAAGTGGGAGCCACTAGAAGGTTACCTACCCTGCTGGAGCATGCAGGCAGAGGCCAGATAGCAGGGACAGGCTACAGTCCCCATGCAGGAGGCTCCAGAACACAAATGATGGTACAAACAATTCACAAAAATTGTGAGAAATTAACAAAAGTCAGGTCCATGCTCATGTGATGAGGTGAGGATAAAGAGTTCCATACTGCTCTGAGCTGCTTCCCATCTCCAAGGCAGAGCAGGAGCCCTTTTGGGAAAAGAAAGGTGCTCATCCTGTTGGTACCATCCCCCTGGTCTGGGGGCATCCTGCAAAAGGAAAATGTGAACAGGATGCCTACAAGTAATTTCACACCTTCTTCAAGAGCCTGGCACTAGTGAGGCCCCAGCCAAACTCCATCAGGAACCTGATATGCTGTCTCCCCTTACTGTGTTTTCCATGGCAGAAAAGAGATTTTTTTTTCTCTTTGCTGTTCTGGCATTTCCAGGCCTGATGCTGATCATGCAAACACAGTGCAGACACTCTTTCTCCTCACTGGTCTTTTATAGATTCTGGTTGCAGCTACACTTGCAATTATTTTAAGACTTTCTGGCAAAGAACCAGTCTCACAGATTATTGCTTTGGAGCCCATTTCCCTGGACATTTGGAGCCAGTGCAGGTCTCCTGATGGGATCTCAGGAAGCTTTGTCCCTTGACTCTGTGCTGGTTCTCCAGCTGCATCCAAGCCCTGTCACCCCATAACACTTCCTGCCCCATCTGCCAGTGCCTTGGGGCCACCCTCTCCCCTTTGTGACTCCAAGCCAGGTGGAACAGCTGGGCCAGATCTCTTAAGGGGAACAGGGATTTTCTGGTTCTGGAACACTTTGCATCAGCTGGTCCACGTGCAGGTACAGTGCACCCAAAGGAAGCTCCTGAAAGGCACTGCTGATTTACTGTCAAACAGGAATTTGATAGTGTCAGGCTCAAACTCTTCCCGGTCTGATGTAGAATCTCACATACAGCACAGCAAACCACCACCCTCACACAGGTACAGCTGCAATGCCACAGCATTGTTTTGTGTCTAGGCTGGAGAGGCAAGGCAGGGGTTTTATCCCATGGCAACGTGTCCCTGGAGTTCACCTACTCAAAAACTAGCTGATTTGTGGTGAAAAGAGATGACACTGCTTGGTTTTCTCCAGGTTTTGAGTCTTTAACTCCCAGTTTCAGAGGTCCAAACCTGGCTTTTTCCAGTACATGTGGTATTGTTCCATGATGACTCTTGGTGAACACCAGGATATAGTTGATGGATCTTGCAGACTACATTGGGAACAGAAAGCAGAGACATGCACTGATGCTTCAGGAGGGAAAGTAAGGTATAAAGAACATCCAAACAAGGTTACATGGGAGATGTGTGGCAGAACAGGGACAGGATATGGGGTCTACAGTTACAACCACTTCATCTCAATCCATTTCTTCTCAAAGACAGCTTGAAAATGCTGAAGATCACTCTTGGGCTGGTGATGGGTGAAGGACGAGCTCTGCCCCGTGCAGCAATGGGTGCTGCGGTAGCCCCACAATCCCACCCGCTCCCAGCTTCTCCCTTGATAAGCCCCCTGAGGAGGTGGGGCCACCCACAGACCCAAGAGCCTTCCAAGAAGTCCTTTGCAAGGAATAATGCCTCTGATGGATGTTGCCTGTCTGCGTGAATCATCTGCCAGTAGGTCACGAATTACTCAGATGTGTCTGTTATCCCCAATTATTCCCTGATTCACGTGGCAGCTTACGCAGGAGTTCCTTGATTAGGCTGATCAATATCGAGCGCCCTGGCTTGCTGGCCTGACATTCTCATCCATGGAAGCCTCCAGGCCATAAACCATTCTTATCCAAAATCTTGACCTCATGTTTAATTTTATCACCGTTGACGTTAACGGAGGTTAGTTAGGCTTGAGCACGCACTGGAAGTTCAGCTTTCCTGTACCAGGGCCTCCATGCATTTCCCAGCCCTGACTGATGACCTGAATTCAAGGATGCCTTTTCCCTGGCTTCGACAGGCTTCAGCTTGGCGCACACAGAATTCCTGGAATCAGTTCTCCACCACTGATGATGAATCAATCATTCACTTTCTGAACAAGTTCCACAGAATTCCCTCAGCCTTCAACATGCTGGCAGGCTTTCCCACCACAAAATTAGTTGGCTCTACAGCTTTTGGGATAGTGAGCACCCCATGTATGGTTCCTGTCTGGAAGCAAATGGATTTAAACATTTGAACTTTTGTGGGATGATCTTTTTCAGCAAGCCTCAGACTTGGTGAGAGCCAGACTCAACAAAAAAAGCCTTGGTGGGCAGAAGGTGGTTGAGGAGAAGGAATGGTGCACAGGGTTGGTGTATTGACAGCAGTCAGCCTGATGTAGTCTAGAGGGGCTTTTACAGGTTCAGCAGAGCCCTAACCTCACCTGAGTGGTTTGATGGAGAATTCCTGTGGTGCTAAAGTTGAGCACACAGCACATATCTGTAAGATTGGTTGGTTTGCTTTGTTGTGTAAAGCCAGAAAATCTTACAAGCTCCCTCTCTGGGGAGTGAAAAGAAATCTATGGTTCAATCCAGGAGTTAATTTATCCCAGGTATTTGGGACAACTGGCACAGGTGGGATGGATAACTCTCACATAGCTGCTCATTCAGTCCTTTTGTCACTGGACAATAGCTTTTGCTGCCATAACAGGCTTCTGGATGGCTGAAGCCAGATAAAATGAATCCTACCTCTTGGTGCCCACCTGCACCTCTGCAGATCTCTCCCACTGTCTGAACATCCCATTCTCCAAGGTCCACTTCCACACTTTATCCCCCACAGCTGCTGCATGAGGAAGGCTGCACCTTCACAGCCAGCAGTGGGAGAGGGAAATGCAGGGCACCCCAGCTCACAGGGAAAACCTTATTTAGCCTCTTTCCCTTCTGCCAGGAACAGGGACCTCCCACAGTATCTCCTTGTGCTTCACTAATTTTACTGGCAGAAAGCTGTTGCCTCCATTTTTCATAACTTTTTTCCTGCAATTTAAACCAATAGCTTCTCGTCTTTTTCTCAAGAGACAGTTTTTTTTCCTTTGGGGGTGGTTTTTGATATATTTGGAGCCTGTTTCTACACCTTCTCCTCAGTCTGCTCTTGGTAAACTGCCCCAGCTCCCTGGTCTTCCTATGCTGGCTAATTTTTCCACACTCACACAGTAAGTTTTCAGTATCTGGGAGGCCACTGAAAACCAAGATTCATCCATCTCCACAAGCTGATTGTCAGCATCCAACAGAAGAGCCCAAAACCTGATTGGGAGCAGCCTCACAGAGAAGAACTTGGGGATAGCAGTGGGTGATGTGCACTCACAGCCTCCCCTCTGAAAAAAGGCTGAGAATTGGGGTTGCTCAGCCTGGCAAACTCCAGGGAGACCTTATTGCAGCTTTTCAATATCTAAAGGAGACTTTAAAACAATGGAGACTTTTACCAGACCATGTCATAATTTGACAAGGGGGAATGGCTTCCAACTGACAGAGGGCAGGTTTGACTAGATATTAGGAAGAGATTCTAAACTATGAAGGTGATGAGGCCCTGGCACAGGTTGCCCAGAGATGCCATGAATTTAATGCCCCATCCATGGAAGTGTTCAAGGCCAGGCTGGATGGGGCTTGGAGCAGTCCAGTCTAAGGTGTCCCTGCCTGTGGCAAGGGTTTGGAACTATATGATCTTTAAGGTCCCTTCCAATCTAAACCATTCTGGGATCCTAGACCACGATTTGGGCTTTAGAAAAATGTCCCTGCTTTCCTAAAGAAACACAACTCCAAAGGTAGGGAAGTTCAGTGGGGCAGGGGATCCCCAGCATCTCTGGAAATCACATCACACCAGCTTGAGTGCCAAAAACAGGGCTGGGGGAAGCTGAAGTCTGAACATTGGCCCAGTGTGTGGGTGCTTATGTATTGGCATAATAGAGAACACATTTCCCAAACGGAATAAATAATTTTTTGCCAATAAGTTAATTGTTGAACACTGCCTCTCTTCAAATTATTCATGAACAGATGACAACTTTCTCTAATCATTAGTCCTAATTATTCACTCCATCTCTCCTATTAATAACATGCAGGCAGCAGATTGACAGTAAACAGCTCCATGCAATTATTTTGCTTAGTGAAGTTTGAAACAGAAGCAGTGCCAGGTATTTCTGATGGGGCACAGATTGCATGGCACATCCCTTCTTACCCACCACGTGGCTATGAAATCGTAGAACCGCATTTCTGGTGTGAATGCCCCCATTTGCAAAAGGAATGTGTGCCAAAAAGCTGCTGGTTCCCAGGCTCAAAGGCATTTGTTTGAATATCATTGAACAGTGAACACAAAGAAGGACCAAAGCAAATATATTTTACAGTGCTCAATAAATCACCAACCTCAACTTTTCAGGAAACAGCTTTCTCCAGATCCACAGTGTATCTGTATATTGACAATGAGAGAATTTCCCACCTGAAACTAGGAGTGATTTATTGCAAGAGTACATGCAGAGTATCCAATATTTAATTAGCATGATGTCAATTAGCCACATCACATTGGTTTCCTCCATTCACACCAAGATCTAAACATAATAAGGCACCTGAGCTGTATTTGCAACCCTCTGTCTTTCTTTCCTTGTTACCTGGACAAGGTTTCTGGACAACACTACATCACCAGTAAGTTGCTTTAAGCTTAATGGTTTTAAGAGCATTTGAGGTTGTAGCCCTAGATTTCACCTTTAGCAGGAAATAGAAATAGGAATCTCCTTTATATATAGAGACCTAAATTTAAAGCCTTAAGGCAGGCAAAAATTGACTGCTCCCAAGCATGCACTCATCCCCTGGAAGCAGGAGCTGCAGCATTAACCCAGGACAAAAATCCCTGCAAGAGAAAACGTATTGACTTCTGATGGGGAGAGCTCCTGTCTTGGTTTTAAATTCACTCAAGATGCAGAGTTTATTCAATTATCAGCTGTCTTCAAACTGGAATGTGGCTTCACTCCAAATATCAGCTGGGCAGGGGAGATGACGACAACCAGGTTAACCCTTTGTTTACCTTCCAGCTAGACTGAGGGTGGGCAGCAGGATGGCGCTGAGCAATTTGGCATACGTCCACCATGCATCTCCAAGGTTAAAGCTCTTGGCTCGGTCCCTCACGCGCAGAAAGGGATTTGACACTGGCTATGCCTAGGAGGACAGGTGGGAAAAAAAATCCATGTGGTGTGGTACCCAATGGGAGGATGCTCTGTTCACAAGCCCCTTTTTGTAAGGAGACCCCATGCAGTACAAAGGACTCTCTGTCCTCAGGGGAGACCCAGGGCTGTAAAAACAAAGAGAGACACCGGGAAAGCGTCTGGTTCATTATTCCCCTCTGAAAACCCCTCCAGCTTTTTAAAGGAAGTCTCTGGCTATGAGGGGGGTGTGGATTAAGACTGAGATTCATTGGAAGAGGCAAAGGGGAGAGCTGGCAAGATTTAAATCCTCCCCAGATGCCTTGGGAAGCATGGAGGGTTTTGGGCTGGCAGCCGGGCCCACATGCCAGCAGATGGGGCTCCTGGGAGAGGTCAGAGCTGCAGCAGCACAGAACGCTTTGCTCCTCCAGGATGCATCTGAGAAGCACCACTTCCCTAAAGCAGAGGTTACTTTAATGCCACTGGTTTTGTGGGGCTGTAGAGCCATAATCACCAGTGCTCTGGAGAGCAGCAAGAAGCTGGATAGAAAACAAGCACCAAGCAGTACAGTTTTTTGAGTGCAGCTCAAAGTCTATATTCAGCCATAAGTACAAATTCTGCTAGAGCAGGAAGGCTAAACTCTGTTTGGGATATTAAAACCCAGACTGCTGGTTTCTGGGAATTCCCTCTGTGTTACACTGTGTGGTGGTGGAACAGCAGGCCAGAGCCCTTACAAACTGAACCCTGACTTGAGCTGACAGAAGCCATGAGAAAGCTGATGGGTCTTTGTGAGAACAGAGGCTGCAGCAGTGAAAAACAACTTTTTTTTCCTTCAGAAAAACTCTAGGGCTGTGGAAAACAACCTGCTTTCCCTGAGAAAGAACTCCAGGACTGTGAAAAACACTAGCCACCTGTATAAACTGTTTTTACACCATTAGGTAGGAGAATGAAAACAGTATGTCACAAACAACTCTCTGTGCACATACACACGGGGATTGAGTGACTGATCAATACAGGGTGACAACTTGTTTCTGATCAATTGGGGATAGACAAGGGATGTTTTAAAACTCTGTATGAAGACATGTATGAATAAACTGGGATCTTCTCCTTTTTGGCTCCATAAAAAAGTGCATCCTGCATCTTTCAGTGACACACTGTTCTGACCTGAAGCTCACAGCACCACCCTTGCCTCTTGGGGCTGGCTGGATGCTCCTGCCGAGCAGGATTTGCTCTCGAGGGAGCCGGGCAGCAGAGCCCTTCCCGGCAGCAGGCAGAGATGGGAAGCTGCATCTGTCCCCCGTGAGAAGGGCGGTAAATGGCCTCTTGCCTTTGTCATTACCTCGCAGAGAGGAGTCGGGCAAGCAGCAGGCTGCTACAACCGGGTACGGAGCATCTTCACCTGGGCTGAGTTTGCCCTCTGATGGCAAGCGCTGGTACTGAGAAGCAGCATCTCCCAGAACCTTGTTTTCCCTACTCCAGCTGATCTCCCGATGCTAAAGAAGCATGTGAGAGTGCTGCTGCCATGAAGGCATCCTCAGCTCCTAGGCTGAAGGTTTTCCCAGTGAGGGCAGCTTCTGGTTGGCAACGACAGCCTAAATTGTGCCCTGCCTTACACAGGGCTGGGGGACAGGGGTGCAAGAGACCAACTGAGACAAGGCAGGGATACTACAGCAGCTCAAAGGGGGTCAGAAGGCCACAGAAAGTTTTTGTATGGATTAGTTTAAAAAAGAAGCAGAAAAACAAAGGAAACTAAACTCCTATGAAGACAGGCTGGGAGAATGGGGAGTGTTCAGCCTGAAAAAGAGAAGAGCCAGAAAGATCCTAGGGTCAAAAGGGACTCCAGGAGAACTGGAGAGGGACTTTGGGAAAGAGCCTGGAGTGGCAGGACAAGGGGGAATGGCTTCACACTGACAAAGGGCAGATTTAAACAGGATACTAGGAAGAAATTCTTCCCTATGAGGATGGTGGCACACTACAACAGGTTACCCCATCCCTGCAAGTGTTCAAGTGTTGTCTTATATATTACAAAAGTTCTATAATCATTATGGTACATGAATTCCATAGTGCCAGAGTTTCATACCTCCTTGATGTTTCTCACAGGCAGCTCGTCTAAGCACTGACTGTTCTCGACCCTCACAGCAGCCATCTGACTCCAGTTCCCACCAATCCACTCTTTTATAACACTGTTTTTATTGGCTACAGGTGCTGCCTGTTATCAGCTGGCCTGCTCCTAATCTTTAGTAACTGGTCCAGCTGCAACTCGTTGGGGGATAAGATTACATTCTGCATTACCCATACTGTGTCCCCCTACATTCAAGGCCAGGTTGGACGAGGCTTGGAGGAACCTGAGCCAATGAAAGTTGTCCCTGCCCATGGCAGGGGGTTAGGACTAGATAATCTTTAAGGTCCCTTCAGCCCAAACCATTCTGTGACTTTCTACCAGCCATCCACAGCTTACCCCAAACCAACAGCTGACTCTTTTGAGGGGGTTCTTGCAGCACTAACACCTGTCACCTGCCATCCACCCAGCCTAGCAAAGAGACAGCAGGCAGGGGAAGCAGCCATGGAGCTGAGGGCTGCCCCATGCAGGGGACAAGCCAGGAGCCCAGGGTAACCCCAGCCCAGCAGGGAGGGCTGGGTTCTAGTACAGGGTCCACCAGCTCTTAGACGCAGCAGAGGAATCAGGTTTTGGGCCCATCCAGAGGCAGCAGCAGATGAGGCAGGACTGGAAACCAGCTACCAACAGCAGAGGCACCAGGTCCCACCCACTGAGAGGGTTAGGCACCATCACCCTACATCCTAAGGAGGAGAGAAGTCCTGGGATTACCACAAATACAGAGTCTGAGCCAACTGCCAGAGGATGTGCGTGTGGAGCTCCCAGATGAGGCTGCTCAAGGCAAGCAACATTTCTTGTCCCCACAAGGTCCTGACACCTGGCATGATGCTGCCTCTCCTCTATTTCTCTGCTGAAAGAGAGAAGCTGTGGTTGCCCCAAGCCTGGGAGTGTTCAGGGCCAGACTGGATGGAGCTGGGAGCAGCCTGCTCCAGTGGAAGGTGTCCCTGTCCATAGAAAGGGGGACTGGATGATCATTAAAGTCCCTTCCAACACAAACCATTCTGTGGTTCTATGACTTGTGCTTTCCATAATAATAAAGGAGGGAGCTTTCAGAGACAGCAGCACATGCTCATGTTCAAAGACCCAAATGCAGTCCACTAAATAGACTTATTTAATACTGTAAAGGCACATAACTACATCAATGCCATCACATTTTGTGGGAGAGAAATCAGCCTAAGGATTATTACAGTTAGACCAGAAGGTAATTAGACATGGTGTGTTAGCTGTGTGGGAGTGACAAGGGGGATTGAGTTTGTGGGGTGTCAATGGGAACAGGTAAGGAACAGCTGAGCCTTCCTGCTGCACTGCATGAGAAGCAGAGAGCTTGGCAGAGCTTCAGCATCCCAAGGCAGACCTGGGGTTGTACAAGCTGAGTCCAGGTCAAGCCAGTGTGTGTGAGAAACCATCTCTATCCATGCTTATACTGAGCAGAGGGTTTAGTTAATATTTGCCTAGGAAACCTCCTCCTAATAGGAGGTCAAACACTCTTGGAGCAAAAGGACACGCCTTTAGGGAAACTTCACTCTACCCCCAGACACATCTCTTATACTGTGGTGCCTAATAATAAGATGGTATAATTTTTTCCTGTGTAGAGGGAATTCCATAATTCTGAGGAGTGCATCAGGTATTTCTGCTGCTGCAGGTCAGGTTCCTCTGTAGCTTTGCTTCAGTGCACACACATTAAAACAGCAGTTCCATGGACATTTCTCTTCAGGTCTCTATAGAGCCTAGAAACTTTGAAGGCAGTATTTCAGTATTACAGAAAAATCACCAAATTATTTTAACCTCATTTTGTTCAATCAAGTGAAAATTTCTCCTCAGAAGAGCAGAACGATGTAATTGTTTTGCAGTGCAAAGATGACACTTCTACCATATACCTCTTGTTTTTTTGGTTTTTTTTTTTTTTTTGCTTTAAAAGAGCTGACCATTTTAAACACAGAAATAAATTTAAATATTTTATTTTTGCTGATTCTTGATTTCTGAAAGGGGTTAAACCATTTTTGCTTTAAATCCCCATATCAGCTTGGAGCTAGCCTAAGGCTGAGGCATCACATTTCATCTTGCAAGTGGCAAAGGTGTTGCTATAAAGCATTGAAAAAAATCTTTATTTTAAGAACTCTGTATAATCCTAAATAGAGCAGATGTCTCTAAGCATCCTCCCTCCTAGCACTACTTGCTTTTGCACTATTAAACTAGAAAAGAAATTAAAAAATCAACCAACCAGCTCAGTCCCCCACAGCTCCTGCTCTTCTCATATCCCAAGCAGTCCGAGTTAACCTAAATTGTATATTTTAACAACAAAATAATCTTTCAGAGTCAAGTCTCAGGTGGTGAGAGCTTTTATATGACCCATTAGTTCCTATCCCTGGATCAAAGCATGGTCACTCAGTGCATCATGCCCCTCCTCAAGGATCTTCTCTGTGGAGATGTCTGCTGTGGGCAGGGAGTCCTGAGCTGTGTTCCTCCATCCCCTCCAGATCCCCAGTCTCTGTGCCTGGCTGCAGGAACTGAAATTCAGAGATGTGTCCTGGTTTCTCCCAGTAAACCAGGGAAGGAGGCACCTGATATGGAGGAACTAGGTCTCCTGAATGGCTTTGCTGCAGGTTCACTGCAGAAGTTGCTGACAGCCTAATTTTCAGATTTATGGAGCATTAAGAATTCCCATTGACTCTGTAACCAGGTGATGAATCTGTCTACACTTCATTTTTCTCAGCTATAAAATGGAAGAAATGGCATTTCTATCACGGACTAGCTGAGAGGTTAATGCAATGATTATTAATAAAGTTCCCTAATAACCTCTGGAGCAGCAATTTCCAAGCCAGGGTGGCAGCTCCTAGCAGGGTTTGCTGAGCTCCTGAATGGACTAACGGACCCAGTGGAAATTAGGTGGCAGCAGCAGGCTCAGAAATGGAAGTAGAAGCAATTTTCCTAATGAGTCATCAACAATGCAGAGCCTGGAGCCTGGGAGGTGACTGTCACTTCCCCCAGACACACAGCCCATGGATCACTCTGTGTGGAAGAAGTCTCAGTCTCCCTGCAGGATGATCCATGCAGAATATCCTTAATGATTTCCATGGCTGCAGCTGCTTGTTGCACAGGTAAATGGAGCTGCAGCTGCAAATGTCACAAACTCAGAGGTTGTATTAAATAAGATTTATGTACCCAAAAGAGCAGAATCTTACACTGCTATTAAAGATCATTCATCTATAGACAGTACTTGGCTTCTCACACAGAATCACAGAATCACAGAATTTTCAAGACTGGAAGAGACCTATAAGATCATCTAGTCCAGCCGATGTTCTAACTGTTCAGCTAGATCATGGCAGCAAGTGCCACATCCAGTCTTTTTTTAAATTCTTCAAGGGATGATGCCTCTACCACCTCACTGGGTAAATGATTCCAGTTTCTGACCACTCTTTCTGTGAAGTATTTCCTTCTTACTTCTAACTTACATCTAGCTTGACGCAACTTGAGACTGTGTGCTCTTGTTCTATCCGTTGTCGCCCGGAGAAAGAGGCCGACCCCCAGCTCACCACAGCCACCCTTCAGGAAGTTGTAGAGAGTGATGAGGTCACCCCTTAGTCTCCTTTTCTCCAGGCTGAACAACCCCAGCTCCCTCAGTCGCTCTTCATATGGCTTGTGTTCCAAGCCCCTTATTAGTTTCGTTGCTCTCCTCTGGACACGCTCAAGTAACTCAACGTCCCTCTTAAAGTGAGGGGCCCAGAACTGGATACAGTACTCCAAGTGAGGCCTCGCCAGTGCCGAGTACAGGGGAAGAATGACCTCTCTGCTCCTGCTGGCCACTCCATTTCTGATACTGGCCAGGATGGCATTGGCCCTCTTGGCTACCTGGGCACATTGCTGGCTCATATTCAATTCTCCTTCCTTTAATGCCACGTGTAGTGTGTCTTCTCTCTTTGCACAGGATCAGAACTGATACTTTGCTGGGATGTTGTCAGTGACTGGCTTCAGAGGCTAAAACATACAGAAAAGTTAGAGCAGATTCCTCCAGTCAGTCTTACAAAATGTACATCTGTCAGAAATACTAGTTCCTTTGTGTAAAATAACCACTAAGGACAATAGCTGGAGACAGCTTATCATAAAGAAACTGATTTGTTTGCACCTAAGTTTGAGGCCACTTGGGAATAGGTGATATTTGCTTTCCATGCTTGATCCACACACCTCTGAAGGCAGGCAGACCTATCTCCATTGAGACTAAGTGAGGAAACACAGGCAATCCTCTGAAGCAGGACCTATGAAGGTGTGCTACGTGAGGGTGCAGCTGTCCCACACCAAGACCTTCCCCTCTGTGCTGAGCCCATCCTGAGTTGTGCTCCAGTGCAGGACTCTGGCACACTGCTGGCTGCAGGAGACAGAGAAACCTCTCACACTGATCCATCCTGTTTCACTCTTGTACCCCGGCCACTGACAGTAATCACTGTGCTGTTGATACCTGGACTAAATCAAACAATTTCTTAGAGCTCATCTTGTGCTAACAAGAACTAGAAGATAATTGACAAATCACTGTTCTGGCTGCAGTGAACTTTACAACTGGAAGACTTTTTCCATGTCCTTTTTCCTGATACAATACACAGGTATCTCCAGTAAATGGCACATTAACCTTCCCTTAGGAATACATGGATCGTGGAAGGGGTAATGCAAGGTAACCCCAGGAAAGAAGTGTCTCCAGGAGCCAGAGGCTGCTCCCAATGCACCTGGGCATTGGGAAATGAAGTGAAAAGAAGGTGTTCACTCAGAGGGTCTCCAAGAGCTCATAATGGTATCCTAAAGCTCAGGAACCAGGGATCTCTTCCCAAGTGCTGGGAGTCACACCCATTGCCAGGGCTGCGGGTGCAGGGGATGTTGTGAAGGCCAGTTATGTACAGGCATAAATGCTCCTATATTTGATCTTTAACAGCTTTTGCTTGTGTCATTTTTTCCTCTCTGGAGCAGTCAGTAATGGCATCAGCAAACTTTTAAGGATCAGCCAGTATTTCAGTGTGAAGCATGGGGTTGTGCTATTGCCAATACTACTGCTTACTGCTTCTGAAAGTCTATTGTAGCCACTCATCCATAAAGTTTTTGATCCCTCTGGAAGAGAAGGAAATGAGACTTCCCTTTCTCTTAGCAATAGAAAATAAGATGCACGCAGACACCAACCGCCAGGCTGAAAGAATGGTCTAAATACCAGCAATTCTCTTTTGCTTCCACTGAAAACAAGGGGAATCACTACACTTCAATGATTTTATGGAGCTAGTATTGAGTAACAAGGCTATTTACAGAAAGCAGGGGAACCTAATGACTTTTAAAAAAATCCAAACCCAAAAAATACCCACTAAAAAGAGCCCCCAAAACTATATTAAAAATATTTTTAATAACGGCAACAAAGAGTTAAATCATGGGAGTGACTCTAATGGCAGATGTCAGCTTGTAAAGGTGAGACTGCTGAGCTGGATCTCACAGGGACTCTAACTTTGAATTTCCTGGCTTGAATCAGATTCCTCAGAGACATTTTGGGTTTTGCTGACTGCCTTGGTGATTTTTCCCAACATGAGAGATAAACTTACAGAGGCAAACACCCAATGGCATTCCAGCACCTCTGAGAGGGGAGGTCAGGAGGAGCACTGCACAGCTCTACCCCTTCAGCTGCATCCACAGGGTAAATCCAGAGTTGCCTTTTGCGGTGCTGCCCTTGGGACATTTGTCATCCAGCATCCCTGCTGCATGCCTGGGAGGTCTCCTGACCAATACTGCCTACCTGAAGCACCCTTTTCTCTCTCTCAGACCAGTTTTACCAGCTCCCATACTGGTTTTACAGCTCGCTCTGCTGTCCCTGCTGGGAGGAGTGCTGCAGTGCCGATCTTTCTGGGCGTTTTCCCATACCTGGGTTTAGGGTTACCCTCCTCTGGGAATGCCCCGGTGTTTCTCCAGCTGCCTCCTCCACTCTAACAAGTAAAGCTGACTGCAGATAATACAGTTACTCAATGCAAAGGAGGCAATGTGTTTCCATAGGCTGTTGAAAGAGAAATTAAAGGGAACAGCAGCTATCTCTCCACAGGACTTCTGGCCCAGCCAAGGAGTTGACAAATGCTGTGTTTAACGAACTTTTCAGTTTGATTTGCAAAAGGCTGGGTCTGGGGACAACATTTCTCCTAACACCCAAAACATCTTTGGGGCATCCTTTATCAACACTTTACTAATGAAATTGTGCAGAAACTGGTCTGTCCTTGCTCTGTAAAACTCAGGCCTGCTGTTGGGAAAGAGGAACCCAACAGGCCGTGGTCCTCACCATTGGGATTCTCACCCACCCAGGCAGCAGAGAGCTGGCACAAACCTGGGAAAAGCTGTTCACTCATCACCAGACATCTTTCACAGGATTATTTAGGTTGGAAAATACCTCCAAGATCATCTAGTCCAACCTGTGAGTGATCACCACCTTGTCACCCAGACTAGAGCACTGAGTGCCATGTCCAGTCACTTCTTGAACAGCTCCAGGGATGGGGACACCACCACCATGGGCAGCCTATTCTAATGCCTAACAACCTTTTTCATGAAGAAATTCTTCCTGATGTCCAACCTTAACCTCCTCTGACCAGGTTGTTGTCGTTTCCTCTTCTCCTGTCACTTGTTACCTGAGAGCAGAGCCTGATCCCCACCTGGCTACCCCCTCCTTATCAGGGGGTTTTAGAGTGATAAAGTCCTCCCTGAGCCTCTTTTTCATCAGCATGAGCCCCCAGAGCTCCCTCAGCTGCTCCTCAGAGGACTTGTCCTCCAGCCCCTTTCCCAGCCTTTTTGCCCTTCTCTGGAGCCACTCCAGCCCCTCAAAGTCTTTACTGCAGTGAGAGGCCCAGAATTGGACAGAGCACTTGAGGTGAGGCTGCTGCACCCTCAGGTCCTCCTCCACTTCTCCTCCAGTCTGTTGCACTGCCTGGGATTCTTGTGGCCCAAGCGCAGACTGGGCACTTGTTGAACCTCACTCAGTTGGCCTCAGTCCATGGATCCATTTCTTTGTGTGGGGCACGGGATAAAGCTCAGCATGCTTAAAGCTGCCTTTTGGGGTACGTATCTAAGGTGAAGAACATCCTGAGACGGATCAGCCCTGCCCTTCACAGGATCTCTTTGTGGTGCTGGGGACTCAGGGAGGGTCTCTGAGTGACAGCCTGGCACATTTCCCTCTGAGGCATGGCTACCTTCCCCTCAGTGTTATGAAGGAGATCACAGAATCACAGACTCAGGTTGGAAAATACCCATGAGCCCCCCAAAAAAGACCCATGATGAAATAAACAGGGCAGGAGATCTTTTTCCTTTTTTATGCCTTTATTAAAAGTGATCAGCTCCAGCTCGGTAGTGGAGAACCGACGGGTCACACTCATGCCACCACCGCTTCCAGGAGTGACAGAGGAGGAGAAAAAGTGCAGCTTTGTCTATTGGTATGCAGGCAAAGTAGGGCCTTCCATCCTCAAGAGAGCTTCAGGAGATTCCCGATCTTCCAGTTTTCGAAGTCCTCCGTCTAGCCGACATCTTTTAGGTTAGGGGTGAAAAGGATCTTAGCGGACACTGGATTCTGTTCCTCACGTCTAGACATCACTTTGATTCGTCAATTTTGTGTTGGCTCATTGTTTTTAGGGGTTTTTTGCGAGGTTTGGTGAGGGGCTTCTCCTGTTACATGCTGGTTCCGATGTCATTTGCACGCTGACTCGATGTCCCCCCCTCTTCACCGTCCTGGGTGCCATCCTCCAGGAAGCAGCAGGGTGCCACTCGACAAAAGGGGGAATTCTGAACCATCACAAGAACAGGTAGTTAACGAAAACGACAGGTGATTAAAACAATAAACAGTTAGAACTCCACCCTGGCAGCAACTAGGCCAACCTGTGAACTCTGCAACCTTTTAAAAAAATTGGCAGCTTTTCTACTCATAACACATGAGGTCATTGAGCCCAGCTTATGACCCAAAACCGCCAACCAGACCATGGAACTGAGTACCATGCACCACATGCAGTGTTTCCTTAAACACCTCCAAGGACAGTGACTTCCCCGCCTCCCTGGGCAGCCCATTCCAATACATAACCACCCTTTAGCGTGAAAAAATTCCTCCCTATGTCCCGCCTGAACCTCCCCTGGCTCAGCTTGGGACTATGTCCAACCCTCACCTGGCCACGACCCCTTGTCAGGTGGTCGCAGGGAGCGAGAAGGTCCCCCTGAGCTTCCTTTTCTACAAGCTGAGCCCCACCAACTCCCTCGGCCGCTCAACAGATTTGTGCCTCAGGACTGCGCACCACTAGATGTGGTGTCAGAAGGAGCAGCTTAAGGTACAGCTAGAAGCTCCTGACCCGCACTCCGAGGCTGTGAGAGGAAATCCACAGCCCCCAGCAGCCCCGGCTGCCGCCGGTCCCTGAGGGGAGCGCAGCTTGGCCCCGCCCTGCCCCGCCCCTCAGGGGCGCGGCCCCGCCCCGCGCACGCGCGGCCGCCCTGTCCGTCTGTCAATAAAGCTTGAACAAGCGCCGCGCCGGGGCCGCCGTTTTGCTTTGGATTTTTTATTTTTTTTAATTGTGGGATTTTCTCCTTTTTCTTTCTTTTTTTTTTTTTTTTTTTTGTCCCTTCCCTCTCTTTTTTTTTTTTTTTTGTCTTTGAAGGAACTTAATTTTTCTCTGTGCGCACGGGGATGCGCTGAGGCCGCTCCGCCCGGCCCGGCCCGGCCTCGGCATGTCGAGCAGCCGCCCGCCGCACCCCGCCGTGCCGCCCGCCGCCACACCGGCCTCCTCTTCCTCCTCTTCCTCGTCATCCTCCTCCTCCTCTTCGGCGGCCATGGCCCCCGGCTCGTCCTCCTCGGGCGGCGCGGCGGCGCGGCCCGTGCTGGTGGCGGCGGCCGTGTCGGGGTCGGGCGCGGGGCTGGCCCGGCTGGCGGCGGGGGCGGCGCGGCCCGGCGGCTCCTCCGCGGCGCCGGGGGGCGGCGGCAGGAAGAGGCCGCTGCTCACCCCGCTCTGCAACGGGCTCATGAACTCCTACGAGGACAAGAGCAACGACTTCGTGTGGTGAGGCGATATGTCGCTGGGGGAAGCCGGGGCGCCGCCATGCCGTCGGGAAGCCTGGAGAGTGTGTGTGGAATAGCGGCGGGAGGAGGGAGCAGCCGGCAGCCCCTCCTGGCGCTGGAGCGGCTGCTGCCCTCCGGGCATTGTGGCTTTGGGCTTTTCCCTCTTTTGTGCCTCTCTCTGTCTGAAATGGTGTGGCCAGCAGGGCCAGGGAAGTGATTGTCCCTCTGTGCTGGGCTCTGCTGAGGCCGCACCTCCAGTGCTGTGTCCACTTCTGGGCCTCTCAATTCAGGAAGGACATGGAGCTGTTAGAGAGGGTCCAGAAAAGGGCAGCGGGGCTGGAGCACCAGGACCAGCTGGGAGGGGAGATGGGGAGCCCAGGGAGGAGAAGCAGCTCAGAGGGGGACTTTATCACTTTTTAGAACTTTGTGACAGGATGTTGCAGCCAGGTGGGGATCAGAGTCTCCTCTCTGTTAGCTAGCAACAGGACAAGTGGACACAGACTTAAGCTGCGCCAGGGGAGGTTTATTTTGGATGTTAGGAAAAATTTCTTCCTAGAAGGGTTGATTATGCCCAGGGTGGTGGTGGAGTCACCATCCCTGGAGCTATTCAGAGAACACAGCACTCAGCTAGTTGACACCACTAGTTGATATGGTGGTATGGGGTCATAGGTTGGACTTGATCTCAGAGGTCTTTTCCAGCCTGATTCTCTGGTTTTGTCTGGTTTTAGCCCTGTGTAGCAGCATTGCCTCCACCCTCTCTATTTTTAAGCAGAGTCAGGTTATTCCTGGCAGGTTCCTCCTTGAGTGCACCCAAGTTGTTGGAAAGGCCCTGCAGCATGAGATGTTCTGACAACACAGCAGCTGCCTTGCTTTCCTGGACAGTGTGACCTCAGGTGGTCGGGAGCCCTCTCATCTTGGGAAGAGGATTCAGCAGAGGGTTAAGTGCCCCTCTGAAGGGACTCCAAGGAGCCTCATGATGGTTGATAGCTCCAGCAAAGCTGGCTTGGTTTGCCCGTGTTGCTGGGAAGAGTTGTCTAGTTTAAAACAGCAATAAGTTTTGTGTCAGGCAGGCACCTAAAACCAGATTAGTAGGGAATTTCTTCTGTGATGGTTTAAACATTTTTCACATGTTGTTTTCTAGCATCCAGCCATCCAGCTGTAGCTCATAGCTGGAAATCACCTTTCAGCATAATTGGCAAACTAAGGCCCATGGTGTGAGAACTGTTGGTAATTTGTAGTTTTGAAGAGAACCTGTTGCTGGGTGGGTTTCAAACCTCCCAACATAAGAAGTAGGTTTGATTTTTGTAGCTGGCTGGATGTGCTAAAATGTGGGAACAGGAAAGAAGGTTAGGTGTTTGCGTCTGGGAAATGCAAACAGAGAAAAGGGTCAAGTTGTAGGAAAGTCATGTATGGAAAGGAAATAGTAAACAAAAAAAAAGATTATAAGTGGGCCACAGCTTCCAAGATGATTTTGACTGCTCTAATGTAAGCTCTGACTTACAGGTGAGGATTGGATGTGAGGCATCTCCCAGAGGACAGGTATTGTCTCAAAACCCTGTGGCTTAACTGTACAGCTTGTAAAGTGTTTAGCAGAGTTGATAGGAAATACCTTTGCTGCTGAAGTGAAAACCTGAAGCTGCTAAGAAGCTAGTGGCAAGAAAAACAGTAAGTAATTCTTTTTAGGAATAAGTAACAGTCAAAAATTACTGCTTGTTACTGTAGTTAGTAGTTTGCTCAGTAGCAGAATGGGGATGAGAGGACTGCTGTCATCAGCTGATGCCCTGCTCTGGTTCTAGGCCATGTTAGGTGGATTTAAGAGCTCTTGGTGTGAGCTCAGTTGCTCACAAGTTTTCTGGTGATGGGGTATGAACACAATTACAAGTCCCCATTCTCCTCTGTTCCCTCTGCTCTTACACTCTGGCAGTAGAGTTCTGCCAGCATGGCTCCCTGCCCTTTCCAGTCAGCTCTTATTTCCTATTTTGTTGTCTGTTGTAGAAATGAGGGGTTTGGAAAGGAAATTACACCCATAACCAATTTGTAGACTTAACATATTTTTAGATGGCTCAGAAAGCTGAGGTTCTTGCTTTTTTTTCCTGCAGGTAAGTACTGTACATGCCTTAAGGAGAACCTGTAATTAGCTGTTTTCTCTTCATTGAGAAGCACCACTGACTGAACAAGTGAGAGGAAAGAAATCAGCCCGGTAGTACTCAGGGCAAAATGTCTTTTCTTAGTATTTACAAGAGCCACACTGAGCGTACTGAAGTGCAGGTCAGAAGCTTTAAGAGCAGACAATGATTATAGTTAACTTGGGTTTTTCACTGCTCTATATTTCTGTGGGCTAAAGGGCTTGTTCTTACTTATTATTGTTCTAGCTTCAAATAACAGTATCCATCTTTTTTCTAATTTGAGTTAGCAATACAGTTCTGTAGAAATAAACCAAACTGGGCAGCTCTGGAGTTTTGAGCAATGTTCAAGAAGGCAGGTGTGTGTTCATTTAAATAATTGATTTAAACAAGCTTTACATATCTCAATGTGAGAAACAGAAGCTTCCCCCTATGCCCTTTTTGCCTCTGTAAGGATAATTCAAGATGCTGCTAGCTGCAGAGAGCACTTGATAATTTTTCTGAACGTGAGCTGTGAGTTGCTGTTAGCCACAGCTGTAAAACTCAGGGGTAGATTATTCCTGTACCCAGTGGAAGGTGGGAAAGCATAAAGAAGTTTGGGTGAGTTTTGAACATCAAGTTGCAAGTGCAAATTCCCTTGTCTGTATTCTGAAAGCACTGTCTCAAGTGAGGCAGAGGCTCCAGGGTAAACATTGTCATGTTTTGCTGCTTTGGGTTGTGAAATGTTTAGCAGGTGTATGCTCCGGAGTTTGCAGGTGTCTCCTGTTTGTGGTGTGTGTCACCTTCTGCCTGGAAATGTGTAACTCCAGTCAGGACTGCAGGTGGGTCTGACTTAGTGGAGAACTTTATTATAAAAGGGAAAACTTTGTTTCTCTTAGTGCAGGCTGCAGAACATAAAGGTATTTTTGTGCTGCTCCTGTAGCCAGGTGTCTTTCCACTTGCCTGGAGAGTGTCTGAGAGGGGCTTCTCTAATCAGGTGATTTTCTGCTGCCCAGCAATGTAATTGGTTAGTTTTCCCAGGCCTTGTATTAGCCCTCCCAGTTAGTGGTTGACTAAACCTCGTTAAAACCAGTTACTGTCTGCTTGGCTGCCTGCAAGGAGCGGCTCTCACCTGGCTCTTCAGTGCCTGCTCCATAGCAGTCCTTGTTTCTGAGCTCTGGCACAAATCGTGGATGGGAGGGGGGTGTTGCATGCTGATCTGGAGTTCAGCACCCAGTACCACAGCTCAGCTGTGGGAAGGGCTGTGTGCCACCCGGGCTTGCAGGTTCATGGCTTTTTAAAGCCAGTTCTTTCCTCAGCTGGTTACCTGTTAATCCAGGCATGGGCTGAGTGTAGTCATTCCTGTTTTTGTGGTCTGGAAAGCAATTTTAGTAAGGAATATTACAAATTTGCCCTGAAGTCACAAACTAAAAACACAGCAAGCTGTTGGCATACCATGTACCAGGAGTTTTACTACCTGTTGTTACATTAGAGCTTCATAGTGAGTAGATAGTACCAGCAGTGATCTTTAACCTGGCCACCTTCCACGGGAAGGACAGAGCCTGCAGAAGTCCTGGTCTCTGATTAGACCAGAGAGGAGCTGAATAGGAGGCAGGCGCTATAGTAAAACTTGTTTGCTGTTGAAGTGTGTTTAAATATCATAGTGACCACTTCAGCCAGGTGTTTGTGGAGCAGTAGGGTGACATTAGCACTCTTGGGAGGTGCCGGGAAAACAACTGGTAAAACTTAGAGCCATGAACTTGATTAAGGTAGATGTTTAAAATGTTTGAGGTCTGCCCTGCAGGGAAAGAATGGTAAACCTTTGCCGTGCTGGATTAAAAATAGTGTTTATTAGGTACTGATGCCTTATTTCCCAGAGATCAGTGACATTTTTGACTTGCTGAAGTTGTTTGCATCGTTTTAACCTGATTGCTGCTTAAGACAAGTAGAGAATCAGCTGCCTCATGCACAGAAGCCTTGATTGCACCACGCTTGTGCTTCCCAGCTGCAGTTACACTACAAACTGTAACATGTCGCAAGTTCCCATCCCTCCACTTCTTTCTTAACTTTCCCTTTGTGTTAGATTAGCTTCAAGCAACTGTTGCATAGCAACTTTCACGTGTTGCAGTCAGCTTGGCTTCAGTATGTATTAAAATATATCAATCTTGTTTCCACTTGTAAATCAGGGAGCATTTCAGGGGAAACAGTTCTTAATGGAACCTTCAGTACCTTTAATGATGTCCCCGGTACTGAATAGCTCTATTTGTTGGCTCTGATTGCTTTTTCTCAACTGTTTTGGCTCTGTCACTTCTCCAGTCAAACTGGTATGAAGGAGTAGTTTGGGAACAGTGATCTCGTGTGGCTGGCATGTTAGGAGGTAATCTTCCTATTTTAGCTCTAATTTGTGATGTTCTCCTGCAGACAGGGGAGCGTTACAGCCTTGCTGATTGCTGCAGGGCATTAGGAGCATCACCTCTGGCCCTGTGGGGAATAGCAGTTTCTGGCATGACACAGAGCATATACATCAGTGTGAATAGAAGGTCAAGAAGTTGAACTGTTCACCACCAGTGCCAGTAGGGAGAAACTACAATTAGATACTCATCTAACCCTAAGTCTTAGACTTGCTCTTTTCAAGTCAAGCTAACAGAATTCAGAGGTGCCTTATCCTCCTTATTCTCCTAATAATCAGCCTGTGCTGGCTGAGTTTGTGATTTACTCTGACTAAACAGTGCCTTGAAACTAAATAACTTGAAAAAAGTGACTTGGACTCCTGAAGTTGGTGCTACTCAAGGCAAGTGTAGAAAAAGGTCTGTCAGGGTGGAAGAGGAACAGGTGTGTATTAATTATTTTTGAGGCCTCTTTTGAGATGGCTCGGTCGGTTCAGAGAGTAGCATTCTGGTTTGATTTGTTTCCCTTTATGTTGTGTTTATACTGGTGATTTGATGGAATATTTAGGACAACCTGGCTTGTATGTTAGGCTGGACAAACCTTTCATGACAGCTGTGTTTTCCAGTATAGTGATTCAGAGCAGGGGCTTGCATTAGCAGGGGCCACAGCTTCATCTCTGTGTGCTTAAAAAGTATTTAAGGTGTCTCCTCTCTCCTGTTTTTGTTGAGATTTCTTTTCTAATGGGGTAACAACTGTGCTTATATAGAGTATACATTAGTAAACTCTAAAATAGATTACAGAATGGAGAATGCCTTCTGTGGAGATGCTCCCCTCCCCTGCTCAGACAAACATTGCTTTTTTCAGTCTGATCTGAGTTTTGGATGCAGAAAAGATTCCTGCTTCGCAGAAGTTGTTAACAGTTTATTAACAGCTCCTTCGGTGAGAACTGTCTTGTTGGCAGAAGGTGGGAGGAGGCTGTTTCTGAAGAAAACAAGTGCTGGTGAAAGCCTCTCGGAACTGAGATTGGTGTGGACTTGAGGGAGTGAGAGGGGGAGCGTTTGGGTCTCTGTAAGGCAGTGAAAACAAGCTGAAGCTTGTGACCCAGCTGATCCATGTGTTATGTGCAGAATTGTGATGTTGCTGCCCATGGCATTATGCTGGATAGCTTGCCAAGACCTGGAGATGATTTGTGACAGCAAATCCCACCAGTTAGCAGGGAGAGCAGCCACAGGAGTCACTGGAAGTATGATGGATGCAGCTTTCCTCTTCTTTCATTTGTGTTTCATTTTCCTTTCAAACATGTCACAGACAGAGGAGCCAGATTTCTTCCCATCTCACTGGATTCCTGTCTCCTGTTGTGCTCAGGTTCCTGTGGAGCACTGCTTGCTCACACATCCTTCTCTTCAGGTCCCTGCTTGGTTCTTGGTGATCCCTCACAGAGAGCTGGCTATGCTCTGGTCACTAACTCGTTATTCCACCTTTCCCACTTTGGCTTGGTCTCACCTGCTGCCTGTTGGTTTCATCCTGCTCTCCTGCAGCCTCAACCCTGGCAGTGCTCTGCAGGCACACCCCCTCGTTTGCACCTTCTCCACCCATTTATTAGTCCTTGTTCTCATGACATCATTGCTATTGCTGATCTGCTCTGCCTCTTTGTGCCACTTTTAAAAATTATAGATAGCTATTGTCTGAAAAAAAAAAGAGAGACTAGTTTTGGTATCATTTATATACTCATTGTCTATTCCTGTAAAAAAAGCCAGTTTTTTTTTACTTTTTGTTTGAACCCTAGTACAGATAGTGTGAAGGTTTTCCTGCAGCGTTGCTTGTTGAAGATCCTCTGGCTTTGTTTGGGTTGTCTGCAGGTGTTAAAAGCTTAAGGGTGAACACTTACTGGTTTCTAATTGTAGCAAACTACAGTATCATTCAGAGTTCAAAGAACTGTGGATTGCCCTTTTGATCTTTATACTGCTTGGTTGCTGTTGCATTAGTATGTCCTTTCATTTTGCATACAGGAGATTATTACCTAAGCATAATTAAGTGGTTGCTTTGAGTTAATAATACTTTTCTTCATATTTTAACATAAAAAAGACATCTTTCTGATTTTTGTTTTGCTTTGTTTCCAGCCCCATCTGTTTTGATATGATTGAAGAGGCCTACATGACGAAATGTGGACACAGCTTCTGGTAATATTTGGTTTCTTGTATTAGAAAAAATGTCCATCTCTTACAGCATTTGTAAGAGATTTGTAACACAGGCAGGTGTTGCTGAGATACCCTTTCATTCTGAGTTTGTTTCTTTTCTGTCTTTTGTCCCTACACTGAAGAAGGAGGTTGAAATAAATTTTTAAAAGATGGGTACCTGTTAGATTAAAAAGAAAAAAAATCCAAGTGTCTTTAAGAAGTAGTGCTGTGCTACCATATTTCCTCTGTAAATAAATAGAATGTTCATAAGCTGCTGGTAACACCCACTATCCAGAGTCAGAGCAGTTTGTTAATTTATCTCTATTGGCATCACCTCTTTAGAGGTGTTGAGAGCAGTGTTGGCAGCTCCTCCTTGCCTTTGTGCAAGACTGTGCACAGTTTGAAGTGGCTTGCACATTGTGCATTGCAATTATTTTAGACCTCGTGAGAGAGGATGTGCTTCAGGCTTTCCTGTTGTGTTGAACTGGCTTGGCCCCATTCACTTTTCAGTGTGTTATCTCTGGGTGCCATGAGGAGCACATCTTCCATGGAGAAGTGCAAGAACTCTCTAGGGGCACTTCTGGAGCCACTTGTAGTTCTCATCTCCTCTAGGGATTGGTACAAATGTTGAACCATGATGTCCTATAGTGTCCTGTCTATGTTATACTCTTATGGTGCCTGCTAATTAGAAATAAACCTTGTAAGAAGTGATATTATAGTAGTATAAAGTACTTTCTCAGGCAGCAGATTCAGGTAACTTTCAGAAGAGCTTTGATTTGCAACAGGTGAGATAGCAGCGGACTTTGTGCCCTCTGTGGAAACACTTTATCCCTGTGACCTGTAACTTTTTAGAGGGCCAAGATGAGAAACATTGTAATACTTTTATTTAGGAGTGGAGCAATGTTTATATCTGGTGTCGCTATCGGGCTCTGACTTCAAGCGGGCTCTTTTAAACCTGATGCTAAAGTGCATCTTCTTATTCTTCTGTCCCCCAATTCAAGAGTGAGCACCTCTGAAGCCACTGATAGTAAGAAAAGCAGTTGTGGGGGGAAATAGAAGAAGTTGGTCAAGGTGTTTCCTCTGCTCAATTACCTAAAATGCTTTTAATGTTGATTGCTAAGTATTCAGCTAATCTAGAAGAGTTGCTTTTGAGTAATTCAATCTGTTTGCTACCTCTGCCTGTGGAAGTGGTGGGGAGCATGAATCTGAGATGGTGTTGTGGCTGGAGTATCCACATTGCAGTAATCCTCAGGGAAATAAGAGTGAAATACTTGACCAAATTTTGTAATCCTTGCCAGAAACCTTTGCTTTCTGCTGTAGCACACTCCGAGTTCAAACACTGGAACATTTTGACTCCACTGTAGGTTCTTGGCAGCACAGCTGTTAGCTGGCAACACAAACAATGCACCTTGTCTAAGGCTGATATTATTTACCTTGTGCTTATGTTTTGTTCCTTCGTGTGGGCTCACTTGTTTTGTTTCTTGTCTTTTGTTTTTGAACAGCTATAAATGTATTCACCAGAGCCTGGAGGACAATAACAGATGTCCCAAATGCAACTATGTTGTGGACAACATAGATCATCTTTATCCCAACTTCTTAGGTGAGCTTTAGGCTTATTTGCATGAGAAACATCTTAGTTGTTAAGGAAGGAAGGCACTTGTAAATTTGTCCTGTAAATTACAGTCTTCTGGATGTTGAACATAAAATCCAAATATCAGCCCCTTGGTTGTCATTTTTATATAAAAAAGGTTAGTGCTATAAATTGTTAATACTGCACTGCCTCCAGCAGTTCTGTGTGCTTAGTGACAGTAGTGAGATTAACTTGCTGCTGTTTCCATACTGTGAAAAGCAAAGCTGTTTTTCTTATGGCTAGAGATGTGAATCTCTTTACTTTTATTTTCTTGCACTCTTGTCTGCCTAGTAATAAAGGACATGGCCTGTTTACAAAGCTTGGACACTGAAAGGGTGGAGGTGGTGTTAGATACTGTGCTGTTTTGGCTGCAGTAGTGAGGCTCACGTGATGGATGTAGGTGTAAATCAGATACAGAGAAAATATTCATACATGTACCTATATGCAATCCTAACTGCCTCTTAAAGAGGGAGTATATGTTGCTGGGTGAAAATTCACTTTAAAACTTAGTTTTGTGCAGAAAATATTAAAGGAAACACATTGCAGTGTGAAATAAATTAGAGCAGATGTTGATTTCATGTGCTGAGATACCCATTTAAAAATAAAAATCTGAAAAGCCACAGTAGCCAAGGAATGCTTCAACAATGGGCATCCTGATTTAGACCTAATCATGTTGTGCTGGAGATGGTGCTGAGGCAGGTCTTGGAGTGCATGTTGGGCCAAAGAGTGTTTGCACACTTGTGTGTCCAGGGATTTGAGGTGTGTGTTGGAGGGGGAAGAGCTTGTGTGTATATGTGTACAAAGGATTGAAGTTATCTTTCTCTTTGCATTCTCTAGATTGGTGTAAAATTAAATTATAGTAAAAGTATATCTTTAGAAATGCACATGAAAATTCAAGGAAAAAGTTGTTCTATTCAGCTGTGCTTTTTTTTTTTTTTTTTTTTTTGGTCTATAATAGAACATTACCTGATTTATCTCCCTCATACTCTTCTGTGATATACTTTTGCCTTGGAGTTGAAAAACTTTCTCAGGGAACCATGGGTGTTTAGAAAAAGGAACTGAATCAATTTGGAGAATGTGTAGGCATTGCATTTGTTGATGATTTCTAAAAAGTATTTATATATGTTACAAAAAACCTCCACAGAATAAATTGGTAAGGAAAAAAAAGTGGAGACATCTTCTACTGTTTTAATTACTGAAAAACATCTTACAGTGGAATTAGTAACTAAAGTAAATACATTGAGGTAGTCTTACATACTGTTTTGGTGAACTTTAAATAAATCTCTTTGATATCTTATTTTTTTTTTTTTAGTTAATGAATTAATTCTTAAACAGAAGCAAAGATCTGAGGAGAAAAGACTCAAACTGGACCATTCAGTGAGTAGCACCGTATGTTCCAACTTTTTTACTTTATATTCATTTAATGATTCTGTGCAGCATTTGTAATTACATGGCTTAACTGAGAAGAGATTGCACTGCTGAGCTGATGCTTTAACTTGCTTTAAGAGGGAATAATACCAATATCAGTGGCAGTAGATCCCTCTACCTTGTTAACTGCTGTTCTTCCTCCAGCAATATGTGCAGAGAGAAGCTGTGTTAGCATAGGCAAGTGTCCTTTGATGTATTGCATATAACCTGGGAAACTGCCCATGGAAGTACACTTGTTTAAAGGTAATAATTTTCCTTTAGTGTTGGAAATTACAGCTACAATGAAAGCAGTGAATGATTAGAAGTGCCATGGGCTTGTCTGATCACATGTGAGGAGCTTTGTTCTATCAGGAAACTTCAGGAATGCCGATATCAACCACAAGAGGGAGAAAGATGTGTTTGGAGTCTGGTGTTGTGGTTCAGATGCCGCAAAAAACTGCCTGGATATCTTCTAGACTTGCTTCATGTCACACAGTCAGAGCAGGATCTGTATCCTCAGTTCATCAGGACCTCTCTACAGCACCTGTGGATGCTCTTGTGCATTAAGATCAAAAAGAATATATGACATGAGCCAAAAAACTTTCATGCTTGACCTGCTATGTCTGACGTTCTTGTCTTTTGTAATTCATAAATAAGATTGCAAAATAATATTAAAAACCATGGAGTACCTGTTTCTAAAAGCTTATATTAAAGTGGTATTAATTTAAGGGCTGTGTTGCAGAAGCTGGTGCTGTCAGTGTTTGCAAAGAGCATTCTTTAAAGATTCATTTGTTTACTCACAGTAAGTTTTATATTCATTATAAAATATGCATATACCATGTTTAATATAAAATATGCATAAACCAGATATGATTTGAAATGCACGCAACTGACCTGAAGGCATATACAGTAGCTTCTTGGAAATTGGTTTTACCCTTTAAAAGCTCTGCTTGTAGATGCACCTATTTTTGATAATTATCAATAAGTGGACAATCTACCATGACTTCATGCCCAAAACAGTGGTGTGTCTACCTTTTGGAAGCAAATAAAAATACACACATCTAAAAAAGAGTAATGTTGCTCCTGTGTCCCTTCTTTAATGTGCCTTGTATTACTTTTGGTGTTAAGGGAAGTCATCCAAGACACATTGCAGCAAATGCAATAGTCATGGTCTCATTAAGAAATCATGTTAAGGCATGTTTGAACATTTGAGTAGTTTAGCAGTAGCACAATTAATTAGTGCATTAGTCTGTTAAAATGTGTCTCAAATCTTGTTCACTTGCTTAAAAACCATGGGTTTTTCCCCAGTTATTCCAGATTGAAATTGACTTTTTGGCTGAATAGTTTCCGTAGGTTCTGTTGAGCACTGAATGAAAATTGTGCATTCTATATGGATGTTATATATTTTATTTTTCTTAATGTACTTAATAGAAAAAGGCTACAGCCCTTGAGACTATCTGATTTAGACTGGATGGTATTTCTAGTTCTTGCCAATTTAAATAAATTGATTTAGTGTCATAGCTTTTTTTAGGACAGGATTTTTTAGTCCAGTTTTGTTTCTTAGGTGTTCTTTAGACGTCTCAGCTGTTCCTGTTGGTTCCTGAAGCTTTTTGATGTAAAGCTGTGCTGGCATTAACCTATTATTTTGATTTTCCTGTGCTTAAAGATACCTTTTTTATTGATAAGAAGAAGAGAAACGAGCCTTCAGGGAAGAATGGGCTGTATAGTAATATTTTGGTTCTCTGAGGAGTCCCCCACAGCTCCAAGCAGTTTAAATGAGATCAACCTGATGAGCTCCATCTTCTTCCCAGCTTTCACATTTCCCTTACACTTAGGAGGAGTAATCTGAAAGGTGACAGTAGGAAAAATAAGCTGATACTACCCTCTTTGATTTGAGTTTAGCATGAGGGTTTTACCTATTACTTGATCTTAAAAAAATTAAAAGGTATTGGTGCATAACAGTATTTCAGATGTAATCCAGCTAAGCTTGGATAAATGTGAAGGTTTTTTTTTTCTCTCCAAAGAAACATGTTCTCAGAAGCTGGGGCACAAATCAGATAAAATTGTTGCTGTGAAATAATCTTTTCCCAGCAGCAGCAGCAAATATGCTTTCATGAAGCACAAATATATTCCAAATAAGATAAGAAGTTCCACAGTAGGTCAGAGGAGCCATATCCTGCACACATGGCAGAATTGGGCATCTGAGTGCATGAAAACTGGGTTGCAGTTTTACAGAGATGAAATATTGCTGTGTTGCTTTTAATAGCTGTTGTTGGATGGCTTATGCAGCCCTGGATGGCTTGGACTCACCATCTCTTCCACATCTCTTGTTCTCTTTTTAGAATGGCCACAGGTGGCAGATAATTCAAGATTTGTTGGGAACTGATCAAGACAATCTTGACTTAGCCAATGTCAACCTGATGCTGGAGCTGCTGGTGCAAAAGAAGAAGCAGTTGGAAGCAGTAAGAAGTTTCTCTTTTTTAAATAAACACTGTGTATTTACAAGTTTTTTTTTTCTTTTGATACCTTTTCCTGGAAGCAAGATTCTGTTGGTGAATTAATTGCTTAGTATTTTCTTTTGTGTTTTGGTGTTTAAAAGGTGGCTGTTTTGCTGACCTTTGTAGTGAAGTAACATCTCAGCTGTGATGCCCATAACATGCTTATAATGCTGTTGCTGGCAGGGTTGTATAAACAAGCAGGGAAAACAGAAAAGTATAAGAGAAAATGATTCATAGGACACAGACAAGCACGTGAAGAAGTTTGCTAATTGTCTGTTGCACAAGTAAATGTCAGATCTTTCTTAGTAATAAGGATGAACAAGTCCAGAATATAGATTAAAGAATTAACACAGTGAGCATGTGAAAAGGGTCACACCCTTTAGTTTCTGCTGGAACACTTAGAATCTGAATGACCACCTTTCCTGAAGGCTTTTTCAGTATTTAATGTTTGAAAGAAAAGTTCAGATGTCTTGTTTATGAAGCTGGTTTGAAGATTTAGCCAATATGAAGCAAGCTGTTCCTATGGTTTGACTGAAATGTGGTTGGTTTAGGTTTGTTCTCTGTGAAGTTGGCCATTCCATGCTGTTCATTTCAAGTGATCATTTTCAAGTTATGTGAACCAGACCTTAAAATTAGACTGGATTATTACAGTATTTGACCCAGTGAACTTTGAATAGAAGGGTGGATTTTGACAATGCTTTAAAACATGTGAGTGAAAGTTGTATTGGGAATATCTTAATTATACACTCTTAAAGAATCAATATTTACAACTTGTGGTTCTGATGGAAAGAAAGTAACCCTAAAATATGCTTGACTGTTATGTTGCCTCATTGCATGGGGACTTGTAAATATGTTTTTGTGGTTCAGTGAAGTTTTGGTAGGGAAAAAGAGAATAAAACTTTTTTCCTCTGTGTACCTTTTAGTATGATTTGTGACAGATCTGAAGCAAAGAAGGCATATGACTGTTTAAGTATTACTGAGTATGAATATCTTCTAAGGATGCTAAGCCTAAAAAGTGAAATCACACCTGACATTTAAAGAATAATTTAAAAGCATTTTTCTTGTCTAGCTTTACTTACCTCACACTTATTATCAGATCATGGGGAGTAAAAAAATAACTGTAGAAAAATAGTGGTTTTGCATTCAATGTCTTTACCTTCCCTGTCCCCTCCTCCTTTCCTGGATTTTGTGTGCTCCTATATCTTGATCCTTTTTAAATGTATGTTCACAATCCTTTAATAATAAATATTTTGATAAGTGGTGAAAATAACTTGGAATGCTGTGATATGATTAGGGCTATATTAATGCTGTTATATAGGTCTTAGTTATTTTTACTCTTATGGTTCTCTTCATCTTGCCCTGTCAAGTTCTTGGGTGAAAATACGATGCAGATGGCTGAGATAAAAACCTGTTATGAAAAATATATTGGGATGGTTTAGTTTCATCAGTGACTTTATTGTTGTCTTTCACTCTGGAGAAATCTTCAGCAGTAACTTCTACATAAGCATAAATGTAAATTTTGGGAAAAGTGGTTTTTTTATATAAATACTTAATCCTTTAGTATGTTGATCATGAAGTGGATGCTAAGGATCTTCCAGGGTAGAAGGACAGTCTGTGAGGAAGCTGTATCCCAAAATCTATTTCAGATGCAGTAGCCAAAGAAAAAAGAAGCATTTCAACTTATTATTAAGAACATTATTACAATGACTGTTGCCTTCACATAAAAACTCATTGTGAACCAAACAGAACTTTAAGACTTGTGAGATAAAGTAAAACTAAAAAAACATTTCAAAAATCCTCCTTAAGCTATTTTCCTCTTGGTAACCTCTAAATGAAAGTAGTTTGTGTGCTGTGTGGATCTCTGTGTGTAAAATGAGTATTTGTTTCTCTTGATGTACATGGAAGAGTTACACTTCCTTATTTGCTGTGTTACAGGAGTCCCATGCTGCCCAATTGCAGATCCTTATGGAATTCCTTAAAGTTGCCAGGAGAAACAAACGAGAGGTAACTTGTTTTGTGTTTCAGTTGGTGAAGTGTTGTGTGCTGCTTTCTCCCAGTGCATTTCTGGTGAAGTGATGTGTCAGCCTGGCATTATTTCTGCAAAGAATAACTCAAGGCGTGTTGGGGGAAATCTCAGGCAGCAGACACATGGGTTTGAAGGGAAATTAATCTCTTTATGTATGACAGCTTCAATTTTTAATCATTTGCCTTCTCATCTCAAGCTGGTGAAGCATGTGGGAATACAGAGACTCCTTGGTGTAAATGAACATCAATTTCTTTAAAGAAGATTGTTTTCCCAACACAGAAAAATATCAACGATTGGGATGGAGTGAAAATATTTTCACTACCAAGTTTTTCCTTTAGTTTATCAAATAGCATGACTAATATGGTGACATAAAAGAATTAATATTCTGTGCTTTTTCCTTGTTTGTCCTAAAATGAGTGTCTCAAGGAATATGAGAGGGTTCTGTAATCAGATACACATGGTTTGGGACTCTTCTTTTATAAGGTTATGCAGTGCATAAACCCTGATACCACAAATAGTCCAGAAACCTAGAAAAATGATCATGAAAACAGTAGAAGGATGAGCTCTTGTGGTCCATGGTTTCTGAGAAAAGATGTAAAGAGCATAAGACCCAACAGTGTGACTGTAATTTCAAACTTGAAATCATATACAGGTGTAAGAAGCCTTATCCAGAATGGATTGAGGGTCCGGTTATGGAGTCATTCCAAAGCAAGTCTGGAGTCTGTCCACCAGCAGATATCCATGGCCAAAACCAACAAGGGTTGTGGTAATTCCAGAGAAGGGCAGGAGAGCTGGTGAAGGGTCTGGAAAAGATCTTATAAGGAGCAGCTCAGAGAGCTGGGGTTGTTTAGTGTGGAGAAAAGGAGGCTCAGTGGGGATCTCATTGCTCTAACTGCCTGACAGGATGTTGTAGTGGGGGGAGTCAGGCTCTTCTGCCATGTCTCAGGTGAAAAGATGAGGGGAAATGGCCTCAAGCTGCACCAGGAGAGGTTCAGATTAGATACTAGAAAAAATTGTTTTCACTGAAAGAGTGGTCAGGTATTTGAGTAAATTGCCCAGGGAGCTGGTGGAGTCACAGTCTATAGACATGTCCAAGAGGCATCTGGATATGGATTGGGGGATATGGTTTAGGAGTTAGTATGGTGGTGGTTGGACTAGATCATCTTGAAGGTCTCTTTCAACCTTGATTCAGTGAGTTTCAGTACCTGGGATGCCTTTCTCATCTGCATCAGTATCTGTTTCTTTGTCTTTAGTAATAATTTTTAAAGGGTAACATCTTTTAAGGCCAAAGAAACTTAATTTTGCCTGCAGATCTCTGAAAACAGCCTTCAGAACATCCTGAAGGCAGTTGGGAAATATAGTTTATTTCAGCTCCTCCATGTCCCTGCTTGTGTATTCCCTCTGTTGCCAGGACTACTTCTATGTTATTTTGTACCCCCCTCTATATTCCAGTGTGAAATGCAGACTGTCACATCTGCAAAGACTTCTGTGCAGGCCTGTCAATTCTGTCCCTGCCCTAGAGCTTAGTGTCTGGCCTTGCCATTTATTCTGAGGAAAATGAGGACTTGTCAGACTTGTAGCAGTCTTTGCTCTTGCTTGATAAGGGTAAGAAAGATAAAAATCAGTGGTAGATGCATGCAAAGTATAGACCAGTCCTTAGGGTAGTTTTATATCTCAAAATCTGTCTTGGCAGTCAGTTTACACATAGAGAAATTGGTGCTTCCTCTTTGGTAAATGATGAGGTCCTTTCTGTAGCTGGTGGAGCTTGTGGCAAGCACCCCTTTCTGGAGGGGCTTTGTGGGGATAACAGAGGAGTTTGTGCTTGGGGTAAGGCAGTGGTGAGGTATCCAGACTGCAGAAAGCCTGGGATGGTGGCTTGGAAGGTGAGTATGGGGGGGTTAAGTGACCATATTAATGATGCAGTCAAGGTTATCAGAGCTTCTTTTGATCCTGTGAGAGGTGACTTGACCAGGTTTTTGGTGTTGAGATGACTTTGAGGTGTTAGAAAGTCTTTTTTTCTTAGCTTTGAGACTGATGAAGACGACAGGATTCTTTGGCTCTCATTTTCAAGGTTGTTTATTTATTTTTTTTTAATCTATAACATTTTTTCTCTGGCTTGCTGTGGTTTGTTGGGTAGGTTGGGTTGAGGCTTACTGACTGCTTTGGGTGGTTATTTTTTAATACAAAAAACTACATGTACATTATTTACAATAATTTTTTAATACTTATCACTTAGACTGTTTTTAATCTAAAAGTGCTGCTATTACAGGAGAAGAGGAGGACAAGAAGAAGGAGAAAGACTGGACATGCTTAGATTCTTTTATTTTGCTTCTTGAACTTCTATTCTAAAAACTTTAAAATTTTACATTTTCACTTAGTGATAAATTCACCATCATTCTATTTAAACTTTTGTGGTTTGTAACTTTTAGCACAAAGTTGGTAATTGTTTTTATTGACTCTGTGCTAAGATCTCTGAGCCCCCTGTCAGGGTGTCTAGTCCTTCAGGGTAGTTAGAGGAATTTTTTGGGTTCTGACAGTGACTGTTTAAGAACTGAGCTCAAGCAATATGTGTGGACCCTGGAACAGTGATGTATTGCACATCATTGAGTCATATTATGGGGAGGAGCATGACCTTTTTTCCTTTCTTAATTCAAGCTTGGATAGCTGCAGAGTAAATGCAATTTCACTCAGTAAGCCATAGCTGTAAAGATAAGTTCTTAATAAATAAAAACTATTTTTTTAATGTATGCTCCTGAGTTTTTCTTTCTAATTTTTGGCTTAAATGTTTAATGGAACTTTTTAAACTTTGCTTCTTAATATATCTCTTTGAATACTATTTAGTGCAAGATTTTATTAACAAGTTTCATTTACTACATACTCCAAGTTCTTACAGAGGGACTTTTGTAACTGAATACAGATATTGCCTCAGAGCTAGTGTACCTGTATAGTATTTCCCAAGTTCAGAGCAGATGATTAACCACCTGTAACCCTCCTTGCCTACTTCACTCGTAAATTATGGATTTTTTCCTCTTGCATTAATGAAATGGTGACTTCTGAGCATATTGCAGTGGGCTTACAGCTAGAAGAAAACTATCTTTTAGACTTGTACTTCAGAATATTGGTGCAGTCAAGTCTTTTGACAAATGCCTCTTTGCCACCTTCTCATAATTTCTCTAGAAGATAAATGTGAGGTTCAGCACCTGCAGCAGTTTCTATTAGAAATCCTGTTTTGATCTCTTCATAACTTTTCAAAATGTTGATCTCTCAGGCTAGAATTTACTGCATGTTTTTTGCACGAAGGTGCTTGCAAGCCCTTTTTCTTTTGAAGTTTATGTATTTTGTTTTCTTTTTGACCTAGAGCAATATGGCAAAAACCCAAATCCTTGGCAATAGAAATAGAAAAAAAAGTCTTACTTTAGAAAAGATTGAAAACAAATGTCTAAAGCTTAAAAAAATACTTTTTCACACAAACAACAGATAGTTTTGGAGGGGAGTAATGTATTGATCACTCACAGCAGTTGGATGTCTGTCCCTAAGGCAGACTTAGCATGGCTGAGTGCCTTTCCATATGTCTACACAGTTAATTGAATGCACACTCTGCTTTTTGTTTTTTTAATCCAGAGTCCTGTTCTGTTGATATTAAGGACTGAAAAGTCTGGAAGGTCAACTTTAATAATGAAACATTATATCTTGGTAGTGGTGGCTGTTTATTACTATTTTCCAAGGAAACCAAATGCAGCTGCCTGTGACTTCTTAGAGTTCTTGCTTGCACACGTGTGTTGCATAAATGCTTTTGCAAATTTAACTTTGTTAATTTTAAATGTTCACGTGTTCTTTCATCTTGAACACTTTGTGAGCAAACTGATTATATCAGTTAATTCTCCCCACTTTTATGTTCAGTACTTTAAAGAAGAGACCTTGCTAATTGTCTGGTCAGTATTTGAATGTCTTCAAACAGTTAGACAGCACCATATATATCATATAGATAATTTATGCTTAAATATTATTAGCTCAGCTACCTGATGGTGTTTCTGTCAAGCAGCACCATTGCTTACTGAAGGAGAATACTGAGCTTGATGATTGGTATCACAAATCAAGTTCTACACAGGTGCTTTTCTCTGGGTGCATTCATGTTTCCCTTGGCAGATGTCACTTCATTTTTATTTTTTCTTTCTCATAATGTAATATTAAGTCTCTCAGGTCTAACAAACAAGGCCTCTTTGAAGTCTGCTAATGCATAAGTCTGGTTTTTAGCTGATAAAACATCCTGGGACAGAAAAATAATCCTGAAGTGTCTCAGGCTTGTGGCACCGAGTGCCTGCTCAGCGTTTCAGAATCATCGCTGTTCTTTGCACTCTCAAATGTTAGACACTAAAAATAAGAGGAGTTATTAGTTATTGTGGGCTAATTGCTGGGAATTCTAAGCATGAATTCTCCAGGGATGTCATTACCCTGTGTTAATCACTTCACCTGTCAAGCCTTATGTTCTGCATGTTCACACATGGATGAACTAATGAGTAAGCAAGAGGAGGTGGCAGAACCAGGAATCAGTCATGCTCTTTTGTTGTCATGTGGTCTTGATTACATTTCAGGACTCCTGGGAATTTATAGCTGGAGTAATCTGGTCCCTATCCACTGCACTTACCTGGTATTTAAATCTATTTGCATTTCTGAGTTACTGAATGAGAGATGTGAGCTCCAGAAGCCGTGATAAGAAGCCCAAGGATACAGGGAGTGTGTGAGCAGCAAACTAAAAATTGTCATAGTGGTATCAGTGTATACAGCTGGCTCTCCTTGCTGCACTGGAGAGGTCTTGCAAAGAAAGCACCTATTACTGATACATTAAACTCCAAGGCAATTAGTCTAGTTGTTTAGGCAGCTTTGTTCCCTTCCCCGGGTGTCCTTATCTCAGGAGGCTTTTCTGTCAGACCCTATCACTAAGCTTTCAGAACATATTTCCTCCATACTGTAGGATGTAAATGAGGGGGAGGAGTATAAAAGATACGAAATATACTTTATCAGCCTGGCATCTCCCTTCTCCTGCCTTTGGGAATTCTATGTGTTAAACAGCCTGGATGCTCTCAAGCCTTTCTGTTAGCTCTTCCCCAGTTGTGAGGAAACATTTATCATTTGGAGGAAGTATTGATCAGAGAAGAAATATTCTCAGCAGATAAATGTGTTATAGATGGACTGTCCACGTGTTTAAGAGGCTTGAATGCCATATTTCACTAGTGAAACTTGTGGAGGCTCAGGTGTTCTTGTCTTCATACTAATAAAAGTCTTGCACCTGCTTCTAGTTGTGCAAGGAAATTGTAACAGAGAGGTATTTTGTCAAAATAAGTGATATTTGAAATTAGTTTCTAAGACTAAAATTTCTCTAAGGTCTGAAGATGACTTTAATGCCACAGTTGCCCTGTATGTTGTAAAAGGCTCTGCATCCAAACCAATAATGGAAAGAAAACCCAGAGACAGACAAGACTTCCAGAGAGAGAAACTGATCTTATTGTGCATTGTCATTGAGGTATTGTATTCTACAGACAGAAATTAATTTCACTGGGTACCTTTAGAAAAGTTTCAGCTGTTGATAGTGAAGTTTGCACTGTGGCTTGTTGATAAAGTACTTGGTGGAAGAACAGGAAGTAGGAAGATTCTGATTTGGATGGATGAAGCTACAGGACAGAATTAAAGGTTTATTTACAGTGACTGCCTGGTTTATCCTCCTTGGGTGGGCAGGTGATAATTTTTGTCTCATCCTGGTTGGTGCAATGGCTTTGTGTGTCTGGGAAAACGATGTTTTCTCTAATAATAGTCTGGTCTGTTTGTCTGGATCTATGGTATCTATGGATCTATGATAGATCTGTGGATCTATCTACTCCACAGAGAGTCTGGATCAGAGCCTGGAAGGTGTGTTACTGTACATAAAATGGCCTGTGAGCTTCCAAAAGGTGTGAATCCAGATGCTCTGTTTAAGCTGCTTATTAGAATAGTGTTGCTGATTTTGCAGTATTTCTGTAGAAAATAAATCCTGCTGTACTTTGCTTTATCAAGAAAAAGCCTTTTGTTTGGTTTTTTTTTTTTTTTGTTCTTTGCTGTTCTGTGCTTTTTCTAGGATTTCTAGGAAAGAGTTGGTCAAGGTCCTATGGCTCCTTCCCATGTGCATTTTCCTAGGCTGTCTTTGTGGCACTGGGAGGCTCTGCTGAGCTTTTAGTTTTTTGCAAACCCTTAGAACTGGCACCAGGAGATCCAGTCAGGAGTGCTTGCTGTCCATGCTGTACAAACACAAGGCAGGAAGTTGCTGCCTCCCAAGGGGCCCTTGCTCCAGGAAAAACAGGAAGCTCCAGGATGAAACCTTAATGCTGTACTCAGATAGTTTTGTTAGTAGATGGTTACCAAAAACAAAATGACCATGACCTGGTGAGGTCATGGTAAAGTGTAAGTTCTTGGTAGCTTCTTGAACATCCAAAATCCCTTTTCCAGGGTTATAAAAATGTTTTGAAGTTGTAGCTGTTCTTCTATATATATGCCCTGATGTGAAAAATGGGACCAGAATGTTACACACCTGCTTATTGTAGTTCATTCACTCAAATTGAAATTGAGGTTTAACCACTGAATTAAGGACCTTCTCCTTGTCCATATTGGCCTTTTAGTTTCTGGGAAAGCATCTGTGTCTGAAAAGAGAGTTTATAGTATGTGCTTCTCTCCAAGCATACATTTCAGTGTTTGTTGGAAGTGCTTTTGCTGACTCCATCCAAAGTCTTACAGGTGTGATTCTGCCCATCACTGGGACAGGACTTGGCTTGCTTTCTGTGCCCAACAGTGAAAATTAAATTAAGAGCTCTTAAATCTGAATAGACTGCAAGAACTATAATTCATTTAGTTTTCCTTACCTGTCCCTCAAAGGCTGGCAATTATAAATTGTAGTCTCATTTTTCAGAATTTAATTGTAATGAATGTGGATTGATTTAAGGTCTTTGATAGATTAAAACACTTCAACTAACATACCAAGAAACCAAAGGTTTCAGTGTAGACATGAATTCATTTTATGCTGATGGCATGAGAAGACTCCTCCTAAAACAAGCAGGAACACTCCTTTTTGGAGTTGCTGCTGTTGGGTATGTTTATGTTAGGTTGTAACTAGAAGGAAGAATTGATAAATAAAAGTACCAGATCTCATGCTCTTGGCTGTGTGCAATAGTTAATGAAAGCTGGCCAATAAAAAGTCTCTGCTATTGTTCCTATAAAAAATATCCTGTTTATGTCATGGCAACAACTGTCAATTATTTTTCAGAGGCCCAGTTTGGCTGTGAGCCAGTACATTGTAGAATAGCTGATTTCCTCACTGTAATTTTGGAACTTGTAAGTGGTATTGTAGCTTCTTTTTAAATGGGATTTATGAATGTGGGGGACTAATGGTATTTTCTAGAGCTGGGTTCAGGCAGGACCCATGCTGTGCAAGTGTCACTTAATCTTGGAGCTGTAGCACCACCTGCTATTCTTGCTGTAGGTTTCGAGAGTGAAAATGGAATTATCTGTTATGGTGTAGTGATTTGTAAATTATCTGTGGCAGTCTAGTTCTAGACCATTAAACTTGTGCTGTCTGTGCCTCAAATTAAATGTAAACTGAAACTTTCAGAGTACAGAGATTAGGATACGTTTCTAATGTCATCTTATTCAAAGAAGCAGCCATGTTGGAAATAGGTGTGGATCCATCAGTCATTTCTTCTGTTTTCAGAGACAAAAGCTTTTGTTAGTGTTTAAAAGGTAAATTAAAATGGTGGATTATTTAATGCAGAACACACAGATGTTTGGAATGCCTCACTATGAGAGTGGTTTAAATTGTGTTTTTTGTTTAAGCAAAAACTTCTGCCTCTTAAAGGATCAAACTTGAGCACTGGAGTGAATAATTCTTTGGGAGTAGCTTGCCAGATATTCTTTGGAATATATCATACTGAGAGTAATATGTCTCACCAAACTAGTAACTTTGGATTTGGGCAATTTAATATTCTGTTGTAAAGCTGAAAGTACAAAAATTTATATTTTTGGAGAATGTGTTGTGCTTAAACTTTCAATGGACTTAACAGTAAATACTGTAAATTCAGTAAATGCTTCCGGTCATGGGTCACCTTGCTGGCTGTCTCTAAATTTTTACTGGAAGCTGTGGAGAGTCAGGTGGATTTCCAGTTCTTTGTGTATTTATTACATTTATGTGTCTCACTGAACCAGACTTGCAGGGGAGCTGTGTTTTGTCAGGAGCTCTCACCTAGAGGAGAATGTGTGTGTGTTTGGGCCCTGCAAGGCTGGGTTTAGGCTCTATGGGTGTTTGGGTAGGATATAGCTGCTGAATAATCAGGTAAGGAGATGATGTCCTTGCTTAGGTGTAAACAGTTGTCAAGTCTGTGGCTTCAGTTGCTTGAGGTGAGTGAAACCAGCTTGCTGAGTGACTAAAAACCTGGAAGATATTATGTGTGGCACAGAGAAGGGAAAGGAAATGTTGGCTGGTGAGAGGGGAAGTCTCCTTCTGACCTTTTCAGGTGTAGCCCTCAAATTGACTGCAGTTTGTGGTGTAATCCAAGGTAAGTATCACACCTTTGGAAGGAGTGGTGCCTTGATACCATGTGGTGCTTGCTCTGTGCCAGGAGCAAATCTTGCTCTGGTGGTCAAAACAGGTTTTTTCCAATACAGAAACTTAATGACAAAGTTTAAATTGGCAAGAGACAGGTTAACAGCTGGGATGAGAATTAGTCTTGATACCTTTTAGCAAAACATTTTGTGTTTAGTTGAAGGGTGAAATGATCATTGTCTTTCACTGTGTTTTTTTCTAATTGTGACTGGACAAGTGGGAATGGTTTAAAAGTGGAAGAGTGAGTTTAGATATTAGGGAAAAATTCTTCCCTGTGAGGGTGGGCAGGCCCTGGCACAGGGTGCCCAGAGAAGCTGTGGCTGCCCCTGGATCCTGGAAGTGTTCAGGACCAGGGTTGAAGGGCTTGGAGCAACCTGGTCTAATGGAAAGTGTCCCTGCCTGGAGCAGAGGATGGAATGAGATAATCTTTAAGGTCACATCTAACCCACACCACATTGTGATTCTATACTCAGTGTTTGCAAACCAGTTACACCTTACCTGAGACATGTTAGAAGAGCATTACAGTATGACTTTGAATTATGTGGATCTCTGTGATTGACATCAAAATACCTCCTGCTCTTGTTTCACATTGTTTCAAAGTAACAGCTTTGTCCTGAATGTGGTTTGTGTGCACACTTATGTTAATATGTACATTTGAACTTCCTGCCTGGTGATTTTTGAATTGTGTGGCACACCAGTGAAGATAGTTCAGGTTCCTCTCTGGAAAGATTGTAATTTATCTTGGTGGTGCAGTGCAGATTGATTTAGACTTCTCCCATTCTCTTTTCCACAGCAATTGGAGCAGATCCAGAAGGAGCTAAGTGTTCTGGAAGAAGATATTAAACGTGTAGAGGTGAGGTACCCAGACATTGTTCTGACTCTGGCAATTTTTCATTTTCATCAAGCTGTCTGCCTTGCTGTGAGGCTGCCGGCTTAAATTTATGGCATTTAAGTCAGTAATGGGAAAATGAACAGATGATGCTCTTTCTTTAATTTGTTCATTTAGTTGATGTGTGCAGGCTGATGTTAGGTAGCTCTTATATAATCATGTCTTTGTGTTGCTAGTAAGTATTTTAGAGTAGTTGCTAGAAATCAGCAGCTGGTATATTGATCAGAATTTAAGATTTTTGTATGTTGCTGGCTGTTTGCACAGACTGTTTAAACCTTAGCAGCATCTAAGTCTTAAAATGGAGAGGTGTTGGAGATTCAGAAGAGGTTGTTATGCAGAGACTGGAACAAAACCAGCTCCTGCTGCATGTCAGAATTATTCCTGCTACCTCCTGGTAGAGTTCTCTTAATTCTGTACTAATGGCAATCTCTTGACATTTTTGCTAAGTATTATTTTCCAAGAATTTGTAACCCCATTAGTGCAATCCTTCTGTCTTCAGTGACTCTAGGTTCCTCTTGGTCCTTTCCTATAATCATTCTGATGTTTAATCTTGCAGTAGGAAGCTGATGTTTCAGGAATACATCAGACTGCCACCTCTCCAAATATCATTCCCTTAAAGCTTCTTGGGAATCAGTTTGTAGGTCTGCTTTGGTCAGCATGTGTTCCCAACTACCTCCCAAAAAGCCTTTTAGATTTCTTAATGCAATTAATATGTATGCTGATGAATTAGCAAAATAGAAATACGACTGACAACTGCAAGAATTCCCATTTATCTGATAGCTATTTGGATTTTTTTCAGACTTCTTTTCCTAAACGTTTCTCAGCTTTGGTGAAATAAATATACCTTAGTATGTTTTCTTCTCACTGGTAAAATAAGTCTTGAGATCTAGGAGAAACTATTCCCAAAAGCTGTGAGATCTCTCAAAGAGCATCCAGCTACCTGTTTCTGTGCTCTTTAATCAGGCATTTCAGTGGGCTGTATTCCTGGGGTGTGATGCTGACCTTGGCTCTGACCTCTAAAGCCTGGGATCTCTCTTGTCACAAATATCCTTCTTTCTACCTACCAACTAATAGGCACCTAGTGGGAGTTTGAAAGCACAAGTAATAATTGTCCTGAGAACACTTTGCCCCTCAACTAATGAGCTGATGCATCCTTCATAGCTTCCATTTCCCAAACAGATGAAAGCCAGTCTCATACTGGGTACACAGCAGTGACTTAGGCTGGGAGGGACAAAGCCAAGTTTATGTGCAAAGTTTATCTCTTGTGCAGTGGTCCCACAGAGGACTGACATCTACTTTTAAGTCTGTGGCACCACCTTTGCCCTGTTGCCTTGTGACTGTTCTTGCCATGACCCATATCCAGCTTTACTTTCCAGTTCTGAAGGCTGTTAGATAAGTTTGCACATATCTCAAAAATGCAGTTACAGCTTGCTTGTTCTGCCAGATTTAAGGGAGATGCTGCGTTAGAGGCAGTTGGATGATAACCAAATCTCTGTTGGGTTTTTTGGAGTGTAAGCTCCAAAACTGCCACTCTTGAAACACAGAACACCACAGCTATAGGATTTTTGAAACCTGTTTCAAATGGTAACTGAAAAAAATGGAAGAAAATCAATTAATTTCTCAGGTATAGGTTAAGATTTTTAGGTAAGAGTTAATTAAATGTAGACACAGTTGGTTACCTGCATGGAAAAGCAGCAGTAATCTGTGAACACATGCATTAGACATACATGTTTTGTCAGCTCTGATGTAACATGGCTTTCTGTTTCAGGAGATGAGTGGCCTGTACTCCCCAGTCAGTGAGGACAGCACAGTGCCACAGTTTGAGGCTCCCTCACCTTCACACAGGTATGGAGCTTGCAACTCAACTTGGATTTTAAACTGTACATGTTTCACTCTACTTACTAGTGCTTTCCAAGCAGTGCCAAAACACAAGCAAACTGGTTTTTGAGTGCTGCACAGTATTTTCCTGTTGTGCTTGTAATTGCCGTAAACTTTATGTGAACAAAGAAGTAAAGAAAAAGTCATCTGAGCCTGCATTTGGATGAGAAATCTGCTCTGATTCAGATGCCATGGAAAACTGATGGCTTTAAATGTCATGTGAATTAGTAAACTTGAGTCATAAGCCTTTGCTATGGAATAAAATATTTCTGTTATTTATATGCTACCTTTTCTGAACATTGTGCTGTTCTGCTTGGCACATGAAAGGTCTTAATTTTGGATGATATTGGAGTGCTCTGGCTTCCCTAATCAGCATGGATAGCTAAAGGTATGGGCTCAGATCAGAATTTGAAATGTACAGCCTATTGATTCTGTTTATCTGCTGTCTGGTTTGATTTAATGAAATGCCTTTCTAATAACATAATTTCATGTGTATTTTTGTCTGGAATATTGCACAGTCTGGTTTCTTGATGATAATAATGCAGATGCTTCTTGTATCCAAGTTGTAAGTGCCAGAGTTTGAAGTGCTCTACTTTACAGGCATGTCTTTTGCTCTAATTTCAACAGGGCCAGTTATGTTATTAAGTGATCATCTCTGCTATCTCTTAGAAGTAGAGTTCTCTGAACTGTCATTTTCTGTTATGAAATTGTACTGGTAGATTTTTTTTTTTTGCAGTTAGCAGCTCTAAACCTAATAGCCCAGAAGTAAAAAATGATCAGATTTCTTCCCTTACAGAGACTTAGATACAGTGCTGTTGTGAGGAACCCAGCAATATTGGCTGGAATTTCCTACCAAGATGCTATTTCTAGACATGAGACCAATATCTCTCATATTTCTATGTAGTTCTGGCTGCCCTGAGGGAAAGGACAGGAATATGGTCACAATGGATGGGAACAGCATTTCTAATTCAGTTCTTCACTGCTTCTTCAATTCTTTTTGGGTACAAATTTGTTTCTTGATATCGGGTATTGCTGTTTTGCCAAGAAGCAGCTTTGTGAAACTGATGAGATTCTTGTCAGGTTCCACTGCTTTTCTGGTTATTGGCTATTAAATAGATTGGTTTTACTCCATAGTACAGATGCTTGGGGTAAACTTGAGCACTGGTTGGGCAACATCAATTTGTTAGATGTTGGATGCCTCCAGGCCTAGAAACCTTTCTCTTTTAACAGGAGATTCTACTTATGTGTAGAAATGTATCTCTGTTACTTGAGCTGAGCTAACAAAGAAGCCCCCAAAGAACTTTTTTATCTGTTGAAAGCTGGAATAGCATTTTAAGCCCAGGAATTTCAGTAAAAGAGTGGAGGGGAGAACAGTCTGCAGTGAGAAATACACTGGTTTCTGTCTACTGAGAATTCCTTAACATTCCTTTATGCCTATTAATTTCATGTCCTAGGGGTCAATCAATCTCAGTTCTTGCATGTGAAGATGTAAGATAATATCAAAAAGAATTGTAGTGATCTGTGGATGAATGTGCTTCACCTGGGGTCTGCTGGCAGGGGGCAGTGGGATGGAGCCATGATGGGTGCAGAGACCATGGGCTCTTTATTCCTGCCTGTCTGGGTCCGTCTTGGCTGTGTCTTGAATTTTGGGGTTTTCCCCTGGTACAACATGCCAGGGGTGTGATATAATAGGATATTTAGGTATTTTCTAAGGAATGTGGGATTGCCTTTTTCTCTCTGCTTTAGAAAACCCCTTATATTTTTCTTGGTGACATTCCTGTGTGAGAAGTAGCCTTGAGTGGTAGAAGAGAAATCAGTGTGTGGAAGAGTTATCTGACCAGGCATCAGTTGTTCCCAGAAGCTACTCCTGTAACCTCTATCCCTGCCCCATTTTGACAGTTTTATATAATTCAAGTAATTGCATTGGTGTGAATTACCATACATTAGATTCCAGGAAGGTCTACCACTTGAAACTAATTTTATTTTCAACATTAAGTGAAAGTTTTGAAGAATATTTCAACAACATTCCTCCTTGGCAAGAATGCTGCAGAGCAGCTAATGTGAAATATACTGATTTTTTTTTTCTCTTAACTGAAATATTTAATCTCCAGAGTGCATTTTAGAGATGCCATGAACCACTAAGAGTGAAATATAAATATAGTTTGGGATGGATTCACTTCCATGTTAAAATGATATTGAACTTGCAGAGACTCTTTATAGCTTATCAGTGAATTAAAACGGTGTATTTAAATTGAAATATAACTTCACATACTTAACACACTGCTAATGAAATATAATTGTATAACACTTTAGTAATGTTCCTTATAAATAGTACAAGGTTATCACAGACTAGTGCTGAGAGGAAGAAAACTTCTTTAGCCTTTGTATTTAAAGTTCAAGAAAATAGAGTTCTTTGGAATTCAGTTTTATCTGGTCTCTGGTGACTTGCCCTTATTCATCTGCTTCCTTTAAATCACACGCTTGCTTCATTAACTTTCTGTTTCTTTTCATTGTTTGTAGCTTTTTTCTTCCCCATTTGTAACATCTTCAAAATGTGAAATTACTTTGCCTTCCCCCAGCTTCCTTCAGAAGCTCTTCAGCAAAAACCCCAGCACGGTTATGATGTTCAGTACATCCTTGGCTGCAAGAAACACGTGTTTTCTCTTGTGCCTACACAGGGTGTGATGAAACATTAAATTGGGTAATAGCACACTGCTTGTTTACAGTGTTGCCTATTGCTTGGTTTGTATACTAATAGAGAACAAGAGGGGAAGAATAAGGGAAGAGAACAAATAGTTCTGTGTATGGCTTTTCTGAACAGGCATGTGTGTTATTTCTGCTCCCAGTAAATGGTGCAAACAGAAGATAGGAATAAGCAGCTACTCTGTGATGCTATCCAGGACTAAAAGCAATAACAAGCTATCACTAATAGGAGTCTGAAGGATAATTCTGATCTAGAAATGAGTTGCTTGGTAACTCTGGTTCAGTTATTGAAATCCTGATCCTCCTTCCCCTCCATTTATTCTAATTACCTCCTCCCATCCCTGTAATGGGATTTATAGTCTGTGGGTTGCCTTTGTTGCTGTTGTTGTTGTTCTGGGTTTTTAAATGTCATTTGAGTGTAGCTGAATTTTCAAACTGAACCTAATGGTACATCTTTTAAAAAAACTTGGAGGGTGCTGTAATTCTCTGATTACTTGCTTCCCCTTTATTGAAGGGAGAAACATTCAAGTACATATGAGTTAACTCAGCTATGGGCACAGCACAGAAATGTCTTTGAATTTTTACTCTGGTTAGGGAGATGACGTCTACTCTCTTGAAGGCTTTACATCACCAGCCAAGCTGCAACAAAACAAGACCAGGCACTCTAAGTCTCAGTGTTTTGCTGTTAATTGCCGCTGTACCTGTCTCAGAGTGGAGTACTTTTTCATTGCTTTCTAGCTGAATGTGTTATTCCTGCAGTTCTGGCAGGATCTGCTGTCCCTGTTTCATTATGTCATGCAGCCACATTCTAATTTAAAGTTCATTGTCCTCAGCCATGCCTGAAATGGCTCTGCTGTTTTTTCCCTTACAATAGCTTGTGCAAATAATGATTTTTATCCCTCAGATTTTCTTTGTTTGCAGCTTTTGTCATGCCTGGAACAGAAGTCCAATCAGTCTCATTTGCCAAGTTAATTTTTTAAGTCTCATCAGTGGTTACGTCTCATCTTCTGTTTCCACTTCCAGGGGAGCTTGAAAACATTCATAGAAATATTTAAACATTGGTACCATTGGTTCATTCTTCCAGACTTACAGGTGCCCTGCCAGCAGTTCAGCCAAACCAGTTTGTTTCTGACCAAGATTCTCAGGTTTGTGCAGGAGTTTTGTCAGCTGCTACATAAGCAGGAATTGGTAAAATTATCTTTGACAAAACTAAGACCTACAGCAGTGTTCTAGAAGCTTTTTAAAGAAACCTTCAGCTTTTCCAGGCAGTGCTTAAAATCTAAGGTTATCTCCTAAGAAAGACTGAGAATATTGAGAACAATGATTCCAGCTACTTTCTTCTCTGTCCAAGTCAAATGACATAGAGAAGCAAAGCAGTTAAAAAGATTTTTTAGAAATTAATAATGGTGATTTTCATAATGTATTCTGCATAATCAATAAAATTGTTATTTTATGTTAATCTTTACCTGTCCTGGAGGTGTATGAAATTTGAGTGATAAGTGTGCTTTTATCTGGCTCTGGTGTCTTACTGTGAGAGCTGAATTTTTTGCCTGTATGTCCAAGAGCACTGAACCACCTGTTTTCTGCTTGGATCAGGAGGTGTTTTTGCAGTTTTGAAAATTAAATTCCATTGAGTTTGCATGTCTATGCTGTGTTTTGAAAACAGTGATTTAAAAGGTATGTTGTGTCATTATAGATACTATAATATGGTGTAGTGTTTTCTACTAATAGTAATCCTGGCTGTCAGTATTTTTATAGGTTATTTCTGTATTTCCTTAATTGTCTGTTTAGAGTAGTGTCTATCTTACATTGATTTCTCTAGCTTTTCCCTTTCCAGTGTTGATTCAAATGCCAGACACTTCTCTTTTTTCTTTCTTTCTTTAAGGAATTGAAAACCAGTGGTACCATGTTATTTTCAGAATGTCTTGTGCTGCATATTTCATATGAAAGATATGCATTTGCATTCTAATTAGAAATTATTTGACTGCACTACACATAATTGTGTGTGACAGCATTCTGCTCTAGGAAAATTCTGTATTTTTTTAAAAAAATCACTGCTAACCCTCCAAACAAAATAAAACCTTGTGTTCCCTGTCTGTAAAATGGATTTCAAAGGCAAGTATGCTGCAGAATGTCAAGGAGGGAATAGCAAACAGGTTAAAAATGATAAAGGATGGCTGTGCAGTGATTTAAGCAGACTATTTCTTTTATTTTTGCAGTAGTATTATTGACTCCACCGAGTATAGCCAGCCTCCAGGCTTCAGTGGCAGTTCTCAGGTAAGATAATATATAAACGTCTGCATGGGGGGAAGGGGAGGGTGGATGGGGAGGTTGGGCAGGGTTGAGGTGCATCTTCATCCATCTCCTGAGTACTGGTCAGCTGGAGCCTTGACAATGCTTTTAACTGGTTGTATGGGCAGCTGCAGCTGTAGGAATGATTGTGCCCACTTGTGAGAGACCTGGTGTAATGTGTTTAGACATCTGACTTTTTTCTTAAAGCTGACTCTTCCATGGAACAGGGGATATAGTTTGTTCTTCATATCCCATGTGGGCAGCACTGGGGAAGGGACACAAATCCCCAACCTTTTGCCTTGGCTTAAATAGCTGCAGATCAAACTTAACTTTGAAAGCAAAAACAATAAGAATCTCCAGGCACAGTTATGTCATTTGTCCTCATCAGGGCCTTTTACAAACCAATATAGATTCATATAGAGGGTAAAAAGTTGCATATAGAATGGAGCTGTTTGGCAGGCAGCCTCCAAACTGTCTGATCTGTAGGGCCTCCCAAATTCCAAGCAGCACTTCTGTAGTCTTGCATCTTGGAGGGATTCAGCTGGGCTGGGGAGGCGACATTCATACTCAGATCACAGTTCCAAAAAGGTTTTACAGCTTTCATTTGGGCAGATGGACTGCTGGGCACATCCCAGCTGTGCCTTGGCTGCTCTCTGGTGGTGGTGGTGGTGACCATCCCTGGCACACACCAGCATGAAACTGGTAAATTAACAGGTTGAAGTGCTGTTGTATCTTATTTGATGTAAAGAAAAAAACACCTGGGCACATATATGTTTAAATACAGCTGTGTAACTAATTGATAATTAGAAAATTCCATCTATTTGTCTGTGGGAATATGCTTGTTGTTCCTGCTACTCTGGTCTTTGGAGGTTTTTGCTTGCATAGAGTTGTAGTTCTACCCCATTTCAGAGGGCAGGTGTAATGTAGATTGGAGTTTTTATGTTCAGGACTCAGATGTGCTACAGTGTATTTGCTCTCCAGTGACATTACTTGTCTCAGTACTTCCTATTTCAAAGCCAAAATTAATAGCATAGCTACCCTGCTGGTGAGCTCACAAAACAAACAACTCAGACTTTCTAGTCATTCTGTATGACAGCCTTATTTGTGTGAGAATAATCTTTTTTGTCCTCAAATGTGATTTCTTGTCCTCAAGAGTGCAAGATCTGTACTCTCAAGTACAAATTTTCAAATTAAACTTTAAAATATGTTTGGATGGGGAGTTCAAAGAGAACTCTTGAAGTTAAACACTTCTGTTCAAAGGTAGTCTAATTTTAGCAAGACTTTAGCATAAAAAGAGTTTTAAGAATATAAATTAAATTGTGGGGTTTTTCCTTAATTGTCAGCCATGGCAAAAATAACATATTGGGCACTGCTGGCAGTAAGAGTTATCTAGGATGGACTGCACAGCCTTCCTTTCTCACTACTATAATTACATTGCCCACAAACATGTTGTTAGGGAAGAATTTATATACCACAAAGCTCTAGGACAGCTCTTTTCCAGAGGATGAGCTTCACAAGTAAATAGTGGACAAGTCACTTAGGCCCTGGGGAATTCTGTGGGTAGTATTTAATGGCAGAACCTTTTTTCTGCTAGAAATAAGGAGCTTGTGTGCAGCTAAGAAGCTTTTTCACAGTTGTTAGAGGAGTCTTTAGAGTATCTGATGGAGTTCAGACAGTAAAATGACTCCTGATAACAGAGGAGTCCAATCTGATATTCTCAACTAGGGCAACCATAGTAGTTTCAGCCATTGAATAAAAATTGCTTGGGTATCTCTTCTATATCTTCTAATTTTTTCTTCCTGTTGCCCAGTATTGCTTAGAAAGTAGTCAGGGAGGAAGCTTCATAGAAACTGAATATCTGTTTTTTGGCAAAGTGTGAGCAGGTTGAAATGCTTAGCTGGGGGTGGTGTGATAACTGTGGGTTAGTGTCCCTTGCTTGGTTCTCAGCACAGCTGGGTTGCCAGGTGCTCCTCAGGGATCTTCTTTGGTATACAGTGGGCAAAGTCTTACATGATGGATTCCATCACAGTGTGGACTGGGATCTGGCAGGTCAGGCTTGAGTTTGGGTTTGTCACTCATTGTGGTTCAGGCAGCCTTAACTTAAGACTGAAATGATTGTTCAGTGCCTGAAGTTGCCTTGAGTCCAAATTACTACTGATGTGCTGAGGGAGACTGAGACATTGGAGGCTGGTGCACAAAAATGATAGGAAGAGACTATAGAAGTGTTCTATTAAGAGTTTTTTAAAGATGTAAAATTTTAGAAAATGGTACTTCAAGGTATTGATGTAGGAGCACTTCCCAGTGTTGTGTGTTGAGGTTGGAGCTGCTTTTGAGATGAAACAAGCTGTGAGGACCATGGGTGCTGTCACAGGCAAGCGTGAGCCACCATGTCAGTGTGTGGGAAGGGCTGGCTTGGAGGTTTCACTGCTTGGGGTTTGCTTTTTTTCCTGAAATGTTAGATTGCTTTTCATACAGGTACAAACAAAATTGAAGTGGGCTGTAAACTTATTCTCATTGGCTTGGTGGGTGGCTGTAATGAGGACAGGCTGTTCCCCTGCATGGATTGAGGGGGAGTTGGACACGAGGTGGGTTTTGTTAGTGCCATTGAGTAGCGTTACAGTCCCTATACTTCTCAAGGATGTTGTTCATTAGGGAGCTTGATGGTTCTTAAATCTTTGAAAATGTAGCTTTGAGGATGTGGTATGTGAGGCTTCTTAAACAGAACCTAAAGCAAGGAGCTCTTTGTGCCTCTTGTGTAGTAGAGGGTTTCATTCCTTTTCATCACTTGTGATTAAAATGGTGAGTACTGCATTTTCTGTGTCTGCTCCTGCAGGAAAGATTACTCACGTAGTTTAAATCCTTTGCTCCTACATCTCACTATTACTGTTTGGGTAGGTTGGGAAATGGCTTTAATGATGAGCTTCAGGAACTTCTTTTCAATTAACCTTTGAACTTCATGCTGTCTTCTGCTTCTGCTTTATTTGCTTAGTTTTACAGAGAGTTACTGAGTTGCTTCAAAAGAAGTAATTCAGTAACTAACTCATTAAAGTAAACATTTCCTTCTCTTTTAATGAGCTGTCTGCCAAGGATCTGAGGAGTATTTGTTGTACAATCTGTTTGATTTGTGAAGCTGCAAGTTGGCCTATGCTGTCTATCTGTATAAATGCAAGACAGGACTCCCCAAGGTTTGGGATTGCCTGTCCTGCATGTGAAGCCAGAATCACTAAATTTACTAAGGTTCAGGAAACAAAAACTGTCTAAAAGCAGGGATTTGTTTTTGTTACGTTAAAGGGTGCAGCATAGGACTCTAAGAAATAACTGTTGACAGTGCCAAGATCCTTCATTTATTGTCATTTTACACTTCTGACCTATTGCACATATTGTATAATTGCTTATATTTGGGTAAAATCTATAGAAGGGAAATCCAGGCCTGGCTTTTGGCTTCCTGAAGTGTTGTCCCTTCTCCCCTCAGACCAAAAAGCAGCCGTGGTATAACAGCACGCTGGCCTCACGGCGCAAGCGCCTCACAGCCCATTTTGAGGACCTGGAGCAGTGCTATTTCTCCACCAGGATGACTCGTGTCTCGGGTGAGTTCTCATGTGGTGTTCCACCTCTGATGTCAGGCACCTCTTGCAGAAAAACTTTGCTTTTGAGAGAGCAGTTTTCTCTTCTTTGCATGAGAATGTCACTATACACATTTGTGTTCCTCAGATCATCCCGTTTTGCTATTCTAGACCAATCTTTGAAGTTGCTAAATTTGGAAAACTTAATCCTGTCACTTTGGAGGGGCACATGTAATCCCTTACTGTGAAGGGCAACATCCACAGTAACAATTTCTCTGGTGCCTGTTCTGAAGATGAAAATGCTTGAAAGCAGAGGTTGTTGTCTTTCCACTAGATGTGGTATAAACCCAGTATTTGTAAGCATTGCTATTGAAATGCTACAAAGGTATAAACATAAATGGATACATTCTCCTGTATTTAGCATGCAAGAGGACATGTGGAGGTTATCCTTTATCTAGATTGTGTCTTGGTTAACAAATGGTTTGGACTACAGAAGCTGAGTGTGCAGCAGTGCTGTTGTCCCATGGGGCACACCTTAGATTTAAGGCCTGTTTTGGAGAATTAGAAGCTGTTTTCAAAATTGCTTAGATTGCCTCATTCATAATTGAGTAACAGTGTGACAGCAGCTAGAGTAATTGCCTAATAGATGCATGGGTCTTAATTACGCACAAGATCCTCCTAAGAAATGAGAGGGTCAAATAAGTGTGTCTTGAGGGCAAGGAGAGTTGTTCTGTAGCCTCTCTGGAGGAGAAACCAGCTTGGCAAGCAAAGCTTCAGGCAGTGGACTGTGGCAGGCAAGAGATTTGCAGCACCAAGCTTTGAGCTGCAGCCCATATTGAGTGTGACAGACTGCAAGGAAAGCAGCCAGCCCTCAGGGGGTGGGAGACACCACTTAGGGAGGAGAGGAAACCAGGCACAGATTGCTGCAGCAAAGTATATTTACTTATTGCCTTGGAAGGCAAGGACCAACCTCACAAGCCAGGATTGCTGGGGTAGAAACCACTGCTTTTTTCTTCTCCATTAATTTCATTTTAGTCTCTTTAAAATAAATAAATTTTAAAAGTTAATTTATAAATAGCTCCAAATATAAAAGCTGCAGCATGTCTTAGGGAAGCTCACTCTTAAAAGTAAATGCATCTTCTACCTGCTTGAGAGTATAGACTGGCTCAGTTCTCATTGTGCACAGCAAAATGATTTTAATAAGGAATGCAGCATGTTGGGAGGTTACTTCAATATCTGAAAGACTGGAGAAGCACTTTGCATGTGTCCAGCCAGATCCCTGTGTAGTGCTAGCAGGTGCTTTGCAGAATGCACTTCTTCACAGCTCACACTGAGATGTTTTCATGCAGAGCTGTCTTGGTGATGCATAACTGTGTTTATGTAAAAATAAAACTTATTAACCAAGGATAACAAATGGGGCTTTTCCCAGCATTCCCTTGTAGAAGGCATTCTTCTTCATAATTGGAACTATAAATATGAATGCAGTGAAATTGGTTTTTTGTATTTGTATGTGTCAGTTGCACCAAGAGCAGAGGATTTGCAAGTGCAGGTTTTCCCCTAAATAAGGGATAACCTATGATACTTGATTAAGTTTTCCTCTCCTGAGTCATTCCTGCATTTTGACACATTTTAAATGGGATTTAATGTGGATTTAAAGCTTTTTGCACGAAGTGCCTCTGACTGTTTGAGTAGGGAGTGGAGACATAACATTACTGTAATTATCAAATGGCCTTGCACTTCAGTGGGGAAAATGTCTTGAGAAATAATATTCGGTTTTCCAGGCACACACAGAGAATAAATTATAGGAGGACTGTGTGCTTGATCTCTAAATGAGGGAAATAGAAGGGTGGCAGCTATTTGTCCCTATCACAGTGCTGAAGGAGAAGAGAGTCTTTGAAAAACCCTGACTGATGTTTGTGTTGCTTCTCGAGCTGTTGCCTGTAGTGGTCAGGGGCTGATGATGTTAATTTAGAGCAGCACTTTGTTCATTTTGCACCTTTTCGTCCCTCTAACATGGATAATGTATTTGCTAGTACCCCAAACATGCTAATTACTAGCCTTCACTGTTCCTTTATAGGCTCAAACATTAAACAGTGCATATGAAGAACACTTCAAAATGCCTTACAAGCATAGATAACAATTTCTGATGGCAAGGAATTACCAGAGTGCAGAAATTATTATTCTCTGTGTTTTCCCATAAGAAATCACAGCTGGATTTTGCTTTTATAGATCAGCCTCTCTTTTTTACACCCTGGTATTTCCAAGCCTTTCTAATAAATGGATCTTGTTGTTTCCTTATGCTGCTGATAAGGCTGGCTTAACTAGTGGGTGGAATTGCATCTTTGTTGTGGGTATGTGTGGTTTCTCTGCTGCTGCATTGGATGCTGAGGTGTGCAGTACCTGTGAACCAGCAGTGTTAGCTGGAGCTCCCCTAAAATGAACTGGTGCAAAAAGAAAGTGAGGGTGGAAGCATTAAAGAGGGGATTCTGAGAATTGCTGCACATTTGAGGGGTCATTATGAAGCCTGAAGGCACTAACTGATGTTTGACTGTGGGTACATGATCATAGTGGGAATTCAGATTTACTTTTCAAGCATTGCTCTAAGTTAGGAATTTTTCCTTATTTACAAAATACTAAAATTTAAAATGGTTTAAATAAAATTACGTTCCTACTAAGAAAAGTTAGGACTTCTGAGAATTCAGTAAATGACTTTCAACTATCTACACTGCAATTTGCTTTTAACTTTTGTAGTAAACTGTTCCATTTCCCACAGAATATTTATCATCATTATTCAAGCTGGCTCAATTTCACCTTGTCTGTTGAAGGTCATAATTTTCACAAAACTTTTAGTACAGGGAGCCTTCTGGTTTCATGCTTGTCTTCCTTTTCCAGCCCTGAAATGATTCTCCCTTAGCTCTGTTGCTTTTGGAATAACAAGAGAAGTATTTTTTACTAAAAGTATTTTGAATGTAATTGACACCAAATGTAGACATACTGTAACAGAACAGGGAAAGGGATATACTTTCACCTCTGTTGAAAACTAGACATATCCTTTGCAGTGTATTTTGATATGCTTAAAAGTTTTCTGTTAATAATCTATATGGCCCATGGGCTCTGAATGTGAGTGAAATAAATGAGCTTACAAAATTGTATTTGACTTCTAGGCAGATTCTCAGCACAGTAGGTTCACCCAGATTTCATTTGTGCTCTGAAAAGCTCAGAATGCCTTCAAAGAACGCCAGAGATGAGAGCGCCTGGTTTTAACCAAGAATTCTCCCCAAATAACAAGCATCATCTGGAGACATAGGTGTTGATTTTTGTGTTTGCTGTTGGTTTTACCTTCTTACTCTTTTTCCTCCCCCTCCAATGTTGCTGCCCCTTCCTAGATGACAGCAGAACCACCAGCCAGCTGGATGAGTTTCAGGAGTGTCTGTCCAAGTTCACGCGCTACAATTCTGTCCGACCGCTGGCAACACTGTCCTACGCCAGTGACCTCTACAATGGCTCCAGCATAGTGTCCAGGTAGGGCACACTCAGTGCTGACCATCTGGGTGTGGGCTCCTGAGGCTGACTTAATAACCCATATTAAGCAAATTATTGTTGGTGTATATGCCAAAAATATATATTTCCCAAAAATAGTTTCACCGATGTGTGACTGTGTGTGATGATTTTGTGACTATTGTTCTGTGAAAGCACTCAGGTACGTCAGTAGTACTTTTTATTCCTGTTGGTATTGATTAAGACCAAATCCAGAATCTTTGAGGTGCCAGTATCAGCAGCTGTTGTACAAAGCCTGCTGTCTTCATGTTAGCTTAGTTGTGTTGTAAGTGATGCAGTTCTAGCATTTTAAAAGCCAAGCATCTTGTTTGGTAGTCTTAAGAATCTGTGGTGGTTTTATATTTTGTTGATAGGTCCAATCACAATGGCAAATATTAAAAAGCTGAGTTGTTTTTAGCTGTGATTGCTTGAAGTCTTGGGCTTTTGAAGCTGTTTATAGTGCTGAACACTAGTGAGGCAGTGTTATAAAGCCAATGAACAGTTCTGTTCTTGCCAGCAATTCCTCTGTGTCCCAGCTGTGCAGGGTGATCATGTCCTGTGTACTGCTGTTGAAGCTCATCTGAGCCTCCTGTGGACCAAATTTGACACATAGCTGGTGAAATGCTTTTGACTGTCTTTCAGCAGAATCATTTTCCTCTAGTTCAGGTCCATGAACCAGCTCCCTTAGGGATCAGGCTATATAATAGAGCACATGAAGAGGATGGGAGTTGCTGCAGCACTAACCTTAAACTGGTTTCTCCCACCCTGGGGGTTTTGCTTATTTGTGGTAGGTTGTCTTTGGAGCTCCTTGGGGTAGAAAAATGATGGAATATCTTAACTAGGAAATCTTCTCTGCTTGGCATATGTACAGGACCTGTTTGAGCTTCTTGCAAGCACATTTCACTGATTTAAATGTTTGTTCACAGCAGTCCCTTGAGAGAAGGAGTAGTATCATCCCTGTTCTATATATGGGGAGCAGGAAATCCAAAGAGACCGTACCTGAGGTCTTGGAAAAAACATTGTGTTGACAAGATAGATTAAACTTGTGTTTTCTGACTTTTCATCTAGCGCCTTATAAAGGGGCCACACAGAAAGTGACAAAAGAGCTTGAATGTTTGTTGAGGGACCCCAGAAATTTGCACTATTGAAGCAATTGGAGGCATTGTGTAGCAGAGATTTTGTTTAAAGCAGCATTGATTCCTTAACTACTGCAATATGTAGCAGGAATGTGTAATGTCCGACTCAGGCAGAGGTCAGAGCACAGTAATCAGGAATCTGACGTATCTTTAACCTGCACTGATTGGGTTCACACCAGCTGCAATGAAATGCAGATGGGAATCTCACTGCAATGTGGACAAACTTTCTCAGCTACTAGTTCAGCATGGATTGGATTTTGCTCCTTTGCCCTTTCTTCTCCTTGACATTCTGCAAAAGCAGCATTTTTGTGGTATTTGCTTAGAAAATGCTGGAAGGACAGTAAACCTCACTCGTATTCTGATTTTTGGGTGAAATATAAGTTTGAAAATGTTTGTTACTGTCATAATGAAGATACAAGCCAGTCCTAGAACTGGTAATTAAATGCATTTTACTGAAAAATAACTTGGTTTCCAAGTCAGTGTTCTCCCCTGCTCATGCTTTTTATTGGTCAAAGCATTTGAGAAATTTTCAGAGGTTTTAGTGTGCAGGCTCAGACAGTTCACATCTGAGCATGTCCTTCGGTGCTTTGGTAAAGCAGCTTTGCTGAATGTGCTGCTGCCATTTCTCTTGTTGGCTTCTGACTATTCAAACAGTTCCTGTAAATCAGAATTTGTTAATCAAGAATTTACACTTAGAATGTGTTGGCCAACACAGTCTGGTGTTCACCTTTTTTTTTTTTCATTTAAACTGATAGCCTCAAGTTGTGAGAGTCTGTGAACTAAATAAGAACAGCTTTTAAGTATTCACACGTGAGCCAAATTAAGGTATCTAAAAAGTGAAATAATGCTTTTAAGATGCTGTGACAGTTTTATTGTTTATTTGGAACACTTCACTGATCTTTAGATGTTTTCCTGGGCATGCAGTAGGAAACAGTGATGAAATGGCAGAAGGTTAAGTCTTGGTGTTTAGCTGTTGCTATTGAGACAAATGGATTTAAATACAGAGTTAATACAAGACTAATACGTAAGAAGTCTTCATAAAATTCTTAGGCAGTATTTTAAAGAGATATTTTAAGTATACTTCAAAATGCAAATAGAACTGACCAGAAGTTAAATTTCCTTGTGTTTTTGTTTTTTTTTTTAATAAGTTGCTGTTACAGATGGACAGCATGCAAAAGGTTTGGTTTGATTGCTCTAACCCTACATAAAGTTCACAGATGACTCCAAAAGATCTGCTGGCTTAAAAAACTTTTTTTTTTTTAATAAGATGTATTACCTTTAGGTTCACAAAGGAGAAGGAGGTAAATAATCCTTATCTGTAAAACACTGATGTTTAGAAGTGAAATAAAATTGGGTTTATGCTAACAGGGTGAAAAGTGTAATTAAAGACTGTGTACAAATAGGCTGAAAAAACTGTGGAACTGGGCAGCAGCAATACCCTCCTGAGAGCCTTGTGGTAAGAATGTTTATGGATGTCTGGACTTAACTGTGGACTACTAAAGAACTGTAAACATATGTATACAACTGTATTACATATGTAAACATATGTAATAAACAACTGTAAACAGTGTTACTAAAAAAAAATTTGATTTAATGTTTAGGAATGCTCCAGTTGCCTTTTAGAAAGAGGAAGCAGAGAAGGAAAATTTCAACCCTTTGTCCTTTTTCCCTTATTTTCTTCAGGAATACCAGATTATCAAGAAGAATGTTCAGGGAAAGGACATTTGAGGCTTTGCTGTTGCAGGTTACTGAGTTTGGCTGTAACATCAATTGGACTTCAGCATGCTTGCAGGATGAATGTGCAAGTATCTCAGTATGCTAAATGGCTTTTTAATGCACTCACTTCTCTTAAGTACAAAGTATTTACAGTTTTCACAAGTATATTAAATTTTGTTAGAATTGGGCCAAGGAATAAATTTTCCATTTATTATTCCCCCAGACAGAGCAGTTGTCAGAGCTTAACTTTCCTTCTCTCTGCTGGCAGTGGCAGTAAATGTAAAGTCTTTCTTTTAAAGATGAGTCTGTAAACTGCTGCGTTAGCATTACAATGATTTATGGAGAAAATTGCTTTACCACTGTCAGGGGCCTTCAGAGAATAATGTGGCAGTCTTTCATATCTGAGAAAAAGAACAGGAAAATCCAAGAAATGTACCACAATGAGGTGTCTCTATGAAGCCTGGGTACCAGAAAGCTGGTTCTCCCTGCTCCATGATTCCCAGCTTTGGGAACATGAGGAAACTCTAAAGTTTGGGGGCTTTGTGTGGGTTTCTGTCATTGGCTCAGACTTCAAATTCTTCCAGATTAGTTTACTATTTCTCTGAAAGATCTTAAAGTGACATTTAAAAGGTTTTGGATAGGTGACACTAACTATCTAAATCTAAAGGCTCTATCACTATCTAAAGGCTCAGTGATTTACATAGAGGCAAATAAACAACTTGAAGTTTTGGATGGAGAAGCCTTGGTTGAATCTTGATCCAGTGTTCAAAAACTGCATCTTACCTTTGGTGTCCATTATATTTTTTCCATTGCTTGCTCATTGTTCCATTGCTTCTAAGTAATGAATGAGATGTGAAGAGCTATCTCTTAGCATCCAAACAGTATGACTTTCTGTTTCAAGATCTGTTTCAAGATGGCATATTTGTTTGTGTTCAGCCTTTCAGTAATATGACCTGAAATTCTTTCTTCAAAGGTGAGCTTAAAAGAAAAAAATCCATTATGAGTGAGTTTTTAATGTATTCATTGAACTGTTTAATTTTTCTGTTGCCCTTTTTACTTTGGACTGTAATTATTTGTCCATATAAATTCTCAGATCCAGACTTTAACAAGATACTTTTTAATTCTGAATCCACCATAACAAGCCTTTTTTTTTTTTTTAATGCTTGGGCTGCCTAGGATTAGATGAGCCATTTTATTAAAGTTTGTGACCAGCAATGCTTCTTGCAGGTAAAATTAAATTAATGAAATGGAAACAGGATTATGTTTTAGTGTAGTAGATGCTGCTCCTTAAGAAATGAGGAAGGCTGGATTTTTACTTATAGCCTATTAAATAAACCATTTTTAAAATGGACTCTTATTTACAAGTGGCAGCTCAAAGCTGGACAAATCTGTCTTATTTGAACTATTCCCAAAAGTAGAAGGGAGTGAGAAATGTTTGGGTAAGGTAACCTAAATTGCAGAATTACCAAGGAAACTTGAAGTATAATTCCCTAAACTTACTTGAGGTTTGTGCTTCTCCTGTGGCTCTCTTACTTTCCTTCATCTGAAGTTCTGGGTTTTAGATCATGCATTGTCTGGGGCTGAAATGGGATTTTTGTTTAATTAGAGCTGAGTAAAGCACAGAGCCTTTCCTTACTTTCCCATCTTTCTCTGGAGTGCTGAACTGATAAATTTCCTAGTACATGATTGTGGTCTGGGTCCCTTGAGCAGAAGCTAAATGTGACTTGTACCCAGCCAAAGGGTTATGCAGGGGTCAGTGCTGATCTCTGAATTCAGAGTTCAGGGACACTGCCCTGGAACACAGCCCTCCAAGTCCCAGGATGGGCTGCTGGTACCAAGGACTGACACCAGAAAAGAGCTTATTTGCTTTTATCTCCAGTCTTGACCTGCAAAGTAAACCTTCTGGTGACCACAGTGATGCTGCAGAGAGAAGTTTTTTCTTTCATCAACATAAGAGCTAAAACTTAACTTGAAATTGGGAGGTTAATGAATGAAGTGGCATGGCTGCCAGTGGAACCTAATCTTTTTCCTACTAATTTCAGACAATTTGGCAGTAGGAAAAATCTTTTTCTCATTAAGCTCTCTTAGTACTTGAAACCTGTCTTCATCTGCAGACAATTAGATGAGAATTTTTAGTTGAATTTCAACTTTATGAATTGTCATAAATGATCTGTTAAAAGTATTGAGCAATCTTTTGATTCATTTGGGAACTGGCTTATAAACAAAATGTTTTAAATAGTGATTGCTCTTCAGGTTTTTTCTTTTTTTCTTTCAATATCTTAAAAAATCAATATGCAGTTTATGCAAGGTGTTTCCATGCTTTGCCATGTAGCAGTCACTGCCTGCAGCATGGGATAATCCAGTTTTGGAGTAGGATTCTCAAAGGGATGAGAGCTCCATCCTCAGATTCATTCAAGAACAGGCTGAAGAAAGCCCTGAGTAACCTGGCGTGATCAGAGCTGCCTCTGCTCTGACCAGGTTATTGGGCTAGAGACCTCAGAGTCTTGGGGACTGTACTTGTGATAAAGGTACATGACCAGAGCATTAGAAATTGTACATTTTGCCCTCACTTTCTACTGAGCATCTTCCTCTGCCCTTAGTTTTGAGAAGAATTTAAGGAGGAATTCTGTGTGTGGCTTGAACATGTGTAGTGCAAAGGGTATTTCACTTCTACAAACCTTATGATCACTCTTTACAATTTCAAGAGGGTTGTATTTATTGGATTTAAGACTGCTTTTCTTTTGAAGAGAGGTTTCCTGAAAGTGCAGGAACTCACAATGGATGCTGTAGTGTCAGAAGTGTACTTTGAGAAATCAGTATTCAGGTAGGAGGATGGTACTGATGCCTTTTTCAACCTAGAAATGAAACAACACATGCTTTCAATATAGGATAGAAGGTAATATAAAAGTGGATCTTTATTTTGAGGCCTTCAGAGGCTGTCATGGAGAATATCCACAAAAGCCTGTCGACATGGGGTGAAATACAGTTTAGCAAATGAGCAAAATTGACAAAAAAACATCAATTAGGAGGGCAAGTGGTGATGCAATTCCCCTCCAGGTCAAGCTCCTTCTCTGGACCACCCCACCTTGGTACTAGCTGTACTTTATGAAAATGTGTCTTGAAGAATTCTTCTCAACCTTGGTAACCAGGAAGAATCAAGATAGTATTGGGGCCCTGGAATTTGTTTTATCTTTCTGCCTATGGAGTGGGCATGGAAAATTACTGGGAAAACTAGCCAATAATACAATAGTCTCCAGAGCTACAAATATGTGTGCAAAGAATACAGAGAAAAAAGCATATAGAAAAAAAAGCAAAAACCAAAATGGCATCTTTAACATATGAAAATTTCCTTGCATCATTGTATCCACCCCTTTTGATTGCTCAGGATGAAAGTCTTTTCAGTGAGGCTGGAGGTAGCTGCCCTTCCATTCCTGGTGATGTTAATGTGGTAATGGATGTCATCAGGCAGCAGTGGTGTCTTGGCCTCAAGAACTGGATGGGCAAGCCACAAAAACTGTGGTTCCAGCATCTTGCACATACAGTTCGCATTCTGAGTGTTTGTAAAAGTCAAAGATGGATTTCATTTAATCCCCCCCAATTTTATAGCTTTCATTTGGCATTGAGTGTTGATACAGTGAATTCTTTTTTCTGCATAAAGACACAAACCTCTTATTAATAGAACATGGATTTCTGTATCTTATTACAGTATTCTTTTAATTTTCTAGCCATATTTGTTGTAAATGCCTGAATTTTTTGAAGAGCTAATGATCTGAAAAGTATTAGCATACCTTTGGATTTTTTTTGTTTGTTCCTGGCCAACTAGAGACATTAGCCTGTTAAATGGTGGGTAGTTGAGCAATATAATAAGAGTGTCTTAAAGCGTCAAAGATATGTGGTGTGGGCTTAAACGATTCTGAGAATAAACCTTACAAGCAGCTCAGCCTGGAGAAGAGGCTTGAGCTCATGATTATTAATATATCATCGTTTCCATTAATAAATACAGTTTCTGAGGCATGTTTGGGATTTATGTGCTGCATAGTTGTTTCATAGAATAAGGTAATAAATAACACAGAATAAGCTATGAAGTGATGTTTGTTTTCATGGGATTATATAAAGTGTGTGCATACATTTGTGTAAGTGAAGTCAGAAGAACTTCTCTGTGAGACTGTGGAATTAAGGGTATACATAAATCATTCTTTAGAAAAAGTAAAAAAAGGATAGCATTCAAAATACTGATGAAATAAGATTCAAAGTGCCATCAAAACAAATCTCATTAAACAGTTTTTTCAGCTGGATGAGAAATGCTTTAACCTTGTTCTGTCATTACCAGGCAATGGGAACATTGCAGTTAATTGCCCAAGCCCATCCTCTGGCTGCTTGGGAAAGGCTCATATGTGGTGTATGGATTTGGTATTTAGGAAGGCTGGTGCCTGTTGGATTGAGCTGGGTTGTCTAAAGAGGTTACTGTCTCCAGCTGTCCCTCCTGATTCTCTGCAGGGTGTCTGGCTGGAGGACTGGTGGCAGTGTCAGGAAAAGGCAGAGGCTTGGGGTGGTGATTTGTCTGTGAAATGGGACCTCTGGCAGTGTGGTCAGCTGGAGACAAACAGCTGCTGCTGCCAAATCATGGAGGAAGCATTAACAGGAGCCTACAGACAGAGTGCATTGTTTAAAGTCCGAGTATTGATGGAGAATTCTCTTTCAGATCTGTTTGTTCCCCTGCCTCATCAGCTCTGTCAGCTGTTGCTGTGCTCAGTTTTAAAGAAACAAAATCCTTGTTGGTGTAGTAACAAAAAGGTGGCTTGGAAACAAGTTTTATATCTAGAAGGCATTTCAGTACTTGCTACAACTGAATTCCTTCCTACTTAATGATAAGATGATGCTTTTGTTCAGACTATCTTACAGGCTGTTGTGGAGCAGGGTTTCCTCTCTAAAACCTTAGCTTGGGTAGAGGCTGCTATGTTCTGTTCCAGCTGAACATGAGGAACTTCTTTCCTGTGCAGTGATGGTGCACTGGCAGATTGCCCAGACAGGGCGTGGAGTCTCCTGAGATATTCCAGAACCATCTGGATGCAAGGCTGTGCCATGTGCTCTGGGGTGATCCTGCTGGAGAAGGGAGGTGGCACCAGATGACCCACTGTGGTGGCTTCCAGCCTTATCCATTCAGTGATTCTGTACTGGAAACACTTCCCAAACTTGAAGGCAGATGAGAATGTTTGGATAGCTGTAACCTTTTCCACCTTAAAGTTTGAAAATGTTGACTCTGTTGTGCCTGCTGCCAGCTGTTCATAACCCACTGTGTACCAGCCCAGCTGGGTGAAATGGTACCTCCTGGGTTTCAAATACAGATATAGGTTACCCAAAATACTGCAGCAGGCAGACTGATCATTTGGCTTGAATTTTAAATAGTGTCATAAGGAACGCTCTGCGTTTAACTGTTGGCATTTTTAGTTAAATTTCCCCTGCTCCAGGAAATTATTTTAAATTGTGTTTGTGGAAAAACTGAATCTAATCCTCATTAAGTTGCAGGGTAGTTGTTTGCAGCAGCTCATTGTACTTCTGTGGATCTGGCATAGAAACCCTGGCATTGTTGTCATCTTCTCTTCAACAAGCAGAAGAGCATCGCCCAGCAGTAAAGTGGCATTTTATCAATATGCTTTTTTTTGGTGGCTTGCAGAATTCAGCAGTTCCCTATAGGTTTTCTCATCATTAGTGTTAATTAAGCCAAGTTCCCCTAATGCATGTATGGGAAAAAACCTAATGCAGTCGAAGAGGCTGTCTCTAGCTATAATCTTACAGCCAAGACTGGGACTCTGCTATGGCTTTCTGGGATATTTTGGGTTGTATTTAGAGGAGATTAGGTTAATGGTAACTTCTTTGCAAAGTAGAGAGGAGCATAGTTCTGAAAACTGAGCTAATGCAAGAAGCCCAATTAATCTCACCGCACTATATGCTCTCATTGGGTTTGAAAAAAGAACGACTCCGTTTTATCTAGAGATGACAAAGCATAAAAGTCACTCTGTTGGGTTTGATTTCTGAGCTGTGAGATGGATCTGAGCCCACCAAATCTCCTCGATTCAGGTTTAATATTCTCCTTTAAACAAGCTCTTTATGGAACAGGAGTATTATGAAGTGGTCTCTGTTAGAACTGCTGGCATTTCATTACACTTAAAAGGATTTTTATAAGCAAGAAGTGGGCCTGGAACTAGGTCTAATGCCATTACTTTGTTAATGTAGTACCTTTTTATGCCTTTCTTCAAACAGAGCAGAACAGCCCTCCAGGCTACTGTGCCTGTAAGAGAGATCCTGACAGTGGGACTGCAGCATGGCTGTGCAATGATGTCTTTCCAAGGGAGCCCAGAGCTCAGGACTGTCCTTCCCTGTGCAGTGCAGGCTTTGCTGGGCTAATGCAGCAGCCTTCCCAGCCTGTTTCCCTGATGGTGGGGGAAAGTTAATTAACACACACAGCTGACTTTCCAGTCTCTGGTTTTTGTGGTTCATATAGGGGTTTGATTAAGGGTAACATTCTCATTGGATGTTCGGAGCCTGGAGGAGGAGAGGAGGTGGGAAGGGTACCTTGGCTACATTCAATGGAGCCACTGGAGCTGGGATATTCCAAGCAACTCCAAAGAATGGCATCAGTCTGAAATAGCTTAGGGTCCTCTGTCCCATGGTTTTTATTAGACATCCATTAGACCTGAATCTGATCCACTGAGAGTAGCTAAGATGACTTCACCTTGATCAGAGGACAAATCTGGCAAATTTCTGGTGATCTAGGGGTCACATCTAACCTAAGGTAATGTGATTCTTCAGGATAAAAGTGTTTGCTGTCTGATAGAATGACTTTGAGTGATAATCTCATTTATGCATTTAACTTATCTATCCAAATAACAGTTTACAGAGAATTGAGGTTTAAGTGGTCCTTTCTGACTAGAGATAGCAGCTACCTGTCTGGGATCATGACATGCTTGCTCAGTTTATATTTTAGAAAATATCTGGCAGCCTGGGAGTTTGAATCAAGAAATATGTTCTGCAGTGGTGGTCTGTCCTTGTCCCTGTGACACAGATTAAGGACTCAGAAATAAAAGCAGTGACCTTACTTAGGTGGTGGTGCTCTGGAGTAAGGAGTAACTAATGGAACTGCTGCTTTATTATAGAGAAAAACCTCAGTGGTTTATTTCATCCACTCACAGCTTTAGCAGAACAAGCTTTTGGTACTGAAACTTCATATCCTTTGTTTCAGTAGCTTTGGTTTTTGTGTGTGACAAAATGTAGGCTTTGAGCTGATAGAACACAAAGTCTGAGTGCTTTACTGCAGCTTCCTATGCCTGAATATAGCTTTGTTTTTAAAAAAACATGTTAGTATGCTAGTAGTGCATACCTAGTGACACTAATTACCTTCCTTAATTACTTAAAATATCAGTCTGTTGTAAGCAGTCTCTCAAGTGTGTGATATTAATACTGATTTCTGTATTGGCCCCAGGTGCTTAACAGCCTACAGCGGTGCCCACAGTGTTGGATTGTAACCTAAATATCTAATCTTTGGCTTTGGTGCCTCAAAATGAGCATTGGAAAAAGACAGCCAGGCTTGGGATTGTTAGGAGTGACAGGACACCCCTTGGAGGAGGCCATGCAGTGGAAGCACAGAGTAAGAAAGACTTTAAGGAAATAAAAGTGAAGGATGAAAACTGCTTCTGGCATCTCTCATTCTTCTCACCAATTAAGTCCCAACAATATATTCATGTTGTCATTAAATATGGGATTCCACAGCAAGATAGGAGTTGATGTTAGAGATACAGAAATAGAAACAGCACTAGGCTGGGGAGAAACAGAATTGAAAGCCTTTGGTATATCCAGAGAGGACAGTATGTCTGTGTGTGTGTCTCTATTTATATATCTATATAGATATATACAGCTCCATGAGAGGGACTGAATCATCTACTTTGTAAAAATGGCAACTCCTACATTCACAGATCTTGGTAAGGAGTCAGGGCTGAGGCATTTTTGGTTACAGTGGCAATTGTAGGCTGTGTATGTGAAGGGGAGAGGGGCAGTGGGCTGAAGACCTTTACCTTTAACTGGTGGTGCATTAAAGGCAAATGCACTTCGATGCCTTCTCCCTGCCTTCTCCTGTTTTCAAACAGTGGGTATAGTGCATCCCTGTTGATATCTGGTGTGAACCAGCTGTACATGGATTGCTGTTGTCAGGAGTTACTACCTGAAACATGTGTGTGCTTCTTAAAAAGTGTAACTGGGAGGGAGGAAACCCTCCTCTGTTCCAGATCAAATCTTCTGGCCAGTACCTCCTAGCTGTAGTGTGACTTGTTGAACACCAGTCTTGCTGTTGCCTTGCTCATAACCCTTTTGGGGAGGCAGCTGCTCTATTCCTTTAATCAATTTAGTTGCCCATCTGTATGCATTCCCTAACTCCAGCTCATCCTCCGGGGATGTGGAGAACAACTGCACACACCAGCAGGATGCAAATGTACTAAGGCTTTACACAATGGCAGAGCTGCTAAATACTCCTTCTTTACTCTTTCCCTGCTGCTCTATCCTCAACACCAAAGCAGGCTTCCAGGCATGTTTCAGAAGCAATTTATTTCATAATTCTATTTGTTAGCTATGAGTGTTCTCCAAGGTCACAGGCTTTACCATTAAAATAAAGCAGTTGATTTATAATCTCACAGATTGGGAATTAAGACAAGCAGTGGAGAAACCAGAACCCTTGAGGATGTGCTTACTTTCTAGCAGCCCTTAGTGATATTTCCATAAGATGTTGGAAAGCAGTGATTTGGGAATGAGAGATGTCTCTCTTCTATTTTCCCTAAAACAAAACTGTCAGATCCTTTCAATCTGATTTCTGTAAGTAATTCTGTGGCATGTTCATAAAGCTCTTTCAAATATCCAGCAGTTCATATGTCCCCAAAAGATTCCTTATAGAAATTTGCTTAGTCTTGGTTGGTCAGAAATGTGGAGTTTAAAAATAGGTTGAACAAAAAGGAGCAGTTGATAACTGTTTTTAACAAGTACATCTTTGAGGAGCAAGGACCACTGCTGGTCCAGAAGGTAATTTCACTGGAGGTTTTAATTATTTCCTGTTATTCTATTGCATGTTGTTATTGTGCTAATGAGGAATTCACTAGGACTGTGGAAATGTATCACCTGCAAAACGGAATGTTGTATTTCTGAGCTGGCTCTTTTGAGTCTTTTGACAAGACAAAACAAAACTTCAATTCTCCAGTGAATTTTCATATAGATAAGCAAGAGCTTACATTGACACAAAGACTTCAAGCAGCAGGTGACAGGAGTACCCACGAGCCAGTTAAATGCAAATAAGGCTTGTATAATACTAAGTGTATTTAAAAGACTTGCAAGAAAAAGCATTAAAATGATGGTTGCTGTGCAGGTAGGCTGTTTGTCCTAATGCTGTTTAGTCCAGGTGTAAGCAGAGCTTTGCAAGTACTAGGAACAGTTCTCTATGGAGAATGCACTTGATTAGGTAGTTAGATTGTTCCTATTTTTATTTGTAAATCACTGTTGAAAAGCTGACTGGCAGAAAGAGAGAACACTGGCTGTTCCAGGACTGAGCACAGGTGATGGGAGGCCAAGGTGCAGGTGTGTGTTGGTCTGCACTGTAGTTGTTTATTTCTGCATTCTTTTTCTCCCTGCAGTGTCTTTGATGCTGTTTGAAGGTCACAGGTCTGACAATTCTATTACTTAAGGCTTTTTATTTTTTTAATGATGTGTTAACTTTTATGGGCCTCTTTAAACACTAATTTGTTTTGTCTACAGCATGTCTCTATTAAAAAAAAAAAAAAAAGAATTAATACTAGAGAAGCAAACCCAACCCAAATGAGAGAGGTTCTATTCTGCTCTAATAACTTGGCTTTTTACCAGACATTGTAATGCATTCTTTTTCTTTCTTCAGCAGAAGGCTGAGGGTTTAAATTGAATCCAGGCAGATGAATCACTGCCATCACTTTAGTTGTGCTTTACCTGAATCCACAGGGCAGAGAACAGGAGAAGAGACAGTAGTTCAATTAAGATTGTGGTACAAGTAAATCCTTTGTATTGTTATAGAGGCTTTGATTATAAAGTTCTTCCACAGAATAGGGTGAGCTGACAAAACAAGATAGACCTGAATGGTATTTTCATCCTGTGTGTATAAAAAGTGATTTAGATTAGTGCAGATCTGGGGAGTGGGGAGAGCAGCCTGGATGCTTAGGTGACTTCTTTCCCTCTCCCATTTTATTTAAATAGATGCCTGCATGCCTGTTTAATTCCCCAGCCATAAGCATGTTCCTCCCTGCATTTTGGAGGCTCATGATTCTGCAGGCTGCACCTGATTAGGTTTTCTAGCAGTCACTTGTGAGTGGGGCCATCTCCTGCCACTCCTGGGAGAAGTTTGGGTGCCTGAGTTAAATGGCCAAGTTTCAAGCTGCTTCATTGAATTATTTTAAAGCCACAGACTGCATATCAACAGTCTTTTCTCTCCATAGTTTAAAAATAACTTGATAATATCTCCTTTGCAAGGACTTGAAAATTCTGTTGGTGTTTAAATTTATCTTCCCTTGGAAACATTGCATTGCCTTTGACTCCTCAGCTCTGTGAGGAGCGGAAAGCTCATGCTGTTACAGCAATGGGGGCAGCCTGAAGAGCCTTTTCTCTTCTTGTAATTGGTTTAATGCCTTCTAATTGTAGAGGGGTACCTTAAATGCCCCTACTCTCAGGATTTTGAATGTGGAATTAGTGTAAATTCAGTTTTTCCTGCTGCCATTAAGAACTTCCTCTGTGGTTCATAAACGCTCTGGATTCTTAAGGGGGAAAAAACCAAAGTGATAAAGACAGCAGGGATTTAAATGAAGAACTCCAAAAGAGACCTGTCTAAACAGTAGACTGATTGCTTAATCAGAAGACTTGGGGACAGCTGGTTACTGACCATAGAAACCTCCTGAGTGAGGGCAAATGCTGCTCCCACCCTTTCTGGGGAGTGTCTCATTGAGGCTGATGCCCTCAGAGGAGACAGGTGTATGTGCACCTGCCCTGCCAGCAGTGCCATGGGCTGCAGGAAAGCAGAAGCTCCTGGGAAGTAGGATTACTTCCCCAGCTGCTGGATGTCTAGCAGATTTCTCTCAAGCCCTTCCAAGCTGTGAAGGTAGGAATGACATTAGCTGTTTGTAACCTGTTGCCTGCCTTTCTCTTAGATGTGTTTCGCTACAACCTCAGGCTTTTCTCATTTGCAGCTTAACTTTGTTATAAGTTGACTGCTTTTACTTCCAGCTTCATTGATATTTATTACAAACTTGCCCTGCAGGTCAAGAAAGAAGGTGCCTCTGTTTGCACAAGCAACCCTAAATGGAAGTCATAGTTGTTTTTACAGTACTGATGATCTGATTTCAACCCCCTGTGGTTACCCAGGGAATTTAGAAGGGTTTTTTTTTTCACAAATGCTGCTTTGCTCTGTATTAGTACTTTAAAAGTTCCTGAAGCTGTTGTACACAGGAGGAATCAATGGGCAGTCATGCCATGGAATGTTAAGCATGTTTCCAGGACAAGCTCTTGGCTTTGACCTTTGGGTACCATGCAGTGTAGATGGTGTGGCTGGACTGAAAAACCTCCAGAGCATGTGAACAAATACCCTGGCTGTGGAGGGTGATTGTGTTGCCACAAAAATGGAGCTGTGTGTGTTGTTGGGGGATGGATTAGGGAACAATGCTTAGAGCAAGAACTCCACACTGTTGGGGTGTGTGCCAGATCTGACCAGGGTGTTCTGAACTGGGTAGGTCCACACTGCAAACTGTGATTTTCAACTCTGCCATACCAGGATGTTTAGGAGGTAAAATATCCTCCTGGTAAGTATGTGGGGTATTTTTACAGAATTCTCAACCTATATTTTTGTTTCTCAGTATTGAGTTCGACCGAGACTGTGACTACTTTGCCATCGCTGGAGTGACAAAGAAGATTAAAGTCTATGAGTATGGTACAGTCATTCAGGATGCAGTGGATATTCACTACCCTGAGAATGAAATGACCTGTAATTCCAAAATCAGGTAGGCATTGATTTATATTTGAACTCAGAGTGCCTTTTCCACTTGATTGTTTGTGTAGCAATTGTTCTGCTTTCTCTATGGGAATTGGAGAGGAAAGGAGGAATGCAGGCACTGATGGAGATTGGGTGGCACAGGCACTGTTACTTGTGTTTACTGGGTTCATCCAAGGCTTGATGAACAAAGCCCACATATCTGGAGGAGAAAAGGCAACAGGGAAGTAAACTTGCAAATGCTGTTGGATACCTGCTCAAAGTGGTGGATACATGTTCCAGGTAAAGTCATAGCTTGTCCAAGGTAACCTCTGTACCTAGTTCTTCTTAACAGTTACTGATTCTTCATGTTCTCTTCATTGACCAGATCCTTTCTGTTCTTCTGAGAGGTTGCTAGTTCTCAGGAAATGTTCCTCACTGGCATCTTCTACCTGGGAATTTTTGTCTGCCTGAAGTACTGTTCTGCTGGGCCTCATAATATAAAGCTCCTGAGAAAGGACCTTTCTTGATTTTTTTTGCTTCTGTGCTATCATTACTGTGAATCCATTTTTTTATCCCTTTAGATGTATTAAACCAATGAAATATAGACCACCATGTTAGAAACTCAACTGAAAGAATCCAGCTAAATAACTTTAAAATTCTAATTCAAAAAATCTCTTAAACCTCAGAAGTAAATAATAGAGGCAATCAAACCCATTCAGTATTATAATACAAGTCTCCAGCATCTCTGTTGCAATAATTTGTTTTTATTTGTTACTCTACGTTTTAAAAGCAGTAAAGCACCCGTGAAAGTGCAAGTAATAAATTTATGTAACAGTCCAGCTTCCATGAAAACAAAATGTTGTGCAACAAAATTAAGAATGTTTGTGAGCCTATTTTAGAGCGTAAAAGTCACGCTTTGTTTTGTAGCTGACACATTTCTAAAGATAGCTCAGTCATTCCTGTGTTGCTTGTGCTCATTGTTCCCAGGAATTACATAACAGTATTTTATGAAGGGAAAGATGTAAATGCAGCTGACCCTGGGACTAGATTTCACAGTGGGTAAAAGCAGCCTGAGTGGTTTGTATTGATATGCTGTACTGATTATGGAGCTTGTGTTTGGCTGGGCTGGTGAAATATTCTGCATTTTTACCTGAGTTTGCACCATTCAGCTTCATTTTTGTGGAGAGATGAGCAGAATAGTAGGAGAACCATCTCGCAGTCTATTAATACCTTTTGCTTAATTAGAAGGAGAAAAGCAATATGTGTTTGGAATTTGTTTCAAGTTGTCCAAGAAATACCAAACTTGCAGTTTCAGTTTTGACAGGGGAGCTACCCTGAGAGTTGTTAATTCCCCTTCCCCCACAGCTGCCACTGAGGAGGGTCACATTAGGGCTTTCTCTGGTGTTACTCATGTTGGCTTTGTGCTCCAGCCAGGATGCTGCTTGCTTTCAAGATTTTTCTCATTCTCAAATTTCATGCACGTATATATTTTATGTGTATATGACAATGCTAAATGTACTGTCCCCTGACCCTCTTCCTCAGCAGAGGGGGTTTGGGTCCTCTCTCATTTTCTTGCCCTAGTTTCTCTCATTCTTTTGAAGAAATAAATGGTGGGGGTTTTTTCCCCATCAACCTCCTCCAATTATATCAGGCTTCCTTTGGCAGGTAGGTGCTTTTGGCTTTGACAAATAAAGTTGGTCTGTCAGTCAGAGGCATCCTTGCTATATCCATTAGCTGTGCTGCCAGTCACCGGTGCCGGGGCTCACTGCTGCAGCGTCAAGCAGCATAATTGCTTGCTTTTCTGAAGTGGCATAGCTTGAGGGAGAAGTTAGAGATGAAGGCTGCAATTTCATTATGGAATATTGCAGTGTGCTGAAAATGTGCCCATATTGTAATAGAAAAATCTAAATAAGTGGAGCCTGCTCTTTGTAAAAAGCCTCAGTTTAAAGCCGTTGATCTTAATTTGGGTGAAAGTGCAGCTTCTCCAGGAGACTTTACCTGTGAGTGCCCCTTCTGTTATCAAAGACAAACATATTTCTGCTCTAGCAAATAGGTGGTATTTTTCTTCTTGGCAGAGATGCAGGGGTCTGTGTGCAGATGGGATTTGGTGACATGTCTCTCCTGGTTAAATTGATCCTGGTTAACCTTGTTCAGAGCAATGATGCCGGAACATAAATCATTAGCGATGATGTTGGTGACTCAGCTTTCAGAGGAGCAGAGGCTCTGATGGGCTTTTATAAAAGCAGACAGGTGACAGCATTTGTGAGGACTTGTGTCTGGCCAAGAGCAAGTCTGGCCCAGAGCAGCTGCGGGAAGGGAAGCCCGTGCCGGGGCTGGTGCCAGCCCAGCCCTGCTCTGCCATGTGCCAGCTGGGTGCCTGCTGAAAGCTTGAGCTTCGTGCCAGCAGTAATTGATTGTAGGCTTTCCTGGAGCAGAGCCCTGGTACCAGCTGTAGCTGAGTCTCTTCCTCTTTTCCAACCCCCTTTTTTTACACCCACCTGCTTCTTAAATACATTCTTTTTCATCATCTGCTAAGCCTTCTTATCCCTATTTTGAAGAGCGGGGAGGAAGTCGGTGTGTTGGGTTTCTGGTAAATGTGCATCACATCCCCTGGGAACAACAGTGGCATAAGCTTCCAGGAAAAACACAAGATGACACATAAATCCTCATAAAAATCCCATTTACAGATTCATAGCTTCAGTACAAGAAACAAATCCTGGCATTGTGTAGTAGCTATAAACAGCACCCTGTGAGCTAATTATGACTTGCTGTGTCCCTAGCTATGGCAGGCACTAATCTGCAGCTCCCCCCGTGCAGGAGATGGGAAAGGACAAAGAGGAATGGCTAGCAGCAAGCCACAGCTCTGCTCTGATTTATTCAAGAGGCACATTTGTTGTTTTGCCATAGGTCACAGGGGGAGAAAAAAAAGGAGATCTAGCATTCAGGTAAAAAATTGGCTTTAGGCCTTGTTAATCTACAGCAGATGATGTGTGAGTGTGGTTAGGTAAACATGCTTTTGAAATCTGTGTTTAGTATTCTGCATGCTCACCACCGTGTGTTTGCAGCATCTGTACTTCAGTGATAGATGTTACCACAAACCTCCAAAATCAGCTGCATCTGTTTAGTCAATTGCAGTAAAAGCAAGGCATCAGTATTCTTTCTTTTTTAGGAGGCTGCTAATATTTTACAGTTTTCATTTTTTGGTGTCAATAAATCAAATATGTGATTGCTATATCCTAATAGTGCTTCATGGGTGTATTGCTGTCAGCTTTGAAAATGGCAGCCACTTCTTGCTATTAACTTTAAATTAAGCAAAAACTTGTCATATTGTCTTTTTCATTGTAGACTCTGCAATTTGGAATGGTATGAGCTGGTTGTGTTGGGTGCCTGTATTTCCAATGCAGAGGATGTTTGACAATAAACAGGTTATAAGGAAATATGTCTTCAACTTGCATTAATTCAGGTTTTTGGAATCACTAATTCACTTTGCAAGAAGATGAAATTTTTCTCCAGAAGTATTTGTTTTTAACCATAGCAGAGGTTTTCTTTGAATTGATTAGGAAAAAAGGGGTTTATTTTAAAACATTCATCACAGTAATATAATTCCATATGTCTCTGAAGTATTTGTTTCGTGTTGTTATTCATGTGGATGTCCTTTGCAGTAGTAGATCATGCTCTTAAAAACATTTCAGTCCTAAAACTACCAGTCATCAGCTGGCTCATGGTGACAGAGTGGGTCTGAAGCACTTGGTGCTCAGAAGCAGATCACACCACAGGAGTTTGTGCCTTATTAAAAGCTTTAACTTGATTTAGCTCTCACTGCCAGAGGAGTGGTTGACACTGGGTAGCTTGAGCTGGATTTGAGACATATTAGCCATAAAAATACTGTCTCATGAAAGAAAGATCAGCATAACTGACAACACTAACTGAGCTGGCCCACTTGTGTGTCTGAATAAAATGAAGGATGCACATGAATCTCTACAGGGTCAGGATTTCTGTGGCTGGATCAGATGTTGAGGTTAGGAGGGTTTTTCTGAGGTTGGTGATTAGCTTTCAACTACAGTTGCTCCAGCTTAATCCCCTAGAAAGGAAAGCTATCACAACTTCTGATAAGATAAATCTCTGGGGTGTGACTATCACTCTCTCTCTGGATTAAAGAACAAAGCAAAAACTGGGGAAAAAAATACAGCTACCGTACTTAAAATAAAAGATGGCATCACACAATGCCTTTTAGTCCAGTGAATTATACATTCTCTCAGCCCTAGGTAGTGATTTTTATATAATATCTCAGAGCCTTCATACTTCAGTTTCTTCTGGATGTGGCTGCAGACCATCTAAAGGTTGTTTACAAAAGGTTATTTTTATTAATTTCTAGGAGCTTGATAGTTAATCTGAGGACTGTGTAAGCTGCATTTTTGGTTCATATCACCTTTGACTTTCCTTTGCCCTTCTCCAGCTTGCTCCGCTATGCCTTTTTTGAGTTTGTTACCCATGATGGCATCTCAAGGGAACCCAAAAAAATAGATGTCTTTAAAGCTTCAGCAAAATTGCCTGTGTTGGGCATGGAAGAAAGATCAGTGGCTCCCTTAAGGGGAATGTGGCAGAGAGTTCTCAGCCCTCTGCAGGTCCCAGGAAAGCCATATGGAAGAGAAACACATCCCAGGTCCAGGACAGCCTTCTTCCTGGTGTGGATTGTCACAGATGCCAGAGGATACAACCAAAGGACTTCTTACAGAGTGACTTTTAGAGGTGCAGAGAATGATAGGACAAGGGGGGAATGGTTTTAAGCTGAAAGAGGAGAGGTTTAGGTTGTGTTAGGAAGCTGTCTGCTCAGAGGGTGGTACAACTCGGGTTGTCAGAGAAGCTGTGGCTGCCCCATCCCTGGAAGTGTCCAAAGCCAGGTTGGACAGGGCTTGGAGCAACCTGGGATGGTGGAAGGAGTTCCTGCCCCTGGCAGAGGAATGGAATGAGGGGACATTTAAGTTTTTTTCTACCCCAAAGCATTCTGTGATTTCTATGAAAGGACAGCCTACCTGCAAAGGGAGTTCCCCTCTAGCTGATCTAACCCTAAATTGCCCTCTACAAAGGTTAATTTGGAGAATTTAAATTAGAAAGAAGCTTAGGTATTGGAATGTTAAAGGAAAAGCTCTAGTTTCAGACTTTGTAAAGAAAGTTGGGTGGGGATGAGGGCAGAATTAAGGCAGAGAGCTGGAACAGAGTTGATTTTGTCTTACTATGATCTTTTAATCATATTACTTAAAAATGAAAGATTTATGGTGTGTGTGACTTAGAGGGTGTTAATTGAACCACTTAGTGGCTGCAAATCCCTAACCATTTTTTACCTGTCAGTTCCTGTTTTCCCCTCTAAGTCTGTCTATAAATGCTTTCCAAATGAATGTTAACCCCTTGTTTAACACCATCATGCTGCAGTGGGATCTTTGCTGTGCCAGAACTAATGAAAATGCTTTTGGGCACAGAAACCATGTTTTTCTCCATTTGTACCATCAGTGAAGTATTGTAAATCTATCACATCTCAAACAGAACTGTTAAACTCTTGTCCTTTACATCTTTCTACCTACTTAGTAATTCTTAATTTTCATTGTCTGGGGTGATTTTTTTTTTTGACAAGATGTGGTTATGCGATTGTTCCACCTGAGTATGAAGAGAATATTCATCCTCTAAGTATCCAAAGTGTCACCAGCACATCAGCTTTCATCTAGCAGCCTTTTCACTTGCTGGTGTTGTCTGATGTCCTCTCAAAGCCATCCAGATAGGAGATGGCTTTTTAAGATATGGCTCTGGGTTGTATTCTTTCTGCTTGTACATGATGGCTTCACTCACAGATCATTTCCTTTCTTCCTTAAGCTCCTTGAAGCCCTGACTTGAGAGGAGTTAATCTGGTTGGGAGGACAGGTTTGGACGGATAAAGGTGTCCTGTGGTCTGGTTTCTACCTCCCTGCCAGCGGCTGGAGACTGTTCCCAGCCCCAGCTCAGTGTGGTGGAGCTCTAGGGCTCTGAGCTGCTTTTGCTTCCATCAGAGACTGCTCCAGCTGGAAACATGACTCCAGGTGTCAGATGTGGTTAACTCTGGGCTGCTGCAACCTTCACCGCATGGAACTGGTGGGCAGTGCCTGCCAGCTCCATTTGGAACTCGGGGAGTCACTAAGCTTCTTGGAATAAGGCTTCTAGTGAATCATAGGCTGTCAAGACCTGCTTTTCTGTGTGGGAACCTAATGGAAGTAGAACTGAAATAATGATGGCTCCTTGATGGTGCATTTGTGGACAGCTCTCATGCCTACAAGGGTTAGGGATACTTGACTTAACATCTTCTCATTAATGACAAATCATGGAAGAGGTAAAGCCAGGGAAACCATTGCATGAGCTGTATCACTGCAACCATCATCTTAGCAGCTGGTGGTTAAAAATGATGACTTATATTGGGTAAATAAAATTTTAAGTTTCTGAATGTAAAGTTTAAAAACCAAGGAATGCTGTTAAGTTTCAGTGTAGTCAGGAGGAGAATGCCAATGCTCCTTACTGTTACTTAAGTAATGGAAAAATAAATGTTTAACTACTATGAGAAAGGAAAAGGATTTTTCCTCTTCTGTGTGTAAATTATTAAGGAAAACAGGATTGAAGGGTATAGTGGAACCAGAATTCAGCAATCCTAATTCAGTATCCATGTATCTGTATCATATTTCAATGTGTAGCTGCTCTGATCAAAGCAGTACTAAGAAGTTACAGAATTGTGGACTTCTGGTTTGTATTGTTGGTTAAAACTTGGCCCCAAGGCTCCCATGATCCAGTTATCCGTGTCAGAGCTGCTCGAGGACCTGCATGAATGGGATCTGTCAGCTCAGCTTCTGCTCTGTGCATCACACTTGATACCTACTGGCATGCTTCTTTGCCAGATGGTCCAGAAATTGGTGAACAAGTATTACAAATTTTCTTACCTCTGTCTTTGGGAGTCAGAGTGGAGGCATGGTGCCAGAATGCTGTGAGTGTGACTTGGCAGTGCTGCTGCTCTTGTTTTCTCTGCTGATCATTAGAGTTTGCCAGTGGAATCATATTTAGTTTTGCACAGCCCCTCAATTCAGCTTGAAATAAAATCCTGTGTGATAGATTTTCCAGTTCTTGATCAGAAGCATTTCCTAAAATATTCATAGTAAACAAATTGCTGTTTCCTCCTGGATGTGAAGGCATTTTTAGCATTTAGCATAACTAGCTGGAAGTAGTTTCTCAGAAGTCAAATTTTCATGTGCACATAGCTACATATATAGGATATTAGCTGTGTGCTGCAGGAGAGGTTGATTTACAGTCCATGCATCTATGAATTTTACATATACAGCTACTCTTAGGTAAGTAGTATATGGTATAATAATAATTTGGTATAATAATATAGTATAATATAGTATGATGGTAATTATTATTATTAATTTATGGTATAATAATTTGTTTATGGTAATAATAACAGTAGTGTCTATTGCTGAGAGGTTAAGGAGTCAAACCTTGAGCTCTCTGAGAATTTGTGTGGTATTCAAATAGCAAAAAAAATCAGTGTTTGAAATAATTGCATTTTTAAAAAACTCTAGACCCTAGCACTTCATATCAAGGGGCAAATATCTCTTCAGCAAACAAAGTTTTGCTTTTAGTTTGTGGAATAATGTTTGTTCTATTTCTAATGGGTTTTGGTTTTTTTTCCCCTAAGCTGCATGTTTCAGTGGGGTGTTTTCATCAAGGTGCTGTCTACTTTGCAAAGATACTCATTGCCTAATGTATTGCAAGAGTGATTTTTGTGTTGTATGTTGATTTACTGCAAGACTGACCAGGGTTTGCTCTTTTTAAGCTGTATCAGCTGGAGTAGTTACCACAAGAACCTGCTAGCCAGCAGTGACTATGAGGGCACCGTCATCCTTTGGGATGGATTCACAGGACAGAGATCCAAGGTCTACCAGGTAACACACACCCAACAAGGAACATTTCCTGTTGCATGTACAGTCTGAGGTGCTGCTCCTAGTCCAGCAAAAGGCCTTTCTGTTCCACAGGAAATTGATATTCCTCCTGTTTGGGAAATGCCTCTCATCTGCACAGCTTTATTGAGCTGTAGTCCTCCAAGGGAGGCAGCTCTGTCTTCCTCTCACAGTTGTGAGGCAGTTAGGTTTTTCTGCTGCTGCTTTTGGGTAGGGAATCTACACAAGGAGAAATCAGTTCCTGGAAGCTGTCTCACCTTTCTTTAGAAGCTTCATTTGCTCCATACCTGTTCCACTTCTGTAGGGGGATAGAATATAAGGAAAAATAAAGATAGTGTAGAAAGTAATCTTACCCCTAAGGAGTTTCAGCTGGGCCAATTATCAAAGATCAGGAATAGGCCTGGCTTTAACAGGCCACAGCTGTGACCAATGAGAAGAAGAGTGCTATAAAAGAGGGGGGTGGCTGGGTGAGAAGGGAGCTGGGGTCAGTTGGCTGCTTTGTGAAGAAGAGTCAGTGCTCTGAGGAGCTGCTCATGGGAAACACCAGGAAGGTATGGAATTCTTGTGATAAGGAGACAACAGTATGGAACCCCTGCAATAAGATAACAGCACACTTCAGTCTTTGTCAAAAGCCTTTTGTAAAACTGCAGTGATGGCCAGCACAGGTGCTTGAGATGCAGAAGAGCAAAATGCAGCCTTGAATGAGGCTGGGAGAAGGGAGCACAAGGCAGAGCAAGGCAGGTCCTTCCCCACACAAGACCTGGTCAGGAGGAGTTTCTGGCATTTTGTTTCTTTGTGAAACTCAAACATTGTGTTTGTATCTAATGGCTTCTGAGGAGCTCATGATCAGAACAAGGAGGATGGAAGAGGGCTGTTGTGTTTGGGAGGAGGCTGGAGGTGCTGCAGGTTGTGGTGTAGGTAGCACAGTCCATTGGAACTGGTCAGTGATAATGGATGAACTACAGACTCCTTGACAGTTCAACATAAGTTTTATGTCTAATCAGCAGATTTAGAATTTACTGATTAATGCAGGTCTTCATTTCCAGACAGAAGGAGCCTTGTTAACCCCTGTCCTGTAAGCTAGTGAGGAATTGTGCCAATCTAGGAAACTCAAGTTTGTTGTTTCAGTCCTAATATGTCACACTATGGGAGCTTTGCAGTTGATTTCAATGGTAATTATGAAACAAACGAGGAAGGTTTTTTAAAAAGTTCCTATTTAGGCCACCGTTTACCTTCTCATTGTTTTTTAGTCATTTTATAATGCCTGTTTTCACTAATCCTTTGCATATCTCAATGAAAGAGAAATTATACTGGACAGAATAAATCTAGTCTGTTTTCCCCTCAAATACATTTTGCAATTCTTTGAGGCCGAATAATGAACCTAGAGACGACCAGCTGTTGCTTGTGTTAAAACAAACTCATTTTGCTTCTATAAAATTACTTAAATTTTTTATTTGGATTTGCATAGAGACATTGACATCTGCTTTGCATGTACTGAAACCCTTTAGTGACTTCATCCTTGTGAGCTTTTTGTCTTGTAAGCCTGTGTGAAGGCTTTACACAAGGGTTTTGACTGAATTTCAGATTTTATTCAGTGTAATGCTCTGCTTTCATGTGGGATGGGTAGCATAGCAATTACAGCTCTTCTGTGTTTTGAGGAAGAGTGTGCAGTCTTAATAATATTTCTTTCAGTGGTAAAACAGAGGATTAGACTCCAGGAGACTTACTTAATATCTCAGCAGGAAGGTGAGGATTTCCTGGACTTTCAGAGAGGAGGTGGTTGAAATGAGCATCTTGTCAGTATTGGGAAATACTTAAAAATTGCTTATTAATATTGAAAGATACAGCTACAAGCTAGGATAAGCAGCCAGTCATAGTGGAACCACAGACAGTCAAATAATGCTGCAAAACCAGGTTTTTAATGTGTGTATCCTGATTTTTTTTTCTCTTTCCAAGTAGAAATGAAATCAGTTTTAATTCTTAAAAAAGCCAGTCTAGTGTTCTCTGCTTTCCTGGCATGTCTAGCATATTGATAGGATCAATCTGATTAGGAGAAAAGATATTTTTTGAAAAACTGCTAACCATAGTAAGCTTCTGTCTCCTGGTCCCTGCTGACAATTTACACCAAACATGTGTGTTTTCCTTTACTGTTTTATCATATTACAGCTCACTACCTTGCAATGTTGTTCTTGTTTCTCTCAATAGGAGCATGAGAAAAGGTGCTGGAGTGTTGACTTTAACTTGATGGACCCTAAGCTATTGGCTTCAGGCTCTGATGATGCCAAAGGTAATGTTTTATTTCAGACTCTGTATAGAAGACACAAGCTCTGTGTATTCAATGGGAAGAACAAAAATGTGCTATTTCAAGAAGCTGATTCCTCAGCTGCCTTCAGTATTGTAATTGCTGAGGTAATGTGGCAAGATATTACTGAACAGTTTGGATCTTGGAAAAAGAGAGGCTTTGTTTGGATTAACATCTCTTGCTTCACATTTTTTTGTGTAATGTACTCTCAGCTAACATTCTCCTCCAAACAAACCAAAATGTGTTTTAACATTAGTTAAACTTGTTGAGTTAAAGCCTCGGGGCCTTTCAAAAGAACAGCATGTATTTATATTTCAAAAACAAGGCTGTCAGTAAAACAGCAGCAGTTAAAGAATGCCTGCTGCTCTTTTACCTGTAGCTCTGCATGTTAAAGACTGTTTCTTGGAGCTTTAAGGAGCTGGATGGTGGATTGTGTAGGAGTGCTGGGAGCAGCTCTCAGCCTTCCACACTCCTGGGCCCATTTGAAAAAGCCCTTCAGTCAAGCCCTTCTACATGGTGGTAAAAAATGTTCCTCTTCTATATAGGAAGCTCCTGAAGAAGAGGATAGCACTGAGGGAGGTGTAGAATTCTTCCTCTCTAATGAATAAGAGTTTTATTTGTAATTTTTACATATCAAATCAGAGTTATTTAACAGCAAGAGCTTAAAAGTTCCTTTCCTAAGCAGTGGAGATCACTTCTCCCAGATGGGCTGATAGAGAGCTCTGGACAGAGCTCTTCATGATTTGCTTTGAAATGATAAATTAATTTTTCATCAGTGCTAAACTTTGTAAGCTGCTCCTACAAAGAGTGCTCTGGAGCACTCTTCCAAAAAGCTTTTAAATGCTGTTCCAAAAGAAATTAATGTTCCTCAATTACATTTGCAATAATAGAGTCATAGAATGGTTTGGGTTGGAAGGGGCCTTTAAAGCTCATTTTTTTCCAGCCTCTGCTGTGGGCAGGGACACCTTCCACTGTCCCAGGTTGCTCCAAGCCCCATCCAGCCTGGCCTTGGACACTGCCAAGGATCCAGGGGCAGCCACAGCATCTCTGGGCACCCTGTGCCAGGGCCTGCCCACCCTCACAGGGAAGAATTCCTTCCCAATATCCCATCCAACCCTGCCTTCTGGCAGTATGAAACCCCTCCCCTTGTCCTGTCACTACAGTTCCCAAAGCTGGTAATTCCATTTATAAAACTTTAGTGATTATTTTTTATTTAAGGTGAGTTTAAAATGTTTTCAGTACACTTCCCCTTCCTTTTCTGGTGGAAGACAGGTATGTTTTCTGTGTGCTTAAATGCAGCAGGAGTGAATATTCACCTTGTAAGTTAACAGCCTCTTCATCAGTGCTCCCCACTCTTGCCATGCATATAAAAAGCTAATCTGGCAGGTGGATCTGCATTTATTAGCATGTTAACAAGGTGTCCAGTTTTGCAAAGCCAAGCTGCAGGCAGAGCTTCTGTCTTCATTTTAACTGTTCACTTCTTCAGTAATTGTCTGTAGAAGTGTACTGTTTACTTAGAAATTATTCTAATAAAGCCTGCAGATCCACATAACCTGCATTTCAATTCACAAAGGTCTTTTGAAGGTGTATTGGGGTTTTGGTGGATAAAACTGGTCTGGAACATTTTATCCTCTATTTTTTACCATGACTTGCCTGTGATTTGCATATATTAAGAGCCCTTTAGAGACAAATTGAGTCTCAGCAGAGATTTTAGAAGTTTTTGAGGTACAGATCAATAGCAGCAAAATGTCCACATTAATGTTGTAGTGTCCATCTTCCATTTGATCACACTGAAAGGATTAAATGTGAGGGAATGGTAACACTCATGACAAATGTCTTCATTGTAACCTGCCTAACTTAAAATTTTGTCCTTCTGCTAGTGTTCATGGTGGTTTGGCTGAGTTCTGGTCAGTTTTTAATACACAATAATACATGTGTGGCCAGGTAGAGTGGCAGGAGAGATCCTTTATCTACTTTTCCTGTCCTCTTTGATTTCTCTGCCCCTTTGAGGCCACACCGGGTGTGCAGGAGCTAATCTCATCACAAACACAAGTATCACATTTCCCTGTCAAGTGGTCAGGACAAGGCAGCCAAAAAAGGGACAGCTTTGCCAGTTCTTCCTGCTTGCTGTGTATCTGCCTGTCTCTCCTCTTTTTTTCAAGTCAGAAGCTAATTCTGAAAGTAGATGTGTGTTGGAGAAGGTGCTTATGAATGAAAAATCCTTTTCAGCTCTCTCTGCCAGGGCTCAGGCACTGCATAGGGGATGCTAACAGTGCTGTTAGGCAGAAAATTATTATCCTGTAATTAGCAGCAGCATCCCTAGGCCCCAGGTTCTTGCATTGTCCATCTTGTGAGATGAAAATAATCCAGAATATGCTTATCTGTGGAAGATCTTCCTACTTTCACAGCAGATAATGACAGCATAAAAGCATTATTGTACTTAGAATAACTAGTGTGTGTACAAACCCTTCACTTTCATCTACAGTTGTTTTGCACTCTCTTTTTCAAGGGGCAGAAGTGCTTGTGTATGTCTGTAGGGACCCAAAGGTATACTCTAACTAGATAGCAGTGAGCAAAATTGGTGTTTACTTGTTCTGCAAGGAGCTTGGGGAGTAGGCACAGCCTTAATTTAAATTCTTTTGTGCACATAATAATGGCAGGAGCTGTGATACTCATGTAAGTAGGAAAGGGTGAATTTCTGCTCTTGGAGAAGAAAAGATTAATTTTGTCAAGGCAAAATGATGGCATCAAAGTACCAGGACAGGGCTAGAGCTAATCCACTTAGCTAATGACTTTCAGCTGTCTGTTCTGAATTGGGGGTGGAGTTTCATGGCTATTGTAAAGTTAGCAGATGATGGACAGTGAAATATTTGGTGATGCTCTGTGAGTAGAATTTGTGTTCACTGGGATAGATACATTTCTTTGAGATGATCAAATATTATTGTGGTCTGACTGTTTTTGAAGCTCTCTGAAGCTGAAGAAAATAGAAGAAGCACTGATAAATTCAAATTAAGAAAGCATCTTGGTTTTACATCTGTAGTTCCTTCATTATTCCTGGCTCAAAAGTGAGAGGTAGGATAGAGCAGGAGCACTGAGAGCTCTGAGTTTGTAGCAATAGTTACTTTTCATTGTCTCCTGGCAAGGAGGAATGCAGGCCTGTGTCTCATTACATCTAAAGAAAGTAATTTCCATGCTGCCTCAATAAATGAGATCCTGGTACTAGTCCTGCAGCTATTTTTTTTACAGTGCACTTAATTCAGCAAGCCAACACAGATATGCAGATATGGCTTCATTTAAAAAAAAAGCCTTCTACAGAGGGGAAATGGCCTGAGACTGGTGGAGTCTGCTCCACCAACTTCCACTGGATTGTTTGGGACTTCATTTTCATTGATGCTTCGTTCCTTTGGCTTCGCTTGACTTGAGGTGTTGGTATTTATTGCTCTCAAAATATCTAGCTGAACCTTCAATTTGGTCATTTTTCTGGCTAAAAATTCAGTAATTTTCTGGAGATTTGTGAGGTTGTTGGATTGATTTAGTGGAATTGCCTTGAAGAAGTCAAGATGATGTTGATGTTTATTTTTTATTGGCAGTAAAGTCTGTGCCTTATGCAAAGAGTGCCCTGCAGTCACTGCCTACTGCCAGTCACCAGTTTACACCACCTTCCTGACCCCTGCATGAGGCAGTGGATCCAAAATTCTGCCTAGCAGGACAATTCAGCAGCTTTCTCCTTTCCTAGGGATTCTGCTAATCTCTGCAAATGAATTTTCTGGTAGCAAGATCCTATTCCTGGCTTAGAGCTTCTCCAGAGTAGCAGCAGATGAGCAGATAAGAACTCACAAGTGACAGGCTGGATGAAACATCCTTACTCAGTGTACCAACTGTGAACATCAACCTTCAGCTATTGTAGTACAAGCTTCTGCCTCTTCCAGTCAGTGTTTAGACACAGAACTGATGCATGGAAAATTAACTGATGAACTTACACATTTGGTGTAAATCTTCAACTAAAAAAATATCTTGAAAAGGCCAAAGCATTTTAAACTGAAAAAACTGTTCTGGAGGCATCTTTTTAATACAATAGTGAGGGATAGGTATTTAGCCACATCAAGATGTCTCTCAGCAGCTGCAAAATGAGAGAAAATATGCTTTGAGAACATGTGTTTCAGAAATAGTCAATCTCAGATGGTTGCTTGTCTCATCAACACAATTCTGGATGTTACCAAGACATCTGTGTTGGATAATTACTGCCTCGACCCCAGCAAAACCCATGAAAGCTGCAGCAAATAAACTCTACCCTTATGAATTATGCTTTATTAACCTGTCAGTTCTTTTTAAAAAATAATGGGCAGTTCTAGGTAAAACTTGACATGTTTCATTATGTGTTATGTGTCCCATCTATCCTTTTTATGGTACTGACTAAGATTTAATTGGAGCCCTGCATATCTCACAGCAGTTAGATCACAGAAATTGCAGGCTGTAATCTGTGCCTGTCACTTGTAACAAATATTATGATGACTTTGAGCACATGGATTGTCTCTTCACCAGATTAAATGGCTCAGCTTATGACCTGCAAGCTTGAATGAAAAAAGGAGCCAAACTGAAGCAGAGCCCTCAATTAGCTTTTGATACTGAGCTGGGACCAGATGGCCATTTGTTTGTTGGGGGGGGTCAAGGAGAGACTTGGCTGCTTTGGATGCAGCTTTAAGTACCTGGGTGGGAAGCTTCAAAGAAAGCCAAAGTGTTGTTTAAATACTAGATTTTGGCAGAGTATTGCTCTGAACTTGAGATCATGTACCCACCCCACACTCCTCAAGTTGAAGTGGTGTTGTCTGCTGACACTGTTCTCTCATAAACATGTTTTATTTGCTTCTTACTTATCTCATCCATAAACTTGATGGCCTTTACTGCCACCAGAACTTAGACTACTCATCTCTTGGTGTCTGTTCTTTTAAGCAAAATGTAAATATTTTCTTGCTCTCTGAAATTCTTTCCTATTCCCCTCTGTTCCCAAGTGCAGAACATGGTGGAGAGGCTTTATCATCTCATCTTGCCTGGGAGAAGAGAGCTTCTTAAGCCATGCTTGCAAAGCTGTTCTTTCGTTTAAAAATGTAGCCAGGTGTTTAGGATGAGTATTATAGCTCTGATCAATGAGAATGCATTTATTTCTGAAAACCAACCTGAGGCTGGGTGCTGTTTTCATTGAATTTTACATAATGCTTGTGGGCAAACAGAATATGCCCCTGGGGTTTGTATTTCTGCTGGTGTCTTTGTGTGCTGCTTTCTGATGGTTCCAGGCAGCTGCCAGATATGCACACAGTGCTGTATTTACAATGATTCCTTGGTGTGCCCTGAGCTGTGCTGTTTCCTCCATCCTTGTATGGTCAGAATCAGCCCAGCCTTGTTGCTTTCATTGCTTGCCATACTATCAAAAAGAACACTGGAACCAACCTGCCAGTGTTCCTCCTTTTCCTTCATCTTCTAAAACGTCCTTGGATAATCCAGCTGGAAGCCTTGCCTCTCCCTCAAAGCCCCTGGGAAATGCTGGCCAGCAGGTGACACAGAGGGCCCCTCAGAGGGTGGGGGACACCCCATAAAGTTGCTGATCTCTCATGTATTGATCACAGTGGCTTGCAAGGTTCCTGTTGTTTTGCCATTTTTGCTCACTTCACCTCCAAAGTGATCTTTCAGTAAGAAGACTGGAGGATCTGTTGGCCACAGATCTGAAGAAGCCCTTGCAGCTCAAGGGGATCTCTTGAGGGGATTTTAACCCTTCATGTAGCAACTGCATGTTTAACATTGATAATATGTTAAACATATGTTAATAACATCTTTAACATAGCTTGCTTTGCTTCCAGCCTCAGACTGTGATACTCCAGTACAGCTTGATCCACTCATCGAGAAAAGAGGGAGGGGAGATGTTTGTTTTTTCTGCTTGTATGAATCAGTGGGGCTTGATGCCAATCTGCTGCTCCTTTATCTGGACCAAAGGCAGTGCATTGTTTAGCTTTTAATAAGAAGATTAACTATGTGAGGAGCACCTGGTACTCTTCATCTTAAGGTTAAATGGTGCTTGAAGAGTTTCTGGCAGGTGGGGAAGGCTGTCTTTTGAAAAGCCCTGATGTTTTTTGTTGGTCATTCTCTGAAGCACTGGAGTGCTTGGTGGAAGAGTCCTTTCTAGCACATAGTTTAATCAGTGTTCATGAGGCACTCTCATAGAACAGTGAAGTTCTTGTACCAAGGGATTATTGCATCATAGGAAGCCAACATACTGATTTCTCTCCTGTCTGTGCCAGTTTCTCAAGAATAAAACAAGTTGTTCTCACTCACTGTGCATGCAATTAGGTATCTTTATTCTGTGCAAAGCAATTTTGCTGTGGAGCATGGAGTTCTTGCATCCCAGCACAGTGACAAGGAACAAAAAAGAATGCAAGTCTTCCTGTCCTTGGTTGTATGAATCTGCACTGCAGTAACCTTAAGCACTGAGATTATAGCATGTGGTTAATCACCTGCTCTGATATTTACAATGTGGTCTTGAGAATATTCTCAAACTTGCCAACCACCAGTGACAGCTGACCCTTCAGACTCACTAATGTTTTAGCAACTGAGGCTTTCCAGAATGTTGTTCATTAAACAGCTAGATATTAGGCCTTTCAGATGAAGTTCATGTTTTTGTTTTTTGTTGATTCATGTCTCTTTTTCCCTTTCTCTAGTGAAACTGTGGTCTACCAACTTGGACAACTCAGTTGCAAGCATTGAGGCCAAGGCTAACGTGTGTTGTGTCAAATTCAGCCCATCTTCTAGGTATCACCTAGCTTTTGGCTGTGCAGGTAGGTAAAAGGGATTTGGAGCAAAGGGATATTGTTTCTTCCTTCCTTTATTCCTTACTCTCCCCAGAGATGTGAGGTTGGCTGCTGTGCCCAAGACTGAAGTGTCTTTGCAGTTGAGAAGTTTTACTCAGAGACATTTTAAGTGCCACAGTGCTGTGTCAGTGTCATGCCCCAGCCTGGCTTTTTCATTTGGGTGCCTTTATCAGAGATAAGGCAGGTAAAGAAATCACCCAGTGCATTTATTGGGATCTCTAAGGCAACCAGGCAGAGCTCAGCTCTGGGAGCCTCAATGTGTTATCATGATGAGTGCTGCTCTTTCTGATTTATAATATTGTTCTATAAATGCCACAAAGCCATACTGGGGATTTTAACTGGTTTTACCTGAAGTGTGCTGTAAAGCTGTGCATGTTCCCATAGCTCCAACTACAATCCCTGTGGGTGGGCTCATGTTTTCCTAGGCTGGGCAAAGATGGCTGTTAACATTTTTATTTTTTTGAATTAGTCAGTGGGGAAGGCACAAGGAGCCTTTTATTCACTTAGATTAAATGGTTCTTGGTGATAACACAAAGATCTGAGAGCAGAGCAGGTGTCGCTTTGGGAGGAAGCTGTACTGTGCTATGCATACAGTAACTAAAACTCACAGGTGCCTATAAATGTTTAAACCAACTCTGCATTTCTTTCTCCTTGGGGAGTTTTAATGGACTTGTAACTACTTGTTCTGACAACATTTGTTCTCTCTGGACTGTGGGAGATATGTTGATCATTTTTGCAACCACTAGTTTGCCATTTCATTCGGGTGTTCTCATTTTGAGGCTGGTTCTACTTTGGTTGTAACTCTTATGAGGCAAAAAATTAACTTGCATTTTGAATCCAAAAATGGATTCAAGCTGGAGTGTAAAATATTGACTTGCTTGATAGTCATCTCTCTGAATTTTAGTGAATTACATGTAAAAATAGTTGAACAACAATGCCTACTAGCAGCATTTGAATGAGAAGGGACTCTCTAAGGAATGATGAGCACTAGCTCCAAATGGATCAGCCACTGATTAAAATATTCCTGTAAAAGCACTATGAAACAGAATTCTTCTGTAAAGACAATGACTAGATAACTGGGATTCTGTGCCACCTGAAAGGCAGAGGGGGATAAGGCACAGATAAATCAAGGAAGGCTTTTGAAGCTGGAGGGCTCATGGGGTAGGAGCAGATGGGAGTGTCTCTGTCCCCACACCCAGATCTAAAAAAATGGGTTTGTCCTCAGCAAGTGTGTTGAGAAAGAAGCATTAGGAAGCCCTAAAAGTTTCATGGAGGTTTTAAAGGACTGCATGCATGTTTATATGATTTAGAGGATGCTGAGGGGTGAAAGGGAAAGAAGTACTGAAAGAAGTACTGATGTTTGGTAATTGAATCTCTAAATAAAAATTAAAATGGATATTTGATTGATATTATGATTGCTGAAACAATTACATGGGGTAATTGAACCAATTGAAATTACTTCTCACAATGGAATTCTAATTGATCTTTCAGCCATAAATACATGTGGGGAAAATGGGGCATATTAAAAGAAACACTGGAATTTTGAAAGACATTATTTGTGAACTCCTAAAAAATAATCAGAGCAAAGAAATGAGTTAGTGTCTACTTTCATACCCCATATAGTAACACAGTCATGTTTAATGTATTATGATGGAGACAAAGGTTTTTCTTCTCCATCAGCTTCAGCTAGTCTTGCTTAATAATTTCATTTAGTTTGTGGAAAAAGGAACATAACTGTTGAATGGCATGAGTTGTCACATAGGCTATAAAATTAATAAAGGAAGATTCAAAGCTGACTTCCTTGACTAGTACTGGGAAAAACAAGCAGGGAACAGGGCACACTGACTTGATCACTCCTTTTTGCCCCTGGCAGAAATAAAAATGAACAGTCCATAATACTAAACACTAATTCAGTGATCAGTGTAGTGGCCAATTTCAGAAACCTGCCTTAGCCCTGCCTTGGCTTGCTCACATGCTAAGAGGATTTTCACATTTTGAAAACTGTTTCAATTACTTATTCAGTGATCTGTTCAAGGATAGAAGAGCCGAGACTTCTGAGCATTTCATGCCCCACTCAGTCTTGTATTGCATTTAAACAGAAGTGCTGTTTCTGTATATGCTCTCAATTTATTTGTTGATTTGATGGAGCTTAATGCTATATATGTGTCTGTATTTTTGTGTGTATATATGTATATATCTATAGTTTAAGACTTGATGAGGTAAGCAATTCATAAAATTGTTAGGGAGAAAGTATTGGTACGTAGTATTTGAGCTATAAAAGGAAAGAGGTAAATTGATTTACTATACTATTAATTACATGCACGTTTCAGTTCCTTTTTTCTGTATGCAGAATAGCTGAAAGCCAGCATCACTTCTTTAAGCAATGTAATTTTGACTGAAGTAGAAATGTTTTCAGGTTGACATTTTTATTTTCTTTAAAGGTTCTCTCTTAACCATTCATAAAGCTGGAACATCTTTTCATAATGTCCTGTTCTTTCACACTTTGCTTAAGAAAAGCTCTGCCCTTGACAATTGCATCTTGCCCAATTGCATCCATCTGTTCAGAATGACTCCTTGAAGTGGGTTTTCCTAATCAGATACTTCAGCTAGATCAGCATCTCTGTGCTGGTTCCTCCCTTGCCTTCACCACAGAAACAGGATGACCATCTTAAGGTCCTTGTCCTTTCCACCCTGTCTTACATTTCTTCTCACTTTTTTGTAATATTTTGACTGTTGGCCCACACAGCCCATGATGCTGCATTGTGCACAGGTGAAAGGTTGAGAAGTACCTTTCTGCCTTTTCCATTTTTAAAACTCTCTTTTACAGGAAAAATTGTAAGCAAGGTCCCTTAGAGATCTACCAACACAGGCCATGAATTAGGTGAGCTGATGCAGCACAGGGTTCACAGCCTGACTTTGCTTCCAAATCCACCCCTCCAGTCCTTCAGTGTCCTCCTTTTATTTGGCAATGCAGCATGGAAACTGGGTGCAGGTGGAAATGGTTTTGTTAAACCCAGATCTCTGGTTCAAGATTCCTTACAGAGAATGAAGCAAAGTCAGGCTGTGAACCTTGTGGCACAGTGACTGAAATGGGGGGGTTCTGTCACAGGATTTGCTGTGATGCTTTCATTTAAATATAACCATCTTTAAAACCATTGTTAGACTGTATATCTCCATGAGGAACACTCTTCTCTAGTAGAGAGCACTGAGTTGGCTTCAGATGATGTAGGAAAACAAGCTTTAGATGCCACTATAAAAGCAAATCCCAGGATTAGCATCTAATGTGGATGATATATAAGTTTCTTTTCTGGACTCTTCACTCTGAAGCTTTTAGATGACCAAAAAAAAAATTATCTTGAGTAGCTTAAAACAGAACAAATGGGCCATAAACTAGAAATAGAGCCTATAGAAGAGAGAAATGGATATTGGTTTGAGAAGTAATTCACTTAAAATCAGGCACTTCAGGTGAGAGGAAAGCTGGTGTGTCTGGCTGCAGCCTGATAAAATCTGTTGCAGTGGAGAGGGCACATAAAGAAGAAAAGACCCCTTTTGTCTGTTACTTTAATGAAATATTCTATTTGCATGCTTTCTGAGTTGAAACATTGTCCAGTATAAACTGTAATCACTGCCAAATACAAAATCAGGTCATTCTGTGGTCTTTTTTTAAAAACAGATAGGGTTTTATTCTGAAATTAGCTATATAAATCATGGCTGAAGTTGTTATTGTTCTGCCTCAGCAATAGCACTGATGTCCTTAACCCATATATTTTCTAGCAGTGCCGTTTCCCTGCTTTAAAAAGAAAACTAAGGGCTGAAAATGCATCATGCACTTCGCAGCTGGAATGGCCATGTTGTGCAGTCTGGGTGAGATCAGACTGTCTGCTAACTCCAGTGAGCTCAGTGTAGCTATTGATAGTAGGAATGTTTTATTCCCAGCCTGCTGTAATAGTGTCAGCAGCTTTCACTGACTTTTTATTTCCCATATATTATGCAGAGGTTTTGTAAGAATTCAGAGACCTGAAGTTTCTGTGACATTAGGTGCATCATCTCCTCAAACACTGAATTTTTTCCCTGTAGGACCCACAATTGAGGGGGGTTTGAGGGCTGAGAAAGGTTTCTTAGGGCTGCAGAGATGCAGGACAGAGACTGTCTCCTCTGCAGGAGCTTCACAAAATAAGTGCAAGCATCAGAGAAACGCATATGGACAGGATAGCAACAGAACAGCTGCAGCATAGTCAGAACTTAAGGTTTTGCTGCATTAGTTTTAGCTTTGGTCAGTCTCTAAAACAGCTTTGCTATGTTGTCACAAACTCTTGTTAGTGTGGGTTCAGATGAAGTGACCGCAGCAGGGAAAAAGTGGGGTGGTGCTGATTGATGCTGATCTTACTGCTTAGAGCAGCAGAGTTGGAGGCTGCCTGCATTGGCGATGCCATACTCCCTCCTAAACACGGCCAGGTTTTGCTTTTCCATCTCTTCCTTCACTCTACCAATTGCATGGCCAAAACTGAACTGCCTTTTTTCTGGATTAGGGTATTCTCTGATCCACTGAGCACCAGTGCCAGCCCCGGACAGGTTTTTGGCAGCCTGTACCAATGCCAGTCTTTGCTAACAAGGGGCAAACCCTCAGTGAACATAAGGTGTGCTCTTAATGCTGAGCTTCTCCTCTCTCACCAGCTCTCTCTCTTCCTTATTCCCTTCCCCACTTTCTGCTTTTCCTTTGAAGGTGATTTTGTCCTTCCCCACCACGTTTTCCAGGCTGTTTAAGGATGTTTCCTGTGCACCATCTTTAGCACTGCACAATGGTGTTGTATTCTGGTTCTGAATGGTCATAAAACTAATTTAAAGCTAGGGATCAGTAGCAGCATTATGAAGGACTCCTGTTGTTGTGTTAACACCTTTGTTTTCATTTGCAGCTATTTACCCACCCCTTCAGGCCTCTGCAGCACCCTGATGCACTTACACTTCAGGGTCAAAAGCGGCTTTTTTATCATCATCATTCCATTTTTCTAATATACCTGGTGTCCAAGTGGGGCCACTTGGAGACTCTCCTGGCCAGTGAAATATTGATTTTTCTGCTGCAGTAACTGGAGCAGTGATTTCTCTTTTCCAAACATCTCCCTGTAGAGTTAGCCTTGTACATTGTCTCAGATCTGGGTGACTTACCTGCCTTGTCACTCAGCTCAGAAGAATGATGGGATATTAATGACCAAGAAGGTATAGTGTGCCTTTTTGGAAGAGAATTAATGTTTTCCAGCTGAGAGCAAGGTCTTACCTTAATAGATTCTCATGGGTGAGCAGTGTATTCTGTTGAAAGCCTGCAGTGGCTCAGGAAGGATCTATTTGTGTGAATATATGACATGTTTAGGGTGGAGTTAGGGCTTGAGCTATGAGATTACCTTCAGTGTATGAACTGAACTCAGTGTTTAAAGGCACGGAGAAAGGTTAGGCATTCCTTTCAAACCTGTGAGAAACTTCATAGCAGTGAGTGCTCAGAATTCAACCTTGATGAAAGCAGTGGCATGCAGCAGTTCAGGGCTTGCCCATTACTTGGATAGGGCTTTACCTGCAGTGTGTCTTTTCATTTTGTGGGTAGGTAATAATAAACCTTCCCCTAGTCCATGATCTCTGAGGCTGTTGGCAGGGGAAGTAGGGGACAAGATTTGTGTTTTGGAAGTGCACATTTGTCACCTTTAATTCAAACTCATTCCAGAATTCACTGCAAAGCCTTTGTTTGTTTTGCATGGGAAAGCATTTACAGCACTTCAGTCAGTTAAGGGTTGTTTGTTGGAATCTGTATTTTTGGCCAGTAAGGCTGTGATCATATTTCTGTCACAAAGTCCTTACTTTAGTGGAAACACTGAGCTTAGTGGGATTTTTTAGGTGAGGGCAAATCTTTGAAGGTTTGACTTACATGCCATCCCTCTTCATGGACCCTGCGATGTAAATGAAGGTGAGATATCAAACCAAGCCTTCTGCTGTCCTTGGTGAAGGACAAAAGGACAAAGATTGGTGAAGGCGATCTTTCTGGCTCTGGTAGGTGGATCACATTGTACTTCTGCTCAGGACTGACAGTGAGAAGAACTGCACCTATACCATGTTATTTGAACTTAAGATCTTTGTAGTTAAGCTGATTTTTCTGTTCCTGCACATCAGAGATGCTGCCAGATCTGTCAGGTAGTGTCTTCCTGCCTTGCTGCCACTGCTTCCTAGGAAATCACAAAGGGACATGAAACCTCTCATCAGTGTGCAGGATGTGTTGCATGTGCAATTTTCACATAAGCCTTGAGAGTTCAAGAGCTGATAGAACTTTTTTACTTACACAGAAAAAGCAGTATCTGACTTGTCTTGGATAAAGCAATTGCAATGAATAGTGACTAACAATATAGAGACCTACTGGGGAGTTTCCTAACTTTGTCCCAGAGGTCATCACACTTCAGTAACAAGTGAATGAATAAAATGAACTTGAAAAGCTCCATTTGATTCTCTAGAGAAAAGGATAAATCTGTCATTGGCAGAAATGAGCGTGCTAATTGTTTGCTTAAATATTCTTTTCATGAACATTTTGTCTTACAACTGGCACAGAAGTCATTTAGTCAATGTGACGAAATTCAAATTTAAATTGAAATGAGCCTTGGAATTCAGGAACAGATAGCCAACTCCAACATTCATCTTTTTCTCAGAACACCAAATTGCTCTTGCTGCTAGCTATTGCTGTATCCCTTAAGAGTTTAATGCTTTCCAACCTCTGCAGTTTTACTGGTAGCTCATTCAAAGGAATTGCTCTTTGGAATGACATCCTCTGTAATGGCTTCCTGTGTTTTCTCCTGTTCAGACTGCATGGATTAACTGTTCCAGGCTTTTATTTGGGTACTGTGCTTCCATACTAACTGGTGAAGATTGTCACATAGCACAGGCAAATCTGTAACCAGTGAGTGCAGCGTGGACTCTCATCTCAAGGGCATCTTTTCAGTGTCTGAGCATCTAAACATTGCATGAGTCTTTAAGAGTAGAGTTTTGAATGTTTGTGCAAGGTTCATATCAGCCATTTAAATCTCAAGAAAATGACAAAAAATGAGACTGTAGATGCATGTGGAAAACCAGTTACTTTTCACATGACTTGTTTCATTGCCTACTTAGGGTATGTTGTTTCTTTTCCACCTTGGCTACCTGTGTATCATCACATTCCTGTGCTTGTTTCCCTGTGTACACAACCCACCATACCTTTTGTTTAAGCCTTCTTATCTGAAGCTTGGATTTTAGCAATTGTGACACTTCTATTCCTCTCTTCCACTAGAGTCTGCTGTGAGGTCAGTTTAGGTAATGAATCAGATAATCATCTCCAGCAGCTAGTTAACACTAATATCTCCTCAGGCTTGTGAAGCAAAATGTAGTTCTGGACTAAAATCAGGTTTGACTGATAATCCAACTCAGGTTCTCAGGAGCCTGCACTTCCCTTTCCTTAGAGCTGCTTTGGCTGCTCTGAAGCCTCTTTGATTCTCTTTTTATGATGTCTGCTAATACAACAGAAACCTGAAAGCTTCATAAATGCACTCTTAAAATCCTAGGGAGGATGTTCCTTTCACATCCATCTTTTGTAATGCCTCAAGGCCTTGTCTACACAATCTTGACCTCTTGGAGTGTGTGCTTCCAGGGAATCTGACTGTGCTGCCCTTTCCCTCCATCACAGCTCTGTGACTTGTGCAACTTTGTTTCTTTCAAGAACCAGAGCTGACATGGCTTTGGCATTATGAAGAGTGTTTGTTGTGTACAGTATGTGTCTGAATTGAGAGAGATGTGTTCAGCAAGTGCCATGGTATTTTTAGCTTTTATAGATGTACCCAGCACTCCATGTACAAGTATGGCTCCTGTTTCATCTCTTCCAAGGTCTAGTCTATTTAAACAGCATGGATTGAAGCACCTTTTACATAAAATGCCTGTTCACATGTTTTAGGTGTCATAAAATTTATTTTGGACATCAGCTTACAGGCACTAGTGTATGTAGAGTTATGCATTTACATAGTCAGTGAGAAAAGCTGTGTTAGGCGCATAACTGAATGTTGCATCTGAACAGTGTGTAATTATTTTTTCCTCTTTCAGATAGAAAGAATGAATTCTTTCCAAAACTTCAGGTTATTACTGCTATTTCTTCATTAGTTTTGTAGCATTAGTAAATCCTGCTTCTGTGTACTGAATATTTTGTTTCTCCGGCAGTCTGATAGACAACAACCCTTGAATTGCGCAAAAACCATCTATCCCTTACTCCTGTGAGAAATTGCTATAGCTCTTTAAAACCATAAAGGTCAAAGTTTCAAAAGAGTTCTAGAGAAATCTGTTTTGGTTCCCTCTCCCTTCAGAGCCCTTTTGTCAACTGATTAATATCTAATGTTTTATGTCTCTTCCTTCTCTCCTTAATGTAAGACAAGTTATTTAGGGTGAAGGCTTTATGGGCTGCTGGATCAAAAGCTTTAGACAAGCCAGTAACAAAATGTCCCCAGTGTGTAAAGACCATTATCCATAACCTGGCAAATGTCATCTGTAACTTTGAGCTATAGGGAATCTGTGGAATACAAAGGTTAAAAACCCAGTTGGCAGTTCCCATCAAGGCTGCTGTTCTCTTTATCTGTTCAGCAGAGGGAGATATAGATCTTTAGAGGAATGCTAGTGTTGGTGTATATTTTTTAAAAAATAGTACAGCTGGTGTGAGTAGGAGATGCAAATCCCTGGCTGAAGCAGGGTATAGTGTTTCCTGCAGAGCTCTGTTAAAATATTTCAAGTGCTGACCTGAAACCCTGTGCTGGGACACCCTTGAGCCTTTCTTTTGTGGAAGGGTCTTATTGTGCTGTTGGTTTTGCCAGAGATTAAACTGACAGACATTCAGTCTAACCTCAGCTCTTTATTTCAGTTTTCATGGAGTGGAGCTTTCTCAGTGTGCCCCTTTTATCATCCATTTTCCTAAACAGAACGCTGTTGGTCATTTTCCTTCTTCTCAAAGCTGTTTTCTTTGTTTAAATGAAAACCTGTGCTGGATTTGTGTTGAATTCCCTAAATATGATTTTTTTGAGGGTGGATTTCCATTGGATTCCTTAAATCTAATCTTTGGAGGCTGTTGCCCATCATCTGTATTGCAGTGTAGGAAAATGAGATTAAGTTGTCATCTCCAAATACCCATGTGCCTTGCTCTGCTTTAGAAACTTCCTTTCATCTCCTCACTAACATCATGGGCTCTGTGGCTTCCTCACTTTAAAGGGTTTAGTTGTTTGGGCTTTTTGAAGATTTTGCTACCAGCAAAATGAATCATACAGACCTTGCTTAATCTTGTATAGTCTTTAGAGCACATGGGGGAGGTTTTCACCTGCAGGGAAAATATGTATTGAATGCTTTTCTCAAGTTCAGTCCCTTTTTGGGTGGCCACTGAATGTTTGACACCTATGAAGATAGGGTGTGCAGGACCTCCCCAGGAGTCTGGTACCACTTGTCTAGACAGAGCTCTGAGAGCAAATATAAATGAAGTACTGCATCCCAAATCATCTTGGACACACACCTGAAATACAAAATAAGGGCATTGTTAGAGTTTGCTGCTGTGGACCAGAGCATTGCTTCTAAAAGAGATTGCTGAGATTTCCCCAGGGCTGCAGAAAAATGGTTATTCAGAGAAAAACTGTTCCTTCACTGCAAAGGAAACTCCAGGTAAAAGGAGGAGAAAAAAGCAAAGGCATCAAATGAGTAATTTTGTCTTAATTATAGAAACAGAGCACTTGCAGTTTCTACTGGAAGAAAAAATTGTGAATACAAAGCCATATCCAGCAAACATTTTAATGTGCCTGTGATAATGGCTGTTGGGATAAATTTTTCTTGCTTTATTGGGGCTTTTTTGGAAGGGAAGGTACAAACAGGAAAAATTTAAAAATTAGCTTTTTTTAGCACAGTTAGCTTTACCTGTGCTGCAGAGTTCTGGGGGAAGGTGTTGCAGTGACATGGGTCATGAGTGACATTCTGCTGTCTGCTCCTCATGTGATTTGTCATGCTGCAGGAGAGAAGCAGCACACTGCATTCTTCAGCAGGATGCTCCAGACAGTTTTGTCTGCAAAGGTTCTTTGCTTCAGGCTGTATCAAACCCATTTTTGATCTCTTGCCTTTACAGTAAAGGAAATTGTTTGTACAGAGGGCACTGATGTCAACTTACTGTGTTGATATTATCTAATTCCTTCTTCAGAAAATTCTTGTGCTAATTTTTAGTGCAGGCCTTTGTTCCTGTGAATTCAAGTCCACTTCTCCCTGTCCCTAATGCATTGTCATCTCTTTTCTTTTCCTGAAGCATCTCTTTTATGTAGTGGAAACTCTCACTGTCTTCCCTCCCAGAAGTGGTTTGTGATAGACCAAACCTTGTGCTCATCATATCCCATTCCAGTATTACTCTCTCAATTGAAATAGATCTTTTTATACTGTTTTGTTGGCTGGAAGGCTTCTTCACCATTCTTTGTCAAATGCCCAAATGCTACCCTGCATTTCTGTTGCTGAAATAAAGATCCTTTTTTTCCTCCCTGCTGTCTCTTCTGCCCTGGAAGAGATTTTTTTGGGGGAATTGTCATTCCATGAAACTTCACTTGTCTTGTTGAGTTGAATTATTCCCAAAGATGGAATGTTCAGCTGTCCTATGTCCCCAGTCTTCTCTCCAGAGCAAGACCCACATAAGGATGTTCAAACTCTCCAGCCTGCCTTTCTGCTGTAGGGAGGATTAAATCTGTACCCCATACTTTCTGAATAAAGCCACCTCAGGCGCATGAAGATCTGCAAGTACTGTTGTTTGGTATTACAGGCTTGGCAGCAGTTAAAATTGAGCTGTTCTTTTTCTTTTTCACTAGTAAGAAAAAAGAAAAGTGAATTAAAGGAGAGCTAAGGTTGTATGACAGTGCTTCATGCCACCCCCATTGTGTGGGTGTCGATAGACAAAACCTGAAAGATCTGAGAAGCCAGAAACCTGTGCAGCAAAACACAGCCCAAACATTATTGCTGTAGTGCTGAGAGGTGGGCTAATGCCTTGCCTTTCTTATGTCAAGAGCAAATAGCTTAGGCAAGTTTGTATTTAAAAAAATTCTCCCTAATCCTTTGACATAAGAGCACTTTCAAGACAGCTGAGGGAAGAGTTTATAGAATTGTCTTTGGAAATGCTTAGACTGTGACTGAGTAGGGCTCTTGAACACATTTATTTAACTTGGAAATTGAATCCAACTTTGCAGTTGTCCCATCCTTGACTTGCCAGTTGGAACGGCTGGATTTCAGAGGTCCCTTCCAACCTACAGTATTCCATGACTTTCAGGGCCCTTGAGCAAAAATGGATTTCTGACAGATATGGCATTCTATATAGGATTAAGTTTCATTTGAGCTTCCTCATAATTAAATTCTAAGTTGTCTTTCAAACAGCCTTTGATATCATTGCCTTGGCAGGGAGGCTCCATTTCCTGGTGCATAGGTACATAGAAGATCCACTGGGGAAGTTCCACTTTTTTTATTAATGACTTTTCAGTAAGTCTGTAAGTAATTCTGGAGCTAGGAAGATGGCCTTTTTAGATTTCCTCTGGAATTTAAGGAAATGTCTTTTCGAACATTTAATTTGCAGGGTTTGGGCTCTGATGGCAGCCTTTCCTCAGGTGTTGTTTACCTGGCCCTTGTTCAGGTTTCTCTAAGGACCAAGGTACCCTCCTGTGCCATGTCATCCTCAGTGTACTGTATGGAAGTACAGTGATTTGAGTTTATTTTTAAACCAGGATGTTTTTCCTTTTTATCTCCTTCCTCTTTCTCCTCCCTAACAGAAGAAAGGTTTTTCCTGGTGCAAACTGAGGTCTTTGAGTCTCCTGATCCTGTTTCCATTTTTAGTCCAGTCAAAGACTTTACCTTTGTGGATTCCAGCTTCCTTTTTTAGAGCAAGAAATCACACTGAGCTTGGCCAAAAAAGAGACTTGGTTAACCCATCTAAAGTTCTGTTGTTCTACCTCTTGTTTATCTCTGTTCAGCAAATACTCATCAGGATGACACATCAGGTAGGGAAATAACAGTGGGTGCTCTTTCCTTTTACCCAGAGACACTCAAAGCAAGCTTTGATTTGAACCACTGTACTCTGGACACTCGAATGCATAAGGATGTAGTTATATTTCCCTGCTAAACAAGTTGCCTAGATACAATTCTCAGAGCCCTGAAAACTGAGTGATCTTGCTTACACTTGGTATACAGAGGAGAAACGAGTGAAAAAAGATCAATTTGTGTAGGTAGATGTTTAAATATATATATAATTGGATTTCAGCTAACCCCTTCAATGTTTGAGTGATAGAAGCTTCCTCCAGGAACTCTGAAATCTTTTCTTTTTTTAGGCAATGGAATAAAACTGAAATTGAAATGTTACAAAGTCATGTCTCTCCTCTTTCACTTGATGAAAAGCATCTTGTGGGCTTGTTTTATACCCTTTTGTTTTGCTGTTCTTTTGGCTTCCCCAGCATAATCTAATTGATGGCAAGCAGAGGTATCTTGCACCAAATTTGCTCTGACTAGTTTGCCTTGTTAAAGAGGTCATTTAAATACACCCCCTCAGACTATAAATGTCTCTCATTGTTACTGCTGATGTACAGAGTTTCACTGGTGAAAACAAGCCAGCCTTGATCCAAGCTTGAAGTTCACATGGAGGAAAACAGACAAATGAGGAACATGGCACAATCATGAGCTGAGGACATGAGTTACTAAATGTAACAAATCAGACCATCATGGTAGAGAAGCACAAGAGCACATTAAAGATTACACTCCAGCCTGAGCTTCTGTTTCAGTAAAAGATCTGTAGCATGAGATATGCAGGACTGCAGGCTCTAGCCAGAGCATTAATATATGAAATTATTTTGACCTTTAGGTTTGTTATTGAAGATGTATTTTATTTTAAAAAAGTCAAAAATGTGCCTTGATCACAGAATAATTCTACCAGACCACTTAATTAACATCTGGCTGCCTACCTGACAGCTGTGCATTTCAATATGGGCATTTTCTTGTCTGTGACATTTATCTGCTGTGGAACAAGGAGCATCATTATATTCTCAAGTCTGTGAGTGCTGAGAAATCCAAGTAATGTAAAGGACTTCTTTTTTTAATGGATCAATAATCTAAATATTGAACAGTTGAAAAATGTGCATTTTTAAATGATTGAAATAAGAAAAATGGGCATTGATTCTCCAGCAATTTAGTTTTCCAGAGGAGAGCCACAGAACCTTTGTATGCAGCTCTTGGGTCTTTCTAGTGGCTGCATCCTTTGAATATAAAACTGTTGCATTGCAGGTAAATTTTTGTTTTGCTGTCCTTGGCTTGATATTCCTTCAAGTAAGTGGTTCTTGGTTGAAAAAAGCCTGGGGGGGGTCTTGTGAATTAGCTGATGCTGATTAATGTTCATGGTGAAAATGGGTGAAACACATGACCTACAAGATGAATGTTACCTGGAGAGTGGGGTTGCTCTGCTCTCTGATTTTGTGTGGGGGGGTGCTCAGTGAAAGATAGAACTGCTGCTGTGTGCCACCCTGTCATAACCCTTGCTGCTCTTTGTGGAGCTGCTGTGCATCCCCGCACAGTAAGAGCTTTACAATAGGTAGTGTTGAACCTAAAGCCTGCTGGTAGCAACAGTTTTGTAAATTTTTTTAACAAGTCTGAATGTAAGGAAAATCACTTTTGGGAAAAACAGACTCTGTCCTTTTCTTTCTTTTGTTTAAACAACTAAAAACCCAAGATCAATTCCATTTTTCTTAATAACTCGGAGGTTACCTATGATGCTGCTGGCTCCATTAGCAATTCCCAATTCTCTTATTTTAGAAGTTCTGAAACCTGATTTTCTATGACTATGTAACCAACTCGTGAGCTCATTTACTGCATCCCTACCCCTGCAACCAAGCTGAATGTGAGAATTGAGGCTGAGGAGGTGCTGATCCTTTCACCTTGTTCAGCACAAACCCATCCTTCTCTTTTGGCCTTTTCCTGCCAGCTGGAGTCGTGTGAATTTATGAGCAGCTGAGCAGAGAGGGATGCCATCCTTTCCTGACATGGGTTGTATTTACTGAAGAGGTGGCAAGATCTCAAGAGTTTGGAGAAGTCTGAATCCTTGATTAGTTGTCACTTGATGGCTCAAAGGTGAAAGCAGCAGTGTCTTAAGGGAAGTAAGCTGAGAGTAATGGAAAAGTGCTATTTAAAAACTCAGGCTTGTGGTCAGAGACCTCTGCAGCAATGGCAGAGCTCAGCTGTCCTTTTTGCCTTCTGAGATCACTTAAAAATACATGTATAAAAAATAAAACGACTTGCCAGCAAACATTTGAATTCAGAAGGTATAGCAGCAGATTTCTGTCATGCTCAGCTTCTGCAGTGACATTGAACTAGATGAGGATTGTTCTGGAGTGTTTAATTTGTTATGAAATATATACATGTTCTTTCCCTTTATTTCATCAATATTTAAATTAAGCCTGAATGCAGAAGAAAAGGTGAAGCAGGGAGCTGTTGCTGCCCAAGGGCTGGGCAGGCAGGAGGCTTTAACTCTTTAAATGTGAATTCTAAAATGAACTTGTTCTGAGTGAGTTTTCTAGTTGGGGTAGGGATTAGCTGAATTATGAAATTAATGTTAATTTTAAGGAGCAAACAGGAAACAAACACCCCTGGTGTTGCTGGTTGGCAGTGGAGCATGGTCTGCCAGGGATGCTGGAGGAGCTGATAGGTTCTTGTGGAGTGCAGGAAGTGTTTGATTCCCCTCATTGCCCACTCCATTTACCCCACCTTCATCTGCCTCTTGGGAAAATCTCATTTTCTGAGCCTCCCAGATCACCCTGCCACCTCACCTCTGACCTGCTGGTGTGCCAGAGATGCTGCCCATCCCAGACAATTTCAGCTCATCAAAGTCCACCAGGCAAGGATTTTGCTGAGATCTCTGGGAGTTGTATTTTTCTCATTTCACTTCACTTTGGGGCTCTCTACTTCCTCAGCAGATGGCATTTTTATCATGTTTTTTGTGAAGTCCATATGGCCTACAAGAGAGAGTATCTCTTTAATTGTAAAACATGACCACCTGTTCAGATTTTAATGAGTGCACTGAGCATTCATCTTCATGTATCTACTTAAAAATAGCTGCTTCAATTGAATTTAAAAAAAAAAAAAAACAAACAAAAAACTAAAACCCATTTGGGCGCCAACACTTTGTCGGATGAAATAATCAATTAATAATTAAGTGGCTAATTTTGGAGCCCAGTGGCCTTGCTGATTGCCTCAGACCTGTTGTGATGAGAGCAGACAGTGATTGATTGCCCTGCTGATGCCCAGAGGCACAGCCGTGCTGGGGCCAGATGCTGCCAGGCTTTGAGCTGTTTACTGGGATGTTTGGAAGGTGAATGCAACTTCATGCTTCTCTTCTGCAAATAGACTTGTCTGCCCTGCTCCAGCTCTCTCCTCTCTGCATTGCTCCAGCTGCTCACATGCAGGTATCCCTTTCCCTGCTATTTTCTTGAAGGATGAAATCTGTGCTCAAAAAGGTGCCCTAATGGTGGGCCAGTGTTGAAACTGTAAGCAAAAATAGACTTGAAAGGCTTATCCACTAACTGACTCCTAATAAAAAACCCTGCTAGAATAATTCTGCTCATTAAAATAGTAATTGCCAGTTAACTGTTTCACAGCTCCCACAGGTCTGCTGCATAAATGAAAACTGTGGAGTTTCTTGGCTCCAGCTTTCAGGGAAGTAGAAGGGACCAAGATGCCCAGATCTTGTTACAGTATTAATGCTTAATTCAGAGTCCCTTAGAAAATTAACCCATTGTGCAATTAGCCTGTTGCAACATCATGTTGCTGTACAGCTAATTAAAATACCCAAATGATAGGAGCACACTGAGATTTGGTTGGTTGGAAGTTTAGTATTTCAGAGATGAAAGACACAGGAGCTGTTTGAAAGAGTGCTTGGGGCAAAGCATCTTCAGTGCTGATAGTAAGGGGTGCAGGAGCTGCTGGGTTTCAACATAAGAGTAATTTGGCAGTGTAAGTGGTGGAGAAAACTTGGTGTGGCTGCTTGGAGCATCTGCTTTACACCTTGAGAAGGAAGGGAGCCAGAAATCCTTACCCAGAGAGACCTCTGAGGTGCTCATCTGCAGACAGTAAAGTGCTGGAAGCAGTGAGAGGGGAAGGTGACTTGCCTGCCCACCTTATTTTATTGAAGGTGTTTCTGACACAGTCCCCACTCCATGACCCCCAATTAGCTCCTTAATCTGGGGGAGGAGCTCCCCTTGCTGCTCTGGTGATTGATGTAAACCTGGTTATCCCTCAAACCACATGGGATTTTGAGACAGCAGCTCTCTCAGTTGTACAGAGGACAACACCCAGCTTTGAAATGCTGTACAAATACAAAAATAGCTGTAGCTATTGGCTTTTAATTAATTTCTATGTAGTCTTTGTGATCAGCTTCCACCAGTGGGACATTATTTCAGTGGGAGGAGGGTCAGAGCAGATTTCAGCAATGTCTGGGTATCACAAATTGCTCAGTGAGAGAGATGTCCAGCTTGGTTTCCATGTGTGTGGCCTTCCCTCCCTGTTCTTCATGAATAGCAAGGGGTGATTAAATGAAATTCAACATTAAAGGCTGAAAGTTGGGAAGGAAGAAGCTTATTAACCTTGTTGAGCTGGAAGGAGCACTGTGGGGGTGTTTGGGGCTTGGGTCTCATGAGGTTTCTCTTCTTGTTTTTCTGGTTTCTTGGGAATTGACATTTGGCTGTGCAGAAAAGCAAACGTATCACTAATTCTGCTGTGATCCCTTTCATATGGTTGTGGCACTAGGGCACATCTGTGAATTAAATCTTAAAATGAACTGGAATTTAGTCTGTTCCCTCATTAGCAGAAATGCTAATTCTTTCTTGATTGGTAATAAAGTCAGAGGAGAGAAGCAAAAGGCAAAGGTAGGAAGGTTATCCATCCAGAAGCAAGCATGACAAATTTAATCCTGTTTTTCCACAGTCCAGTTTAAGTAGCAGACTGAGTTTTTACCCTTGAATTCTTCAACAATTTTCAAAGAGGGGCCAGCTTGAGGAAGGAAAAGGAGGAGGCTGGGAATTGGAAAAGGCAATTGGAGTGGATGGGCAGGGAGCTGAGAAGGCAGGCAGGAGAGGTGAGAGTCCTTTTAGCTGCTGCCTTGAACAGGGTCATGGAGTTTGCAGCACACACGTACAGGCACACACATGTGAATGCACCTTCTTCCCTTCCTGACCCTTTGAAAGGGAGCATGGCCCCTTGTCGAATGAATTTTGGGGCTGTTTGAAGAATCCTCTTTTGCTGTAGCACAGACTGTTTATCCTAGACAGGGCTTGAAGTGAGATGTGGAAACTGCAGGCAGGATTTTTATTGTGATCATTCCAAGTCCTGTGCATCCTTCCCAAATGATTAAATGTGGAGGTGCTTGAGGGTCCCCAGGACAAGGGAAGAGATGAGAATCTTGACTCCATGTTTCAAAAGGCTGACATTATTATATAACAATATATGATATGAACATTATATATTATATTAAAATTATGTGGTATTATATTATATGAAAATTATGCTAGATTATATGGGAAATTATATGAAAATTGTTACATTCTATTATATGAAAAGTATATATTATATTAACATCATATTATGTGAAGGTTACATTATATGAAAGTTACATTATACTATACCAAGTTACATTATACTATAGTTACATTATATTTTATGAAAGCTATATTCTAAAACTATACTAAAAGAATAGAAAAAAGGATTTCATCAGAAGGCTAGAAAAGAATGAATAATAAAATCTCGTGACAGACTCAAGAGAATCTGACACAGCTGGCTGTGATTGGCCATTAATTAAAAACAATTCACATGCAACCAATCCAAGATGCACCTGTTGATAAACCATCTCCAGACCACGTTCCACAGCCATCAGATAATTATTGTTTACATTTCTTTCTGAGGCTTCTTAGCTTCTCAGGAGAAAAAGTAATTGAATAATTAAAATTAATTTAATAATTAAAAGTATTACATTTATTTAATAAATAAATCTAGCTAAAGGATTTTCGTAAAACATGTCAGTGACAAAATGTAAATTCCTTTCTTTCCTGGTGTGCAGATCACTGTGTTCACTACTATGACCTCCGCAACACTAAGCAGCCCATCATGGTGTTCAAGGGGCACCGCAAGGCCGTCTCCTACGCAAAGTTCGTCAGCGGCGAAGAAATCGTCTCTGCGTAAGTGTTGCCTCTTAGGTAGTGTTGGAATATTTCCTAATATAGCCAGATGGGACGTGCCTGAGCTTGTCTGGCCCTTGCTGCTTTACCAAATAGCACCAACTGTGGTGTTTCACCCCACAGACACTTTTGGCTGGCTGGGTGCTGCAGCTGGGCCCGTGGGGACAAGTCCAGGCCTGCAGGAGCTCTGGTGGCTGTGGGATGCAGCTTTCCCCCATAACAGGGTCTGCCCCTTGGGTTTACCTCTGGTGGAGAAGCTTTAGAGTGATGGTGAAGGAAAGGAGTCGGTTCTGATGGAGGGTTTGGATCCAGAGGTTTATTCTGGCCCACAGGCCTCTGAATGGAGCAACTACTCCAACAGAACTCTCAACCGTGTGGTTTGCTCACCCTTTTACCCAGGGGAGATGGGGAGGGAAGGGGTAGGAAGCCATCAACCAGGTCTCAAGGGACAGAAGACACCTGGATGGCCCAGTGTCCCCCCAGGGGTAGAGAGCATCCTGTGAATTCTGCCAATCACTCGACGCCCTTCTGGAATTCCAGGATTGACAGACAGTGCTGGGAGGGGGCAAGGGAGGGGGAAGGAGAGGTGACTGATACACCTGGGAGGGAATTATCATGGGAGGAACTGGGTTTCTGAGGTAAATCCTGAAATCACAATGCAACAATGTGGGCTAAAAACTGTGCAGCCCTCACTTCTCTGTGCTCTTCAGAGCTGCTGAGCAAGTTCACCTGTGTGGGTGGCTGCTCTCACAGGCTGCTGTGCTTTTGGGAGGCAGATCGTTGCTTTTCTCCAAGTCAAAAATAGAATTTCATTTGTGGTGTCACTTGGCTGTGCTCTGTCTTGTGGAGCTGAAATGCTTAAGAGGAATATGAAGACAACTAGACGTGGCTCCTGTGCCCAAGTGCTTACTTTGGGAAGCTGCAGGTGGACTTTGCAGGCAGACTGAGTTTTTACCCTTGAGTTCTTCAACAGTTTTCAAAGAGGGGACAGCTTGAGGAAGTAAAAGAAGGAGGCTGGGAGTTGGAAATGGCAATTGGAGTGGCTGGGCAGGCAGTGTGTGTGCACTGAGGATGCTCCTGACCAGGGCTCTGTGATGGAGAAAGCTGCTGGCAGAGCCCTGGGGATAATAACCTGCAGTAGAACACAACTGATGAGTGACAGAAGAGATCAAATAGTACTGCTATGTATATGGTCTGAAGAGGAGGTTTAGCCACAGCCTGAAAGCAGCTCAAGAAGAACTGACTGTTTGATCTGTTCTCTGGTAATTTATTATCTGCTCTGTGAAGGCCCCTTTTGGGCTTATATTTGGGTTAGAAAGTGGACAAAGAGAAGCTGTGTTTTGTGACTAATAGCATGCAGCTCTTCAGCCAGGGCAGACCATAAGATCTGCTGTGGAGGCCCTGAGGAACAATATTCTCCAGCTTCTGTTCAGTTACATGGCCAGATGTGTCTGCTCCAAAGCCAGATGTGGCTGCCTCCCTTCTGAATGCATTTTCAGTCACATGGGATTGAATGAATGAATTTTCACTAGGTCCCCTAGTGAAAATTGGCAGTGGCTGGCTGCAAACCAGAGGTGAACCCTCTTATCTGATGGGGAGGGTGAGGGGCTGCAGGGGAATCTTGGATCCAGACACATTCATGTCTAACCCCTGAGGGCAGCAGGGATGGATCACAGGAGCAGCTCTAGCTGCCTTGTGCTGAGCCAGTGGTTATCCAGCTTGGTTCTGTCCCATGTTTTTACCCAGTGAAATACAGCATTTTAAGGTGTTTTCAGGCTGCAAGGGAGTTACTGTGAGCTGAGCCGCATAATGGAGGATTCCCTGGTGGCTTTTGGTACTGTTTATATTTAATCAGCTTCTCTCTTCTTACTTCCATTAACATTATAACTCTATATAAAGCTGCAAATTCATATCTGGAACACAGAGAAAATTAAATTTAATGCTTTGAACCGAATCTCTGTTAGACAAAGTGTTTAATAGAAACAGGAGGAGGCTGGGAATGTTTTACAGCCATAATCAAGTGGAGCATCATTTATGGGATACTTTAGGACAGAATGGCCCTGTTCTGTTTGGGCCAGCATTGTGAGAAAGCATCTCCCAAAGTTCTGAGAGGAGTTATTGATTGAGCTGTTAGAGCTGTCAGACTTGGACAGGCAGCAGCAGGGTGAGGGGACTGACTGAAGGGTCCACCTGCCTTCTGGTGTGTGAACGGGGAGAAATGTCAGAGCAAATTATTTTTCCTGCCTTTCCCTTTGCAGACTGGGTAGAGGCAACAGTAGTGTAGTGATTCTCAAAAATCAAGCACTGATTTAAGAAAAAAATTATATATATATATATATATATTCAGAGTCTCTAAATTTCTAGCTAAAGCTGTTTTATGGATTGCATTGATTTTCTTTGCCTTGTAGAGATAGGTTTTGACCTCAGGGGTGTTCAGAACTGCCTGGTATTTAGCACAACACATTGATTACAGTGCTGATTTACAGAGAGACAGATTTAACAGAGCAGCACATCCAAGATGTTGTTTTGGAGAGAATATGAAACCAGAAGAGCAGTGTAACACCACCAGGATCAATGGCCTTTGTCTCTCCTTGCAGTTCAAGGGTGGATAGCTTTCTTCTTTCGTGGCTTGCTTATCCTAAACAATATAAACATGGCTAGAGCTTGATGGAAATTCATAAACAGTTAAAACTCCCCATTAGTAATAGACTTAAGTGTTTTTATTTTAATGAAGACACCTAGTAGGTATGCAAGTAAAATATAGAGGTGAAGTGCCTGTGTATCTGAGGTCTTCTTGAGGGGAAGCTAAGAGCAGCAGCTGTCACAGGAATCTGACTGCTTGTGGACAGGGATTAGTCTTTTGCTGGTTTTTTTTTTTTTTCCTTCCTGCATGAAAGTTTAGTGTCCAGGCAACTCTGAAGCTTTTAAAAGCAGCTTTTTAAAAATATACCTGTACTAATAGCACAGAAAGTACCTGCCTGTACTTGTGGGCCAAAAAAAAACAAGCAGGAGTATATACTCCTTTTTACCTTCTGTGAGCTGTTCCTATGAGAGTAAGGACAAGGGAAGGGAAAATGAGCAGCAGTACAGGGCAGGCACAGGTGCGGAACAAGCACCAGGCAGAGAAGCTGAATGCTCTGTGTTGGGCCTCCCCATCCTGGGGTTAGGAATGCATTCCTGTTTAAGTCACAGTGTTACAGATAAAATTCATACCTTCTTTCTGATCTGACCTCATCCTAACTAATAATACTGCCTAACAAATCTTGCTGTAGCTCCCTTATCGCTCCTTTGTCATTCCAGCTGTCATTGAGGACTGAGATAAGCTTTTTTGCAGGATAGCACAAGGTGCAGCTCTCCTCTTTTGTGCTATATTTTTAGGTAAATGGGATGTTGGTGCAGGGCTCATGTCTTACGTCATTGGTGATATTTGATGGATGTTGTGTGATTTGAGTTTTTCCTTTCAACTCTAAATATTCAGGGAGCAGCAAGGTTGGTGACATGACCTGGGTGGAGGAGCATGGCCTGCTTCCCCTCCCTCCCAGCCAGGAGGCTGACAGGTCCTGCTCCCAATCCTGGGGATCAGAACAGCACTATCCCTTTCTTTAAAATGGCTTCATGGGGCTTCAGTTCCACCTTATCACCTTTGTTCCCCAGCTGTGTATCTCAGTGAGTGCCAGAACACCAGAGCCATGTAAGCTGGGATTGCTAGGAAATAATGCCAGTGAAGTGAGAGATTATCTTCATGTCTCTTCAGCTTTGGAGGAAGAAATTAATCCTGTATCTCCTGGAAATGTTGGATCTTCCTATTTGAGATCTGCCAGGCAGCAGATTAGTAACCCCAAAGGCAAAATGTTTTCTCACAGTAAACAGAAAAACGTTTTGAAGGCAGGTATATTTGCATTTTGGGGAATCATGGGAAACAATGATTGTGATTCAATCCAAACATGTTTTCTATATTTTGAATAGTAATATTGAACTTTCCCTGACAAGGTGAAAAGGGTAGAAGCTTGAGTTCTGTATCTGTGCAGTCTTGATTACACATGAGAAAAACAGATTTAATTTTAACAGCAGCTCTGAGCCCCCATGGGTTTTTCTGTGCTGCTGTTTGGTATTGGGCAGGAGGAGGAAGAGAATGTGCTTCAGGGCACTGGTGAGTGAGGAGACTGCTCCTACCCAAGCCCTGGAAAGACATGAATGAGAGTTGCAGCTGGCACAGAGAAGGGAACAGATTTTATCTGTGCTATAAAGGTTTAAAATATAAATAACTTTGGTGTGTCTTGGATCTGTGAGGATCTGGAGGAGGCAGTGATAGCCCAGAGGCCGTGCAGTTCAGAGGAGGGCTCTGCAATTGATAGGAGAAAGGAAGAGTAATACTTCAGGGAAGTTTTTATTCAAACGTGTAATGTGTTTTGACAGGCTTTTAAAATAAGGTGATATCTTTCTGAGCTCAAGCTGAGCTGCAGATGATTGAAAGTGAGATAAATCTCCTGTTGTGCACTAAGGCTTCCTACATTTACATTGTCATTGGAGTGTTGAGGAGCAGGGTGGCCAGGGAGGAAGGAGTTCCTGCCATATGGCAGCAGGGTAAATTTAAGTGTTGTTTTCAGGTCAACAGACAGTCAGCTGAAGCTGTGGAACGTAGGGAAGCCTCACTGCCTGCGCTCCTTCAAGGGTCACATCAACGAGAAGAACTTTGTGGGGCTGGCGTCCAACGGAGACTACATTGCCTGTGGTGAGTAGAGCAGCCACCCTGGTGTGCTGACAGGGCTCCTCAGAGCTGAGGCCTCACTAGTAGCAAAGCACACCACCACTTGTGCTATTTTCTGAATTTCCACACTCCTTCCCCTCCCAGGGAATGGCAGTGGCAGTCCTGACCTAAGGGGCTCTGTAGATGGTTTTCTTCTGTCGCAGATGAGTTGTTTGTGCATGATGATTCAGGCTTGCTGTCATCAAAATGAACTACTAATGTCAGTGCTGCTGATATAATTTATCTATTTCAAGATCAACAATTGGCACATCTTTATGCACCACCAGTAGCCTGGGCCACGTGAGGATCCAGTAGTTGTCACTTAGTGTGGCATTCTGCATGGTGAAGAGAAGAGTGCCCACATTGCAAACAGCTCCTTAGAAGGCTGAATCATTAGCTACCCCTTTGGCTGTTCTGTCCTTTCACTGCTTAAAATCTGTAAAGCTCTGTAAATCCACAGCTCTTGCTGGGAAGGCAGTGACAGGCTGATAGCTGTGGGATGAGCAGGACAGCTGTGCCAGCACTGAAGGGAGGACCTTAGCTTGTGTGTTCCCTGATTGCTGTGCAGCTTGCAAGGCAGAAATTGGGATGGATTTCTAAATAAAGCCTGTACAGTCTGCTCTTCCTTGCTTAAGCCTCCACAGACCAAGTTGTCATACTTGATTATGGCAGGCAAAACTTTGATAGTGCTACCTGCCTTTGAGCTGTGGCTCTGAGCAGGCTGGATGTAGCAGTGATTCATGTGGTGGTGCAGATACTCTGCCCAAAATGCTTTGCCTTGAGGAGTTTGTGGAGGGTTCTTGGAATCCTGGGTGTTTTGCAGGTGTGCTGCATGCTGCAGTTGTCTTGTAATAAAAACATGTCCTGTTATTAAGTGTGATGGAAGTTTGCTGTGGAGCACTTCCAGCAGCCAGGGCGCCATGACCACGATGACAACTGCAGGGAAATGTCTGGGCTTGTTTTAAGCAATGAAAGAGCTAAGAACCCTTATTTCTGCTTGTTTTAAGCAGTGAAAGAACTAAGAACCTCTTAAGAGCTAAGAACCCTTATTTCTGTTTGTTTTTACAAAATCTGATCCTGTATTCTTGTATTTTTTATTTCTAGGAAGTGAAAATAATTCCCTTTACTTATACTATAAGGGCCTCTCAAAGACACTGCTGACATTCAAGTTTGATACAGTCAAAAGTGTCCTGGACAAGGACCGGAAAGAAGACGACACAAATGAGTTTGTGAGCGCCGTGTGCTGGAGGGCACTTCCAGATGGGGTAAGCTTTCTGCTCTGGTGAAGAAGGAATGCCTCCTGCTTTCTCACAAAATAGCCTCAGCAAGAGGGTTTGACTGTGCTTGGGATTTTCCTATTCATGGGAAAAGTAAAGGTACTTGCAGGTCATTGTGAGAACCTTGATGATTTGCAGGGTAACTGAAATGCTGGGGGAGAAGAGATTGCTGTGATGTTAACTCTTCCACCTGGGTGTTTGAATTCCTCTGTATGCTATCTAAAATCCCAAAAGCAGCATTGTATTTCTGGCATCTGATGGTTTTTGTGGGTGCATTAGTGGGGGTTTTGTTGAAGATACTCATTGTGAAGCCTTGCCTCAATGTTGCTGTGCCTGTCTGGGTTTGCTCATTGGAACACAGCCTTTGTGTTTAGATGAGTAGATATGTAAAGTGCCTGTTCCAATAGCACTGAATTCACATCCCTAGCATGTGTACTAATGTGGCAGGCAGACCTGGTGCAGCCTGCCACATTAGTACAGTACATTAGTACATTAGTACATTTGTGAGTGTGGCCTTTCAGAATGCTTTTTTTGAATTCAGGGTGCTCTTGAAAACCTTGCATTAAAAATATGGAGCAAGTAACTCTTGTGTGTACAAGATTTGCAGATCAGATACTTGAAGGGGCCTGTTGGGAGGGGGCAAAATGGAGTTGATCTTAAATGCACTCTTCCAAGCAGATGAAGTGAAATGTTGCATAATTGCTGTCCTGAGATGTCCTATTCACAAAGACAATGTCTACCAATCTGCTTTCTGCATGTGTAGACACTACCCTGACAACTGTGACCTAAACTCACTTCAGATGAACACTTCTGAGTCAAAATCAAAATAAACCCGTGTCTGGAACTGCTCTTTGTGTTTAAAAGTAAGAAGTGGGCTGCTGTGGTTTGAACAGAATGACAGTTGGTGATGTAGGATCACCAGCTTTTTCTGGCTGGGCATTTTGTAGGGTTTGGTATACACGTCTCAGGTGAAGAGTGGCTGTTGCAGGTTTGGTAATTTGTCTTTCTGCTGGATAAAAACATGCTGTGGGAACCTGTGTTTCCAGAAATGCCCTTCCTTGAGCTGCCTTGACTTCAGTGCTTGGATTGTCTTGCCTATTGCTCGTCTGGGCATCTCTTCTACAGGAAGAAGCAGAGATGTCTCACCCGTGGGGTTATGTCTGTTGCTGTCCACTCCTCAGCAGTCTCTTCTCTGATAAATGTGCTCTGATAGACCTTCTGCTTAAGTGGCTGAGAAACTTCTAAGCTGTCACCAAGGGCTGTGAAACAATTCTTCATAATCAGGATGAAAAATACCATACAAAAATGTAACAGTTAAATCAGGCCCGTCAAGATCACACCAAATAATGTTCAGGCTTCACTCCATTAAGCAGCATTCAGAATCCATTGCTGTTCTGGTCTTTTTTTTTTTTTCTCTAGCATTCATCTGCTTTTCCCTGGGCTGCTTCTAAATGAGCCTGTTTCTCCTGTGGCAGCCACACTACCTGGCTCTAGCTTTGAAAGAGAGCAGCAAAAAGCTGCCTGCAGGTGATTTTTGCCTCTGCCTGTGGTACATACCAAGCAAGCAGCCTCACTTGCTTCTGCCAAGAGGCCTCAGTGTTTACTTGCACCATCTTTTCACTGATCCAGCTGCACATTCCTCTTCTCTTCTACTGCTGCAGCAATCCTCTCTGACCTAATTGAGACTTTGCTTATGTACTTAGGAAATTGAATTACTGCACAGCCAAAGTTCACTTATGTCCACGAAGTCTTACTCAAATGATGAAACTCTCCTATTCTTCATTTTGATAAAGTTTCTTCAATTTGTCATGTTTTTTTGTTTTGTTTTGTTTTGTTTTTTTTTTTAATGAGCTTTGCATATACAGGCTTCCCTAAAAGCTGATTTTTGGGGTTGTTTTCCTGGGCTGAAGCAGAGAAGGCCTATGCCTCAAAATGCTGTCAGCATCTGTAGGATTTGGGGAACCCACAGCCTATTTTCAGCTTAATTACAATTTTGATCCTGGGTGAGCCACTCAGCCTTAGTTTCCTAATTATAAGAGTTAGCACACATACCTCTCAGTGCTGACTGTGATCCCACCTGCTCTGCTGCAGAACTCTGTGTGTGCAAGCAGCTCCAGACCAGCAGCCATGCAGAGCCCCAGCACAGCCCCAGATCCAGGCAGCACAGTAAGCAAGTTTTACCATGCTGTGGGCACACTCTGCTCCATTTCTTGCTGGGCTGGTTGGAAGCATCTTGCTCATCTCCATGCTGTGGTCACAGGGCAGCATCTTCAGTTTGTTGCTGAGGGTGGGAGATGCCAGCACAGCCTCTCCCCAGTGAAGCTGATTCTCAGTTTCCATCCAGTGTTGCTGTCAAGGATTGTTCTTTAATTAACCTTTTGAGATGAGATGAGTAAGTTTCAGATCTGTCAGTTATCTTGGGAAGCATGAGTACATGTACTCCTTCACTTCATGCACTTAAGTGCAGAATCTCAGATCCTAATTAAAACTTAACCAAAACTTTCAGATTAAATGTCATTGATTCTTTCTTTAAATCTATTTTTATGTAATTCAGGCTTTTACATCCTCCTGAGCCTAAGTCAAGCTGTGCTAGTGGCCCTTGCCAGAACCCATCTTTTTATTCTTTTCCCTTCTGCATTGATTTTGCTTTACTTACAAAGATGCAGAGGCCTTTTTTATTGGAGCTGTCACCTTTCTGACTGAGAGGTCCAGCAGCACCTTCTTTTTACCTATATCAAAGCCATAATGAGGAAGAAAAATTATTCTCCCTGAGTGCTTATTAGCATCTTGCACCAGGTTTACTCACTTTACAATTTATAAAAGTGTTTAGAAATAAGCACTAGCTTGTAGGCTACTTGTTCTGTTAGACTCTTTGGAGAAAAACAGGCAAATGAAAAGCCTCCCAGCAGGCTGACCATGAAGCAAACCTGATTCTTGCACTGCTGTGTTTTGGACAAAGGCAAGTAGGCTGTTGGATATTTTTAAAACAGCACCAACTTATTGTTTGTGGGGAAAAACATTTCTCCCTTCTTGTTTTATGCTAAAAGTTGATCAATATTTAAAAGAGAAAGCTTCAGGATTCTTTTGGCTAAGTGATTTAATAAACATGATTTAGACATGGAGATGCTTTTCAGAGCATTCCCTGGACTAAATCCTTTAATTTCCCAAGTCAAGGATTTTATAATACACCCTTGCTGTCCATTTTAACCAGCTTGATTTGAATCAAGAATCTAGTCTTGAGATTGAAAACAACAGTCTTCTGTTTTAGTAGCATGTAAACAGGGAATGCTCTTGAATACAGGGAGGCTCTTGCATAGGGAAAGAAAATTACAGTAGTGGTGGTAGCTCAGTGCATTTAAACAGGTAGAGTTGTCATCTCTCTTAGAAGGCTCATTGCAATTACATCTGGCTATGTGGATCATAGCTGGAGGAGATTGGTTTGTGCTTTGCTGTCCCTTATGTGTCCTACAGGATGTTTTCTCCTTCCCCAAAGGGGACACTGGTTGTTTACACCCTCTTGTAGAGTTTATGTACCTCAAACATGCTGTGTTAAATGATTGCACCTAAAGTAGCCCTTTTCCCAGGCATGGTTAGTGTTTCTCAGAAAGCAGCTGTTAAAAGAGAAACCAAGGCTGAACCTGCTCCCAGGGCAGCAAAAAGGCATTACAGCTGAACACAGAAGCAATTTGATTATGTAGATTAAGCATGGCTCAATCTATCATAATCACTGTAAAGAAGCCATTTAATTTTGTACCTGTTTGCACAAGTATTCATTACTGCTGATAAGCAGGTTAGCAGGGAAGGATTTCACAAGCAGAAATGTCAAGGCTTTGATACCAGTGAGGAGATGCAGATAAGAACAGGAGAAAGCCATGCAAATTAGCTTAGGTAAAGCATTATACATTTTTTTCTTTTGGAGGAGTAAAGAAGGGGAATCCATTAAAGAAGGGTGCTGCTGTCTTTAACCAGAGATGGGTGGGTGGTGGGATGTACTGGGTGGATGAATTCTCCTAGGAGGAAGGAAAGCATCTCTTCCACCTGAGTAGAAACCCATGTATGTGTTTTCTCACTTCATCACTCCTCAAAAGTAATTTAAATTTATGGAGGTCTCAAAACAGTCATCTAACCATGGGTTAGCAGCTCTGGAACTCCAGGCTTCAGGTTGGCTTTGGGCATTGCCCTGTGGTAAAAGTGTATTCATAATTAGCCTTGCACATCTAAACTTCTCTTTGTTAATCTAAGAGGATGAAATATTCCCTTCAAATAGGTTTTTGGTGCACCTCTTCAGGAAACAAGCTTTTCTTCTGTTTAGTTTTCCTTTTTTCTAAACATCCAGCTTTGTTTCTTAATGATGTCTGGCTTGGATTCTTTAAATAGAAACCTGTAATTGTAGCACTGTAAGTTAGTCACTTAATAGGGCTGCAGTCTTGTTCACTGATGAAAAGTAGCCATCCTTTGTTTCCCAATAGTCTTATAAATGGTACACAGTGTACACAGGAGCTAGTCTGGGGCTCTTATAATTTACAATCAGCAAATTGGCTCCCTTCACAGGAATTAATTTAGCCAATACAAATTATTTCAGGAAATGATTCATTGCCACTTTAAAGCGCTAATTAATTTGGGTGACTTATGAACATAAAATTGAAACCTCCTTTGTCATTCCCAAGTAACTGAATGGTAATTCAGTGTCATTCTTAAGTAACTTGTGTCAGCTGTAACTATACCTCTTGTAGCTTGAAGCACAAATTCCAGCAGGATTTTGGGGGTAAAACAAGCACCTGAAACTTCATTGTCTCTCTTTGCTGCTGAAATTTTAAAATCTTCAAATTGGTGAGAATTTTTACTACCAGCTTCAACTCAGTGGTGTTTTATTTTCACAGCATCCTCAACTTACCTGTTCAGATGTCAGGAAATACCTAGGTAGAATCCAAAAGCTTAGGAGGTCAATTCCTGCCTGGAGTGATGAGACCCCAGCTGTGCCACAGGTCACAGCATGAGTAGTTCCAGCTGTGGTATTTTCTGGAAGGGCATCTGCTGGTTTCTGACTCCTCCTTTCTTTCCTAGACCAAGACTGGCCAAGAGCATTTGTGTGCAGCATCTCCCAAGCTAGAATCCTTGCAGGTTCCCCTCCAGTGCAGTCCCACACCACTTCTTCATGCTGGAAACACAGAGGTGTTCATCTTCATTCTTGTGCTTGCAATGCACAGCAGTTTATGGAAGGCTGAGAAGGATCAGCTTCTGAAAAAAGCAAGTGGTGGCTTTGATCAGATTTATTCTGCTGGTTTTTTCTCCCCCACCTGAAAATCTTCAAAGAAAGGTCCGCTGTCTCTCTCCTTGGAAAGCTGTGTAATCCCCATAGCCTGCATGGTGCAGTGCTCACAGCTGTCTGTGTGATGGCTTCCCACTCCTCTTGACATGCCCTCTGCTCTCTTTGGTCATTGGCAATGCTTTAAACACAGCTTTCTTTGACTTTTATTTTGTTCTTTCCTTAGGTATAAACGTATTTGATTTCTCTTCCATCCTACCTTTTTCATGTCTACTGCTCCTTTACTCATTTGAAAATCTAAAATTTTCTTTAAAAACAAATGAGACCTAGAACATCAGCGGATGTCATGCTTGGTTTTTTCCTCCCCTCAGATTTTAGCATATTAGTTATGTGTACTAACACACACTGTTTATATTGCTTTATGTGCTGCTTGAAAACTATTTTCTTATGCAGAATAATTTCTACTTGCAGATAAAAGATGTCACAAGCTATCCATGATCCATTGCTCTGAACATTCTCATATCCTTTCATATCCGTATCTCTTCAAATACTCTGGTTTGGGCTCTATTTATTCTGTGGCTAAGGAGAATTATTTTAAAAATACTCAGGTGACTGACAATATCTTATTCCCTGTCAAAAACCTGTGTGTGTCACAGACTTGTGTACAAGTGTGGAGAAATTTGGGGGGGGGGGGGGGGGGGGGAAGAATGTTATATTATTAACAGTTCATGCACTGTATTGACATCTCAGTCTGTTGACACTCCAGTCCATGTGAAACACCATCTTGATAATGTGATTATACAAATGACCAGCTTCATGAGGAAATGTTTAATTTTGAGTGTTCTGTAGAAGAAGAAAAATACTGGTAAATGTTCTTTCTTTCCTGTCTTCTCCCTGGTTGCAGGATACCCTCTGAGCTTCCTCCTAGTGAGGACATGATCACAGTGAAGGGAGTCAGGAGATTCCCTGAAAACCCAGCCTCTGTCCCCTGTGCTCCTCCTGCCTAGTGTGTTTGGGGCAGTGTCTTGCACCATTTCTGTTGCTGTTTAGGCTCAATGTGGCACACAGCAGGTGCCTGGTGTGTCAGGAGCTGTGCTAACTCTTCCTTTCCTGGATGCAGAGCAGCTGCCACTGCTGAGGACCCAGGGCTGAGTCTGGCACTTCTGCTCATCTCTCAAGTTCAGGTCCCCTGTGGTACTGCAGCACTCTGATATCATTGTGGCTTCTATTTTAAGAATAGCTTCTTCAAGAAATGTAGGTGGCTCAGGTTTTTCTTCTTTGTTGGTTTTAGCTTTACATTTGCAAACTCAGTTTCTCTCCTTCTGCAAGGTGAGGCTTTTTTTTTTCCTTGCATAATCAAAGAAAATTGCCACAGGGTCAACGTTGTCTTGAATTGAAGGCAGATGAAAGTCTATATTTCCTGAATGGAGACAGTATTTACTCTTTCAGACTTTTACAGATGATATTTGCTTACCAGTGCATCTCTTCTAATGCCAAGAGGAGTAGAGCATGTGCTGTAGATAGATCTGAGGTCTTTCTTATTGGAGTCATCTTTCCTAGACTGAGTGAATGACACAGTGGCCAACATCACTGAGTGCTGCTGACATTACCATTCCAGTAGCTGATCCCAATGGTACAGCTGTAGAGATAATGGATTGCAGATCATTGCTGGTGCAAATAGAGGTGTGAGCAGGCTCTTGCTGTTTCCTAAGCTTTGAAAAAAATGAGAGCATCCCAGTGCAATTGCAAATCATATTTGTGTGTTACACATGGTGAGCTGGGGATGCAAAGAAATCTCTCTGTAGCTGTTGTTAAACATGTAAGTGAATGTTTTTCTCCTATGGGCACTTGACTGCTTTAGTAACTATCAGTTCTTTATTCAAGTATGAGTTTTATAACAGATGAACTGAAGTCAGGAGTTCACATGGAACCTAGACTTCATTCCAACTCCATCCTCAGCTTGCTACTGAACCATATGTTGCAAGGTACAGCAGTATGTATCATGTGGCACTTACATAAGCTATGTCCCAAACAGCACATCTTCAAAGAAAATTATTTGTCTTACTTATACTGGGGTGGAGAGAAAAAAAAGTGCAGGTTCATATTCAGGAAGCACTTACTTTTAGAATTAAATTACTGGACAGCTGCATTCCCTTTCCAACCAGTCTCAACAGTTGGGCCCCTGATATGTACTCCATTGGGCTCTAAAGCCACTGATTAAATAACTGATTAGGCTGTTGTTTGGGGGGGGTTTCAAATGATGCCTGGAAGGATATTTATCATGAAGTGTACACTTGTCTCTTAGCATGCCTTATCTTAGCATTGTGCCTTTGCCTTGGGGCATTTCAGCTGCTGTGGGAATTACAGATGGCAGGTATTCTGTCGCTGCCCTCCTATAGCTCTTAGCCTTTGGGGAGGAAGGCTCATTCCTGGTATTTTTTGGGGGGACTTATAATCACAGAATCATGGAGTAGTTTGGGTTGGAATGCACATTTAAAGACCATCTAGTCCAACCTCCTGCAGTAAACCTGGACCCCTTTGCTGAGAGTCCCATCCAACCAGGCCTTGAACACTCCCAGGGATGGAGCTTCCACCACATCTCTGGACACCCTCATTATAAAAAAAACTTCATTACATCTGTTCTAAACTGACCTTCTTTCAATTTAAAACCATTTGCCCTTGTCCTGTTGCAACAGACCCTACAAAAAGGTTTGTCCCCATCTTTCTTATAGGCTCCTTTTGAATACTGGAAGGCTGCAAGAAAGTCTTCCTGGAGCCTTCTCTTCTCCAGGCTGAAAACCCCCACCTGTCCTCACAGGAGTAGTGTTCCACCCTGTAATCAGCTCAGTGGCCTCCTCTGGACCCACTGTATCTAATGTATATTCTGTGTAGTGTCCTGGAGCAGAGCCCCCTGCAAGCAGTAGGTCACAGCAGGATCCTGGCAAGTTCTGTAGGTACTGAGCCAATATTGCCTGATGTCAAGCTCTCACTAAAGCTGGTTTCCTCTGAGTCAGAGCATCTCCTGCATGAGCAGCCTTTGCTTTACTTTGCACTGCTAGGTTCATGCTGGCTGTTTCTGTGTGAAGTGCCATCTGCTGAAGTCCCTGGTTGGCACAAAGTGCCAGTGAGATGAGGTCTGAGTGCTGGGAGCTGGTATCAGTCAGGCAGTATTTGGTGTGCTGCAGAGCAGATGAAGGGGAGCATTAAAGGCAGGAGCTGCAGGAGTAGTAGAGCTGTGTGTCCCAGCACTTACTGCTAAAGCAGGACTTTGGTTTCAGAGCAGCCAGAGCAAAGCAAGAATGAGGTAGGTTTTGCACTGAGCTGACCACTGCCTTTGAAGCCAGCTTCTGTGCAGATGCAGAATTGCCCCACAAGGGTGGTGGTCTGCTGTCAGTGCTGTTGGAATTTGGTTTATAACCTCATTCCCTCTAACAAGTGACAGTGCTTCAATTAAAGTCAAACCAACTTTGCAATAGTGTGTTTTTCTTTTTCCTTTTCCCCATTCTTCAGTGCTAATATCTATGGCAAGTGCTGCCAGGCCACCACCATTCAGCAGTTACAATTCATGAGCTGCATCAACCTTTTGCTCTAGCACTCCTAATTAAGCAATTTTAATGACAGAATTTAATGTTTTACACAGTCTAAATGAAGTGGAAAAAATATGAGCGGATTTTTTTCCTTTCCAGCACAAGATTTTGATCAGATAATTTAACCTCTGGGTGAATTGGAAGTAGGAGCATTTATGCATAGGTGGTTTTCTCTGCAAAAGCTTTACTTTGTGTATATCTGTGCATTAATAGAGTTACTGCTTGGCTTTGGGTATCCATTCTGAAGTTTTTTGTGTGCCCTCTGCCCTTCTGTTGAGAGTAACAAAATCCCAAGGCCTTTTGATATCCACTAATTTGTGACCAGCTTAGTGCCAACTGTGTTGCATGTTAGTAAAGAGAGAATAAAGGCTTGCAAAAAACAACTACTCAGAGGGGTTTTCTAGCAGCCACATGGGTTTGTATCCTTTAAACATGTTTAAATTTCTTTTGGTGGTGTTCTGCTCTAATTCTAGATGAGCTAGGTATGTGCATGGAGTGAAAATGGTCCCTCCTTTGGAGGCAATCTTATGTCTGAATTGAAACTACCTGATATGTGATTAGGAGACATAATTATTTTATATAGGTTACACACAGAGTTATAATAATCAGTCTTTTCTAAGGAAGAGAAAGCCAGTATGACAGGAAAGTTATGTTTAGTAATGTAATGAGTGCCTTTTTTGACAGAAATGGCACTGTTAAATTTGGGGTTGTGCAGCTGATGGGCGTTCACCCTCGCACGAGGTGTTTTGAATTCTGTGAGGCAAGTGCTGCTTTAAATAATTGTCTCTTATGGCATTGTATGTCATAATCACTTCCAAAATGCTTAGCTAGTTCCTAAAGCTGGAGAGAAGTGAGCTGTTTGGTACAGTACTGGATTTTTTAGTTTTACTTTAGTATATCTGAAGTGAATATTAAGTTAAGCAGAGAGGTGTAGCTGGGGCAGATGAGGCAGAGCATTGTTCCCCAAGTATTTATAATAATGAGATACTGGAGAGAATATAGGTAATATTACATATACTGGGAAGAAAGTTTGGTTCTGATCTATTAAATAAATAAAGTTCCTTTTACCTGTAATCTGCAGATAGCACATAAATAAACTGCAGTGGGAGCAGGAGAAGCTGTGTCCCTCCTCATGACCCATGCTGGCAGAGGCTCAGCATCACCAGCCAAGAATCCTCATGTTAATCAGGCACACATGATTCTTTCTCCTAGTTTCTAAGTTGATCAATTGAGACCTTGCTGCCTTTTTTTCCTTCCAGGAAAGACCTACAAAGCAGATTGCTCTAGCCAAGTTTCTCTAAAGACTTAAGTAACAGCAAGCTGCTCTGGTCTGGAGAGTGTGTGCTTGGGGGAGATCTTGATTTGTTTAGAGTGACATATCCTTCATTAAAATAGGTTAATAGTTCTTCTCTGTATGTCTTGCTTCACAACTTGCACATTAGCTCCAGCATTTGAAAAGATAAATTTGGGCCAGCAAAAAGGAGAGAAAATTAGTGAAAATGAAATACAAATATCCTTATTTACTACAAAAGGATGCCGTTGGCTTTCTGTTTTTCCCAGGCTCATTCTTTGCTTGACAATGCAACATAAGAAATTTAAATTGTTGGGAAATGCATAAAAAAGATATGGTTGTGGGGAAATTGGAAGTAGAACAGGATTTAGCAACTTTTCTTCTGCTGTTATAACAGGCAGCAGCCAGCATTGGGAGCTTGGACGTTTTCTTTGTTTCAAAACATAAGAATAATATACATATTTCGCTTTCCAAAAGTAAACAAAGGCTCAGAGGTTTAAGAAAAATACTGCTTTGGAGATTGCTTTCAGATAAATGTTTCTGAATGTACTGTTACAGGTGAAGGGATGCAATTTGGCCGCATCTTTCCCAGCATATCCTGAATGTGAACTCAGTCCCTTTCTGTGCCTCCTGGCCACCTCTGCTGCCACCTCTCCTCTTCCTCTCATAATTCCCTTTGGTTTTCCCTAAACAGCAGAGATGTCTGAGCATGGCAGCAGGAACAAGGACAGTCTCCTCTTCAGCCCGCCAGTAAATTTTTGGATTTTGCTATTCATTGTGAACCTGTGAATTATCCATTCTGGAGTGAGATGGGGAGTTAAGAGAACTTTTATCATATAGGTTTTTTAAGTTTCTGCTGTTTTTCTTTGCAAACAGATTGGAAGTTTATAATATACTTTCAGTCTGGCTGAGGCTTCTGTATTGATTTCAGGTAGCACATGAATGTGAAATTTGAGCCCAGCTCATCACATATCAAAGTTAATGAAGTAATGAATGTGACACCAAATGCCAGTGTCTCTGTCTCCTTATCCCCACAAACACATACTGTGTATGTGCTGTTTGTGTGGCTTTATTTTAGAGGCCATTTCATGATACAGTCCTGTATCTCTTCTTGGGTGGTTTAGGTAGGGCAGGACATGATCATGAGCTCTTTGTGGGAGCTTTTCTCCTGATGTTCATAGCTCTGCATGCAAGTTTGCTGTGATAAGAAAGAGGTTGTGGAATCCTGACAGAGAACAGTCATTTTTATTTTCTTATGTCCCCTGTATGTTGTCCTCTATTTCTCCCCATCTCTGCTCTGGAACATTTTAAGCATCATCAGGCTCAGAGAAAAGCAGAGTACATACCACGTGCTTCAGCTCTGTGGTGCCTGTTGAGGAATGAGTCAACAGCAGCAACTCTTCAGAAACAAAATCTAAAATCAAGGGAGGATGAAGCAGATTAGCTAAAAAAAAAAAAGAAATCAAATGCCAGAAGTGTTTGTCTTCCCTCACGCTTTGTCAGCAAAGGTGGGGTTTGTATTCTAATGTTTACGTAGCTGAAGGGTACAGAAGTGCTGTAGTGCAACACAAGGGATTTTGTTCACCCCTGTAATCCCAGTAGGTAATTCTTTATATACTTGAGTCTTTTTCAACTTCCTTTTTTCTATATTAGTCATTGGTAGCTTAATGGATTTCGTGATTGTTGAGCTCTTCTTTTTGATGCAGTATTGTTAGTCTTAGCATGCATTCAGAGTGACAGGGAGCATTAAAAATAGTCATTTCCATTTCAGATATCTAGAGATATTTTTTTTATAGCCACTGTGTGAAAATAACTTGAACACTAGCAGAATTATCTATTGTGAGAGAGATGATTTTACTTGTGAATTGGGTTTAAAGATAAAATCTGCCTACTTCCCAAGTCATGGATTTCCTATTCATAGCTCTGTTAAATTTAATCGGGAGCAAGACTTAATCCAGAACAAAGATGATTGAATTGCTCTTAAACAGTGATGTAGAACATTACCCAGATCTCACTTCAGCCTCACAGTGCTGAGAAATCACAAGCATGAGAGAGTTGCTTGTTGAGTACATTATACAAAGAGAGATGCTTTTACTCATTTGCTGGCTCATTAGAAAGTGAAATGCTTTCTGGCTTTTGGAATAAAGTTGTTAGGTGGTGTAGTACAGAATGGGTTAAATCTGTTTTGATTATTAGCTAGAAATTACTTTGATATGCTGTAAAAAGGCTTACTCGATTTGCAAAAGCCTCTGTTGGCTTTAAGTTCTGCCATAAACTGAGCTGCTCCTGAGTTTGTGCAGGATGGATTGATGGATGAAGTCCCTTAATGCAGCTTTGATTCCTCTTTGAGAACCCAGGGGAGGACAAGCTCCAGCACTGGGCAGCAGAGCCACAGTGTGATCCACTGCTCCCCTTTGCTGCTAGCCCCAACAAAAACATGCTTTCAAAAATTACAGTCTGTTTTTAACCTCTTGTATTCTGCCAGGAAGTGTGTACACCTGTAAGATCATCCTAAATCTCCAGTTACAGCCTGGAATGGAGTTATGATATCAACTGGATTTTGCTCTTTGAGGCCAAGGAGAGACCATGGGGGGGAAGCAGTTAAAGGATTTCCAGGCTGGGACATGGAAACTCAACAGCCCCTGTGTTCCTTTTAGGGCTCTTACCTGAGCACAGACTTATACCAGTAAAGTTTGGGAGCTGGCATTGCTTATTTCAGATGCATATACCTCATTTAAAATAATTTTTAAGAAAAGAGGATGGGTCAAGGAGTGGTGAAGCAGCATCTTGCTGTAGGTACTCTTGCAGGCAGCACACTGGCAAGCTGTTCCTGGAGTTTAGGAGTGTATTCAAGGCCAAGAAATTTAGGGAATTATTAATGGCACTGCAGCTCCAGGCTGTGCTGTTGGCTGGCAGTCACTGAGTGAGTAGGAAAGGCACTGTCAGTGCCACATTTAAGGCTTTGGGGCCTGTGAGTGTGCCCCATGCAGCATCTCTTTCTTCTGGTTAGAATAATTTTGACCTTCTGAGTTAAACTTTTCCACTTAATGATATTTTCCTATTATGTGAATCCTCTCTTCTTTGGCTTATTAGCATGCCTTACATCATGTTTCATTTAGGATTTGATATGGTCAGGAGCCCAGGATAAAAGACAGTGTATAACAGGCTGGTGTAATCATGACATTTGCTAGGACTGGAAGCTGCTGGGACCAGTTGGGACTGGTCATGGGCAAAATAAACATTTTTTTGTCCACTGTTGCAGTCTTCCTAGAGCAAAATGGAGGTCTCTGTCTGCTTTAGGACAGCCAGCTAAATCAGATCGTTCCCCTCCTTACACATATGTTATCCTGCAATGGGAGAGCTCCTGCAGCATCCTCAGCTGCCATGTCCCACCACGTGGGGACAGCCCTTGGGCAGGATTTTGTTTGCAGCATCCACAGCTAAGGATAATTGCCAAGTGTTAATCCAGCTCAGTAGCTTAGAGTAAGACTGTAATCATAGTTATTGGGTTTTGTATTAAAATGCTCTTTTAAAAAAGTTCTTGTTAGGTTTAGCAAACTGGCTGTAAAGGTGATTGCATTCTGGTTGGAGGGATGTGCTTGAGTGGAGCAGGCTGCATGTCCTGAGATTTCCCTCCCCTCTCCATTCTTGCTGCTTCAAGAAACAGTCATTTGCTTTAAAGTCAGGTTTGCAGCTTTGATTGAAAATGACTCTGCAAAACCCCATCAGAACTGTGCATGCCACAGAGTCGCTTAAAAATAAAAATTCTAAAAGGCACCTTGAAATGTATGAACTCCCTGGGATGCCAAGGGCCATCACCTGTGGTTTGCTAGTGTCCCCAGGTAGGACCTAGTAAATCTTTGTCTGCCCAAAAAGCCCAGAAAAAAAGGAAAGAAAGGATGGAATTGTGCTGTTTGAGGTTTGGGAATGATTATTAAGTGCTGGCCCTCTGCCTGACAGCTGTCATGGGTTTGCAGAAGTGAGACAGATCTGGGAGAGGCAGCTGCAATTGTATAGCTGGGAAGTTGGGCTTTTAATTGCTAATTAAAGTTACCATTTGCATTTGGGGCTTTCCTTTTTGAAGGACGACTTCATATTCCACAAGAAACTGCAAGCATTGTGTATTTATAGCACAGCCAAACTGGCAACTGGCTCTTGCTGCTTTGCTGGTACATCTGTATTTCACCTACTGCCTACTTTTGCTTTCCCATCTGTATTTTTTATGACTTCTGTCCTGACAGCCCTTGTTCTCCTAGTCCTTGACTCCCCTCCCGTGCAGACATATGATCCTGTAACGTTTTCCTTTTTGTCTTTATAAACAATAGGCAAGCAGTCTGATAGCACAAGTCCAAAGTCAAGGGAGCTTTGCAGATTCAACTTGACAGCTCCTCTCTGAATTATTTAAAAGCTGTAAACAAAAGAAAGCCCATCTTACAGCTTCAGGTGCCTTCTCTAGTACTGTGGAGAATGCCTGATAGGTGAATTCAGCTAATTTTGCCCGTTTAGATCTATGGGATTTAGTGGAATAGCAAATGCCATTAGAATTCAGGGGCTGCCTCCTGGTATTCCTTTGGGGAGGGTGAGTTGCAGGGAGGTGAATGAGCAAATTGAGGAGAGGGAAAGTTGGAAGGTGAATGAAAGAATAGACAATTTCTGTCTAGTATTGTCTAGAATTGTGTGTTGAGTTTGGATATTTTTTTCCCTTTCACAATCAATGAACTTGTCTTAAGACATCCTGTATTTGCTTCTGACTTTAATCTCAGTCCTTGGAGGGTTTCCTTGTTTGTTCTTTTCACATCCTTAGTTTTCAAATCTAAAATGCTTTTCTACACCTGAATGATCCAGTGATTTCTGACTTCTTGGATACATTTTAGTTGCTGGTTTCCCTCATGCTTCTGGATTCAGGAGTGTTTTAGATGGCTGAGATTAGGGAAGCAGGCAGAAGGCACAATTGAGTCCTCTAGATGATGCAAAGTTCATTATTATCTTTTGAATAGTTCATTCTGCAGAATGAAGCAGGGAATATGCCATGCTTTGCATTTATTGTACTAAAGCTATAAAGCTGTACTCTCATCATTCTTGGTGCTTAAGGCACGGCTGTCTTCTCACTCCCTTCTCCCCTCAGATAAATACAATGGGGAAGCCATCAGGAGTGGGATATTGAAAGCAACTTCATGTGTATCATCTATACTCTGCATGGTTTTGTTTAATGAAGTTCTTCACTTTTTATGTACGTTATTAAAATGCAATTTACTGTATTGTCTTTATCAATACCATACAATTTTGTCATGAAAGCTGGTAGTTTGCATTGTGGCTTTACTTTGAAAACTGACCTGCAAAAATGGCTTTGAAATATCTTCTTTCAGAGATCCCAGCATCTTTCACTGTACAGAGCAAAGATCCCTGTCTTCCAAAGAGCTTTGCAGGCATGACCTGGCCACAGTTCAGGTCAGCTCCCTCTTCCATACAGTTATAATAGATTTACAGAGCCCTCAGTGGCTGTGAGCCAAGCCAGCCCTAAACCCCTTCCTGGCCACAGGTCTGTAGGAGATGGTTCTGCTGGCTGGGGAGGATACCCTGCTCTGCTACCTCAGCCTTACCTGTACTGTGGGAACAGAAGAAAGGAAATGTTTTTAATACAAACTCTATGACTTGAATTCACCCAGGGAGAAGATTTACGTATCACTGAAATTTTGGCTGCTCAAGAGAAAACTTGTGCTTGTGACATGAGATGCATGCTCTCAGAATCTGCCTGCAGGTCTTAGGCTCTGGCCATTTTTCTTCGCCATTCTCAAGTTTATCAACATCCCTTCTTCATTTTCCTGTGTGTCCTGGCTGGTGAAAACTGCACTTAGGGCATTTTGGAGCAATACCTTGAGGGGACAAAGTGTCCTATTTCCCAAGCCTGGGGAGGGCCACGTGCTCTGGTCCAGCTTGCCCAGCCTTGCCTGCACTGCAGGAGGTTTCAGGTACTTTGGGCTGCTCTTGATCCTGTTATAGCATTAGCTGAAGTGGATGGTGGAGGAGAGCAGCAGACTGTGAATTCTATCAAGATTAATGGAAATTTTTGTTTTACCTTAATTAAACTTTCACTCCTCAAATCAAAGTCCTTTTTCCCAAATCAGCATATATTATAAATAGCATTAGTATAGGTATAATTTCATGAAGCTTCTCTGTATGCTAATGTTAATGTTTGTGCCTTGAGTTTTCTCCACAAGAAACCATTTATCATTTCTTTTATCTCACCAGGTCCTGGTGGAGGTCACTTCTATGGCTCATGTGTGTTGCATAGAAAATAAAAGGAAAAAATTTATAAATGTATCTTTTATATAAATAGTGGTTTATGCAGCTACAAGCTAGGCCACCTTGCAGGAATCCTTCTCTTGTCTGTTCTTACCACCAAGCAGCCTGCAGCCCTTGGGTGGAAGCAGCCTCCAGGGATGAGATATTTTTGCTTTCCTGGTATGTTTCTTCCTATTGCTGTAGCCCTGCTTTCCCCACAGATGTGTAATTCCCCACACTCCCTGCCTGCAGCCTCAGCTTGAACGTCTGCTGTTATTCCCTGCCTCAGACAGCACCCTGAGTGCTGACACTTGGAACTGGGACTCGATTCCTGTTGCTATTAAATATACTGTTCTTGGCCTAAAGAGAAATGAAGATTTCCATGGCTGCCAGACTTCTGGCCCATCCACTAACACAATTAGAAAGCTTGCAGATGCAGTGAAACCATCATCCTTCTTTTCCAGCTGGCATAAGCAAAACATTTAGGAGAGTTAATGTGTTTATTGAGCACTCAAGTCCCCCTGCAACATTATTTTGAGACCCACTAATGCAATGGTCAGGATTTAAATGCATGTCCAGAACTTTCCAAGTTGGTTGGTTTAGGATGCTGTTGTATCAGGATTTGGCTTTGGTTTGGTGGTGGGGTCCCACTTAAAAATGGTTGGGTATGTTTAAGGGATGTTATTACAGATAAAGCATAGAAACTAAAAATGGAACAATTCAAGCTGTCCCTTTTTTGATTATCTATGTCATCTCAGACTTGGGAGTGGAGGTGGTTTTCATTAGAATGGGGCAAAAAAGCTACAACCTGCCAGAGATGATATGTACTAGGTGGGTTTGTGTGGCAAGGTTTGGGGTGAAGGGGTGGCTTCTGTGAGAACTTTCCCAAAGTTTCCTCCCTGTCCAACAGAGCCAATGCCAGCCAGCTCCAAGATGGACGCAGTGCTGACCAAAGCTGAGCCCATCAGCAGTGCTGGCAGCACCTCTGGGATAATGTACTTAGGATGAGTTGAGAGGGAAATACTGCACAACTGCAGCAGGGAGAGAGGAGTGAGAATATGTGAGAAACAATTCTGCTGCAGACCCAGAGCTCTGTGAGGAAGGAGGAGGAGAAAGAAGCTGCTCCAGGCACAGGGAAATTCCCTGCTGCCATGGAGGACAGAGAGCAGAGACCAAGAGCTTGGGGACTCTTCCCCTTGAGGAGTGAAGGAATGGCAGAGACAATATGTGATGAGCTGATTGTGGTCCCAGTTCCTTGTCCCTCTCTGTCCCTGAGGGGGAAGTGATAGAAAAAGTCAGGAGTGAAGCTAAGCCTGTGAAGAAGGAAGGGGTGGGGGGAAGGTGTTTTTAAGATTTTATTTCTCATTATTGTACTCTGATTTGATTAGATTTGCCCCAAGTTGAGCCTGTTTTGCCTGTGATGGTAATTGGAGAGTGATCTCTGCCTGTCCCCATCTTGACTCTGAGCCTGTTTGTCTCCTCTGTCCAGCTGAGGGAGGGGAGTGACAGACTGGCTTTGGTGGGCTCCTGGCTTCCAGCCTGGTCACCCCACCATATTAGTGTTGCCCAGACAGCTTGGCTGCCCCAGATTGTTGACAGCCAACCATATAAAATGAACAGTAGCAGAGTAGGTATCCATTATCAGTTTTAAATAAATTGATTTCATGAATTTCTGCCAAAGTGTTTCCCTTTTTCTGACCCAGCCAGCCTGGCTCAGCTTGGTCCCTTCATCATTCCTGACATCACCTGTGATTAACCCATCTTCCTGTATTGATTGCCACCATCTCTGGTTGTGATGCATGAATTATTCTATTCTTTGACTTTTGCCTTGAGGAGATGGTGTCATGTGAGGGGTTTAGGAAGGTTTTTTTCCCAGTCTATCCCACTAGCAGTGGCCAGCATGTAACCCACCAGTTACACAGCTGCAAGACCTGTCTCCAGAAGTTAGCTTGGGTCATTCAGGCACACTTGGTATGAAATTCCCCATGGGCTGGTTGAGCTGTTGAAGCACCTGGAGCTACCAGACACTCATATACATCTAGGACCTCAGAGCAGCAGGTGAGGGTCCAGCATCCCCTGAGCTCAGGTGTCTGTGGAGGTGGGAACTGTGCTGTGGGAAGGTCATAAAGTGTCTTTCAAAACCCCCAGCTGGGGATGATGTTGGACCATGACTGGCTGTCACAATTTAGGGCTGGTTTTCAGCATGCTTGATGGCAGTGGTTTGTGCCTCAAAGGTTTTTTTTTTTGGAAAAGAATGCAACTGCAAAGAAGTAAATACTACAGTTCCAACAGGAATTCTTATGGAGAGAGTTAAACCTCATTTAAACCTTCACCCCTGCCCTTTTTGTTTAACACCTCCTTGGGAACATCTGGATTAACCTTGGGCAAATCCACCAAGTGTATTGCCTCTGTTTCCCCACAATATTTCACTACCTCACCAGGGCATTTATTACACCTAATTAATGTTGTAATGTGTCTTTGGTTCCTCTGATAAAACATGTGGCGCGAATGCAAAGTTGTTTTTACTGATTGGATTGTTAATTAAATGTGCACATATAAATGATTTATTGGCATTGGAGAACTAAGACTTAATAATTTAAAATATTAACATCAAGGTGGTTGGATCAATTTTAAGCCGTTATCATTCAGCTATTTAGAGACTGAAGCAAATGACACTGGGAAAGGAGAGGAAACTGCTGTAAGCAGGATTGTCAAAGGTGAGTTCACTAGAGAAGGAAGAGGAGATGGAAAGATGTACCTAGTACTGTGGAAGAGGCAGCTGAAGCCAACAACAGAGTGCTGAAAGTAAGGTTTTGATGAGAAATGCTATGCCAGGGACAACGACCTCAGAAATATAAAAGTCCTGAAGAATATGGGACAGATGGTCTTGGAAAGATCCAAGTGTTCTTGCACAAGTAAGAGAATTGCTGATTCAGGTGTGAAGATGATTTGAAAGAGGGAGCTGAGGAGTGTTAGGTACAGTTGAGCTGGAAGAGAGATCACTGACTTGGAAGACGAAGGAAGAAGAATAGAGAAGAATAGAGAAGATAAGAGAGGTGGGAGAAGCATACCATGAGTTTGAAAGAGGCACAACAAAACCATCTGATCTGAAGCAGGGCTTTAGCAGATGGAAGTTTGCCTTTCACAGTAGGAGTAAAGGGAGTGTGCTGCAAATTAAAGAGGACCAAGCAGCTGGAATAGAATCCTAGAATATCATGAGTTGGAAGGGACCCACAGGAATCATGAAGTCCAACTCCTGGCCCTGCACAGGACACCCTGACAACCCTACCACATGCCTCAGAGTGTTGTCCAAACACATCCTGAGCCCTGTCAGGCTTGCTGCTGTGACCACCTCCCTGAGGACCCTGTTCCAGTGCCCAGCCATCTTCTGGGGGGAAAACCTTTCTCTTCATAAGTCTCCCTGCATCCATTCCTTCCCAGTGCAGCAGCTGGGAGCTGTGGTCCTTGCTGTGCTTTGGGACTGGGCTGCACAGCTCTGGTGTTTGTAGGGCGGATTGCTTGTCTTATCTAATTCAGGGTAGCTTGAACAGAAAAGCCTTTTCACATTCTGCTGATTTCTGTTTACAGCTCTGATCCCTGATGGTTTGCCACTGGTCTGCACAAAATCAAAATCTAAAAGTACCAGATTTAGATGATATGTGTGAATACTCTCATGCAGCAGATTGGTGGCTGTTTCTCCAGATTGTGTATTTTGTTCCTGATGTGAATTTGGAAGGGAGCATATGCAATAGCAATATTAATGATAACACCCTGAGGCTTGGTTTTGCCCCACCGTGCACTGCTGGGCAGGGCAGCCTGACCTTGGCTAGGGAGAGATTAAATACATCACCTCCAGCATGATGTAATGACTGACTGCAACAAACAATAGAAGGGAAAGGGGGGAGACGTTGGCAGGAGGAATGCAGGTCTTAAACCATGCAATTGTCAAGCAGTGTATGGCATTGCGTTGCCAGATGAATATTTAGGAGTTTTAAGTCTTTAAAGAATTGATGCTAGAAGCTGTCTTCACTAAAGTAATGCCTTGCCATTTCCTGTGGTTTAGCAATATTGATATTAATGTTGTTGTATGTTTATGTATATGGTTTTTGAATGCTTATTGTAAGCTGTATTTATATACTGCTGCCATTTCCTTCAAGGTCTTGACCACATTGTTTATGGGGAGCATCTGATATCCCAGGATTTATGACTATAGGAACAAGTAACTTTAGACACCCTGTCACAGATAAATGGGCAGTGGAACTCAATATTCCTACACAGAGAGGAGGGGAAGACTTGTGCTTTGGAGGTGCAGGGTTAACACCAGAATAATTTGGTTTTAACTTATGTCTCCCTGCCTTGCCTGATGGGGGAGTGTGCAGCAGCTGTTGTAGCTGTGGATCTTGCTTTGCAGTAGATGCAGAATAATAAGTGTCTAATGAGATTTTCTCATCTTGGATTCTAAATAAATTAGGTGCTCATCAATAGCAGTTTTGTTCTAGAATGACTAAATTGCAGAGGCAGTAATATATCAGCAGTACCTGGGGTGGGCTTTGCTGGCTGGCTCTCCTGCCTTTGCAGAGCTTTCTTTGCCTTCTCCCCATCAACCTCATTGGCCTCCATTTCCATCTTGAATTCAGAAGATGGCATTGAAACAAGGAAATTGATGGCTCTGTACAGCACTGGATATGTGTGTGCTTCTATTTTCTTCTAGCCCTGACTTATTTGCCTTGTTGATATTGTTTTTTGAGAGCTACATGCAGGAATGAAAAGGGCATGTTAAGAAGAAGGGGTTTCTCACTTGGCTAAGAGATAGCTTACTGCTTATTTGAGTGTGTCATTGGAGCAAGCCTTGCTGCTCTCCTCAGGGCACCCCTGAGCTGTGAATACAGACCTGGGGATGTCTGATAACAAATAAGCTTCCAGTTACACAGTGTTGTCTTCTGCTGGGTTGGATCTGAATAGAAGGAGAAAAATGCATTGTAAAATCCAAAATGAGAAGATTGCTTCAGGGAGTCGGAAAAAGAGCTGTAGTCATGTGTATTGAGTTGCAGGTAGAAATACCAGATGTGGAAGTGTCAGAAAACTTGAATAAAGGCATCCCAGGTACAGAGATTAAAGTTTGGAATTGCTGAAAAACAAAGGAAGGGATTCAAGGGGATGCTGAATTTCTACCTGGGCAGATTTCCTAGTGAGATGCAATTCATTTGATGTGGAAGCTGCAAACTCTGCATGATGCAGGATGATGAAAACACTAATTTGTTTGAAAACTTTTTTCTAAAAAGCTTTCCAGTATGCCCATGAATTCTGACATAAGAAGAAACTATATATATGTGTATATGATTGCAGGCAAGTCCTTCTACAGAAAGTGAGTCAAAGCAGTGCCATAATCTTTAAATCTGTGGCTTAACATTTTAGGAAATATCCTTGTTATGCTGGGTGGGTATAATTGTGTAGTATTTGTGAACTCGAAAACCCAAAAGATTTGTGTATTTGCAGCTGGATCTAGAAAGAAGCACAGACAGCACCTTTTTCACATGGATTGAGTTTTCTCTTTTTTGCTGGGGGCCAGATAAGCCTAAAGAGGCTTTATCTGTCTGTGTACAAAGGAATTACCTTCAGAATTAGATAAAAATACTGTTTCTAAGGAATAAAAGACACAGTTCGGGTGTGCATGTTCTGTTCCAGGTTTAATACCTAAAGAGTTGGGTGTTGCTGCTCCTAAAATATTTTGGTATAACATCTTTTATATGTTAGACCTTGTTCTGTGAAGAAGCAACTTGGTGTAAAGTAATTAATTTCTGCTGGAGCCTGGTGTTCGCAGTATAGATAATAAATATTCCTTTACATTTGCTCAGAAGGGTTAATGTTAGGTGAGTGTGATGGCATAGAAAGCAAATTGTGGTTTACAGGGATAGAGGGTTGTGCACCACTTCAACCAACCCACTGCGCACCTTTCATTGGTAACAGTTGTATCACAAGAATAGGAAAAAAACCCCAAAATTTGCACATTGTCCCACTGGGAAGGGATCTAATCAGTTCAGCTTTTCAAAACCTCTTGATTTTTGTACACTGGACATTTAATTGTGTTTCCTGGGTTAGAATTTGTAATTTTCTTTCAAAAACAAAAAGCTGATTTGTGTCATACTGCAAGAAAATAACCAGGGCTCAGGAGAATTAGAGTGAAAAGCCATTAGAATCTGCTAATTACAAGATGAAGAGCAGTCAAGTAGTGGTGGTCTATTGGGGAACCACTTTTGCACATTTAGATGTGTAGAAAGACTTTATGTGTGACATTGATGGGAAAAGTTTTGGTGAAATATGTCTTGCAGATAGCCTGCAGCTCAATCCTAAAAGCCAGCAGCAGAGTAATAGTTGCCACCTTCAGTAAGGAAGGAGTAAATTTACTTAAATAATGGAGTTTCTATACAAACAGCGCTGGATTTAGTTCAACTATATACTTTTATTCTACCTGTAAATAACAGAAGACAATTGAGTGCAAGCTTTCTCACCCAAGTGATTTTCCCACTGATTCAACAGCTTTGCTTAATTAGGCTCCAGCTCCTTGGAATAAGTGTTGGAAACACAGCCATTTGTTAGCCAAAACATCTGCTGGGGAGGGAAGGTGAGAAGTTGTTAATTTAAAATAAGATCTTTAAGAACCCTAGCTCGGAATCCATAGAACAAACCTAGCTGAAAATCCAGGAATTGATGCTTACCTGAGTGATGGCTGTGCTGGAAGTTTGAGGTAAATCTCCTTTATTTGTGTAGAATGAGTGGCATAACAAAGAAGTGCAAATATTATGGCCTGTAGTTGTTTACAATATGGTGAAAGAGCCAAAAATTATTTCCAGTCCTTCATGTGAAAAAATGTGCACATATAACTTGGAAACACATCCATCCTAAGGAATGATCTCTTCAGCTTTTCCTTCTGATTTCCACTTCAAGGATTGATATGTGTGGGATAACAAGGGAGGAATAGTCTCAGTAAGGATTGTATTCAAGGGACAAAAAATTGCTAGTGATTTGTGCTCATCTCTTTTGAGCCCTTTTGGGACAGGTTTGATGTCAACAGAGGAAGACTAAAATGCTCAGCTATGATTTTGCACAAGCCCACTGGTGAGAGGGATGTGTAGCCCCTGCAGCTGCAGTGAGGCAGCTTTACTGGTGAGGAGGAGTAGCAGAGAGGAGCCCTGGAGGGTGGAGGTCTGTCCAGAGCTTTTCTTCACTCCCTGCAGGTACTGGAGGGTGGAGAGTCTGTCCAGAGCCTTTCCTCACTCCCTGGAGCTGAGCCCACTTGGGTATCACTGGGTGTCCCTTCAAGGAGATGTGTGTGTGGTTTCCCAGTTGTTCATCTGGTGTCCTCTCCTCCCAGCAATGTTTTCTTACACAAGGATGTAAAGGAGTGGAAAAGCTCCAACCTCAGCTGTCATTGAGTCCCTGTTGCACTGCAGCAGCTCTGACAACTTCTGAGTTGTTCAGCTGAGTTTTTTCAAACCTCACAAAACATCCAGAGCATTTCTGATTGTCTTAATGTTGACTACTCTTGCATGAATAGCAGCAGTCAGGCAGACTTTAATTCTCCTCTGTTCCTTTCCTGTACAAATTGCTTCCCCAGGGCCATCCAAAATAGGGCTCATCTTGGAGGGAAGGAAATCAGTGTGCTTCAAAATCCAGCTGTCACCAGGTGAATAATTCCTTTGAATGATGATTCTAGCAGGTATCTCATATCCTCTGGAAGGTCCTAAACTTGATTTTGTTTTTCATTGCCATCAAGAATGTGCTGCAAAAATTTCTTTTTTTGGTGCAATCAGTGAACGTCCCTTCAAATCCCATGGGTGAATGCTCTAAAATTACTGTGGGTCCAGCAGTCATATTCAGACTGGAGAAACAGGGATATGTCAGGTTCAGAGGTGCTCCTGTCAGGTCTGTCTTTGCACTCAAGACCAATTTACAGCCTCATTTTACATAATGGAACCTACTTGTGAATATCCAGCCTGTGTGATAACAGAGATTCGTGATGGTGTCAAGTCCTTCCCATGTCAGGGAACTGCCCTTCAGATTTCCCAGAATACTGTCTCTGCAGTCCAATGAAAAAAAACAAAAGGCAGGAAGTTTTTCATAGCTCTTAACACAGAACTTCAGCCCTGGAGCATGTTAGAGCAGTTCTGGAACTGCACCCTATATTAACGTGAATCCTGACATGCACCCACCTTTGCCAATTAGATTTTTAAATTCATATGTAACACTAAAAGACAAGAAGATGCATAATTTTGATGTCCCCAGAGCTTTTTTCTATTGCCTTAAGAGGACCAAGATTCTAAAGGTTGAGATTAGCAGCCACACAGAACAAAATGCTTCTGTTTGCCAGGCAGTAAACCTTAATCTATCAATCTTTGCTGTGTTTGTTCATTTTTCTTCTTCAGTCTTCTTTTAGCAAAAGCAGCTTGTTATTTCTGCCTCTCCTGCTAAGAGGGGCTGCAGGTGCAAAAAAATCTTCTCATGGGAGAAGATTCATGTGTAGAAGAGTCATTTTAATGACTGCTTTCTTCAGAGCAGGATTACTCACTTGGGCTGGGTCTCCCACATTCCCAGTGCCTCTGCTTTGGGATTTGCTGGCTCCTGCAAGCAGCAGAAATGGAAGGGATGAGTAAGGCCAGTCTTTAAACCTTCTTGCCCTGCACAAAAACACAACACAAATTGATGATGGTGAAGTAGAACATGCAGCCACAATGGATGGTGAGGCCCTGCTTTTCATGCCTCAGTGCTACAGGTAGTCACAGAAGTGTGTTTGGGGAAATAGGTGTTCTGCCAGTTCAGAGGTGATGGTGCTTTTCTTTCCATTCCTACATGTCCTGGCAAAAAGATTGGTTTCATGTGCACACAGCTACAAACCTGCAGATCTAAACAACTTCATGTCTTCTCTAGGTGTTTAACACATTGAGTGTATTGATTGTTTTACAGGCTACACAAAAGGAAGTGAATTGTCTCTTTGGAGGATTAAAAACAAGTTACTTAGCTGTGTTCATGGAGAAGCAGTGCTGGAGTGCCTTAACAAGCAAATCACTGTTCAGTGACAGATTTGGTGCTAATTTTGCTGCTGTCTGCTCCTGTTTGCATCTCATGGTTGTGGATGAAAGCAGCAGAGCAGTGATTAGCTCAGACCCTGCTGAAAAAAAACCCAGCACCCAGGGGCTTCTGAAGAACAAGGGAGTGAGAGTAAATTACCCTCTGGCATTTTTATTTTATTTAGGAGGTAAAACTGTTCATTGGAACAGAGTTCATTTCCAGTGGCACCCCAGCAGACTGCAGCAGCAGGGTGAATTGCCAGTCACTCACAGTGCAAACAGGAATCACTCAAACCCTGCATCATCTGCACTCAGGGGTTCAGGTTTCCTGCATTGCACAGTAGATTGCTGCTGGTCCCTCTCATTTGCTTCCAAAATCCTATCAGGCATCCTGGTCCCTGTTTCAGTGCCCAGATAATATTTATATATATTAAAATCAACCCCCCACAGTGGGTTTTGATTTTAATGTTGTTAACCAGAAGCTGAGTTCACTGCATTAGATTCTTAGCCACCAAATTAAAAGAAATTGCAGTATATTCTTCCTTTGAGGATATACTTTCTTTTCAGGAGCTTAGACTTGGAGGATCATTAGTGAGATGATATCAGAAGTTTTAACTAATCCTCTAATGATTGTACCAGGGTGAACAAATCTGTCTGTGTCAGTTTGCCCAGTGGTCCACCACAAGGCTATTCTTACCTGATAAATGGATTTTCACACTGAAGGGGATTTTTCTTCCTTTGTCCCAAATCCTGAGGTTGTGCAAAGTCCTGAAGTTCACGGTGAGGCAGCACAGGGGCTGTGCTGAGCTGCCTTCCCACTCCCTTCACAGCAGGGCGTGTTCTAGTCACCGAGTTCATTAAAAATGCATGTGCTTAGCATGGGATAATTACAGCAAGTTTGTCTGGGGATGGGGAGCAGCAGTGAGAGAAATTTCAAAATGTGTCTCAGCTGTCTTGAGAGAAAGCAGGTCTCTGTGGGCGGTGCAACAGCGTGTGTGTCTGCTGGCATGAGGATGGCTGCAGGTCACCCCTCTGGGAGCACTGCTCCTCCCCACATCTCTGGGGCTCTTGCCAGCACCCCAGTGCTTGTGTGTGTATTTTGGATAGGATTTTGGCTGGGGAGGGTGCATCTGTGCTTGCTGGTCACATGAGGAATGCAGTCTGGAGAGAAGATGCTCTCTCTTCTCCAGCATCTGCCTGGGGCTTGCCTGACTGATGCAGCAGACCATTAATTTGCAGTCAAGCAGGATATCTCCAAATGCAACTCCATCAATTGGCAGGAGGTAAATAGATGCTGCCTCTCTGCTTAAGGCAGGGCTGGAGCCCTCTCTGTTTATCTTCCCTTTCAAACTGGGTGCATCTGCTATTGCTCTCTAATCTCTTCTCTTTGTTTTACTCATCTGAAGCCTCTTGGCCTTGGAGCTAGAGGGGTTTTGTAACGGTGATTAGCTGGTTTAGTTAGGGTGCTGGAGATCTTTGTCCATGTGCTGCCAAAAGATGAAATAACCATTATTTTTATTAGTCCACCTCACAGGGAGGCTATGAGAATTAATTCATGTTTGTAAATTGCTTGGGAGATTTAAAGCTCTGTACAAGCACTAAGGATTATTGCTTTCTAATTCTTCAAGGTAGTGTAACTTATAAAGACTTGTAGCCTTGAAAGCATCTTCGATATAGGAAGAGTTGATCCCTTTGAAATTAGATATACTTCTAATGTTTAAGATAAAAATAACTACTCTGCTGCTTCATCCAAAAAAAAAAAAGAGGGAGGAAAAGCAATGGCAGGTTCTGATAGTGCCTCTTTTTTTTTTTTCCAGGAGTCCAACGTGCTTATTGCTGCTAACAGTCAGGGTACAATTAAGGTAAGTTATTTTACACATCTTGCATTTAAACACTTGAATCTGTTGATAGTAAAGAGCAAGGTAAGAGACACTGAACAGCCAGGAGAAACCATTAGAGGAGGTCATCCTGGCTGTGGAGGTTTGCAATTTAAATGATGTATTTGCCTGTGGCACACAGTGGAGTGAGCGGGCTCACCCCAGCAGTGAGACCAGTTGCAGTGAGGTGTGGAAGAGTTGCTGGTGGCCATCCAGCCCCTGCTGCTGCTGCTCCCTGGGGTCCTGGCAGCACTGAGGGCCTTGCACAGGCACCTCCCCAGGCTGAGGGGCTCCCATGGCAGCACAGGCTGTGTTAACTCACCAGCATTAACCCAAGGCTGTGCTCTGGCTGCTGCAGAGGCAGCAGGGCTGAAAGTTGAGCTTCTGGTGTGCAGCTGGCTGGAGCAGCACTGAAATGAGCAGGGATGCTCCCTGCCTTTGACTCTGGTGCTCAGACGGGTGGTAACAGACAGCAGCTGCCAGCACAGGGTTTTGTGAAAGCATCAGCCTTCCCTGTGCACAGTACCAGGTTCTCAGCTCTTTAATTAAGTCTTCCAGAGTGTCTATTCAATGTGTTTCTGTCTGTGGAATGTCAAATGAATGTCTGTGGAGAAGACTGTCATTCTTTATGTCTGTGTCAGTCAAGCAAAACCAGTGCCCAAGGCAGTGCAAAACTCAGCCCAAATCCAGGACTTTATCCCACATTCTGCACAGCAGCATTGACCTCCCCCATGCTGTTAGGTTTGGTGCTTAATGCCCTAAGCTTGTAGCCCAAGCCCCTGGCAGCATTCTGGAGCTGCTGGTAAAGGCATTTACATGCTGTATGCAGAGTTTTACACTGCATTGTCACTGTCACAAGGCTGAGGTCCTGATTGTCCCTCACATCCCTGTGGCAGTAGCAGTTCTCTAGAGCCTTACCAGAGCTGCTGCTCTGAACCTGGGAAAATCACCAAAAATACAAGACGGGTGAGAGGCCTGAGTGGTCTGTGTTTAATTGCATGTCAAGATTTTTCCCCCCCTTTTTTAGGAGACAAGGGGCTGGGTTACTCCTGCTGTTGCAGCATGTGATGCTGTAGCCTCTCATTCATAGGGGATTTGTTTATATATCATGTTTTGGAATTGGTTGGTAGTTACTTTGGTCAGCTACTCCTTAGGAAAATGGACAAAATGCACAGAAGCTTTTGATATTTTGAAGTGAATCCAGCAGCAAGTGCAGTGATTAGAGAGGAGAGGTTTTGCTCATGCACTTTCCTTGTTAATGAGAGAAGGTAGACAGAGAGCAATGTGCAGACAGCCAGGGCTGTCAGAACTCTGGTATCTCCATTTGCCTTTGGCAGCAGGAAGGTGGGATGGTCTGGGAAAGGGCTGGGTGTGCCCAGACCCACCCCACTTTGGGGACAGATGCCATCCTGGGCATCACCCATGAGCTACAGCTCTAGAGCTTTTCCCAGGGATGCCAAATCAGGTTCATGCAGACTCTGGCAGCCCCACAGTCACTTTTGTGTGCTGTCTCTAGCCCATGCCTTCAGATGCTGCTGTTCCATCCCAGCCTGCACAATTGAAACAAGAGCACAGAGGGCTGGGATGACAAAAGCTCTGATCTCTGTTACAAGATTCCCAAGAGCTGTGTGACTGAGATGAGGGTATATGAGGCAGCTGTGGATGGTTTTGCTTCGTGGCTAATTTATCATCACACAAGCAGACATCAAAATTGGGATGCTTGCCAAGTGCTTTTCCCATCTGTGGGATATTATTGCATGCTGGTAAATAAAGGGTAAGGGGTGGAGATGAGATAGAAGGGTCAGTCCTGTCTTAGAGATCTATATGCTGACATAGGAAATTATAAATGTCATATATTTCTATTCTAAATGTCTCATCTTCCTTACTAACCAGGTACTGGAGCTGGTATGAAGGGTTTTCTCTCAAGGCATGAGGTACTTGGTCCTGCTGATATGCTTCAGTATTCATCTGAGAACCACAGTGGGACAAGAAACCAAAACCACCTTGATGTTCCTCCCCAGAACGATCATGTTTGGGTTTTTTTCCATTTCTGGACTTCCTAGGACATTTTGAGGCACTGGTAACACCAGGATGCTGTCTGCCATCAACATTAACTCCACAGACTTTGCTAGTGGTGGTGGTATGGTTGTCTAATTTTTATGATAGGAAAACAAATTGTTTTAAATAAAAACAAAAAGGAATAATAAAATTTATTGAGCCACAAGCTGAAGCTGGAAGATTGTCTTGTTGCATAAGAGAACAGATTTTCTTGTGAAGGGAGCTCACAGGAGCACACAGGGCTGTCCTCAGCTGCACATCTCCAGTTACTTTCATCTGGACTCTTCCTCCCCACTGGAAAAAGAAAGTCTCTAAGCCTTACGTGGACATGCAAGCAATCCACTTTGAAATCCCATCATGATACAGTTCTGTTGTTCCTTTGATTTATTAATTCTTTTTTAGACGCATTATATGTTGAGAAATGTCACCGAGGTTGACACCACTGGAGACTGAAGTCCTCTAGTCATCCAGAAGAGAAGAACACCTTCCCTTCCGTTCTCTCCTTAGACCCCTTCCTTGCCCCAAAGGGGCAGTTCCAAAGGAGAGGATGAAGCTGTCCTCCTGTCCATGTGGGCCACCAGCAAGGTGCTGAGATGAGGGAGCTGCAGTTCCTGGAACCTGGACTGAGCTTGCCAAGACAGCGTGGGATGAAGATCTGCCTCCCACTCACCTGGCTGTGACTATCTCAGCTGGAGGAGGAAGCTTCCAGATCCAGTTACCAAAGCCCTGCACCACTCAATCACCTGTGTGGTCTGGTTGTGTTTGCCCCTCTCTGCACACCATGGAAGCCAAGCATTTTGAATGTTGGAACAAGAGAGGGGATGGAGTTGGTTTGTAATGTGTTTCAGAGCCATGATATAAGTAGCCTTATTTTTAATGGTCATGCATACACTTAATTGTACATATGGAGGGGGAATAAACCATGAAGCTGAGAGTTGTTGTTGCTTTCTTGGCAGGATAGCAGAGCAGGTAAGAAGGTGCAGATGGTCCTCACGAGCAGCAGCCAGGTTAAACTGTCAGGATTGCTGCCAGAACTCATTAAGCTCCCAAGTGCATTTGGTGGGCATAGCATCTTTTCCCTGCCATGGTGTCAGAGGTGCAATGCAGACAGTGATAGCTGTGGGAAGTGTTTTGTTCTGCAAACAGAATCCTCTTCCATTCACTCACTGCAGAATGTGTCTCCTTCATGCCACAGGGGCTGGGATTGATGCAGGGACTTTGCTCAGGTCTCTTGTCCTGCACATGTTATAAGGCTGACTCTGACTTCCCAGGAGGATTGTGTAATCTCCTCACACCCTTTGGGCACAGAGCAGGGAAGAAGAGCAAGGATGCTCTTGAGGATATGAGTAAAGAAGCAGGGTGAAGCCTTGTGGCAGAACTGGGGACAGGTCCTGTCCTGGTTCAGTGCTGGTGCATGTTTCTAGGGGGGCATCTGTGCTCCTTCAAAGGTAGGAGGATGTGGGACACACCACCAGTAGCATCTGGAGAGTCTGTCCTGTGGGGAGAAAAGTGATGCTGAGCTCCAGTGGTTCTCAAATGCTGCATTCTGGTTTTCTTCCATGATTTCTGGTGTGTCAGTGCAGGGGAAAGTGAGGAGAGAAGAGAGCACAGCAGCTCGTGTCCTGCTCAGGAGTGCTACCTGCAGCTCTCCCTTGTATGAGTAACCTGAGTCACTGTGGCAGAAGAAAACAAAATTGGTTCCTTCTGCCTGATGGCAGCTGTCTGACACATCCCACTGAGCATAGTTTGATTTCCATTTTGCTGCATTTTAAGAGAATTTGGTGTGGAGTGTCTGTGCTGACATCCTCCCCGGCCAGCCCTCTCCAAAGCAGGCTGATGTGTGTGATGATCCATTACCTTTGCTCTTCCTGCTTCCTCTGCTTTCAGGTGTGGGTCTCCCCCAGCCTCTGCCTTATTTATCAGTGCCTATTTATTTATTTTGCAAACTGCCCTGGCTGCTGTGGTACCCCAGCCTGCTGGCAGGTGAGCTCATTCCTTCTCTCCCCCCACTTGAAGATCCTCTGTTTTTTAAATTGAAATTGCTCTGACAAAGCTAAGATCTTTAAAACAGAAGAAAAAAAACATCTATTTTGAATGCTGTAAGGTTCAAACTCCTTGAATTGAACAGGGAAGATGTTTAACACTGGCTGCCTTTATTTTTTCAGTTTTCATTCTGTTTCAATCAAGATAAAATGCAAATTTGGTGTCTGGCCCTAATTAGAAACACAGCAGCTCATAAACACAAGTTGATGGCAATTTTTTGCCTCTGTCTCTTTGTCACAAGAGGTAATGCTCCTTATTTTAATCCCCTTAATTTTCTTGCCTTCAGGTAACTCTTCACAGTTGACAAATTAAGTCACATATAATTACTGTAATTTTGTTTGGTTTTTTTTAAACAGCATGTGGTCAATATTTTTTTTAATTAGTCACCAATTCAGCAAATGGTTCCTGTCAGGTTTTCAGCTTTTTTAGAGTTGGGGGGTGATTGACTTTGGGAGGGATGTGCAGAGGTCTTTGGTCCAACCCCCTGTGCAGAGCAGAGCTTACTCCAAGCTGGATGAAGTGATTCAGGGCCTGGAAATGTTCTCAACCAAGATATTCTCAACCAACTCAACCAAGCAAGGATTGAAGATTCCCAAGTCCCTCTGGAAAACCTGTTCCAGCACTTAACCACTCTCTCTGTGGAAATTAATTGCAGATGGTGGGCACTTGGGGTCTTTATTCTCACTTTCTTCTTTTGAAAAAAACAGGTTACAAAGTGGTAACAACTGGAAGCTGCCCCAAAATGGTCTTGCCTCCAGCTCTCATGTCCTTGTAAGAGGTGTTAGGTGAGTCAGATTTTTTGAGAAAGAGAATTTAAAACCTTTCTTGGCCAGCCAGCATCTTCAATTAACTTTAAAGCATTTAACAGAAGTGTAGGAGGAACATGCCTCGGTGCTTACAAAATTCAGTGCTGGAGGGAATTGAAAATGATGGTCAATGGGAAATGTAAATTAATATCAATATGTCAGGGCTCTCCTGCAGTGAGTGTGGCCAGCTGCTAATGCCAGTGTTCCACCCCAGTGCTGAGCCCTGTTTGTTTAGGGTAATTTTGTTTAACTATGAAAGGTCATAATGACATCAGCAGATAATTGAGAAGGCAAATTAACTCCTTTCCAGCTGAAAAGTCCTCTTTCCTTTCTCACTGCTTTTCTGGAGGCCAGAAGTACTCAGCAAGGACCTGCAGCAGTCCAGGGGTGGGTAAGTGGAGTGTTCACTGTGGAGAGCTCTGTCAGCAGCTCCTGGTGTCCTGGCAGGCAGAGGGGTGATGGCATCCTGCCTCCTGCCAGCCTGCACCACTGCCTGCAGAGGTTCTCCTTGAGCCCAGCCTCATGGGATGCTCCTCACCTGATCTCAGAGGGGTTTTCCTTCCTCTCAGCAGTGTGGAGACCACGTCCTGCCCTTGTTAATGGAATATCTGTACAGGTCAGGGAGTGTCACCTACCTTAAATGCTGGGCATCTGAGAGGTTTGGCCGGTGAGAAAATAAGCTTGAGACCATGGGATCCACAAATAAGAGCAGCATCAGTGGCACAAAGACCAGAGCCCACATCTGTCTCCTGGAGAAGCACCTGTACACCAGTCCCCCTCCAGCATTCTAGTAACCATCACCACATAGCTTGCTTTAATTTTGCTTTCAGAGTGGACTGCAAATTCTTGAAGTGATGATCATCTCATTTCTGTTCAGTTACAAGGCAGTATTTAGGTATGTTAAGTCTTTAAATTCTTCTTAATTTAAAAATGGTTAGTTGGGTTAAAGCAAGATTAATTCTCTGCTCTGTGTGTTAACCAGCCATTTGAATTAAGTAGGTCTTGCCAAGAAGCTGTTTAAAATCTCTCCATCTTAGCTTTCACATGTTAAATCTGGCTCTGGCTGATGGCTGGTCATTGTTACTCAGCACAGGCAGGACAACAATTTGCCCTCCAACATCAAGCAGCAGGGAAAATTTCCTAGGAGGGGAAAGAAAGTGATGCTTTTTTGACATCTCTTAGAAATAAATAGTGAGAAAGAAAACTAGTATGAACTTTCCTGACCAGTGTGCTGGGGATAGGCAGAAGGTGGTTCCACCTCTCCCAGACCACAGCATCTCCCAGGGCTCCCTGCATCATGAACATTTCAGGTGAAGGAGGGCTCCACATGCACATCACAGCCTCTCATCTGCCTGGAATATGAAGTCTGCAGTGTGCCTGCTGCCATCAGTGGGCTGTGCTGGAAAATAGCTCATCAGGGAGTGAGGGGACAAAGCCAATCTCATCTGATAGCTGCTTGCCTAAAACCTCTGATCCATGCAGAGAGAGACAGGTTTTATTCATCTCTCAGTTCTGCCTTCTCCAGTGTCTCCCAAATCTGTTCAGGGAGTTGTAATACCTCAGTGCTCTTGTTTGACTCCCAAAATTTGTGGGTGGAGACTTGCATGAATAGCAGAGGAGTGTGAATGCTATGAACATCTCTAACACCATCATCCTCCCTGAAATCCCTGAAATCCTTCCAGTGCCTCCAGCCATCTGAGAACTGGGGAGTGTGACCATGTTCACAGGAGTCTGAGGATGAGGGAAGAGATGAGGATCTGACTCCATGTTTCAAAAGGCTGATTTATTATTTCATGATATATATTACATTAAAACTATACTAAAAGAATAGAAGAAAGGATTTCATCAGAAGGCTGGCTAAGAATAGAATAGGAAAGAATGATAACAAAGGTTTGTGGCTAGGACTCACTGTCGGAGCCAGCTGACTGTGATTGGCCATTAATTACAAACAAACCAACATGGGCCAATCACAGATGCACCTGTTGCATTCCACAGCAGCAGATAACCATTGTTTACATTTTGTTCCTCTCAGCTTCTCAGGAGGAAAAATCCTAAAGAAAGGATTTTTCATGAAAAGATGTCTGTGACAGTGGAGCACACTGTCTCAGATAATAATTTGGGAAGATAAGAATTTGGGAAATAATTTTGGAGGTAAAGGCTGTCTTTAGGAGGCTTGAGTAATAGCACATGATAGCTGAAACTGAGCCAGCAGCATGACTCCCAAACCCACAAGCACTGATGTGCCCTTGCAGCCCCAGGAGCTTTTAATCCATGAATTAGAAGTGTTTGTTTCAGGATTAACTCATCACAACCCCCTGAGCATCAGGAGCCTCCCAGAGAGGGCCCCCCAGCACAGTGTGCAGGGAGCCACAGGCACAGTGCTGCAATGGCCTGAGCCATGGAGGGGTGAGGGCAGTGCAACCTGTGTGTCCCTTTGTCCATCCCACAGTGACCACGAGGGATGAGCAGCTCATGCTGCAGGATCCCAGCAGCTCTCTCCAGGGATGGGAACATGATCAGCAGCTCTGAATTTGTCCTTAGGGGACTTATTTCAACAAGTTTGTCTTGATTACAGTGCTTAATCTGACTTGTCAAGATCTCCATAAGACCATTTAGGTTGTTTAAGAGGGAAAATACACTCCTTTTATCCCCTCAGACCTGAGCAGGAGCTGCTCTGGAGCCACCAGGGCAGCTGCTCCTGTCCCATTGCCAGGGTCCTGCCTCCAGGGATGAGCCCTCACACCCCCAGCACGGTGCCAGGGGTCAGCTCCCATTTTGCATATTTGAGTCATTACTCAGGGCACTTCCAGACTGACTGGAAGCCCTGATGTCTTCTGTATTCCCATTCATCTGGGAAGTTGGTTTCTCCTCAGTCATAACTCCATTTTCAGCCAGGGATCTATTTGAAGACACAGATGGATTGTGTCTTCAGATGGATCCCTGGCTGAAAATGAGGATTTTTTTTAAGTGAGGATTTAGATTATTTGGATTTTGACTTAAGTTCTTTGGCTACTTCTGCTGAAGCAGCATAAGGAGGTTTGCCATAAACTACAGACACATTGTTTAATAGTTACAAAAACAATTATCAAGAGCCAGTGGCTCTTTCCGGGTCCTGTGGTGACCAAAAATCATCCTGAAGCTGGCATTGATCTGCAGAGCAGCCAGACCGTGCCTGACTGGGGCAGGGGGTGCTGAGGGGAAGGGAAGGGGGGCTGACCCCTCAAAGTCAGCAGAGCATCACGCTCCAGTGGCACCAGGCTGGGCTGGAATGGGCCAAAGCCCAGCAGACCGTGATGGCACAGCCCCAGGGAGGGCTCTGAGTCCTGGGGGGGACAGGGGACAGCCCTCCCTGGGGCTCTGGGGATGGCAGGGGAGGAGGAGAGCTGGTTTCCAAGCTCTTGGAATGGGATGAGCAATGATGGGTTTGTGTTTCTAGCAAAGGGCGGTGCAGCCAGGGAGAGCTCAGAGCACCACATCTGTTTTGTGAGATCTTAGGAAGCAGCTTCTGTCTGGTGCTAGTGGAGAAGACATCCCTGCATGCCCCAGACAGGAGAGGAGAGGATGGCATCGATTACAACCTGTCCCCACCCACTGCTTTCCTCCTGTTCAGTTTTTTTCCCTGTAGGAGATTAATGGGAACTCTTTGTCTTCTAACATGACTGTACCTTATGAATTCCCTGTCTTGTCCTCATCCTTTAAATTATCCACATAATAAAATATGTATTCAGTGATTCCAGGTCATAATTTGATCTGCTTAGGGAAGAAAAGGAATGATAGAGAAGGGTTGCCAGCATGCTCTGCTCTCCTCCATTTATCTTTATTTATCTTCTTTTTTTCCTAACAACTTGTGTGCAGCCAAGTGATGGAAATTCCAGTTCCTGTGTGCTGGTTCCTTGCAGGACAAGCATCCCCCTGGTGCCCCCCAGCTGGGCAGGACCCACTGAGAAGCTGGTAAAGGAGCTGTTTGGGGTGGTGACCCATCCCAAATAAATGGATTTTGGCATTTTTAAATCCTAAAATTTGGGGTGATGACTCCTGCCTTGCCTTCACTGCTTCTGGGATCAGTTTTATCCAAACTGTAAAGTGGTAAAACCTTTCCTCCATGCCAACCCCACGTGTGCTGGTTCCTGGAGGAAAGTGGGTGTGCAGGAGTGAGCCTGGAGAGGCACATGGAGCACTGGGGATGTGCCCAAACTGCTGGCAAAGGCACAATGGCATGGCTTCACCCCAAGGCAGAGACATGGGGTAAAGGTTCCTTCCTTTGTGCAGCTCTGGAGCTGCCAGAGTTTCATTTTAATACCAGATTAAAAGGTCTGAACATGGGTTTAAATTATTTCACTACATCCCTGTGACATCTAAAAAGCCTCGTGCATGGCAATAGCAGTGCTAAAGGGCATTTCTGCACTTGAAAAAACCCCAGGAATCTGTAATGTCCTGATGTTGCTGAGGTGTGCTGCAATTCCCACCAGAGCTGGGGAGCTGCCTGTGCCCCACAGGCCTGCAAGGAGGAGGAGAAGGAGGAGGGAGAGGGAACCCAGCAGCTCCAGTGCAGGGTGTGCCAGGCATGGAGCACCCCCAGGCTCTCATGTGGAGGAGGTAGGTGACAATTTGGGCTGAGAAGGGGGCTTGTCCTTTCCTGCACAGGGGCAGGGAGGCTGCACCAAAGCAGGGATTGTGCCAAGAGCACACAATGCTTGTTTGCAAACAGAAATCAGGATTTTAAATCCTTGCATTTAGCCAGGGACTAACATCTCCTGTGTATCCATTTCCCCCATGGCTCTTTTCAAAGCTGTTTTTCTGCCTGGGGGCTGCAGAGCCTCTTCTGGTGGGATGCAAACCCACAGGGTTCAATGGTAGGGGTGGGGAGGTGTCAGCACTGCCTCTTGGGAGGCAGGAATTTGGGTGAAAGCTTCCAAAAGAAGGCTTCAAGGAGCTTCAGCACCACTTGTTTTGAGCCCACAGGGCTGTTTGTCTCTTGCCTGTGCTTTTAAGGGCTGTTTTTGTTGCTGATAGAGGTGGTCTGCATGTCTGGCACTGCTGGTGGGTGAGAAAGTAAAGGCTCATCACAGGGATGATGCTTTAATGATGATGAAGTGTTACCCTGACCCCAAACAGGCAAAGAGGGACAAAAGCCAGATTGGAGCTGCCTGCCATGGGGCTCCAGGCATTTCTGAGCATCTAAGGCCTTGCTGCTGCACCTTCTGCTGTGGGCAGTGGGACAGAGGGGGAAGAAAACAGTGAAGACAATGCCACAAAGCTCTCAGAGTTTTAGAAAGCTGGGGACTGTTGTGCTTTGCCTATTGTACATGTGTCTGGGCTTAGATAAACCCTCTTTTTGGCTTAGCTCTGAGAGAAGGGGGGATTTTCAGCTTGCTTTGCATGGAAGAACCTCAGTTTACCAAAGGAAGGAGATGCTCTATCCAATGTCTGCTCTCAGTTCCTGCCTGCAGCCTGTCTCCATCCTGCTGAGCCAAGCAAGCCACTGGTGGCTTCCCAACCAATGTTTTGAGGCTGGGGGTGGCAGCCCCATGGCAGAGCCACCAGGGGCAATCTCTGGGAATTGCCACAGCTCCCTCTGGGCTCCGAGAGGGACCCTCAGGAGAGAGAGCCCCTGCAGGGTGACAGCCCTGTCTCCACTCTCCATGGCTCCAGCCATCTCACACACAATGGAGAGGTGGTTGGGAGTGTGTCTGAGCACAGGCTGGCAACAAAACAACTGTTAAATGCAGGGAGACACAGCTGATGCTGGGGAGGAGCAGAGAAATAGCTGCCAGCAGCAGCCTGGAACCCAAGGATGGGGCAGGGCTCTGCACCCACTAACCCCAATCTCACTGATGCCCCATGGGTGTCTGTCTTCTCCTGGGCATGCTCAAGGAGGGGCTGGAGACAGAGAAAGGTGGGGACAAGACCAACACTTAATGCCAGCAGCTGCCACATCCTTGTGCCCTCAAAGTTCAATGTGTCTCCATGCTCTCAGCATCAAAGCTGGGCCTGTCCTTAACATGCAAAATCAAGGAATCCATCTGGTTTCTTGTGTTCTCCTGGTGATCCCTGAGCACAGGTCTGTGGGATGTTTGCTGAAAAGCCTCCTCTCCTAATGGTGTTATATATACAGGGATGTTGGCTAAACACACCTGCTGCAGCAGCTGGGCCTCACATCAATGCTGATATCAATATAAATATTGATATTTATTCACATGTAAAACACTGGAAACTGCTTGACAAACTTCCCCTGGCTGCACAGCAAAGGTGTTTGCTTCTGCCCACAAGGCCAAAGCTGGACACAGCCTCAGCACAGGCTGGAGCTGCCAGCACCTCACCCACCTGAGCTTGCCTGCATTTCCCACCGCTGCAGCATCTCCAGCTCTTTGGAAACAAAACCTGCACTGAAGGAGCTCTTTGCAGTGCACTGGGGAGTGCCTTTCCCAGCCCATCCCCAGGAGGGTTGAAGCCCTGGGGGTAAGCACTAACACAGCACCTGAGCTGCCTTGCCATCAAGCTCACATCTGTTTTTGTGGGACAGTTTTTTGGCTCTCTTGCCATTCTCTACACCCTTGCCAGTGCTCACATTCTATGACAGCAGATAATCTGGAGGCTTTGATTGAAGGGTTTATTGCTCTCGTGATCACAGTCAAACGCTTTTTAATATCTCTTTGGTTTACAGTGTGCTGCTCCCTCTTACTGCAGCCCCTGTGTATCCTGCAAGCTCCTGCTGCCAGCCCCCCATGGCCCCTTACTCTGAGCATCCTGTCAGGGCCCTGAGCACCCATCCAGGGCTCCAAGTATCTCCCTAGATCTCCAAACTTCCACCCTAGAAATTCAAGAATCCACCCAGAGCCCTAAGAACCTCCCCCCACCATAACGCAAACCTACCCGAGGTCCCCAAATATCTCCACAGCCTTGAGCATCACCCCTATGGGGTTCAGAGGGGCTGCAGTGCCTGCTCCCCAAATCTACCTGAGATGCCCAAATATCTCCACAGCCTTGAACATGCCCTCCATGAGGTTCCAAGGGGCTGCAGTGCCTGGTCCCCAGATCTGCGCAAGGTCCCCAAATATCTCCACAGCCTTGAGCATCCTCCCCACAGGTTCCAAAGGGCTGCAGTGCCTGGGATGCTGCCATGCCCAGACCAAGCCTGCCGGGACTGTTCAGCCTTCCCGAGGGGAAGGCGGTGCCTGTCCTTGTCTATAATTGAAATAGATGGAATCAGGACGGATCAACATCTAATTCCTCGCCTGGGTGAGTGGAGACATATGTTTAATTTTCTGGTGATTGGGGCTGGGAGCCGCGCTGGTTCCTGTGTGTGCAGGGGAGGGAGGATGGCGCTGCCGGGGCCGGCCCCACACAGGAGCTGCTCCTCGGGGCTGTGCTCCCCAGCGTCCCTCCCAGAAGGAATCAAAGCCATCTCCCAAACTTTTTCTGCAGAATTCCCATTGCCACGCACCTCCAGGGAAGCAGCAAGGATGGTAAAGCTCAGGGAAGTGGGCGGGTGCTGGCTGCAGAGCTGTTTGCACACAAGTTTTTTTTGAGAGAGGAGCAGCAGGAGGGGAGGGATGGGAACAGCAGCGTTTCACTGCTGGGTATCACCCCCAAGACTGCACAGGGAAGAGATCCTGGGGCTTTCAGGCCAGCTCAGAAGGTCTCATTCACTGGAGGGTGCTTTTGCTGTCACTGGAGTGATGGAAACCCCTGAGACTCAATCCCCACTGGCACCAGCAAGGCAGGCTTGTGGAACATGAGGGGGCCTGTGCTGTGTGGGTGATTATTGCCCAGAGTCCCAAAGTGAGCATGAGCAAAACAGAGAGAAAAGGGATTTGAAATGATCTCCCAAATAATTTTTATAAATTAAAGTCTCTAGTTCTTCCCAGCATGGCCCCCAGGGACCCCTTCAGACCATCCCTGCCTCCTGCAAGCCACAGGCTCTTTCCTCCAGAGACCATTCCATGGAAAACTTCTTGTATTGGCCACAAAACAAGCTGGTGTCCCATTTTGGGTAGCACTTTGCTCTGAAGTACATGTAAGAGCAAGGGGTTTTGTCTATCTCTCCTCAGCATCACTAAGGTTTCATTAAGGACCCTAAAAGAGGGTCCAAACACAGCTTTGGGCTCTGCTTGACCCTGCTTTTCCCTTGCAAAAAGGAATAACCTTCACAGGAATTGGAGCACATGGGTTTCACAGCCAGGCACCTGCTCTGAGGGACTTGACTGAGAAACTCCTTAGTGCATGGTGACACTCCAAACAGGTGAGTTTGGGGACATTGCCCTTGACTTTGACTTGCAGGCTCATTGTTATGGCTGGACAGTGACTCCTCCAGCTGGAGAAAGCCAGGAGGGCCTGATCAGCAATTCCAACTTACATGTGGCTTCTTGGGCTTTTTTCCATCAGTGTGATCCAAGGAATGTGATTTTGGTCATGCTGGTACATCTGTAGAGCCAAAGCTGAAATATCTCATTTCTAACTTTTGCATGATAGTGATGCCTTAGGCTTTAGCTTTTATATTTTTCAGATTCTGTGCTGCTTTAGTGTGTAGCTCTGAGCTTCATATGAGGGGATGGTGAGCTCTGTGCACAGAGCAGGGAGACAAAACAATTCCTGCTCTAGCGGGGGACCAAGGACAAATGATCCAAATCTCAGGCCCAAGAGCACAAACAATGTGAGCTGAAGAGAGAAAAACAAGAAGGATGGGACTTAATAACCTAAAGCTATTAGACAATTAACTCCAATACACAACTGACAATTAATTAAAGCTATTAGACAATTAATTCCAATATGTAAATGGCCCAGAACTTATAAAAGTGTGAGACCCTGTGACCAGGTGTCCATTTTGTGACCATTTTGGTTCATCTTGGGTGCAGCCCTGGCTGGGCTCTTGTGCTCCCCAAGGTGGATCCATTGAGGTCTTTTGATAAATCCCTCTTTTATTCTTTAACTCTGTTCTAGGTCAGCCTTGACAAGGCATCAATAGTGTGCAAAGTTGTCTCCCAGCTCCCTGGTGGCACTCAGGGTGTAGCTCAGCCAGGTTTAGTTCTCTCCTGTGTCTGAGCCCATCCCCAAATCCCTGCTGGCTCCCTCAGGGTGGGTTTCACTCTGTGCAGGATGCCTGTGGGAAGGACTCCCCACACATCCAAGTGTGCAGAGCTGAACAGCTCATCACTTACCTACAGAGCTGAACAGCTCATCACTATTAATGGCCTTTACACCTCTCATTGAGCTTCCCTTTTATGGAGGTAGGAGGTAAATTAGGTAATTTACCCAAAGCAATGTGGGGAAATTGGGACATGAAATTGTACCTGAGGAGTCATGGACCATTTAGGACCACCTTATAGCTGTGACTGAAAAAGATCTGTTTTAACATACCAGGACACAGTCTCCAACCTGAGGAAGCAGCTTGCCAAGAAACCTATCCAAGTTTTGTGCAGAATTAGGTGGAATTGCTCTTCTCAACTTCGGTTCACCAGCTCAGCTGTGAAAAAATACTTTCTACTGTCAACAGTGCTATTCATTGTTGAGCAAAAAGCTTTTGGAGGCTCATTGCTTTCAATATTCAGGTAGGTTATGATGCTAAAAGGAATTAGAGTGCTCCAAATATGCTGTGGCTACCTGCTCCCTCCTCCCCAGGCAGCTCTGTTCCCCAGTCATGTACAATGGATACCCCAACCTCCCAGCTGGGTAACAACCTTCCCCCAATAATATTAATTAACCTTTGGGGGGCTGGGGGGTGTCAGAACCCAGAGTTTTGGGTAATACCCACACCTGTTCTGTAGTATTACAGGATTCCAGAATGTTTAGGTTGGAAGGGGGTTTAAAGACCATCTCATTCCACCCCAGAAGACCAGGCTGCTCCAAGCTCCATCCAGCCTGGCCTTGGACACTTCCAGGGATGGGGCAGGCAAAGCCTCTCTGAACAACCTGTGCAGGACCTCAGTTCTCTCACAGGGAAGAATTTCTTCCTAATATCCTATCTATATCCAAATATCTCATATTCCTCCATCTCCTGTCACTCCATCCCCTGTCCAGAGCCCTGTCTTTGGAGCCCCTACAGGCACTGGAAGGGGGTCTAAGCTCTCCCTGGATCTTCTCCAGGCTGACCAAGGCCAGCTCTGCCAACCTTCCCTCACAGCAGAGCTATCCCAGCCCCCTGACCACTCCTGTGCCTGGATTTGCACCCAGACCCCCGCAAGGCTGAGAGGTCAAACTCAGTTGGCTCTCACTTTGTTTGCACCCAATTTTACCCCCTTCCCCCTCTCCTCTGTCCCTCCCGTTCTGTCCCGCTGCCCCGGAGCCGTGTCCGGGGACCCCGCCTGCCGTGCCCCTCACACCCTCCTGTTTTCTAAGGCAAACAGGAGGAAGAGGATGGCTACCAGAAAAAGCGGATTGAGAAGGGGAGTCGAGCAGATACATCCCAGGGGGTCGAACTCGCATTCGTATGGGGATAGTTTTTCTGAGTCGGGGGTTATTTGGGCGAGTCAAAAGTTCAGTGCAGTTAGGAGGATGCTTAGGGTGAGTGATAGGGCCAGTGTGAATAGGATTATGTTTATTACTCTTCTCTGGGTTTAAACCAGATTCTAAGGATTGGAAGTCGATTGTAATTAATACACTAGAAGAGCAAGATCCTCTATAAGTAGGGGGTGCGGGGGCCCGGCGGCGGTGGGAGGGCTGCGGCGGCGGTGCCGCCCGGCTGCGCGGGTGGGATTTTCCTGCTGCCGCCTCTCTCTGCCCGCTAGGCGGCTGCGGGCGTGCGGGAGAGCCCGGAGCGGGGAGCGAGAGCAGGGGAGAGCCAGGAAAAAAAACGGGGGGCGGGGGGGGGGGGGAACCGAGCTGCTGAAATTTAAGGAGAGGACGGAGCGGCAGCGAGGCAGTGCCGGGGTCGCTGCTCTCGGCCGCAGCAGGCACAGGGGCTGCGGTGCCAGCGAGGGCGCCAGGCCGAGCCCGGGCACCCGCGGAGCGGGGCCGCCCCACGAGCATCCCGGCGGCAGCAGCAGGAGCGGCCCGGCTCGGCCCGGCCCGGCCCGGTGAGTGTGCTCAGCACCGCGGACAGCTCCGCGCCCCGCGCTCCGACTTCGCGTTCCGGGCTCGGAGCTCCGCGCTCCGGGCTTCGTGCCCCGGCTCCGCGCTCCGCGGTACCGCGCTCCGCAGGCTGGGCTCCACGCTCCGCGGCGCTGAGCTCCGTGTCACCGCTCCGAGCTCTGTGTCACGGCTGCGAGCTCCGCGCTCCGGGCTCCGTGTCACCGCTCCGAGCTCCGAGCTCCGCGCCGCTCTGCCCCGCGCTCCGCGGGCACAGCTCACAGCGCTCCGCGGGCACAGCTCACAGCGCTCCGCGGGCACAGCTCGATGCCCCAGCCGTGCCCGGCGCCGGCTGCCCGCGCTCTCTGCTGTGTGTGCTGCCCCTCTCTCTCCAGCCCAGCGGAGTTGAGCGCGGAGGAAGCGGCGGAGGGAAGGAGGGAGCCGCGATTGCCGCGCCGCGGGGTCTGCCCGGCCCGGCCGCGGGCGAGGGGAGAGGGGGTCTGTTGGTTGTTTTTGGGGGGTGGTAAAGGCTGCCTGCACTTTGTGCAAGTTCCTTTTGTGGCTGGAATGAGATGGAAGAAATTTGGCTCTCGGCACCTGCGTCACACGGAGACAGTTCGTGGGGGGAGGAGGCTCCTTGCTGCATCCTTGCAGGCAGCGCTGGGGGCTCATTCACACCCTGTCCCCGCCAAAGCCGGGCTCCATCTCTCCTTCCCAGCCCGCTGCCTCCCTTCTGCCCACGACTCCCCCTCCCCGCGGGGCAGCAGCAGCCCCAACTCCGGGAGCTGGGAACGAACCCGAGCAGCCTCTCCATCCCTGCTTCCCTGGATGCTGTCGGCGAACGCGAAACCCACCCAGGCTCTGCCGAGCCTTAGCCGCCGCTTTCTGCTTCAATTCACCAAAGTTTGAACGCGGTTTTTGCCTGCTCAAGCAGCAAGGCTGCCTTTCCGTAGGAGAGCTGAGCCCTGGAAGAGGGGAGAGCTTTGGGCTGGAGGATGCTGCTCCCTAAACCTGAGCACTGGTGCGACTTTCAAAGGCAGGGAGCGGAGCCTGCTTGGCCAGGTCACGGCTGGCGGAGGGGTGGATGGAGCACCTGGAGGAGGAAGGGACGCCGAGGGCGCGTCTGAGGAACGCATTAATTAGGCGAGCTTCATTAGCAGTCACCTGCTGTGGCTTCTGACAGAATCCATCCAGCCGGAGAGGCGGAGAAGGCTGAGCCCAGTGCGGGGATCCTTCCTGGAGCGGCAGGGGGCTCGATGGAAGGGAAGCATCCCTGTGTCCTGCCGTCCTGGCTGGAAATGGGCTGCACCTCGCCTCTTTAAGCTCCTGCCTGTGTTTGGGCTGGGCAGCTGAGAGCAGACATCTCCCATCAAGGAAGGGTCACATTTGGCCATTGGTTTCTGCATCCCTGAGGGACGTGTGTCTGCAGGCGGGGAAACTGAGGAATGGGCAAGAGGAGGAGGCTTGGCAGGCAGGCACGAGGCTCGGAGGGGCTTTACCTGCACCCTCAGTGGAGCATGAGGGGTTTCTCTGAATCTCAGGTGCTCTCAGCAATGAGCCACAAATGCCTGGGTTTGTACAAGGCTGGGTGGGGGAGAGGGGCCCCGGAGCACTGCCAGTCCCACCGGGTCCTTCTCCCCGTGATGTCTGCCTGGGAGCTGGGCTTCTCCTGCAGGGCTGGATCCATCTCTAGGACCACAGAGCCAGGAAAAGCCCTGCTGGCCGCTGGGGCTCGTGGTGCTGGTGCTGGGTTTGGCTGCGAGGCCTGGCAAACAAGGATGAAGAGGCAGCTTGTTTCTGGGCTGAGACTGAGGTTTCCCCTGGGTTCAGGGAGTGAGGGAAAGGCTGGGCTCCCATGTTTGTGGGGCTGTTTGTGGGGTGCAGAGCCCTGCTCTGCCCTGCCCTGCACCCCAAAGCTGCTCCCAGCACTCGTCAGGTGGATTTGAGCATCAGCAAGGTGAAGCTGCAGGGACAGTTTGTCACCGTGGATCTCGTGCTGTTCTCCGGATGGTGGTGCTCCAAGCTCCCCAATCCCCCTAAACCAGCTCAAAACTGTGTTGAGAAGTGGGAACCAATCCTATGGGAGCCTGACAGAGCTGCAGCTCTGACTGCTTCACCCACAGCTCCTGGGGGGTAACAGGCACCCAAACCTGCTGGGCTTTGGGGGGGTTCATCTCCTGCCCTGGACAGGGTGTTTGTGGGGTTCCCAGACTCTCCTTGCTGCTGTTCATCTTGTCAGAGCCCTCAGCAAATGCACTAAAACCAAAGAAAAAGGCTAATTAACAAGTACAAGCATGTAGGGTGTAAAGGAGATGTTTAACCTTATTATATAAACAAACATAAAGGAGACATAAATTAGGCAGGGGAAGAAGTCAATTCATTGATGGAACTGCCCAGGCAGAAGAGATAAAGGCAGCAGGAGGCAGCTGAGGGACAGGGACAGAGCCTGGAATCCTCTCTGCTGTTAATTGTGCCACTAATGAGAAACAAAATGTCAATGGGGTTAGATCCTGCTCAATCCCTAAGGTGGTCCCACAGCCAGGGTCAAAACCCCAGTGAGGGTAAATCTGGGCCTGTTGGGTGCTCCAAGCTGTTGGGCTCTGTTCTCTCAGCCCAGTTTCTGGCTGGGGTCACTGGGAGGTGGCTGCTGAGTGCCATGGCTGTAACTACCAATATTAAAATCTGACCACTCATTGGTTTGATCACAGCATCTCAGAAAACCTACTTCTTCTCAAACCACCAGTGCTAGGAGCTCAGGCTCTCTGCACCCCCTGTTTGACAGCACCATTGGTTCCTGCTCTCCCCCCACCCACCCCACTGCTCCAGAAATAAAATAAATCAGAAGGGATGGGGATAGGAAATTCAAAACCAAAATAGGAAACAGAGGGCAGGTTCAGCAAGTGTCATTTGTCTGTGTCTTGTTCTGGAAGGGGTTTTCCCCTCATCAGTCTCCTATCCCACAGGGCAGGTCCAGTCTGCCTTACAGATGTGCCTGAAATGAGCCCTGGGATGCCCAGCACCATCTCAGCTGACTCTCAGTCCAGGATTTTCCCTGTTGGCTGCCACAGCCCCAAGGGAGGTGCTTCAGCTGGGTTCCATGGGCACTGAGAGGGCATCTCCCCTCCATCACCCCTGCCTCACCTAGCCAAAGGAATGTCACTGAGCAGTATTTCCCATTGGGAAACAGTCAAAGGAACAACCTTCTTGGCAAACTCTCAGCACCAACCATCCCACCCTCAGGCTGAGACCCCTCTCCTCCTGTGCCTTCCTATTTCCCCCAGCTTGTTGTCTTCATCCCAGAGCCCAGTTTAATTTTCCCTTTATAATTAGCCATCACAATTTCTCCCAGCAGCTCCTTGATGAGCCCCAGGTAATTGTTTGGTTCTTTCCCTCTTCCCCCCCTCTTTTATTTTCCTTGCTACTTTTAAATGTCAAAGCCTGGTATTTCCATAATTCCCATGCCCAGGGCAGGAACCTTGGCAAGGTGCTGGCAGCAAAGCTGAATCCTGGCTTCCAGCAGCTGCCTTCAGTAAAACACAGTGCTGCCTTTAACCAGCCACCATGGAGAGCTTGTCCTGCTGGCACATCTGGGATGGCAGAGGTTGGGAGACGATGAGCAGGTGGGGGATCAGAGCTGTGGGATGGCACATGTTCCATCTCCTCCTTCTCCTCTGTGGGGTATCAGAGCTGTGGGATGTCCCATCTCCTCCTCCTCCTCTGTGGGGTTTGATGCTCTGGGAGTGGTCACTGCCAGATATACTGGTGGAAAGCTAAATCCTCCCCTCATGCTCCCTGGGGTGGCTGGGGCTTAGGAAGGGGTCTGGATTCCCCCAAAATCATCAGAAGAAGGTTCCTGCTGAGGTCCCTTTCCTAGGAGGTCTGGTAAGCAGAGATCTTCATCCAGACATTGTCCTGCTGAGCTGTTTGGGTTTGTGGGCAGCTTAACCCAGGACATGCTAGAAACCATCCCAGCTACAACCTCCCCAGCCTCCCTGCCTCTCCCTTCCCTCTCTCTCTCTCTCTCAGCTTTATTGCTAAATTAACCCTTTTGGGAGGGATTTCTGCTCCCCACCTCTTTCCTCAAGGTGCATGGAGCTCCAGCAGGTCACCATGGGGAAGATCAGACCTGGAGCCTGTTGCCAGCCTGTGGTGGTGTGGATCATTGCTAGAGAAATTAGCCAGGAGTGTTCAACTGGCACCTGGGTTGATGTGGGATGTTCCTTTGGGCCAGCCAGAACTCCCTGTCCTGTTGGAACCACAAATCCCACACACTTTGGGGAAATGAGATGCTTGTAGCTGCTCCACGTGTAGGAAATGGTAATGGCTGCTCTCCTGAAGGATGGTTTGGCAGAGGTGAGGGATTTGCTCTCTCCTTCCCCTCCACTCATGAGAGCCATCACAGGAGGGAGAAATCAATTCAGCTCTCTGTCCTTCATCCCCAGGGCAGCTCCCTGCTCTTTCCCCACTCCTTTGGGGAGAATGTCCCCCTTGAGGGCACACGGGGCTGGAGGCTGGGGTGCAGCTGGAGGGGCCTGGCAGCAGAACTGCTCCCCTGGGTGCTGATATCCCTCTGAAGTGCAGAAATCCCCCCAGGTGGAAGGAAAAAGCCTTGCCTTGGCCTCCTGGCATCCTGGGAGCCAGTGTGGCCATGTCCCAGGGGAAAGCTGCTCTGTTTGCCTCAGCTGGAGCTGCTGTCATTGCTGTGCGTGGCCTGGCTGCCTGGGTTGGGGCGTTGATTGCCCACTCAATACTGGTGCATTTGGGCTGCTGGTGGAGGGAGGAGGCCCTGGGGGGCAGCTGTGCCCACCAAGCCAGCATGGGAAGGGCTGGGCTTGGCTCTCCTCTCATGGCTAGCACGGGAGGTGACCCTGAGCCCTGCCACACCATGCTGGAGCAGGATGGAGGAGCTGCAGCAGGAGCAAGGCATGCCCTGGCTCACACAGAGGTCCTCATGCTGGATCTCCATCCCCATCGTGTTCCCAGAGCTGCATCCCCAGGAAGGAGATATTTCCTAGGGAAACCCTTGAGCCATTCCCTGATGGCTCCTTGGTTTTGGCTGAAATCACGTTAGCCAGCAGAAATCACCAAAAACGGGGAATCCTGAAGTGCGATGTTTATTTTCCTCCCTTTTTTTTTTTTTTTTTTTTTTTTTTTTTTTTTTTTTGGGTGGATGAGTCTCTAATCCCCGTGGGGTTTTGCAGCCTCGCTTGGCTGATCAGCACAGTCAGGAACAGGTCCTGTCGATGGATGGAGCCCATCGTGTCCCTGCTGGATAACCGGGGACGAGCAGGGAGCATCGCCCGGGGCGGCTCTGGCTGCTCCCACTGCGGGCGGCTCCGCTCCCTGCGGACAGAGCCTGCCCGGTAATTAACATGCAGATTGATTGGATTCGATCTGCTTGCTGTCCCCTGGGCGAGCCACGGACATGTTTGTCGGGGGGGGATCGGTGTCCTGCCAGCCCCTCACCTAAAGCGCGCTCTGCTCGCAGAGAGGCTTAAAAGAAAATCCCTCTGCAAAGCATCAGCATTAAGCTCGTCTTTAATTACGCAGCTAATTTATTGCGTAGCGCCAGTAACAATGTAAACCAGGCGAACGGCTGCGAGATAGCGCGCCGAGAATTGCCTCGTTTGGTAAATAATTTTAACCTGAGTAATTATTTCCTGCAAGGGGGAGGATGCTGGGAGCACCCTGGGGGCTTTTGTGGCCGCAGGAGGGATGAGCTGGGGGTGTAATTCCTCATTAATTACTGGGTCTGACAGGCGCCCATCACCGCGGGCACCCCAGGACAACCCCGGGCTCCCCGCGAGTGCTTTCAGTGCTGTCCTGGGAAGCCACTGGCAGCACTCCTGGGCACAGGTTGGTTGGTTGGTTAGTTGGTTTTCCTTTGGGTTGTTTCCGGTTTTTATTCTTTTCCTCTCCAATTTTAACCCGTCTGCCTGTCATATTATTAAGGCAGCATCCCCTTTTGCCAGCCGTGCTTAATGAGGACTAATTGCAGTGATAAAGGTGCGGGGCTCTGCTCCTGCTCAGCATCCCTGCTGCCTGACGCTGGAGCCACTGCTGCCCGCACCCTGAACTCCTCCAGCTGCCTCATTTTCTGTAGGAAAGCTGCTTTAGATGGAGCTGCTCCATTTGTGTTTTCCCCCTTGTGCTCCTCTCCAGCTCATCCTGCTCTCCCTCCTCCCCCGGCTCCATCCCCGCTCCATCCCAGCCCTCCCCGGCTCCATCCCAGCCCTCCCCGGCTTTCCCCCTTGCTCTGCCTCTCTCCGAGCCTTTGTTTGCCCCGGGGCTCGGTGTAAAAGCGCCATTGATGCCACTGGGCGCTGATATGAACAGAGTCTCTCTCCGGCTCTCCAGATGGGCACCCCGGCTCAATCCGCGTCCTGTTCTCCACTGGGGAGTGACAATGAACTCGGGCGGCACTGAGAGACGGAGAAAGGGCTGCTCTGTGCTCCGGGAGACAGCCCTGTCCCCGCGGCCAAAATAACTCCACTTGTTTTATTTATCAACTCCGGGGGCACGGGCTGTGAGTGGCATACAGATGTTGCCACAGCTGGCTCTGCCAGCCTGACGTGCCCGGGACCGGTCCCGTGTGGAGCAGGGGATGCTCTGCAGTGTCCGTGCCTCGGCAGCCCCTGGAGGGTGTTCTAAAATAAAACTGAGGGTATTTCCATGGCCAAGGGGGCTCCAGCTCCAATATCCCGACCCTCAGCTGGCCTGGCACCCCAGTGAAGCTCACACAGAGCCTGGGCCAGCTCAGCTTCTGCTCAGCAGCTCCAGAGTTTGCAACAGGGAAGGGAAGTCCTTATTCATGGTGTGTGTGCACACCCAAAATGAAAGGACAGGTGCTGGAAGCTGAAGTGATTTTCTGTTGCTCCCTCCCCTCACTAACGCAGCCTCCCTCCTTCTCTTCCTCCCTCTCTCACTCTCTGCTCTCCCACGAGTGAATTGGATTAGTCACCTTCTTAATTAACTGTGCTGGTGTGAGCTCTATTAGGTATTAAATGTTTGTCACAATCCAATTTCAGAAATCCATCCAGCAGGGCAGGGTTTGGAGGCACTGGGTGGCTGCAGCTCCCACTCTGGGGCTGGAGGAGATTGGGGGGGACTGGGGGTGTAACCCCACCCTCAGCTTCTGGATACCCCACAGGCTTGTTTTGCCCTTGGGAAAGGTCATCCCAGCCCTCTCAGTAGGCACAGACACAAAGCTGGCACCCCAGGAGAGGCAGAGCTGTCCCCACGCAGCCCCAAGCCCCAGAGATGGAAATCAGGCGGGAGCTGGGTGTGAATCCCGGCTGGAGCTGTGCTCCGGGGCCCTGGCAGCAGCACTGGGGCTGAGCTGGGTGAGCCCAGCCCTTTGGGGGATTTGGGCTGCCCTGCTGAGCCCTGCAAGCCTGCAGGATGCTGTGTGGGGAGCTGGCATCAGCATCCCCAGCAGCCAGGGCAGGGCTCCTTTCAATGAGCACCACACTGGCAGTGAATGAGCTTGAGCTGCTGCTGTAGAGCCAGCCCAGCTCCTGAGAATGGGCACAGCTCATCTCCTGCAGCCCCAGCACAGCCCAGGCCCCTCTCTCAGGGCAGGGGTGTCCCAGGCTCCCCAGCTCATCCTGTGCCTCCATCACTGCTCAGCTCTTTCATCTTTGTCTCTCAGACAGCTCCTAATCCATAACAAACTTTCACCTCTCATCTCAGTTCCCTTAATAGCCTCTGCAGAAGGACTTTATTAAAGCCTGGTGGAAGCTCTGAATTCATTACAGCTCCTTATGCTGCACCACACCTGCTTTGCTGCTTCCCTGGGGTCAGGGCTCTGCTGGTTTATGTGGGCCCTAAGGAGCACTTGGGGTTGTTTCTTCCCAGCCCAGATTATTATTTATAATTTTTATGTCTCTGTTAATGATGTCTCATTCATTATTTATTACTTTAATTGAATTTGTTTTCTCCCTGCACTAAATGGTGAGGCTCACTGGCCTCCTGTATGTGTTCTGTCACAGAGGAGATGAAGCACTGACTGGACAGGTGGGCACAGCATCATTTTGCATAGTAAATTCTGTGCTGTTCAGCATTTTGGGTCTAAAAAAAGTCTCTTGAGTGAATCCTGTAGGTACCCAGGGGGTCACACACCTCATTCCTGAAGTCCTGATGGAGGAGACCACCGTGGGGAGCACCACATTTGCAGCAGTGGCAAAACACCTAATCCCTTTAAATTCCTCCTCATCGATTGTGGCTTTAGAGCTGAATCACTCACTCAGAGGCACAGGAGCTCCCCATGGGCGGTGCAGTGACAGCCTGGGGCCCTCCAGCAGCACAGCAGGCTGCTCCTCACTGCTGTCTCTCCCCTGCATCCCTGACTTCCAGCCTGAAATTGGGATGTTTGCCCAGCCCCAGGCAGGAGGAGCGGGATGCAGGGGATGCAGGGGCTGATGGGCTGGGGCACTGCCTTGGGAAGCAGCTGGGAGGGTTTGTCCTCCATGGGGGCAGCCTGGGAGAGGCTTTTACAGGTTCCTCATGTCACACATCACCCTCAGGTGTCACATCCTCCATGCAGCCCTGCCTCCCCTCTGAGGGGGGATGGAGGGCTTTGGGGGTTATTGATTGCCAGAGCAAGGAACCTGCTGCTCTGCTCCGGAGGGCTTTTTCTTCCCAGCAATCAATGGAATTGTGTTTATCATCTGACCTGGACAAGTGTTTCACTGATGCAAACAAAGCTGGGCAGAGGGATGGATGGGGGGAGAGCAGATAAAGAGGGTTGGGAGAGGAGAGGCAGTCATGAGCAGATGAAAAGGGTAGAGATAAGGAGCAGCCCTGCCTTCCCCTGCTCAGGAGAGCAGGAATGGGGTGGGCACCCACCCTGAGCTCTGCAGGGCCCTGTCAGGGGCTGGTGGGCAGGGGCACATCCCTGCCTGCCCAGTGCCATGGATCCATCCAGGCAACTCCTCAGAGAGCACAAAGTTGATTTCCTTAAATTAGCAGGAGAAGGAGTGATGGGGGCAGGTTTCCATAGAAATGGGAGCTGGAACAGGCACTGTGAGCCCTGGTAGGGGTGATGCTCTGCCCTGCCCCTCACTGCCAAAGGAGGGCTTCTCCCTGCAGCTTTCAGTGTATTAATTCAAGTAAAAATTAATCTCCTTGTGATGGAGGTGTTGTTATTCCTGATGCTTTAGTAGATTATTTCTTCTTCCTGCATAGTTTGATTTATGCTGTAAGATCCTCAGGAATGACAAGAGGCAAATGCCCAGCCTCAAAATGTTGGGTTGGCAACGAGAGCAGGCAGTGGGCTTGGAAAAAAGAGCAGTTTCAAATGTCAGGGGAGTTGGTGTGATGAGGATGTGGTTAACAGAGGGCAGCCAGGCCAGCAGGTTAATGTGCCTACCCTTTGCAGAATGAACCTGGGGACATTTAATGACTCTAAAGAGCGAGGGCTGGGGTTTACATCTGCTCTTTAAAAAGCCTGTTAAATCCCAGGCAATCTCTCACTCACCATATCCCAGCCTCAGCCCTTGTATCCTCCTGGGCAGGAGCAGAGCTGCCTTTGACTCCATCCCAGTGTAAGTGCAGGAGAAACCCTCCCGGGGGTTAAAATTAAACTGGGGTGAAAATTCCTGAGGGATCCCATGAGGGCAGAGCAATACCCAGCAGGGAAAAGCCAATTTATAACAGCACTGGTGGGGACACTGTCCCAGCAGCACCAGGAGCACCATGTGGGAGCTGGGGAAGGTGGATGTCCCCACAGAGCTGGGACTGGGACGGCAGCGCAGAGCAGAGCAGAGATGGAGCTGCCGGTGCCCAGGAAGAATGAAGCATTGTGCTGGCTGTGCAGCAGCTGCAGCAGGGATGGAGTGCTGTCCCTGCATCCCGCACATCTGGGCGCTGCTCACCGCTGCCCAGCTCCCTCCTGTGCAGCCTGCCTGGGTGTGAGGGCATTTCAGGGGGAAATCAGCAGCCCGTGGGTGAGCGTCCCTGCATTTGCAAGCCCGGCCCTGCCCCGGGGATGTGCTGTTCTCCCACACCAGCAGGGTTTGGGACAGGGTGATGCTGAGTGCACTCAGGCCAGGCTGCAGAGCATCCCTGCCTTCCTCACCCCTCAGCGCTGGTTTGAGGCCATCCAGCCCTGAGGGCACCCCCAGGCACCCCCATGCTGGGCAAGGATCCCACCCACACCCCAGCAGGACAGAGGGACCCCCCAAAGCACACACAGCCAGTGTTGGCACCCCATCACTCCACATACAGCCTGTGGCACCTGGCCCTGGTGGCTTCTTGATAAATCACTGCCTGGCGTGGGTGGGTTGGTGTGACGGTGTTCACAGGGCTCTCAGGTTGAGGGAAGAGATGAGGATCTGACTCCGTGTTTCAGAAGGCTTGATTTATTATTTTATTATATATATTACATTAAAAGTATACTAAAAGAATAGAAGAAAAGATTTCATCAGAAGGCTGGCTAAGAATAGAAAAAGAAGGAATGATAACAAAGGTTTGTCTGGGCTCTCTGTCTGAGCCAGCTGACTGTGATTGACCATTAATAAAAACAACCAACATGGACCAATCACAGATGCACCTGTTGCATTCCACAGCAGCAGATAATCAATGTTTACATTTTGTTCCTGAGGCCTCTCAGCTTCTCAGGAGGAAAAATCCTAAGGAATGGATTTTCCATAAAAGATGTCTGAGACAGGTTGGCACTGGCAGCTTTAGTTCCCAAGCCTGCAGGAGTTTGGGTCCCACAGCCCCGGGGGCAGGCAGGGCTCTGGTTGAATTTTGGCATCCCCAGCCCATGGGACAGCCCTGCATCATCCCAATGTGGGATCCAGGGTATGGACTGCACATCATCTCTGACCAATCCTGAGGTGTTGCCCCAACCTAGCAAGAAAAAAAAAAAAAAAAAAAGGAAACAAAACAAAAATAAGGCAGCAGGGAGCCCAGGCTGGCTCCTGGAGGTGCAGGGAGCTGGGGCAGGCAGCACATCCCTCTGCTCCTGCTTCTGCCAGGGGCCCTGCAGAGCTGCCCCAGAGGAGCTGCTGAGCTTCAGCCCAGCACGAGCTCCCTTCCTCCTAAAATAAGTGTATTTGGGGGATGCCACAGCACAGAAAGCAGCAGTCTTCATCATTTACCTGTTCAGTGCCAGCACTGGGCTCACATTAAACAGGACTCCAACAGACTTAAATCTCTGGAGTACAAATTGACCCCAAGCTGGGGATGCTTTCTTCAAAATTATTTTCCCTTTCAAGTCCTTTTTGCCCATGAATGTGTGCACCTCTCTACCCAAAGTGGGGGAAAAAAAATCTGTTTTATTTTTAGGGAAAGGCACTGGCTGCAGCCACATCAGTTGCTCTGTGTACCTGGGCCCAGCCATAAATCACAGTCCCAGAGGGAACCTTCCTCCCCAACCCCAGGCAATTAGAATTTGCCTCTCATCCCCCATGTGCCAGAGTCCTTCATCCCCACTAATCTTTTATCCTCTCTTGTTATCCCCTTTGGTGTCTAATCCTCTCTCAAATCCCACTAAGCCGCTGATGTGGCTGTGACCAGACCCAGGGATGAGCCCTGCATCCCAGGCTGGGATGGTTTGGGATGCTTTAGACTCTAACCTGTCACCAGCCAGCCTTATTAGGCTAAAAATGAAACAGGGCTGAAAAATCAGATTTTTGGGGGTATTTCCTCCTGAATCCTGCAGACAGCTGTAGAAATACATTCCTCACTTGGGCCTGATGAAAGTACTCACTCCAGGTGAGAGAGTGCAGCAAATTGCTGGCTTGGGCTCCACACTGAGGGTGACACCCCAATAATATGAGCAGGAAAAGGGAGCTTCTTGCCTTGCTGCATCTCCTGAAGGGCTTTGCAGAGGGGAAAGCTCCCCCTTGGAGCTGTTCTGTCCCAGCCCCGGGTCCAGCATGGCAGTGGCACTGCAAACTGGTGACTCTGCTGGGTACCAGGCTTCCCCTCCATCACCCACAGGAACCTGCATCCTTTCCTCTCCTTTCCCTTTTTTCCTCGTGGTCACTTGGAAATAAACTATTTAATGCAAAGATGGAGGGGGAAAAACGAGGCAGATTCATCCATTCATGATGTATTTGTGGTTTATTTGATATGGAAAGTGTCCCACGATGTCACAGGCAGCAGCGTTACTGCTCCTTACTCGGCCATCACCCGTTAATTACTGTATTTCCATTCCCCGGCCTTCCTCCCTGCACCCCACAGCCTCATCCCTGCTAGGGACATTGTGATTGCCCCTAATGACGGTGCTGCAGCTGAATGCCAACAGCCCATTTCCCTGTGATTGGCACCACAGCACAGCTTCAGCCACAGCTAAAGCCACCCTGAGTGAGTGACTCTGGGGCTTGTGGCTCCAGAATTGTTCCCTGGCATCCTCAGGGTGATGGGGGTGAGAGGAGATGTCCCCTGCTGTGGGAATGTTCCTCACTTGGGGCCACCAGATGTGGGATTAGCAGGCAACCCCAACAAGGGAAGAGATGAGGATTCTGACTCCATGTTTCAGAAGGCTGATTTATTGTTTTATTATATATATTATATTAAATTATGAAAATGTATATGATATATTATATATCTAATATATTCTATTCATATATATAATATTATAAATCATATATATTATATATGTTGATATATAATATATTATAGATAATATATATTATATGATGAAAATGTATATGATATAGAATATATATGTTGATATATAATATATAATAGATAATATATACTATTATATGTAATATATATAATATATATTATATAAAATATATATGTATGATTTATATCTTATATATAATATATATTATTTCTATATTATATTAAATGATGATGATAAAGAAAATTATATACTAAAACCATACTAAAAGAATAGAAGGAAGGATTTCATCAGAAGGCTCGCCAAGAAAGAAATAGAAAAGAATGATAATAAAATCTTGTGACTGACCAGAGAGTCCAAGCCAGCTGGACTGTGGTTGGCCATTAATTAGAAACAACCACACAAGACCAATCAAAGATGCACCTGTTGCATTCCACAGCAGCAGTTAATTATTGTTGACATTTTTGAGGCCTCTCAGCTTCTCAGGAGAAAGGATCCTAAGAAAAGGATTTTCCATAAAACGTGTCTGACACCCTGGGCTGACCATGGGGACACGGAGCTGTGGTGGCCCCACAAAGGCTCAGTGGGGTTTTCCCATGCCAGGTAAAGCCAGCAGGCAGGGCAGGGATGCTGAAATTGGGGTTTGTTTGGACAGGAGGATGCTGCCTGAGCCTTTCCTGCAGCAAGAAGTAAAAGACAGCTCCCAGCATAGAAAATTAATCGAGAAGTCCTTTGGAAGTGCTTGCCATGGCATGAAGTGCTGCTCCTGGTGGTTGAGATCCCTCTGTAAGAGGTGGGATGTGGGGGGAGGCGAGAAGAAACAGAGGGAAGGGTGGAATTCCCACAATTACAATTTCCAGGAGGAGTTAGCAGAGGTGCAAACCCAAGCCAGCTGCTGAACCCCCCAAAAGGGGCCTGTGGGAGGCTCAGGATGCTCCCCTTGCCCAAAACCCTCCCAGGGCTGCAAATGCTCCATCCCACCAGGGATGCAGGTGATGGCCATGGGGCCCTCCACCTTGTGTGCCACTCTGCTGGTCCAGAGGGAAGAGCCAGAGCATTTTTATAGTAAAAAATTGGTTTTATTGAGGCTGAGGTTTGCTATACTCAGCATAAGGACTCAGTTGGGAGCCCAGGGTTGGGATTAGGGAGGCAGGGAGAAAATGAACCCCTGGAATTTCCCTTATTTGACCCCTTCTTTGGGTTTGCTGAGCACAGATGCAGGTTTTTTTTTGGCTGAGTTGGCAGCACGTGGCTGGCAGAGGGCCAGTCCCCAGAGCAGCAGCAGCAGCACTTTGGGGTTTCAGCCTTTCCCTGGGGTGAGCACAGCCAGCGTCAGTGCTAAAAAAAATAAAATGTGACGTGCCAGAGGTGTGAATCAGCAAGAGGAAAATTCCCTCCACTTGGGGAGGGAGAGCAGGCACAGAAATTACAGCCTGGACTCTGTGAGGCAGCTCTGAGTGGGGGAGTGGGAACAGGGAGGGCAGGGAGCTGAGGTGCAGCAATGGGACAGTGGGGATGGCAGCTGATGATCCTCTAGGCTGGAATTGCAGCTGGGGAAAGCTGCCAGCCTCAGGATATCTCTGAAATGGGAGTTTGTCCCCCATCCCAGCGTCCTCTGCAGGGTGGAGCATCCCCAGGGGAAAGGATGCAGGAGGTTGGGTGTCTGTCAGCTGCAGTTTCTTAATATCTGTGCACAGAGCAAAGTCTAACCCAAAAATCAGGCAAAAAGTGCATCAGGGAGGGGATGCATCCACAGTGGGGGGTGCTGAGCTCCTGCACCTGGTGCTCCTTCATCATCTTGCTCTCCAGCTCATCTTGCTGCGTGGGGAGATGGAGCTGAGGGCACAGAGGTGAGGCAGCAGTGGCTCCCAGGTAGTGCCTGATGGAGGCCAAAACAAGATTGACGTGTGGGCAAAGAGACAGGAAAGGGAGGCAGAGGATAAGGATATAAATAGGTAAGGCTCTAACCAGGAGCACCGGGCAGAGGCTGGGCAGGAGAGACAGTGGATAAAACAAGGGGTGCCTGGAGGGCTGGGTAAATGTGCAAGGGGTGCAGGACTCAAATGAAAAGCCAGGGGGATAAAGGAGAAGCAGAATGAGAGCACCAGCAGGAGCTGAAGGTCAGGGAGTGTGGTGCCCATGGTGCTGGCCCACTTGGCATCTCTGGAGGGCACAGAAATCCAATCAAACCCCAGCATGTCCCAAATGCAGCTCAGTTCCCCCACCAAGCTTTATTTGGCCTCCTGCTTTCCCAGCTATCTGCTCAGACATGAATTCTGTGCCCTGCGTGGCAGGAGCTGTTTGAAACAGAGCAAGAAGCTCCTTCAGTGCTCATTCCTCCCTTAATGGGCCCCTGGCAGGCTGCATCACCTGGCACCCTGAAAAGATGCTCCACAATGTGTCTGCCTGCATGCTGCTCCTGCTAACACCCATAATGAGGGTTCTGCTGGTTTTAGAATGGAGAAAATGCAGGGATGTCCTGGTGTTGGAAAGCTGGAGAGGGGCAGAGTGAAAAAGCAGAAAATCTCCTTTGGCATCTCCTGGATGGAGCAAATCTCCCCTGACACAGCTGCTCCATGCCCAGCTCTGCTCTTGGCTTGCTCCCCTCTCTCCCTGCCACTGGTACGGGATTAAATGCACCTTTTACAGCAGGTCTGGGGTGGGAAAAAAAACCCACCTTGATGATTCTTTGCTCTCCCCCACACCCATCAGGTGTCCCACAGGGTCAGATGCTGGTGGGGATCAGGGACAATCCCCTCATTCTGGGGACAGAACCCTGCAGGGACACCCATGCCCCAAGGACCTGGCAGCAGTCATGCTCCCCTTATCACTGGAGACAACTTTTTACAACCACTTCGACAAAAAGTAGTTTTTTACAACAGTTTTTACAACTTCTAGAAGCACTGAGTTGCAGTTCTGGTGTCTCAAAATAGGCTGTCATTAAAGTGTCAGCATGGCAGGTCCCACTGGCTGTCAATTATTCTTCTTTATTGTATCAGAGGCACACAGTGAGAGGCAAAGAATGAAATAATCTGTGTGATACACTCCTCCTAGAGGTGGCAACTGGACTGTCCCTCACAAGATGCTGATGTCCAAGAAGAGTTGGTGATGTGAACCAGTCCTGCCCTGAGACCTGAAACTGTGTCCAGCTCATGTGGGGGACACAGGGACATTGCAGCAGTGTCACTAGCACACCTTCAGTGAAGGATGTACCCTCCTTCATCCCCAGAATTCTGGGACCTTTCTCCTTCCTTGCTCCAGCCTAGGATGCCTCTTGTGCATCCCAAGGCAGGGAGGACCTTGGAGCACCATAGACCCAACAACTCCTATGCAGTTATTGAGAAAATAATTGAGAAAATGGGAACAACCAAAAAAATAAATAGGAGAAGAAACATTTGAGGATTTTCTGTTATTTTGAGTCTTTTCCTGGGGAAAATAGGGAAAGAGGGGGAACCAAACACTGGGTTTGCTCACTGCTTCCCTCTCAGTGCTCTCCAGTGATACTGCTGGGATGTTTTCTTTGGAAACACTCTGGAATGGGATTGTGCTGCATGAAAAATCATCTCCTGTTGGCTCTCAGTCCTGGAGCAAGCTCTTGTTGGGATGGTTTTATCTGGCTGACACTTGAGGTTTGGGACTTGGGGTTTTCCTTCGGATCCACTGACGCCAAGGCTCTGCTGGGCTTGCTAAAAATAAGACAGAAATGTTAAAAAGTCACTTTAGCTGACTCAAATATTTTATTTTTTTAAATTCATCTTTTATTTTTATTTTAAAAATTTAAATTTTAAAATTTAAAAAAGGCTCTGTTCAAGAGGCTAAGGACTGGATGGCTCACTTAGGTTGTTTTAATTAATCTGTATCAGCATCCCCTTTATCTCTTAGGACTCTTACACCTGGTCCTGCAACCTCTCCATGGAGTGAGCATGGCCACGATTCCTATTTCATCCTATTTCATCCTATTTCATCCCATTTCATCCTACCCCATCCCAGGTCCCTGTCACCTGCTCCACCCTGGGGTGATTTCTGCTGTGCTTGCTCTGGAGTCTTTGGGGTTCATTGCTATTTTTATTTTGCCCCTGAATTGGGAAGGTAGAGGGGATGTTTTGGGACTTGTTTTCCATTCTGTTTAATTAATTTTTAATCGGCTGGCAGCAGTGATTTGATACAGACAATCTTCCCCAGCTGAGGTTAATCAGGACAGAGCAAGCCTTTCACTTGCCATTATTTAGAGAGGCATTTTATAGAAATACTGTTAGAGAGGTTATTTAACCATATATTTGTTTTCATTGTGTACACAGCTTTATTTCACGGGCTTCCCGGTATTTAATGCTGAGAGATTTTATTTATTTTTGTCATTTTGTCATTTGGAGGAAATTCAGACCTGCCAAAGTGCCTGGGATGGATAGCCCAGAAGGCTGCAGTAATCTGTTCATACCATCTGGGCTCCAGCTCCCAGAGCAGCCTTGATGGGGGCTGGAAAGCTTTAACAAGCCTCAGCCACATCAGCAAGGGATTTTTGTGAGGGATGGTGATGGAGAGATGCCCTGATGGGGACGGGCTGGCTCCTCTCAGTCCCTGCAGTGCAATCCTGCTCCCAGTGCAGCAGCAGGGCTCAGTCCCTGATGGGGCACACCAGGGTTGGAGGTTGGAGCAAAAATTAGATCAGAAGGTGGTGCTAGCCCCCAAAAAGGTGAAATTTAAACCGTGGAGCAGCCAGGCTGCAGAGCAAAGCTTCCCAGGCAGGGGGGAGCAGTGGGGGCAGAAGGGAGCAAACCCCTTACACAGCTGCTGAGCAAATATTAATTTATTCCTACAGCCAGAGCTGTACATGGGCATTCTCAGGCCAGGCACATGCAGAAAATCACTTGTCAGCAAAGCCCCTGGGGCTGGTGCTTTAAAGGAAAGAGCAGCAGCAGCCCCTGGCACATCAGAGATGTCCCCAGCACAGGCAGCACCTGCATGGGGGTTTCTGTCTCATTGCAAGGAGCAAAGCTCAGTGTGGAGACACTGAATTATCCCTCAGCTGCTGTAGCACTGCTGTAATTGAGCTGCAGTTAAGGGCTCCCAGGGGCTCTCCCTGCTCAGCCCAGCAGTTTGTGGTGTTCCTGCTCCTCACTGCATCTCCTTGGCTGCTCTCTGGGATTGCAAAGGATGGGTGGGAAAAGCTTTTCTGCCCCAGCCAGGAGGTGATGGACTGTGGGCAGTCTGCTCTCAGGGAGTGTGGGCTCAGGATCAGCGCCTCACAAGGGGCTCTGTGGGAGATGGTGCTGCCTCACCCCAACCCCAGAATTATTCACTGAGCTCACCAGAAGTTTCCGTCTCATTGAAGCTGGTGAGAGCCTCTGTGCTCTGCTGCCCATCATAGCTGTGTTTTACAGCTAGCAAACCTGTGTTTTCTTTTCGTTTGTAAAGCCTCCCAGATGTTCTGGCTGCAGCTGTGCTGCACAAACCTGCTAGCCAGGTTACTGAGGGTGTTGTTTTAACCCCAGAGTTGTTTTCCACCACGCTCTCTGCTTCCTGCCAGCTCCTCGCTCCTTTTATTTGGTACAAAACCCAAAGTGCCGGTGGCAGGTCGTGGTAGAGGAGCAGCTCCTCCACCTGCTCTCTCAGGAAATCCCAGGCTATGCTTTTTGAGAGGAAAACTGTGGGTATGGATTAAACCCACAAGCCAGAAGAACCAGTCTCCATCCTCGTGCTTCTTCCCAATTTTTCAGTCCAATGTTTTCCCTTGATCCCAGGAGAGCTCACATTTCCTGCTGTCCTGGGTTGTGTTCAGCCTTTCCCAGGCTATTCCCGAGCTGTGGAGAGGCCATGGCTGGGTGTTTAAATGCTCTTCCCAAATCCCTGTGGGAATGGCAGGGCAAAGGTGCCCCACATCCCTCCCGGAGGGCACTGCCCGTGGTTTGCAGCAAGCTCAGCTGTGTTAAGGGAATGAAGCAAAAAAATAACAGGGAAGTGATGCTAAGGGCTTCATCTCCCTTTCTTTGGTGCCTTTAACCAAGCCAGAATTATGGAAATTTCCCCCAGATTTTGCAGGAGGGGCACAGTGTGGTGCTGGGATCTGCTAGCTGCCTCTGCATAGCAGTGTGAAAATTTTACAAGTTTAATAGTAATGAAACGGTTATAAAAACAGTAATACAATTAGAGTAATAATAATTTGGACAACTAGGATTAAGACAATATGAGACAATAGGAACTAAGAGTTAAGCACAGTTAAGCAAAATAAGCCCGAAAAAGGACCCACATTAACAGAGGATTAACCCTTAAAAGCAACAGCCTGTTGCATATTCATACACCTCATACATGAATGCATAAACTCCATTCAAACACAGGATTCTGTCTGGTCAGTGTCAACTTCCTCCTCTGAATTCTAACAGCGCCTTTGAGGTGGGAAGAAGTTCGTTTCTTCTGATAATGGAGCAATAAATTCTCTTTCTCTAAAAGATTCAGGTGTCCTGTGGCTGCTATCTCGCTGCAAGTCCTTTCTTTAAAAAAAAGTATCCTGCATAGCATAGTTTATGTAACATTTTTTATAACCTAAAATTATTTTAACCTTTTTTATAACCTAAAACTATATTTAACACACTACTTAAGAGAATTAATACAGCATTACTTTCTAACACAACACATATAATATTCATTTTAATATTTGCGAAAAGCCAATCATAAAATCCGCATTTTTCACAGCAGCTCGCTGTGCCTTCATTGGAGCATCTCTCCCCTTGCAGAGCTCCCCAGAGGTGTCTGTGGGGATCTGCACAGCACGGGGGTCACCCAGCCTGGCCTCCCTGCCTGTGCCTGCTCCCACACTGCCCTGGATTCATTTACAGCCTCAGTTTTCCCTCCCAGCCCTGCTCCCTCTCAGCGTTGCTAAGCCAAACAAGCACAAAATCTGATAAGCACAAGGTAGCTGTTCCCCCCCCCCCCCCCCCCCCCCCCCGAGGGATGCATTATTTGTGGAGCTTATCGATTGTGGGAAACAACCCAGGGGCGTTCCCACACGAGCTACATCCCCTCTTACAGCAGCGCTGTTAATTACCCGCCTGCAGGGGTCAGGGATGCCAGGAATATCGCTCGCACCTCTGGAATATGGCACACACCTCCTGGAATATCGCCCCCACCTCCAGGAGCCCTGGGGATGCCCATCGCTCTCACTCACACCCACAGCCTGCATCACTCACCCCAGTCTGCCAGCCTCAGGTCCCAGCATTGCTCCTGTGCTGTAAAGGGCTCTTTAGTACCTTCTTCAGCGTTTCCCTGCCTTGACAATTCTTATAGGAAGCCATGAAGCCAGCTCTCAATCTTGGTGATGAACTAAGCAGCCAGAGCTCTCCAACGCTGGCGGTTTCCCCATCCTTGAGCAGATTCCTGACTCTCTCTGTAACCACTCCAGTCTCTCAGCGTCCCCTCAAGGAGCAGGGGCACTGGAGCTGCTCGCAGGGCTCTTGTGCTCTGCTGGGTCAGGGTATGGCACAGTACCCAACCCCTCTGTGGCACCCTAAAGGGTCCAATCCACTCTAGGTCACTCAAGGAGCCTTTTCTCCCCTCTTAGTGCTGATGGAAAAGCTCCCAAGGGCTGCTCCTGTGCCCCCAGAGTTGCTTCTGGAAAATTAAGGAGGCAGGAATGGAGCAGAAGCAGGTCTGGCAGCTCTTGGGGCTGGCACACAGCTGAAACTACAGTGACAGCAGCACCCAGGGCATCACAGAACAGCTCAGGTTACAAAGGACCACTGGGGTCATCCCATCCAGCTCCCTGCTCCAGCACATCACTCATGATGTGTCCCAATGGCTTTTGAGTTTCGACAGAGACTCCACAGCCTCTCTGGGATGCGATGCTTTGTGGTGTGTCACAGATGTCTTTTATGAAAAATCCTTTCCTTAGGATTTTTCCTCCTGAGAAGCTGAGAGGCCTCAGGAACAAAATGTAAACAATGGTTATCTGCTGCTGTGGAATGCAACAAGTGGATCTGTGATTAGCCCATATTAGTTTGTTTCTAATTAATGGCCAGTCACAGTCAGCTGGCTTGGACTCTCTGTCCAAGCCACAAACCTTTGTTATTCATTCCTTTTTTTTTTATTCTTAGCCAGCCTTCTGATGAAATCCTTTCTTCTATTCTTTTAGTATAGTTTTAATATAATATAGATCATAAAATAATAAATCAGCCTTCTGAAACATGGAGTCAGATTCTCCTCTCTTCCCTCATCCTTGGACCCCTGTGAACATTTTCACAGTGCACCATGAGAATTTATGAATCCCTGTGACAAAACCACTTTTGCTAAAGGCACACTGATATTCTTTTAATTGTAAAGGGTAAAAGGTCCGTAGAGCCATTGTCCTGAGCCAGGGATGGAAAATGAGGCAGGGTCAGGGATGCTCCTCTGCCCAGGCAGGAGGTTGTTAGGAAAATTAATCCACAAACACCAGAGGTTTGTGTCCAAAAAGGAGACAGAGGAGTCCTTTTTGGCTTTATTGGAACAAAAGGAGAGGCCATGGGGCATTGCCCTGGGATCTCTCAAATTTTTGGAGGATGCAGCCTCCTTTTATCCAATTTCCCAGCCACATTTCCCTTCTTTCTTTCCCCATTGGCTGAGGTACTTGAAAGGTTCAGACTCCCTGATACGCCTGATACCAAGGATTCCCCTCTCATGTAGAACCCTCCCTTTTAATTTTTAATTGATATGGAATTTAGGGGTTTTTCTTCCCCATTGTTTCTTTCATCTTTCAATGTCTAATTTCATTTATCAGCAAACCTAAAGTTTATTTGTAAAGGCAAATACATTTTTCCATTCATCAATCAGTGGAATCCTTCCCATTGTTTCTTTTATCTCCCAGTGCTGGTTTTATCTCCCAGCAGACCCACAGCCTGTTTGTAAAGACAAATCCACTATTTTTCACAAGGTGGAGGGGCACCACGGGCTGCAGGAGGTGGTCGTGCCCCATTCCTCATCTCGTGCACCAGAGATGAGCTGAAGGATAACAGAGAGATAACATCAGCAATTAGGGCTGCAATGGAGATGAGGAGCTGGAATTGCAGAGCACAGGGATGGCTGTAATTACCTGCTCAGGGCTGGTGCCGATCAGTTATAACATCACTGACCTGAGCCTCAGCTCCCACCCCAGCCCCCACTGCAGCTATGGTACTTCAGGGAGATGAGAACGGCTGATGGAGGAAGCAATAACAGCAAAAGGCTATAAAACCATAATGAAAAATAATTAGAATATAACCATTGGCATGGGGATGGTTAGGAATGCGGGGAAGGTGGAGGGAAGCAATGAGGAGCTTGGAGCAGGAGAAGCTGGAGATGGGGCTGATGGAGACACAGACCAGCCTGGATGGAGGTGCAGTTCTCAAAATTGTAATGGGAATAATTATGACTGTAATGGGGTGGTAATAAAGGTAATGGAATCGTAATTGAAGAGGGGATGGCTGTAAAGGAGGAGGTGCAAATAACAGCCTTGTAAAGGAGATGTTAAGAAAGATAATGGATGGTAATGGGGTTGTTGTTAAAGGTAATGGAGTTATAATGAGGCGATGACTGCAGCAGGTAGAAGGGGATGGTCGGTTTAACCGGGACTGTGGTGCAGAGAAGATTCTATTTCTGATTCATCCTGACAGGCTGTGCTGGAGGTGACCATGAGGCTAATAATAACTGAAGGGTCAATCCTGGAGACAAATGTAGGCATGCCAGGAGCGCGGCAGGACCACTGTCCCTGGAGAGGCGAATGGAGGAGCAGATCCTGGGCAGGAGGGAGGCTGAGCTGCAGCAAGGGCTACAAAACAGAGGAGAGAATAAAAGGCACTGTGACAGATCACCTGGGCAAGTCCTGCAGTGTTTGCTTAAGGGCCGGGCTGCCCTTCACATCTTGAACCGAGGAGACTGGGATGGGATGGGATGGGATGGGGTGGGGATGGGGAGAAGCAGCTGCTGGTGGCCTCATGCCCCCAGGAAGGGCAGCCCACCACAAGGACAGGGATGAAGAGCCACTGCAGCAGAGCTGAGGGTGATGGGGACCACCTGGTGACCACAGGCAAGAATTGGGAAAGGCAGAGCTGGGCACAAAAGCGAGCACATCATCCTGCAGCAGCACAAGCACCCCCTGCCATAGGGGACAATGCAGAAAGCAGTTGATTTAATGCATCGAGGTGGTTGTTTTAAATCCTGTGTAATGAGACAGCTCTTCAGCTCCCCCTAAAGCTCAGCTCGAGGTCCCCAGCCAGCCCTGCAGGGCAGGTCGCTCTCCCAAGACTGCTTGCCACTCTCCACTAGCCCAGCCCCATCCCAACCAGCACCATTCCCCTTCCATGAGCCTGCTGCTCCTGCCAGAGGAGAAAATTACAAATTCATTTCACTTCACTTGCCCTTGACAAGCCCATGCCAGGTGTCACTTTCTAACCTCATTATCCTCCAGGTTCTTACACATTCATTCTTTAATAACATCTTCCTGCACTGCTCCATTTTGGAGCCCTTAACTCCTGAAGCTGCCCCACTGCAGCCCCCAGCCTGCCCCGCAGTATTGGAAAACCCTGAACACTTCCAGGTTGGATTAGCTCTGGAAGTGCACCCAAGGGGAGTTCAGCAGGGCCTGCTAACCCCAGCACACCTGGCTGCTCTAAATACCCTGGCAGGTCTTCTGCTCTCTTCTGTTCAAACTGGACTCCTGCCCCGTGTAATCATCCTGTCCTAATTAGCTGGGTGCAGGGGAAGGCTGAAGCAAAGTCCACAATGAATCCCTTCATTTGAGCAACACTCTGGGGCTTTCCTCAGCTCTGCTCCTTCCTGTGCATTTCCAAAAGGGTTTTGCCCAGCCTTAGCATGGACAGCTCACTGGAGGTTGTTCTGCACCTTCCCATCTCCCATTTGTAGCTGCTCAGCTGCTGCTCTGTGCTCCCATTGCCAGGCCTCTGGCATCGGGGCCTCTTTTCTCTGTGTCTGAGGTCCCTGCAGACTCTTCCCCTCGTTTCTAGGGATGGGTTTTTGTGGTGCTCCTCACACAGCCACTTTAAGCAATTGCCAACTTCCCTGTGCTCCTGAAGCCCTTGGATTACTTTCCCAGGGGCTGCTGCCTGATTCTCAGATTTTTGCAGCCCATTATCCTTACTCCGCTGTTTTCACTCCTTTTCTCACGGCATTCTTGGCTCCGCTGTTTCGTGACTTATTTCCCCAAATCACCTTCCACTCCTTTCAGCCAGCTCTGCTCTATTATTCCAAATAAAGCTCAGAACAGCAGCTTTTCCAGCCATCCTCCTTAGAGAGGAGATGTTGCCCTAACACTCCCAGGGAGCTGAACAGCTCTGTCCTGCTCTGTCACTCACAAGGGAGTTTAAGATGCCATTTGCCACCAAGCTGGAGCTACTCTGGGTTTTAAGAGTCACCCACATCCTCCCACCTCCTCCTTTTAACCCACATGAGCTCTGTCCCTCCAGTCTCACCTCTTTAATTTGCTGTTCCCAGCCCTTTGCTAACCTACAGACAAACACACCCCATTCTTGGTACATTTCTTTCCTTCATTCCTCACTTCTCTTCCCCAGCAACTCCTGTTCATCCTCCCAAATCCCTGTAATGCTATTTAAGCCCTAGTCTGAGCAAGGCCCTGTCTACCTCAGCCTTTGTATTTTGCCAACATTCACACAGACATCACCCTGCTATTTTGCTTTCTCTTCCCTTTTCTGACCCCACCACCACATTTTTTTCCCCTGCATTTTGTTGGCATTTCTCCTGTGGATAAGTGGCACCTCCTTGCTTTGGTAGCCTGTCAGTAGAACCAGGTGATTTTTCCTGGCAAGGTGATCCTGACCTCCCTCACCAACAGTAAAAATCCAGTGTCTCTCATCCTGTTGGTCCCCAACTCAAATATCCAGTGTCTCTGGTCCTATGGGTTCCAACTCAACCTGTGTCCATCAGCCACCTGTCAGCGCATTTGACCCAGAGCTCCTCAAAATCTTTGGATTCTGCCCATTTCCAGCAGAAATTAAAAAAACACAGCATTTAATGGCCTGAAGTACCATCTGCACACATGCAAGAAATATCCTTCAAATGCAAAGAACCAGGGAAATAAATAGGAGCCCTAACAGGAAAAAAAAAAAAAAATTAAGGGTGAGAAAAAATGAGAAAAGAAGAATGCTGGAGATTGCAGCAGCCTCAGAGATAACCCAGGGACATTTTTTATCACTAAAAGTCCATTTTCAGTCACAGATGGGACTTTTTGCTCTTAATCTCTTTCCCAACAGCAAACCATGAAGTTGCAATAACCTAAATCACCAAAGGACAAAGCAATTGCAAGTCCTTGCTCTGCTGGACACTTGCCAAATCAAACTCTGCTAGATACAGGGGGGGAATAAAAAAAATTCACTGCAACAGGTCTCCCAAAGGGAAAGCAGAACAAGGGTGAGGGATGGGAGGGGAAATTGGGAGTGAAGCTCTGCTCCACTTCAGGATGAACTCGTGCACAGAGCCCTTAATGACTGACCTGCTCTGGCTGCCTGAGGAAGTTTGTAGAAAAACCTCCAATTTTTGTCATCCCCACAGGCTCCAGCCCTGGTAAATAACAAGTTGGAAACTTGGTGAGCAGTGCCATGTAATAGAAATCATGGGAGGCAGTGGAGGTTTGAAGAGAAAGTGAAATAGCCAGCTCTGACATGGGAGGTCTGTGCCAGGAAAATGTCCCTTATCACCAGCACAGGGGAGGCCAGGGGATTAGCAGGAGTTTGTACAAGGATTTCAGTAGATCAGGGTATTTGCTGCTTATTTTGGAAAAGAGCTGCTTACACTGCCTGATGGAGGAGGAAAACCTGAAAAAAAAATACAGCAGAGAAAAAAAACAGATAGAAATCCATGGTAATGCATGGGAAGGCAGCAGGACAGAGCTGGAAAGGATCAATGGCTTGTCCAGCAGCCCTAGAATGAAGCATTTAAGCTGTTTGGAGACTGATTTCTCTCAGAGCTCTGCCCAGCCAGCCTGTGATGCTGCAGCAATACTATCCACACAGAGAAATGCCAGCCTGGGGGCTCCCACCACTCTGAGCATCACTGGCAAAGCCCCTCCAAGGGATTGCCCTCCAGGGATGGCAAGATAGAGAACAAAAGCCTAAAAAAATAATTATTCTGACCTGGTACTGGCTGCCAGAGGGAGAATCAGAGCAGGACTTTCCTTCCCATGGAGCAAGAACTGAACTCTGCCACCTGCTTCTCACTAAGTTCCCAGATTTGTGTCTTCAGGATCTCCAGGCACCTGCCAAAGCCCTCCCAGGCTCTGTGATAAGCCAGGGGTGCAAACCTGGGTGTGTGAGGGGCTGTGCTGGCACCAGAGGCACTGGGGTGTCTGCAGTAGTGGGACCAGCTCCTGCTGCTGGTGGCACCATCCACGTTCTCCTCTTTGTCATCCATTTTCTCCCTTTGTCACAGGAACATTGCTGCCATCAAGGGATTAGACAGCCTTGGAGGGTGGCAGGAGAGCAGAAAACCCAAATGTGTGAAGGCATTAACACCTGGGCATGACCTCAGGCTGCTTCTGAAATGGAAGAGAAAATGGAAAGGGAGGTGAAATCCCCATTCTTTAGGAGAAGAAATTATGCTATTTTGCCTTTTGTAGGTGCCTGGATGTGGGGGACACAGCCAAAGCTCCCTGAGATGTACCCTGTGGGGAAATCCTACAGGATGCAGTAGCAGTGGAGCTGATGAATTATCCTGAAAGCTGCAGGACTTCACAGCTCTTTCTAGTAGGAGTTTTAACCACCCAGAGCAGGTTTTCTTGGGGCAGGGAGAATGATTCTTGCCCTTTAATAGAGTATGATCCACAAGAGCCAGCAAGAAAGCCATTTTCTATTAAGATCTGTTGCTTTCAAGGGGGTAAAAAAGGCTAGGAAATGTCACTCAAGATACATTTCCCTGATGTTATGGCTTCTTCTTACTTCTTAGTTAGGATTTGAGAGATGGACTCTCCAGCCATTTAGTTTGCAATAAAAATCAGGTGTGTCACAGCCAAGAGCTTACTGGGACCCAGCTTTGGGCTGAACCCAAATGTTCACTTTCAAGTTCAGGGTTTGCCAGACAGACAGACAGAGGGGGCTTCCATAGCATTGCTTTGGTGCCCAAGCAGTGAGAGGTGCAACCTGCTCTATAAAACAACCAGTAGGAAAGGACTGCGTGAAACTTTACTGGTGTACATTTCAAAAATGGGAGTAAAAACATCTCAGCCTTAATCCTAGGAGGAGGAAGAGGAAGGGGGCTCTCATTCAAAGGAGGCATCCTGCAGAGATGAGGCTGCCTTCAAAGTTCCTGCAGCACCTTGGGGGACACTTGGCCCTCGGGTTTGTCCCCTCTGCTTTGGAGCTGCTCAGGCAAAGCAGAGCTGCCACCCCAGTCAGTCGCTCACTCACCCCCCTCCAAGGGATGCTCCTTGGCAGCCCACTGACTTTAAAACACAGGGCAGGAGCTGCAGAGAGAGCTCCACACCCTCCCTGCAGCCCCAGGCAGTGCTGCCAGGGGTGCAGGTGTTGTCTTATATATCAAGAGTTCTCTTATCATTATAGTGCATGAATTCCATATTGCCAGAGCCTCATACCTCCTCAGTGTTTCTCATAGGCAGCTGCTCTAAGCACTGACTGTTCCCGGTCCTTGCAATTGTCATCTGACTCCAGATGCCACCAATCCACTCTTTTATACCACTGCTCTAATTGGCTACAGGTGTGGCCTGTTAAGATCAGGCTGCTCCTGATCTTTAGTAATTGGTTCAACTGCAACTCTTTAGGGGATAAGATTACATTCTGTACCACCTTCATTCACCCATACTGCATCCCCCTACATGCCTGTGTGGGTGGGGACACCCCAGGAGCTGCTTTGGGTGTGAGTCAGGGCATCCATGCTGCCCTCTCTCCAGGGAATTTGGTTTTCCTCATGTTGTGCAGAAGCAGAGACACACAGGGGCTGCAGAGCACATGGCACCACCTGGATGGGCTCTGTGCACAGCTGGGGAGGAGATTGTCTGCTCCCAACCCTGCTGAAGAGCCCAGGAGCAGCTGGACAGACAAACACCTGCAGTGGATCCAGGAGCTCTCTCACCTGGGCATCAGCTCAGTCTGAGTCATCCTCCAGGCAAACACCAGCAGCTCTGACACTGCACCCTCAGGGCTGCAGCTAAAAATAAAATTACAAAGGAAGAAAAGCGTTCTTAGCCTCAGCCCTGCTCCAGAACCCCCAAGAGAGCCTGGGATTGAGGGGAGAGGAGAAGGCAAGGCCCAGGAGTGGGAAGCACAGCCTGGACTGGGCGTGCTGGGTGTGCAGGACTGAGGGGTGCCCTCTCCCCCCTGTTTTCATGAGGAAAGATACAACTAAGCACAGCAAACATCCCAAAGGCCATGCCAAGCCCCAGTGACCACCATGCTGTACATCCTCACCTGCATCCCTCAGGTTCTGGGCTGGTGCTGCCTCCTGGCAGGCTTTGCCCTGCTCTCTGGAGCAGTGAATGGAGGAGATTTGTCCTCCCCTGGCAGGCTCAGCTCACAGGCAGCAGCTGCTCTCCACAAAAGTCACTCTGCTCTGGTGGCATCAGCACTGCAGCCACATTTGGCAACGGGAAGCCAAGACCCACCAAAATTTGGCTTTGCAGTAATTTCCCCTCCTTCCCCTCAGTTTAGGATTACTTAGAAAACAAGTTCCACTGAAACACGGCTTGAGAGATTTCCCTCAAAATAAACTCAAACCTCAGGGCCATTTCTCAACCGAAACTACACAAAGCTGAGCTCCATAGGAGTGTGTGAGCTGATTTGATGTTCCTCCATGTGCCTTTTCCAGCCCACACCGTGCTCCAGCAGGCAGCGCCAGCCTGGAGCCAGGGGCTGGAGCTCTCAGGATGCTCCACTGCCTTCAGCAGGGCTCACAGCTGCTGCCCAGGAGCAGATTGGCTCCCAGGCTCCATTTCTCCATGCATTTGGCAATACATGATTGTCCCTTCCAGCTGCCATGGTGCTTTCCCCCAGCCCCAGGAAGGAGGGACTTTCACAGCTAATACAGTTTTATGGCGATTTAAGATTTGATTTAAGTTCCTGCTGTCGCAGCAATTAAAAACGGTAATTTTTCATGTTTCATGAAATGTGGACAAGTTTCCATTGTCTATCCCCCCCAAAAAATCCCAGCCTAGACTAGAAATAAAGAAGATTTTTTGTAATTAGAGTGGAGGGGCACAGGTCACCCAGAGGAGCTGTGGATGGGCTGTCCCTAGAAATGCCCAAGTTGGGCAGGGCTCAGAGCAGTGTGGTCTGGTGGAAGGTGTCCCTGCTCATGTCAAGGAAAGATGGATAAGCTGGGAGGTCTCTTTCAGCTCCGACTATTCTGTGATTCCATGAAGATCCTGTGTAGACACAAGAACATGATTACAGACACAGCCAGAGCTGTGAACCCACCACAGCTGTTGGATGAATGGATCCCATTGGCACCAACACTTTTTACCTCAAAACTTTGGGCTCCCAAACCAGCAAATGCCATTATTTTTAAACTCATCATTAACTTGCATTTCCCTGTGTAGGAAGTGCCTGCCCAGACCATGAGCACATCTCCTGCAGGATGGAGTGGCCCACCATGGGTGCACCTGTGGCCTGTCACAGACATATTTCCTGAAAAATACTTTTACTAAATTTTTTTCTCCTGAGAAGCCAAGAAGCCTCAGAAACAAAATAGAAACAATAATTATCTGCTGTGGAATGCAACACGCGCATCTTTAATTAATCTCATGTAGTTGTTTTTAATTACTAACCAATCACTGTCCAGCTGTCTCAAACTCTCCAGTCAGTCACAAGATTTTATTATCATTCCTTTTCCTTTCCAGCTTTCTAATGAAATCCTTTCTTCTATTCTTTTAGGATAGTTTTAGTATATAATTTTCTATAAATATAATATATATAATAAAATAATAATCAACCTTCTGAAACATAAAGTCAAGATTCTCATCTCTTCCCTTGTCCTAAAACCCCTGTGAACACAGTAGCCCAACAATAAAGCACTTCTAGATAACAGGCAGCTGTGAGAAGCTTAAGGCTGGATGCTGGTTTTTAAATGTCATTTTTCTCAGGGCGTGAAGATTTAAAGACAATGCTTGAATCTTCCCCAAACTTGTGATTAACTGCTACATCCTTCTGTGACCCTGGCTTGGCATAGATCAGGAGTTAACCACACATCTCTCTCTCTATATATATAATGTATATTCTCTAAAAATAGAGAATAAATATGTTGATATGTGATATAAATGTGAGGTACAGAGGACAGCCCAGCATTGTAGAGAATGAGACAGCAGAAAACCAACCTAAGCAGCACACCTGAACTGCAAGCACAAGAGCCAGGCCACAGGAGATTGATGCATTTCCTGCTCTGTGACTCCAGGAAGGCAGCACAGGGGTGGCATGCTAATAATGCACACACTGGAATGAGACAGAAGCATTCCTAGGGAGTCCGCTGGCATTTTTTCTGCCCAGTATGAAAGAGAACTTCCCATGGGCACCACAGCAAACTTGAGATGTTCCTCTTGAAGCAGAGAAGAACACAAACCCCAACAAACATCCCCCTTCCTCTCCTTCTTACATTACCTGTGCAGAGCATCACCAACCCCTCCTGCAGCAGAATCCTCTGACCCATCCCAGCTGGCAAAAACGAGCACAGAAATTAGTGCAGGCACACAGGCTGACAGGATCTAACCCTAATTAGCTGTGGCTGGCACCACCCCTCTAATCACCCATCTCACCTGCCAGACCTGCAGCAGAGTGAGGAAGGAGAAGTACAGGGAGGTGGAATTTCAAAATAACTCTTAGCAATGCTTGGTGTTTCCTTAGTTTCTCCAGAGCAGCCAAGGCAGGCCTGTGTCTAGCAGACTCAGTTCTCTGCTGGGAAACAAAATCATGAATGAAAATTATTAAAATTACTTACAAGCAGAAAACCTTCTGTCAGAGCATCCCGCAGCACTGTACAAGCACCAGTGAGTGAAAGACCCTCTGTGAGGCCAAACACAGCCCTGCTCCAGCTCTAGGGTGTCCATCTCTTTGGGCAGAAAGGCTCTGAGATGAGCACAGGGAGTCCTGGCTTGCTGCCTGCCCCTGGCCACAGGAAATTTGTGATGAATCCCAGAACCCAGCAGCAAAACTTGCCATATCCATTTGCTGCATGAACATAAAGTTTTCTCCACCCACTCCCCAAGCCCTACAAAACTGAATATTAGAAAAAAAAATTATAAATATAAATATAAAATATATAAACTATATAAAAATATATATACTATATATTATATAATATATATTATATATACCTATATATACATATATACACATATATACATATAAAATATATAAAATATATAAAATATATAAATACATAAAATATATTAAATATATAAATATATATATATAATATATATAATATATTAAAATATATAAAAATAAAATAAAACAAAACAAAACACCAACATATCAAACTGCTATTGATCTTCCAGCCAAGGCTTGCATTGAAAGAGCATTTTTTTCTGTGTGCTCCACTTATAAAAGAAGACAAGGAATCAGAGACATCACAGCTCAGTTGTATCTCCTAGAGAGCAGCTAAATACCACATTAGACATGGCAATGCCGGCCAGGATAGGAAGAGAACCCACCCAAATTTCAGAGCAGACTGTAAAATTAATTTGTTTTCCACAATTTGGGCAGTGGAGTCATCCCTGTCACCATCCCTACCAAGCACATCTCTGAGGGCTCTGTTTTCCTTTCTCATTGCATTTTAGTGGAGTATTTTGGACTTTGAGAAAGAGAAGTGCTACACAGAGGGTTCCAGCGAAATAAGAGGACTTTGAGGTCTAAAATATCTGTCTAGAATGGAAAATCAGATTGGCAGCTGTTGTGACCCAATTTATAAAGTTCTTAGAAATGCCTCTGCCTGAATTAAGGTGAAAATGGGACCATATGCCAAAGTCAATAGTATGGATTTGACTTGATAGCAAGTATGAGAGAGAGAGAGGAAGAAAAAAATAGGAAAGAGGTGGGGGGACAGAGAGAGAGTAGCAGAGACAGAATAAAGAAAATGTCACCCTTCCATGGATCCCACTGGTGTCCAGATGAGCCTCTCCAGCTGGTTTTCTGGTGGTGAGGGTGCCCAGAATGCCAAGGGTTAATGTCTATTCCCACCTCAGGCCAGGTGGGGATGCCCAGATGCCTCTCCTGGCAGGGGATGCAGTCTGACTCTGGGTCAGCAGCAGACTCTGGGTCTGTGCCATCACTTTGCACCCTGTGAATTCTGGGCTGCAGGGTCTTTGGGGGGCCCTTTGGGGGCTCTTTGATGGGTTATGACATTTCTTCTGTCAGAAAAAATGACAAATGACAGCTGCCCCCTCAGCTGCTCCCCACAGGAATGTCCCCTGGCTGTGGGGATGGCCCTTTGTGGGGCTGGGGGCTCCCAGCAGGGCTGGTCTGTGTAAGGGAGGATGGGTGCTCAGTGCCTCTGGTTCCACCCCCACCCAAAACCTCCTCCTCTTCATTTTGGGGGGGTCCGTGCAAACCTGGCCTCTGTGGGCTGTGCTCCCCCCAGGCAAACACAGCCAGGCGTGATTTCCTGCTGTGTCTGGCTTTGCTGTGGATGCATTCCTTCCCCCCAGCCTTGTCTGCCTCTCCCCAGAGCTGGGATGGTGGAACCAGAGAGTTCCTTTTGTATTACCCAGACAGTTTAACCCACAGCCCAAGGCTCCAGGCAGGCATCTCCCAGGAGGGCTGGATTCTGTGGATGTGGTTTCTTTACGCAGCTCTTGCTGTAATGGGCAAAACTCCTTCACAGCACTGTTCAAGGCATGAACCATTTGAGTCTGACAGCAGCACCAAGGAAACTTCCCCCACCATGGTGCTGCTCTGTGGGCTGTTATTTCAGTATTCCATAGGAAAATGCTCTTGGCAGTTCTGAAACCATTCCCTGCGTCCTGTCACTCCAGGCTCTTGTCCAAAGTCCCTCTCCAGCTCTCTTCAAGTCCCTTTAGGCACTGGAAGGTGCTCTAAGGTCTCCCTGGAGCCTAATTTTCTCCTGAAACATCCCCATCTCTCCCAGCCTGTCTGCATAGCAGAGGAGCTCCAGCCCTCTGAGCTTCTTCATGGCCTCTCTGGAGCTGCTCCAACACGTTTTTTTTTCCTGTTCTGAGGAGACCTGGGCCAGCATTCCAGGGGTGGGGTCAAGCAGAGGGTGGGCATCACCTCCTTGACCTGCTGCTCATGCTGCCCACCAAGGATGAGAGTCACTTTCTGGGCTGTGAGCACACTCTGCCTTCATCTGCCATTCCTTCCAAGAACTTCCCAGGGCTGCTCTCTATCCCTTCTTTCCTCAGCTTGTGTTATAGCAGGGGCTGTCCCAGCCCAGACTCAAGGCTTTGCTCTTCACCTTGTTGAACCTCATGAGGTTCCCATGGGCTCATTTCCTGGATTAAATCCCTCTGAACCCTCTCCTGTTTGCTCTGTTTCTGGTGTGTGAGCAGCAATCCAAATCCCCTCAATTAGCAGGTTGAGTTTGCCTAATTTGACAGGGCTGTCCCACTCCCAGCAGGCATCAAGGAGAATTTGCTCCTCACTTTCTGTAGGAATAGGATGCAGCCAGTAATTCCTCAGTTTTAAACTGCTGTGCTCCAAAACTGATATATAAATATTTCTGGCTGTTTCCTCTGCTGCAATTGCTGTCCAAGAGATTTCATGTCTCAGTTCAGCAAGCCCTACTCAAATGGCCACAGTGTGTCATTTGTCATCATTTATCTATTGCTTTGATCAGAAGTGAAGGAGGGCAGCAAAGAAAGTGTGCTTCAACTGGCCCTGTTTAATTTTGGATTAGAAATTATGAAAGTATTGGAAATGCAAAGTGCTGAGCCTGAATGCAGGGACACTGGGGACCAAGGAGTCAATCCAAAGATGAACTGTGACCCTTTCATGAAGGGACTTACATCACTGTCTGTCACAGGACATGAGAGCTCTCCTTCATCCTGAGTCCTAGATCTCCACAGAGTTCTCCAGCATTAAAATAGCCTTAAAATTGATTTTAGGTATTTCCTTGTGAACTAATACAATGCTAGCCGGAGAAATAGAGTGAGCAGAACCAAGGTCTCACATAAAATACATGGCAAAGCAGTGGGTTGGCTTCCAAGCTCTCACACTGTGCACTGGCTCCATGAAATTATGTTTTGCATTTATTTCCACTCCTTGATGAGCCACTTGCCTATTATAGGGCAATAAAACCCTAACCTAACTCCGGTCTTCAGCTGGTGCAAGCCCACACTGACTACAGCTATTTCCCCCTCACAAGGATCTTTTTTATCTCTGCAGTAAAAGTGCTGAAGCTATTTCCAGTTCTTCCACAGGGATGTAAAATGGGAAGAGAGATGGGTTTTCTCACTTACCTTCATTAGTATGGTAGCCCAGGTTTTTCCACCAAATTCCAACAGAAACAAATCTATTTTTAACCAAATCACTCCAGTCGAAGCCTTCAAGGCCTGCTATAAAAATGACTAAAGAGCATTTTCTGTGGTGTGCCTTGATGAAAGCCTTTTTATATTCTTCTAGTGGCTCCATGCAGGTGCCCAGCCAGCTCCTCAGATCCAGACATGTCCATGGAGGCTATCCCAGCTGGCAAGAGGACAAAACCTAAGGAAATGTGGGATTTGAGCTGCACACCCACAGCATGACTTATTGTACCTCCTAAAAGCCCAGACCAGCTCTGTGCAACACCAGTGAGCGCCTCTTGCTCCCTCAGGCCAGACAGGCTCTTGCAGGTCAGGAAATCCTGGAGTCACCAGGACATCTGAGGCTCAGGAGTGCTCACAGTCCTCCTCTCTCCTCCATCCACTCTTGCTATTCACCAGAAGCCCAAAAACAAGAGAGGCAAGAGAAAATTCCTCCTTTTTTTGCTCCCTAAAGAGTCCAACTTTCAGCCCCCATTTTCCCATCTCCATGCCTTGAGATGTCACATGAGGGAGGACAAGGACTGTAGTTTGGATTGGCCCATTGTGATGGGGAAATGCTCTAAGGGGAGGAAAACTGGGCAGGGAAGGTGATGGGAACACCTCACTTGATGCTGTTGTACCAGCAGCGTGGGATCACAAAGGATAACCCTTGCTCCAGTGCTCCTCAGGGGCAACCAGAGGCGATGTAGCTGTCACCTCCAAGGCCCCATCTTTCCTGAGGTGAGAGGTGGCCAGGTACTCTTTGGAAAGCATGTCTGAAGACAAAACAATTATTTCAGTGGTGGGATGAGGGCCTTGGTGCTGGGATGGGGAAGCCAGCTCTGCAGCATGGGGCTGGAGCAGGGTGCAGGGTGCAGCATCCTGGTGCTGGTGCCCTTGTGCAGGCCCAGGGCTCTTGGGGGTCTCTGTGGTCAAGCTGACCCCAAGATGTGTCAGAAAGTCTCTTTTCCCAGCCTGGCAGTCAAAGAAGGAGTCAGGATTCTCCTGTTCTTGTTCTCAAGGTTGTTTATTGTTTCTTATCTAGAAAATTCTTTCTCCAACCCACTGAGGTCTGTCTGGCAGGTTGGGTTGAGGCACACTGCCCATCCTTGGGGCAGTGTTATCTTTTACACTAAAAACTACATATACACTATTTACAGTAACTTGCCAATACCTATCACCTATGTTAGACAGTGAGTTTCTACTCTAAACAAATCTAAAAATGCCACCATCACCCAGAAGATGGAGGGCAAGAAGAAGGAGAAAGGACAGGACACACCCAAATTCCTCCATTTGGGACCCCGAGCCCCCATTCTAAAAACGTCAAAATTCTACTTTTCACCCTGTGAAAAACTAACTGTTATTCTACTTAAACTTTCTTGACTTGTAATTCTTCATATAAGGTTGGTAATTGTTTTTTCCAAGGGCTAAATCAAAGGCACAGGGGCCTTGGGCTCTGTGCCAAGGTCTCTGAGCCCCCTGGTAGGGGCTCAAGCCATCCAGGGCAGCCAGAGGGATGTCCTGGGTTCTGACACAGGGCCAAATGTCTCCTCTCAGCCATTCATCCATTAACCTCAGGAGATCTCTCCACTGTGCACCCCCAGCAAATTTCTTTCCTCCTGCCACATCTGGGAATGCCAGTTCCTCTCCATACCCACATGTGGCTGGCCAGTGGTGAGAAAAACCCCAGATTAACCTGTCTGACAAAACAGAGTCTGTCACCCTGCCTGGGAGGAGGAATAGATCCAAACCCAGCCCTGCTGCCTGGGTGGGAAGAAAGCAGTTATCACTGTAAACTCCATATACATTATTTATCAAATGAAGCCTCTGCAGCAGGAAGATGATTCATGTCTCTGCTCCAGCTCGCTCATGTTCTCTCTGTCTTTTCAATGGGATGTGATAGAAAATCATTGCAGGCTCCTTGTGGTCACTGACCAAAGGTTGTTCCCCTCCTGAGGAGATGCTGCAGGTCCCCAAAGGGCCTGGAACAAGCCTTGCCCAAGGAAAATCACCCTCCAGCCAGCTCCACCGTGGCAGCTTTGCTCCAGCCTCAAATCTGTTCCACAAGTATCTGCTGCTGCTCTCTACATTCCAGGGAAATTACAATGGGAAGGCAAGTAGAAAATATCAATTATTGGAAGGTTCAAACAGCACAATCCCTGCTGCTGCCTGCCAGGTTGCATGTGCATGTAAATCGACTGTAACATGCTGTTTAGTGTGAGGAATATATTAAAAAGAAAGGAAAATCTGAATTTTTTCCAGTGTGGGGCTTATAAAGCAGGTTGGGAGAAAGTCACAGCATACTCAACTGTGATCACATCAGCTCTGCTTCATCCCTGTGGTGTAAAATTACATGTGAAGGGGAAATTAATCAAAAATGCACCAAATGAGCATTCCTTTTCCATCCCCCTGATTTTGGGTGAGGGTATAACTAATGTGGCAAACCAAAGAGCAAGTAAAAAACCTGTGCTTATTTGACTTCAGCAGGTGGGTTTGCTTTTACTGAAAGCAAACTGAGTTCCTGTGTGCTCCTGCTCAGAGCTCCCAGGGGAGCATGCTGCAATGCACTAATTATGGTTTAAAAAACCAGGGAACTAGCAGGGATTTTCCTCTGCTGGTCCACAGCACTGTTCTCCATTTAAATTAAGTGTTTTTTTGTATGGGGTGACAGAGGTTAAGGTGCATCCAAGCTCTCCAAGGTTACTTTGTGCTTCATTGCACTCCCCTTTATCTTCATCAAGGCATATGCTCAGTCCGTGCTGGGGGTAATGGGTGGCAGCATTTTGGCAAAGAATCATCCCAAGCCAGGTTTGCATCCTCTTCAGCTCAGCCCTGAGGAGCTCTGGGGTGATTTGCAGACTCTAATGCAAGTTGACAGCCAAGCAGCAGCCAGATGAGCACAAGCACTCACTGCACCTGAGCAGAATGCTGGGAGCAAAGTGGGAACAAAGCCCAAAATCCAAATCCCCATGGCTGGTCATAGAGTGGGAGTTCCCAGCATAACTGAGGTGGGATGAATGAACCGTGATGTGGTACTTACATATCTTCTGAACAGAGAGAGACATGGTTCTCCCAGGAAAATCCTGGGAAGCTGTGTAGAATCTGTAGGAAACTTAGACAAAAGAATTCAAACAATTATTATCTCTATTTCTGCAACCATTGTTTATAGATCTGGTTCTCTAAAGGGTGCTATTCATAGTTCACCAATGGTGTGAGATGTTTCTACTTTGAGACAAATCAAGTATCACCTTAGGGAGTCACACTGTAAAAAGACCCAGCTACTTTCATGAAACCCTTTTGCCTCCTGATCCACCTGAAGACTGGAGTCTTCTTTCCATCCCTCACTCAGCAGTGTCACCAGGGAGGCTCTCCTGCCTGGTTCTCTCCATGCAGGAGTGCCTCGGTTTGAAAAGACAGGTGTCTGCTAAGGAAGGAAGGAACTTCCCCTGAAATGGAAAATGTAAACCCCCTCCCTTCAAATTATTATAATTTTGAAATTAAAGGGCTCTTAGGCAAAGATGTGGGAATAGGAATGACAGTTCTGTACTAGGAAAATTAAAATACAAATGAATAGTACAAACCAACACTGCCAGAGTCAGACTATGCCCTGCCCCCTGTGTGTCAGGGTGGTCTCCCAGCCCCACCCCATGGGGGCTCAGCCCTCCTGCAGTGCCAGCTGTGCTTCTGCTGGAGCAGGGATCCTGCACAAGGGGGGAGTTTTCCTCTGCCGCTCCAGGGCTGCTGGAGATGGGCCTGGGCTCCCTCTGGCAATGCAGGGCAGCAGAAAGCTGCTCCTCCGGCAATGCAGGGGGCAAAGGCTGCTGTGGGGTCCCAAAGCTCAGATTGTATCCAGGTAGGAATGCTTGGCTCCTGCCCTGGGTGGAGCATCTCCCCATGGGATGGTGGAATTGGATCAGCCATGCAGGGACACTCGCTGGCCCATGGACAGGAGATAATTAATAATTAATGGGCCATGAACAGAAGCTAATTAATAATTAATGGCCCATAGACAGAAGAGATCTCCTGAAGGGAGGATGGGTTATGGTAGAGATAAAGAAAACTGCCCAATGAACAGAAGATAACTGCCCCACCTCTGACAGATGGGGATAGAACACACACCCTGCTTCACCTTTCAACCTGAGACAAGGAGGATGAGTGGACACTTCACTGACAGGTCCTGCCTTATCCTGACATCTGCAAGTCTCTGCCTGTGCATCACCATGCAGACAGACAGACAGACAGACAGAGGGATGACACTGAGTGGGGAATGGGAGAAGGAGAAGAAGTGAGGTTTGTCTGTCCTGGCAGCAGCACCTTTGCAGTACTGTGTTAGTGGAGTCCACACCATGCAAGTCCTACATCACCCTCCAAAATTAATTACCAGTGCCTCTGCTAAAGATAAAACCGAAATTATATTTATTTTTGTGCTTACATTCTTGTTGCCATGTAATTAAGTGCTACCATGTAATTAAAGAGGATTTAGAGGGTATTTATGCCCTGTGATGTTTCATAATTGCAGCTAATTTCTCATTTACAGCTTCTCAGCATCTCCAGTGGAACTGCAGGAGCTGCTGGGGCAGGGACCATGGCCATCACAGGGCTTGGGAACACAGTGCAGAGCTTTAGCACTGAAGGCTAGCATCTTGAAAGGTCTGTCCCCATCCCAAAATCATGCTTCACAAAGTTAAACTCTCCCCAGGCACAGGGCAGGAGTGATGACCCAGAAGCACCTCTATGTGCAAATGGAGGTGCTGGTGAGAACAGCAGCAGGAGCTATCCCAGACCTGTCCCCAGCTCTCCCTGGTGAAACTCCTTAAACTCCCAGAGGCACTATGGAAGGATGAAATAAACCCTTCTGCAACATGCAGGCCTGGGAGGTTCATTTCAGGGAGGTTCATTTCACAGCTCCCTGTGAATAAATGCATGGTGTGAAGTGCAGGGTGTGAGGACTTTGCCCAGGCAGGAATCTCAAAGGACAGGGCTGTCCTGGCAGCAGGGCAGCTGAGGCCACCCCAACAGACATCAAATCCTAGTGCTCAAGGGGCCAGGCTTAGTGCCAGGGTACCCAAACACTCACCTGTCACAACTCAAAGCACATGCCCAGCCTCACAAGTTGGAGTGGAAGTGTAAGAGCCTGAATGAGGGATGTGGGACTCCAGGCAGCTCTGCAAAATGCAGTTTATTCCATCCAAGTGTTACAGCAGTCCAGGGTTGTGGGTGACAGAGCTGTGCCTACAGCTGTCAGCTCCAGCTGCAGGCAGGCCTGGACACCCTTAATTTAGGTTACAATGCATTATAGACTTTTCTTTTGGTTACAATGCATTATGTATTTTTCTTTGCTGAGCATCTTAATACAGTAGAACCAATCTATACCTTAACTTTTATCTATAGCCTATCACAACTACCATAATTACCATATTCATGTTACTATTCTCCAATCACTAAAAGTCAGTACATTACACTTTAAGCTAGAAGTTGGTTTTCAGTTTTCTTGCAGTGGAAAATTCTGAGACCTTTTTTCTACTTGCAACTTTGCTGACTTCTTTGCCTGTGCTTTCTGCTTGGTAAAAACATCTTGTTTGGGGTGGGTTTATCCTTTGCTCTAAGTCATAAAAACCCTAACTAACACACCCTTTGCCTTCTTGGTTATCCAGTAAGACTGGCTCAGCAATTCTTTTCTTCTATATCAAAACTTGCTTTCATTTCTATTCCTTATTCAGACTCTACATTCAAAAATCTTTCTGCCAAGCACACATATCTGTGAGACTTTCTTGTCAAACTTTCATCCTTCCCAACATGGAAGAGCTCAGTGTTGGCAGGCAGCAACTCCCATCAGGAGCTGGGATTTCAGGCACCACTGGACCAGGCTGGTTCACCTGGATGCAGAGGGGAATGGGTCACCTTCCTGCAGGACACGGGGCACTGTGGGTGCTTCTAGGTCTTCATATTCGTGCTGGAGAAGAGAGGGAAGCCTTTACCCATGAGTCATCCTGTGCCACAGCATTGTTCCCAGCCTGTGCTGCATCCCAGCATCGCCCACGGGGCACTGGGGCTGGTGAAGAGGGACAGGCAGTGGCCAGAGCAAGCTCACTGCTAACAGATCTCACTGTGAAACTGGGCACACACCTTGGTCTTCTGTGTAAAATTAGGTGCCCACCTTGGCAAGCCAGCCACAAAAGGTAATTTTGCACTGAGCAAGAACTTCTTTGTGGCATGTGTTTAAACACGGTTTGACTGGGGAATTGATAACATACCTGTAAATATAAATATTTTATATTTATATATATAAATGAAGACAGCACCAAAATTTGCTCTTTAAAATGCCGGGACAGGCTCAGATTAAAGCTGGCACCCTCACTAAAATAAGACTTAACCTGGTGATTCCCAGACTTCACAGGAGGCAGCTGTTGAGGTGATGTGAAACCAGACATGGTGGATGCAGACTAAATGTGAAAATAAAAGGAGATTCCTCCCAAAATCTCTGCACTAAGCTGGTGTTTGCTTTCCTGTGGGAGTTTACAGAGGCTATTGATATATTCCATGGCAATTCAATAAAAGAATATGTAATGAAAGCAAAGCACAACGTAGATGTCAACGACAGAGGTGTGTGTGAATTTTTAAACTGGCAGAATTTGCAGTCATTTGGGAGATCCATAGATTCCTTCATCTGCATATAGTTAGGGAAAACTGGTAACAGCATCAAAGTATTTCCTCCTTAAATGTGTCACTGGTCATTTCCCCTCTGAGGGCTGATGGTGACAGCATGGGATGGAAATGGAAACAGTTGTGGTTTTCTGGTGTGGTTCAGGCTTCCTTGTTGGTCCTCAGCTTTGGTCCCATAAGTCCACAGGATCTGTCAATCAAGCAACCACTGTTAGAGTGGATGGTTTGCTTCTCTAAGCCTTCCACCTCCTTTAATTCCCCCAAAATCCTGCAACAGGCTGTGTTTAGAGGGGTGATAAGGGTTGCAGTTAAGCAGGAGGTGCAGAAGGAGTTGATAAGGGAGAAGGCTTCATTTGCTTTCGCACAGCAAGGACCTTCACTCTCCCCCTGGAATTAACACAATTAAAACCATTATAAACAGACAAATTACCCATCAGTATTTCAGTCATAACTGGGCACCAGGGCTGCTTTCCCTCACAAGGCTGCAGGAGGAAATTGGTCTGCAGGACATGCTGCATCTCTACATCTGCTCAGGAGCATCCTACTGACAGACCAGTCTAATGACACTAAATTTGCAGCAGTTTCAGCTGCTGAGGAGAAATATTTCCACTATTTCTCCATTAGCAGTGGAGAAGTTGTGGAAATAATCCAGTGGGACAGGGAAATCACAAGAGTTTCTTGCTGAATCACAAAGCAAAGCAAAAGCACGGCCCACACCACAGGGTCTGAGAATCCTAGAATCATTTGGGCTGGAAAAGACCTCTAAGATCAGGGTTCAACCATGAATTTGGCACTGCCAAGCCCACCACTAAACTATGTCTCCAGGTGCCCTATATACAAGATTTTTAAAATCCCTCCAAGGATGGTGATTGACCCCCTCCTTGGGTGCCAGTGCCTTGCCATGTACACATCCTCACCTGTTGCTTTAGGATACAAAATAAAACAACACAGACACTGCACTCTTCAATGTAAAAAAGAAGGAACGTTTAATTCTGACTCCAACATTTATAGATTTCCAAAAGTGACAGTGGATTGGAGGGTGACAGTGTCACCTCCCCAATGACACTGGATCAAATTTCTCCTCCTCCATAAAAGATTGTAAAACAATAAGCTATTTACATAAAGTGTGTCAGAAAGTTCATTACAAGAATGTAAACATCAGAAGGTTTAGAAGAACTTAAAAAAACAGGGTGACACTCACCTGCCATGGCTGAAGGACACGGCACCCAGGAGAGATTTCAATGCCAAGGCAATAATGATGCTGATGGATGGATATGATGAGTTGCCCTAAACCAGAGTACAGCAGCCTCACTTTGGAGATCCCAAAAAACTCCAGAGCTGGGATTCTGAGTTTGCAATGCAATCCATGTCAGTTTTCCAGCTGTGTGACTGCCTTGGAATGATAAGTCTAAGGCTGGGAAACCAACCAGAGACACCATGGAGCTGAATTCCCTTCCCTGTAAACCCCAGAGGAAAGATGCATGGGCTGCACCCTGCCAGAGCATGGAACAGGCACCATCTGCACCAAGCACTTGGCTTTGGCAGCCCTGAAAAACATCCATCAGCAGGTTTTGGCTTTTGGAAAACCTGCAGGACACTTTTCAACACAAAAGTCTGTTTGCTTGTCCCCAGGATGAGGAAAGAGATGAGAATCTTGACTTCATGTTTCAGAAGGCTGATTTATTATTTTATGATATATATTATATTAAAAGAAAATTATATATTAAAACTATACTAAAGAAAGAGAAAGGAGACATCAGAAGGCTAGAAAAGAGTGATAATAAAAAACTCATGACTGACCAGAGAGTCTGACACAGCTGGCGGTGATTGGTCATCAAGTAAAAACAATCCACATGAGACCAATCCAAGATGCACCTCTTGGTAAACCATCTCCTGACCACATCCCACACCCATCAGATAATTGTTGTTTTCATTTCTTTTCTGAGGCTTCTCAGCTTCTCAGGAGAAAAATCCTAGAGAAAGGATTTTCATAAAATATCACAGTGACAAAAAGTGCAAATAACACACTTGGAGGATTCCCACATCCCCATACCCTGGGGTCTCTCCCACCATTAACAGCAGTGGGAGCAAACCCATCACAGAGCTCTGGCTCCTGCCAGTTGTGCCGCAGCAGGGAACACATCCCAGCTCTGATCACACAGTCCAGGGACTGCTGGCTGTCAGCAAATACCTGCTTGCCTCTGCCATGCCAAGGAAACAAGCAGCAAACTCTGTTTCTTGATGGTTTGTTGGTCAGCACTGAGGATGAGCACAGGCCTGAAGTCCAAATAAATCTGATTTTCCAGTTGGTCATCTGCACCAAACAGCAGGGCTTGGGTTTACCTGGTGTTCAGAAAAAGGGAATGCAATAAATGTAAATAAATACATATACACACATATCCATCTCTATATGCAACGGGTAGATTTAGAGATTTCTCACTCAAAAAAACCCAACCCATTTGCTTCATTTTCACATCTTTAGTGACTTAGAAAAAGATTTGTTTCTTCAGCCATATACTGTGTATTAAAATGCTTTTTTTGTCCTCAAGCAGCTTCCCAGGCAATACTTGACTTTTTTTTTTTACCAAAGCAATTCATCAAAACTGCCACAAAAATAGAAATACTGTTGGACCATCCAAATGTTAAACTGTCCCCACAAAATGCCACGGACAAAACTGCTGGCATCACACTCATTGTGAAGATCTGATGTCTCTGCACCCACCCTGCAAGAGCCCAGTTTGCATTTGCTACATTCACATTGCTAAGTTATAAAAAAAGGGCTGCAGATGCTGCATTTTGGGGGATACTGTTCCCCCACCCTCCAATGACTTTCCCCACCATTAATGACTTTCTCAGCACAGCTGCTCCAAGCATCCCCCCACACAGGTTTCCTTCTGCATTCATCCTCATAAAGCTGCTCACACAGATACAGCCCATCAGCAAAATGTAAAAATAACTGAAAAGATATAATTAGGGTGGATGTGCTGTGGATTTAATAGGGTTTTTATGTTTCTTCCTTTGCTGGCCCATAAGGCACAAATCCTGGATGGAGAGAGGCTGATGGGGAGGGAAAGAGAGAGCTTTGCTGTGGTTCATGTTTGGCAAAACCCTCAAATATTTTTCTCAGTTTTCTATTGCCTGTATTTTTTATTGAGCACCACAGAGAAATTGCAGCAGATTGATCCTTTCACAGCTCCCCAAAGTTGAAATGCTTTGGAGCCAAAATCTCAATGCCTGCCAAACTTCATAATTAACTGTAATAACTCTTTAATTTGAACTTTAATTCAAACACTCATGTTTCAGGGGGATTTTAGGGGGAAAAAAAAGGCAAAACAAACTAAAGGTAACCAGTTCTGGTAAAATATAGAAGCAGCCCCAAAGGGTTGTGCTTTCCTATCCTGGTCACACAGAGGCCGCTCTGGGATGGAGAGGCATTGTGCCAGTCCAGCAGAAAGTGAAGGAGAAGGACATTGACAGCAGACACCAGCAAAGGGACAGGCCCAAAGCTGCCTTCACTGCCCTGCATGGGAGCTTTTCCATGGCCACCTCTAGGGATGAAAGGATCACAGCCATCCAGAAAGCCACCAGCTGGGAGTTTTGTCTGAGCTTAGGGACAACAAATCCATCATTTAAAAAAAAAGACTAAAAGCAACCTAGGTGAATTTGGTCTAATGCAAATTTTCCACATTAAATGACACAGAAATTGGTTTATTTTCCTTGTGAAGGAGAGATGAAAAACATCCAGTCCTGGCTCTGTTCCCCCCACCAATGGTTTTTAATGGTTCTGCCAGTGCAGTGTGAGCTGGACTGGGAAGCATCAGGAGCACAGGAAAATGAGGAACCCAGAGGAGAATGTTGAATATTTCTCTCCCCAGGCAGACATGAGTCAAGCTTCCAGACTGCTCCTGCAGCCCCAGAGTCCTCCCAGCCCACCCTGGCTGAGCTCACTGTGATGGCTCCTTTAGGGAAAAGCAAAAACTGGTGAAACCAGGAACAGGAGACAGAGCGGGACCAGAGAGGGGATGGCAATGACAGAGCTCAGGAATGCATCCACAAACTTGGCAGGGCTTCAGAGCTGCCAGCCCAAGCCTCTGTGTCACAGACATTTTTTCATAGAAATCCTTTCTTTGGGATTTGTGCATCTTCTGGGAAGCAGAGGCCCCAGAAAGAGAAGATAAACAATGATTATCAGCTGCTGTGGAATGCAATAGGATGCACCTGTGATTGGTTCATGTTCCATGTGTACAATTAAGGGCCAATCACAGGGCAAGCTCTCTGGAACACAGGGACAGAGAACTCTCTTGTTTTTAGATTCCATTCTATTCTATTCTTAGCTTAGCAGCTCTGCAACTTCTCTTCTTATTCTTTTTAGTATAGTTATAATGTATTATATATTATATATCAATAAATCCAGCCTTCTGATCATCAAACAAGATTCTCGTCCATCTCTCTCACCATGAAGACCTCCTCAGGTCGCTGTAATACCTCTGTGAAGAAGTTGAGGATTAACAGGGATGTCTGGCCTGCTGTGGGTTGGAGGACACCAAGGAGCATCCACCTGTCCTGTGGATTCACCTTGGTTTGAGCCTGAACCATGGTGACTTTTCACCACTTCACAACTAAGAGCCCAACCGGTGATATTACAAGAAATCTCCCTGGCATCATTCCCTAGGGATGCCAACCTCGCCACAGCATCATGCCCTGCCCAAGGGGCAGGAGGGAATGAGGCCATGACTTGCCACTCAGAAGGAGAGCTGGGCAGCTGTAATGAATGTACTGATAAAGAGATTCAGATCAATAAGGCTGGCAGTTCCTAGCAGCAGATAAATGGGTTCAGTATGTGGGTTATGGAGTTGTTAACTGCCCAACCACCCTGCTCACTGTGATTAGTGCTGTGTGTGTCTGCTCACCCTCCTTTATCCACCATCCATCTCCACTCCCTCACTCCTGCACCCACACAGAGCCCCTCTCCCCCATCCAGCTGTGCTCACAAACAGGTTCTGATGTCTCTCTTGAGGCAAGCTGGATGCACAGAGGGGGAGAGGAAGCATTTCATTTCCCTGTGCCTAAGCTGCTCCTGTAATCCTGCAAGGAGTTTTCCTTCGCAGCACAGGCCTGGCTCGGAGCAGCTGGCCCATGGCCACAATTACTTCCACTCTGAGCACACACAAAAAAACCAGGGGAGAGGCCAAGGAGGGGGTGCTGAGATTTGAGCACCAATGAGTCAATCAGAGGCAGTCAGTGTTCATTAGTCCCTGTCCCTGCCATTGTGCAGAGACAAGGAATCTCCCTGTGGGTCAGCCAAGGCCACCCAGGAGCCCAGAAGGCAGAGGAGGACTCGAGGGAGTCAGGGTCTGAGAATGCAGCCCCAAATTGCAACTTACAGAGCCTGTGAGCACAGTCAGCACCATCCCATTGCAGAGTTACTTCCATTTTTCTTGCTTTTCCTAAAACAAGGAAAAAAAAAGAGAGCTTACCAAAGGAGTTCCAGGTGTTGTTGGAGAGAAACCAGCAAACATATTTTCATTCATTCAGGGTAATGGGGGAAGCAGGGATACTCCCCAGGGAGCTGGAGAGGAGCTCCAGAGCAGCATTAGAAGCAAGAGGTAGCAATTGCTTGAGGTTATGGCATTGGCAGAGGGTGGCAAAGTAAGATGTGCTAAGTGGCCCAGAGATGAGTATTTGGTGCTTTGATAGCACCAGATTAATTGTTTCCTAAATAAAAACTACAACAACAAGAAGAATGTGTCTTTGTCACTGCTCAAGGGCCATGACAAGGTGTTCCCATTAGCCATGGGTTCCATTCAAGGTTAATTCAGGCTCCACCAATGTCACAGTTGGGATAGCCACAATACACAGAGTAACATGATACCATTTCAGAAAGCTTCAACCCAGAAGGCTGCAAGCATCTGCCCTTCTGGTTCTTTAGCCCAACCTTTTATCCCCTCCTGTTGATGCATTGCACCTGAGTGCCCTCTGCTCCCTTTGGTGGTTGCTCAGTGCCCCTGGGCACTCCATGGCTCATTGCTGTCAGCGCTGCTCACCTGCTGCCACAGCTGTAACCCACTCCCAATTACCACAAACTGTGTCCCTACACACCAAAGCCAGCAGGACTGCATGTGGGTGAAGTTGGCCCCACATGTGTCTAGATAACAAGAAGGATTTTCCTCTCTGTGCCGAAGTTTCGAGGCTAACACCAACCATGCTCTTTTGCTTCTGTGTTCCCAGGCCCTCCCCACTCTTGGCTGACCAAGACTAGCTTGGAAGGCTCTTCCCTCTCCCAGGAAAATGGGGACCGATGGTGAAAATCCGATCCTGAGGAGTGTGGTCATCAGCTTCAACTTGCTCCTGCTGGGCGCTGTCCTCAAGCCGTTTGAGTGCCGCCTGGAGGTGACGACAGAGCCGGCCCAGAGGACAGTGGTGGATGAGGCAGCTGGCCTCACCAACTGCAGCCCACCCACCAAAGAGCAGCCCATGGTCTTCCACCACATCTACAACATCAACATCCCCCTGGACAGCTGCTGCTCCTCCATGTTCAAGTCTTCGGGCGAGGAGGTGAGTTCAGAAGACGACCGGCTGGCAGAGTACACGGAGCAGACCTCCGACAGCGAGAGCCAGGTCACCTTCACCCACAGGATAAACATGCCCAAGCAGGCCTGCAAGTGCTCCACCTCCCTCCCATCCCTGCAGGAGCTGCTGAGCAGGATTGAGATGCTGGAGAGGGAGGTCTCCATCCTCCGGGACCAATGCACCTCCAATTGCTGCCAAGAAAATGCAGCCACAGGTAGTAACGCCATCCTGTTAGCTCTTGCTGGGGGCTGAGGGCTTGAGAGAGAGGCAGGAGGAATAATGCAAAACCTGATGGTGCTACTCAGAGTGTGGCAGAGGAAAACCAGTGTTTACCCATTATGGGGCTGTGGATTTAGTGAAAAAACTTAGCTAAAGTCCTCTAAGGCAGGAAAAGCCCTGGGAGGGCTTTGGTCACTTGAGTGCCTGTCCACACTCTGTGAAAATTCCATAAAGGAGAGAGAGCTGAACCCCTTTGGGGATGAAATTACAGCTCGTAAGGGGTGAGCAGGGGGATCTCCCAGCTCTGCACTCCTCCCAGCACTCTTAGACATCTGCCACTGCTTGTGGGACAGGGGGCAGAGATGTGGCTGCTGCTCTCCTGAGCTGTCCCTGGGCTGAAGGCAGCCCCATGGGAGCTGGCAATGTGCCCCTTCATCTTCTCTGCAGGGGGAGTGAACACGTCTGAAAAGCTGAGTTAAAAAAAAAGTATTAAAATATATTTTAAAAAATGAAATAAGCTAACAAAACCCTTAAAAAAAGGCACGAAACCATCAGCATGATACTCCATTTGAATAAAAAGATGTGCTTTTGTGGAGACCTCCAAGAGGTCCCACTAGGGTTACTCCATTGAAGGCTGAAATGAGATGGGTCAGGACGGTTTGGGCTGGCAGCTGCATTTCCATGGTCCAGGAGCCAGCATACTGATAGTTCTCCTTGTCTGGAGGAAGAGGGGCTGTCCCAAAGGCCATCCATCCCAAATGCAGCCCAGCCCTGCTCGTGGCTGCAGCACACCAGGGCTCCTTGCAGGGAAGAAAACACTAAGCAAGGAGATCCACACAGGGCATCTTTCCAGGGGAAAAATGCTTTTCACACCAAGAACAGCAACAGAAAGGAAGAGAAATTAAAACCAACCCTTTTACCCCCAAGGTACTCACTGCATTTTTTTATTTTTAAGTTTTGCAGCTATTAGTGTGATTTTTCCAGTGGAAGGACACATTTTTCTGTGTGCAGGACACATTAAAATGAAATGGGTGCAATCAATCCTCAGGTCAAGAGTTCCACCAAAGGTGTGCTGGTCAGGGAGGGAGAAACAAGGATGGACACACAGCAGGGTGGCTTGGGCTAGCATCTTTCATTGGCCAGTGGAAGTCAATGTGTTCCCAGCCATGGCTTCAGCCCACATCCATCAGCTGCATTAATAACTAAGACAAAACAGGAAAAACAGTCTGTGCAAAGTGAGGGTTAAAATCACGCAGGAAATGCTATGGGGAAAACCTGTTTTAAAGGAATTAATTTGAAACTCTGATGGGCCTATTTGGGTTACTTGCAACATGCATAGACAGTCCCATTAAATATTCATTGCTTGGTGGAGTCCCCACTCCCATCACAGATGTGCCGAGCTAAAACTGGAATAATTTCATTTATTTTTACCAGAGTTGCTTTCAATTCACTGCACTGGAAAGGAATCAGGATCCCTATCCCACCACCCAAGGCAATTTCCCTGAGGAAAGCCTCTTTTCTCCAGCACACTTAGAAGCATCCTCTCTTATCTTTTGATAACTCAGCTAGAGGCTGAGATCTGAAGAGATCCTGCCTGGCATTCCCAGCATTTGCAGTTTGCATGGAAATTGTCCTGCAAAGTAACCCAAATGTGTCTGTCTGGCACAGCATGTAACTGAGCTGCTTTTATATGTGCATCTGCTACATCCCCCACTGGAAGAGCTGCTCAGAAAGGTCAGCTAGGATGGAAAATTTAGCTGGGGACAGAGTCCTGGGGCTGGGGGGTCTTTGGGGTGGAAAAGTCTGGAAGAATTACAGAAAGGGTTTCTGTCCTTCCTTGGTTCACATGAGGAAAAGCAGTACAAATCAGCAAGGAAAAGTTAGCCTGCCTGGGATAAACCTTTGGCTGGAGCAATGGCTCTGTTTCAGGGCAAAACAGGGGAGCATTAGCAGTGTCAGTGACTGGTGCCTTCATCCCCATCATCCCTCCTCACCCCAGAGCATCCTGTGCAAGGCTGCCAGGTAAAGAGGGGGCATTAGAGGTGCTGGCCACAGAGCCCTGGTGCTGTCCCTGCTTTTCCACAACCTCAGTGTGCCCAAAGCCAGCAGTCCTGTCCCAGTCAGGTTCTCCAGGATAGGGATGAGGACGATGCCTTTGGGTACATACCTACTTCGTAGAGGAGAGAGAGAAAGCAGCCGGGGATCTCTCAGCTATAAAAAGGAGAAGTGTGTAGATGTGAGACCAGAGGAGTCATGGCTGGTGCAGAGGGTTTCTCCAGGGAAGGTTTTTTTCCAGTAAGAGGTCTAAGGAAGTTCCTGTTGAGTGCTAAGCTGGAGAGAAACCAAAGGGAGCCCCTGCACCACCACAAGGCTGGTGGCACCCACGGTTATGGGGGGCACCGCTCCCTAAGGAAAGATCCACCCAAACGCCACCAATTCTTCCCCTTTTAGCCCTAAAGCCGCCAGTTTGCCAGAGAGAGAACTATCCCCACCTTGCCCCACACCTTCTCCAGCCCTTCAGAGGGCTGACCTGAGACCAACCCCGACCTTTCCCACCTCCCACCCGCCGCGTTCTGACCCTCGCTCCCGCGTCCTTGCAGGGCAGCTGGATTACATCCCGCAGTGCAGCGGCCACGGGAATTTCAGCCTGGAGTCGTGCAGCTGCGTGTGCATGGAGGGCTGGGCGGGCAGCAACTGCTCGGAGCCGCTGTGCCCGGGGGGCTGCTCCAGCCGCGGCGTGTGCCTGGAGGGACAGTGCATCTGCGACAGCGACTACGGCGGCGAGGACTGCTCCCAGCCGCGCTGCCCCGCCGGCTGCGGCTCCCGCGGGCTCTGCGTGGACGGCGAGTGCGTGTGCGAGGAGGGATTCACCGGGGACGACTGCTCGGAGCTGCGCTGCCCCCGCGACTGCTCGGGCCGGGGCCGCTGCGTGAACGGCACCTGCGAGTGCCACGAGGGCTTCGCCGGGCACGACTGCGGCCGGCAGCGCTGCCCCGCCGGCTGCGGCGGCCGCGGGCTCTGCCGCGACGGGCTCTGCGTCTGCGAGACGGGCTACGGCGGCCACGACTGCTCCGAAGGTACAGCAGGGGGTGTGGGGCTTGAGTCAGGCCTAAGTGGTGCATAAGCAAGGGTTTCGAGGTGCCCAGAGTCCCATAGGAGCGCCGTGAATCTGGGAGAAATCCTTACCGGGCGGAGAGCATCGCTTAGGACACATTGAGCCCCCCCTCGCCTTCCCGTTATCCCTGTCCCCCAGGGATATGGACAAAAGTCTGGGAGATGAGCAAAAAGCTGGTGAGGTTCATCCTATTGCCGGCTGGGGGCTATGTAAAAATCACAAACGGGATGAGACTGCTAGGAATGTGCCTTGAGCTGTTTGTTTTCCAGCATCAGCCTCATTACATGGTTATGACAACGAGAAGATGCCATCAGTTCACATCCCAGGCAGCAGACCAAGAACTTAATGCTCAACTTACTTTAAAAGTTTTTTGACCAACCACACAAAGCAAAAGCTCAATGACAGTACTTCCATCCAACCACTATAAGCACACGTACCTTTGGTTAAAACAGTGCTTGGTTATTTAAAATATAATACCTACTTGTAAGCCTTAAAACACAATGCACAAAACTCCATTATTAAGCTTAAAACTTCCTAGTATCTTGCTAAACATACTTTTCTACAACTTAAAAAGTTATTCTAAACAAACATCAACACACAAACCATTGTTCTATTTATCCTTACTTTTCTACTTCTTACCTAATTTTTCTACCAACCAATTTTATAGCTACTACTTAACTCTAATCACAATTCTACTGTCTGTAAAACCTATCTTTTACAATTTCCCCGAAACCCTCTAATTTTAAAAATTCCCACACATCCCAGCATGGGGGCTAAACAGTGCAACAGGTTCTCTTGAGCCTTTACCTTGTTATAGCTGTTCAGACAGCCACAGGTACCATATAACACCCAGCCTGTGCCCACCAGCAGACCTACACAGCCTCCCACAGGAGTGGAAGAAGCCAGGCACACCCTGACACTCTCCATACCTCTGTCCTCCCCAGTGTCTCCCCCTGAGAACCTGCGGGTGACGGGGATCAGCGACAGCTCCATCGAGCTGGCCTGGGACAGCACTGGGGCAGCCACTGAGTACGTGGTGTCCTACCAGTCTGCCGTGCCAGGGGGCACCCAGCTCCAGCAGAGGGTGCCTGGGGACTGGAGCAGCATCACCATCACAGATCTGGAGCCAGGTGTTGCCTACAATGTCAGCATCTATGCAGTCATCAGTGACGTCTTCAGCAGCCCCGTTACCTCCAGGGTGATGACCAGTAAGTATCCTACTGCACTTGTTGCTTGCTGCCCATGTGTCCTGAGGGGATGCTCAAGCTGGCTCACTTTTTACATAAAAACCTTCTAGCAGCAGAAACTTGAGCCTTCAAAAAGAAGGGGAAAAAGAATTGTATCAGTATAGGGATATAGGAAAGGAGGAAATGTGTCCACCCTCTTCAGAAAAACTCAGTTTGGATGAAAAACTGGATGTCTAAAAAAAAGAAAAAACTTCCAGAGTTTGATTGAAGCCCCCAGAATGTGGCCCAAAACATTACATGCTTCTCCTCAGAGAAAATACTACAATATAACATGTAAATCTCAGGTTCTCCTCCCCCTCCTGAACAGATGATTCCCTGTGATGACTCCCCATGATGATGTGGGTGATGGTGCAGCAAGAGGGGATGCTGCTGTGCATCAGGAGAAACACAGTCCTGACCAGGACTGTGATGCACAGAGGAAAACAGGAGTATCAAGCTGTAATGCCAGCCTCCAGAGGGGTTTCTTGGAGACTAAGGATACAGAGGGCATGGGAAAAACAGAAACTATCCACACCCCCCTTTGCAGCCCCAGCATTCACTCTGTTCACATGATAATGCAGTGGGATGATGCCTCAGTGTCCATAGGTCCAGGCATTTCCCTGTTTTCCTTCCCACCCACGTGGAGCAGGGGAAAAAGAATTTTGCTAACAGACACCAAAAGTTTCCTTGTTTTTATTGCCCAGATACAAAATACCCACGGGGAGCAGGGTGGGTACAGCATGTGCACACCCACCCCTCTCTGCTCACCACCCCTGCTCCCTTGCAGACCTCGCTACACCACAGGGGCTGAAGTTCAAGACCATCACAGAGACAACAGCAGAGGTGCAGTGGGAGCCCTTCTCCTTCCCCTTGGACGGCTGGGAGATCAGCTTCATCCCCAAGGTACTGCTGCTACACCCATGGCACTGCAGGGTGCATCCAGGGAGAGCATCCTCAATCAGCTTCCAATTACCCCCTTCCCCAAAACACCCAGCCTGTGTTTGCCATTTCTGTGCTGCACATCAGATTCCCCAGACTGCCAGCCTGCGTTTCCCCATTAGTTTTTGTGTCAATGCAGGTCCTCAAAGAAATGTCCCCCAAAACAAATCCAGTGATGGGGGAAAAAACCTTCCAGCCTCACTCTTGTTGTCGCACCCTCTTTTTCCTTTCCAATGACTCTTCCTCCTCTTCCTCCTCACCCTGCTCTCTACACAAAGCTCCCCAAAGCAGCCTGGATCAGAGTGAGCAGCTGCTGGCTCTCAGACAAGAACCTTCAGCCCCCTCCCGAGTCACATGCACACTTAATTCCTGCCATGGAATTTTAATTTTAATCGCAGTGACGAGAAGGTAGAAACCCTGCCAGAAAAGATGAAAGGATAAAAATGTTGCCCTAAATACCCCATATTTTCTGTGCACAGCAACAAAAATTGTACATCGAGTATTTAGTCTATATTCATAATTTCTACACCATTTAGCTATAAGTACAGCTTCAATTGTACATGGAGCCTCTTTATAAGAGCATTCGAGCCCCAGCAGTAGAAGAAATGCTGATTAAGAGCTCAATTATGATGTTTTCACTTGTACAAAAACCTGCACTGGAATCAAAGGCAGCTCTGGGCAGTGGAGAACTGCAGAATTTGGCCCCAAAGTTTTAAATACTCTTAACTGTGAAGTATTATTGCACAGCACAAAGCAAGGGCCCAATTGCCTTAAATAACTCAATCCTTTTATTTCCAAAGAGTTGCTGGGAGATTATTGATGTGATGTTGGCTACATCCACATGCAAATTGTGTGAGAAGTTGAAGCTCATGTAATGCAGGTATAGACCCTGGGATAATTTGAAGTCACCATCAGGATTAAAGCTGAAAAATATCAGAGAAAAGCTTTTGGTAGGAAAAAATAGCTCTTTTAAACATTTTACTATTACTCAGGAATTAAGTTGAACATCATCCCTCTGAAGCAAATAAATGCAAACCATTGTTTCTTTTTTCAACCTTAAACTTAAGAATACATGGAAACAGTTTTGGATTTAAAGGCAGATAAGATGCAAAAGGAGGACTGTTCCTGGATGCAGGGTCTTGGGTTGGGAAGGAATGTAGTTCACTGGGATTTAAAGTTCTCAAATCCATGAGTTAAGACATAAAGTCACAGTCATGTTCCTGCCCATCAGCTGCTAAAACTGGCCTTTCTGGAGTCTCGATCATTATCATTGCCTTTTCCCCTAAAATTAGGCAGAGGGTGCTGTGTCCTTTACTGCCCTGCAAGCTTGGGTAAGTGCTGAAATATTTCCACACCTCAAACAAACCCAAAACCCATTCCCAAGGGCTAAAAACAAGAGTTATAACTGAAGCATCACAACCTCTGTGAGAAAAACTGACCTGTCTTCCCAAAAACTGGGTGAGGAAATGCTAATTTTGTCCTCAGCAGCCCAACGAGGATGCTTGCAGCTTCCTGCAGAGCTCTTTCCACTCTCCTTCCATGGTCTCTGTGATGCTCTCACCCCCACAAAAGCTGGGTCAGGCAGGATTGCCCATCTGCTGGAAAAGACAAAGAGAAGATGGATTTAGCAAAGAAAATTAGGAAAGGTAAAATGCTAACTGATGGCTAAAATGGAAGGTTTCCTGTTTAATGAGAAAAGGGATGAATATGAATTGAGAGTTATGTGCAAAGATTTGTTTAGCATGTTATTAGTGAAGACAGCAGCAAGAAAAGATCCTTTGTCCAAGCACTGGCAGGAAAGGTGACATGTGCAGTTGTTTAAAGCCTCACAGGGCAAAACCACAAGGCATAAATGAGTGTACTAAAGATGGCTAAAAAGCAGGTGACAGCAAAATAAAGACCTCACAGCTTCATACCTATACATCAACAACAAAAGGCTCCTGGCACCTGAAGAGCAGGGAAAACAAGCCTAGCTAAGGCTTTGGTTTAATCATCTTTCCTCTTTCTGAGCAGCACAGGCACAAATACACAGAAGCTGGGGAGGGAGGAGGGATGGGGAGGATTTTGCAGCCCAACAACACAAGCACTCCACGCTTGGTAGGTGACCTCATCCCAGCTTTCTCCCTCCATGCTGCGGTGTGCCAAGGTGACCATGTGATTTGGGGATGCAGGGTGGGCTGTGGAAGGATGCAACATGGGGGGGGCACCTCCTCTTTGTGAATCAGTCCCCCCAGAAACACCAGCGGGTGAGGGAGGGTTAATGCTTGTTTCATTCCCTGACAGAATAACGAGGGTGGTGTGATTGCCCAGCTCCCCAGCACCGTCACCACCTTCAACCAGACGGGGCTGAAGCCGGGGGAGGAGTACACTGTCACCGTGGTGGCCCTGAAGGAACAAGCCAGAAGCCCTCCCACCTCTGACAGCGTCTCAACCCGTGAGTGAGCCCCACCCGGGGGCAGCACAGCAGGTCCCAAAAATAAAGTCCCATGGGCAGGGATGAAACTTGCAGCAAACATTGCAGCCACAGCTTCCTCGTGCAGTGTTTTGTCCCTCTCGCTCCTAAATTATCACAAGTGTAGAAACTGGTTAATGGGATTGGGAGTGAAAACTCAGTTCTGCTTTTATTGTATAGCTGGATAAATTATTCTTCTCTGCTAATCTCACATTTTGGAGGCTGGATGCCCGCAAGAAATATATTTACAAATGTATTACTTACTCATACATAACAGATTAAAACTCCCACCCGCTTTTGAGCCAATAAATGCCCTCAACTCCCACCTATTCAGGCAAATCAGGCAGCAGGGCAGGGAGCCAGGAGCAACAGCATGTCCCTTCCTAACCAATTTGTTTGTCCACTCACTGACCCTTCCTGCAGACCAGAGGAAATTCAACTGGGCCTTCTTGCTGAAGGAGAGGCAGCGATGGGCAGAGCTCACGGGGGAGAGGAGGCTCTTCACACCAGATTTGGTGCAGTCTGCCTTGAAAGCCAGGCAGACGTCTACAAGCTCCGCCTGAGCTGTTCCGAGAGGAAACAGCACTTAAATAGCTGCCGGAGGGCTGTAATGAGGTGCTGCTAATTGAGGTAGCGGAGAGAGTGGAGGGAGGGTCCCTCCACCGCAGCAGGTTGTTGCAGGGCTGATCTTCCCCAGCACAGTCCTCCCCTCCTGCTTTGCCTCTGTGTTCAGCTCGATGTGGCTTAATAGAGACATCTCCTGGTCAAAGCCGAAACTTCTTTTCCCTGGGAAGTCAGCGAAAATAGAAGCTGGTACTTCAAACTCAAGGGCTGGCCTTTGCAGGGAGTGCAGGTGGAGCAGAGTGCTCCGGGATCTGTGCTCCATGGAGGCATCCCCGTGCTGGTGTCTGCCTTCCTCTGCAACACCCCCAGAGCTTCATCCCCACCACCCTGGCTCTTCCTCAATATCTTGTGCCAGGATCAGGCAGCAAAGCCATGTTTTTATGCCACACAGCCAAATAGATATGGATCACCTGGGTGGCTGGACAGCGTGAAGCAGTTGGAGATTGAGGGTATGCATGACCTGGTCCTGGCCAAGCTGGACAGACAGCTCCTACCTGAACACTGGGACTCCCAGCTGGGCTCCCTCCTCTGCTGTTTTGCCCACAGACCTCACCTCACTACTTCAAATTCCTCCATGTCCTTTTCTAACCCCCCGATCCTCCCCACCCCTGCCCACATGCTTGTCCCCAGAACTTCAGGTGCAGCATTCAGCAGACCCTTCTTTGTATACTGTCATTATATTAGGTATAGTCTGAATTACAGAACCAAAGTGGGCTTTTTCACCCACCTTGTGACCACCTATGTGACCATCTGTGATAACACAGGCTGCCCAGCAGGCTTCATGTATGAGCACTGCCATGGCACAGGAGCAATGGCAAGACTTGGCTCCATCCATCCATCCATCCATCCATCCATCCATCCATCCATCCATCCATCCATCCATCCATCCATCCATCCAGTCCTGCTGGACTCCAAGCATCCATCAGCCAGGCTTGAGCCCATGATATCCAAAGGTTGAGTGTTGGGGGGTGTGGAAGAAAGAAGGGCTCAAATCTCTGTGGGGAAAAAAAAAAAAAAAAAAAGAAAAAAAAAAAGAAAAAAGGCAGAAATGTCAAAAAATCTCCCTCAGTAGAGTCCCAGTATTCATTTTTCTAAAAACCATTTATCTGAAAGGTTTTTCTGGACACCAACCATAGCCCCACACCCAGCTAGTTATGAAGATTCACCAGAGCAGTTGCATTTTCTCCTCTCTTCCCACTGCCAAGACACCAACAGCTTTATGAGCTGATTCCTCAGTTTAAGGACAAACCAGGAGCTGGCACCAAAGCAGGAACATTTCTAGAGATATTCCTCAGTTCTCAACACTTGGATCTTGTCCTTGGCTCCACGTTATTTAACACATTGTCAACACCTTTCAAAAGACATAATACTGTTGCTGATAAATTTTGCCAATGATGGAAAGGATCAGAAAAGAGTAAATTGCATAGAAGAACATCAATAAAAGTTGTTTGGATAGTTTGAAGAGCTGGGCACAAAGGAAAATTGCATGTTTTTTTCAATGCAAAAGTACAAGCAGCTATCTTAGCGCAAAGAACGTGTGTTGCAGTTAGACATAGGAGTTTTATATCCTGGGAAATACCACCTGAAAAAGCCAAAGAGGAATTATTGTCAACATCCAGCTCAAGAGAAGGGCATGAGCTGCATTATAGTAATGGGTGTCAATGAGAGAGCTGCTGGGTCCTGCTCTGGTGTCTGCAGAAAGTGGAGAGGGTTCAGCAAAGAGCCAGGAGATTGGGACAAAGGATTGGGAACCATGAGAACCAAACCCATTAAGTATCTTGGGGTCAGTCATGCCTCTTGCCCATGCCACCTCTCTCCCTTGTGCCCAAATCCCAATTCCAGCCGTTTCGAAGGACAACCTGAAGCATCCCTGAACCTTGGCATCCCCAAATCTCCCCCCTTTCCCCACCCAACTTTCCCACAATAACAGGTGTCCGTTTCCCCCCCCGCAGTCATCGACGGCCCGACGCAGATCCTGGTGCGGGACGTCTCGGACACGGTGGCCTTCGTGGAGTGGAGCCCCCCTCGCGCCAAGGTGGACGCCATCCTGCTGAAGTACGGGCTGGCGGACGGGGAGGGCGGCAGGACCACGTTCCGCCTGCAGCCCCCCCTCAGCCAGTACTCCCTGCAGGCCCTGCGCCCCGGCGCCCGCTACCACCTGGCCGTCAGCGCCCTGCGCGGCGCCAACGAGAGCCGCCCCGCCTTCGCTCAGTTCACCACAGGTACAGAGAGCTGCCCTGGCTGGGAGAATGGAATTTTTGGGTGTGAACTGAATTTTTGAGTCTCTTTGGCAAGCATGGGTAGGTGGATTGCTGCTGTCTGCAGATGGGCTGTCCCACAGCAAGAAGGAAAACCTTAGGGCTTTTTGCATCTTGGGGTTAGTGATGCTTTTTTTTCTGCTGGCATAAGTGAGCTGGGGTTTAATGTGCTAGAAGGAAGAACTGGGATGGAAGCACAGTGGTTAAGATACAGGTGTAAGTGGTGACACCTGAATGCAGGTGCCTTGCATCCCATCACAGAGCAAAAGATTCAGCTCACCCTAAAATACACACCCTACAACTGCCCTCTGTCCCACCACTCCTAGTGGCTGTTTAGCCACTAAACCTCCAGTGCAAAAGGTCCTCTTTCTTGTCCCCAAGGCTTCCACCTTTCCCCATCCAACTCTCCAAAATCCTGGGAAATACCACCATAAAAAGTCAAAGAGGAATTACTGTCGACAGCCAGCTCAAGAGAAGGGCATAAGCTGCATCATAGCTGTAATGGGTGTCAGTGAGAGAGCTGTGATGAATGCCCTGTGCCCCTCATTCAGTTCCCAGGGCAGTCCAGGTGATCCCAGATGCCAGTGGCAAGGCATGGATGGATTCAACCCCCATATTTAGATGATAAACCCCAAACCAACTCCATCTCGGCCATGTCTTGTTGCAGCATCAAGGCTGAAGCTGCCTGAGACACACATCCCCACCAGCTCCAGTGCCTGTTCAGACCCACAGCTTAGAACTCTAGAACTCAGCAGTTTATGTCCTTAAGAGCACCCGCAGCTCAATTCACAATTCTCAAAAGCACCAAAATGCTCAGCACAGGTCTGAGTTCAAGGGGACACTCACTCCCACTCAGCATCACGAGCCAAGGCAGGTGCCTTGACCAACGAATCAGCAGTCAAGCAGCTGAAACCAGCACATCCAGAAACGTGGTTATCTGAGCACCCTAACTGGTCAGTAAAACTTTAATTAATGTTAAGCCTGCAGATAGCTAAGGGATTTAATTTACCGTGCCATAAAGGAGGAGTCAGAGCGTGTATTTCCGTGCTGGTTTATGGTATATAAATTGTCATGTACATTACTGCTCGCTATGAGGCTCCTACTGTAATAACTGTGGGACGTGAATTGTGTGTGTACATATCTCTACAGATAAACATTTCAGATGAGATGCTTACCCCAAATGATTTGCTGCCTTGGCCTTCCTCGCTTTATTTCTAAAAGGCAACATAAAAGCACCCTCCCAAACTCAGATCCATCACCATTACCCACTGTCCACTGGTGCCCAGCCCCAGTGCTGCTCACCAGAGGGGTTTATTGTGCAAACCAGAGCAGATTCAGTACACAGCCTGAGCAGCACCAATAAACAAACCCTTTGGGCAGTGTCTGGGAGTGAATGAGCCTGTAAAGATGCTCAAGGTTCTCTTCTGAGAGCAGTTCAGGCCAATGCATGGCTACTACAGAGCCCTTTTACTCATAGTGCCTCAGTTTCTTTTACCTTAATATGAGGGAGAATGGTTTTCTTTTTGAAATAACGCAGAACTAGCTGCCAAACCAACTTACCGAGGATGCTGCCAGCATTTGTATCACCCTCCTGGGTGGCATCTCCCAGCCTGTGCTGAGCAGGGGGTAAGAGCAAATGTTCCAGCCCTTCCTGCCAGGCCATGCTCAGGGCAAGAGGATCTCCTGGCTGTCCCCCCTGGCTGTGGCAGGGCGGCGGGGTGTGTTCCCTGCTGTGACACCGTGCCTCTGTCCCTTGTGTCGCGCAGAGATCGACGCCCCCAAGAACCTGCGGGTGGGCTCGCGGAGCCCCGCCAGCCTCGAGCTCACCTGGGACAACAGCGAGGCTGAGGCACACAGCTACAGGGTGGTGTACAGCACCCTGGCTGGGGAGCACTACCACGAGCTCCTGGTGCCGCGCCACGCCGGCCCCACCACCCGCGCCACCCTCGCAGGTACGCACGCGCCCTCGCGCCCTGGAGCCGTGATATTGTCCGAGAAATCTTTTCCTTAGGAGTTTTCCTCCTGAGAAGCCGAGAAGCCTCAGGAACAAAATGTAAACATTGATTATCTGCTGCTGTGGAACGCAACAGGTGGATCTGTGATTGGTCTCATGTGCTTGTTTCTAATTAATGGCCAATCACAGCCAGCTGGCTTGGACTCTGAGACACAAACCTTTGTTATTCATTCCTTCTTTTTCTATTCTTAGCAAGCCTTCTGATGAAATCCTTTCTTCTATTCTTTTAGTATAGTTTTAATATAATATATATCATAAAATAATAAATCAAGCCTTCTGAACACATAGAGTCAGATCCTCGTCTCTTCCCCCTTCCTCGGACCCCTGTGAACACGGTCACAGTGCCCTTTCTCCCCCTCCTCTCAAGCAGGGAGGGCAAAGCAAATCCAAAATGAGCACCAAGACACAGTTGCCCTTCTGCTGGCATATGTTTGAGATTGTTCTGGAGTTTACTATTTACTGGAGAGAAGGTTTTCCTTGGGATGGAGCTCATTTTCTGGGCACACCTCCAGTAAAGATCTGTCTGTAGTAATTATATATCTTCTGAACAGAGAGAGACATGGTTCTCCCAGGAAAATCCTGGGAAGCTGTGCAAAAGCTGTAGAGAACTTAGATGAAAGAATTCAAACAATTATTATCTCTCTTTCTGTAACCATTGTTTATGGTTACAGATACAGTTCTCCAGAGTGTGCTATTCATAGTCACCAATAATATGAGATGTTTCTACTTGGAGACCAATCAAGTATCACCTTAATGAGTCACATTGTAAAAAGACCCAGCTACTTTCATTAAACCCTTTTGCCTCCTGATCCACCTGAACACTGGAGTCGTCTTTCTGTCCCTGACTCAACAGTGTCATCTGTCCAGGTGGCAAATAGAGCTGGCAAGGAGCAAAGGGAGAAATGGGAAGAAGCCTGTTTAGGCTGATCTACAGGAAAATATTATTTCACCCTTCCCTTTTTTGCTTGTTTGGAAGGAGCCATGGGTAATGATGCCCCATGGGCAGTGATGGGGAGCCAGGGTGCCTGAGTTTTGTGCCTTCTTCCAAATTGGGCTCAAAGCAGACCCAAATCTAGAGATGCTGGTTTTGAGCAAGTGGCACATTATTCAGGTCAGCATAGGGACTGCAAACACCACCCACCTCCCACTGCCAGGAAAGCCCCAAACACCTTATGCAGCAACACAGCAAAGCACCATGTGAGATGTGATTTCCTTGCTTTTTGACTAGAACTGCTTACCTCATGGATTTGCTGCTCCTGTGGTATATTTTGTGTAAAGAAAAGAATTATATGCAAAAATGTTCTCTCGTTCGTCTTGAAGTTCTTCAGTATGGAAGGACAACAGGTTCTAGGTTCTTCCATGTTGACTCTCTGCTTTCCCAGGACCTTCAAGGGCTCAGGAATCTGCCATATGAAGTTATAGGAGAAAGGTCAGTGGGAAAGCCAAAAGTTAAGTTAGAGGGACAGCAGCAGAGTCACAAGAAAGGCTGGAGGGCAGCAAGGCAATTAGAGCAGTTATCTTGAAAAATGTGGAATGCAAAAAGAAGAACATCAGGGCTGGTTTCTTCTGTGTTCTTGATGAGGATGTGTGGGGAGAAGTAGGATGAGATCAGAGACTCAGTGCTGAACTCCTGCTAGCTTTCCTTTAGGACATTTATTGGCTTTCTAGGTGAGAAGAAGCATTGAAAATGGGCCAAATTCCCCTCCCTGAGCAGAGGCACAACAGTGACACAAACTGAGACGATATCCATTACTTAACTTGAGCTTGCCTTGGAATATATGGCAAGAGCCTAAAGTCTCTTTTTTTCTCAATAAAACTAAAAAAGCTGCCAAGGCTCTTCCAGACTCAGGTAAGGCTGCAAGAAACCCAACTAAAGAAAGCTGCAGAGATGCAGATTCTTAAGTCAAGATTCATGCAGATTCTTGTAGAGAGTAATTTTTATATAGTGTGTCCATCATCACACAAGTACATAGTCATAGTGTGGATGGCACATGAGCATCTCCCATAGCTCTGTTATGTACAGAGTAGGCATGTCCTCCAGTTCTTGTTGGACTTTGTGCAAAACCTATTGGGGTTTTTTTCCAGTCAGCCAGGACCTGATGGGATCCATGGTATGAAAGTAACCAGCAATTCTTTCAGCCAATCTCATCTACCTACAGGAAAAGCAGTGTGGAATGGCACTGAGCAGAGTTTATCAACGATTTACACTTAAAAGTGCAGTAAGCCTGTCCCTGACCCATAATCTCTATTAAAAATCAGCATTTGCACAGAAACAACCATAATTTTGCTCATCTCAAAAGAGCTGGGAGAGAAAAGGTTTATATCCTCACGCTCATTTCTTCCTTCTCCTACCTTCTGCCAGGCTATTCTTTCCAGAATACTTCTGACACTTATTGAGCAGGACCAGGGGGTCCATCTTCTCCCCATCACTAAGACTGCACTGTAGCAAGAGAAAGGCATGGGAGGAGAGTGTCCCTCTCTCCCGACCTCTTGGGAAAGGTTTGGGTGGCTCCAGGGGATGCTGCCCCTGGGCAAGGCACAGTGAGACTGAGCTGAAAAGTTTATGGCTTTTTCTAGCTTTGTGGGAAAGATCATGAAGCACAGGGAAGAGGGGAATAAAGCCACCAGCAGCCAAGCAGAAGTGACAGGCAGAGGCAAGAGATATTCCATGGAGACAAAACAGTGCAAGAGGAAAGGAGCTGGACAAGCTCAATTCCCAAGTTCCTTGAGAGAGGCACCTCAAGATAAGTCCACCCTAAAGAACAGGGCTTGATTCAGCTCCCAGAAAGACTGCACCTTGCCCAATTAATGTGCATTTCATTTACTCTGCATAGTTTATTTCTTTCCAAGATACCAGCCCTGTGACAATATTTGATCCTGCATCACTTTGGAAAAAAACACAGCTACTTTATCATTCCCATCTCAGCTCACACACACAAGAGCTTCTGTCTCACCGCCAGCAATTGCAGCAGACCTCAGCAACAACTTTTAAAAATGGCTTGTTTGTGAGCTAAAATAACCCAAATTCCCTGTCCAATTGCATCCACAAGGCTTTTTGAAAAGACTCAGCTCTTCTGCAATGTGCAGAGGAACTCTGACCTGAGGGATGCCCTGCAGGGCCCTCCTGTGCCCCCAGCAGTGGGAGGTGGGAGAAGGGGTCACACACACCCTGAGGTCACCCTACCAGGTGCTGCTCTCAAACCCTGTTGTGTTCTTTGACCTCCCTGGTAGATCTGGTGCCAGGAACAGAGTATGGCATTGGGATTTCAGCCGTGATGGACAGCCAGCAGAGCGTGCCAGCCACCATGAATGCCAGGACTGGTGAGTTTGGCCCCTCTGCCTGCTCCAAGCACAGCTGGCTGCTATGGCTCAGATGCCCCCATGGGACAGTGTGTGCATGGGGACAAAGCTCTGCACCAACCCTCTCCCACAGAGCTCGACAGCCCGCGGGACCTGCTGGTGACAGCCTCCACTGAGACGTCCATCTCACTGGCTTGGACCAAAGTCATGGGTCCCATCGACCACTACCGTGTCACCTTCACCCCCGCCTCGGGAATGGCCTCTGAAGTGACAGTGTCCAGGGACGAGTCACAGCTCACCCTCTCGGAGCTGGAGCCTGGCACAGAGTACACCATCTCCATCATCGCTGAGAGGGGGAGGCAGCAGAGCCTGGAGGCCACCGTGGATGCCTTCACAGGTAGGGAAACGCAAGCTGCCATGGGGGCAAGGGCACAGACCTTGTTGGCATCTCTGCCAGCCCACTGCGTCCCTGGCACCAAAACCCTTAAGGTGGTGATGGGGATGAGAGCTGGGGTCAGTGTGTCCACACAGGAGCAGTTGACCCCAAAAGGAGGATGGCCCTACCAATGTGGTGGCACAATCCCTTTGGGCAGCAGCACTGAACACACTTGCTTTGCTAACAAGACAGACTGGAGAAACAGACAGCCCTATGCTGTCCTTTCTGGGCAGGGTGGCCTGTGTGCCCATAGGAAGAAGGAATGAAGCCTTGGGGGACCTCACAAGGACCTCTGGCTGAAAAGTCTGCACTAATGAAGTGCAGACAACAGATACCATTTGCAGTGGGACAGTTCCATCACTCACTGTATGGGTCTGGAATGGAGGATGTTTGCAGGTGGAGCTGAGAAAAGCACCATTTTTCCTCTCCTGGATGTGCTGGTTGATCCCAGCACAGTTTCAGATCAATGGAGAGTCCAAATCTTCAGCTTTTCCACCTCTTTTAAGTATTTCCCATACAAGCACTGGGAATAACATGGAGGTAAGGATCTGCAGGTAAGGATCTGGGGTTGCAACTCTCCTCTCCACCTTCCAGGTGTTCGGCCCATCTCCCAGCTGCACTTCTCCCAGCTGACATCCTCCAGTGTGAATGTCACGTGGAGTGACCCCTCCCCACCAGCAGACCGCCTCATCCTCACCTACAGCCGCCGGGACGAGGAGGAGGAGGAGGCCCAGCAGGTCACACTGGATGGCACCCGCAGGCACACCAGCCTGACGGGCTTGCAGCCAGCTACAGAGTACCTGGTGTCCCTGGTGGCCGTGCATGGCACCATCAGCTCTGAGCCTGTCCTGGGCTCCATCACTACAGGTACCACGGGACAGCCCCCAGCAGGCACAGGGGAGGGCAGGCAGGGCCATGGGGAGTGGGCCTGCCTCCCACAGCTTTTCTCTGTGCCCCATCTCACCAGGGATTGATGCACCAAAGGACCTCAGGGTGGGCAATGTCACCCAGGAGTCTATGATGGTCTACTGGAGTGCTCCCATCGCTGCCTTTGACCACTACAGGATATCCTACCGTGCTGCTGAAGGTAAGGGGCCACACCACTCCTGTTCATGCCCTGAGCTCACAGCTCCAGCCCTCCCTCCATCTGCTGGCCCAAGCAGGCCACTAGGCCATCGTCACCCAGGCAGCACCTCAGTGCCTTGGGCAAAGCCACCAGTAACTGGGATTGGCTCCAGAGCAGAGGATGGCATGTCTGGGATAGGGATGGGAAGGGACCACTGCAGCCAGCTTAACACAGAGGGGCACACAGAATGGCCCCCAGCAGTGTGCCCTCCCCAGAGATGGTTAAATTCAGGGCTCAGTCCTGAAATCCCAGCTCCCTCATTTGCCTCACCTACCTCATGTCCCTTGGCCCTAGTTTTGTGGATGATGCTGGAAAGGCCAGGCCAGCAGAGCGCTGGGCACACAGGAGTGCACCTGCAGACACAAAAGCCAGTTACCTCCAGTGTCCTGTGGAACTGCCCTCCCCTCCCAAGCCCCTCCTGAGCCCCAGGGATGGGGCCAGCCATGATGTCAAAGCTCTTGGCTCCATCTCTGCAGGAAGGACAGACAGCATGGCCATCTCCAGGGATGCCACTGAGTACACCCTGCAGGACCTGCAGCCTGCCACCAAGTATGAGATTGAGCTGAAGAGCGTGCGGGGCCGGGAGGAGAGCGAGCTGGCCTCCATCACTGCATACACAGGTGAGAAGGAGCTCTTGGTGGGCAGGGAACAGCCAGACAGTGTCAGCTCCAGCCCTGCCCAGGGCTGGCACACCCTGCTTGCAGTAATACTCAGGTGACTGAGAGCAAGCTGGAGATGATAGGCAGGGCTCACAAGGCCTCAGTGTGGGCTTTTGAAGTATGTCTCAGCAAAGTTTATCCCAAGTATGCATGGGCAGTCATGGGTAAAAGTGACAAACCTGTGTTCCAGGCACCATGAAGCCAGAAACATGCTGCTGGGCAATCATGACAACCTTTCCTAAACAGAGTACAGATTTGCAGAAATAATCCCTAGGGAAGCCCTGTCACAAGCAGCATCTGCTGCAAGAATAAAACCTTCTGCTATCTCCAGACTCCTCAAAGCCTAAAGAAAATCCCTAACAAGCCAGACTGGGCATCTAGAAAAGAGTGGAAGAGCAGCTCAGGTAGCAGAGTAATGCAAACTACAACATCTCTGCACTCCAGCTTGGGCAGCACTAACTCCTGTGCAGGCACATGTGTCTGGGCAGCAGGGCAGGAAATAGAGTGATATGCCACAGGAAGCCCTTCCAGCTCATAGTCCAGTCTCCCAGTGCCTCTAACTCTCTGCATCTCTCCCCCACACAGCCATGGATGTCCCGCTGGGGGTCACAGCCACCAACATCACTCCCACGGAGGCGCTGCTGCAGTGGAACCCACCGCTGTCGGAGGTGGAAAGCTACGTGCTCATCCTCACCCGCCGTGCAGGTACTCCAGGGCTCTGCTTCAGCTCATCCCAGCCTCTCATCCCAAAGACCAGGGCACAGTGGGAGCCCTTCACGGAGGGAGAAGGGAAGGAGCCCTTGTCTTGGGGTTTTATAGGGATTGTGGGAAAAATCAGACCACCCTTCAGACTGAACAGCACCACTGTTTCAGCAATAGAAGTGCTTTTTGTCATGAGGTCATATCCAGAGACACATTTTGGAGAACCACCTTGAATGTCTACCCTTGTCAAAGACATCTTTTATGAAAAATCCTTTCCTTAGGATTTTTCCTCCTGAGAAGCCGAGAGGCCTCAGGAACAAAATGTAAACAATGGTTATCTGCTGCTGTGGAATGCAACAGGTGCATCTTTGATTGGTTTCATGTGGTTGTTTCTAATTAATGGCCAGTCACAGTCAGCTGGCTCAGACTCCCCGTCTGAGCCACAAGCCTTTGTTATCATTCTTTCTTTTTCTATTCTTAGCAAGCCTTCTGATGAAATCCTTTCTTCTATTCTTTTAGTATAGTTTTAATATAATATATACCACAAAATAATAAATCAGCCTTCTGAAACATGGAGTCAGATCCTTGTCTCTTCCCTCTTCCTTGGACCCCTGTGAACACGGTCACATACCCTAACTGATCCCTTTTTTCTTACAGTTGCAGGAGAAACAATTCTCGTGGATGGAGACAACCAGGAGTACCAGCTGACCAACCTGCTGCCCAGTACCACCTACACAGTGTCTATGTATGCCACCAGCGGGCCTCTCACCAGCCAGACCATCAGCACCAACTTCACCACTCGTACGTGCAATCCCTTCCCTCACTCCTCATCCCTAGCCAGGCACTCAACCCAGGAAAAGCAGCCAGCAAGGCTGAGCCAAAGCTCTTGTTACATAGCAAGAGTGTAGGGGTAGCCATGTGCCAAAAGAACACAAACACCAATCCCAATGACCAGTGCAGGGCACAACACAAGAACACAATTTTAAACAACAAGCATCAACCATTATTTTTACTCTTTCAGCATCCATCCATCCATCCATCCATCCATCCATCCATCCATCCCTTTCTTTTGGTGATTTCCCCTGGCTGTGGTTTCCTGAGCAGACCCCGGACCAGGTCTTTTTTTTTGCCCAAGGCCATAGTCCAGAAGAACACAACAACCCATTTTTCTTGACAGGTCCCATAGCACATGAATTTCACAGCTGTTACCCTCAAGGTGGTGCACAGGTAGAGGAGGACTTCTAGAGGGTTTGCAGAGCTCTGTTCAAGCCTGGGGATGGGTGATGAGGTCTTGAAACTGAGGGTGAGGATGACTTTGGGCTGTAGCTCAGTGCTGCAAGGTTGAATCCCAGTGTACTGAGTTGGGAAGCAGGGCTGAGGTGGTTGTGTGTGAGAAATTTCACTTCCCTGTGTTCCTATTCACTCTTTCAGTTTTGGATCCTCCAACCAATCTGACAGCCAGTGAAGTCACGCGACGGAGCGCCCTGCTGTCCTGGGCTCCTCCCGTGGGAGAGATTGAGAATTACATCATGACCTACAGATCCACCGATGGCAGCAGGAAGGTGAGTGAGTCCTCACACCAAAGAGCCTCATTCTCTCAGAAAGTCATAAGACCATGTTAAAATAAGCAGGAGAAGCAAACAAAGCAAAAGAATGATGCTCAGTGGCTCAGGGAGGCCAGAAGGGCAGACACTACTTCCTGCTAAGCAGGGTGACAGGAAAAAGCAAGAAGAGATTGCCTAAGGTAAAATGTTGATGCACATCTACTGGTCTGGGCACAGAGGGGTTACCTGGAGAGATTGGAGGAACAGGGGCAATTCACAGCTTGTGAAACACAAGCAAGCTGAGGCGGGAGAGTATTATTCTGCAGAGACGCTAAAAAGGCCATTTACCCTTCCTGCAAAAAAGGAAGATAGGCACAGAGAGCTAATTAATTCTGCAATACAATACATTTGATTATTTAATGAGTGTGTCCACATCTGCCTGTCTGGAGGAGCTGCAACAAACACAATCAGAAATATGTCATGGCAAACAGTCTGATTTCCTTTGCTGGTGTGATTGGCTCACAGCAGCCAGAGGATAATATCTTTGCAAAGGGTCCAATAATGCTGTGTGGCACTGGCCAACAAGCAGAAAAATGAACATGACAGGAATCAACAGAGTCAAAACTGGCTGATAACCAGGTTTGGCCAGCTCAATTTCTTGCACTGCTTGGGCAATCAGTCATGTCTTTTACTGAAGGCACACAGGTCCCAGCAGACGCAACTGACAGAGGACACTGACTGCAAACATTTAAATCCGTCTCCAAACCAGGTTACTTTCCCCCATCCAAACCATTCTGAAATGTTTGGTATATTGGCTGATCTCATGTTCACTCAGCCCAAGGGTTTAAGCAATCATGCACTGCTCCTCAGCCAGGCTCCAAGGGCTGCAGTAGTTTGTGGCTTCCCTTCCCTCCTCACTTGCTCTTTAGGCTTCCCAGCGCTTTTCTCATCTGTTGCTCTTGGTGTCTGCCTCCTTCTGGGACCCATGTACAGGAGCTGATTGTGGATGCAGAGGACACGTGGATCCGCCTGGAGGGGCTTTCTGAGACCACGGAGTACACGGTGCACCTGCAGGCTGCCCAGAACGCCGTGCGCAGCGGCCTCGTCTCCACCACCTTCACCACAGGTGAGCACTCACTCTGCATCCACCCAGACACATGCAGGCTGGCCGACATGTCACACTGGTGGGAATGGACTGCTCTTAGGGACCGTCCCTCCTCAGGCAGCATTCCTTCATGATCCAAAGAGGGGTACTCACAATGCCACGACCCACGGTGCTGCGTCGCTACAAAAAGTTAATGGCTGAAGGAGCTATGATTCAAACATGAGACCCAGCCCAGGGCAAGGGGGTTTGAGCTTCAGACCAGTAACCATCTGCCATGCCCTTTTGTCTTGCCCATATCTGCCCTCAAGTGGATAAACAGAGGAAAAAATACCCACTAAAAGGAACAACACATATCAACAGGAATGCTGCCGGGAGAGGACCCAGCCATGCTGTGGACATGATATCAATGAATCAGAATGCTTTGGCTTGGAAAGAATCTTTAAAGGTCATCTGCTTCAATCCCCCTGCAGTGAGCAAGGTCATCTTCAACTTGATCAGGTTGCTCAGAGCCCTGTTGAATTTGACCTTGAAAGTGTTCAGGGTTGGGGTATCCCTGGAAATACCAAGCAAGTGTATCTCCATCACCACCAGTAGAGTCACAGACAGCAGAGCCTGTGACCACTTTATCTAATTGCATTATTCCTCTCCACTCTCATTCTGGAGCATTCACAATCTACCAAGACACTAAAGTAATGGGAATGTTTTCATTTTTAAATCAAAAGGTGGGCATGCACAGTCACCATGACCCTCAGAGACAGAATACTTACTCTTCCAAGAATGGACATTCTTGCAAGAGAATGTCACCATTGCTCCCATCCTCTGCAACCATTCACAATAGAAGCTATGCAAAACAAATTTTGCCTCATCCTCTTTTAAAATCATGGCTAGGCCAGGGTACTTACAGACAGAATACATCTTGTTCGGGACTAGGAATCCAGTTATGTTTTTCCTGGGTATCAACAGCACTGAGAAGTCTCCAGATGATGTCCACCAAAATTCCGCCCATCTGTGCTGCCAGTTTAATTCTCAAATTAGGAGAATCTTCTTTGAGTCTGCTATGGATACACTTCCCCATCTCAGTTACATGCAAAGGTCTCTTCACCTGCTTTTAAAAGATAACAGAAACTATTTACATCAATAAAAGAAGAAATGATTTCTCTAATACATCTACAAAACATGCTCTCCTGTTGTTCTTGGCTCTTACACATGTGCATAAATCCAGTACAATTCAGGCAGGTGATAGAAAAAGACATGTAACCTTTGAGGCTGCTTGGGAGTCAGGGATGAAGCTGCATGGGGATGACTTCTCAGGTGGGATAAAGCAGCAGAAACCCACTTGTGTCAGGCAAGGAGAGCCCCTTTTCCATCAAACAGAAGTGTCAGATCTCAGCAACATCCGTCCCCATTGTCAGCTGATGCAGCATCCAACACATTTAACTTGCTTTGAAGATGAAGATGGGCATTAGCAACAGGTCAGTTTCTCCCACTTACCCCAGTATTGATAAGACAGAAGCAACCAGGAGCTATCACCAAGGCAATGCAAACCATGGACAGCATCTCTCATCAAAGCTTCCAGATCTGCAACTCAGTTTACTCTGGCAATGCATCAAGGCACTTTGCAGAGAACAAGGACTTGTCTTTAATGACAAAAAAAAAAAAAAAAAAAAAAAAAAAAAAAAAAGTAAAGAAAGCCACTCAGGCTTAATTTAAATTGTTTTGCTTCCTTCTGCTTACATACACATCCCGGGTTCTTCTATTCCCCCTGACATATTAATAGCTCAGCCTCTTTTGTTTCATGTTTGCATAAGGTTCTTAGGGAATTGTATACAGATGAGACAGAAGGAAGAAACAGATACAGTATTTATAATTTATAGTGGTTTGAAATGTCTTTCAAGGTCTCCTTGGCTCTTAAAGATATGAATATAAATTAAGAAACAAGCAATCTCCACAGGGGAGCCCAAAGTGGTTATTGTTGAAGAAGTTTTCATTGTTGGATGCTATAAAATACAGTGGCTCACCAGGCTGTGCTACAGACCATGAAGATGGGGAGAAAAAAAGAGAGGATCTTCAACATTTGAACACAGCAATGACTTTCAAGTCTTCAGGTCACAAGGTGGGGGAGAATAGACCCAAGTGGGGAGCAACAGACAAGGATTGTGCCTTGGTCCTATGGGGTGCTGCACAACTGTGATGGACACACACAGCACAGAAGATCTGAAGGTCCCTCACACCTTCTCAGTTTGTTACAGAGACATCCTCGAAAACACGTCCACATTGCCAACTCTGTACTCATTTATTCCATCATCCAACCATCCATACCAACACCAAAAAGATGTATTTTATTTCCCTCTTTTTTCTTAAATAAGAAAAAAATGTTTCCAGACTTGATATTCCGATACTGCCAGAATAATTGTCATAATTAGGACTCTCCTAAACTCTGACCACAAAATAAGATGTTTCCTCATTAGAGAACACCTGTAGCACAGTCACACAGCCCATGCTACCTACCTCTAGCATCTCACATAGACTCATTCCTGCTCAGCTTGCAAGTAACAATTAGCTCAGCATAAGTCCACCATCATTTCCAAGGGCAGGGAGAATCAGGAGAATCCCCCTGGAATGAGTACTGTTATAAAACTTGATTAGAGCTGGCAGTCCTGAGAGGAGAACAGGTTTTTGGTATTTTCACAGCTGTCTAAATATGCTGGTGACAGCTTAAACCCCAGGGTTTCAGACACAGAGCAGAAAGATGGTCCAAGAAGTGACATCCCTCATCATTCATTGTGACATTACCATGCACCCTTCCAGTATAAGACATATGGAAGAATAATTAATATATGCAGACATTTTTTTTCCAGCAAGTCCTCTGAGGTCGACGGCAGATAAAAAGTCTCACTGCCTACTTGGAGTGCAGGAGCCAAGACAGACTTTTCCTGGATTGTAACCAGTGGAGCCTGAAGCATGGGGAAAAGGTGTCTCTTTGCTTGAATTTTACCTTTTTTTTTTTTTACTTTGATTTTGCAGGAGGACGTGTGTTTGCTAACCCTCAGGACTGTGCCCAGCACCTGATGAACGGAGACACGCTGAGCGGGGTCTACACCATCTCCATCAACGGGGACCTCAGCCAGCGGGTGCCCGTGTACTGTGACATGACCACTGATGGAGGGGGCTGGATTGTGAGTATCCATGTGGCATGTTGTCCCCACCACAAAGTAACTGAGCCCCTACCAGCAAAGCACAGGAATGACAGCAGGCTCAGCATCACACGCTTCATTTTGCACGCAGCAGGGAATGGCCCACGCTCCGGTAATAATAGTTACACTTGGAGAAATGCCCTTTGATTTATTTGGCATGTTTTCAGTGCTTCTGGAGAGCAAAATCTGTGAGTGAAGCTGATTTATTGTTCTAGAAATGAAATTAATGGCTGGTAGCTTTCACGGGGAATGATTCACGCTGCCTGCAGAAGGAGGGTGTCAGGCGTCACCCCAATTGAGTCTGCACAGGAGAACTATAGAAACAAATGCCTGTTTGGCTTTTGAGCTGCACAAACACTGCTTGTCTTGACGTAGATGGACTGACAGTGTAAGTAAATAATGCCATGGTGCTTTGATCTTATTCATGTCAAACTCTTACTTACACACATTACACAAAACCCTGCTAGATATATAGTCAAAACTGAAAAAAATGGGCTTCCTCAAATGCTGATTTCTAGCCAGTAAATTTCCCTCTCACTCTGCTTCAGAACATCTCCTTGGACATCACAGAAATAGCCAGCTCAAAGCAGAATTACATGCTAGAAAACCAGAGGCACCATGTACTAAAGCAGAAACCTCGAAGATCAATTCCTTCCTATTCTACCATTGATTTGCTTTGGACATTATCTAATATCTCTGGTTCTCCACCTGCACATGAATTAATTGCATGCCTGCAATTAACACTAACTGGATAGGCATTGCAATTTTCTCCCCTGAAAGGCAGAATGGAAAGAAAAATTATTGTCTTTGCCTTATGTGTCCAGAGCCTGGCAAAGCTGTCTCTCATCTCCATCATTATTGTTTTCCCCCTGCTCTCCCTCCACATCAGGTGTTCCAGCGGCGGCAGAATGGGCTGACTGATTTCTTCCGGAAATGGGCAGATTACCGCGTTGGCTTTGGAAACCTGGAGGATGAGTTTTGGCTGGGTATGACCTTCCCTGGTTGCCTTTCATTGATGTGTCAAACCTAAGTTGCCCTTCACCACATTCCTCTATGTTCTCCCTCAAACAGTTTTCCTTCTGTTCATTCCCTGCCCTTCACTTCAGGAACTCATGCAGAGGCACACTGTGAAGGTTAACAGGTCCCTAGTTTGCTCTCTTTAGGAGACAAGGGGGACATGTATGCTGTCAGTTTTCATGGACCAAAACCCATCATTGGATGACTACAGCTTGCACTGGTGGCCAGAAAGTCCAATGAAAGCAGGAAAGGAGTGAGTGGGAGACAGTGCAGCTCTGAAATTGAGTGTGCTCCTCCAAAACCTGAACATGAGACAAAGGGACTGCAGCATAAACACACTCTGGCTCGTATGGGAGCTTAACAACAAAAGTAGCATCAGAGTTCAACAGCTGAATGTCCCAAGCTTCAGCAGCATGAAGAAATCTGAAGAAATCTGGGCCTTGAACCCACTGCTCACAGGGAAGTGAATCTCAAGTGGGGACAGAGATCCAGACCCCAGCAGTGCCAGGAGACACACAAACTCACCACAAGTGCTGCTGCTCTTTGATTCCTCTCCTTGCTCTCATTTCTCACTACTGTTTTATTTGCCTTGAGCTTTCCTTGTTTGCTCATGAAACAGATCTGGGCACCAGGTCTCATAGGGTGTTTCACTGTCTCCACAGGCTTGGACAACATCCACAAGATCACGTCCCAAGGGCGCTACGAGCTGCGGATAGACATGAGGGATGGCCAGGAGGCAGCATATGCCTACTATGACAAGTTCTCCATTGGTGACTCCAGGAGCCTCTACAAACTGCGCATTGGGGACTACAATGGCACTTCAGGTACAGCAAGACCCCTTGCTAGAAAGGGTCTTGGGAAATTCTTGCAGCCTCCTTACTAGCAGGGGTCTTGGGAAATCCTGTGACTGGTTGGTCCAAGACTGTAAAGGAAATCTCAACATGAAATCTCACTTGTCTAGAGCGGTGAGAAAAACATCCATAGTCCTTTCTGCCTTCCTGCAGCCCATCATTTAAACCAGGCTGATAAATCCCACTAAGGACACGGAATTTTCCATTGGGGATTAGATATTTAATATCAGAGACATTGCTGTTCAAATAACCAGGTCAACCATCAGAGGTGTCATCTCACTTGGCAGTAGCCACAGCTGGCTATTGATGTCGTGCTGGAGGCTGTATTTATTGCCTTTCCACAGCTATGGAAAAATCTGAAATCCTCTGAGTCATTTCCTCACATAAAGGCCAAACACTGCCCAGTTTTGCAAGGACACTGTCACACCTGCTTACTCGGTTGATTCAGAGGAGTTAGAATTGCCCAGCAGAAGAGAGTGGGTGCTAGAGGGAGGGCACAGGGGTTCTCTTCCTCAAGAAGGGAGAAGGGGTATAACTCTAGCCCCTTCATCTGGGATAGACATGCCCAGTGCAAGCCCCCAGGATGGAACTTCCACCATGTACTAGGTGGAACCCCACAACATAGCCAAGATGCAGGAATTTCCCTATTCAATACCACTTAGTTGCTGCTGGAAGAGAGGTGACAGGAATCTTGGTGGTGTGCAATGAAACACTTGCTCTAACCTCAGATCCCAGGGCACAAAGCACCCAACCTACTGCCAAGGATGGCAGTAATAGTCTCTCCATGGCTGGATTGCATACAGCCAGCATGGATCCACTTCATATGTCCTGAGGGATTACCAAGGAGCATATTTAGAATGTCTCCTGTAAGTACATCACTCAATTCATCATATTTTACTCCGGCTTTTCTTTCACACAAAAGCAGCTGTCTAATTATCCAGTGAAGATGAAGTTAGAGGGTTTGGTGGAAGAAGACATTACATACCTTCCAAAAAACTTCTTCCCTTTATCCAAAGAGAGAAAAGGTGGCCAAGCATCTTGGTTCGAGAGATGAATATTTGATCTCTGTTGAGAGAAAGAGCTCCCTTTGGCTAACAGGAAAGAAGGAAGCTGAAAGCATCCTGAAGTTATATAGCAGAGCCAAGCCTTGGGAAATCAGGGATGCCAAAATATGGGATTTAAATAATTTGAATGATCTGAAACACTGAAATTCAGATCCAAACACATACCCAAGCACTTTATCTGACAATGCCAAGAAGTCTCTAAGATTTGCTGCAGTCTGCACTGATCGTAAACAGACAGCAGAGGACCTCAGATGAGCCAGTTGTGAACAATTCCAGTTAACATTCAGTTATCCAGTTAATTCCAGTTATCCCCAGACTGTCAGCTGTTTGGGCCATTGATTGGAATGATTACCACAAAACCAGAATATCCCAATTTTCTTGTGAAGTGACCAGATAACAGACTCCATCACCTTTAACAGCACCTCTTTCCACAGGAGACTCCCTCACCTATCACCAGGGACGCCCCTTCTCCACCAAGGACAGGGACAACGATGTTGCTGTGACCAACTGTGCCATGTCCTACAAAGGGGCCTGGTGGTACAAGAACTGCCACCGCACCAACCTCAATGGCAAGTACGGAGAGTCCCGGCACAGTCAGGTAAGGCCTTCAAAGTCTCTGGAATTTCTTCCAGGGGAACATGCCAGCAAGCCTAGGTTAGGGCTGGGGTGATTGGTGCACCAGGGTCAGGTAAGGGCAGAGCTGACTTGAAAGCCTCTGGAATTTCTTCCAGGGGAACATGTCAGCAAGCCTAGGTTCGGGCTGGGGTGGTGTGATTTGTGCACCAGGGTCAGAACTGGTGGCATGACCCCACACCCGCTGGAGCAAAGGGAGCCACCTTCAAGCCATCTAGGCTTTGTGCCTCACACACGCTGCCATAGTCATCTGCTGTAGTGTGTTAGACTAAAAAAAAATACCTACATGAAATTTGAGCAGTGGGAAAAAAACAATCAAGCCATAGAAGCAGGGGAACTGCTTGCTCATGCTACAGCAAGGTTTTCCCTTCTATCTTCTCTACACCAATCAACCTAGTTTCCTTCCTCTCCCACCCTAGTTTCTTGTTAGGGTCTTTCCTTACCCTCTGCCTTTCTCTCCCTCCTGCCAGGGCATTAACTGGTATCATTGGAAAGGCCATGAGTTCTCCATCCCCTTTGTGGAAATGAAGATGCGACCTTACAACCACCGTAACATCTCTGGGAGGAAGAGACGGTCCCTACAGCTCTGAGCCAGCTGAACCCCTCCTGCCTCCCACCACCTGACCTTTTCTGTCATTTGTTTGTATTTTATAATATGAAAAGGGAAAAAAAAAGTTACTACTCGTCTGAGATAGCAAGCTGCCCCTCACAAGTGCTGGAGGGAACCATGGCACAAGGAAAGGCCATGGGAAAGGAAAGACCTCATTGCTTTGCATCTGTCCCAGAGAAATACCAAATTTCCAGTCTCCCTATCCCAATACTCTGGCCCTTAACATGAGAAGAAAGAGAAAGAGACAGATTTTTTGATATTTTTTTAAAAGACATAGAAATCCCCAGCAAACCCTGTTAGAAATGTTTGTCACAGGGCTTGTGGCAGAAACCCTCCCCACAGGTACCTTGGTGTGGCCATTTCCAGCCCAGTCATGGCCAGGGACACCCGTCCTCTCCCTGCCTCCCTGTCCCCTCCTGGCAGGGAGGTCCCAAGCTTCGTGCCATCCTGTAGACACCAACTCTTCCAGCAGGCAGAGGCCCATCTCTCCCCTGTGTGCAGGCTCTGGACACCTGGGGACCAAGTGAGGATGAGCAAAGGCTCCTCCCATCCCCAGTTTTCACAGGAGGGCTTGGCAAATATCTGCATACATAGGCAAACTGCAGAGAGTCCACAGCTCATGTGTTGGTCCCACCACAAAGTCATCCTCGTGTGCATGAGGTGTATGGGAATAAGAATTACTCCACCAGCCCCAACCTTCATTATCCACTCCTCCAAGCTGAACTCAGCCCACTCCAGGCCCATGACATCCACCTGGGTTATGCTGAACTTGATGGAGAAGAAAGGACTTAAATTAGAAGACTTGGGAGAAGAATCCCTACTTGTGTTCCTGAAACCTAGGACCCATTTCCTTTGTTATTTCTACATTCCATCATGCTCTCTCTCACTGAGGTCACTGGTCCTAAACAAAAGGAGGAGTCTCAAGGAGGAGCAGCAATAAAAAGATCTCACAGAACTGTAGCCCAACCTGAAGCCAGCAGCTGTCACAGGTCAGGTGCTCCTGTCCATGGCCCTCCACCCACACAGGGAATTATGGCAATGCAGCTAAGGCAAGAGAAGTGCAAGCTGAGGAATGCCCATTTCCTTCCTTCTCCTACACCATCCCTCTTCAATGCCAGCACAAAAGAGGGACACAAATCTCAGTGCCTTGGAATTGCCAGCTCTCTAACAGGAAATCAACTGTTTCCCCTCCTGGACGGGATTCTATTCAGATTTTGGAGCACTTCAAGGCCCTTGGAAGAATTAATGAGTTCACTCTTCCCATCCTTAAGGAAGATGGGCCCTTTGGATATCTCTGTCTGTGCCCTGTTGTCATCGTCCTCACCTCCACAGAGCCCAAATAACCACCATGCTTGTCACACTTCTCCAAGGACTCTGATCAATGCTGGGCATTGTCACTGGCCTGGTCTCCAAGAAGGGACTCATCCCTGCATCCAAGGACAATGCAGCTCATCACTGGATTTGCAGCCAAAGGAACATTACAAATGCTAAACACTGCTATCTGGTTTTATCACACTGAAGCTGCTTTGTCTCAAAAACATCTTGCAGATGGCAACATAAAGGCATCTTTGCAGTAGCTTATAATTCAGGCCAATGTATCTTTTATGGTCACATTCCTTAATGTTCTGATGTTATTCATGATGGCTGCAGAGCTGAAGAAGAGCATTAAATGGGAAACACAACCTCCTTCTCCATGGCACATACTGGCATGTGAAATCACAGCTAACACTGAGGTTAAGATCAGATACAGGGCCCGTTCCTTCAGCTTTCTCCTTCAGCCTGGAGAAAGGATGCTCAGCAACATCTCATATGTAAATGAGGTGTCCCTTCTTACTCCCCCTTGGCATCAAATCAGGCAACAAATGAACCAGTTTTGGAACAGGTGAGTCAGAGGCTGCAGATGATGGGGTCTCTTGCAGGACATGGCTACTGTCACAGATGGTGGCATGTCGTGCCTCCTGAAAACCCAACCCTGCTTTAAGACCCAAAAGCAAACAAAAAGCAGCAGATGGAACTGATTAAAGCCTAAGAAGGCTTTAAGTAGACCAGCAAAGCAAATTTGTCTCCAAGCCATCAAGAATTTGTAGGCAGAAATATCCCAACAAAAGCTGCAATGGCTCTAACCAGCAGAGACTGGCATTGAATGGTGCTGTTTTCTTACCTACCCAGGAGAAAGGAAGAGATGTCATGGAAACATACACTTATCATTCACAGTCAAGAGAAAGGAAAGAAACCTCTCTTTTCAAAAGACTCAAACAAAGTTTGGAAAAAAAAAAAAAGTTTGCCAAACTTTTCCAGGAGGTTCAAAAGAATATCTTCAAAAAGGCAGATTATTCTCTAAACAGGTTTACTGACATATATCTCTCCCTCCCTCCCTCCTCATGTCTGTCATCCTTTGTGCAAGTCCTGTAACCAGGATGAGTCAGCCCAGTTGACCCAACTGCATAGTCAGGTATGAAATTGGACAATATCCAATCTTCCAGTGCTATTATACATCAGTGCTGGTCCCTGACCCCTTATGTGATACCAGGATGTTGCCTTTCCATGGCATTGGTGAAAGACAGTTGCTACAGTCTTTTAAAGGAAAGACTTTTACACATCATGGCTTTCTCCTGGTGCTAACCCAACCCAAGCCCAGGCACACAACCAGCAATGATGACCCAGTCATTTGTGCCATTGTCTCCTGTTCACATTGACCATAAACAAGATACAATTTCCCAGAAAGTTATTTTTCTATATTGCCTTACTTTTTTTGTTGTTTTTTTTTTTGTTGTTTTTTTTTTTTTTTTTTTTTTTTGACAAAGCTCCTGCCAGCAAATTTGTGCTTAATTTTGATGCTTCAGAAGGCCCCATAATTAAGTAGCTTCTTCTCACCCTCCATCACTGGATGAGCTCATTCATTCTCCAGCTAGCCCAAGTTTGGCCCTGAAATTCCCAGAAACCAAGCCTGGATCTGGTGCAGTGCTCACCTTGAGACACTTGGCTTCAGCATGTGAACTTCCACTGGGCTCTGGTGGCTCCACTGCCATCCTGGGTTTGCGTGGCTCAGGCTTGTTCCAGAGCCCAAAAAGGAGCATGAGGCTGTTACCCAAACCACACTATCCACTGTGAGATGCCATTTTGTGTAACAGGAAGCTGCACATCAAACCCTTCACACAGCAGAACACCGTGTGTGCCCATGACCCTGCAGCCTTTCAAAGCCACCTCTTATTTCTAACCCCAAAATCCTAGAGGGAAACACAAAGGGACTTTCATCTTGTGCCCAATATTCATTTCCCTCTGTTTCCATTCTCCAAGTCCACCTTCCCCTTGCACACTGCACTGAAACATAACCAAAGAGAAAAAGAGTCCTGAAAGGAAAAGCTGCTTTTAGTAAAGTGATGGCATCTATAAATGAATAATTTCAAGAAGGAGAGAGACCAGGCTCTCCCCAAGGGTAGCTGGGTTTTGGTAGGAAGGTACCAGGGAAAGTATCCACACAAAGGTTGGGGAGAAGTCTGCTTCTACTCCTTATCCTTGCATTACTTTACTCTCCCAGATTTGCCCTAAACTGGGCCACGTGGGCACCTCAAAGCTGAGTATCAGCCTAAAAGCACTCTTGCCTCCTTCCCAGAGGGATGCTTATCCCAGGTGAAGTGCCTGGGTGTGGAAGGCACAGCTCATGCCACCTTCACTCCCAGTGATGCACTGGTGAGGACCCAGTCAGTGGTGTCCCCATGCCCACAGCAGGCTCAGAGCAACCTGACAAATTACAGCAGGAGCCAAAGGACCCTCCTGGTGCCTCAACTCCATGCCAGCTCCTGACCTTCATCCCAGCTCAGAGCTGCCCTGCTGCTGTGTCCCCACCATCACATCTGGGGGTGACCACACACCCCCTATCCTGGGCCCCCCAGACATGCCCACAAGTTTTGACTTTACCAAACACTGCCAGCAATGAACTCTCACCCCGCCAAAAACCCTTTAATTCATGCTCACACCCACTAACAAAGGGTTCTGTTCTGGGGCCAAAGAACAAGCCCATCCCTGTTTCTGCCAGCCAAGCACCCTGGGATGGCCATAAAACACAACAGAGCCCACTGGGGACCACCAGCACCTCCAGGATCACCTTCCCCTTTCCTAAAAGGATGCCACCCATCAGGGGATGGTGGTGGCAGCTCCTTGCCCCTTCCAGAGGGGAAATTTGGGGTAAGTGGGAGGGAAAGGCCTTCCCTTGGGAGATCCTGATGCCTAGACCTGCCTCAATACCCAGCCTGCAGTTCTTCAGATTTCAGTGGCTTCTCAGAAGGATGGTGACACAAAGACCTAAACAAACAAACAAACAAGCAGTCCCCTGTGTACAGGTGTTATCCTGGAAATGTTCTTAATATGTTAAAAAAAGTTTAAAAACATAAATAAGAAGGGAGAGCAGAGGCAACGAAATGCCTCAGATTCTGATGAACTCAAACCACTGGAACCAAATGAGGGGGAAAAGAAAAGTAAATAAATGCATAAATAAAATCTATAATATAAATAAATAATAATATATTAAACAACCTTCCCCACCCTGTAATGAAAATGTAGCTTGGAGAATGGGATCAACGCTTGTTAACCATTGTTAACTAGTATTTTTAGTCCTGACCGCTCTTAGGCTATGTATAGTTCCTTTTTTTAATGCATTTTCTATACATTAATAAAAGATACTGAAGGAGTGATCTGTGTGCCTGTCCAGGAGCGGCATGGGACCAGGGGCCTCATGTATCCAAGCCCAGCAAGATTTCAGCCCCAGCTTTATGCCAAGAAGGAACACACATCTCCTATCCCTGATCTTTGGTTATCCCATGGGAGGAGCATGGGGGGGTTTAGCATGGATTCACACTCAAACCTGGAGGAACAGAACAGCTGTTAGATAGACCCAGCACATGCAATGTAATAGAAAAACAGTGGGAGGAAGTTTTGAGGCAGCCCAGCTTTGGCTGGTGATCCCATCTCCATCCATGTAGGTGTTCAAGACCAGGTTGGAAAAAGCCTGAGCAACCTCATCCAACCCCAGGGGGGCTGCCTTGGGCAGAAAGTGGGACCAGAGACTCCCAAGTCCCCCCCAGCCCAGCTATGCTGTTAAAATAAATAGCAACAACATGGCCATGAAGTCGGGTCAGCACAGTCGGTCCATTAACCACAGGAAGGCAGGGAGCTGGGATTTGGCCTCAGCCCAGCATGAGACATTTTGCTAATAAATTTAGCTGTTCTCATGAGCTACAGAGGCTCTTGGCTCTGCAGTTTGCAGCCAGAGAAAGCAAAGCTGTGGTATGAATGCTTGGGAGCAAAGGGAAACAACCCCAAAATCCTCAGCGAAAACCATTTGCCTGATTTAAACAGCAATCTGTTTCCAACATGATGGAAACACCACCAAAAAGGAGATTGGAAGGCTCATTCCAGCAGAATATATCCCAGTGGGAAACAATAACAAAAACACCCAAAGAACCCCCAGCACCAATTAGCAAAAATCTCTAGAGTGAATATGAACTTCAGAAGATTTTGAAATTCTTCTCTTATTTCACATGAAGACTTTACCTAAACCTCTTTGTTTAAAGTTTTGACATTTGACACGTAGCCAGACAGGATGAGAAAGCTTGAAAGAAGCTCTTCCTCCAGACCACTTCAACATTTTCTAAATTTGACTTAGTAGAGACAAAACAGGGGAGCTTTCTTGGTGGCAACTTCTCTTTCTTGCTCGTTTTTCTGAGACAAAAAAGGAAGTTTGTGAGAGAGGGGATATCCCACCTTGGTCATGACCCTTAGTACACCAAAAGCAAAGCGTGAAGCCTGATGGACTTGACTGTCTAGAATAAATGAACTTTTTTGTGTCTGAAGGTAGTTAGTGCCATGGAAGACCCTTCATGCAAGGCCTGTGCAGGGAGGAGCTGAGGGATGGAGATGAGTTTGGGACGGGAAGGAAGGGTTACCTGTACTCATCACCCCAGTCTCACTGTGCCTGGCCAAGTTGTTGTCTGTCACAGCACACGTTGCAGTTGAGACAGCCATAATACACAAAGCATCACCACAGAATTTTGGAAGGCTTCAAGCATCTCCCTTCTGGTTCTTTAGCCCAACCTTTTATCCCCTCATGTTCACACATTGCACCTGAGTGCCCTCTGCTCCCTTTGGTGGTTGCTCAGCGCCCCTGGGCACTCCATGGCTCGTTGCTGCTCACCTGCTTCTCACAGCTATAGCCTGTTGGGGGACGAGGCTCAACCCAGCCCCACTCCCAATTACCCAAAACTGTGTACCAACAGTTGTCCAGGGTGTTTTATTTATGGTCTCTAAGAAAAGGGCAACACCTTCCGCTGTGCACCCTCACTCAGCATGTCTTGGGCCAAGTGAAGCCCCCACGGCCTCCATTTCCTGCAGAGAACCTCCCAAAAAGTTCACCTGGAGGAAACACAGGCTTCCTACTGCAAAAACCAGTAACAAGAGGCAGGAGTGTACCACTCAGAGCTTGGTACCTAGAGAAGGCGGGTAGCAGGTACATGGGGAGCTGTAGCATCCCTCTGGATCATAACCACCTCCCAAAATCACAGTCAAGGCCCAACTCCATGTTTCAGATGGGATGAGAAGGGAATGAGGGCTGGCAAAAGCACTTTCTAAGCACTACAAGTTTTGATTTAAGCTAGGGAAGTGTTTTGCTCCATCACACTACACCCTGGGATGCTCCTGCCCTATCCCACGTGCCCAACGCCCTCATCACTCTGGCCCCTCTGCCCTTGCACAGCTCAGAGCCATCACCATAACCTAGACATGGTCCTACACGTGCTGGGATCTCATATTTCCAGCCATTCCCAGAAGCCTGCCAGACTCCTCTTTGGGCACTTCCAGCCACCACAGCCCCCCCATGTGCACTTTACACAGAGATATTTCATCACAGCCCTCTTACCAAAGTCCCCTTTTTGCATGAGTGATGCTCAGGAACTTTGTTCCAACAGCAAACATCAGGAGGGTGTACAAAGGTCCTCAGCAAGGACCTTGGGCACCCATTCCAAACCCAGAGCTCATTTCCAACAACACATCCTGCAGCCTCAGCCCAAAAAAACCACGAGGGAAATGCTGGCCCAGGAGTGGCCACAGTGTGGCAGGAGGAGCTGCAATGGCTCCAGAGCAAGGCTGGAGCAGTTGATGAAGGGGCAGCTTTGTGCCATAGATTCAAAGCCGCTTTATTTCTTAGGAGATGTAATTTTTATAGCAGCATCTTCAACATTCCCAGATTTTAATTTCCCCTCATAAGACGGCATGTGTTCATCATCCCTTTTAAAACTCTCATTCCCATCTTTATATTTTAACTCCTGGGGCTACAGGCTCTAATGTTTAGTTATGTAGAGTGTAAAAAAATTATAAATTATTTATTTACATCAAATCTAAATGCAGGGATTTTAAATTATTTTATTGATGTGTCCCCTCTCCCTGGGATGAGGAATGCTGTGAACAGCAGCCTCCAGGCTTATCCCCCTTCCCTGTGATATAGCCAGCAATTTTTCTGTTTGCAACTTGTTTCAACAAGCACAGAATCCATCCTAGAATGGGTTGGGAAGGGCTTTGAAAGATGATCTAGTTCCAACCCCTCTGCTATGGGCAGGGACAGCTTCCACTATCCCAGGTTGCTCCAAGTCCCATCCAGCCTGGCCTTGGGCACTTCCAGGGATCCAGGAACAGCCACAGCTTCTCTGGGCACCCTGTGCTAGGGCCATACCATGCTCACAGGGAAGAATTTCTTCCAATATCCCTTCTAACTCTGCCCTGTGTCAGTGAGAACCCATCCTGCCCTTGTCCTTAGAGCAGCTCTCTCCCTTCCCAGTATTTTTGGGCTGCTTTCTGCTGTCAGCAGGAACATCAAAGGATGCGGCAATCCTGCAGCAGGCTTCTCCCAGCAGCATGGCTGATCCTCTTGCTCCCAGCCAGGTTATCTCCCTGGCATTGCTCCTGCACAGGGACCAGGGCCAGGCATGGCTGCTGACCAGCAGAGCAGAGCACACCAGGATGTGCTGGGGACACAAACAGCCTCTGTTCACCACAACAGGCCTTTGTCCCCATGCTGTCCCCTGCAGTTGTCCATGTCACAACAAAGGAGGGAGTTGAAGGAAGTAACTCTGCAAATGGTCATGAGAAAAATCCTCCTTAAAAGCAAGGGAAGGAGTGGGATGAGGTAGGAAATCCTCCCTGTAAGAATTTCAGAAGGGGATGGAAACGGGCACTTGGGAGAGGAGCAGCAGAGGGGCTGGGGCTGGGAAAGCATCAGGGCAGTGCTGACCACTCCTGGGGACAGCATCTGTCCTTGCTCCTGGTCCAGTGTCCCCTGGCTGCACCCAAGTCAGGCCAAAACCAGGTGGCATCTCCCTGTTCCCTCCTTGGATTGGTTCCCCAGTCACAACTGCCCCTCTGCTGCCTCTGCCCCTGTCTGAGGGGAATTTACCCCTCAAAACACAGGAACCTGCTCTCCCCTCACAGAGGGGCAGAAAGAGGCAAAACACCCCCAGGAGGAAGGTCATGGTTGTTTTTTCCCCTCTTTCACCCACCACAATTTGCATTTCTCTCTCGGTTCCCTCCTGGAGGGTGGGTGAGTTCCCAACAGGCTGCCCTGCCCCAGCCCTGACACCCAGCTGCATCCTCCCCACGGGGGTAGCAAACAAGATGAGGAGCAGGAAGACTTTGAAGTGTGAAGAACAAAGGTCAGATAGTCCCACCCCCGGGCAGGAGCTAAGCCCCGAGGGCAGCACAGAACATTCCAATGGCTCCAATACCACCAGCCAAAATCCTCATGTGATCCTGAGCCAAGGGACATCGGCTCACCACAAATCTCCAGGAACAGCTTCTCCCATGGGAGTGGCTTATGGAGGGGAACAAATAATGAAAATAATCAAAATACTAGTATTAATTTGGCATCTGCATATCGTTAAAAATATATTGGATTAGCTCTCCCTGCCTGTCTCAGCTAGGCTCTGGAGGAAACCAGCACAGAGGGACTGCACAGAGGGGCTGAGCCAAAGGAATGACTGTGACAGCGGGGATGGCCTGCACAACCGGTTTTTCACCTAAAAATCAACTTTGGCAAATCAGATCCAGCACCCATCCAGCATGGGAAACCCCTGGGGGTGGCTGGAGGAGGCACGAGCCACTGCTTCCTACAACTGGGGGCACATGCTGCTCCTTGTAGACACCAGACTGTGCCCAAGCATCACTCACCTCTCTGCCTGTGGTTCACACCTTTCACAAATGCAGCCCTTGGAGGCTGCTGCTGACCCCATTTCCATGCTCAGGGGAGGAAGGAGCATGCCCATTCACCAACAGGTTTTCCTTCCCTGGCTTTCCCACAACTATCTTTGAGTGTTTCCAGAGGGGAAGGCAGCAAGTCATGCTGTGGGACTCGCCCAGCCCGGCGCTCTCCCCACCTCCCAGTGTGTCTCCTCTCCCCCCTGCCTGCCACTAGTGCTGCCTTGTAGGATTTCCTCAGGAACTCCTTCCTGAGGGCTCACACACACAAAACAATCAGCTCTAAACAGCCAAACACAGAGCTGTGCTCTGAGCAGACACTCACCACCCTCCTCCTCACCTGCACACAGGTCCCTTACACCACCTCAGCTTTCTCTACAAGCATCCAGCAGTATTTGAGGAGGCACCTGAGGACCCCCCTCAATCCCCACCTCAGCATTCTTCTTGTCTAAGCACCAGGGGGGGATGATCCTGCAAACCTCACTTTGGCAAGCCCAGCTGCAAAGCCTCCCAAGTGATGGGTGGGCATGAGGCACCCCCAAAAACTCACCAACTTTGGGGCATTTTCCCTAAGAGCAGCATGTGCCCCCATCCCTGCCTACATGGGACTTAGCCACAACACTAACGGGCAGCACCAAAACAGCCCAAGGTGGGACTGGGACAGCTGAGCCCAAGCTACCCTCAGAGCTCCCCCTTCCTGGAGGGGACAGAGCCCAGCTGGTACAAAGGAGGGAGAGGAGGGGATGAAGCAGCTTCTCCCTAAACACCAGCTTTGTGTTTGTCTCCACTCGTGCGTCAAGAGTCACCATCCCATCCCAGCCCTCCTCCTGATTTTCCTCCAAAGCCAGAAAATCCATTGCTGCTGCTAAATACCAAGAGCTGCTATTTTTATCCAGCCCACGACCAGGGCGTGCGTTATTTTTGGTGTTGAAACTGCAGGCTTTTTTTTGTGGGAGGGGGAGAGGGAGGGGAAAAGGCAGAAGCATGGGGGAAAAATGAGAGGAATGTTTCTCTGGGAGCAGAGTTTTCCATTGCTTACTTTAAGCCAGACTAGTGTCTGCAAATAGAAATCACCAGCAGAGAGCAGAGGAAGCAGCTGGGAAAGAAAGGTGTGATCATGTCTGCAGTCACTCTACCACTCCCACCATGCTGAGAAAACCCCAGATAAACTGACCCTGGGTACCAGCTGGGTGTCACCAAGGAGTAAAGCTCACAGCTGTGTAACAGGGAAAACTGGTGACAAAATTAGATTAATCCAATGAAATAAGGGGGAGGCAAGAGAGTGTTTCTATTTTCAGTGTAAAATGAGTAGTGTTTTCAAAATCAAGTTAGGGGTTGAGGGGGGGTCTCAGGAGGAAATTGAAGTTGTCAGGGTGCTTTTTGGCATGGGAAAGGCTTTGATACAGCATGGAAATAAGGATTTTGGGAAGGATGGATGGAAAACAGGAGTGGGAGGTGGGATTTGATTTCCAGCTGGTCCGAGGCCTGGGCTCAAACTGACATCCCATGAGGTGACAGGAGCTTGCCTGGCATGGGCTCACTCAGTTCCTGTGCTTGAGGGGCACCAGCGAGCAGGGAGACAATCTGGAGCTGCAGTGATTCATCAGCAGCTGAGTCACGGCTTCCTCTCGCCCATTAAAGTTTCTGAGAAACAAAGCACGATTCCTTGGATCCCAGATCTGCTACGTGCCAAACAAAACAAGGAGGTGGCAGGTTCAAAATCCCTGCAAATGTACCTTTTTCTCATGCTACAAGGGAAGGAGCTTTGGCACACCTTGCTGCAGGAGACATCCATGGGGTCAGGCATCATATGCTGTTTAGATTAATTCAAAACATCTCCTATAGACCACTGTGGAATTTGAGTTGGAGTTGGAAGGGACCTTTACAGGTCAGATATGGGGAGGAGGGTGCTGGATTAGAGCAGTGGACTGACTATATTTGAATATTCTGACATTAATTCTCAGTTTGTTAAAGTCTGTCTATCTGAGTTTAATGGCATCAAGACTCCTTCACAGGCAGCAGCACTCCAAGACATCAGCACTAGCAATGCCCACCACCTCTGCCATATCAGCAAAGCACTCCTGCCTGAAGCCAAGAGACTGCCAAAGGTTCAGGGGGGACCCTGAAAATCCAGGCAAGGTGCAAGGCCAGCAGCCCCTCCCTTGTCAAGGCCTCTGCCAAATTAAATTAGTGATAGGGAAGTGTGGAGCCCCAGTGAGGCTGTTTGCCCAGGGAATGAAGCAAATATCCCAGGTGCCAAGGATAGGCTGGGCTTTCACATTCCCATGCTCAGGAACAGGCACCCTTGAGCCTAATGCTTTCAGATATCTCACCCTCTGAGAGCTCTGATAATAAATGTTTTTAGTCAATCCTGTTAGAGGGGGCTCAAAGGTGGCATTGTGCTCTCTGGTGCAGTAGAGTGGTCAGGTACCCCTCAGGTGACTGCCAGCAGCCAGGTGCTTCTGTGTGCGTTGGGATGGGTGTTTTCATAGGGGGATTTGGTACCCCAAAAGAGGGAATGCAGCTCAGTGAGGGAGGAGAGCTGGGATAGGGTCCGGGAACAAGGGAGAAATAGGATGGGGTGAGCTGGGACATGGACAGATGGGATGGAATAAGTCAGGATAGGGAAACTGGGATGCAGTAAGCACATGATGCAAAGCCCAGGAATCTTCATCCTCCAGCATAAAACCAAGGGAAAAGTTCCTGGCACTAAGCAGCAAATCCTTAGGGGAAAAGCCCTTGGTGTTTCCCACAGGACATAAACACCTTCCCCAAGGCTATGAGGAGGCACTTAGCACAAGCTGTAGCCTACAATGTGTGTTTCTGAGGATCCCTCACCTCTCCAACTCCAGCACTAGGGTGAAGGCAGCGGGAGGGCAGCAGAGGCTGGCAGCCAGCTTTCCTCCATCCCCCTTCCCGCCTATTCCCAGAACTGCATTGCTCCTGGTGCTGCCAAGTCACAGCACTGGGAGTGTGAGGCTGTTTTCCAGGAGCCCTGAAGGGTCAGATAGCCCTGGCTAGCCCAGTTCCACAAATCAGCACCAAGGCTGAAGCAGTAAAGCCACTGGCTCTGGAGCATGAAGGAGGGCAAGGAGGGCAAATGTGGGGATTTTGCAATGCAAAAGGACTCAGTCCAACCAGAAAAATTCCAGCAGAACATTTTTCTAGTTGCAGCTTGCCCAGCTGTCAGCATCACAACACTGTGTGGAAGCTGTAGGGCCCAGGACTGGAAAGTAGATGGGATTCAGCAATTTCTGAGTATCACTGCCACGGTGTTAAAAAAGAAATAAGTGGGAGAGAAAGTAGCAAGTGAAGGGTGGGGGTGGCAATCCCAATGGAACTGGGATCACAGCTTGAAAATATTGAATCAGAGAATCATTTAAGTCAAAAAAGCCCTCTCAGGTCATCAAGTCCAACCTTTAACCCAGGAATGCCAAGGCCACCACTAAACCCTGCACAGCCAGGTTGAAGTATCCATCATTATCCACGGCTGTACAGCAGCCACAATGCTCCTGGATGCTGCATCACCTCGGGCAGTCCCTGGGATGCTCCATCACCCGTGCCTGGCCGCAGGGACAGAGGGTGGGTGTGATGGCAGGGCAGGAGTGACAGCACGCAGGGTGGTGCTGATGGCGTGCTGGGTGCAGGTGAGAGGCAGCAGGCTGGCAGTGTGAAGGGGTGCAGGCTGGTACTCCTGGCACTGCTTTTGGGGAGCTGGAGTTCTGCCCTGCCCTCTCACCACAGCAGCGGCATCACTGCCCCGAAGCCCTGCCGGCTGTCTCCCAAAAACACTTCTTGGCTGCACCAAAGCCCGCCGAGCCACACACTCGGCTCCCTCCCTTTCCTCAGCGCAGGTCCGGGGCTGCTTTGTGCCCCGTGGCCGCCTCTCTCCCAGCCTAACTCCCTTAGTGTGTGTGTGTGTGTGTGTGTCCCTCAGTTTGGGTTCGGCCGAGGGCGGGGGAGCCCAGGTGGGCCGGGCGGGCCGGAGGCCGGGCCGGGGGCGGAGGCGGCGGGCGGGCCCGGCCCATTGCCGGAGCCGCCTCACGCCGGCGGGACGAGCGGGCGGGACGGGGCTGCGGCGCTGAGGTAGGTCGGGGGTCCGGGGAGTACCCGGGAGGGCGATCCCGGGGCTGGGCTTTGTCCTGGGCGCTGTATTAGTCAAATCCAGGGCTTTTCTCGCTTTTTAGTTATTTTTTTAAAAGGCCACATCATCTGCTTCGCGCAGCCCGGGGAGAGGGGGTGAGAACGGGGTCTGGGGAAAGAGCGATGAGCACAATCAGCTCTCCGGGGCCGTATGTCCGGGACAGCCCGCCTGGCACCGGGCTCTTGGGGCTGCGCGCAAAACCACTGTGGCTTTGAACAGCATGGGATCCTAGAGCGGTTTGACTGGAAGGAACTTTAGGGACACCTCATTCCAACCCCTGCCATGAGCAGGAACACCCTCCACTAGACCAGGCTGGTCCAAGCACCGTCCAGCCTGACCCCGAACAGTGTCAGGGATGGGGCATCCAGTGTTTCTCCGGCAGCCCCCTGAGCCTCCTGTAACCAAAGCCACAAGTGATGGAGCCCAGGGAGGGCCGTGGCTGGGGGCTCTGCCCGCCCGGACCGGCAGCACTGCCCGGTCCGTAGTTTGGAGGAGCCCAGGATGGCTCCGAGGAGCTCCCAGTGCATCCAGGGATGATATCTGAACTCAGAACTGATCTAATGGCCACAGTCTCGGTGATCCCGGGGCCGACGGCAGCCGCGCTTGTGCAGACGGCGATGACGAGTGGGCTCCAGGCAGCAGCTTGCAAAATAGTTTCACTTTAACCCTGTTATCCAACATCCATATCAGTAGTTTTCCAAATCACTCCCTTTAGGGAATGAAAGCATTTATGCGTAGCTTCTGGGAGGAAGGCTTGATGGTGGTGGGAAAGAGATGAAGCTTCGGCTTCTCGTGTTTGCTGGGTGGTGGCTTTTGGTGTTTGTCTTTCACGTTTGAGGAAGGTCTCTGTAGCCTGCTGCGAGTTCTGCGAGACCGGCGGCAAAACCCTTCTTAGTCACCATTTCCGAAACAGCAACGTGCAATCCCTGCTAAGGAAACTGCTCACCCTCGGTGTCAGGTTTCATCCAGTTTTCCTTTAAGTCTGCAGGTGCAAGCGGGGAAAATAGGTGCCACTGTGTGACAGCATAGCTGTGTCCCTGCTGGGTGGATCAGGGAGCTCAGAGGCTGTAACAAAAATTAGCCTCTCCCTGCCTGAACCAGAGCTGTCACTGCAGTGGAAAGTTGGTATAAAGCTGACATAAAGCCAGTAACAGACGGAAATGGTTGTTTAATAATGTGATTCCTGCTTTGTGCTCCTTAGCATCAACTGCACAAAGTGTGTTCTCTTCTGTTTGAAGGAAGTGGGGGTGGCTGTAGGTCAGTTGATTTCATGTCACCTCCACAAGTCCTGAGTTGCAGCTGGCCACAGAGCTCAGGAGCGTTGAAATAATCCAGAAATACTTGGGGCACACCCCACAGGTCCGTTCCCCCCAGAGCTGCTGCTGCTGCTCTCACTGTGGATGCAGGGAGCCCCTTAGAGCACTCCTGCCTGAGTCAGGCAGCATCTCAGCTGAGAGGAGCAGGTTGAGCTTTGTTAGGTTGGAGGAAACTTCATGAAGACTTAAGAGCTTGTTGAGGGTTGGGCCTAAACGAACTTAACTGGCTAAACACCTCCAGCTCTGTCCCCTCTGCCACAGTGACACAGCACAGCAGTTCCAGTAAAGTGCAGCTGTTCTGCAAACTCTACCTCCATCCCCAGTCACTGCGGTTGCTCTGCAGTGCACAGGATGTGGACAAGCCAGCATTGCCAAGGCAACCCCCTCTGTTTTGGTTTCCCCATGCACAGGCTGGCAGCCTTTACCTCTCCAGCTCAGCCAGGCAAGCCCTGCACACCAACAGTTTGTGGTGCCATCGCAAGCCGTCCCTCAAAAGGACCTTGTTCTCCACCCATGGCCTCCCATAACTGCAGAGGAGTGGCAGATGCTCCCCACCCTTGCAAACCAGCTCTTTCAAAGCCAGTGTGGATTAAAGAACCTCATGCTGGATGTGCAATGTTGATTGAAACTTACACAAGTGGCACGAAGCCCTGTCGTGCAGAGCTGCCATCAGCTGGAGCCATCCATCCCTGGCCACAGCAGTTCCCAGGCCAGTTTCCATGTCAGCTTTCCTCTGGCTCTGCCAGCACCAAAAACAAAGAGCTCATTTAGCAGGATGCTTCACAGCCCTCCCTGAGACACAGCCCTGTCTCCCAGTACCTCCCTGGCCCTGTTTTTTGGTCCCGTATCTTGACCCAAAAAATTCAGCTGGCCTCCCAATGGCAGCTCCACATACTTGCAGCAAGCAGTTCACAGCCATCCTGGACCACAGCATGTTCATCTCCAAGGGGAGATGTCACACCAAATTGAGCAGCAGCATGGATATTCCTAAATGCAGCTCCTCATGGTGCTCTCAGGTTTTCAGCTGGCAATGGGTGGCCTTGGGTAACCCCTCTGCCCTTGGAGTTGCTGCCTCCAAACACATCAGTTTTTTTTACTTTCCCCTCCCCTCCCATTTTTATATGAAACTGAAGAATCCCATTATTTAGCACACAGGCATCCCTTCATCTACGAAACAAAAAGCAATGCACACACCAGAGAGAAAAGGCATTTGAAAACCAGCTGCATGGCCATGCTGGAAGATGGCTCTGGGATTTGGGTGCTGCTTGGTCAGGGCAGGGGCAGGTACCTCCAACTTCCCCTTCCAAGGGAAGCACATCCAGCTTGCCCAGGGTGGCCACATGTCTCCAGCAGTGACAATCAGCCAGGGCCTCTGCAGTGCATTCAGCTCCAGTTTCAAGTGGAAACATATCAAAGGGCTTTCCCATTTTTTTTTTTATCTCCCCATTCTTTTTTCCTCTGCAAACAATTAATTACAAGTTTAAAAGGAAGTTCCAGCCCTCCTTCCCTACCCAGAAGTTTAGAGGCAATAAATATAAAGCAGTTCAGTGCAGGAATAAAAGTGTACATCCTGTTTTGTCTGAAATTAAGGCAGTTGTTGTTTGGAGATTGTATGGGTTTTTTACTTATTTTTTTGGAGTCCTGTGTATCACAGGCATCCTGGATTCCTGCCTGGATAATGAGCTGTCAGGATACTTAGGGATAATTGGCAAACCTGCATCACATGGGTGATTACACTGAAGAAAAGCTGCTCTGTTTATTTATGTTGCAGTGTAACCTTTACTACAGCTGCTCCAAAAAAAAGACCTAAGTGAAGATGAAGGTCAGGACAGGGAGCAGGCCTTAAGAATGGCTCTCACTTATCTCCCCTGTGAGCAAAAGCAGATCTGGGATGCTCCCAGTTGGCTCCAGGCAGGGGCTAGGCAGAGGTTGTATGAGATTTGAGTCTCTGAGTGGTAGCCTGTGATTTCTCAGGTGGGGATATTGATGATATGGCTGTCCCCTGTTGGATAGTGGAATGAGGGAATGTGAGGAACAGCCAGTTTTGATGCAGTAGACTGGACCAAAATCCAGTAATAATAGTAGTATTAACAATAATCCTAATAAACTTCTTCCAGCCAAAGCCAAAACCACCTTCCAGAGCACTGCATTTCATTCAGTAAATCTCAAATGAGAATTTTTTAGAAAGGCACCCAGAGAAATTCATGTTCAAAAGAGAAACCACCAGCTAACTGAGGCCAGCTCAGCTGTGTGCTCATGAAAATCAAAACAATGAATCCACAGTGGTCAGTCTGTTTCTGAGGGACATGGATAAACCCCTTATTTTTAACAGAATCTGAGCACTTGTGGAATCCCAAATGGAGAGTTTGGCATCTATGCTGAGGGATTCAGCTCCTGACGTCCTGGCAGTCAGGTCTGAATGCCAGCAGCCAGGGGACACCAGTGAAACCAGTACAGTTCTGGAGGCCCCAGGACAGCATTTTGGAAGGCAGGTTTTCCCTTGGGAGCTGCTTTTTGGGGGGCTGCCCAGGAGTTCCTGCCCAAGCAGCATCACAAGAGCTGTGGTTAGGGTTGGGTGGGACCTGTGGCTTTTTTGGGTGAGGCTGGTGGCTTGGTTCTTCCTTTAGGACTGGGGTGTAATGGCACAGTGAGGCAGAGGAAGCACAGTGGTGCTAGCTGGAGAATCCTAAAACTCTCCCTACAAGAGAGCATCCCTTAGCACATCCCAAACAAGGAATAAGTGAGATGCAAAGCAAGGAAGGGCAGTGGTGCAGACAAGGAGGATTCAGCCAAAACCAGCCTGGGTTCCTTTCCTGTCCCTCCCTCAAAGTCCCCAAGGTCTGTGAGAGCTGCCAGAAGAAAAGATGAGGAGTTACAGGGGACAGATGGAGCAACCCTTGTAGGACATCTTTGGTGTTCAGGCTGTACCTCTCAAGTTTTTTGGTTTCCCTTTTACCATGCCTCAGTTTCCCCTCCTGGGCACGTGGGGATTTAAGCATTCCCTCAAGAGGCTGCAGGGTTTGAATCCCAAAGGCTGGCAAAGACACTGCTGAGCAAGGGTGAAATAGGGTGTTGGAGCCTGATACTGCCCCTGCCAGCTCTTCATCTGTACAAGCTCTGATTTAGTGACCCCTGTGTTGAACCAGAGCTGCAAACTCGCAGCACAAAGGCCCCTGCTCTACTCAGATGCTTTGCCTGGCCACAGGAGGGGAAGAAAGATGTGAGCAGAGGCAGCAGCTCCCTGCCCCTGCAGGAGGGCTTCCCTCAGAGCCCTGGCACTCAGCAGCACTTCTCCCTCCCTGAGGGAAGAGGAAAACCTTACGTCAAGCCACAGAAATGCTTCTCAGCCCTACCCAAACCCTTGGAGCAATTCCCAGGTAAGGCACAGCAGCAGCAGCTCCTCCACCCCAGCCAACCCTTATCCTCCCCTGCTGCTGCCTTTGTGGCCAGCCCTGGGTACCTGGAGCTGTGGGTGCAGGGCTGCTCACTGGGCTCCACCACCTGTGAGTCTCACTGACCACAGTCCTCATCCAAAACACAGGGGCTTCAGCCACAGCCCCCACCCCAAACCTGCTGGCAGTGCCCAGGGTGCCAGGGCAGCAGGAACAGACCCTGCCTCTGTGCTGCCCATCCCAGACCATGGGCCCTGAGGAACAGCCTGGCCAAAGGTACCCTGTCCCAGGATTGGGAATAAGGAGGGGCCTGTGACATGTGCAGTCCTGGCTCCTGTGGCAGTACTATGTCTCCACAATGGTCACTGGTCTGCATCAGGCAAGTCCTTTCCTAGACAGGAGAGCTTCTCCTGCAGACAGTATTTCATCTGCTACAAAACATGCCCTGCAAAGGGCTAATAAGAGCTCCATGCTGTGATAGCTCAGCCAGGGCTGATGTGTAAACCCAAAGGGGCAGGATTTGTGCTTGGCTAAATTCCTAGGTAAGTAAGGATGCCTAAAGCCCTCCTCACCCATCCCCACAATCAAGAACAAACCCCAGGAGATAGGAGGCTGTGTTTCTCAGATGAAGACACCCAGAGGGACATAGCAGGCAGCACGGTCCATCCCCCATGGCTCCAGGTCCCTCAAAGGCAGGAGACATCTTACCCTGCTGAGGCTTCTGGCAGCTCCATGGAGAAAACTGCTGAGGCAGCAGGCACCTGATCCACATGGTTTCTTGTCTCTGCAGGCACCATCCAAGGACTCTTGTGGAGCCCACTAGCGCTTACAGGAGCTGAGCATATCTCAAGGTGCCTTTCAAGCAGAGGGAGCAACACAGGCAGCCTACTCAGGAGCTGACATGCAGCAGAAGATCAGCTCTTTCTTTAATTCCATCTTGGAGCTCATCCGTACCAAGCATGAGGAAGGCGTCTTCAACACCGTCTGCCTGGCCGTGCTCCTGGGTCTGCCCTTTGTTGTCATCCTGGCCTTCATTTTCATCTGCTGCCACTGCTGCTTCTGCAGAAGGAGGGGAGGAAGCACAGGGAAAGGTGGCTCCAGCAGCAATGGGCAGCTGCATGCTGACAGGAACAAGAAGAAAAAGAAGAAGAAGAAGAAGCAGGATGAGGAGGACCTGTGGATTTCAGCTCAGCCCAAGCTGCTCTTGCTGGACAAGAGACCCTCCTTACCCATCTAGCAGACAGGAGGGTGTTCAGGTCCTCTCCTCTGAGATGCCACCATTCCTTTCACCTGTGCACCAGGAGGGGCAAGGAGATACCAAAGCTGCTGCCACTTTGTGGTGACTTTCGACAGAGGCTGACCCCAGCGTGCTGAAGGGCCAGCAGGGAACAAGGCACAGGCTGTGCAAGCCTCTTCTCCCCCACCATGACAGCATGCCCCGGGGCACAGACCCCTGCAAAGGACAGGTGAGCACACAAGGGTGACCTGCCTCCAGGTCCTGTGTTCCTCCTGCCACAAGCACAGCGCACACCCGTGGGGCTGGCACACAGTGACGGGTGTGCCAGGCTCTCCCTCTGCACTCAGCTGCCAGCACACACACAGGGGTGCACAGGACAATGCTCACCCACCTGCATGTTCCCCCTGCACAGCACAGACTGCTGTGAGTGAAGCAGGCACAGCCACACCTCCTTTGCTTGCCCTGCTGTGGGGGTGGCACAGCTTCACTGTCCAGGCTCCGTCCAAACCCAGCTTGCTTTATGGGCTCAAGGCTGAGTTACCCCACAGCTCAAAGATGTGCCATCTACCAGGCCACCAAACCAAAGTCTCCTGTGAGCACCTGAAGCTAGATGCCCTCAGCACAACCTTAGAGACCTCAGACACCATGCTAAGGCAGCACAGCAGAAGGATACCTTGCCATCTAGGCTAGAGGCAGGCAGGAGGAAGGAGGCTGCCAGACCAGCCCTTTTGCACCAGCACTTAAGAAAACACCTTCCTTGAAAGACTCTTTTGTACAAACTTGCAATTAAAGAGCTCACCATGCTACTGCAAGAGCAGAAACACAACCTGAGGCTGTGTAAAAGCTTTGCTATGGGCATTAGAGTTATTTATTGAATGACTACTAAAGAAGAGCAGGACCAAAGGCCCCTCTGGAGCAGGGCCAGGGACATGGAAGCAGTATTGAAGCAGCAGACATGGTTTCCTGGCACACTCAGCCATCACCTCTCCCTGCAGCCCTTGTGCCATGTGTCAGACACACAGACCCATGAGCAGGTACTGCCCCAGCTGATGCCAGCTCTGTGTGCTGCACTGAACATTTCTGGATGCCTGTCAGACTGACCAGCTCTGGGATTTTGAATGTGCTGTAGAAGCAAAGTAAATTCCATGTGCAGCCATCCCTTACACAGGATACATTATACAGGCAGACCATGCACCTCTCTCTGTCCTCATGTTCTGGAAAGATGGTTCAGCTGGGCACATCAGCTAACAGGACCACACACAGCTCTCATCCCTGCTCTGCTTCCCACCTGCCCCGTGTTCCCATCCTATGTCCCTTGAGGTGGGAGTCTCCTGTGCTCCCCACTCTGCCCCACCAGGCTCTGTCTCCTCAGTCTCTTTTTCCATTGAGGGATGCATGTGTGTGATGAGAAGCCTCATCACATCTGAGTTTTGCCCTGTCTGTACACTGGATGTCTTCCTTCCATTTTCTTGCAGTTCTTAAGCTGCTGGAGGAGCCCAGAGCTGCCAGCCAGAGCCAGGCATCTGGGGAACAAGCAGCCAAACCCACGTGGGCAAGCCTGGACAGAGCTGCTGGGCACAGCTGCTTCCAGCCCAGGCAAGGGTGATGCCACCTTCCCCTCACTTGGAGGACAAACCCACCAGCTGGAAGCAGCTGTTTGTGCCACCCAGTCCCAGCACAGGCTGTTCTGTCCAATGCAGGCAGGGCTGTGATGGCCACATCATGTCACAGGGTTTGGCTGCATGTTGTCACAGGGTTTGTGCTGGGAACAGCCATGAGGCTGGGCTCCTCCTCACACAGCCCTTTAAATGGACCCCATATGTGCCTTATTTTCCAGTTTGCTTTGTCACCATTGAAATTAGTGACTCCCTTCTGCTCCAAAACAGGAAGCAACATATAATGGTATAAAAATTAGGATTTGCCACATGTCATGCTAGGAAATGGAGAAATAGCTCTGATCTCTGTCCCAAGCTCCCAGTCTAGCCAAGATCCTAGAACTGGCTAGAAATAGCACTGCACTTGTATTATGCCTTCTTCCTTCCCTCCTTTCCCCATCCAAGTGCTTTTCTCAGCCCTCCTGTCTCCACGCTCACCAGGTGGCCAGAGGAGCCCATGCAGGTGCTGTGATCCAGAGGCAGGAGCAGCCCTGGAGGCAGGGTGGTGCTGCCTGGAGGAATAAAGAAAAAAAAATCAGAGTAAAGGGAAACACAGTGGGAGGCCAGAGGCTCAGCCAAACAAGCAGGGGCACTGAGGCAGTGAGCACTGTCAGAGTACAGCCTGCCTGGTGTGGAGGCTTTGCAGGGCTTCCTGCAGGAAGGCTTTTCTCCAGAAAGCACAGCAAGTATCTCTTCAAGTGAAGGCCACCAATTCCTGCAAGAACCAGAGAACTGCCAGGAAAATGTGACCTGTGGATCACACACATCTCCAGATCCAGGCTTTGGGGAGTTCAGAGCTAGGTCTGAGTTTCAAGGGCTCCCCAAAGTCATCATTCAAGCCACCTCGGGCTGGGCAGGGAGGGACCAGGATACAACCCTGCCCTGATCCATCCAGCCAGTGGATGGTCTGAGCCTCCACACTCCCTAAAGAACAGGGCTGGCTTCCTTGGTGTCTGCTGTTTGGGCCAAACCATCCACTGAATCAGCTGCTTCTGGAGGAAAAAGCAAAAGAGCAGCAAAGCCTGAGGTGCACTGGAACCTGTTATCCACCAGCTGGGCAGCTGGAACCCTGCAGCACCCACATTACCAAGGGGGCAGAAATGCACAGTACAGAAACTCCAATGCACGGTCCCTGCTCTCCAGACACCCCAGCCCTGCCTCCCACAGCTGCATTTCAGTATCAACCTTCCATTTTCCTGAACAAGTCCATGCAACAGGGAACAACAACAAAACAAATCTTGTGCAATTTTTTTTTTTTAATGAAAAATAAATTACTCTTAAACTGCAAACAAACACTGTATTTCCATCTCTTGGTCATGTGTTTATTTTGCTGGGGAAATCTTTCTCGTACCTGTGTCCTGGCTGTAGATAAGACACAGGGAGAGCTCAGAGCAGAGGCTGTGCAGTGTCTGCCTGCAGCCAGCTGTGCAGCTTAGAGATTTTTTTTTTTAAGAAACAGCTTAACTTAATCAAGTTAATGGCCTTGCTTTGTTAATGAGCACAGCCAAGCTGCTCTACCCAAGGGCAAGAAGTAGTGGGAAGAACAAAAGGTTTGTGCTGTGGGAGGTGGGCTGTAGGTTTGTTTTTTCTTACAGAGGATCAGCAGCACAGAACTAGTTAACCCCAGTTGGTTTTGATCAGACAAATATTTCATGCTGTCTGCAAGCCTGCTGGGCAGAGCCTTTCCAAATCCTGCACCATGGAGCTCTGCCTCCATGATAAAAATAAAAAAAAAAAACCTGCTGCTAATCCGGATGAGGCACCAAGCTGGTCCTTGCCCACAAAGCTGAGGCTCCGGAAGAGGCTGGGGAAAGAGGAGTGCAGGAGCACAGATGAGCATCTAGAAATGGCAGAGGCTCACTTCCTGGAGTAAAAAGGAGCTTCTTGCCCCTCTCCAGATGTTAGACACTGGATTTGGGGCAAGGTGTTCTTGGATAGCCTGAGTTGCACGGGGAAAGGATAGTTCCAGGGTCCTAGGTTAGAGATATGCAGTGGCTGAGGTGAAGTTTAGCATCCTGTAGCAGCCTAAAGATTGAAGGGAAGCAAAAATGCCCATTACATCGCTCTATGGTGGAAAAATTGGATCCTCACTGACCATTCCACTACTTATTCAGCCAACAAAGCACAGAGCAGTGACCAAAAGTAACTGCACTGCTTTCCAGCCAAGTGTCCAGCACAGGAAGACACTTCAGGCTTCTCTCCAAATCACAACAACACAGAAACACAGTATCTTTGGGAAGAGGCATCCTCTCCCTCCTCTTCATGGGGGAATACATTTCTCTGGGTGAAAACATTTCTCTGGGGTCCCAGAAAACAGCAGATATATCACAACAGGTAGGTCCTGGCTGGTAGGACCCAGCTACAGGACAATCCTCATCAACACAGCAATGCCAAAGCAGTGAGGATCCTTATGGGATTCAAATTCTGCCTTAAATGTGTTGCAAATCAGTATATAAACTTTTAGGTGATCTCAGAGCAAGGCAGAGGTTTTCAGAATGTGTTGGCCCTCCAACATCACTGTTACAGGGCCACATATTATGGCAGAACAAGGGTAGCAAAGGGATATGACATTTTTATGGCACTACCCCAACCATCCTGAGCCTCAAAACCAGAACAGCCAGTCCCTCAAGGCAAACAAACTGCATTATCTGAGCAGTCCCAGCCTCCCCGGCTGTAGCACAGGCTCTAGTTAACCCCAAAAAGGTCCTTTCCCTCCAGCAGAGGCCAGCTGGATACGGGAAGTCTGTCCTGCCTGAAGAGATGATGCCATCCTGTGGCTGTTCGGGAATATTGACTTTCTGCAGCGCTTTTCCAGCAGATCTCACTTTGCCCTTCCTGGTGAGAGAGGAACATTAGGAGTGCCAGACAGAGTCTCCTCAGAAATTGCAAATAAGGTGCCTCATGTGCCTTTAGCTCAAAAACAAAACTTAAACCACAAAGAATACTCCCTGCTCCCAGGGGGGATTCAGCTTTAGGATGGGATTATGTTTCGCTGCTGCACAGGAAAAAGTCACAGGTAACAATAATGCCTGCTGTTTTTTAGAGCATAGGCTTACTTTTAGAGTGGCTGTCTGTGAGATTAGTCCTCCTCTCCCTCTCAGCCACCTTCCTGATGACTTCACTGAGCCCTTTAACTGAATAACAAACTGAAATCTGTCCTTGCCTACAGACAAGTGGGCAACAGGGAGAAAACACTTCACAGTAAAGAGCCCTCAATGCTTTCCCATGTCCTTCTCTCAGGCTCTTAGCACAGAGCCTGCAAAACACTTCAAGTGCAACTTTCCCTTCCACTCCTCTCACCATTAGTCTCCTCCTTCCCCCAAACCAGGGCTTGGATAGCCTAACACAGCTCAGATGAGTCTCTGCTCACCTGCCCACCTAAGAGGCACAGCCCTGAAAGTACTGTGAAGAATTCAGTCCTCACCTTTGAGACACAGCGCTCTGGCTGGCTCTCCTCAGCCAGGTCCTAGCAAGCACAGGTCAGTTAAGCACTTCACAAAGCAAGTCACAAAGAGAGCACAATCCCCTTTTTTATCTTTTTTTTTTTTTTTTTTTTTTTTGGTTTTTGGTTTTGGAGCAGACCCCAAAGACCTAATCTGCAAAGTCCCACTCCAGACCTGGGTAATGCTTCCATTTCATGCAAAATGCTTAAATAGGAAGAAAAACAATTCTACCATCCAAAGCAAGGAAGACAGAAATATTTAAGACCTCCTTTATTTGTGATGTTATTACTTTCTGCAAAGTCTAGGAAGGATTCTTTAAAATGTATTACTCAGCTTAGCACTGCAATAGAAAAAGCCATTAAGACATGGGACAACCATGTCCCAGTGTGCCCAGACAAGGAAGCCTTTGACCAAGCAGCATTTGGTTAGCTCATACTTCTTCCCTGGCTGGAGCTGGCTGTCCAGAATTTTAATATCTTCTCAGGGAAAAAAAAAAACCAAAAAAAAAAAAACCCCAAAAAAAAGAAAAACCACAAAAAAAAACCCAAAACCAAGAACCCTCACCTTTTATGGCTGTGAGTAAAATAAAAAAAATTTAAAAGGCAGTCAAATGTGAAACCATGCACTGGGGCACACAGGATTAGTTTAACTCCAAGGGATGCTCATTTTAGAGGTGGATGACAAGTGTTATCATTTCAGCATCACTCCCTGCCACACTACTGATGAAAAAGCAGAAGGCAGCAAATGGAACAGTCACATAGGGAATTTGGTTAATTGTCTGTAAGCAAGCAGTACAGAGAGGTAGGTCTGCGATGGTGAGCAGAGCCTGGAGGAGAGTGGACCTCACATTCATCCTGTTCTGGGCCTCATCCTGGAGAGTGAACATCAATCTACTGCACATCTCCTTTGTATTTTCTTTGGGCTGGGAAAAATGACACAAGCAAAATAGCAAGATTTTAACCAGCAGAGATGTGATACTGGAACCCAGTCTACAGAACACACATGGATTAATGAGCCTGGCCAGCAGACTGGCAGTGTTTCCCAAAACCCAGTTCTGCAGGAAGAATAGGGAATGTGCCCAGATAATGAGAACTGCAGACCAAAACAGGGAGAGGTGATAAGTCTCAGAAGAGTTCACTCTGATGTAAATTAGGGGGCTATTATTTGTTAGTAGGTTCAAATTTACTTTTGGAAGTCTGAAGTGGATGGCTCCAGAGAAGGACAGAATTAAGAGGAGTCTGCAGCCCAGGCTCCAGAAGAACAACATGTGTTAAGGCTTGTTTGACATAAAGTCCATAGAAGTTGCATGTATTGCATCAAGCAGGTCCTTGTCATGCTTAGCCAACCAGAGTATCTTCAAGCAGGATCCCCCACCAGCCCCCTCCCAGAATCTGGAACATCACCCTCCAGGAGCTCCAGAGGCTGCTAGCAGGTTGGCCTGCAGATCCAGATGTCCCTGGGTGCACACTGGTCAGCTTTGTCTCCTTTGCATTGGAGAAAGCTGTCTGAATCAAACTTTGTTAAGAAATACTGAAACATTATCTTTGGGTTGTTCTGCAGAGTTCTATTTAAGCCCTAATCTTTTTCCTCTTCTCTGATAAAGACTTCTTCCTCCTCCCCAGGACTGGCTCATTACTGGAAGACTGAGGACAGATAAAAGAGATGGAGAATTCATGTCCTTTCCATGACTCCCAGTTCACACCCTGGGAAAAGACCAAGACATTTCTCTTACTAAAGTGCCCAGACCAGGTGCTAGGAGTCTACCACTGCCCACCTCAAATACCATTTAACCCTCCAATAACCAGAGACTTTAACTATAATCAGTCTTTCAGACACTATTAATATAGATCAAACCTCTGTCTAGCTTGGAACAAAACAGGACTGAGCCACCTTGAATCCAAATTAAGCCTGTACAGCGAGATGTACCCCAAGGTGTGCACTAAAACCCAAGGGAAAGGCTACATCAGACAGTGAGCAAGCACCCAGTGTGGTTCCTAGTGAGTGCTCCTTTAGGTGTTCCCCTCAGAAACCAAGACAGCTCCACCTCAAGGATCTCTGCCCACAAGAAGCAGGGAACCATGAGCTCAGGTCCTCTGGATCCAGGGAGGAGAGAGTAAGAGTGTAAGTTTTGTTATTAATCATTTTGCTTTCTAATGAAATGAGTTGGAGGGCAATCCCTCCTGCTTCAAGGAAAGACAGAAAGGGAACACAGCTCTGTGTGTTTGTTTTCTCCAGGCTATGGAGAGATAATCATCACACCAGCTCTGCTGCTCACCTCACAGTGATTGCTCTCCTCGTGCTTCTCACTGAGGTTGATCAGGTGGAGTTCTTGTGCCACCATGCACTGTGGTGTGTCAGGGCACAGCTGCTGAGAGCCACATCATTGTCCCCTTCCCATGTTGTGAACTTCCAGCCACTGTGGGGGGTCCTTGCATCCCCTAAAAGAAGAGATCAAAGACACAGACAGTTAAGTTACTACAGCTGCTCAGCCTGAGGGCTTACTCACCCTTCAGGTGGGACACAGCAGGCCTGGCAGGGGAAAGCCACAGCACAGGATAGGTGTGCCCACAAATCTCTAAATCTCTATTAGAAGGGTGGATCCTCCCAACTAAAAATATAAACCTCACGGCAAGAAGGTATTAAAGCATAAATGGAAGACTGTGGACACAACAAGGATTTACCAGTGGCAGAAGCCAGCACTGCTGTTGAGCAAACTCCCATCTGGATAAAAAATGCTTTTATTTCCTCTTAGCTGGGAAGCCCCAGAAGCTGCTGCCCCATCAGTTTTTTCATAGAAACTTCCCAACTTGCCTTTTCAGGCATTTCCCTGGGTCACAGAGCCCTCTCTTCCCCAGGAACAAGCAACTCCTTCTCCTGTGTTCAGCATGAGACAGGAGCACATGGACACACTCTCCTCAGTCTCCCTGAGCTTTTCTCCTCAAAGAGAACCACATCTGATCCATCCTGACCTAAGGAGCTCCCACTCTACTGGCAAGACAAATACCCAGGTGCCAGCATTTGCTTCCCTGTGCAGAGACAGCACCAGAACCAGGCCCTCCCCACCAGCACTGCCTCTGCAATTCCCCATTGACAGCCTGGATCTCTCCCTGCTTGAGGCAACCTGGAGGAACTCACAGATTCTCTGGCTGCCCACAAATCCACATGGAGTTCATAGCAGATGGAGCTGCTGCTTGTGAGGTTGTACAGCTTGTCAAGACCCAGAAATAAAAGACAATTACTCTTTAAAGTAGGAAGCCTGTTCACCTTTGCAGTCTTAGACTCTCACCCCATGACCATTTTGGTAAAATCAGCTATTTCCTGCCTCCTCCTTCTCTGCTTGAGGCTTCATGACAATTTGCCAAGCTTATGCTGTCTTATCTCAGTTTCTGGTAAGAGACAGAAATATCAGAAGAAACAAACAACCTTAACCAGCACAAGACTGGCTGTGTTGCAATATTATTTTTCCCAGAACATTTAAAGACTCTTGCTCCAAAACTTTGCCCTATTTAATCCTGGATTCTCTGATTCACACACTGCATTTTCTGGCTGCACATAAGCATTGGGAAAAATATCTAATTTTACAAACTTTACAGTTTACTTTACTTCCCACAAATCTGAGCATGATCTGAACACTTAGACAAAACAAGCTTAGACAAGACCCACAATGCATTTGGGTCTCTAAACTTCGCCAAGATCAGAGGGGCATGACAGTAACACACAACAATTTATTTCAGTGGAAAAAAAATTGCTTATCACTGAAAGGTGAAAAAGCTAATATTTTTCTCCAGTTGCTTAGGGAGATTGCTATCAGAGAACCTCAGACCTCACTGCTCCATATTCACACACACTCCCCACCTCAAGGCATCCATGCCTTTGCCTTCAGATTCCTTTAGGTCACTCAGCAGCTCCTGTGTGGCCAGAGCTGAGGTGGATGCTCACAGCAGTAGCAATGAGAACACCAACAGGCATCAGCTGAGCTGCACTGACTGTACACAGACATAACCCCACCAGCAGCCACTGCCCTCCCTGAGACATGCTACTGCATTCAGGAAGGAGCTGAAACACAGGGGTGCAGCAGAGAGAAAGGAGCCTCAACTAACATTTGTATCATGTCCACGTTATTACATTGATCAAAAAGCAGGAAGAGGAGCAGAGCCCCACTCAGTGTCCCTCTGCCTCTGTCAGTGCTCATGTCACAGTGCACCTGCAGCAGCCTGCTGCCATCCCTGGCCAGGTAAATGGTGCACATGTCACTGGAGGCATTTCTATTCTGCAGTCTGTGATACAGGCAGAGGAAGCTCACTGTGTGAGCAGAGCAGGAAAAACTGTCCATGAGCAAAGCAGGAGGAGGCACTTCACCTTGGGAAGCTGCTATGGAGAAGGGTACTGGGAGAGAAGCACAGAAAGCACAGCTCCTGCTGTGCCCCCACAGCTGCTGGCCTTCCCCACTGCCTGGGAGCTGGCACAAGGATATGGTCCCCAAGGGCTGCAAGAAATGGAACTCAACACAATTTCCAGAAGAGTAACTCAAGGCCAGCTCCCAAACCTTGAGGAGAGGTCCTCACACATTTCCAAGGAATATGCAAAAGACTTCTCCTTTGTCAAAGTTTTGTGTAGCTTTTATAGTTTGTAAAGTGAAATGTCTGTCAGTCAAGGCTTATCTCCCTTCAATCTGCTCTCAAGGCAAGATGTTTGTGGTCAGCTGGGAATTCCACCTCCCAGGTACCAGAGATAATTCACTACAGTACAGCTATCTTGGGTTATCTCACCAATTAGCACATTGCTGCAAGGGGGGAAGATGCCCTGAGCTGTTGCACCAGCTGATGGAACAGATAAGATCTTCTGTGGCAGAGGGGAAGTCCTGCTACACCACTGCAGAAATAAAAGACAAACTGAAGTGCAAGTCTTGGGCTGAACTGCAGCTGCCTGAAAGTTCACCGGTGGCCTCCACAGCTGGCAAGCAGCAGAGTCCTAGGCCAAACCCTGCAAACCTTCTACAGATGTGGTTTGGGATGTTCTGTGAGCCCAGCAATTAGCTCAGCTGTGCAGTGCCCAGGAGCTCCTCACATGTCTGCCCAGGAGTGTCCATCAGGCTCAGCTCTGAGCAGCACTCACACATAGGACAGGTTTAGGCTCCATGCCCCAGTCCTGGAGCACAGCTCTCATGTGGCCTGCTGAGAGCCTCTACCCTTTATTCCCCCACTGCACATCAAGAAAGACTTCACAGGCTTTGTTGCTGTCATGATTCAGTTTTCTTTAGTAATACAGGGATAGAAAGAAACCCAGAGCTTTACAGTTCAGTCTGTGCTGGATATGGGATACCAGCTTCTTCACTGGCATCAAAGAGTTTTTCAGTCAACAACAGTCATCAAAAAGTGTCTTATGAGGTACCAACAAGGGGGCTGCAGTACTTCCCTCAAGATAAATCCAATTTTTAAATGTGTTGAAAGTAGCAACATTGGAAGCAGCTTCTCCCTAATCTTCATCCTGTGCTTGCTATATTCTGTATATTTTAGGAACACCTTAAGGAAACAATTTGTTGAGTAAGGTTTTAGTGGCTTTCCAAGTTGTACAGAGGAGGTCCTTGGTGGGCAGTGCTGACGTCCAGGGAAGAGTGCTCCAGCCCTGAAGTACAGCTGAGTTTATATCAAACTATAAAATAATATTTTATCTCAATTGCTTGCTCTTCAACAAATCTCCCTGGAGGACTATGGGGATGTTATTGTCTGTCTTTTCTGTGCAAACCAGGCTACAAAAGCCTGGCCCTGAAGAATGCTCTGAGGATAAGCAGAACAAAAATTATAATGCATTAGTGAAATGATGCAGTCACAAAAGGGCCACAGAAAAACACAAGGCCATGCTTTGTCTGTCTTAGATAAATGAGAAAAGTCAAGCAGGCTGGCTCCTCCCAGGAAATGCTGCACAGTGTTACTGCTTAAAGCAGATAAAAAGGCAGAGAGGAAGAAATCAAAACACCAAATGTAAGAGCAAGAACAGTAGCACTGTAGAGCACAGCCCATGCTGTTTAAAATGCTGTAAATTCATTACAACTGAAGAGCACCTTACACCAGCCTCATGAGTTAAGGGTATTCCATTATCTAATGAACTTCTGCTTCATTTGGGAGAGCTCCAAACAACTGCTTTGAGTGAAACCCAGAAACCTCCTCAGACAAGTTCAGTCGGTATGTGTCTGCAGCTGGACAGGAGAGGGAGCTAAGGGGTACCAAATCCACCCTTAAGAAGCAAGGGATGGCAAGGGCAGCCTCAGAGGCTGCAGCCTCACAGCACTGCTCTTAAAGGCAGCTGCCATGGGTGCAGGGGGCCACCACTGTTTTATTAGACTATCAGATACATTTGGAAAAACAAATGAAATTTGGGAAATGATTGTATGGCTAAAGACCTAAAAGGGGTTTTGCATATCCAAAACCCCTTGCTTGTTTTTTCTCTCCAGCCCAAACTAGTAAATCTAACAGAAGCTTTATCTTTAGCTGTAAACTCTGTTTTCATCATGCAGTGTAAATAACAGCTACTTAAGTGAGTCACCATTTTGTTATTTGTGGAGCCAAATCATTTTGTACTGCTGGATACAGTGCCAGGAGGATAAAATAGGTGTGCTGACTGCTTTCATTCCCTGCCATTCTTGGTAGTCTGGTAACCATATCTACACATGAGATGAGCTCTGGCAGGGTCAGACATCCTCTGCCCTGCACTGGGTGAGATGGGCTGCTGCTTTCTGTGAACAGCTCAGGGAAAAGCATGGGGGTCCAAACAGGACACTCTTACTCCTTCTCCTCATGGGCCCTGCTCATTTCTTCCACCTCTCATCCTTTACTTCTTGCCAAAGGTGGGTCTGAACTAGCAAGTGTGGGGGGGTGCCCAATTCAGTATTTCAGCTGGGGTTTAGGTCTCCCCCTCACAGCTAGGTGATCTTCACCTGCCTTCTGAAGATCACAACATCTTGCCTCAGTTGTTTTGGGAATTAACCAAAAAAAAACCCCAAATCACCTGCCCAGGATCTGTGAAATGCAGGTCTCTGTCACTTTCAAATACCTTCCACTGTTACAGTCTTTTCCCTGTTCCAATTCTCAGATGGAAGCACATCACTAGATTTCAGGAGTCCTAGTTTTATACCACAAGACAACAGCCAAAAGTAATGTGGGCCCTTTGAGGACAGCCATACAACCCACGACCTTTACAGAGAACAACTATTTTTGTTTGGTTTATTAGGATTTTTTAATTCACTGAACTACTAAATACATCTTAACGGCCTGAGCAGTGAAGGTCTTGCAGATGCCTCTCAAATTATTGGAATAGCATTTTTTATGCTTCTGGAGCCTCTAAATTCCAGGGCACAAATGCACAACAGCCACAGTGTAATTTACCACACACCAGCTTAGCTGCACTGTGATTTACCACACATTAGCTATGGTAAAAGTTGTGATGTACCACCTGCATGTACTAATCTCAGCTCTTTTGTGAGATAAAAACACATTACTTTTCATTGTAATGAAAGATGCTGAGGCTTGTTTGTACCACCCTAGAGCAGCACACGCTGGGAATTGGGAATTTGAATAAATCACAGCTCAGCTCGTTAGCAATATGAGATGCTCACCTGTGGCAAGAAAAACCAAGCAAATTATTTTCTTGTGTGATATGAAAATCAAGTTTTCTCTTTAGGTCTAATTGCACTGCAGCTGAGTACAGACTGAGCTGCTCTGCTCTTCACTACTGAGCTCCCTGTGTGCTGCAGGAGCTGCTCAGACATCTGCACCAGTGAGAACATGAGCTGGCTCGAGACAATGAACCAGCTAAAAAGTAGGGGATTGACTGATCCCCCCCATGTGAGAGCTTCAGATATTCCCAAAAATTCCCCCAACGCATCTCCTGTTATGTCTAGTCTAATTTATATGCTTAAATGTGTTGGTTAACATCCTGAGTTGAGCACCCCAAATATTCCTCCAGGTAATTTTTGTGAAGAAATGCACATGTTTGTCAGCAGTCAGTAGAAACTGCTTCTGTACTCACAGTCACAGATGGATTGCTGAATTGTAAAATTTCATTAAGACAGTAGTTCAAGAAGTTTCCCAATCTAGTTGCAGACTCAGCTGCAAACACCCTTCCAATGGAGACTCCCTGTTACCAAAGGACAATGAGCAAATAAACTGTTTGGAGGATTTGATTGCCCACAGGTTTCTTAATTTATGTTATTATCCAAATGAACATGTTTTTCCTTTTTAACAAACACTCTGCCACGATTATCTGTCTGAAATGTGTATGAGCCCCCTGTCCCGTTGGGAAATGCTACAACAGTCCCCCAAGAAATGCTTGGATATAGTTTTCAAGGCAAGGCATGAATTTTTAAGGGCAAGGCATGAATTACACATTCCAGATAGTTATGATGTTTGAGTTTTGGCTGTGGTTCTCTGTACTAGCAGTAACTGGTCCTTGCTTTAGAGCCTGTCCACAACAGGACTCAGTCTTAAGCTGAGCTGGAGACCTGTTCATCCACATTAGTAAGAATTACATGGATTTTTCACCTCACTAAAAATGTGTGCAAAGCAGGAGATGCTTTACCAAAACAAGTAAAATTGATGAAGGAGTTTGAATTCCATTCAGCTCCCTCTAGTGCTGCTACATCTCACCTGTCACAACTCTGGTGCTTGCCTTCTTGCTCCTCTGCCCAGATGTCAGTGGCATTCCATGTCTGGCTTCAGATCCAGAAGGTGATCATGCCATTTTCACTGCCCACCTCTATTTCCTTGGGGTCTCCACCAGACGAGGTGTATCTCTCCTACAGTAAAGTGGAAAAAATATTTTAAAAGGCCTCTTGAAATCAAACCTTCTCTCCTGGACTCAGTGGCTGGCCTTGTTAAGCTAGCATTTGGCAAGTGCCCATGTGAAAGCAATCCTGGTGTGAGCAGCTCATTAGCATAACAATCTATTCTGGGGTAAAAAAACAACTAGAACCTGTATAAATTGTTTTCACACTGTTAAAAAAAAATGAGAACTATCTCTCACAAACTGTCCCTGCACATGGACACCAAGAGTTTGAGTGACCAATCAACACAGAATAACAATTTGTTACTAACCAATAATTGGTAAGAAAGCTTCTGACCAATGGGAGTCCCCCCCAAGGTCTGTAAAACTGTATAAAAAGGAGTTATGTGAATAAAGAATGGGCTTTTTCCACCAAGAAGAAAATGGAGTCTGTGTGATTTATTCTCATACCTGTCTAAGGGAGCCTCCATCTTATTCCATGAGCCAGTGGTGGTATCTTCTGTCACTCAGTTGGCTGTCACATTGGTTGGGCTAATGACTCCTGAGACAGCATTTCAAAGTGCAGGATTAGCTATCTCCAGTTGAATTAAACCCCTAAAACACCTGTCATGGCATATTAGGAAGAAATTCTTCCCTGGAATGGGTTGCCCCGAGAAGCTGTGGCTGCTGCCTCCCCCTGGAAGTGTCCAAGGTCAGGTTGGATGGGGTTTGGAGCAACCTGGGCTAGTGGAAGGTGTCCCTGCCCATGGCAGGGGGTTGGGTTAGATGATGTTTAAAGTCCCTTCAAACTCAAGCCATAACATGTACATATTTTCCTTATTTTTGCCTTACTGCTTTGGACAGCAAAAACACTCAGGTTTCCCCCAACAGCCTTTGCAGAAAGAAAACCAGGAGAAAGAAGAATGTTCTGCCATTTAGAAGAAGTTCTCAATTTCTTTCTGCAGACAGAGCTTGCAGGCTACCTGTCTCACCTTCCATAGATATCAACTTGAGGATTACCTAGATGCCTTAAAGATCTAGAAATAAAACAACACATTTTGAGACAGTGTTAATATAGAAGCTAGTCTTTAATTGGAGGCCTCCAGGGGCAAGTATGGAAAAATGCCCACCTCACATAAGGTGAATACAGTTTTATAAGTTTAACAAATTAGCATAATTACAAGAATCACCAATCAAAAACACAGGTGATAAGGCAATTCACCCCCTTGGTTCAAATTCTCCTGGAGCTCCTCTTCTTCCAGTTGTTTATAGGAAAGTGTCTGGGGAGCATAGCTCATCCTTGGCTCCCAGAGGAAGCAAAATTAGGAGTGAGACCTTTGGAATATGTTTTGTCTTTCTGTCTATTGGAGTAGGAAAAATGCTGGAGATAGCCAGGAGCTATATAGCTATACAACAACAGTCTACAGAATTACAAATAAATGAAGAATATATAAAAGCAAAAATCATTTTGGCATCAGCCTTCTGCCCAGCTCCAAGTACAGTGCCTACCCTTTCTCTGCCTGCATTGCCAGCCATCTGCTGCTCCTCCCTTTCTGCCTTCCCTGCAGACCTGTCTCAGACTCCCTCAGGTTCTGCTATTTTAGCTGATGAATCAGAGCTCAGTGGCAGCTCTTGAAGTAGCTGGTATTTGCTTATTTGCATCTCTCAAGTTCCAGGGGTTTACATAAGAATATGAGCACTGGGGTTATTATTTTCCTTTTTTAAGAAGCTTTGCACCCTCCATGTCTGTCAAGAACACCTTGAAAACACAAGTCAAGTGTGTTCCACAAAATCAAGAGTTTACACAGGACAGAAGAATAGCCTTAAAATGACAATGTGGAGGTTGTAGGTTCTACCTGCTCCTATCTGTACTTGTTTCTAGATGCTTGGGCTCACTGGCAATCCCCTTCACATGTGATGGAAGTGTGACATGGTGAGATTCCACCCTGGCACCATGTACAATCTCATAGCTGAGCTGCTCTTTGGGCACATGGATTTGTTTCACCAACATTTCATACCCAGCTGGATAATCAGGAGATAATTATCCACATCAGGTACTGGATCCCAGCTGACACCCAGGGAGTTCTCCATGGAGTTCAGCATCTGTGTATTCTGGGGAGAAAGGACTAAAAGAGAAACAAAGAAAAACATTGCAATGAGGATCATGTCTTGCCACATGGCCAAGCATGCATTTTTTTCAAACTTATTCTGACTAAGAAAATGCAGAACACTAGAGTTCCCAGCCTGCAGTCATCTTGGATTTATCCATTTCTTTCTGCTCAATAGCATATCATTAGATAGAAATAAATAATGCAGCCAGTAATAAATATAATTTCCTGGATGACTCTTTCCAGCTTCTAAACCCACACTAGCATGAGGAAATCTTTCTCATAAAGCTCTCCCTTACCAATGCATCTAGGAAGAGAAAGACAAGCCTAACCCCTCTTTTCTTATAACTACCAGAGTTAATTAACAATGTCAACCGATTCCCAACACTGGAGAGTGCAGCTTCTCCACAGCAGAGGCAGAAAGCTGAGCTTTTCTGACTGAGTGCTGATGGAAACTTACATTTGGTGCCCGGAGGAGACCTGGGCAGATCTGCTGCACATAAGGCATTGCAGGACACCAACAATACCGCAACTGTTTTGCTATGAGACAGCTCCTTGGGGTCTTGAAGGAGAGCTTGAAAGCAGTCCATACAGAATGCCTGTTTACCATCAAGTTTACCTGATTTTAATTACAACTGCACTCATCCTAAGCTGATCAAACAATCTATCAGCTGTATTTCATTAGCAAGTTTTGTGGTTTGACACAGACACTCAAGAAAGTTGCTCATTCGCCTTCTGCTATAGCTGGGCAGAGAAGAGAAAAAAAAATTTAAAGGGTTCGTGACTTGAAAGAAGGACCAGAAGAAAACACTCCAAGGGCAAAACAGGCTCAACTTAGAGTGAGTTTTTTACTAACAAAATAAGAGGAGGATAATGAGAAGTAAATTAAGCCCTTAAAACACCTTTTCTTCCCCCAACCTCTCCTTCCTTCCCTCTGACAGCACAGGGAGACAGAGCACAGGGGTTTTGGTCATTTTGTCACCCAAGGGTTTCTTCTGCTGCTCAGGGAGAGAAGTTGTTTCCAGCTAGGCTTTCCCACCCCAACCCATCCTCCCCCTCCAAGGGACACAGAAACTAGCTCCACCTTTCTTTTTCTCCTGTGCAGACTTCTGAAACAAATCAAATATGAGAGATTGCTTCAAAGCTCTGAACAAATTTATGTCTAAATTCTGCAGATTCTCATCACAGTCCATTGCAGGAAACCCCCAAAGCTTTGTTTTGTGTGGTTTACTTCCAACTCCCTGGAGATGAGGTGCCCAAAGAGACAGACACATGCACAAAATCCCTTTGCTCAGCACCTAGTGATTAATAGCATTCTGGACTGCAACATGATCTTGTGACTAATTAGGGCTTCATGGGAATCACAAATTGAGCTCAACATTTTCCTGGGCTTAGAGATCATTCCAGAGGAAAAAACCCTGGACACAAGCATTTCTGTCAAGCATAATGAAAGAGAGCAACTTTTTTGGCTTCCTCATCATATAATAAAGAGATTTTTTTTCCCCCTGCTCTTAAAAAGAGTGGGTTTAGCTGACTTTTTGTGGAGAATATAATGTCATACATATAAATGGCAATAACACCATATTAGGGAAGAATGCCTAACAGTCAGATCTGCCAAGCATAGAATATTCTCCTAAGGGAAGGGATGAAAGAAACCCTGTTCACATCTTTTCAATTATTGCAGAGGAAAGCACAGGACAATAAAAGCTGGAGAGAATGTGTAATATTTGTATGAAAGATTCCAACAATCTAACTGCATGTCTTTTTCCAGCCTACGGCCCAGTGCTTGAAGATTTAGGGTATCTGCTTAATATCAAGAATTAGAAAAGAGTTTCTAAAAAGAAACCCTTCTAAGTTAAACCCTAGCTCCATTAGAGCCAAAAGCAGAATTCCCATTTATATTAGCAAATATGTAGTTTTATATAGTTGAAGGAGAAAACCTGAGAAAGCTTAAGCCCTTCAAAATGGGCTTAATAAAACCCATTAAATACTACTGCACCTTTTGTAATAATAATCATACATGCCCATAATACAGGATTACTGATGTTTGTGTAAGGGTTCAAAATCCTTGGAGGGCATCTGCTCTAAGAAGTCAGAGACAAACTGAGGTTTTCCCTCAAAACAAACAACAGCAATCTCAAAGAAATTAAAAATTATTTTCTCTTACCTATCAAGTACTTTCAACTGTCTGATTCAGAGCCCTTCGGATGCAGGCACCACTTGCAAAGGTAATTTGAGCAAACCAAAAAGTGACCAAATCCTCTCCTCTCCCCACTCCAGCTGCAAGGCAGCAGCAGTCCCTGCAGGGAGTTTAAGAGCCCATGGACCAGATGAAAGGAACCAATAGAGGCCTCGGGGCGTTTCCCTCTTGCAAACCACCTAAGGAGCAGGCTGGCTTTGGGAACGATTCCCCTGCTCACATTCCTCTTGCCCATCAGCAGGAAGAACCATTTCCCATTTGTTTCATGCTCTGCTACTAGTCAAAAGCCAGAGAGCCTCTCCAGCTCTGTACGTGTCTGCAAGAATCACAGGATGGTTACTGAGACTACCATATCAACAAGCACATTTGTAATATTCATCATGAGGAATTCAGGTGGAGTACATCAGAAAATAAAAATTAAAAAAACAAAAAAAGAAACTCAGCAGCAGTTAAACACTACATTTATTCAGCACAATACTTTCAAAAATCCCTCAAGAACTACCCACACGGTTATTTAACAAGGTACATTACTGAGCCAGTTTTTAGCTGCCAAACCCTCAGATTCTAAACAGTTCCTTTGATTTACTGCAACCAGAAGCTGTGCTGAGGGAGCTGAAGATGGCAGCAACCTGAGGAATATCAACATCCATCATTAATCCTTGCCAGTCTCAGCTGGGGAAGTGCCAATCACACAGGTGATGCTGTTGAGCAATGATGGAGTCAGCCCTGGCTGAAGAAGTAGTTCTCCTTTGCATTCTCACCCATTCCTCCTGCATCTGGACCATCTAAAAAACACAAAACAGGTATGTACAAAATATACAGATATATATAAAATATTATATATTAATATATACAGAATATACAAAATATTGTAGAAAAGAATGCATGCTGTAACATTCAAATCCCCTTTGATCACATCTCTTGTACCTGCTCTGCTGATATATATACCAATTAATTTTACCATCTGAAAAAATAGCAAGTTACAGACAATTACAGAGAACAAAGCTTGAAATTCTCTCCTTGCAAACAGCAGAAAGCTTCCACAGTAAGCACCTAGGAAAGCTCCTGACTGTAGCATGGATAATAAAATTTGATTAGCCAGCCAACCTAGCTACTTCTTCCAGATTATTATACAGTTCTGGGCCAGTATAATTTACCAAACATATAAGTAAAACAACTAGCACACACAGAGCAAGAAGGTTGGCAAACTGAGAGAACCAGCTTTCTCAAATGACTTTTTGAATGTAGCTAATGAGCTGATACAAACAGAAAACTATGAATTCAATATCAAAACTGTGATGTGTGTTCTCCCTGAAATCAGGAAATATACATATTTTAAATGCTGCCTAAGTGAAGTCCCAGTCAGTGGAAGAGGACAGTGTTCTCCCAAGAACAATGGAAGTGGAATTTCCCATTTGTTTTTTTCTGTTTGGGGTTATGATTATTCAGGTTTGGATATTAACAAAAGTTTGAACAACACTCTCGGGCACATAGTGAAATTCTCGGAGTTGTCCTGTGCAGGGCCAGAAGCTTAGTTCGATGACCTTTATGGCTCCCTTCCAATTCAGAATACTCTACAACTCAAAACCCACCAGGAGAAAAATTCCTTGCAAGCCACAGGTATAAACCTAAGAATTTAGGAACAGTCCTAGGTGATAAACAAGCAAAAGACATCCTTAAGGAACAGAGCTAGCCCAGAGCTGCGTGTCCCCAGCAGGACAAGCGGTCAGGACGCTTATGGACGATGGGCTCACAGACAGGGACCCCACAACAGCGGGGCGATGCCTTTGAGTCAATTTTGCTGCTGGGACAATTTCCCTGTCACTTTCCCAGCTGCTCCCCTTCAGCCCGGGATAACCCTGCTGCACCCAATGCCGGACTCCGATGTTTCTGTGGCAGATCCAGCTGCCTTTAATGAGGGGAGGTGCCAGCGAGCCCTGACAGCAGCTCTGAGATATACACAGAGCACAGCCCTGAAGTGCGGCTGGGGTTCTTATGGCAATTCCAGCCGCAGGGGGTTAAAAAAACCAGGGAAAGCACTTTGGGAACGCAGCACTGGGAGGAGCCGGGAGCGGCCCGAGGGGCGGCCTGAGGGCGGGCCCTGCCCTGGCTGCGCGCACGCGCGGGGCAGCGACAAGATGGCGGCGGCCGCGCTGTGCTGGGCGCTGAGGGCGGCTCGGCAGGTCAGACCCACTCGCTCCCCTCCGTTCCTCTCACCCTGCTTCCTCGCGTCTCTCTGGGATCCTGTCTGCCCGGCCGAGGCGCCGGGGAGCGGGCAGGGGAGATGCGGGCAGTGTTTGACCGCTGCGGGCTCGGCCCTGTCCCCGCGGCGCGGGCACATCGCGGGTCCGGGGTTATGTAGCGTTCGGTGTAACTTCTGTTTTTTTGTGACGAGAACTTGCTAACTCTTTATATGACGTTCAGAGTTATATACTAATGCAGTATGGAATCCGGAAAGTGTGAAAGCTAATCTGTTTCTCGTCAGAGAGAGCAAAGATCGGTGCTGCCCCTCGTGAGGGAGACGTAGACAGCGATGATGTGTAGGAAGTGTAACGTGTGATCCAGGAGTTTAACGATGCTGGCACACAGGAGCCGAGGGAGCGGCTGGAGCTGTGTCAGGGGAGGGTTAGGCTGGATATTAGCGAAAGGTTTTCCCCATGCAGGTGGCCGGGCACTGGGACAGGCTCCCCAGAGAGTGGTGATGGCCCCAAGGCTGCCAGAGCTCAAAGGCTGTTTGGGCAACACTTCAGACACATGTTGGGATTGTGGGGGCCAGGCATTGAACTCAATATTCATCAGTCCCTTCCAACTCTGTATATTCCATGCTTTATGGAAATAACAATTCATCCTTGACTAGGGTAGACTACGTGCAACAGGCAGGTATCACAAAGTTTATTTTTTCAATCAGGTTCTCCCCTTGTCCTGCCCAAGGCAGGTGCGGAGCTACTACGTGGACTGGAGGATGCTGCGGGACGTCAAGAGAAGGAAGATGGCCTATGAGTACGCAGATGAGAGGCTGCGGATCAACGCCATCCGCAAGAACTCCATCCTCCCCAAGGAGCTGCAGGTACTGCCGGCTGCCTGCACCCAGCCACACGTGGCTCCTGCTGCTCTGGTGTGCTCAGGGCCACGGCAGTCACTTTATAGAGCTAAACGGCTGTCCCAGCTCACAGATGTTGTGTTTCCCAGCTCACAAGCACAGAATCATGTTATATTCCATAGTGACTTCAACCTTCTGGGGGTGTTTACAACAAGAGCACGTTCACCTGACAGGAGGTTGTGTGCATTGGGTTTGGGGTGTTTTGAAAGCAGTGCTTGTGGAAGCAGCATATGTAACACTAAATACAGTAAAGTCACATTTCCTCCCCCCACACACAGTCTCAAACCTATTTTCTTTATTTCCAATAATTCAGGATAAGAAACCCTAGATTTTTGCTTGCCTGATCTACCGGCATATGAAACCTGCATCAGATCTGGGTGTTAAAAGTTTCTTAGAAATGGACTGCCCTGCTCTCAGCCTGCCTTATTAAGCACCAAAAAAATTTGCACGTATTGGATTATTCCTGTATTTGATCTGGCTGTGATACTTGCACATCCTGGGAGAGAAAGTGTATGAATTTGCTTTTATGTATTGACCTCACCATTCTTGGGCAAGTCTGACTGGTGCTGGATGTCCTTACAAGGCAAAACCAATACAGAAAAAAGCCCCAAAAGAAGATCCTGTAACACCTTCCAAAAATCCCTTTTACTGAAATCCTAGCATGCTACCTCAGCAGGCAGTTAATAAACAACATATATTTAAATTCAGCTCATCTGAAAGGACTAACCTACTGTGCAACAAGGAGAAAGCCAAATGTGTTTTTGACTAACTCTCATTCCTGGCTTGAGGTTATTCAGTCTGTAGTAAGGTTAATTCTTGGGTCTCTTAGAGGGCTAGCCCACCCTGCAACAGGGACAGACAAGCTGATCTGACAGGTTAAAATTAGTGGCTTGAAATTGTTCTATCTGTGTAATAGATTAATTTGGGGGTCTCCATGTGGATCAGTTAATATTCACTGTTGGAATGCCCAGAAAGGGTGGGCTGAGTGAGGTGGAAGGTCCCAATTAAATAGCAAAGGTTATTTATGAGGTGGTAGAGAAATTTAGTCAACAGCTGGATTGTGAGGTCTGGGAGTAAGGCCTCTCTAGCTCCCAGGGAACACAGCTAAACTTTTGTGTTCTGGTCTTGTGTTTTAGGAAGTGGCCGACAAGGAGATTGCTGCCCTGCTGCGGGACAGCTGCCCCGTGAGGATCCGCAACCGCTGTGTGCTCACGTCCCGCCCGCGCGGTGTGAAGCGGCGCTGGAGGCTCAGCAGAATTGTTTTCCGCCACTTTGCTGACCACGCTCAGATGTCCGGTGTACAGAGAGCCATGTGGTAATGATCTGCACGTGCGTGTGCAGTCAGGCAGATGAAACAAACCAGGCTCATTTGTGTGGGTAATTAAAGCAAGACTGTCCTGCCTCAGAGCCCAGCATCAATGTCAAACTAATAAGGGAAAGAGGAGTTGTGCTGATTCATTAAACTCGCTGGATTACAGTTGGTATCAGCTGACAAGCAGCAGCACAACTGCACTGAACTGGTGTGTGTCAGAGGCAGTTTGATTGTGAGAAAAAAATCACTATGTGATGGTTGCAGAACTAAGCTGAGGTTTGTGGTATGGGCAATATTAGAAATAAAGACATACAGCACAAGGCTTGTTTAAGCAATTTTTTTTGTTGCCATCAGTAAGTAAGTTCATCATGGTAATTTGGGTAAAAGCATCAGTAAAACTGCACAACAGGACAAAGTGGTATTCTGCTGTGAACAAGGGCAAGCACAGAGTGGAAATAAAACACAGCCTCAAGTTTAGATACTCTTGCTATGCTAATTCAATATATACGTGTATTAACTAGCAGACAACATGGCTAAAGGACCTGTTACAAACTACACTGTGCTGGTATTTCTCCTGTTCATAGTGCAGTGCTCAGTCCCATGCTTCAAGAACAAGGTGGCAAGGAAGCCCTAGTCCAGACCCTAACAGGAGAGTAATGGCTTCCTTAATTCACAGGTAACAACAAATCTGTCCTTGGGAGACACATGAGAAGGAGGCAAGAAGGACACAGTTAGTAACAGGCTTGCTGCTAAGGTCATGTTTGCCCTGTACTCTTCTTCAAAGCACTGCAGTAAAGGGAGGGCAGTGGCTGCTATGTCCTCCCCAGCAGGGGCTGAGAGGTGGCAATGAAAAGGCCAAATACCACTAGCAGGAAACTGACAGCAACCCATCACACCCAGCTGAGTTATACTTTGGAGTATAAGCCATCTTAATATACTTACTCTCTTACCTTAAAACCCTTTCAAAGTTGATGGAGAAAGTGGAGCTCATCCCTTGTTTCCTACTGTTCACTGCTGGAGCCAGGGCAAGCTCCCTGTCTCTGGTCTCCTGCTGATGGCTGCAGACTGCATCCTGACTGATGCCATCTCAGAGATGGGCTCACAGCTAGCCCAAGCACTTTGATTTCCAAAATTCATAGTAATAGTAACTAGGCAGAAATAGTTTCTGAGAGTAATCATTAAATTTCAATACCACAGGATTAACACCATACTGTTTCTGCTTAACTATCAAATGCTTAGATTTCTGCTTTCTTCAGCAGTTCTCCCTTTGTGACATGCTTTATAGTTCAGCACTTTCCCATTTTTAATCAGAAAGCTACACCCTGTGAAGTGAGCATGACACTAGCCCCAGCAACCACATGCGTCCAGCTGCCACTGGCAACAGAGGCCTTGACCCATCCTAGTTTAAGATTCCTTTACTTCTACATTCTGTTCTCAGTCTCACAGCACTCCCCACTCCTCTGAGAGGCTTTGGATATATCCCTATGCTTCACTCCTCAGGAAATGCTGAACCACTTGACTGATGGAAATGCTTTATAAGCTATTTTATTTAAATATTTTCTCCAACCTGAAATGGAAAATGACTGTCTTTGCTTGGAAGAAGGTTATGTAAACGATGATCTTTGCAGCACAGCGTGTCTCACATGGAAGATCAGTTTTAAGGCGGCCCTTAGAGTGCTTTCAGATATCCATTGGTATGTCCCCTTTGTACTGCTTTTCTCTGCTTTCAACCCAGGCCTTATTGATGGTGCGCTTCATCTCATCGTCCCCTTCCGCATACATCTTCTTTAAAATGTTCATAAGCCCTTCACTAGGATCTGCAGTGTCATAGGCAGCCTTCCTGCAAGACAGATACGTGAGAAGGTCAGGAATACCCAACAAAAGGAAGGCTGATGTTTGTTTGAAACATCCTGGGAACGGGACTTTTGCTTTGGCAGAGTCTTTAGATCACGGCAGTCTCAGTCGGCTTCCAAACAGGAAGAATCCTAAGAAACACCCTTAAACCAAGGGCAAGCTGAGTAGAGTATACCTAGAGGTGTCCCATGGGGTGGGACAGTATTTTGGTGTGAAGCATTTTGCAATAAACATGACCCTGGAAGCACTCCCAAAATTAACTACAAGAAGCAGAAGTGAAATATAATAGACAGAGAGAGTGCCAATACATGCCTTGTGTTACGTGACAGGTGAATAAAAATGGAGAAATGACCACATCAAGCACATTCACAACCCAAAAGGCTTTTTTCTGCTTCCCATTTTTCAGCTGATCTCCAGAGGTTAACTGACTTAACACAATGCATTTCAAAGCAATTTTCTCCGGTGATGAACAGTGCCACCTGCAGTCAGCACCGTGGAGGATGTGGCCTGTATGACCCGACTATAAATAATGCCCTCCCTATCCCATTTTCCAAAATCCTGTAGGTAGTCCTAGTGCAGTCCAGCTCAAAACCACAGCAGATGAAAACAGATCAGCAGAGGGAGCAGTTTCCTCATGCTCAGGGCTAACCATCGGCTGCACAGACCCTGCTGGGGAGCAGCATTTCTGGAGCCGCTCATTTGACAAACAGTAAATCTTTGGGAATTCTCTGCACAAGATACAGGGTTAACAAAGTGACCCTGTCCCTCCAGAACACTACATTAATTATCAAGTCACTTCCTCTTAAATCTCCTGTGATGCCATTTGAGTGGAGAAGGCTGTTTTGCCCTAAATTCAGGTACTTATGCCTGATCAGTTTTAGCAAATCACCCTAAAAACATGCACAAAATGAATTGTTGTTGGCAGGGACAAAATTCTCAAAAGTGTTCTCATTTTCAAGGTGTCTGTACATGTAAAATAACATTAAATCATTTTATGATATACATATATATATTTTATAAAGTCTCTTGTCCCCAGGTATTCCCTGCTGTCATTTATCACCCTCATACCTGTGTATGTCTAAGCTGCCTGCTGCTCCCAAGCATTTGAAGTATTACAAACTGGCTTGAGACTTTGGGAAACCATCTAAGTAAGACCTGCTTTGCCAATGGCATGCTGATGCTGGGATTTTTGTGCAGGCACTTCACACACAGGTGACAATAATGATTTTGACCAGTAGAGCTGCAGGGGATCTACCCATGTATTTCTATATAATACACACTTGATCTAAAAACAGTCCCCTCACTAATGTCAATTTTTCAATCAATGCTGCCATCAAAATGCAAATGAATCTTTCATTGGTTGATTCCCTTTAGAATTCTCACTGCAGAGCTTCCCAATCACATGTCCTATGATGCAGCCTTCATCATTAGCAATAGAACAGTGGAGGAATGGCAGCTACTCAAAAGTCTAATTTCTTCCACTTGCAATTCTACAAATATCAAAAGAAATCCCAACCTAACAATCCTCCAACATCTCAGGGCCTGTCCCCCAGACCACCAATCCTCAGAACAGCTGTAGTGAGAGATCAGTACAGATCTCTCCCAACAGTTCTAAAACAACACAGAGAACAGGAAATGAAAAACAAGATGGAGGGTTGAAAAGACACTTACTCTTTCTCTTTGCTTTCTTTTTCCACTTGAGTGAGACAATCCCATTTTTCCTCCCGCTTCTTCTTACACATGACAAGGATCATGTCTGTCTTTATCTGTATGGTGAAAAACAGCAAGGCATGAACTCAGAATGCTTCATAAAAGGATGCCGGTCACAATGAGTAAAGTCAGCTTGTAACATAAGCCTCTTCCACACTCACAAATTCCTGAAACACTTCTCTCAGCTATCCATCATTATGTATCATATAAACTTATAGCATGTACTCAGCCTCAGGGTACAGAGCATTACCTCCACTGTAGACAATTTATATATGCGGTTAATATAATACTAGTACAGTCTTACAGTACCAATACAGAAGAACATTATGTGCAGCAGGAACACAGTTCAGTGATTTGAAGGATGCACAAGCACCCAGGACTGCCTGGTAAAGAGTGACTACTTTTTCTAGACTTCTCCAAGCATGCCAAGTTGAGGTAGAGGCTCCTCCAATTTATTTCTCCAAGGACAAGAAACTAGTTTTAGCGTATTGCTTAATCTTGCAACATGTCTGCAAGTTACAAAGCCTGTTGACTTGCAACCCTGACCTAAATTTCACAAAGAACTCCTGCCTGCCAAGGGTCTACTGCAGCTTTAGCTTGGCTAAACAAGTACATGACCACTGCTGGCTTTCATACTGTATTAAAAATCACCAGAGCATCACTCTTGTTTATTTCAGCTGGTTTAGTTTCACTCTGTGCTCATTTTAGGCCAATTTGCAATTGAACCAGTAGCTCTTCACATCTGATGTCACCAAGCACAACACAGAACTCACAGGAGGTATGTGACACACCTCAGCCTGGGAAGGTGCCACAAGCAACAGAGTACAGATATCACAAGCCAGCAGCAGTACAATGTTACCAGATGTCCTGGTTTTGGCAAGGATAGAGTTAATTTTTCCCTTATAAAATTAACATCCTGCTAGGGTTAACCACCACACCAGTGTTGAGTTCTGGAGCAACACACCCTTACTAAGGCAGAGCAGGTTCCACAGTTGGCTTTGGGAATTAAGCCTATTTAAGCTTCCCAAGATTTCAGTCTGCTGACAAATCTCCTAAAATCGCAAAGAATTTCTCAGGGGTATTTAAAAGCACAAAGATGCAAGTGAACACTTGGTGGTACTTTCTGCTTAATTATTTCTGAAATCCTGTTGGTGAGCTATTAAATATCCAGACATGATCTCCTGAAATAGGATTCCAGAGACTAATTCTGCAGTTATGACAATCACAGATTAGAAAGACTCATGTTCACAGTGCAGAGACTTAGCAACAGAAGGGAGGCACTGAACATGAGAATGGAGTCTCCTGCACAAGCCAGGCAACGAACAGGATACTCTGTGAGGGCCCTCAGTAACAGACAAGGTGCACTGACCTTTCTAGAGCTGCCTTCCACTGAGATGGGCTTCAGGAGGTTGTTGAAGGTCATGGTGTAGTTCTTCCCATTCAGATTCTTCACTAGCAGATCAAATGACCTGGATCCAGGAAGTGGAGGGAGGAAAGGGCACAAATATTCCAATCATTACATTGTCTGAAAACCGTTTAGCAGGCTATTATTTCCTATTTTCTTAGGAAAGTAGAGTACTTCTTGGGAAAGCAGGCCAACAGGCTTGAATTACTTTATTCCCAGGCCTCTCAAAATCTTCAGTTCAATTTTAACAGAGAAATTAAAAGACTCACAACAAATCAAAATCTTTAGGATCCTTTCTATCTACAAACTTTGAACACCAGATTTCCTTAATGTACACCTCAGTTCTATCACCACAAATACCCAGGGCTAACACTATGTGCCCTGTCAAGCATGGTGAGGTGCACTTGTAAAATGAAAACACCCCGATACCCTCAAATGCCACTAAAAGCTAACACAACTGAAGTTTAAAAAAAGAAAAAAAGGAGTGGAGCAAAAAAAGGCTAATCCAACACTCCTGCATTTCAATGTTCTTGTTGTGCTACAAGATGAACTCACCTCTCTGTGAAATTCACCTGCACATTCTCAGCTGGAAGCTTCTGGACACCATTTAAAGAGATGTAAATCTTAACAAACTTATCTGACTGATCCCAACCTGGAAGTGAAAAAAAGGGATTAAGTTCTTCCTTTCCTCCATAAGCTTCATGCACTCCAAATTCCCCCACAAAGCCCCCTAGAACAACTAGGGTCTTTTCCCTACTGAAGCAATTTTCAGAGTGATAAAAGGAAAACATGAATTATTCAGGAATAACTTGAGAGCAAAGGGAGGTCCCCCCATGTAGCCCTGCTCCCTAATCCCTGCAAATTCTGAGAAAACCCACGTATCAGCTCAGGTCAAAAGAGAGCAAACCGGGCTGTGCAGGGGGAGTCAAGCCAGCTGTTTGCTCCTGCTGCAGTTTCCTTGACCCAATTCTTCCCCTACTCCCTGCATCTTGAGCAATTCCCTCTCCTCTCACCTACATGGGGAACAGAGAAGCCAAAGCTTACTCTTATATTCCTGCTAAACACTAAGCAATGGAAAAATACCAGCTGGTACAGCAAGGATACTTAATGCATCCCACCAAACACTATCACACAAACATGATCAATACACATCGGAGTTCAGATGGCAAGTAAACATCTGGTCGCTTTTAAAGTGGGGTCTCCAGTGTGGAATAAACACTGGAGATGTGGAATAAGCAATTAAGGCGTCACTATGATGCTAAGTGGCAACTCTAACTCCCAGTAATGCCACCCTGCCATCTCTTCAGAGAGATGCTGGAGCTCCAGAAAAATAATCTTACCATAATTGTTTATTTTCACTGTGTACCCTCCCAGTGATGACTTTTCTTCCTCTGTCACATCTTTTGGCTTCGGTGGAGGCTGACTCTTGATTTCCAGCTCCAGCTTTTGTTTCTCTGCCGCAAGGACATCACGCACCCGCTTCCTAGTGGCTTTCGTGAGCAGCTCTTTAACCTCTTCCAAATCTTTCTGCAACTGGTTCAAAAACAAAGAATCGCACGTATACATTAGAAACTTTCTTTGTGCTCAGGGCTCGCAAATTTTTATGACAATTTCACGTATTCCAGATGCTGGAATTTCAGCTTTATCAGGTCAGTAGTTTAGTTTCCCACTACAATCATTTAAGCACGGAATCGTCCCTTCCTCACCCCCTGTCCACTCCTGTGGATATGTACAACCATAAAATCCTAATTCGCAGAATGGGTCGGGCTGGAAGGGTGCAACTCCCCTGCTCAACCACGGCCATCTCAGAGCCTAAGACCGGAAAAGACCTCCAAGACCATCAATTCAGACAAGGTTTAAGCTTTCAGTTCTTAACTCTTCATACATTAAAATCCAGCAGAAACCAACAGAACCTGGGCGGATGGCACAGCTCCCTCAACACGCACCGCCGCAAGGGGAGACCTCCACAGCCCTCAGCGAACGCGGGGACTGACGGCTCCCGCCTCCCAGCCGGGACCCCACCGCTGCCCCTCGCCCCGGACCCCGCCTGCGCCCGGGGAGCAAAGCCGGGAATCGCCTCACCTCCTCCCGCGCCACGGCCATGGCGGCTCCCCGCGGAACCTCTGGAACCTTCCGGCCGCGGGAAGTGACGCGCGGGCCGGGCCCCGCCCGCTCCGGCTCTGAGGAGGCGGGACCGGGAGCTTCTCCCCCCGCCCTGGGCTCTGAGGGACGGGCGGCACCGGGAGCTTCTCCCCGTGCCGGGCTGAGGGATGGGCGGCACCGGGAGCTTCACCGCCAGCCGAGCCCTGAGGGACGGGCGGGACCAGGAGCTTCTCTCCCCGCCCTGGGCTCTGACGAACGGGCGGGACCGGGATCTTCTTCCCCGACCGAGCCCTGAGGAACGGGCAGGATCAGTTTTCCCACCCGCCGGGCTCTGAGGGACGGGCGGGATCAGGCGCTTCCCCGCCTCCCGGACTGCTCTGTGTGAGGGGCGACTGAGGCAGGCACGGGCTGGGTTTTAGTTTGGCCATCAAAAATCTCCCCTTCATTTTTACAGCAGGTGCCCCCGAGCTCGTGGCTATCAAGGTCGTAGATTAAATTTGCAAAATAAAGTGTTGTTTTCCTTCTTCGGGAAAAGAGTATCAGACTCATGTGGTGGAGGTAAATGGTGATCAAAGTGGGAGAAACCTCTGTCCACGGCCTTTAAAGGAAGATGGGCTTATAAACTAAGTGCCCTGTTCTGTGTCTGCTCCTCATTTTCATTACGGTAGAAAAAGACCTTCAAGATCAATTCCAGCAAGGTTTAAGCTTAAGTTCTAAGATTTCATCAATTAAAAAACAACCAAATCCAGCAGAAGTTGGATGGATGGCACGGTGCCCTCAACACTCACCACTGCAGAGGGAGGCCCCCCAGAACAAATACATAATAAGCTTTCTACAACAAACCCAGAGAGTAAATTGCTGTTGGGAAATTGTTCCTGACCTGTAATGTCACAATGTGTACTCTGGGAGTGACTTTATGAGTAAGAGACTTGGTTATCAAACCATTTGCAAGGAAAATATAGCTTTTATTTACAGAGCGTTTGGCGATATGCATGTAAAAACATGCTGGTGCAATGCTACCAAAATTCTCTTCTAAGCATTTTCCTCATCAAAAGAAAAACATGACTGTTTACACTGTTACTAAATCAGCTCAGTGAGCACCAAAAAAATAATTTCTATAGCCCCCCTGGGCATTAAAATGTCCCTGGAGGAAAACATTAAGGCAATAGCATTCTTTCCCTCAGCAGGAATGTAGAGGGGACAGTGTTTGCCCCCAGATGTCCTTTATAGACAGTGTGCTCCAAGGCAGAACAGAGCCCTTCAGTGCTGAAAAAGTCAGTTTCTCCAGAATAAGATGCCAGTTTGATAACACCTGTTTTACCAAACTGAGGAATGCCAGCTCATTTGCTGGTACGTGGGCTTAGGGTCTGGGTTTTTGTCTCTTCTAAAGTGAACGCCCAGGAACTCCTCTGTAAAGAGATCCGTAGAGGTAGGGAAGGGAGAAGAAATTTGATGAAAATGAATTCATAGAAGCCCTGATGCCAAAGATTTATGTTCAAGTTGGCATTCCCCAAAGTGGTTTTAACAGCTGTTGAACTGAGGTGTTTCTTATAACCCTCTGCTGCAGTGCTTCTGGATCTGCAGTGGAGAAAGAATCTGCAAAATGAACTGTGGGTATTCTGAATTTCTATGGGACTATGCATAAGCCTAACCATCTTCAGGAATTTGGAGACAAGATAGTTGATGTTATCCGAAATACAGTATGGCCAGCTGGAATTTACTTTTAGGGCATTTTTTTAAATTGATCAAGGGCAGTTGCTTGTCACAGTCTATGTTACAGCTGAGGCAGCCAGGATACACAGAGTATTGCCATACAATTTCAGAAGGTTTTAAGCATTTGCCCACACAGAGTAACACCTCACCTCATTAGAAGACTTCAAGCATCTGCCCATACAGAATAACATCATATCACTTCAGAGGGCTGCAAGCATCTCCCTTCTTGTTCTTTAGCCCAGCCTGTTGATGCACTGCACCTGAGTGCCCTCTGCTCCCTTTGGTGGTTGCTGGGCACTCCATGGCTCATTGCTGTCAGTGCTGCTCACCTGCTGCCACATCTGTAACCCACTCCCAATTACCACAAACTGTGTCCCTACAGTTGTTTATTCAAACTACTTTCTTATAATGTTTTTTCTGTGTAGCAGTAACTGAGAGAAGGAAAATTTTTTTTGTTTTTTAATTTAGTTACTATTTGAGTTTCTCCACACTCAGTTGTGGTCTTATATTATTGTTGTGGTCTTATACGTGGTCAAGTGCTCTTATTTTTACCATTTAAATTGATATTCCTTTCTAATTTAAGTTCTGGCTAGAGGAGGAAATGCTTTTGTTAATGTAGAAATGCATTTGAAGTGAGTCTGTAATTTGTTTTTTTCCTTAAGTTTTTTTTTTTTTTAAGTGTTTATTTAGTTTCCTTAAATGATGAGCATTTCTGTACACATGGCACTTCCCCTTGAGTGGCAGCTTCCATGTGGAAGAGTTGTCACTCTTGTCATGTAAAAACAAGCTCCACATAGCTCTCCTTTGCGGAAAGCTGCAGCAGCATCTGGATGCTGCCTGCTGTCCTGACTAACACTTTGGATACTGATGTGGAGGTAAATCCACACAAAATGTTATGGCTGGTAAATTTAATCTTCAGCCTTTGTCCCTCTTTGCCTTATCTTCCCCTCAAGTGCTGTGTGCTTTTGCTCTTATCTGGGAACAACAGCAGTTCTTCTCAGTTAATGGAAAAGAAATCCTGCAGCAGTTGCTCACATGGAAAAATGGTTTTATAAAGCATTTGGATACTTTTGACTGCGGCACATTCTGCTCTGTGCTGTTCTAGTTCAGCCCTGCCCTCTCTCAGTAATCACTTGCCAATTTCTTGCTGTTTCCTTCTTCCCCCTGTGTCTCTTCTGCAGGCACCTCAAGGCTTGTGTACTCCAGGGAAGCACGAAATCCTTAACAACAATTATTATCTCACTGCTGTGTGTCACCAACCTTTAGGAGAAGCATTCTTTGTGCTGGACACCTCTCTGCTGGGTGAGGAGCAGTGAGCCCTCAGCTCTCAGGCACAGCTCCCTGTGAACAGGGACATTATCCTAAGAACAGGCTGGAATCAGCATGCACCCCCTTTGGACTGCCAAGCTGCCAAGTCACTGTGCCCTGTTGCAGCAGAGCTGCTGCTGAGAACTGCGTCAGAAAACCTGACACAGCAGCTGCTTCTTCCTGCAAACACATTTAAGCTGCTGCTTAAGTAAATGGCTTAGGAAAATAAGCACCTTATCCCCAAGTCGTTTTCCATTTCCATTTATTTTACAAGGCGTCGTTCACACAATGATAACAAGGTACTGATCTGAACAATTCTGTAACAATTAAAAAAGTAAACATTTGTTGTGACCAGGTACATTGAATTGCACTTTTAATAACAAGCATTACACTTATATTTCCATTTTGCACTTTATGTAATACATGGATGTGTTACCCAAGTAGTGGTAGTACTGAATGGTTCTCAGTTGGAAAACTTCATTGTCATGGAGTCAGAGCTTTGGAGCTGCTCTGTTTTCAGTCTGCTGGAGCGAATCCAACTTAATGGCAGACACAGAGGGAGATGATTATGCTTGATTAGAAATTTTCTGCATTCATCTGTCATCTTTTCCCAGTTCAAAGAAGCCAGAGCATCTTCTTCCATGGGAAAGCAAGAGTTCCTAAAGCTCAAGAGAGCTCCTGGCACAGCTTTCAAGGGTGCTATAGCAGAATTGCAAACCCAGGGGTTACTGAAAGGCAGGAATTGAGATCTGAAGAAAAATCTGGGAACATCTGCTGTGGTTTGCATTGGTAGTACCATCCATGTATTATATAAAATACAAAAATAAGAGAAACTGTAAGGAAATTAGTACAGCCCAGGATTCTGGTGGTATCAAATGAAATTTATGACACCAAATCCTTTTGATGTATTTATCCCCTTGTCATTCTGTTTCTTATATATTATTCTATATGCAAGATATAGTTCTCCAAAGATACATATATATTCCTTTACAGGTTAAATAAAAGCAAGTCACACCAGAATAAGAAAATAATAAAAAGTAATATCCTAATTCTGTACCCATTTTTTGTTTTTCAGGTAAAAATAGCATGAAATACATTCAGTAGCAAAGCCATTGGGACCCAGGAGAAATGGAGAGCCCTGTATTCCTGGAGAATTGGCCTGTATGTGTTAAGTCACAATCCTGAAATAAACTGTGTAGACTGCTGACCTGGGACGGATCAGGTCTTGATCAATGCTGAGCATTATTTATCCAGTTGCAAATTCCTTGCATTTCCCAAAAGCCACCTGTGGATTAGCTCAGTTCTAAAGGCTGCTGTGACCTCCACCTCCCCTAACACCTGAGAGATCCAAACTTGAGTGTTTCATGTCTCCCCTTAGTGTTATTACCTGGAAGGAGCTAATGGGACAGTTCCCAGTAGGATATTAGCACAATAGAGTGACAAATAAATTAGTTTTAACCTCTGTGTTTGCACATCTGGTGCAGCCCCTTCAGCAGGGTCCAGCTGGGACAGGGGGTGCTTGTCAGCCACAGCAGTCCCTCAGAGCTGAGGGAACACCTCTGCCCTCTCTTCACAATCAATCAGACATGACACTTACTATGGTTTTCTCTCCAGCAGCTGGAAGAACACCAGCACTGTAAGGTAAGAGTGCTTCTGGTATCAAAGCCAAGGTGTTTACGCTTAGGAGATGGGGCAGTAGTTGCCAATTATCCCTGAGTCTAACAGTAAATGAAAATCCTCTGAGTAAATGAAAATCACCTGATTATAGTTCTCCCATGCATACAAGTAGTTTCATGGATTTCACTGCAGCTACTTAGTAGAAGGACGGGAACAGCCCCACCTTGATCCTGTGGAGAAAGCATGGCATGTGACTGCCAAATGTTGATACTTTAGTGCCAGTAAATGGAGATTTTTATTTGCTCCTAAACTACAACTTTCAGTCAATGAGTGGCATCAGGACCCTGAAGTCAATGGGGCACTTCGTGCTTTGTGAAGGGGCTGAACTCTTGCAATTCTTGATTTTTTATCTCCATCTCTCCTTGTAAATGGCTGGCTTTATTTCAAGTTGTTCTTAACACAGTAGCAGAGATGATCATTTATCTTCAAAGAAATTTCAAGGGCCAACTAAGAGAAGTCATTTAAAACATCTAACAACGAAAAAAATACTGCATACCTGTGTAAACACTTTAACTTAGTTGTAGTAATGTAACTCAGCTGTAGCCAATTAAATCCTCATTAATGGGTGGGACAAGGGTGGGTTTGTCCACTGGCAGTACTGATTTCATGGCTGACCACCTTTCCTGAGACTGTTTCTGCCAAACCCTAATGCAGATGCACCTCAGGGATTTCACAGTTTCTTGGCTTCTCTACACATGGTATTTTATTTTTTTCTTTTTATTCCTCTCCAGGTACATTTAGAAATGTAAACTAAGTGGAATAAGTCCTATTACTTTAGAATATTAAGTTTGGTTCACAAAGATAATACAAGACTAGTTCACAAAAGTACCACATAACTAAATCAGCCTTGCTTCATTTAGCCTGTAAAGTGTTACAGTCAAAGGAAAACCAACATTTTAAAGTGAAAAGAAGGACTTTCCCCCCCCCCCCCCCCCCATATTGGGCATCACAGGAAGAGATTATAGTCCAACAAGATAAAAGTTGTAGTAAAAATATTCTTTGGAGGTTTGTTCCTAATCAAAGTAAAGACTTTATTTCAGAATGGTGCATTCTTAATAAAATTTAAAAATAGGTTTTAGTTCCACATATCTATTTATAAAATTCTAATTAATTTCAATAAAAGTTTGATCTGAACACATAGTTTACTACAGACTCAGGGAAAAAAGGTTGATCACTGCAGACTTAGGAGCTATGTTAGCTGTTCCAGTGCCACATGGAAACAACAGTTTCAGTGAGACCTTGATGATGTTTTCTGCTGAAAAGCTGAGCAATAAGCTAGCTATCCGTGACAAATCCACCAAGGATATGTGTGTAGGTGGTTCTGTCACTAAGAGATCTCTTTTCTTGCAGGAAACTAAATTTCCCAATAGCATCTCCCGTCAGCAGATAGAATTTTAGCTTGCCTGGTTTAACCATGGAGTCCTGCTCCTTTCCTTCCTTCTGAATATTTATCAACATAATGCCATAGAGCTATTTTCTTACTCTTTCAGTATATGCTGAGAAGATGCAGTTTCCACCTAAATGTTAATCTTCCAAATGCCAATGCTACAAATGCTACCTTGGATCTACAGCTGGAAGGTGGAAATTGTTTAGTGCCTTTAGGGTCATTGCTTTCTGAAACTTCCTTTGGGTGAGGTAAGCCAGCTTCCACCTGTACAAGGGCTTGAACTCATCATGGCTAGCAGGTAGCAAAAGCTCAACTTCCAAAGTCAGAAAGCAGCTACACTGAGAAAATGGATGTTGTGCCAAAGCTCATTCTGTGAAAAGTGGTGACCTTATTTACCAGTTCCTTTTTGATGAATTTGGAGAGTCCCACTCCCATGATCTGCTCATTGGACCCTTTGAGGTGATTTAACTCATTCACTTGACAAAAGATAAACTGTAGGGGGATAAATCCACCCACATCTTCTTTTGTTGTTGTTTTTAATTATCTCCAGTATGTACTACAAGGACAAGGGACAGGACTGTACAATGGGTGAGCAGGAGTGAGCTCTTAACTCATCTGCTCAGGGAATCACAGCCTAACACATTTCTTTACTCATTCTTACTGAACTTTTCCAATCATGGTTTTAAATCCACTTGTAAGTATCATTTAAGATAAATGAAATGAGAAATTCAGACACTTGTCAAATAACCAGTTTCCCTCATAGGCACAGTACTCTCAAATGCAACAATCAGATGTTCACCAGGTCTCCTTAAATGTCACTTCAGATTTATTATTAATTCAGATTCACATTCTGAATGTGAAACAGAGCTGGTAAGTGAATGACTAACATTGGTTTAGTCAGTTGAGAGAATGGAAACATTTATGCAAATATTATGAGCAAGACAGTGACAAGGGAAAAAGACCTTTGATAACATTTGCAAAAGAAACACCTTCTATTTTTTCCCCTTTTGTTCCTCACTGTAATAATAATTACAGATAATCACTGTCTTGAAGGTACATTTTAAAATATTAAAGTTTTTAACCCCTTATTCTTAGAAGAGAGAATTGTGTCAGGATGGTGATTATATTTTGATCTTGACTTCTATCAGCTGACTGCCTTTTGGAATTTTTCCTTTGGCACTGGTAACATTAAATTAGTACTACCCTGTCGAAAATAATTCACAATTATGCTTGACAACAAAGCACAAGATGGGTATTATTAAATTTTATTGTACAAAACTGACAATGTATGGCATTCCTTAGAATTAAAAAAAAAAAAAAAGGATCAAAACAGAACTAGTGTCCCTGGAAAAATATTGTAAATGAAACAATTAATACACAACATTTAGTCCAGCAATGACATTTACCTGCAAGACCATCTTGAGACATGACACGTATGATTAAAAAAATATTCCATCAGTTCAAGCAATAGTTTAATTTTCCATGAAATAAGTATTTCTATGAACACTTTATGTTTAGTCAAAACAAATGCTTTTGAACTTTCTTACCTTAAGAGATATAAAACAACCAGACAGGTCTGGGAATCACCAGAGAAGTCTACCCCCACAGGAAAGTCTAGGGCTTGTATTCCACTTGAAAATGCTTGTTTTTATAAAAATAATAATACCAACAAAGTGTTTCCTAGCCAAACACTTCTAGCAAACAGATCTCATTTCTATGGTATTTTATTCATCAGTGCAGCACAAGCCTCTTGGGTGTTTTATTTGATACCTCATTTCTGTGTCAAATTTGGAATCTGAATATAGACCCAGGGCAGAGTTTTCGTTACTTTTATTCACAAAACCTACCCTTTATTGCACAGGATTTACAAAAGGTCAAAACCATGCAAGTTCTCTGCTCTGCTTCTCAGCAAAAACATCAAATAAGTGTCAAAATGGTTCTCCCTGTATCCCAGTGGAAGGAATTGTTCCTTGGAATTCTTAATATAAACATGAATTTAAAAAAGGGAACTAGGGAACTTTAGTTAAATTCCAGTTGGGCTGTAAATAGCTTTTAAACAACGGTGTTACAAAAACTGCACTACTTGTATTTTTGAAGAAAAACCAATCCAAAGGAAGGAGTTGTAAGGGAAGCTCATAGCAATTGTGCCAGGAGAGCACAAGCCTACCTTTGCTATGGCCTAAGCTTTACAAAAAGTGCTTCTCTGCAGGATGCAGTTGCTGGGATAAACTTCTGAGATGGTCCCAGGGCCTAAGTTATCCTCAATGTCTTACACTGTGCTTTCTAGGGAGAGATTATTCTGCAGTACTGTACATTTTCCATTCTCTCTCTTCCTCCAGAAGAAAAAGCTTCTATGCAAGACAATAATAATTTCAAATTAGATGTGTATTAAAGACCTAGTTTTGAAATATTTATTTAACATCTAGTCATATAAAATAAAGTGTAAAAGTATGAAGGTATCAGAACGTGGCTTTCAGCAAGGCAGTATGGGAAGTAGGAACTCAACATAAACCAGGACTTTTTTTCCCCCCTTTGAAAAAGGGTCACATCAGAAAATGAATGAAGAACACTGAAGAATTTCACTTCAAGCCTGCACTCCTGCCTCGTTGTCCTTTGCCCAGGAGGAGAGACCAGTGGAAGAATCCTCCCAGGTTTGTGTTGTTCTTTGTGCTCTGGGGCCGGCCGTGGCTGGACTATGTGCTGCCCTCTCTGGGAGGCACCGGCGGCTGCGGCGGCGGCGGTGCCTGTGTGCCTGTGGCCGTTTTGATAGAGTTCAGCGTTTTGCTAAACCAAGAGTTTTTGGCAGCTTGGATTTCATTCATAAGGGCTCCTCTCTGGTGCTCCAGCTCCTAAGAAAGCAGAATAGTCAGAATGGATCAAAACCTCATTAATTAACAAAGAAGCATCTTCACACTCAGTCCCTGCAGTCCGGCACTTACTTCCCTTGCAATCTCCCAGGCACTGGGGAGAGAAGACATTCAAACTGCTGAAACAGCACAAGATATTTAGACACACACAAAATCATCCTCTTCTTTTTAAGACAGCTTTTTAATTTTTTTTGGAAGTTCAGATATACAGGCATGCAGGTATGTGCTCCCTTTTGGAACAATTTTTTGTGTAATTCAGAACAATTTTGGACTGAGCATAAGGTTAAGGTGACCACCCTGCTGTACTTGGACCAATTTTTTGTATGATTCAAAATAATCTTGGGCTGAGCATGAGGTTAAGGTGTCCACCCTGCTGTACTTGGATTCCACGTACCTGAATTTTGCACTTGGCTTCCACGAGCTGCAGTTTGGTCTGTGCAAGCTCCAGCTCCATCTCTCTCAGCTGCTTCTTCAGTGCATCCTTCTCATCGTCTGTCTCGATGCCTTTGTTGTCCGTGCTTACAGCAGGCACCTTCAGTGCCCCCTCCTTGCTGAAAATCTCACTGCAGTGTTTGCAGGCCATCACTTTGCCCTGAAATACCCAGAAAGCTCATTCTTAATCCATGTTACAGGAGTTGCTCTACTTCCTGGAAGAGCTATTTTACTTGTCAGACTGCCTCAATCTCAAATCATCTAGTACTGCAGTTTTTATAATTGGCATGAAAAGAATTTGAGTAGTTCATGAACAATTTCCAGGGTACGTTAACCAGTATAAAAATTCCTAAAATTTACTTAGTATGCTCTAAGCACACAGACTTTGCTTCTATATTAGAGTCTTCTTGCTACCAAAGCTTTGTAATATTTATGTCAGCACAACTCAGAAGAGTAAATTATGTCTGAGTAGATGAAACAGCTAGCCAGGCTTGCATAGACTAAATCAGGCTATTGAGCTATTTCAGCAGAATACAGGAACATCAATCCTAGAATTATTTTATTATCAATAACATTATAAAGTCACCAAAAAGTAACAAATCTAGTTCAGATTGAGTACTAAAGAAATATATAGAAGCTACAGCATAGGGTAAACAACTCTGCCTAGTCAGAATTATTATTATTACTAATATTATTATTATTACCACCTATCAGGAAACTTTTAACTCTTATGTAGGTGTTCCTGGTAAGAGTTTAGAGAGGGGAGAGGAGCCCCTGTGTATATTCTGGGGATGACCCTAGCTGTGCCATTTAGTTTATTTACTTAAACCAATTCTACTTTAATTACAGAGACCCAAATGTATAAACTTTGTCCAATCTGGCCAATTCCAATCCCTCTGCTGTGCACACTTGATAAACAACATGTTTTGTCTTCTTTTTTTTCCCATTTAATAAAAACATCCAAGTAAATATTGTTTTCTCTACGTTTTTACCAGAACCATATATTTCAACAGCAAAAAGAAAAGCCAAGTACTAAATACACTTCCAGTTTGAGAGTTCCACAGTCTCTGATGCAAGAAAAAGAACCATGAAAGGAAATAAACCCTTTCCTTGTTTACATCTGCTGAAAAATGCATGTGGGCCTATGTGTTTTAAGTTCAGCTCCCATTTCAGTTCTGTACCCCTGGCATTCAGCAACACCCGCGTCAGAAACACCCCCTGTGCAGAGACATTGTTCTCACCTTCACAACTTCCAGTTCATCCTTACTGGCTGCTTGTTGCTTCTCCAGCCTGGTGCTCAGCTGGGAACAAATCTGGAGCAGAGAAAGCAGTCTCTTAGCTCAAGTTTATTATGCTGAAGTGGAATCTGTGTGGTTTTTAACAAGGGTTTTTGCTAGAACCAACATTTCTTAAATTCTGCCTCAGTATATGCATTCCCCCTGTAACAACTCCACTGCTGCTGCTAATGATAAAAATCCAGCAGTATTCAATACAGAACCAGCATACAGAGACAGGGACATTTTATGGATGAGTTCGTTTATGATGTTTGTACTGCATTATGTCACAAAGTACAGAAGCATTCACCCTACAGTACTAAAATTAGCTGAAAGACAGGTTATTCCTGACTGCCTAATTAGGAGACTATTAGGAAAGCCACAAAAAGATTTATGACAAATTACAACATTGCTCTCTGAAAGCCTGAAAGGTGGAGGTTGTTTGAAGGATGAGATCTGCAATGCTGAAAATTCAGCTCTTGTAACAGGTTGAAAGAAGAAATATGAGAGAGGGTCTCTGGAATAGTACCTGTTTATACTCTGCAATAATGGCTGTGGTTTTCTTGATCTCAGATTCTGCCTTCTCCAGCTGCTTCCTGAAGACTTCCTTCAGCTAGAGATTGAAGGAGAGAAGTTACACAGTACACTGACAGAACTTCCCAAAACGTGTCATCAGATTGTTTTCTTTGTGTCTGGCTGTGTTTACAACAACTCTACAGCTGCTGCTTATGAAATTCCAGTTCTCAGACAAGTGTCTGATTTACTCAGTTTACAAATACTGATTATATCAGCGATAACCAAGAAGTCTATACTGTGGTTATAACCTTTATCTCTGGTTAGAGAACTCTCCTGTAACTTAATTCCCATTCTCTGTGTTAAATGGTGGTATATCATGGCCCACAGAACACAAAGAAAAGCATTACTATTAAGTGGGGTTTACTGATTTAATTGTTGTTTTTCTGCACACTGTCACAGCAGGTTTGGCCAGATTGTTTGTTTGTTTGCAGATGGAACAAGAAGAATCTCTCAACACTGTCATTTCCATAGCAGGAAGAAAAAAAATCTGTTTGGGTCTGTGACACTGAGTGAAAACACAGCCAACTCATCCTCCTTCAGAACTACTCCACTTGGAGAGGCCTTGGAGTAGGAAAAAAAGCTCACTGCCTTACTTATGGCAAACAGAGAGCTCCATTTTAGAGAGACACAATGAATTAACATTAATTGTTGCAGTCACTGTTGCCAAAGAGCAAAAATAAAAATCAAGGTATCACTTTCGAAATCTGCATGTTAGATATATAGGATTACAGAGCAAAGACTGAGAATTTTGCAGCTGAGTAGAAACCAGGTTTAGTCAGCAAAATTCTCCCACCCCTGTTCTTCTGCTGTTGGCTTCAGGCAGGAAGTGCCTGATTATATTATATTATTTAAGTGATCCAGCAGCTGAATCCAGAATGGGCTCTTACAAGGCAACAACTCCTCCGGCTCCTTCATTTTGATGTTTAAGAGGTCTGATCTGGTGAGGCCTCACTTGGAGTATTGTATCCAGTTCTGGGCCCCTCACTTTAGGAGGGACGTTGAGATGCTTGAGAGTGTCCAAAGGAGAGCAACAAGGCTGGTGAGGGGCTTGGAACACAAGCCATATGAAGAACGACTGAGGGAGCTGGGGTTGTTCAGCCTGGAGAAAAGGAGACTCAGGGGCGACCTCATCGCTCTCTACAACTTCCTGAAGGGTGGCTGTGGTGAGCTGGGGGTCGGTCTTTTTCTCCGGGCAACAACAGATAGAACAAGAGGACACAGTCTCAAGCTGCGTCAAGGGAGATGCAAGTTAGAATTAAGAAGGAAGTATTTTACAGAAAGAGTGATCAGATACTGGAATCATCTACCCAGTGAGGTGGTGGAGTCATCATCCCTCGAAGAGTTCAAAAAAAGACTGGATGTGGCACTTGCTGCCATGATCTAGTTGAATTGTTAGAACATGGGTTGGACTTGATGATCTTATAGGTCTCTTCCAGTCTTGTATTTCTGTGATTCTGTGATCACATCTCCTTAGCTGAGACTGCTCACCACCAGTGACAACAATCATTACAATGCTTGGAAGAGGATAAGCTATGAAAAACTAAACATTCAAAGCTCAATTAAAAAAAAGAAAACTACTGAAAAATGTACTTTGGAAAAAATATTACCCTGGCACTACAAACTTTTACTTGAAACTGCATTTTGAAGACAAAATCATTTTCATGATTGCAACATATCCACACTTTTCTGCATATAATTTTTCTAACTAAATGGTAAAAGCTGGAGAATGCCTTACCTGAGCAGTTTCCTCTTCCTGCTTCCTTTTCTCTTCCTCAGTCTCCACTAGCTTCTGTTTGGTCACGAGAAGTTCCTTGTTCAAAACATCTGCTTTGTCTTCAGCCTGGAGTCAGAGACACTTGTGTAAGTCAGATGTTCTCTGTGCCAGTACAAACGCACTGGGATGTACAGCTCAGAAATACACCAGGTTCAGGTTTTAGCATTGCCTTTTCCTGCCTTCTAATGGCACATGTAACTTTTTGATATGAAATCCTCATTTACTGAATTATTTCACTGTGATTCAACACCTGTGCAAAAGGACCCTTAGGCCAATTGTTTACCTATGCCCAGGTGGCACATAAACAGATAATGTATCCTAGCACAAACAGTGATGTACAGAATTTTTGTTAGGAGCAATATTAATCTAAGTGAGGGCAGCACGATTTACCTCCTTTGTAACTTCAAATTACTCATCCCGTTTTTTAATCTGTGAGCAGAGAAAACATAACTGTAAAATACTTAGGTGCATTGTACCCTACAAAGTGATCAGGCAAAGGCAAGTGTAAGAGACTATCAGGACCACCAGGAAAATGGTTTATTGGTGCAAATAAGTATGATGTGAAGAAACCTGATAAGTGAGAATATAATTTTCTCTGGAAGGACCAAGCTTGTGGTGGCACACACTGGGAATCCTTTGTTTTTGTGAGCACTGTCCTCACTGATCATCAGGAGAGAAATTCCAATATATCCAAACATTTTTCAATGTTTGGATTTATTCTGTAGGCCTCCCCAGCTGGAAACACACAAAGCAGTCACCACCCTTCCTGTTCAGTAATGAAGTCCAGACAGGAAATTGATGTGGCCAATTAACACTGACTTTGCTGAAATTACAGGAGGGAAAAGGGCATTGGAAACAAGTAACCATATAGAACTTGTCTCTGAGCTGAAGTTTGGTTTTCTACTGCTGTGGTGGTATAAGCCCTTCTGCTACAGTAATAATGATTAATGAGGATATTAGTGGTGTTTGAGGGCAGCAGAACCAGCTCCACCATCTCTATGACTGAAGAGATGGATTAAGGATTTCTTCATTGCTAAGTGTGTATAAGGTGTATGGGAGAGGAAAGGAAAACAAATGGTGCAAGAATGGAAAATTGATGAAATTAACATCTTAGAACAAAAGTATTTAGGGATTACAAGGATATTTATGATGAAAGACCTGTTTAAGATATGCTTTGAAGGAACTTCAAATTTTTCCTCCTTTTTTGTGCTCATTTCAGTTTCTCCTAGCACCTGCAGTGTAGAAAGAGAGGGTTGAATGTGTGGTTCTCTGAAAACCATTGTGTCTGGGGCAAAGGGCTCTGAAAGCTGCTGCCCTCCACATTCCAGTCTCCACAGGGAACACCAGCAGTTATCAGTGAACACCCAGGAGGCCGTTGAATTTTTGGTGCTGTGCAACTTCATTATCTCTGAATTTTGTTGGCTGTACTAGAAGTGCTGTGAAAAACAGATCCACACAGACATTTTGCAATGCTTGAAACTACTCTCCCAAGAACTACATGACACCTTTTTCAAGGAAATGTTTGTTCTTTGCTATCTGCCTAAAGGTTATGGCCTACATTTTCTAAACTATCCCCAACGGAGGAGATGCAATCAGTCTGGGCCAGACCCCACTGAGTGCCTAAAGTGGCACATGGAAATACAGCTGAGCACAGCTAGGAGTGAGGCTGTCAGGAAAATAAAGGCAAAAATAATTACACTTTGAATGTGTTCATGCTTCCACTTGAGCACAAAGCAGGGCTCCTCCTGAGCTGGGAGCCAGCTCAGTTCCCCTTACCTGGTCCAGGTCATTCCTTAAGGCAATTTTGCTGGTCACAAGCTCATGGGCAAGGTCATCGTTCTCCTGCTCCAGCCTCATGCTTGCTTCTTGGAGCCTGCGGTTTTCCCTCTGTGCAAAGAGAGGAACAACCAGGAAAGGAAATTAACCCTCAGGAAGAGCAATGAGCAAGTGCATGGTGTGTGCCAAACACTGAGAAGGCAGGAGTGCACATTAAAGACAGGACTGCTGCTCTGGGAAACAACAGTGAATTAAGCCAGCAGTGCAAATGCAGCTATTCCACTTCCATCCCACTGGTTTGTGATGTGTAAGGGACACACTGATTGTAGTGTTTCCCTGTCAAAAATAAACACTAATCTCTCCACAAAAGCACTTGCTCATCATCTAAAGACATCAGGCAGATAAATCCCACCCAGCAGCAGCGAACAGGGACCAATTAACAGTTACTCATAATAATGCTTCCAAGCAAAGTAGAAAGCTGCCCTGCTCCAATTTACAAAATCCTGCCTGCAGGGATCCATAAAAATAGTCCACTTTGTAGGTGAGGCAGTGCCAACTTCCCCTCTCCTGTGGGGCCAGCAAAGAACAGCATTCAGCAGGGAACTCCCTACAGCTCAAACATCCTGTATCACCATTTGTGCACTGCTCTGCACCTCCTGCCAGTGACACCAGAGTGTACCTCATAGTGCCAGGTGGAGGGGGAGCTCAGCCCTCAGCCCAGCACCTGCTGGGGGCAGTAACAAGAACACAAAATGCAAAACCTGGAGGCTGCAGGCTCTTGCTTCACTGCCCTCCCTACCCACTCCACACAGGTAGAAATGACTATCTGGAGCATTAACAGGAGAATGAACAGTCATTCACATCTTTTAGAAATCTGTGTCTGCCGCTCTAGAGCTGAGAAAAAGAACCATATTCAAAAGATGCCTGTGGGTCAGTGGACTTCTGGGGGTTAAACATCAAATACAACTCCTCATTTTCAGAAGAACACAGCCAGGTGGGACAGACAAGAGGTGCCTTCCTCCAAATGGATTTTTAAGAGAAAAAAAACTGTGCTGGCTGTCCATCACTGTCTATCTTTTATACCAAACAGGCTGCAAAGGGAATCTCTGCATTATGGAAATTCAAGGAAAAGCACCACGTTCATATGGAAACTCATAGGTGGAAACACAAAAACCTATATGCTGAGATTTCAAAAAGGTCCTTATAACTATAGATAAAGATAACTATGTTCTCCAAAACAGAACAGTCAAAGTCCAAATATATCAATTAAAGTCCATGATATATAATAACATATATATTAGCTCTTGTAACATTTTTCAAGAGTTGTTCAGTGAATGCATTCCTACAAAATTATTTCTTGCATAAGTTATTCACCTGTTTTCACTTCTTCCTATTCACCAGCTAAGAAATTGCAATTTTTTTTTCTGTTGCAAGCAGATTTTGCATGTTCGCCTTAAACAAAACCAGGAGCTCTAAGAGAATGCAAATAAAGGTCTCTTCTGTGTGGGAACTTCCTCTGTGGCAGGAAGTGGAACCTCTATAAATTTTCTCTTGTTAATGTGACCCTATTGTGTAACTAGAATAGGCACTGCCCTGTACAGGGAAGTAAGATGGTTTCCCTTCCAAAAGATTGTACTTTGAATAACTTGTTTTGTACAGAAGCTAAATAAAATGCCTTTGTCTTAACACAGCTAAAATAACCAGTTCTAAAACACACACAACTTTAGGGATCTTTCTTATTTTAAATGCACTTTAGTCTGTTTGATACAAGGAATTTTAAAAATTAAAGTAAAATTTTTCTGTAAACGTAATATAAGCTTTAAAGTGTAAAACCAAATTGCAGTCAATAATGATAATACTAATAACATCTCTAACACATAAAGATGTGTTTTGTTCAGACCATCTTAGAAATGCTGATTTTTACAGACACGGCTCTGCTGGTTGTCAGAACCTGAGTTCACCTAAAACTTGAGACCTGAGTCAGACCAGGCTCTGCAGCACCAATACCTTTCCACAGGGATGTTGCTTAGAAGAAGAAAGCAGCAAATTCTTATGACTTTGACAAAATAACCAAGTTGGCTTTGCCATTTTTGCACTGTCTTTGCCAAAAGCTTCAGTGTCTGCCAAGCAAGGCACGCAGTGTGAGCTGAGAGTTCCTGCTTTGCATTCGCAGACAAGTGGGTAAGCAAGCTCTGTGCTTGGAAATGCACTATCCTCCTCTTAAACCAGGATTCACATGCCAGGTTGGAAATGAGTTAAAGATCTCTTACCTTGGGCATTCAGTCAATAGCTACAGGATGTTTTTAGCTCATTCACCAAACTCCAGCTGAAAGGCTCTCACAGGACCACCTTTACTCCTCCACCCAGGGCAGAATGCCTGATTAGCTGGTTTGTCTTTCTCAGCTCCTCCCCCCAGGTCCAGCAGTGTAAAACTGCCTCCCTTCTCAGGAGGAAACTCTTTAGTCTGCCTAAGTCTAAATAAAAACTAACAGGACACAGTAAAGACAGAAAGAGCAAACAGCGCTCTTCACATGCAGCAAACTATCTCCATAGGCTGTGAAATGTTTAGAGTTTTATGAAATATGCTCACAATGACAAAGTTCAGCAGATGGAGCTGGTCTGTCACAGCAGGACTCACATCAGAGGCAGCATTTGTAATGGCATCAGCCAACTAGTCAGACCTGCTAGTTGTCCCTGGTGTAAACAGATAGCTTCCTGCCTCCTCTCCACAACACTACATTTACTATGACAACCATTTCCTTCTCCTCAGTCTCAGAAACTGCTCAGTTTCTACAGAAAAATAACAGATCTCTCCTTCCCAAATTCCTCCTCCTGGTTACTGAAGGTGGTTGGTGAACTCAGGTTAGCTTTTAAAAGGAGGATACTGCATTTCCAAAGAGGACAAACAAAGCTGATACACACAAACATAAATCAACTTACCTCCTGTAAAGTCACAGACCAAATACTGCTTTCAACCATTGGTGTAAACACAGTGAAAACAGGATATAAAGACATTTCTAATACAAAAAAAAAAGTTGCTTATTCTTCATTGAGTTTTTTGTTATGAGTTTTAGAGAGAGATGCTCCCGCTTCCATCACACACTGGGTGGAAAGAATATGACAAACTCGAAAGCAGTAGGCAAGCCTCAGTTCAGGATGACTGAAAGGCTGAACTCCACCCTCTGCTCCATTCCAGGCTGCATCAAGGAACAATTCCTGAGGAGATTAGTGGCCATGATGCATCCTCTCTGAGCTGTACAAGTGGGGTGTAATGAGTCACCAACCTCCTTAAGCAATTCTGTTTCTGTTCAGCAACACCCTGTGCTGGCTCAGGGAGGGTTAGTTTCCTTCATGGTGGTTAGTACATGTTGGCTTTGTGCTGGAAAAGGTGTTGATAGGACAGAGATGGTTTGGTTATTGCTGAGCAGGGCTTGCACAGAGCCAAGGCCTTTTCTGCTTCTTGTAGCTCCTCACCAGTGAGGGGCTGGGGATACACACCAGGCTGGGAGGAGGCACAGCTGATCTCACCTGCCCCCAAGGGACAGTCCAGCCCACATGGCACCAGGCTGAGTGTGTAAAGCAGGGAGAAAAAGAAAGAGGGGGAACCTTGGAGTGATGGCATTTGGCTTCTCAAGTCACTGGTATGTGTGATGGAGCACTGCTTTCCTGGAGATGGCTAAACAACCACCTGCCTGTGGGAAGGGGTGGCTGAGTTCCTTGTTTTCCTTTATCTACTGACCTGCCTTCATCTCAACCCACAAACCCACATGTTTTGTCACTATTATTCTGGGGGATTCTCTCCCCCAACCTTGTGGTGGAGTGAGCAAGCAGCTGCCTGAGTTAAATCAAGACATCCAAACCCCAAATCTCTGACTGTGAACAGCTCCTCAATGATGGAACAAAAACATTATTAAAATTCACTTTCTGGATGTGACCAAACTGAGGTCTTCATAAACCCAATGGAAAGGGCCCTTGATGTTGGAGGAGCTCCAAAGAAAAATCCTGTGAGCCTCCATCCAGAAACCCAAAAAGCTTTTACAGCAAGTGATCCAGGGAAGCCTCTCAAGGTAAGCAACACAGAGGCTCCTGGAGGCAGCTGTGTTTTCTGTTTGGTGACTCTGGAGAAGCATTCCCCAAAGTGCCCCAGCACAAGTTTTAAATAAACAACAATGTCCCACAGCAAAACTCAACATGATTTTCCTCATGGTTAACATTCACTTGCCCTGACTGAAAAAAAATGATCAGTGTATTAATTTTTGCTTCCCCTTCAAAACACAGAGAAGGCTGTTACAGAGAAGGCTATTATGTCCAAATTACACATTTATTCACACAACTTCTCCATTGCACAAGGAGGTCGACAGAGGAAAAGGTGGAACAGAACAGCAGCATCTGCTTGCAAAACTCCAGCCTTTCTTTGTACAACTACTTCCTCTTTATTTTAAACCAGTTCCCAGGCTCACTTCTGGAATTTTCTCATCAAGTCAACCCAAATCTTGTTACATGAGGCATTCTCAAACACAGAAGAAAACTCCATAATATTTAGAAAAACATCAACCTGAAATCTATTACTAATTTTTTACACATATGACTCACTTTTCTTCCTAGCTTCTATAGGGAAATTTTTAATTTAACTAAAAGTTACAAAATTTGGTGATGAACAACAGTTTAGAACATATTTCACTTTTGCACCTTTTAAAAATCTGACAAAAATATGATAATTTGTTATAAACAATGGAAAATAAAGCAAAAACATCTCCAGAAAAACTTGCACTTTTCCTAAATAATACTGGTAAATACAGAACAAAACAAACACCAAAATAATGGCATTCTTTGATACTGTTCTTCTGGTAAATCAAACCCCAACATGTAAAACACATGCTGGGCAGGAACTGCTGTGTTTAACACAGCTCATGGGAGCAGATGAACTGAACCCGTCAGGCAAACACAGCTGGTTCCTGGGCCAGGCACTGCAATCCCAGCCCATCTCCCTCTCTCTCAAGAGGCCATCAGAGACTTCCTCTGAGGGCTGTGTTATAGGGAGGTGACACTCAGACATCCTTCATCTCTGCAGCTCACTACACCCATGGGCCTGACAAATTCCTGCTGGTAACAACAACCGTAAAAACTATAGCTAAAAACTATCAATTGATTTAAAGCTCTTTTGCTTCCTGACCCATATGAGGGACATCCTGCAGGGATCTCTACTCCAGTGATCCCATCCAAGAAACATCCCCTTCCTAGGCAGCAAAATCCTCACTTTTTTTTGGAATGGGAAACTATAAAAATGACAAGGTCATGGAGCACAGCCCACAGAGCAGGAGTTGACAGCAGAGCTGTGCTTGCAGGCAAGGCTGGCTTTTGTCCTTTCCCAAGCCAAGCCTGGCTGCTGGAAGCCTGGCAGAGGTGGTGCCCAAATGAAAAGCATCTCTGACCATGCAGGCTGCAGAGTGCTCTCCTAAAGGACAGGCAAAAAGCAAGGCTGGCTCTCCACGCGCTGCCTGGGAGGATCCACACAATGACATTTTCTTGCTGCCCTTTGGAAACACTCCTGAAATGTCAGTTCCTACAAAACCTCAACTTCACATATCAATAAAATCTAACAAGCAAGAAAAGGAACAAAGAACATTTACAAGCATTTTTCCATCAACTGAAAAACCTGTCCAGACCTTGAAGTTAATATGCAACTAACCTATTACAGGGACTGTCTAATCACAGCATCCTTAAGAGGATCAGACCCAACACAGTTTAATAAAAAAATCCACAGTGAAGTTCAGAAGCACAAGCCAAAACCCTGGGCTGTGATCCTGACTGTGACAGTGACTCACATCAACAGTGGCCCAAGAGTCACTTCCTATATCCTCATTTGCAGCTCGGGATAATGTTCTTCACAGTGCATTGACCAGGATTAACTAGTTAATATGCTTCCGCTGAGCTTTAAAGAACCCTTCTTTGTTTCCTAATCATTATTTTAATTCCACAGTACTATAAGTGAACCACTAGGAAAATACTGAAGAGTTAATCAGCAGCCAGTTGTGTTTTTTTCCAAATAGGTCACACTTGCTATTGGTTCTCAGCAGCTACAGCACTTCTAAGTCTCATAAACAATAAAATCTCCACCTTTTGACAGCAAAAATCCTACACTTAAAATATAATTTTCTCACAGACAAATGCTTGAAAAAAACAAAAGAGTCAGTTTGACTTCGTACCTGTAAGTTTTCTTTGTCACATTTATGAATTAAGGCACACTCTCTCACCACAGATTTCCATTTTCTGAACGTGGTGCACTTCTCTTATGTTCACAGGCACTGTCAAGCCTGTTGCACTCTGTGTGATTTGATTATCCACCCCTCCCAGACCTGGAAGATCCCACAACAATCACAGTGGCACTGACATATTAAGGCACAATGAAGAACAGCAGGCAAACAGTACAAGGATATGTAAGAAATGTCAGTTCCCAGCTATCCTGGGCAGCAGGCACTAAAGTGCTTCACCTAGAGCAAACTGAATTGTTCCAAATAGAGGAAGGAATAACCAGATCCCAAACTCTCAGTTAAGGCTGTGCCCAGAGGCAGAGCCTCCAGCACACAAAACCTATGGCAGCAGAACGTAGCTGTGACAATGAAAGCAAATACATTGTAAAGATAAGCAAAGCTGACCTGAAATTGAAGAACTGTTCTTTTTCAGTGAACTATCAAGCTATCATATTAACAACTGAACCTTATTTCTGTGCTCCTTTAAAGAGGAATATCCATCACTATTAATTCTATTGCAGTAGTACCTCAGGACCCCAGAAGAGCTCTGGGTCCCACAATTGGTTTTATCTTAACAAAAAAATTACTGAAGCTTGGTATAAACAGGAATGAATAATAAGGATTGTATCAGCCAAGGAAGAGTTCATCTTCCAAAGTCTCTGTGGATGCCACTGCACACAGCTTGCACTAGAACAATGTGTATTTTCTCCTTTCTGTGTCTGTAGCTGAATCACCCTTTGTTTCTGCGGCTCATGAAGATCTCCCGTAAAAGTGCAACAGCAGGAGAGTTACCTACAAACATATAAACTGAAAGAAGAAAAATATTATATGTGGCTACTTGCAGATGTCTTAAGAGTTACAAATTGTGATTGAAATATTCTTGGGAAAAAAAGACTAAGTCCAAATTTCAAAATGCTTATTCAAGAAAGGGGATGAGTTTGCCTTCACTTCCCTAAGGTCTGCATCCCTGGCACATCCCAGGGAGGTGAGCATGGTACACACACCTCTACTTAACTGCTGGAGACAGCTCACTCCTGGTGGGATTCACCAAATTCCCATAGAGCATCTCCCTACCTTGTATCTGTCCATAGGATCCTCCTGCTGCAGCTGGCTCTCTCGCATTGTTTGGTACTCTCTCTCATATTTCTTCAGCTTTTTCGTTGGCACCTGTGGAGCAGATTTGGGAAACATGCGTTTAAAAATGAGAGGAATGCTGGAAAAGCTGACTGAAAGCTCTCCCTACCAACAGGAAACTGAGGAAGTGCTGGAGAGCTGCTGCTGAATAAAGTCTCTTCCCCACTGTCCCCCCTCCCCTAGTCATTAAGCCCTGTCAAACACTTACCAATACAGCTCACATCAGAAATCTTTCTGTGCCCACTGCTGCTAATTATTCAGACATTTAAAGGGAAACAGGAGACATTTTAGTAAGACTAACAAGAAGAAAAAAAGCACAGACAAGTGGGAGAAGAGAAAAGCACATTTTGATACATATGATTCACCGAAACAATGCTTTAGCAAGACAACTGTTAAAAGTGAGATGAGAACAAAGGAGTGCTCATACAAAAGGACCAGACAATTCCCTGGGGGAGATCCAAGTAATGGTTTTATTGCTGAGAGAGTATTAATGTCTAAATTACAGCCTGTGACCAATGCCCTCATGAAGTCTGGCATCAGAGCCCTCCCAGGCACAGATGGAGATGCTGCAGTGCAAGCCAGCAGAGAGAGGTAGCTCAGAGAAATCACAAACAAATTTGGTAAACAGCCATGCAGAAAGGTCAAAACCCAGGCTGCTGGATCCTGGGAACACTTCCACTTCAAACACTGATCAGAAGGAGCCTGTGTTCTTTTCAGCAAAGCATGGGGAGCCTCTGCTTTCCCCTCACCTTCTGGTTGGGTATGCAGTGCTCCCATCTGTCCCTGGAGACCTCTGGCAGCATTACTCAGGTCACCTGCTGGCAGCTGGAGAGATCCCTACTGCCATGTACCACCAGGAGTATAAACACAGGCTCTCCTTGATCTGTCATGCAGATATTCCTATTGCCTGTATTGATCATGTTTAGCTGCCCCTGCTGTGAGGACATGCCACTGTCACCTTGCCTTAGGGCAAAAACTACAGCCAGTGAGCGGAGATCTGAGTTTCTGTGTAGTTTGGGAACTGTTTTCTCTTTGCTGGTTGGCAGCCCAATGCCTCTTTGCTCTGCAGCACCCAAAGGGACCAAGCAAGTGCTCAGCACTGCTGCAGAGGGAGGTGCAAGTAGCAAACATGAAACCCATGAGCTGCAAAGCATTAATAAAGCAGCACCAATTCCCACAATTACTGAGGGAACCTGAAATCAGCCCCCTTAAAGCAAACAAAGAGAAAATAGTAAACATAAAAACATGAAGTACATTGGGCAAACATACAAGAAAATTTCACTTTGATGACACTTAATAGGGCAAAACACCATGAAATGAAAGTGACTAAATAAGAGATGCTTTTATACCTTTCAACTGAATAATCCTCCTAACACAAACCCAGCCAACTTTGTCTTGGCTGCAGCCTGAAACTGTTGAGGCTATTTAATAATTGTAAGAATTAGAAATAATTTCAGTATAGTGTTTTAAATGAAACAAACCCATCCAAAGCATGCTCTATCCCATCCTTTCACCAGAATTACTGGACTTTCATTTAGAGAACCAGATCAAAGCTCTCCAGCTGAGGTGTGATAAGGACACCCTCCACAGTTCTCAGGTTCTGCTGTGGAGTTTTGTGCTCCACTATGCAACCACCAGGACATAAAGATAAATACGAGGGAGATTTTGTGGTGCAGCATGGCAGAAAGGCACAACACAGGTGTAACTTAGATGATGATTTGTTCAACCAAAGATGTTCCTGATTCTTGATGCTTTTCATTGAAACCTTTAAAGTGCATACAAGAACTAAGTTTCACTACACAGTGAGACAGACAAGACTTCAGTGAGTGCTTCAGTAAGAATCCTGCCATCGGACGGAACAAGAGATGAAAGATAGATTTTGTGTCTGTGAATTGATTTTGTGTGTGTAAATAGGGAGATAAAGGTGGAAAGTGAAGGTGAAGGTTGCAGAGTCCCAACCCTTTACCCCCCTATTCTTATGTGAGCAGTGCTGTTCCCTTTAGCTGGGCACTGGGTATTGGGGCCTTCCTCCTCTCACAACTACCAACCATTTCTTAAAGCCTGCTAATTCATTCCATCAACTCTTCTCATCTCTATGCTCTCCTCCCTTGTATTTCAGTTCCCAGCTGTGAGCAGGACCACGTGTGGGTGCTCTGGGGCCCTGGAGGGATCAGCTCCCTCATTCAGCACCAGAGCCATCCACAGCCACGGGCTGGGCTGAGGGTTGGCCTGGCACTCTCTCCAGCAAGGAATCAGCACAGCAACACTTTCCTGGGAATACAGACAGTAAATTATATCTGAAACAAGCATCAGATCATGCAAGCATCAGGCATGACATAGGAAACAGCTTCCAGCTCTTTGAAAGGTGATAGTGACTGATGTTAGTATCTATTTATGCTACAAACCTGAACTGGGAAGTACCTAAACACAGTAAAAATCATCTTAAGGGGAACTCCCACCACAAACCAGTCCAACTAATCCACTTATCTTGTAAAATAGAAACTGGAACAAGTATGCCCAAGAACTTTGGCAGGGACTACACAGCTACTGTCTATTCAGCCACATTTCTCAAAGGAGTTTGATAATTTATTACAGCACTTTCTTCTTCTGAGTATACACTAATAAATGGGAAAAAAATTTAAAAGCCCATTTCCATATTTCCCAATTTAATTGCCTGAAACAGTTTGTGAATTCAACAAGGGATTTCTCAGTAACCACTTCCATAACTAAGTGCACAGTGCTAGCTATGCTTCAGTCTTCATGAACTGATTCTGAACAAAGTGCTCATAAATTCTCTGTAAAAGCTTCTGCAATATTGATTCCTTTTTTCTTTCTTTAGCACCATGGGGTATATTGGCTTGAACTGATGCTTATCAAATTTAGGAGACTCTTACAGTGTATAAACATTCCTCATAATTGTTTATCTCAATATCTTATCTCATTGAATTGTTTTATTTTATTGCCTTCAAGTATAAAATCATGTTATAAGTAGTTATATGCAGGGAAACACCCATGCAGAGCATCTTAATAAAACATCCACACAGAAGAACTGAACAAGCAAAACCTCTTCCTGAAAAAACCCAATGGCACCAAATGCTTGAAGGACTCACTGCATGGTGGGAGAGAAACAAAACCACTTTGGTTTGAGCTGCCCCTGCTCAGACAGGGCTGCAGAGATTTGCTTCAGTTTCTGGCACTCCTGGGCATGGACAGTGCACATCAGCACCTGCTCAGCTTCAGGAGACCCTCCCTCACTCTGATTCCTTCAGCTGTTTACAGGCTGACCTTGCTGCATTCATAAATCACACCTATGACTGCTTCCTGCCCCGTGTTTTATTGCTGTAATGCAGCTGCAGCACTCAGAGCAGGCAGTTATGGCTCTGCTCATTTGACAGCCAAGGAAATGGAAGCAGAGATGGGAAGTGATTTCCTGAACATACTGCAGACAGCCAGAGGCTGATCCAGATAGTGAAACCCTATTACTTGATTTCTGATTTCCAGCACTGAGCAGGGGATCTGTTTCCCAGCTCCCTACTTCCTTTCTCTAGTATGCATTAACACTCCAAAAATACGTTGTCCCACCACATAAAAATGTAGCCAGCATTCTCTATCTCCTCACTCTTAACACTTTGTTCTCTCTAGTTCTCTATCAGTGTAAAAAAAAAAGAAAAAAAAAAGAGCAAATTAACAACCTGTGCAGTGCCTTCCTTTCTCATTCTTTGAAGCAAGCGAGACAATTTTCTGTTTCACTGGTGATGGATTTGCTTGGTAATTCCAGCTGAGGTGGGGGTCCTGTACCCCTGCAAAGAGGGGAGCCTCCCCAGCCTGCTTTGGGCGGGCACTGACAGTGACCACAGACACTGGAGCAGCCCAGCCCAGCCCAGCCTCCCTTTTATCCATCCCACACACCTGCCCGGCTGTGACCCCCAGCACAAGCCAGGCTCTCCCCACTGCTGCAAAGCAGGACCACTTCCAGTCTGGTGCCAGTTCACAGCCACAAGAAGCTCTCACAAAACCAGACCACAAGTGCCTCTCTCTTGAGGAGATGGGAGTTACACTTGGGTGTAACTTCATTTCCTTCACCTTATGATTTAAAACAGTATCAAGAAGAAATTTCACAATGAGGCTTGCTTCTGTGAGCTTTAAACAGAAGCTCAGCAGATTAGCAATAAAAAATTTCCAATCACACACAGCATCTCAGTCCACACTCAAAATTGTGCTATTTTATTCCAGTTAATACTTTATATTTTAAATACAACTACATCAAGTTCCAGGAAGGAAGCAGCTCTATTTTAAGGAATATAGCTCTATTTAAGTACTTTATTAAGCCAAATGAAAGTTGCAGTGTAACAAAATTAGATTAAAAATAACTGACTTGGTGCTACTCATCTAACTGGTCATAATTATGAGCAACTGTATCACCCCCTCCTTAAAATGTGGCTGGCCATAAGCAATGCAGAGCATGTTTCCATACCTATCTAGGAATAAGGCTCAGAAGTAGATAAAGCCATTTATTTTTCTCCTGGGAGGAGGCAGTAATGAAAAAGAAAGAACAAACCCCACAGTACTATGCTGACACAACAGACTTGTCTCCTGGATTGGACTTTAAAGGGGGGGAATGGGATATTGTATTTAGCTATTATGCAGTACAATCTGAACAACTCTATCTCCAATGAGATCTTAGCCACAAGCATGAAAACTGAAAGGGAAAATTGTAATTTCTCTCTAAACAAATCACTATTTGGGGTGGGTATTCTGCACAGCAAACCTGCAATATTCATTTGTAATAATTAATGTAGGATTGACATCAGCTGCCTAAAAAGAAATTCCAGGCTGGAGCACAGCTTGAACAATTCCCAACTCTCCTTTGACAGCAGACAGGGAAGGGCTCACTGGCAACAGGCTGTTTTAGCAGTCTGAAAGCCCTGGAAGAGCCCCCCTCCAGTGTTTTCACCATGCTGCAGCATCCCACTCATCCCACACATCCTGCATCCACCCCACACTGTACAGCTCCTTCAGCACCACCTGATCCCTGGTTTTTGGGGCACAATAAAAGCTGTCAGATGATATTTTACCATCTAAGCCAGAAGGAAGGAGTTGTTCCCTGAAATTCCTTGGAGAGATGTCCTGCTGAATGCAGGCCTGAGCACCTGCGGCACATCAGCATCTCTCCACCTCGTGTTTGGAAACAGAACTGAGAGAAATGCTCTTTTTGTACCAGCAAAGCAGCTCCACCCCAGCACACCTGAGCATCCCTTCCATGCAGGGGGAGATGTTTCCTCTTGCTGCAAGTCACCTCCTTGCCACCTCTGTATGTTTAAGAATTCCTGAAGAGTCTTCAGGATTACAGAAAGCCAAATGAAGGCAAAGGAATCCAGCACTGCTGTGAATTTTGTTTGATTTCTCTGCATTAGTCCATTATCAAAATGTCTCAATTGCAATGGCACATTTGAAGGAATTTATAGAGACAAGAGAAAGGCAGGTTGCAAAATTTACAGAGCACCTGCACAATTTATTGTGATTCAAGCCAGCAGCAGCAGAGTCAGTGACGCTGGATCATTTCCAACACCAGATCTTTTGTCAGATTTTAATCTCCACAATGTATTTCCATTCAGGAAAATCCACTGAGCCAGGTATAGCCCATTATTCTTCTGCAGCCCTGCTGTTTAAAGATCTGCTTAGTTAGGCTCAGTTAGCAAAACATTGAACTGAGAGTAAGCTGAGACAGAGAGATGTTCAATAAGCCCCATTGTGCAGCAGTCCTGCAGCACCACAGGAGAAGAGAATTTGGATTCTCTGAACTGTAACTCTAAACACCAGTGTGTACTTTTACACTGACCACAGTGCCTCTGTTTGAGAGGCTACAGGGGAACCTGCACCTACAAAAAAAGGGCCAAGGAAAGGATGGTCTGCCTGTGGCAGATGCTTTTCAGAATCCCCAAAATGTCTTCCTGCCATCAAAAATTCACTTGACAAACAAGAAATCCTACATAAGAAATCCTACATATTGACAAATAAGAAATCATGCAAAACAAATACATAGGCTTTCCTAATATTTATCCACTGTAGATATGTAACAACTAAGGCTCTCTTGTGTACAGCTGTTATCATCTCTTAGGCAACAAATAGGAGAAAATTCCTAAGGAAAAAAAAAAAAAAGGAAAAATCCTAACCTCCAACACTGTCTGATAAAAGTATCTTTACAGTTTTAAGAGTCTTCTCTAGCACTGGCTTCACTACCACCTGAGGGATTTATTTTATTAAAAGCCAAACCCTCCCAGGAGTATCCAATAACCATAAAGCATGAATTAAAAATCTCAGAAAATGGGTCAAGAAGCCATTGTGAAAGGGAATCATTATCGAGCGACATCTTTCATTTTTGGTCAATGACATTCTGGGTCTTTCTGAGCCTCATCAAAGATCCAGCACTATCAAACACTACTATCAGTGGCCTGCAAATGAAAGACAGAATCCAACTAATAGAATTTGCAACTGACACACAGAAAGAACAGTGCAGAGGAAGAACCAGAAACTGTACACATATATTTGAATTCCTGCAAGTAGCTTCCTCTACTGAAACACACCCCTGTGCTGGCTACAGAGCACATGTCCACAGAACTTTACTGCAGCTTGGAGCTGGGATGGAATCCCATGAGGAGATGGGAAGGACAGAGGATGAGGTAGTGGGAGGCCATGCTGGGAAAGCAGCTTGCCATTGTCTGGGCAAGACCCAGCTCTTCCTCCACAGCCCTCTCCTCTCACCTCACTGCTTGGTGGAAAGCTGACCAGAATAAACCTGCAGAAATATTTCAATTTAATTATCTGTGAAAATGTTCATTGCATCAATACCACTGATAGTTCAGCCCTACAAGCAGCTGCTCAGGAGGACAGAGAGCAGTGTGGGACTGGGAATAAACACTCTCTGGTACAGAGAGAAGGGAGGCAATAACAGACCACCTTACTGCCAAATGTAACTCTGCTGTCAGAGGCAGGCTGCAGCAGAAGGGCTGGTGCAAGCCCTGGGATGCACAAGGACAGGGGAAAGGAAGCTGACCAGGGAAGGTCAGCCCTGGATTGTCACTGAGACCCATGCTGTAATACTGCATGTTGTCCTGAGAGAGGCAGCTGGGGAAAAAACTGAAGAGGATGTAGAGCAGAGCCCCCAAAATGTTCATGCAGAGTGTAAATGCCCCACAGTGAGAGATGCAAGAGCTCAGAATCCTCAGCACAAGGAAGCTGCTCCAAAGACAAGGCAAGAGGATTGGGACAGAATCTGGCAGCTCCTGCCCACAGGGGAGGGAGGGACAGAGGTGGGGACAGCTTCCCTAGACAGCCTGAAAGCAGGATCCCTTCTTGTGCTGGAAAGGAAAGGGTTCAGACAAGGATTGCATCTGTGGAAAGAGCCAACTGCCATAAGAGTGACCACCCAAATTCCCTTCCTCCTCTGGCAGCAGCTCCAGGGAAAGATGGGCTTCAAAAGCTGCCAGGGATTCTCTCATGCAAGGCTCCACCCAGGCAGAATTAGAGATTCAAGGAAAAACTGCGACTGGAAGGGCTCCAGGGGGCACACGAACCAAACTCCTGCTCAGGCAGGGCAGGTTCAAAGCCAGAGCGTGCTGCTCCTGAAGGCCTGCAAGGATGGAGATGCCAGGGTCTCCCTGGACAGGACTGCTTCCCTTGTGCTGAGCCAGAATGGCAAATTACACCCATTTGTCAAATGCAATGTCCTGTCACTGTGTGCCCCAGAGTTTGGCTCTCTGCTTTCTATGAGCTTTTTTGAGGTGGCTGGAGACTGCAATTAGATCCCTCCTGAGCTTTCTCCTCCTCAGGCTAAATGCCCCAATTCTCCCATCCTTCACCATGCAGTCAGACCCTCCCTTTCCCATCAACCTTCCACTCCACTTGCTTTAGCCTGTGGATATCCCTGGTCCCTGTGGGTTCAGGAGGATTCAGGGACAGACACATTTCACTGGCACCTGTATGTGCACAGCCAGCCTTGGGCACTGCAGAGCATAGGTTATCCACCAACTCCCAGCCTGCCCTCCTGCTGTCCAGAGATTCAGTCCCCATCCTGCAGAGATGATGGAGTTTATCTGCTGGAACCCAGGAAATTGTTGTTTATTGTTTCTTATCTATAAAATTCTTTCTCTGACCCACTGAGGTCTGTCTAGCAGGTCAGGTTGAGGCACACCGTCCATCCTTGGGGCAGTGTTATCTTTTATACTAAAAACTACATCTGCACTATTTACAGTAACTTCCCAATATCTATCACCTGTGTTAGACAGTGAGTTTCTACTCTAAACCAATCTAAAAGTGCCACCATCACAGCAGAAGATGGAGGCAAGGAAGAAGGAAAAAGGACAAGGCATGCCCAAATTTCTCTGGCTGCCCTGGAAGACTCAAGACCCTGCCAAGGGGCTCAGAGACCTTGGCACAGAGCCCAAGGCCCCTGTGCCTTTGATTTAGCCCTTGGAAAAACAATTACCAACTTTTCTATGAAGAATTACAAGTCAAGAAAGTTTAAGTAGAATAATAGTTAGTTTGTCACAGCATGAAAAATAGATTTTGGAGGTTTTTAGAATGGAGGCTCAGGGTCCCAAGATGGAGGAATTTGAGTGTGCCCTGTTTTTCCTTCTTCCTAACCTCCATATTCTGGGTGATGCTGGCATTTTTAGATTGGTTTAGAGTAGAAACTCACTGTCAAACATAGGTGATAGGTATTGGGAAGTTACTGTAAATAGTGTACACGTAGTTTTTAGTATAAAAGATAACACTGCCCCAAGGATGGGCAGTGTGCCTCAACCCGACCTGCCAGACAGGCCTCGGCAGGACAGGAGAAATAATTTTATAGCTAAGAAACAATAAACAACCTTGAGACCGAGAATAGAAGAGCTCTGACTCCTTCTTCAGCTGCCAGGCTGGGAAAAGAGACTTTCTGACACATCTCGGGGTCACTGTGACCAGCAGAGATTCCGAGATTTATCCTCCTCAGGATTCTGCATTTGCCTTTGCACTTGCTGAACCTCAGCAAGCTCCTCTCAGCCCAGCACTGACCCTCTGGTTTCTGCCCCCTGGAAAACAGGGTGCATCCTCTGCTGGTGTCTTGGCCCGAAGATGTTAAACACAGCCCCACTATCAACCCCCAAAAATGTTCAGCTCCCTGCCAGTTGGACTTCAACCCATGGATGACCATGTACAGCACTTCTCCCAGGCCTCCCAAGTCCTTCACCTGCTTTGCAGCTCACCCACCCACTCTAAACCTCCTCAGTTCAGCTTTGATGAGAAGCTGAGAGCTCAGAAATCCTTATGGCAAGGTCTGCCAGTGTGCAATCACAAATTCCTTCAATGAAATGGCTGATAATTCCCCTGAATAGAGAGCTAAACACAGCAAGGCAGGCAGGAAAATGGAAATACAATGAAGCTTTCCACAAGAACGTCCTTCAGCTCTGGATTAAGAGGATTATACCACTTAGAATAGCATTTTTATAACCCCTTGAGTCCAAGTTTTCTGCAGATAAACTGAGAATTGAAATTCCCCACAGTAAAGCTGCTCAATTCTTGCACAAACTACACAGCAGCCCACTTATATATGCTGCTCTCCCTGTCTGTGCAAAGTAGGTTCAGAACAACTTGAAATTCTGAAAGCAAGACCACACAGCAAAACAACTGCATTTCATGGTGACAATGCCATATGAATAATTTTATTATATGTAATAACATATATATGTATTATAATAGAGCAAATAATTTATAATATATATAATATAAATTTATTATATTATATATTATAATATGTTTTATTATAATATGTTTCACTATTACACAGTGAAACATATTTAACAAAACCTTATCTCAGATCATATCCACATCCTGTTTAATTGTTTAAGAGCATCAGAACAACATTATAAAAATACTGCTATGCTTTCCAGTGAAAAATACAGCTAGAAGGGATGAACACAGATAATTCAGATGGCTACAGATGATGGTGGATAACAGCAGATAATTCTGACTGTGCCTAAGTTCATGGCACTGGCTGTGTCAGAAGGTCAAACAGGGCTGGAAGCACAAGGAACCTGCACTGCTCTCACCTGGCCTGGTTTGGTTTTGGCATAAACCCTTTGTTACCTCGCTCCATGACACGTGGCTCTCTGTGCAGGGGAGACTCCTGTGCACTCCAGCCCCTTGCACAGCCCAAAGGAACTGCAATGAGTTACCTGCAATGCCAGAAACCTTCCAACAACACCATCTCAGCCACAGAATGAAAGTCTTTACAGAACTTTGTTTTTTATTCTCTGCAACCTGAGTGTGTAATAGAAAAGCTTTTCAAAATAATTGAAACTGCATTTTGCAAACCCAGCAGATGAATCCCAGATTGCAACATAGCTGTGCTATTAATATGAACTCTTAGAATAAACAAAACCTGCACAAATTCTTCCTGCAGAACATCCCTTTGTGTACAGACCACACCTTTGTGCAAGCTGGTGAAGTGACTGTGAGAGAGTCAACACAATTTGCCCAACTTATCCTGACTGTCAGCTTGTCCCACAGTTAAATGTGGCAGCAGAGAACCAAAAGAAACTTTCTAAGCCATCAGGTCCTGTCCTTTCATAGTGCAGACCCCCATGCATTGTCTACTCCTATCACAATCCTGAGGACAGCTTCATTTTACACCTCTGCAGGTTGTTTGCACCATTATTTGCTTAGTTAATATCCTTCAAAAACCAGTTAAAAAAGCAGTTAGGTGTTTCCTATGTAAACCCAACAAAAACCATATTTCTTAATTTCTTTACTAGTACATAATGCACTGAAACATGGAATCCCAGAATAATTTGGGTCAAAGAACCTTAAAAACCATCTTGTTCCAGCCCTTTGCCGTGGGCAGCGACACCTTCCACTAGACCAGGCTGGTCAAAGTCCCATGTTAATACACAGATATGTTAATACACTTTGATTCCAGGAAAATAAAAAAGTTGATCAGAACAAACCCTTACAGTGAAGTCAATTAGTCAGATCCTCTAAATAAAAGTAATAATGATACTTTTCCTCCCACGGTTGTTCTCTGTTTACTAGGAGATAAGTAGGTAGTTCACAGAGAAATGTTTTTCATCTTATTTTCAGACTGGCAGAAATTATCTGGAGATGTGATGTGGTGCTTTCACACCAGTTCCTCTCTCTCCTGGTCACTCACAGCTGATGCAGAGATACAGAACACAGTTCCTGTTACTCGTGCTCTGCAGCTGCCCAGACCTGCAGAGCCAGCCCTGAGCCCATCCTGGCAGCGCTTCCCAAAGGGTTAAATCACAAGGTAAGCCACCATGAAAGGTCGTCTCACCACAGGGATTTTAATTCAGCAACTGCAAGTGCTAGCTCTAGAACACCCAGCAGTTCAGGGCAGGAATCCCCCAGGAAAAACCCTCTGCTGCTGAAAGAAACTCCCAGAGCTGCCAGTACCAGGCTCGGGTTAATCCTATTGCAACACCAGGTCCTGTCTCAAGGAGATCCTACTCTGGCCCTCCAGGCAAAAAACACAGGCTGCCACAGCCATCAGCTCAGGCAGGGCAAGGAAAAGGCTGTGGCTGGACAGTGAATTAAGGGACACCACATATTTAAAAATATCCAGCAAGGAAAAGTGTGTGACTCCTGATATGCTTGTTAACCAAAGCCCAGCCCTGATGGTGACCACATCATCTTAGGGATTGGTTTTGTCCATACTGAATTTCTAGATTTATTATCTATTTGATGTCATGGACCTTGAAAATTCTGGCCTAAAGAAGGTCAGAGGCAGGAAACAGCATCATAATAAAAGGGACTGGGCAGAATTCTGGTTTTCATTCATACTACACAAGATGCAGGAAATGACTTCATACATCTTAGATCTCCTGAGCACGGAGAGGCAGAAAAACCCCAGCAGGAAACAAGCACAGAGATGCTTTACCCAAGATACAATAAAGCAAATTTTCCTTTTCTGAGAATACCTTCCTTTGTCCCAGCAGAGGAACTGACTGGGTACAAACAGACACCCAGCCCCAAATCTGCACACATGAGCACTTCTTTGGGCTGCTGAATTTGTATTTAGCCTGAAATGCTAACTGTACCTGCTTGCACACTAACACCTATGCATACATTTTTATTTTAAAACACTCCCTCTGACTGCTTCTAGGCATCCTGGCTCCCACATGGGCTCAGCTGTAGGATCTGAGGCCAAAAATGAACTCTTGCACCCAATTTCAGAGCCTGCAGCTCCCTCCAAGCACTGAGATCTCCATGACAGAGGGAGATGACCACACTCTACATGTCACTTACAGAAGTGATATGCTATTTACAAAGAAATATCATATTTCATTCAACTAAAAGGTTTTTACATATATTTATGCTGATTTTGAATTGTATAAAAGTGAAACATCACCATTCTCAAGGAAGGGACTGATTCTCTCAGATTTAGTGATGAGAGTACCTGCACCCCAGAACCAGCATCTACCCCGAGCTCTTGACTTACATTCTAAGAGTCTGCTGCTAGATTGGCTTAATTATTATTCAATTATTCCAATTATGTAAAAAATATTATTTTAACTATGACCCTACTGAGCAAATCATCTTCTTCTAAATTTAGAAGTTAGAACTTCTTCTTACAACTTCTAAAGAGATTATTAAAATCTCTTCTGAAACAGATTATTTTCATTTTGTTGATGCATGACAGCAAATTTCTTAAAAAGAGAAACTGAAGAACAAAGAAAGGCACTAAATAGTAAAGTTTTCAACAGAAGGACTTAACCTTGATCATTACTGGCAAAAGAGGAGCACCTACCACAGCTTTGGGTTTGCTGCCTGCCACCAGGCTGGCCAGCAAGTCCTCATCGCGCAGCTGCCCAAACACGTGGGCATCGTAAGCCACCACCATGGAGACCTCTTCCATCATCTTGGCTGCCCTCAGCAGGTCCCAGCCCAAGGCTCAGCTCCTGTCAGTTCACACCCAGCTGGAGACGCTCCTGGGGAAGGAGTGTCACCAGAGAGAAAACGTGACCCAGCAGATCGAGTTTGCCTCCCAAGGGCGCCTTCGGTATCACGGGAGGCACACAGGGCACACCTGCTCCCACTCCCAGCACCTGGCTTGCAAAAGGCTTCTGCTGAAGTCTGGAGGAAGGCAGGAACCTCTTTCAGTTCCAGAATTAGGCCAAAGATGAAGCAGCAGGAGACAGAACAGATTAGTATTAAACAAGGCAAGATCTGTCAGACAGCACTGAAATCACGGCTGTGCTTCTCCAGTTTGGTAGCAACTGTTCATTCTTTATGTCCAGTTTTCTCCCATGAAAGATGATATTCCTGTCAGCAGAGTCTTTCCTTTGCTGCTTCTTCCCTTCCAACGAATTGCTGCTTCTGGATTATTTGTAAATTCACAGAGATTGATATAATGCTGATTTCTTTCAAGCACTCCTTGAAATTTTCTGCCAGTTTGTAAATCTCTCCTTTAAAATCTGTTAAAACACACACTTCTGCTTTTCTGCAGATCTCAACTGCATTCTGTACTCTGTAGATACTTTGATTTTAGCAGGAAGATGATGGCATTAAGTCACAACCCTCCAAAAAAGTGTCCTTCAGTTTCCACATGTCATAACGGGTAAAACAGCCCTGAAAAACTCAACAAGGCTGTAAAACTCTTTCGTGAATAAACTGGCATCTCGACAAGTGAAATGAAAACAATTTATGCAATTAAAACTTCCCACAGAATAAGCTTTTTAACTCACATCTGGCACTGGTCTTGTTTTAGGTAAGAGGTAATTTTATCTCTTGTCTGTGAATCCTAAATAGCGGAGCAGCCTCCCAGATTGCTCCTGATTTCTCAATAATTTATCATAACTTCTTTTATCTATCTGACACAGAGCAAAAAAAGCACAAGGAAACAATAAAAAAAATAAAAAGAATCAGTACTCTGAAAACTACAAATGAAAATCTGGAAAACAATACAGGATTTGAAGAAACAAACAAAATGTCCCAGAAGTAACTCCTCTCAAGACAATCAGGCAAGGTAAAACTCCATCCACTACATTTTCATCTTCTCTGGAAGCCTTTTCTTCCTGGTGAAAAATCATACCTGCTCAAGAAAGAGAAATCATTCTGGCTGTCCATTTGTCTCCAAAAAGAGTCCGTGCTGAATGCAAAAAATCTGATAGAAATGTCCAGTGCAGGTTGGTGTGGCATATAGTTACATTCCTGCTTCCCAGAATGAATAGTCAGACCCACCTCGCTTTTTTCTCCTCTCTTCCTGGAGTATGGTTATCAAAGATTGCAGCTATCTAAATAGCACCAGGTGCTATTTGCATTTGAATAGGAAACTTGAGCAACAGCTCTAGCGGGCAGGATTAAAACCCTAACATCTCTTCTACTTATATAGTGGGGAGAAATTACATGTTATTGCTAGGAAACAGAGAGTTCTAATAGGCTTATGGCAAACAAAAAATGCAGCACTTGAGGTTAAACTCTTGAGACTAAAGCAGATTCTGATCATGCTTAACCCTTGCAGGATGAAGAAAGATATTTTTCCCTTAAAACGCACCTATAGTTCATTATTTCCTTGTTTTTCTTCAAAGGCAATTTTCCCCAAAGAATTAATTAACTCCTGCAGTAGAAAGCCTTCATATTCCAGCCCGGCTGACAAGAAGGTGGCTCTCCGTGTCACCTGTAGAAAATCCCTACCTGCTGTTCCAAACACAGCTCAGCTTTTCTGAAGCCTTTAAACGCTGCTTCCTCCTCACCTCCATTGCCTGGGGGCGTTTGGGATCTTCCTGAAGAGCGAGTTCTGATCGTGGGGCTGCTGGTGCCCCTCCCTGCTGTGCTGCTGGAGCTGGGTCCCTTCCCAATCCCTCCCACCCAGGGGCTGGCACCTGCCCAGGTAGGCAGGGGAGGGAGCAGGTGCTGTAACAGCAAACATGCCCGTGTTAATGAAAGACCAATGTAATGCTGCAATAAGGGCACGAGGTGGAGGATGCAAATTGTCAAACGTATTCCACGGCTCTGCCAGCCGAACCCCTCCCCTGATTTAGCCAACAGGCATTTCCATTTAGAAGGAATTATTTACCTTTTTTTCCTCTTTAGACAGAGAGGTTACAGTTATTTAACAGAACTACATCTGCATATTATTGTATAATCAATTCAGTAATTCTCATACCTATTCATAACAAAGGGATTACAATTTTGGCATGTTCTAACTAGCAATTGCAAGAACTAACAACTGATTTGTGACGTTGGCTGATGCATCTCTTTAAATAGAATGTTTTTCAGTTGTTTCAAGCCAATGAAGCCGAGCTGCCTGCAAATCCTGTGATCCTCCCTGATAACAGCCTATGCTGTACCCTGAATCAGCACACAAAATTCTAACTATCAAGCCAGGTAAATGAAATATTTTGAATTAAACTGACCAAAGCAAACGCATCCAACCAGACACAAGTGCATCTTGCTCACACCTGAGTAGCTGGAAGGGAGAGGGCAAGCACAGGTACCCACCACCACATCCCCAGGCCACACTACACACTCCTCCCAGCCCCTCCATCCAGAGCCTTCCCCTCTGCTGGGCTTTTTGGGTGCTGAAGTGATGAATAATCTACCAAAAGACAATAAAACCCACGCAGAAGATTCATATTTCCTTACAGCAAAGAGCGAATCTCTGCCTAACACCACATCTACCTTCCTCAAGGACCAGGAACGCAGCCCCCTCCATGACACAGCTGTGAAATCCTACCTCTAAAGCAGGAATTTTTGGAGAAGCCGTGCAACCAAGCAGTCAGGAGACAGAGGAGAGCCAGCAGAAGGACAGGTGAGCTGCAGAAAACTGTGAACTTGTTAAGGTAAGGAGCTCTAATTGTAGTTGTTGGGATTTATATGCCGGTGGTTAACAGAGGTGAACGGAAAATTCCTGAATTGAGCAAACCAGCTCTCCTAGCAAAGCAAAATCCTGCTCACTCCCAAGATAAATTCATTCTCACTCCACCCCCAGGAATGTCTTGCTGCTATCTGACAGGGATAGGATCTTCTGACAGACGGGGAAGTGAGGTATGTGCAGCTCCTTGGTAAGCCTCCCTTCCTGCCACAGCTCCAGGAACACAAAGGCCCTTTCTGTGATTTGCCTCTCATGCATTAATGAATCCGGGAAGATCACAGCCGTCTTCAGAGAAGGAAACATAAAACCCCTTTCAGAGCACTTGGAATGGCATTTGGCAGTCTTCAAGATAAGTTCACATGTCTTTTCCCCCCAGTGGGAATGATAATGATAGTATCAGCTCTTCTTGTAATTCTGAATGCACAGGAAGGGCTTTTTCAAACCCATCCAGCTAGTGAAAACCACCTGGTTACAAGTCAGACTCTGTGGATCACACGCACGGTTCTATTCTCTTCTCTCCCACAAAGGGCTTGCCAACCATCAGAGAGCAGCAGAAACTGGAGCTCTGTTCCAGTTTTAGACATGCTTCTGGATTCCACGTGATGCTGGAATGCAGAGTCACCATGGCTCTCAGGAATGACCTGCACCATTCCAGAAATGCAGTTTCCAGGCTCGCTCTGATCGGTGACTGCTTCCCCAAGATTTATTTTTATTATTTAAAATGTCAAATTAGCATGGCCTATTTTTTTTTCCCCCAAAAGAAGTGGGTGTATGCACCTGTGTTTCTCCTAAAATAATTCTCCAAATGTGTGGAAAAATCTGGGCGTGATGTGCTTTAGCACATACAGTTAGAGGGGCAAATCCTCCCTATTAGCTAGCACAACTGCAAATGCATTTCTGCAGTTTAAAGCCAGCAAAGCCATCCCACTGGAGAGGGGAAATGTGCTCTCCCAGGGTGGCAGAGGTCAGCGTGGTGGAATTGCTGAGGCATTCCTGACACACCGGTGATGCACTCCCCCTCAATGGAAGTGTGTAGCCCAACACAGGGAAGAGTTGAGGACTTAAGAATCTTCATTTCATGGTGCCAAATACCTAAATTCTCCTCTCCCAGTCTCCCCAAAACTGCTGCATGTCACTACTCGTGCTTCCAAGCAACAACTGCTGCATAAGGATTTTCTTCCACAGTGTTCCTATAGATGATCTTTAAAGAAATAAAGTGAAACTCTCTATCAGCCACACCCCAAAACTCCAAAGGGGGAAAAGCAGTGCAGCCAATCACTGCCCAGCCTACTGCAGCTCACTCCCTGGGTATCTCTAAGCTCATTCAACTAATTCTGTTCTGTGTCTTCCCTCCATTCCTCACTGAGGTGGTTACTAATACTTGCAATCTTAAGGGTTTGGGTCAAGTTTCCTCTTCATTTCAGGTTTTACATAACTTAGAACTACAGCTAAATAAGGCATGCCCAAAATAAATCTGCCTCTTTTGATTTCTACAACCACACAAACATGAACAAGATTAAACAGCAGCATAGCTGGGACACCAGCCTACAGGTACATGCTCATTATTCAACTCAGTCCATTCCAGATTATTTTGAACCTTTAAAATGAATTCATGAACCTCTTTTGATTTTTAATTTATTAAGTTCACATTTTTACTTCATGTGTTCATCCATCTTTCCTGTCCTGCCCCTATCACTTTTTCTAAGGCCAACAGAAGTAATTTCCTCTCTCCAGCTAGGTTTGCTTCAGGTGTGAATTGTCTGCCAGAAATATTTTGCTTCATGAACTTCCTTCTTGCCTGCTGAGAATCTGGGTTAGAGTTGCATTGACTTTTTGCTTGTTCATGTTTTTTCCAGTGGCAAAGGCAGCACAGGACTCCAGCTGAACCATCAGTGAATTTTATTGCTTAGCCCCACAAGGAGTGACAGGTGACAGAGGAACAAGGAAAGAACCAGACAACCCTGAGCCAGAATTGATACCAAGTAAAGGAATATTGAATCTTAGTGTGAGTTTTTGAAAATTCTAAACAGATTTTACAGGATATTTGGGGCATACTTTGTATTTACCTAATGTAGCAAATTGAGCTGAGCATATTTCCTCTCTCCCCATGCTTTTGTTTTGGCAAAAGAGGGCATTTTTTTTTTTCCTGTTTGGAAAAGCAAGGGGTGGTACCAGTGAGCTCCCCAACAGGCAAACTCTCCTCCATCCCAATGCCCTCTGAGTGGGCCAGAATAGTCTGGAGTAGTGAGAACACTACAGAAACCATGCAGAAGGAACAGGCAGAAATTCCTCATCTGCCCTGGAGCATAATTTCCTAAAAAACAGCAGGCTTCTGCCACCTGTCTCCTGTGTCACCCCTTCACTTTGGGGACCCTTTTTTATCTCCCTGCAGTTCCATGACAGCAGACATCCACAAGCAACTCAACTCCCCAGCTCAGAGACGTGGTGACAGCTCCAGAGCAGGACCAGGGAGCTTCCCACACCTGCCCCACAGCCATGGCCAGTGTCTCCTAAACCTGTGCAAGCCAAATCACCACCCTCAACTGCACAATGGGCAAACATTAACAACCTGTTTGCCATTACAAGTGTCCCTGGTATTCCCTGGGGCTACTAATCTAAGAACTGAATAATGCCCGCACTGCATTTAAACCACACAAATGGCATTTAGAGCTAAATTCCACAACAAACTCAACACTACCTGGGAAATGTATTTTAAACTTGTTGCTTTTATCGCTTCACTTGGTAAAGAAAAGAAACCAAAATTTGAAAAGAAACCAAAATGGGTCAAGCATATTATCCAAGAAAATTAGCATAAGAGTTGTATAGGGATGGTTTGCACTTACAACGATTTACATGGATTTCTGGCCTGGTTTCAGTACAAGTTGATTCAGGGATTTCACCCAAATAGCCTGCTGTCTCTTCACTTAGAGCAAACAAAAGATACTAATTAACATTAATCAGAACATTAAATAGCAACATCTGTCACACAAAGAGACTCACAGAGGGCCCAGGATTCCATCTCTCCATGTTTTTCATTGTCTTTCCAAAGAGGGGTTAATAGTCCTTACCTAAGTCCCTAAGGAAGACTAATAAAGGTAAAAATAATGGAAAATGGAGAACTCTAAGCTGTATCAATACTGATGTTGAGTGTCAAGTTTGCTGCAGTGCTGAGGCAGCCATGCTGCACAGGGAGAATGCAGTGACTTGTTCACCTAGATGACCTGAAATGCCCTGCCTCAGGTCAGATTTTAGTATCTTCACTGACCATCACTTTGCACCTGACCTTCAGTCTGTGACAAGAAAAAAAAGGGGAAAGAAGGAAAGGCTGGAGAGCCAGATGCCATCAGAAATTCTTGTAGTTAAGTAACAGGAAGAAAAAGGCAAGACCCCATCACATCCTCTGTTCATCAATCTCACAGGAGCTGGCCATGCACAAATTCACCTTGGCTGTGCTGGTACCTCACTGACACCCTGACAGGAGCCCTAAGGGAAAGCTGAGACATTTCTATACGGAAACAGCACGATGGTAATGGCATATTCCCAAAACAAAAAATAAATCTGCCCTATGATTGCTTGAAAGATGAGGTAAGGAGTAATTAAGAGTGATGTGGGTGAGCAGGAAATGGCACATGGTGTCAGCCAGGCTGGGCTAAACCAGGCAGACCAGTCCAGGCACCTTCCCTGAGCTTTAGCAGTCAGTGGGACTGTGAGACAGTCTAGACTGAGGCATGCCTGATGACTCTGAAATGAGATAATTTCATGCATTTTGCATTAGAAGTACAAACTACTGCCACCTTCCAGGAGAGTGCCATGTCTCTCAATGCTGGAGTTAAAAAATCAAGGCATTAACTTGGAGGTCACAGGACTGAGTGCAGCCTAAAAACATCCAGCAAACAGCACTTGCTGGTAAATGTAGATACCAAAGGTAACAAACAGCCAGCTGATACAGAGAAAACATTTGACCTGAGACCCATTTGCTAGGAAAGGCAGAAAGCAGCTCTAAGTCCCTGTACTCCCCTGCACTTCCCTGGCAGTTTGAACAGGTCAGCTCCAGGGGAGAAAGGAAGATCAGGACCATGCAAGCAGATCAGCTGTATGAGACTACCAGTGGTATCCACTAATCTAAACCCCACATAATCCTCTGCCCCTAAATCCCTATTCATCACCATCATCCAGTACAGTAAAAGGGAAATTCTGTTCTCACAAGATGATTTGGGAGACAAACTATTCCAGTACTTAACTGTGCTGATCTAGTCTCCCATTGGGAAAATCGGCATCTACATTTAATGCTTCAGTATAACACAACATTTACATGTGATTTAAAGATTACCCTGTCTTGATTTGACTGTTAATAAGCTTATTTTAGGAGCTCAAATGGTATGTATGGAGGGGCAGAGAAGGCAAATGCTGCCACCAGTTATCAAAGAGCTCTGGGTGATAATCAGGTGTTTCTCCAGAAACCAGAGATTTCCATATATTTTTCTACCCTCCCCATCTGGCTTATTCCAAGTTTGTTTTTGTCTTTTATTTAAAATCTTGACTCTACGTCTTGTATTACTTACTACTATGATACTCAACTCAACCAAAAGAAATGAGACACTCCCTAAAAAAATACCAAGATAAGGGATTGCTCCAGCTCAGCACAGATATCCACAGGGCAGGAGGACATTTTCTCCTCATATCCACGTGCTCAGGCTGGGCACAAAGTGCTGCTTAAGCCGAGGTCAAGTGCAAGGGCTGAGCTCCCTTAGAAGCTCCCTCACTCCCAGTGCTCCTGTGACTCCTCTCAGGGTCCAGCTAGAGGCCTATATTTAGATACAAAATTGAGCCGTAATTTCTAATCTGTACTTAATTTTTTAATGTCTTGCATGTAGAGGAACTGTTTGTACAAAATTTGTTTTGCAAGAAATGCAAGGAAAGTGCTGGTAATGAGTAAGAGCTAGTTTCTGCTTGATCTAAAGGAAGAAAACCCCATCAAACAAAGAAAAACAAAGGATACAATAAAATTTAGAATGATATGCAAAAAATGTTATTAAAAAGAGGCTTCTATCACTATCAAATTCCTTAATGCATTTCCAAAGTACATATTTTATATGATCAGCATGATTAGTTTCACTATTTGGAAAGTGAATGAAACAAAATGAACCAGCTCACAAGAAAGCAATAACTAAGATGAAAAAGAAAAGCTATGCTGCTGTCTACAGTGAATTTCATATGTCATGTAAGCCCAGGTACCTACATAATGGTTTCCAAGGTTATAGATGTCCTTCTCTCATTGGTGACAGAATGACTCTGTTCCCAATTACTCTGTCACAGAATCACAGAACAGTTTGGAAAAGACATTTAAAGATCATCTTGTCCAACCCTGTTGCAATGAGCAGGGACATCTTTAAAAATAATTCCTCTATGAAAGCAGTGATCACCTTTCTCAGACATAGAATCACAGATGAAAAAGGTATTAGGGTTGTTTCTTGAAATGCCACAGAGTATCTTTGGTCTGTAGATATTTCCCACTGCAGAACCTTCCCAGACAAATTCACATGGACTTAGTAACACTCCTGGCACGGAAGAGTTGCCTGGGGACTGGCAATAGATTTATCAGGACATTAACTGGACAGCCCAGCTTTAAGGAGAGTGAAACAAGTGAGTCCCTCTGGTGACACTTTGATAGAGCACATGCTTGACACTGCTGGCTCTGACATGAGGGTGAAGGTATCTCATGGGGAAAACTCAAACCCAAAGGGTAATTTCCTTCATGCTAGTTAGAATTGTGAAACTGAGAAAGACCAGAAACAGGTCTGAGTAATTTTTCTTATCTCTCCTAATTAAATGCAACAGCAGCAAGAGAAAAAGCCCACTCTGAGCTGGAGATGGAACACCCTAACTTGGTCTCTTAAGTGCCTTTGGCCATCCCTTATCAGCAGTGCATGGCAAAACATCCAGGATATTTTGTTGGGCAATACTATGATTTTTTTCTCACTTTAATTTTTTAAATTTTATTTTTCCAGTAAGAATGCACAACTGGTGCTCTGTTTATCAGTACTGTTTTCATTCCTGTGCTCTTCTTGAATCTTTCAGAGTTACAGGACCTCAGGTTATAGAAGCTGGCTGGGCCCACTACCACCAAAGAGAGAACAAGAGTCTGCAGCACAGAGTAGTGCTCAGCCACTGGGCAGCTGTGTCTCTGCAATGCCCCTGGCAGCTCAGGGTTACTTTGCCCTTTTTCAGCACTGCAGACCACTCCACATTTTACCAGAGCTCTCAAAATTCAAGAGTGACAGCTGAGCACACCAGGTGGGAAGAGCCAGAATGAGAAATGCAGAGATCCTCACCCATCCCAGCCACTTCTCTGCTTCTAAGGTGTTAAACATCATCTCCTGTTCCCTAATTTTCTGACATCTCCTTGTAGGGAAGATCCTATTCTTCCTATCTTCAACAAAGGAAATGAAGATGCGTTGACTCATCTTTTCAAACGTACCTCAAAAACCCTCTCAGGGCAGCAGAAGTTATTCCTGGCCATTCAGGCTGGTACCAAGTCTCCTGAGCTTTGTTCACAGCTCAGCTGAGAGAACACCTGAGGTAACACATGAGGTAACACCCCCACCTGCCAGAGCACCTGAGCTCTGGGTGAACAATGGCACCAAACTCACACCTGACACAAACAGCATAGCTTGGCTTGTGAAATCTCAGCCAAATTAAAAATCTACATGGAGCTGCTGGTCAGCAAAGGCTTTATAATCAGCACCCCTCTGGGTGTAAAGAAGTCGACACCCCAGTGACAGATGTCTCATAAATGACAAGACCAAGAGCCTATTCTGAAAAAAAGAGAATATGTCATGAGCATGCCAAGCCACTCAGATATAATTCAGCTTTCCAAATGGGTAATTGAATGATTAATGTAAATAAGAAGGAAATTCAATGTGGACTTAAAACATCACCTTCCTCATCTCACTTCAATGTAAAAAAAATTGCATCTGGCCTTGTGCACAGCCCCTGTTTTGCAGGGCTGTATGTACAAAGCCAAGTATTCATGTCCTCCTTGCTGTTCTTCTCCAGAGAGTCAGCTAATAGCTGGATCATCAAAGCAGAAAAACTACTTTTTAAGCAAAAAGAATTGCACAATGAAAACTACACCAGTTAGACAAAGAAGCTGTCAGTTAGTGCAGCCAAAGGCTGTAAGGAGAGGCCCAAAAGGCAACATGTGTTGAACACGTATAGTCCAGAGTCTGAGCTTCATGAATGTTGGCTGTGCTTCATGAAACAAAAAGGAAATAGGGGGAAAAACCAGTTTGGTCCCTGTTTGCTCCAAATAAATCTCTACAGGATTCACTCCTTTCTTTCTCAAGCTACAGTATTGTGCAGGAGGTACAAAATACTAGAGCTTCTGAGGGGCTCTGAATTGTCTCTGAAGTTTTTACTGAAGAGTGTGGCAGTGCTTTCACCAAAGAAAGATGTGAAAAATGTGTATTTTATGATTGGCTTTTCACAAATATTCAAATGAATATTATATGTGTTATGTTAGTTATGCTGTATTAATTTTCTTAAGTAGTGTTAAATATAGTTTTAGGTTATCACATAATGTTAAAATAGAAACTATGCTATGTAGGATACTTTTTTAAAGAGAGGACTCACACTGAGATAGCAGCCACAGGACACCTGAATCTTTCAGAGAAAAAGAATTTATTGCTCCATTATCAGAAGAAATTAACTTCTTCCTGCCTTGCTTGGACAGGATGATACCGTTAGGATTCAGAGGAAGAAGCTGACACTGACCAGACAGAATCCTGTGTTTGAATGCAATTTATGCATCATGTATGAGGTGTATGAATATGCAACAGGCTGTTGCTTTTAAGGGTTAATCCTATGTTAACGGGTGTCCTTTTTCGGGCTTATTTTGCCCCAAAAAAGGTACCCGGATCATCTGTAACTCTTTGTTTCTATTGTCTCATATTGTCCTGATCCAAATTGTCCAAAATTACTATTAATCTAGTTATAACGATACTTTTATAACCATTTTATTAGTATTAAACTTTCAAAATTTTAAGACCAAATGATTGGCGTTTTTCACAAAAGACAAACAGGACAAACAGAGCCAGGCTATGGTGCAGTATTCCTGCCTGATGCTTTCCTGGTTGTGAGAAGCAGCTCACATCAGTGCTACTAATTCCCTGTTTGCCAAGGAGGTTCTCTGGGCAATGCAGGATGGAACAGAGCACAATAACCACTTCCAGCTTCTCTGGTGTGGGGAGCACATCTGGAACAAATGGCGCAGCAACATTTTCATTACACCTCTGCTATCCACCTGTAGCCACTACAAATGCTCTGCCAGTTTCTATGTGCATGCACACTCCATCAGCAGCCTGCTCCTGCCCTGGATACAATTTCTGACAAAGCTGTGCCCTGGCTGGGATCCCAGCCCCTCCCTACAAAAATGCAGCTGGTCCTGCAGAACTGCCTGTACAGCAGGGCTCTTCCCTGGCTAGGGAAGGATAACCATCTCCTCACTCTTGCAGAGCTGGTTAGGCTATAAGAAGCCTGGAATGTGGACACTGCTGAAATTAAAGCAGCCAGAAATAAAGTAAGCAGGAAAATTGGCTTAAAGCCATCTTTGTTCTGACCCTTTTTATTTCCATCAAGGACTGCTGTGACCAAACACTGGGTAGGCAACCCATGGCCAGCTAAGCCTTTAAAACACACTTCCATCACACTCCTGGATGCCACTCCAGCTCAACAAATATCCTGAGAAGTTTGCTCAGTTGATGAACAGGAAAAACAGGGCAGAGGATGGTGCTGGACAAGCAGCTATGCAAGTCAAGGCACCCTGGTGCAACCTGGAGCCTCGTGGCTCTGCTTCTGCAGTAGGGAAGAGATCTGTTTAGCTATGTAAATAAGATGCATAAATAAATAAATAAGAATTGCAGTGGGCTGAGAAAAAACACCCAGACCCTGGCCTTTTCAGTATCTTAGCAACAGGCTGGCTGCTGCAGGGTAAGAGAGCATGAAATCAGCATCTTTTCAGCTAAAGACAAATTGAATGGAAATGTGGGGAGGTGGCCTTTTCCTGGCAGCAGTGAGGAAGGAAGAAGTAACTGGTGAATCTGATCCTGTAGGCATCCTTTAGGAGGGGTTCCTGAATGCAGGGACTGTTAATGAATGTGGCTGAGAGGCTTTGTCCTGCCAGCAAACTGATACATTCCAGAGCATGCCTGGGAAACCAATAATTCAATCTTGATTCAAATGATGTCTGTTACAGTCACCTCCTGGGTTAATTACTTATTAACCATCTTAAATAGCTCAAACCCAGTTCTATTGGACTCCCCTGGCTATGTTAGTGCCAGCTGACCATAGAGCATGTTTTCAGTGGCAGTTACCTAAAACATTCCCCCAGCATTGCATGCTCAGGTTTTATCACCATGCTATCTGCATTCACTAAAGGAATGTGCACCTTGTGAATCTTTAAGTAACTGAATCTCAGCAGTACAAACCCATTTATTCTGGCCAGGTATTTCCTCCCCAGCCTTCTGGAACAGCCTCGTGTGGACACAGAGGAGGATCATTATATACACAGCAGCTACTAGAGAGAAGTGAGCTATGAGAGCAGCAAGAACAACATGTGGACATTTCATGGAGAACTTAAATGAGAGTTCTGAATAAAATAATTCTCTGGGACACCTTATCTGACCTAATCTGGGGCTGGAGTGTACCAGCTGATTGTTTTCCACTGCTAAATGCAGCTGGATTCTGGCAGCAAGGCACAAGCAGGGACCTGTGTGGCTCATGATCACATAGGGTGGTGTGGGATGGTGGCTGGTTCAGCAGAGGGGCTGAGCAGTGTCATGGACATATTTTATGAAAAATCCTTCCATTAGGATCTTTTCTCCTGAGAAGCTGAGAAGTTTCAGCTTCCCCATGTTTTGCTGCTTTGGAATGTGATTTGGAGAACTGTTTACCCAGCATATAAAATTGTTTTTACTTGATGACCAATGACAGCCACCTGTGTCAAGGCTGTGAGCAGTCACAAGATTTTATTTCCAGTCCTTTCTATTCCTTGCTAGCCTTCTGATGAAATCCTCTTCTCTATTCTTGTAGTATATAATTTTCTTTTAATATAATAAAATAATAAATCAGCCTTCTGAAACATGGAGTCAAGATTCTCATCTCTTCCCTTGTCCTGGGACCCCTGTGAACACCACCCCATGAGCAGCTTGTCCAGGAATCCAACAGGAGGAGAAAAGGGAAAACACAGTGGCCTTACTCCCTGTTTTATACACACACTGCACAGTGATAACTCATCTCACTCCCTATTTACAGAGAACTTGTACTTGTGGGCACTTCAGCTACAGTGAAAACCATCTGTAGGCTACCAGTAAACCAAATTTACTTGGAGCAGGGAAACTTCTCACCTGCATTTTATCCTCCTCAGTGTCCCATCTCAGCATTTAATCTTTCCTGTGATGGGGTGGAGGGTTGAGAAGCCATGCCCAGTTCCATAGGCAGGAAATTACATAGAATAGAGCAGGATGGCTGCTTTCACTCTTTACAACTTTAAAAACAAATTCTGTGTTCTTCGGAGCTGCACACAGAGATGCATTTGGCAATGTTTTGTTTCCCTCTTTGTCTGGGGTTGAAAGGAAGGCGACTGTGGCTCAGTGAATGAACACTTAGATGAGATCCCCTCCATTTCCTTAATGAGCCTATTAAATGACTCATCAAAGGTGTAACGACCAGCCTCAGAAGGGAGAGACACACCGAGATAACTAACTGCACTGAGATATTCCTAGTGCACACAAAACAGCCCATATGCTACAAGAGTTAATTGGAATAACATGATTCCAGTGCTAGAGAAGTGCACAGATGGAAAATACCTTGTCACTTTTCCTTTTTGCTGGCTGGAGTTGTCTGTGTCTGAGCTCACAGCAGCTCACAGATCCAGCTTTTCCTCCTCTGATCGAGGGATGATAAAATCCTGCTGTGACACATCCATCTCTGGGGTATTTGCAGAGTCAAGCACCTGGTGGAACTGTTTGTGCTCCCTGAGCATGAGCAAAATCTGTGATCGAAGGAGGAGAGTCTTGGTTTAGGTCACCAGAACCAAAGACCATATCACAATTCAAATGGAATTTTATTCTCTGCTTTCCTAAATGAGTCCCTGAAGGTGTGCATGCCAGGATTTAGTCTCTCCAAGGAGATTAAAAGGTACTGGTATATTAACACAAATACAGCAGGCATACAGCAACCAGCTCGCATCACTCTCTAGCACACTGGATTTTATTTACAAGGTTAACTATGATTCACTGTTGCACATCTTCCAGAATCTTGTGTTCTGATTGTGTATTAAGAGTGGAGCAAGGGAAGCAGGAAGAGCAAATAGCATCAATAATGCTTAGGAGACTGCAAGAGATGTACTAAAACACATGCCTATTTCTCCTGAAATGTCACTTTATGTCAACTGCCATGGTTTCCAGACTGTCAGAATTGAATTATATTGTAATTACATCCTATTTGTACAAGGTCACAAGAATAAAAGCTTAGTACTTCCCTCCATTACAGGTGCTGTATGTTCTTACACTCCTGGAGTGTTCCCTGGTCTCCCAACAAGCCCCTGTGTGAGCTCCCAGCCCAGTGCTGGATCTATAAATGTGCTGCTCCTTCCCATTAGAGACTCAGCTACCAGAGGAGATGCTGCTTGATGGATGAGAGCAGTGAAACATGAGATGGGCTCTGGCCCAGCCCACAGCCAGCCCTGCTCCCAATTCCCCTCAGCAATTACCGCTGCCCCTGGGATGAGCATTTGCACTCCAGGCTGGGAGTTCCTCTGCTGGCAGAGCAGGGCTGGAGGCTTTCCAGGCTCACCTTCTTCCCCTTTACATCCCCAGCCCTGACCAGAAGGGTTTTTTATCGAGTCTTGAAGCACTTGGATTTGTTGTGTTGGCTGGAGAAGATGGCTCTGGTGCATATTGGGAAAAAGGAAAAAACACATGGCTAAACCAGATCCCCCTCAGCTGGAAAGTTGCTGCCTTTGCAAACCCCTCATTAGAATCCTGGAAAACACAAACGGTGCCAAGGAAAATGCTCCTTTCCCACCACATGTCCTTCCTCCTATAAAAGGAACATGCCCTGCTTCAGAGTGTACTTAGAAAAGGGAAAACGAAGCAAAATCTCTTGAAGCAAGCTCATTGCAACACAAACCTACATTTCACTTTGCATTACAAGAAAAACAAGGGCCAAAGTTGCCTCAGAGCTTCCTGCTGCTACCTAAAGCAATGGGATTTGTGTCCCTACAAGCTTATCTGAGTATGATGGTCTGGAATGAAGAAAACTGCTGGGATCTGTATTCTGTGGCACTAAAATACAGCTCCTTTCAGTGAGAGAAATCTCTTTCACCACTGCCTCATGAGGAAAGACATCACACTTACTGTTTAACATTTGAAAGTAAGGCAGTGGTGACAAGGTGATTGAATTTTTTCCTTATTTCTGACAGGTCTGGTAGATTGCACAATCATCAAAAGGAACAGCCTGACAATAAAGTTCTGTGTGTCATCGACAATGGGAGAAGAAATGAGCCTGAGGTAAGGAAAGCAGGTGCTCAGATGTTAAAGCCTTATTCAATTGCTAAAGCATTATTCAATCCAGCTGCTTGCAACAGGTACCCTGGGGCAAGTGGAACATGGCACCCTCACCAGTTAGGAAGCATCTCGCCATCATATTTTCTGAAAAATCCTCTTTGCCCAAGATCCCTCTCCTGGGAAGTTGTGAGGCCTCAGAGAAAAATGAAAAAATAATTATCTCATTTGCTTCTCCTGTGTTTTGCTGCTTTGGAATGTGGTTTGGAGATTGTTTACCAACAGGTGGGTGGTTGATTTGTTTCATGTGAATTGTTTTGACTTAATGACCAACCACAGCCAGCTGTGTAGGGACTCTGGAAGAGAGTCACCAGTTTTTCATTATTATCTTTTTGCCTTCTGTAAGTATCTTTTCTCTATTCTTTAGTATAGTTTTTAGTATATCTTAATTATTATATGATATGATATAACATAACATAATATTATATTATAATATAATATCATAATATTATAATATCACATCATATAATATTAACATAGAACAGAACAGAATACACAATGTAATACAATATCATATCTTACAATATAATACAATATCATATCATATTATTTAATAATAAATTAGCCTTCTAAGAACATGGAGTCAGATTCATCAATTCCTCCTCTGACAGGGGACCCAGAAAATACCACAGAAGCAAAGCCCTGATCCCTTTTCCAGCTCTTCCCACTGCTCCTGACTGGCTGAAACAGAACCAACATTCCCTGCTGTGCAAAGAGGGAGCATCCTGGGTGGCACAGTCAGGTGGCTCACTCAGACTGCCATCAAATTGTTGCTCACAAGGATGCACTCTAAGGGCATTGATTTGTGCTCTGAGCTCTGGGTTAATCAAAGGATTTCTGAGATGAAAAAGGAGCTGTTTCAATCCTGTGCCATGGGCAGGGACACCTTCCACTATCCCAGCTTGCTCCAAGCCCCATCCAACCTGGCCTTGGACACTTCCAGGGGCAGCCACAGCTGCTCCGGGCACCCTGTGCCAGGGCCTGCCCACCCTCACAGGGAAGAATTCCTTCCCAGTATGCCATCTAAATCTACTCTCAGTTTGAAGCCACTGCCTCTGTCACTCCATGCCCTTGTAAACAGTTCCTCTCTGGATTTCTGCATCTATACTAATTATTATGCTGATTAATAACTTGGAGATGAGATTTTCAGTTTTTTCATGGCTTTTGATTAATTGGCAGAATCAAATTTTGGTTCAAAATTATTGTCCAGGAAATTGCATTAATTAATTAAGCAAAGGAAGTTCAAAGAATAACAGACAGCTAGGGCAACACAATGAGGAGGTCTGATCTTCATCTGCTGCTTGACATGAGGTACCAGCCAGATGTAATCCACTTATGCCCAAACATAAACAAATGTAACAATATAAACCATGTAACACCATGTTTACCATATATTCAATCTCCACAAGAGAAACAAGGCTACAATATGCTAAAAATGAAAGCAATTAACTGTTGGAAACCAGAGAATCCTGCAGCAAGCAATCAGGGGATCCTAAAAATGTGAATATTGCCCTTATAAAGCACCCAGCTACAGTGCTGCTCCAGCAGCTACACACTGCTCAGAGAACAGCCAAGTAACTACTTGCTGAATTTAATTTCCAACAGTGTCAACAATGCCAAAAACAATGCCTGGGGCATGTAATGGCAAGTTATTAATAAGACTTTCAGCTCTAAAAGCTGCTGTCCCTGCAGAGTTGTGTTTATGAAATGCAGTCACTATCTCCTATACTTAGTTTGGTTTGTCCCCTTATTTTCAAAGCAGAGAAATAACTCCAAGTGCAGGTGCCTGAGAAATCAAACACCAGCAAAAATACAAGAAGACAGTGCCCCCAGTGCATCTTCTGTTTATTTGCAAAAGCCCTGGGGGAAATAAGGGAAAATTGTTAGGCTTTCCCTTTTCTTTTCCTTCTCCTCCCAATTATTTTTACAAGTTTAGCTCTAGGTCTCAGCATAGCACAGTGCTTCAGAATTTGTCACCTCCTTTAATTTGTCAAAAACCAAAATGAACCCAATATCCCATCCCAACTGTTGTCTGTGCTACACTGAGAGTGAATCTCTGCTTTCCCCCTGAGTCACTGTGGGCATTGGCCATTAGCTCTAGATTATTGGAGCTTTCTGCAACAGAGAAGCACAGAATGGGATCACAGAGTGGGGATCACAGAGTGGTTTGGGCTGGGAGAGATCTTAAATCTCCTCTTGTTCCACCCCTCTGCCCTGGCAGGGACACCTTCCACAGGTGGCTCCAAGCCCTGCCCAGCCTGGCCTTGGACACTTCAAGGGATGGCACAGCCACACCAAAACCCACCCATGGCTGTTTTCAAAAACTCAATTTTTTTATTCTGTTACATCTGCAGGAATTAAATAACCACAACTTGTCTGAGAAGTACACATACCATAATGGCTGATCAAAAAAGACAAAAGGCAGCTTGAATTTTTTCCCCTAAACACCATCACTTCCCAATGCATGTATTCTAAGACTTCTAGACTTAAGAAATAAAAAAAAAATTCTCTGTGGGTGCCCTGAACTCCCAGCAGACAACAGAGCTTCTTCCTCTGCTGTTCAGAGGAGAGAATTCAGAGTTTCTCAGGTCACAGGAGTTAAGTTCTAAAAAAAGAAGATATATTTTTCAGGGTCACAGACAACACCATAACTTTGACTGGCAAGGGTTATGCCTTGGCCCCAGTGTCATTGCATATTAAAAAATACATTTCCTCAGAATTACTATGCTAAATACTGCCAAGCTGCTACCTGCTCCTTCAGACCTGACTGCCTGAAAGATATCCAAGAGAAGCACAGAGAAATTCCCACCTCCAGGGAGATTTTGCCATCTTAAGTCTCAACAGTTTTGTTGATGTTTAAGTCAGCATCAAAGAACACTTCTCTGCCAGCTTGTTTCCAGGCATTTCTGCATCTGCACTTTTACCTACACCTCTTTCCCCACAAAATGTGAAATCCTGTGTGTTGTTCCTTTTCATTATAGTTGTAAGGGCTGATGCTGGGAGACATTTCTTCCTCTACAGCCTCTTTTGCATCACAGAATTGTCTTTAAAAAGGAGATCGTCTTACTGGGAGAATGAGACCTGCAAACCTGCCAGGCACCATCACCACAGGCTTTCTCCACAGTCAAACTCAAGGTATTCTTTGGGAAAATCACTCACTGGGTTTGCTTCCTCCAAAGGAAGAGAGTTGAAACCTTCTTCTCTAAAAAACTAATGAGCATTGTACTGTCAGTAGGAACTGCAGACACTGCTAATCCTCAACATACTCCACTGCAAGGAGAGAACTTTGTATGAGCTATTTTAATGTGTCACCTCACAGGGGGTGAGTCAATGCTCCAGCCAACCTGCAGCTGGGATTGGAGTTCAGCTGGGGAAAAAGGTTCACTTCCTCTTACTTCTAGAGCTGAGTTATTTCAGACACATTCTGGCAAAGATGCCAGAACACAGAGCTGTCAAACAGTGTGACTCCTGCCACCTCCATCTCCTGCTCTCTGTCCTATTTCCAGACCCAAGGATGGAAAGCCGCTGGTTTTCATCCAGGGAAGGAGCCAGATTCAAGAAGCTCAGGCCAGGAGGCTCTGCTGAGGATGCTCTGCTGCTCCCTTTGGAGCAGAAACTGTTATCACACTGAAAGCCCTGACTCCTGATGGCACCAAGGGGAACAAAATGATTTAGGTGCTGTGCTGAACCACGGAGCAGCTTTCAGGTGCCCTCCTTACCTTGCTGAATGAAACCACTGAGAATTTGGGCAAAGTGATACAACTGCTGGGGATAGAGACAATAAATGTTTGTATCAGCTTTTCCACCTCAAACTTTTACAGTTCTTTGAAAACTTTTACCTGCAACACTGCTCTGGTTGATGCCACTGCTCAAGTGCAAATGTCAACTAGTGACTAATACAAAGACACCAAAATACTTGTATTGAGTCAGGCTGCAGAACTACTTTAAATTGTTAAAATGTGATTATACTTAACTAATAATTATAATAACATTATATTCCTTTCCTATTGATAAAGAATTAATGACATACCTGATGTCCCCTATAATACCAACTCAGTGCAAATGAAAAAAAGACAAATCAACCAAACAAAATATAATAACTGAACAGTTTTACTAATGCTTAAACACCATGAAAATATCGCCTCACTGCTGGGAACAATGCCTGCTCACTGGAATATTAAATAAGTATTATAAGCTAAAATAAATAAACATTTCAAGCCTAAACTGCTGTTTTAAATTAACAACATTCCTTTCTATGGTGTTAACACTTATTACCAAGATTACAATCACATTTAATATCGAACTCCACTGCAGGCACTTTCATGTGATTTCCAGACGCTGGCTCATTGCAGTGCCCTACACCACAAAGCTGAGCAGAAAGAAGGAAGCTGGAGCTGCAAACAGGACAGGAATTAAAAACCATGACCCTTGTCACCAGGACAAGTGGATCTGCACTTCAGAGATAACAGCACAGACATAATAAGGCCAATTGATCATTGGCTTTTAGTAAGAAATTGCATACAAGCAGGGTTTTCTATAGATCTAAACCAAATCCTTTTCAATTTGGTTTGGCCTTTTTTGAAGAAGTTGATAAATGTGCAATTTTTAACCTGTCCTTTATACTGGAAGGTTGAATAGATATAACACTGGTAGAACCAATGCTTGTGCAGCTTCAGGGCCTTTCTGCAGTGACCTCCTTTGCTTTTCTATTGCATTTGTGTTGTCTTACTGTGATAGCAAGACCTCCAAGTATCTTGATAAGTACACATACACAGAGATAAGCACAGAGAGAGGAAATGCTCTAGAGAGAAGTGAGAGAGCAAACCAGCTATTTTTAATCCTACCCACTGAAACTCACATAAATCAACAGGTGAGTTAAACCATGCTTGTAAAAAAATCTTATCCAGATAGAAGATAACAGAGGTGGGAAGCCAGTCAGTCATCCCCGCCAGTAAGGTGTGATCTTCAAATCACCACTCTCAACTGAAAACATTTAAATGGCAACATTATAAAGTAAAGCTGCTTTAAATGTCATCAAGGAACAATTCTGGAATGAGAAGAAGCTTAGCACAGTTCCTGCCACTGCAGCCTGTTCTCCTTGACTCTGCTATTATCCACAGCCCTGGTGCCAGCTCCAGCTGTGGGTGACAGCCTTGGCAGTACAGTGAGAGATGACAAAAATGTGTGTGGTTGCTTTGCACTGGGAAAGGCACCATTTTTATTCAGGGCCAATTGCTGGTCTTACTGAAGGTGCTGAGAGCAGCAACCTCATAATGCTGCTGGGAGGCCCAATATTGTCCAGAAGGGAGATTTACATGGTTGGGAGAAACTTCTCCTAGAAAAAGTGTTTGAGATCTTTCCTGCTGCTGAGGATGGTGAAAGATGAGACCACAACTGCAGGGCCTGAGCCATGTAACAGGAGGTGTCTCTAGAGATGCTACAGAACAACCTTCCCTGTGTATCTCATCCCACATGTTCACCTCACCTTCCCTGGGCACAGGAGCACATCCCACAGGTAATTCTGAGATGTCCCCACCTATCCATCTGGTACACTCAACCTCATGGCATTTCCAGAGCTGCAATGGAACACATTCTGAATTTCCAGAGCTACCACATGCTGAATGTCAGCTCTGCTCATTTCCAAATGCCACGGGACAGTCATGGAGAACTGGCACAACTTCCTGAATTCACCGGAAAATGACAATCCAGGGAATGTTCATATGAAGTAGATCTCCCAGTGAGACTTCCTCCTGTTCCACACCTCTCCTGCCTGAAGCCAGGTGGAAGAACAGAGGAATGGGACTTCTCTATTAAAATCCAAGCTCATTACAACTTCTTTAGGACACACACACATCTGTGCAAGAGAAACTGCAAGAAGATGCAAAAGGCAACTGAGGCAGATGTTGTAAGAAGAATTTGTCAGATGTTTTCATAAAATAGCATCATTTGGATTAACTTTCATGATATTTAGAAGAGTGTCTTACTTCATTCATTCATTTATCAAATTGGGCTTCCAGAGACACAGAAAAACTTATGAAAAATCTTGTTGAGACAGGAAAATGAGGAAAGTAAGAAAACCCTCCCCAAAGCATAAGCATAAAAATCCTTCTATGATTACAAATCCAGGCTATATTATTTTTAGGCCCTATAATTTCATAGTATGAATTAGTTCAAAATGCTCTTCAACAATGGAATATGACCCAACAAGCTCTGGAGGAAAACACTACTGTTAATTCTAATTCCATTGATGTTCCCAGGGATTTACTAGTAAATGACTGAAATCCAGACCTAGTGAATAACCACAAAAAATAATTCTTAATTGAAAAAGATATTCTCTAGCACATTCTACACAGAAATTTCATTTAATAGCAGCTTTTTCCTTTGTATTTGCAGATCTACTCTTGAGAGAAAGACAGATACCAATCCTTTTTTTCCCCAAAAAGCAGTATGATAGAACTATTTCCAATACAGCACTTTCAAAATCCAAGGGTTACATCCTGAACTCACTGAAAAGTTGTGAAATTAAGGAGAAAAAGCATCAAGTAGTTTTAAATTTACCTTCTGCAGGACTAGAAAGAAGTAGCTCAGCTAAAGCTCAAGAAAAAAGTAAGCAAGGAAAGGTAGATTTTTATTACATGTTAAACTCTTGTTTTGTTTTGCAGTAATGTGGGAACAAAATTAAAAGAAACACGTGAAAAGATGCAGCTTATTACGAACCCTGGCTACAACACAGTTCTGTTTTTAAGTTTTTATGCTGAGAAATCCAAAGAAAATCCTCCATTCATCCATAAAATCCTCCAGTATTCCATTACTGTGCAATACTTGCTCTAAAACCCTCTATTGTTTAGTCTACAAGTACTAATACAGCCCACAAGCAGTGGAAAGACACACAGTGCCTCTTTCATACAACACAAAAAAGCAGTTTAAGGGTCTGGTTTGGCTTTTTTTTTAACAGAACAAATTTTGCTCCATTCAACAAGACAGACTATGCTCTTCACACAACCTCTGTGTTGCCTGGGACTCCACCACTGGTGATGAGCAAGACAAAAATCTCCTGTTTGAGCATGCCAGCTCCTGCAATTACTAGCACCTGGTGGTAAATAAATTCAATTATTCTAATGTCTAATTATAGAATCATGGACTAGTTCAGGTTGGAAGTGATCTCTGGAGGATGTCTTGTCTAAACCACCCTTTAAAGGAGAGTGACCTACAGCAGCTCGCTCAGGGCAATCTGTGTTTTGGGTGTCTTCACAGATAGAGACTCCAGAACCACAAGGGCAATGTGAAAATTGTGTATTTTATGATTGGCTTTTCGCAAATATTCAAATGAATATTATATGTGTTGTGTTAGAAAGTGATGCTGTATTAATTTTCTTAAGTAGTGTGTTAAATATAGTTTTAGGTTATAAAAAATGTTAAAATAGAAACTATGCCATGTAGGGTACTTTTTTTAAAGAAAGGACTCACAGCGAGATAGCAGCCACAGGACACCTGAATCATTCAGAGAAAGAGAATTTATTGCTCCATTATCAGAAGAAACAAACTTTTTCCCACCTTGAAGGTGCTGTTAGGATTCAGAGGAAGAAGTTGACACTGACCAGACAGAATCCTGTGTTTGAATGGAATTTATGCATCATATATGAGGTGTATGAATATGCAACAGGCTGTTGCTTTTAAGGGTTAATCCTCTGTTAATGTTGGTCCTTTTTCGGGCTTATTTTGCCCCAAAAAAGGTACCCGGACTGTCCCTAACTCTTTGTTTTTATTGTCTCATATTGTCCAAATCCAAATTGCCCAAATTATTATTACTCTAATTATATTACTATTTTTATAACCATTTTATTACTATTAAACTTCTAAAATTTTAAAAACAAGTGATTGGTGTTTTTCACAGGCAACATGTTCCTGTCCTTCCTAGACAGTACAAAAAACATGTCCAAAAGCCAATTTACTGTCAGCAGTTAAGAGGATCCTGGGACACACTGAGGACTCCAAAGCCACTGCTCCTCATCATCACCCCACACCAGAGACCATGGCCAGAGAGATGCTCCAGTGACCATGGGGATGAGTGGCACCTGTGGCAAGGGCGCAAGTCTGGGGACACAAACTCATTGAATTTAAGTTTCACCCTCCCTCCAACATGATCTTGTGCTGAGTTCCTCACATTGAGTTCCTGAAGCCTCTTACAGGATGAGTTGTATACCCAGGAAGTCAGCAGAGCCCAACTCTAATCACACCAGAGCAGCAGTTACTGACACAGCAGGAGGTGACTTCAACCTCCCTCTTTTTCCCACCCCTGACAGTCCAAAATCTTGGCTCTGAATTCTCCCTCCTTTTCAGTAATTCCTACTAATCCCCACACACTTCTCTAACACACAGGGGGTGACTTGACTCCACGTTTGCTACACTCACCTGAGCTTTTCTCTTAACCAGAATCCAGTGTGTGAAATCCTGTGTATGCAGTGAAATAAATCTGTCAAACCCTACCCCTCCCTGTCAACTAACAGTTCAGAATGTCACACTTTTCCCACAGCTGGCCCCAGGTGCTGAACCCTGAGCACTGAGCATCAGGTGCATTTCAAATGCCTCAGGTGCATTTAAAAATACTCTCCCAATAAAGCACATCACATACACACACATTCAACACTAAATGAAAAACTAATAACAAATAACATCATGTGGTATACAATATAATGCACAAGAAAAGGAGAAAGGCATGAGAAAATTGACAAATAGTTCTTCCAATAGGTACCATGAAGACTTCTACTTCAACCTCTCATGAGAAAATAAACACTGAGTAAGTAGCATAAAGATACTGTACTTGCTAAGTACAGTAATTCTCCTGTACTTGCTAAGTCCTTAAATTACTCATCTTCAACAACCAAGCAGAGGAAATACTAAACATCAAACTGCAGCCTTGTACTCACAAATAGTCTCTTTCAGCAGCAGAGTTGATATTCAAGTACAATTTTACTAAAACATTTGTACAGATCTTCTTTTCCTTGGCTGGAATAAGCATTCAGATGGCAAGGCCTATTTTTTCACAAGATCAGTGTTTTAACCAGAAGGGAAAAAGCCCTTGCTTAATAAATGATGAAATAAAGCAGCACAAAGGAAATTAACAAATATATTGAGAGAGATAAAAAGAGGCAGAGTGTTGCAGGAACATTCTTCCTAGTGGGAAGTTCTCTGTGCATCACTGGGCCACATCAAACATGCACTTCCCATCAGAGCTCACATTCCAAGAAATTACTAAAACACTTTTTCTCCATGATCAAACATTAAGCCCCCCCATAGCAATACATATTTCAATAAAAAAAAAAAAAATCCAGGACCTTCCAAATGACCACTTTATGAACCTCTGCAGCCATTTTAAACAGGTTTCCACCCTCAACAGCTTACAGTTATGCTTCTCTAATTTTGTTCAAGTCCACTACTTGTAGTCAGTAAGTTCAGAGTAGCCTGACTTCTGACAGCAGAATCTTGGGTAAGGTAGAATATAAAAACATATTCTGTCTTGGTAAGCTTGATATACAAACAAAACTCATTTCTACCTCAATTCAAGTGTATTATACACAGCACTCAGCAGATTAACAGCTTCTGAGTAAAACAAATAATATCTGAGCTTTGTTTGCATGATTATCCTACAGTGATTAATTGGTTTACTGCAGTGACTGTTTATAAAACAAATAAGGAATTAGTGAGTTTTGATAATTGTTGATGATGCACCATTTTTCTGTTTTAATTATTAGTTTGTACCCAAGTAGACAAAGAGAGAAAAGGTCACAGATTCACTTTCTTTAAAGACAGAAGGTGTGTGAGTAATTATACAAACATATATAACAGCAATAAAGCAGTGATTTAATTTCTTTACTTTCCACATGCTACTGCCATTCTTAACGTTGCATTTTACTCCTTCTGTAGAGTAGGAACTCCTGGCTGAATGAGAAGCAATGAAGTACATCCTTACCTTGATATTGCAAGCTTGTTCCATGAGTCTCCGGGCGTTCTCCTCAGCTCTGTACCTCTTGGGCAACTGAACCCTGAAGAATTTTAAAGCTCCTTCAAAATCAGCCTGGAGAAGGTCCTCTTTGGAGGTCTGCAATCAAACACAGGGAACTACAGTAAACCCTGGGAACACGCAGTCACGCTCTTCTACTTGATTTGTCATTTACTGGATGCATTCCAGACCACCAATATTCACATTAGCTCTAAGTCATCCTCCTTGAAATCAGCTCTTTTAACTCTGCTTCATAAAACAGAGGCAAAAGCCCATCCAAGGAATCCTAGGCAGGGCAGCATGGAGGACTGCAACATGGGAATGGATTTTATTCCTCTATACCTGCCAGGTAAGAAAGGGATTCTGGCTCAGCCTGTCAAGATGTCAGTGAAGAGAAAAAAACAAAACAAAACCAACAAGCAAACAACCAAAACCTATGAGAAATTCCTATATTTCCTGGAAAGCTTGTGCATTAGTCCATTACTGATTCTCATGGTACTGCCTTAAAAAGACAAAGTACATATATTTAATGTATATATAGTCACAGACATGAAAAGCAGAAGCACATGATTCATATAAAGCATCAGCAAGTCAATGTGCTGAAGTCTGTGACACAATTTCTCAAAGAACACCGTGCCAGAAAACATTCTACACGTTTATTTCTACATCTGCCATACTCCTGGACCTCTCAGTGGTATGAAGTCTAAAAGCTCAAAAGATGTTACACATTCACCATGAATCCACTTCAGTCCCTGACAGAGCCATGTGATTCACAGGGACAGATGTATCCATCCTCCAGGTTACCGAGACCTGCACCAAGAGTTCAGAAGGTACAAATCCCAAGCCTTGGGATAGTTCCTTTAAATGATTCACAGAAACTGAAGATCTTGACAAGACATTCAGGACATCATCTCAAAAATGCGAATTTCAAGGGTTTTAGCCCAGAAAAAGTAAACAAAATTCTGTCAACATAGGTACTCATATGGTGGAGATCTACACCATGTAATGTGTGTAACTGCAAATACCTCAGCAGCAACACAGGCACTTTTGGTTAAGGTTAATTTTGGTTAATTGCTGAATTAATTGCTCATGTACCACCACCACCACTATTTCCATGTATGCCAACATTTCCATGTGAGCATCCTCTGCTTTTCATGAGGAACAAACACCCAGTGTCATTTTTTGCCTCATTACACACAGTGGGTACATTACACACACATCTGTTCAAAGTTTGATTCTTAACTGTGTTGTTATCCACTTGAATCCAGAGAATCCCACAGTGGCTTGGGCTGAAAGGGACCTTAAAGGCCACCTCATTCCAACCCCCTGCCATTACAGGGACACCTTCCACCATTCCAAGCTGCTCCAAGCCCCATCCAACCTGGCCTTGGACATTTCCACAGGTGGGGCAGTCACAGATTCTCTGGGCAACCTCTGCAGAGGGCCTCCCCATCTTCACAGGGAAGAATTTCTTCCCAATATCTAATCTAACCCAGTCCTCTGGCAATTTGAAGCCGTTGTCCCTTGTCCTGTCACTCCAGGCCCTTTTCCAGTCCGTGTCCAGCTCTGTTCTTTTCTTTCCTTATTGAGTTCACCCAAGATCTGCTTGATCCTCCTCTTGTTCACTGCTGAAGAAGCTGCTGGGTCATCACTGCAAGGACCCAGGAAAAGCTGCCTTGGGGGTATTGATGAGAAACAAACCATCAGCACCCCCAAGTGCTTCAGCTTTACAAACCATCCCATCTGATCCTGTCCACAGCCATGACATGTTCAGCTTTACAAACCATCCCATCTGATCCTGTCCACAATCACGAAATCTTCACCTTTACGAACTATCCCATCTGAATCTGTCCACATTCACCTTTACAAATCATCTCATCTGATCCCATGCACAACCAGAAATGTTCAGCTTTACAAACTATCCCATCTGATCCTGGCCACAATCATGAAATGTTCACCTTTACAAACCATCCCATCCACAATCATGAAATGTTCAGCTTTACAAACCATCCCATCTGATTCTGTCCACAATCGTTGGCAGCTGCACAACTTGGCTGAGGCCCAATCTGATGAGGCTGAAGTGTTGACAGAAAGCTGGGTATGGGATGAATTAGATCCACCATGGCCAACATCACACTTACCCTGGATGAGTCTTCCTGAGGCTGTCAATGCTCCTGCCACACTTAAAGCCAGATCACTGGGCTGGTTGTTGGAAGCTGTTGAGTGTGGTGGGAGCAGCTGGTTGTGCCCAGCACCTCTGCCAAACCCATGCTGGAACCCAAGGGCTTCCAGGGAAGTTCAGTGGATAACAGTGGTGGAAAAGCAGTAAAGGTTTCATGGGATCATAGAATTGTTAAGGTTGGAAAAGCCCTCTAAGATCATCAAGCCCAAGCATTTACCCAGAACTGCCAAGTCCACTGCTAAACCATGCTCCTAAGTGCCACATTTGCACATCTTTGGAATTCTTTCATCACTTCCCCAGGCAACCTGTTACAATACCTGAGCACCCCTCCAGTGAAGAAATTTTTACTACTGTCCCGAAAAATCTATTTTGACACCCAGCTCATCTTTGTTCCTTTGTTCTCAGCCATGCTGGTATCTGCCATCACTAAACAATTCAAACAGACTTCCCAATTACACTGCCAATTTGCCTTCTTGGGATGCTCCTGCACATCCAATCCCCTCCCTTTACAGAAATTCTATGTAAAACATTTCAAATCAGATTTATTTTTCCCAGGCCTCTGCTTAAATCATTGTCATAGTACTATTTTTACCAGTCCTCAACAAATTACATTTATTAAACTGTAATATTTGACAACTTCAAGTTCTCCATGCTGAAAAATCTGTAGTCAAATAAAATCCCGTAAGATCATGGAACTAAGAACTTCTCTAACAGAGTTTGCTGAACTAATATTATAGTTGTGAAAACTGCAAACCATCAAATTGTACAAGTTGATTAAATGAGTGATAGAGCTCAGGCATGTCAGTTCCTTCCACTTCACTGAAAATATTTTCATTTCCTTAAAATCATCTGTTCATCAAAATACTAGTTTCACAAGAAAACTATTAAATCCCAAGAAAAAAAGTGAAAAAAAGAAATTTTGGCACCCCAGGACTCACATTTCTTGACGTTTTGTGACTTTAATCAATAAATTATAAAGATTCCTCTGGAAACTTCTGGCAGCTGTTTGAAAGGCAGAGATTTGTAAATCCTTGGTTGAAGTCACTCAACTCCTGAAACTCATCAACAGCTGATTTCTAAACAGCTGATTTCTCTTACTAAACAATCTGTAAGTTTAATGAGTTAATCATTAAAGTTTGGCAGGTGCATTGAATTTTTGTGCATTTGGGAACTTCAGGAAAGTTTTTATTATTATGTATGTTATTTTAAAATAAACATATTTTTGATTAAAATATATTTTTAAACCCAAGCAAATAAAGAGAGTCAATTATGACACCAAGGCTCTGTTTGCATTCTAGGGTTTGACTAAGTATGTTCTCAAATGTTCTTCCCACATCACTTAAGTATTTCAATACAGTCATAAAATTATCTTGAATGAGTTGAAAATTAGGAAAAGCCCTTTCCCAAAAGTATCAGCAAAGCTTTCAAATCTAAAGGTAAAGTTTGGAAAAACAGCAAATGTTCAAAAAGCAAGAACAGAACTTGAAAGCCTTAAATGATGCTAATTATTTTTTTTAGTTATTTTTTTTTAGTAAATAAACTACTACTTTCCCCAAAATATTTAAGAAACTGTGATTAAGACAAAGGGAAAAGCCTTAGATTTTTTTCTTTAATTTAATTTCTCTGCCTTGAATTATTAATCCTGCAGCTTCATTTATTACTGACTCTATCAAAACTCCTATTCCCTCCTGGGAACCAACATAGTAGAAGAAATTTTGGATGAACCACACTGCACATCCTTAACTTAGTTCTTCCTCCTTCGTAAAAACAGATGAAAATTACTTATTTCCATGGAATTTTGGTATCTGTTTAGATTACTGTAGAATGTCAGTGAGCATAAACCACCTGTTTTACACTTTATTGAACATGTGTCAGAAATGAGGCCAAGAAGTTGAAGACTGAAAAGAACCTGGCCATACTTTACTAATAAATTTGCTTCTGGCACACTCAAAATATTTGTAAGCATCCTCCAATTTTACAGTATTTATATATATAAACATGAAATTTATGAATATATATATTCATACATGTATATGTTTATATACCTATACACAAATATATTTATGTTTATATATAAAATACATACATATCTCTATGTACATAAAATGTATAAATGTATATACATATATTTATATATATAAATATATGTACATACAATATTTATTTACATAAATATATGTAGCATAAATTATATATAATATGATATTATAAATCTATATATTATATATATATAAATAATATATATATATATATAATATATATAATATATAAGTATCTTTTGTTATTTAATGCCTATAACGCAGAGATTTTAACTTCTTAAACAAACTTTCTGGTTTTAACTTCTTAAAGAAGATACACAGATAGATAAAAGCATGTTCTCTGTGCCATAACCAGAGAAAAAATCAGTAAAACCAAGGTACACAAGCTATTTATTGCTGACCCAGAGTGCAGTGCTGCATGCTGCAGGACTTTGCTCTGTGCTGCCCCTTGACAGGAGCCACAGAGCTGAGAGCTGCCCAGTGAAATTTACATTTCACAGAGAAAGTGTAAAACCCCTGACCTTCTGTGCTGGGTAAACTCGGGCTCCAGGCCTGCACAAGTTTGGTGGGCAAAACTGTGCTGCAGTAACATCAGAACACACTTCTAGGGCAATACACCAAACTCCTTTGCTGGCATCTTTTATGCTGTATTATCAAACACTTATTTTCCTAAATTAAATCCATGCCCTCTGTTAACACACTGGTACAAAAATGCTGTGGAAAAAATACAAACAACACCTCAAGGTTTGTGAGTGGAGAGCTGGGATCTACAACCACAGCACTGATCTTGTGCACACTCAGTGAATCCCTCTTCAGCCCTGCCTTTCTATGCAGCTCCAAACTGACACGGCAAAGTTCATTCTGCCACACACAGAACTGACGCAGGTGGGTAAGAAAATCTCCTGGCTTCACCCACTCTGGGTCATTCCAAAGGGAGCAAACCCCCAGAACTGGTGCTGTTCTACTGCCCACAAGTGTGGTCAGGTAGGAGGTGATCAGAATTTTTCTAAGACTGGCACAGAGGTTCTAGATTGTATTTATCACATAACACTGCAACGACACATGCTCTACCCAACCCAGGCATTTATTCCCAAAACCGCAGCAGAGAGAGAAGCTATGCATATTAAAAAAAAAGAAAAAAAGTGTTTAATTTTATGAAACACTGATGTTTTGAAGGATCTTCAGTACTGATTAAAGTACAAATTCCTGGTCCTTAGAGATGTCTCATTTTTAACATATTATCAGAACACAGTCTCTCCTTTCTGAGAAGGGTGTGTGTCAAAAGGCCTGTTGTCAGGACAGGCACATTTGACTAATAAAGCCTGACAGGGAATCACATTGACTCTGCAAGTCAAGTCTCTCTCATGACACAAAGCACTATTTGTGTTATTTTACCTTTTCACACTCTTTATTTCCTTTTAATAAACAATACTATGCCACTCAGCAAAGCCAAACTGCCTGAAGATGAGGGATGTCAAATTGCCTGGTGTTTCCATGGGCCAGATACAAAGCCTGGTTAAGTCAGGTGAAAAAGAGCTGGGTGGTTTTGTCTCTGCTTTCCTTAGAGCTCATCACAGCACAATTCAGGGTGATCTGGCAGCCCTTGCCCAAGAAACCATCAGCAGGATGAGTGTTTTTGTACACTGGGAGATAACTGGAATAATGATAACACACCCAGCAGCTCAAACCATGCATCATCAGGGACTAGACACAGTTCTACAAGTGACTGTAAATCCCCAGATCCAGCTGCACTCTAGCAATGTGAATTTTTTATTTTTATTTGATATCTCCTAGAGCAGGGACACAGTGTTCCAAGCGCCCACGCTGTCTGTACCACTGAACAGGTTGTAACACACAGAGCACATGGATTCCTGTGGATCCTGAGCAGCACCAAGGATGGGTTCAGCAGGATGAAAAAAATGGACAGGTCACTGCATATAGCCACAATATGGGTGTGGGGATAAAGGAAAGGCACCATAGGAAATGAGGGGGAGCAGGAAAGGACTGTGTTCCCATGGATCACACAGAAATGCCATTCTGGTGTGCCAGGCCAGGGACAGAGCTGCAGCCAGGTGTGGTTACAGCACCCTGAGCAGACACAGCCAGGTACAAGCACTGACTCCCAGATTTGCCACTCTTTTATAGGCTTGAGGCTGCTTTGTACAGCAGCAGAAATGATAAAAGCGTGTTCTCTGTGCCATAGCATGGCACACCAACTGCAGGCACCCCCCACACAGACAGCATTTGCCATGATGGATGAAAACACCCTTAACAATTTATTTCCCAGATCATTCTACACAGGCATTTTCAACTTTTTTACATACTGTCAACTGTCTTTCCAAAACCAAACACAGAAACAGATGAAAGCCAAAATGCATCACCACAGCCTGATTTAAATGATGAGTCTTTAAAGCCAATCTATGATGTGAAAAGTATAAAATCTGAAATGCTGACCATTAATGCACTTGGTGTCAGTACCTAGAAGGTGACTGGGCACACTGCTTATCTGGAATCATTACTGAGAACAAAAGCACTCAGGGATTTAGAAAAGATGGTTTTTTTATGATTCAGCCCGGGGTGATGATCCTTCAAGCTAGTTAAGGAGTGGCACTGGTCCCCATTAGCAGGACTAGAGTCCAGCCTTGCTGAGCTAACATCAGAGAGAAGGACTCAGTGCTTAAGAGATGGATTATGAAGAGCTGAGAGAAAAAAACAGGAGCCCTCTCATCCCTCCTGGGGGCAGAGGCAGGGTTGGGAGGGTGAATGGCCAATTCCCAAGGAATTCATTTCATGAAAAGGTGATCTCACCGCAAGCAGCCGAGGCACAAAGAGGCGATGCCCCATGCCCAGAAGTTCCAGCACCCGACACGCGTATTCATTCACCAGCTTGCTCCTCTCGTCGTGCATGTCCTGGGACTTCTTGGCAGGTGGGGTGAGCTTGGGAGCCGGGCTTTTGCAAGGTACCCCTTCTTCCATGAGCAGCAAGTAGTAAGAATCCAGAGTGAGAAGAACAGGCTTTATGAACGGCAATTTCCAAAAGTGCAAGATGAGGAGAGCCAGCCTCCAGTCTCTGGAATGGGTTTGGATGGCTGCTCCAGCAACGCCCCTTTAGCCTCTTAGGAGGAGAAAAGCATCTTTGCTAAGAATCAAGGAAAAATATGATCCACCGTGCTGGCTCAGCCAGAGTCCGAAGGAGATTTGAAAAACAAACCAGAGAAACCATGGATCTAAAAATGCACATAAAAAGCAGGAAAATGGCAGGGAACGAGCACGGACGGAGCAGCTGTGCTGGGAGCAGAGCAAGGGCGAGCGGCGGGGGCTCAGTGCGGGTGTGCGGGAGCCGGGAAGGGCAGCAGAGCCCGGGCAGTTGTGAGGCTGCACAGAGAAAAGGATGAGCTCATTGCAATCCCGCTCCCACAGCTCAGCATCAGCCACGAACGGGTGGGAAAGGGGGGCTGGGAGCAGCAGGAGGAGGGGAAACAGGAGAAGGAGGAGGAGGAGGAGGGGGTGCCTGGGCACCGGGAGCCTCTCAGGGGGAGAATGCCGTAATAAGAAACCAATAGTGAGCACGGACGGACGGACGGCTCCCACCCTCCGCCAGCTCGCTGCTGGGCTCTCTCTGTTCCATCAGCAGCACATCAGCCGCATCCTTTCAGGCTCCTTTAGCGGGGAGGGATCGGCCTCCCAGCCGATGGAATCGCTCGTACATGCAGCCTGCTTGGCAATGATGAAACAGCCACGGGGTGGGTGGGGCAGGGCACCCCAACCCTGCCAATGGCCACCGGAGTGGGGCCAGGCTGGGGGGATGCGCCCGGGGAGTCACACACAGCCCAGCCCGTCTGTGGCTGAAACTCAGTCATGTAAAACACCAGCGCTGCGCTCTCGGGAGGTGCTTCTAATCCCGGAGGCGATGGGCACACAGGGAGTGATGTCAGCACATGCGTTTGCATGGATTCTAGAAAAGCGGCGCACGTTTGTGAGCAGAATGCAATGATGTCACACCTGGAGCGGCCCGGGCACCTCCCTGTGCCGAGCACGGCCCACCTGCCTCGGCCATCTGCCACAGGCAGCACGGCAGGTGCTGCTCCAGCTCGCACGGCTGGCTTGGAAAACATGGCTTGGTGAAAAATGACTGTTTATGATTGGCTTTTGGCAAATATTAACATGAATATTATGTGTTGTGTTAGAAAGTAATGCTGCATTAATTCTCTTAAGTATTGTGTTAAAGATCACAATAATCGGTTTTAGGTTATAAGAAATGTTAAAATAGAAACTATGCTATGTAGAGTACTTTTTTTAAAGAAAGGACCGGCAGCGAGATAGCAGCCACAGGACACCTGAATCTTTCAGAGAAAGAGAATTTATTGCTCCATTATCAGAAGAAACTAACTTCTTCCCGCCTCGAAGGCACTGTTAGAATTCAGAGGAAGAAGCAGATGATGACCAGACAGAATCCTGTGTTTGAATGGAATTTATGCATCATGTATGAGGTGTATAAATATGCAACAGGCTGTTGTTTTTAAGGGTTAATCCTCTGTTAACGGGTGTCCTTTTTCGGGCTTGTGCTGCCCAGAAAAAAGTACCTGGACTGTCCCTAACTCTTTGTTTTTAATGTCTCATGTTGTCCTAATCCAAATTGTCACAATTATTATTACTCTAGTTGTATTACTATTTTTATAACCATTTTATTACTATTAAACTTTCAAAAATTTAAAAACAAGTGATCGGCGTTTTTCACATCTTTATGCTCCTTCGTTTTAGCCTCACCATTAAATGGGGTGTGTAACAGAACAACACCCATTTCCAAATGCTTTCCAATTGCAATAGACAGAAATACTCCACATTTCTAACATAAAGCTCATAATTTAAAATATTGTGAGAAGCTCTAAACCACATCAATGGCAAACAGTTCTGTAACTGTATATTTTAACTCTAAAAATAATTTTCCTAACATATCAAGAAAAAAGCAGATTTACTTCAAATACTAATAGAAAGTAAATATTCATAGGATGAGGTCACTGATTTAAAGTAATAAATATATTTATGAGTAGATAAAATGTGGAAGTCATTGAGTGAAAAGTGAACTGCGTATAATTATACTAAGAATTTTAATTTATTTAATCTGCATTTTAATATATAGGGTGATAGGGAGTGATATTTGAAGATGCTGGCTTGAGGTGACACATGAAGGAGTTGGGAAAAGCATTAAAGCAGAAGTCAGAGGTCCAAGGCACCAGAAGATGCCAATGGGGCCTCAAGGATGATGATGCAGGATTGACTCAGCTGAAGGCCCTGCAGATGCGCAGCAGTGAACAGGCTGCTAGCACAGATGGTGCTCTGCCAGTTGATTTAAATCCCCCAGCTTACAAACCAGTGTTCTGCAGGTGAAAATCTGCAAAGGCTGCTGCAGCTCTGCCAGGCTGAGATGCAGGTGTTCACTGAGGGCCTTGTGCACAGAAGCCACAACCAACACACATTTCATTCCAGTTTAAGGCTGTGGCCAGGATGGGAACCCATTCCTTCCAAGCTCCACCCACACACAGCTCCAGAGACTCAGGTTTCTTTTTCAGCCTGTGACTCTGCACACAATGGCCAACCCAGCACAGCTTACACACCAGAAATGTTTGTAGGGAAAGGGTTTAAAGGAAAGGAGGCACCTTTGCCTATTTCTGAATTCTATGTTAAACACATGCTGGTCAGCATGATATTCTAGAAACATCATGTTCTGCTGTTCTATGTGAATGAAAACCTTGCTTAAAACATTAAAAAGGAAAAAGTAAGAGCACTGGAAGTGCTGGGAAGAATTACAGAACTGACCAGGCACAGAGCCACCAGTGACCCCAACAGTATGGGGAATTCAGAGCACCAGCAGTGTCAAAAGCCTTTAATTCTTGTGTAAATCAGACTTTAATCAGCTAATAGCTCTGACAGAAATTCAGGTTTGGTTTATTTTGGTTAAGGTCTAGGCCTATGAAAAATGGTATTAACTGATGATTAAAAAAAGTCTGGAAGTCTAAAAATTTGTAATGCGATCCAATAGTTAAAGGGGAAAGCCAGGTGAATTCAGGTTATAAATGAGGTGCAATTTTTTAGGAATGAGGAAAATTACCTGCAGGATTATTTTCCCAAGAGATGTAGTCTACTACCATCACTATATTTTCTACATCAGGCCTGGATTTTTTTACAGAAGAGGTTTCAAATACAAAAACTTCCAAGGCTTGACCAAAAAATCTCCTTAATTTTATCAGCTGAAATCCATTGTTCCATGTTTTTCAGCAATTCCTTTCACACAGTGTAACTGTAAATCATCATTCGGATTTTTAGATTTCCTACCATTCTTATTTATTTCGATATCCCCACTGAACACACATCTTATTTTTATCCATGTCTGACCAGGAATTGTGATTTTTCCTTCATGTATGCCATTGGATTGCTGTCTCAAATTCTTCAGAAGGGCCTGACTGAAGTGAATTTAAAATCTAAAAATGACCAAAAAGGTAATAACTAAGGCAGAAACTAAGATATCGGAGGATAAACACACATTACTCATGCTTTGACTTCCATCTCATGGTCTATCTGGTCTGTAAGTGCAGGTAAATTCTGTTTCTGGCCTTCCTATCCATGAAATGCCTGCTCACTCACACAGCTCTGATGCAGTTCAGACTCACACAGCTGAGGCCCACTGAACTCAGAAGAAATTAATGCCAAAATAGTCTCACAGTAAACAAAAACATACAGAATATTACTTGAAATTATTTATGTTCTGTACCAAGATACCAAGGATCTTGATGGGCAGTCCTTTATAAATCTCTGCATTTTAAAATATTAAATCTCTGTATTTTCGTGGCAAAAATGACTGACTTTGAAAAGCTAAATAGACTAAGATGGGAAGAAAAAAGGTTATATTTGAAGTCTGTGGTATTTTCAGGGTACTCAGCATGAAGGAGGAATTGATGAATCTGACTCCATACTCTTAGAAGGATTGTGTTATGTTATGCTATACTAAAACTATACTAAAGAATAAAGAAAAGACACTTTACAGAAGGCTTAACAAGATACTAATGAAAAACTTGTGACTCCTTCCAGAGTCCCAACACAGCTGACTGTGATTGGTCATTAAATTAAAACAATTCACATGTTGGATAAACAATCTCCAACCACATTCCAAAGCAGCAAAACACTGGAGAAGTAAACAAGATAATTTTTCCCTGAGACTTCTCAGCTTCCCAGGAGAAGAAATCCTGGCAAAGGGATTTTTCAGAAAACAAGACAGTGACATTAGTCTACTCCTGTCAAAGGATAAGACGTTCAGCACCAGAACAGCTCTGAAAGTCCACATGAATGACATCATGGCCACAGTAAGAATTTACCTCTTAGCAGAAATTACTTTGTGTTTTCTATTCTTCAGGGGTAATTAAAGCTGTGTAATCTGGATTTAGCAAAGGAGAGAACACATGAAACCAACTGGTTTCCACAGCAGGTTCCAGCAGGGATCCATCCTGGTTGGTTCCTGAACACCTTGGAAAGAGGGGGAAGGATGGGATGATTGTCTGCAGATCTCCTAAATTATTCAGGGATTTAAAGACAGGGGTTACAATAAAGAACTGCAGAAGGGCCATAAAAGACTGAGTGACTGGGCAGCAGAACAGCCAAGGAAAGTCAATGCAGATAAATCTAAATTGATACATACGGAGAACAGCATCAATTTTCCACATAAATGATAGACTGAGAGCTGACAATTGCTACTCAGAAATGGATCTTGGGACTCACTGAGGAGAGTCCTATGAAAATATCAGATCAGTGCACAGTGGAGGTCAACAAAATGCATCAAATGGTGGGAGCTGACAGGGGAAGAGCAGAGATCTAACCAGAGAACACCATTATTCTTTAGTAATTTCATGTGGGATTCTTCTCTGGCATCATTCACCATGCTGATCCTCCCTTTTCAAAAGAGGGATAACAGAAATGGAGAAGTATTTAGAGAGAATCAGAAGGCTCCAAAAGGAGCAGATAAGAACAGACTGTGATTATTAAGCCTTGAAAACAGAAATTGCTGCCTTATAAAGTCCTGAGTGTAGTGGAGAAAATGAAGAGATAGCAAGTGTCCAAAATGCCTGCTGACACAGGAACCTCACATGAAAGTCACAGGGTCCAAAGAAAACAAAATAATCATTAAACTCAGAAAATCTCTGCGGTACTCACTCACGTGTTCAAAAAGCCAGCAAAAAAAGGCCATGAAATAACAATCCATGCAGAATTATTAAACATGAGACACCACTTTTTTCTCAGAGTTTTCAAGACATAAATTGCCAGAGGCAAAAGAAAATTCTTAGAAGTCTTTGCCACATATCTGCTGCTGGCAATGAGACACTGGGGTAGACAAGCCAGTACAAGGCTGGTGTGGAATGATGATTTGTATGTTTTCATTCATTTCAATCACAATCTTGAAGAAAATATTTTCCCAAAGAATGATAAGATTTACTAGGTACATGAAATAGACACACTATATTTAAATTATACTTAAAATAATTATAATATTTATTTTTATGTATAAATATTTAATAATTATTTAAAATAATTATAATAAAAATAATGGTTTCAGTCAGAACTGTATGTAACCTTGAAAACACCATCTTATCTTTCCAACATCTAGAAATTACCAACACATGATATAATAGGAATCATTAATATATAAATCGCAGTTCAGTGCTGCTAAGGACATTCAGGTCAACAAAATTCATGTTATTTTCTCTGCTATCAATCTTCTTTTTGAAAAGGGAGTATCTCTCCACCCTCAAAATTCAAAACTTAGGGTGAACATTGACCGAATTGGAGTAGAACTGATTTTAGGTGTGAGGAGATCAAATGGGCAGAGAGACTAACTAATCAGCACAGGATGGATTTTCAACACACAAATAAATGTGGACTTGTAAAAAGAGAAAATTTGTTATATTAAGGCTGGAAAATCAGTGGTCTGGAAGTTGAATGAATCTGGACATTTTCAAGCACAGATTTCTCTTTCTAAAGACATAATCTCCAAAAGTCACCCAAGAGAGGTTTTTGGGGTAGAGAAAGTAGGTCTGTGGGAAGAATTATTTAGCCCAGCAAAACTTAAAATTTAAGGAAATCTTCAATTAAAAATACAAAACCAGTACTCTGAGAGCCTCTTAAAGCCTGAATTTGGAGAACAGATGGTTCTGATCTCTAGCTCCAAAGAATTCAGGATCCTCTTCACTTCCTCAGGTGTCAGTTCTTAGCTGGAATCAGTTACATGAAGAAGATATAAAAAAGGTGATATAAAAATAAAGGACATCTATTTTGCCTTTGATTCTACTGTGGATATTTCTGATTTTTTCCTTGAGAAGAGCCTTTTGAAAATGTAATGCAATTCTACAGCAGACTAAACCAGCTCACCTAGAATCAAACCCAGTTCTGGCTGGAAAGAAGTTCTGCTTGTCACTTTGTCAACTACTGGTCTAAAGCAATGCTGACTTAAAAATCAGTTCAGGCTCCTCAAGCCATTGCAAATGCAAAGAAAGAACAGAGCAAGAATCAAAACTCTTCAACACAAGGCCTAAGTCACATTACCTACAGTCTTAGTGCACTTTTCATCTGATACTTCTCAAAAATTACAGTAATTGCCATAATTTCATTCCTGACTCAAAGGCAATTGACATTTCTGAATTATCTGCATTGGCAATATGCAAGTTTTACCTAAAACAAGCACCCATGCAGTCTTCACTGCCTTCAGAGGCTTAGCCAATACGATTACACAGAATTTCTGTAAGATATGGAACAAGTTGGTCACTCAAACTTTTTCTTATATTGCTTGCTTTCATATAAAGGATAAAACTGATTTTCTTACTTGCTGTGATGACTTGAATCCCTTGTGTTTTTCCTTTTTCATTTCCTTAAAAGACAAGACTACTTTTGAAACATTAATGCCCCAGGCTAGATTGTGGCAAGTGATAATTTCAGGAGCAGATGATCAAGGGAGGCACAATCCCAAGGGATGTCCCACTGGTCATTTCAGTTTCCACTGGCAGCCACATATTCCCCTGAGGGAATGAAAGGGTAGAACTTTCCCATGATCAGCAGGACTTAAGGTGCTCAAAGACAGATGACTGCTCTGACTACCTCCACTTCTCACAAGGAGAAATTTTTAAACTGTGCCTTTAACACAGAACAAAATTTCAGATCTGATTTGAAGGTTCTGGTGGAAGTGGAAATTCAGGAGAGAACTGATCTGGGTAAAATCTGAGAGGGGTTAGGTCACATGTCTGCCCAAGGAAGACAAAGTGAAGAAAGAAAACCTACAATTGATGATGCGTTCCTTAAGAATTGAAATGTGAATGTATACAGACGTACAGCCCAATTTCATTCAGAATTTTTGCTATTACACAAATTCCCTTCTAAGGTTGGGACAAAGTATTTGTGGAACCCTCTGGTTAGTCAGGAATAATATTTCACACAAACATAAGAGTACAACACAGTCCTCAGAGTTATCAGAGCAAAATTCTTTAGAAATAAGAAAATACAACATGATGTGACTCCTGTTAAAGATCCAGTCACCCTGGAGGTGATGCAGAAGATGCACAGGAGTTCAACAACACTGAGAGCACTGGGTTATTTAATAAACAATGTGAATGGGATCTATCAACATTTCAAGGTGATAAAAGCAAGTGGGAGTGGTGCTGGAAGGGAACTGTTTAGGTTGAAGGACAATGCTGATGTAAGAGTAGCTGAGGGTAAAACCATCAGTAATAAATCTCATCAGGACTAAGAGAAATTGCCTTCCAGCACAGTTCTGAAAGCTGCTGGTGCAGGTTCTAAAATAGATGCTGTATCACATAATGACACAACAGAGCAGAGAAGCAGTTCTTCAGCCCCAGAGGTCTTTTCAGTCCAGATACAGAATGAAATAAAGGTAATAAATAACCCTCCTTAACCAAGGTAATTTGGACACATTTTCTTTTAGAATCTACATCTGCCATCCCTGCCATTGTAGTTGGGATAGTGCTCCCTGATGTCTGGGACACTGACTGACACAAAGGGCTTTGAGACTGAAAGGTGCCAGCAGAAATAACCAAGAAACACAACTCTCCTATTTGTGTAACACTCAGGTATCACCTATCACATGCAGAGAGGAGGAGTGAGTGTCAGAACTCACAAGGCCCATTAGAAATGCTGCTCATCTTGACCTGAATTCAAGGAAAAATGCAGAAAAGTACTGGGTTTAAGATATTATAGGGACCAGAGTAAATATCTCTAAGATAACAAAGCACTGGCTGGAAAACACAAGCAGTAACAAAAACATTTCTCACTCCTTTCTACCCATTTTCTTTTCAGTATTATAAACTTTCCTGATCAGAACTATGGCTTTCCTCTAGCATTAAGCAACATATTTTTTAACAGTCACACAGATTAAAACTCAGTAAGCAAAACTGAGCTTAAGTATTGTGGATCACACACTTCAGGAGGATGAGGACATGAACTCTAAAAATGAAAGGTTTGGCCGTGCACCTATTTTTAAAGCCTCTGGTTCACTGTTACATTTCCAGTGACCACATGCTCTTCCCTGCCTTTTCAGGAATTAACAGCCACAACAGTGAATCTAGACCCTGAATTCTGCACAATCATGAATTTTTTTCCTGAATTATATTTTCCAAATCTTCTTGCCTTGTTTAATTCTTGTCTCAGTTTGCTAATTCCAAAATAAAGTTTGCCTTTAGCTAGTTTTGCCAAGTTCTAAGACCATAAACAAGATTTAAGAATGAATCAGGGAAATCCCTCTGGTGACCAGTGACAGGCCCCAGGGAACAGCTGCAGGTGGGTCAGGGGTGGTTTAGTGCCACCATGATATTTTCTGAAAAAACTCCTTTGCCCAGGATTTTTCTCCTGAGAAGCCTCAGAAAAGAAATGAAAACAATAATTATCTGATTGCTTGGAATGTGGTCTGGAGGCTGCTTACCAACAGGTGCATCTTTGATTGGTTCCATGTGAATTGTGTTGACTTAATGACCAATCACAGCCAGCTGTGTCGGGACTCTGGTCAGTCAGGGGTTTTTATTATTCATTCTTTTTTACCATTCTGTCTGTATCTTTTCTCTATAGTTTAGTATAGTGGTAGTATAGCATTTTCTTTTAATATAATATAATAAAATAAATCAGCCTTCTGAGAACATGGAGTCAAATTCTCATCTCTCACCTCGTCCTGAGGACCTCACAACACCACAGTTTAGGTTAGATATTAGGAAAAGGTTCTTCCCCAGAGGGTGCTGGCACTGCCCAGGCTCCCCAGGTAACGGGCACAGCCCCAAGGCTGCCAGAGCTCCAGGAGGGTTTGGACAATGCTCCAAGGGATGAACAAGGTGGGATTGTTGGGGGGTCTGGGCAGGGACAGGAGCTGGACTTGGATGGTTCTTGGGGGTCCCCTACAGCTCAGGACATTCTATGATTCTATGAAATACTAAAATAAGAAAGGAAGCTTACAATTTATTTCTTTTTCTTAGCATACGTGAGGATTTTAATGCTTATAATTTCCAGCAAAGAAACAAACTAGCTGATGACACATGGGATTAGGAAGTGTGCTGGCACTGGAAGGGTATATTATTCCCTGTCATTCTCATTAATCACCTTAAATGGATTTTAAAAATTAAAACATCAATGCTGTTTGTTGGGTTGTTTTAAACCACAGATTTTTATGCTGCCTTTTTCCACACTGGGGTTCTCTTCACATGCCAGTGCTTCATTGCATTTTCCACTGCTCAGAAAATGAGAGATGAGGAGTCAGGATTTCCAGCAGCTGAGGATGCTGAAGGGTAATTCAGATGCAGTCCCTACATGATGCAAGTCAGTGACTCCCAGTGTGAGACAGTGCCACCAGCTGGGGACCCTGAGCAGGCTGTGCAGCACATTTGGATGCTACAGAACAGAACTCCATGTCTGCCTTTGATAAGAAATCAGATTAATGCCCAAACTTGGTTTTCACAGCTAAAGAGCTTTAATCCTCCAAGTGTTCATTGCTGCAAGCATACTCAGGGTGTGGGAGAAGGGAAGAGGAGGGATTCCTCCGTGTCTCAAATGTTTATTTTCTGAGGATGACTGCACCAAGATGTCTCAGGCAATTGGTCACAGAAGTAGCGCTGTTGTGTCCAAACTAACAGCACTCCCTGTGAGACACAGCCGTGGGTGCAGGAGAGTTCCAGATAAAAGCTTCTCTTCTACTGCTATTTAGTGAGGGATTTGGATGCACACAATTCACTAGAAGCAAGGAAAGTGGCATTTCCACAATAACAGCTTCAGTATTCCCTTATCCAAATTTAAACTAATCCAAGAGATTGTGGATGAGAGAATAATTGCTCTCTTTTAATAAAGAACAAATCCTTAGGAGTTGTTTTCATTCACTGCAGAATCAGAGACAGACAAGAGCTTTGAAATGCAGTTTTTAAAGCAGTTTTTCTGCAGCATATTCAGGTTCTAGAACTTGAAAAGAGCACCACACTAAACCACTTTGCTCCTCATGATTAGGAGAGATTATGAACACATTTGAATAGGACAAAAGTGACTTCATTCTCAACTATTTTCTTCCCTAACAGAAGAGCAATTCTTGCTGAAAGAAAATTAGAATGCTAATTCAATTTTATGTAAGCACCAGCTCCACCTCCATGCCACTGTGGAACTGTGCTCTTAGGTGAGTGTTTCTGATTTAGAATCTTACCTTTCTTACCTCAATTTTCTTTGTTTGGCTGCACTACAGAAATACTTTGTCTCATAAAACCTCCTTTACCATTTTTTTAGTGTCTATTACTTCTAAAACAGGCAGCTACAGCATACACATGCAAGAAGAAGTACTATGACTGCCACAAGCAGAATTAAACCCAACTCTTTAACTTAGAAAATAGTTATAAATAAGAGTTAAAATTTACATTATTGAATTTTCTATTGTATTTGCAGGGTGTCCTGATGAAGAAAGAATGATGAATTTCACTTTATGTTCTTAGAAGGTTAATGTATTATTTTATGATATTATATTGTAATAAAGAATGTTATACTAAACTATATTGAGGAATACAGGAAGGATATTTACACAATGCTGAAAAGATAATATTGAAAACTTCCCAAAGTCTTGACACAGCTTGGCCCTGATTGGCCAAAGAGTCAAAACAACTCACAGCAGAATCCAATGAAACAATCACCTGTGGGTAAACAATCTCCAAACACATTCCACATGAGCAAAACACAGGAGAAGCAAATGAGATAAGAATTGTTTTCCTTTTCTCTGAGGCGTCTCAGCTTCCCAGGAGAAAAATCCTGGGCGAAGGCATTTTTCAGAGAATGCGAATGTCACAATTTTCTTCTGGAATATCCAAATAGAAACAGTCAACTGGACAAGCAGCATGTCATGGGGTATATATAAAATGAAGACTGAACACTTGTGGTTAAAAGAAACTGGGCTAATTGCTCAGCAGGAAAAAAATTCCTTGTTTGCTGTATGACACCCATGAATTCTTTCCAAAGTTATATTTTCTAAACACTTGTTCTGCTGCTAACCTTGGTTCAACCCTTCACTCTCACAGCAGCAGGTGGTCCCAAAGCTTTCATAATTAAATTGAACTTGGTTCTCCTTCCCTGAAAACCCTGTCAGCCATCTGCAGCTCTGTGCAAGTTCTCTTCCTTTTCTTCTTTAGCTTTAAGATCCCTGAGTTGGCACCTCTGCCTCTTCCCAGAACCTGTTCCTGCCATGACAGCAGCAAACCTGCTGGCTGTGGGCTGGGTTCTTCCCTTTCCTTCCTCATTAGTGTCAGGAAAATTAATCCACAAACATCAGAGGTTTGTGTCCAAAAAGGAGACAGAGGAGTCCTTTTACTTTATTCCAATAAAGGGAGAGGCCATGGGGCATTCACCTGGGGTCTCTCAAATTTTTGGAGGATGCAGCCTCCTTTTTATCCCAATTTCCCAGCCACATTTCCCTTCTCTCTTTCCCCACTGGCTGAGCTACTTGAGAGGTTCAGTCCTCCCAATACACCTGATACCAAAGATTTCCCTCTAATGTACAACCCTCCCTTTTAATTTTTAATTCTTATGGAATTTAAGGGTTTTTCTTCCCCATTACTACTTTCATCTTTCAATGTCTAATTTCATTTATCAGCAAACCTAAAGTTTATTTGTAAAAACAAATATCTCTTTCCATTCATCAATCAGTGGAATCCTTCCCATTGTTTCTTTTCTCTCCCAGTAGACCCACAGCTTGTTTGTAAAGACAAATCCACTATTCCTCTCACTAGCATGCCATAACCAGATTTCCCATTATTTGTACTGGCCTGGAAAAATGGCATATTAAAAAGCCCCCACAGCTGCAAAAAACCCCCATGAAACAGGAAGAAAAGAGCATGCATTTTCCTTCCTCCCTTTTACAAATTTCAATTTGTGTAGGAGCACTTCCCTGGAAAGATATATGAAACCGATTTCCTGTTTCTAGGAGTCTTCATTACATACATGCATTCGGGTAGAGAATCACAACCCCATTTTTCTACATAATTTGTGTAAAACAGGAAAACACAGGTTATTTTGGATACTTCCTCCCCATAAGGATATGCACTATCTCCTGCCCACACTGCAGTACTTCCCTGAATTCACCTGCCCTCAAGTTGAACTCAGTGATCCTTTGGTCCCTCCCACCTCAGGAGATAGCATAATTCTGGGCAAATATATATGCTTGAAATTTTCAAATTGCTCTGTTCACAGCAGCACATGGATGTATATTCCTGGTGGGGAGCACTTCTGCCATAGGATTTTGTGCCATAGAAGCTGAATCTCTGAGAATTATTCATTGCTGAGTAACTCAATCAGCAGCTGTTTGCTCTTTCTAGGAAAATGACAAGGAAATCCCACTGGAGGAGCAGCAGGAGTGCAGTGGTTCCAGTCTGTATCCCCTTTATGGGATGGGTGTATTAGGAGTGACAGGTTGTTCTACCCTGTCAAATTTCAAATTCCATACTGTGTGCTTGCATGTGGGTTGGATTTGAACCAGAGCCAACTCATGGAGGTCAGTGTAAGATAACTCTGAGCTCATCTCACTGCACCCAGTGCTTTACCTACAGGTTTATTTGTTTAGGTAAATATTGTGTCCATACCAAAGGCAGAAGTGTGGTATTTTCTGGGGGCCCTGTGGCAGGAAGGAATAAATCTGACTCCATGTTCTTAGTAGGCTAATTTATTATTTTATTATATGATATTATATTAAAGAATACTATAATAAACCAAAGAATAGAGAAAGGATACTTACAGAAGGCTACAAAGAATGATAATGAGTCTCGTGACTCTCTCCAGAGTCCAACACATCCTGACCATGAATGTTCATTAAATCAAAACAATTCATATGAAACCAATCAACCAACCACCTATTGGACAAACAATCTCCAAACCACATTCTAAAGCAGCAAAACATAGGAGAAGTAAATGACTTAATATTGTTTTCCTTTTTCTCTGAGGCCTCTCAGTTTCCCAGGAGAAGAATCCTGGACAAAGAGGATTTTTCAGAAAATATGATGGTGACACAGAAGTTCTCCATATTAGAGATTTATTTTCCTCTCTCAGTATCACAAATACATTTGATACCAGTCAATAATGTTTTATACAAAAGAACCTAGACACAAAACAGATATGCTGTGAAATGAATCTGAATTGTTTTCTTCACAGTTATTACATGAGACATTTAAATCTTTAGACTGTATCCCTTGTTCCACAAGCTTTATGATATTATTAAGTTTAATAAAAGCATATCTCTCATAAGTATAATTTTGAAGACATCTCTATGCAAATGGATATTTCTCCTTCATTCACTTCTCCAGAGGTCCCACTATTATTGTTCCTTTAGACATGATATTAAGATAATCAGTGTTTTAGTTTAATAAAACAAAATAAATTTTTCAAAAGATTACTTACCTTTAAAAGAGCCAAAGCCACATGGAAGATTATGTTCATACCCTTAAAATAAGAAGAAAGAGACTTCAGTCAGTCCCAGCATACAAACCTCTTTTCATACTTATCATTTTGTGGCATCAAAACTCAATGTCAGTTCCTAGGGAACACTTCCCTTTTCCTGGTACACTTGGAATTTCCTCACTGAAGCCCCAAGGCAGTTTCCAAACTCCCACTTCTGGGGGAAGATCTCAGCTTTTTGGGGCTTTGGGAACCTTCAGTGAGTGACTCAGGTGCTGTGGATGTGTCAGGCTGTCCCTCTCTCTGTTGCAGCGCCTGGCAATGCTGCCTTTCCATGGCCAGTGCAGGACACTGGCATCAGAAAAATGCAGTAAGTATTCCAGGTGATAGATTTTTTTGTCAAGTAACAAGCTTAGCCATGATTTATCAGGTAAAATCTTGCATACTCAAACTGTAAAAAAAACCCCAAAATATAACAAACACAACCCCACAAGTACACAAGAGACCTTTTTTTACTGTGTTTAGCCAAAAGTCAAAACTATTTCAAAGCTAAACAAGCTGCTGTCTGTATCCAGTAGTTGCTTGCTGGTTTGCAAAAGCTGGAAATACAAACGTAAAAAAATCCATTCAGTGAGAAATACAGGAACAATAGGCATTTATTTGAAGATTAAACAGTCTGCAGCCTACATATGTTGATAATTTAAGATTATAAACAACTTTGTCTTCATCCAAATATGAGAAGTACCATATGCAGTTCTTGTTTGCTGTACCATGTACTTCGTGTTCAGACTGTTTTCCTGAATTATTTTTCCAAATCCTCTTGCCTTGTTTAATGGCATGATAAATCTTTTCTAACAATAGCTCCCAGAGCTGGTATCTAGAAACATCTCAACAGATTTGCACACAAGTAATACTGCAATTATAGTTTATTGTTGTGGGATAACAACAAGACTTGTGACAAGGAAACGTTCTCCAAGCAATTTCTGCTTCTGCAATTGAATGTGTTTCCAATCCTCTTCCTGAAAACCTGAGACCACGTTTCTATAAAAATTAGTTTTATGAAAACATGCTGGGACTTTACAGGAGCTTTCTTAGGAATAAATTTTATTTTTAATGTAGATAGTACAGTGCCTTGCAGGGATTGTACCATTAATGAGTCCTGAAAATGCTGCAACATCAGACATAATGAATATTGCAACACTGAATTACTTAGCAATTCACTGCATTATCACTGATAACAAACTGGGTTTTCCCACTAGAGGTCACACTTGCAGCAGGACTGAATCTTGCTTCATCACTAGGAAACCCTTCTTCCAATTGGCATAACAGTTATTTCAAGTTGTTTGGCTTTATGTGCTTCCTTTTAATTGAGGAATGTAGAAAAATAGAAGTCCAGTTGTGAATTTCAGTTCTGACATTGATAATACCAGAGCTCTAGCAGTAGTAAAATAAGTTCATAGTACTTTGAGGTTAATTTCAAATATTAATCTCAAGTCAAAAGTTAATTCCACACAGTCATGCCATTCACAACTTTTACTTTCTAGCAGAGAGGACTGACAAACACACTCTGTAAATGAGAGGAATATCAACAAGCTATCACAAACATTGCACTTCATTCTTAACAAACTGATCAGATTTTGTTATGATATGAGTAAGACTACTGCATCTAATAGTTGGACTGATGCCTCAGATTTCAACTTTTATATTTTTCAGATTCTGTTCTGCTTTAGTGTGTGGGTCTGAGTTTCACATTGTGGGATGGTGAGCTCTCTTCACAGAGCAGGGAGACAAAACAATTCCTTCTCTAGCTGGAGACCAAGGACAAACGATCCCAATCTCAGGCCCAAGAGCACAAACAATGTGGGCTGAAGAGAGAAAAACAAGAAGGATGGGTCTGCATGGGCTAAAGCTGTAATTAAACAATTAACTCCAATGTGCAAATGGATCAGAACTTATAAAAGTGAGAGACCCCATGACCAGTTGTCCATTTTGTGAGCATTTTGGTCCGTCTTGGGTGCAGCCCTGGCTGGGCTCTTGTGCTGCCCAAAGTGGATCCATTGAGGCCTTTTAATAAATCCCCATTTTATTCTTTAACTCTGTCCAGCCTCTGTTCTAGGTCAGCCTGCACAAGGCATCAGGACTACTGAGGAATTAGTGCTCTGTGTATTTTCTGGCACAACCATAAAGAAATGTACACCAGTTCTCACTCATTTTCTAAACATTTTTTTCTGATCTGCCTGAAACTAATGCTGTTTCTGAATTCAAGTGAATAAACTCTCTTCAGGTACTCCTCTTATACCATTACTCCTCACATGGACAGAAACTGCAGCAGAAATAGGTTTTTACCTTCCTTGAGAACCCCCATCTCCTTCTCACGCCCCACCAGGCAACCTCACCAGGCAAGGGGCAGCTCACAGACTTGCTCCTGTTACTTGAGGTAACTTGATCAAGGCTCAAGCACCCTAAAATTACAACATGAAAGGACTTAAAATATCTCTATCCAACTATCCTGAGCAGCATTCTGCTACTCTCAGCACCAGAAAAACACCTGCAGCTTCCTCTTTCCTCCAAGGCAGAGCGAAGTCCTGAATCAATGCAGCATTTTCAGCTGAGGCAGCAATTGCTGCAGTTTCCTGCTGCCCACTGGGAACTTGCAGGGCCAGTTCAGCCAACAGCTGGGTGGACTGGAGCTGGATGTTCCAGATTTCCAAGCAGGGAAAAAACTCGCCCCATGTTTGAACAACTCACTGGATAACCACTGATCTGCCTGCTGCAGTTATTTGTCCTAATTCATACAAGACTCTTCTTCCACAGCCAAGTTTAATGATGATGATTATGAAAAAGAAGGCTCAGCTCATTTTGTCACAATCTCTTATTTAAAACCTTACTTAATTTACCACACAGTGATTTATAAGCTTCAGCTTAAGCTTTTTCAGCTATTTTAGAAGAAAGACCAAAAATACCAAAGTGCACCAGACATATAAATCATTGGTAGCAATATCCCTCCAGCAGTTTGATAATGGAAACATGGAAGCCCATACAAATCATCCATGAGGGGAAAGAGAAAGGAGCCCATAAGAAATGAGCTTTTGGTAATTACTTTTTAAATCCAAAGGTCATATGCTTAACTAGGCATTTTGAAATAAGTGCTTTATGTCTTGGTGATGGCTTTTATCCCATATCTGGGGTGGGGGTTTTGGATTTTTTTTGTTGTTTTTTTTTGGTTGGTGTTTTGTTTTGTTTTTTGGTGGGTTTTTTTGCTTTTGTTTTTTGGGGTTTTTTTTTTGGTTGGTTGGGTTTTTTTGGGTTTTTTTTTTGGGTTTTTTGTTTGTTTTGTGTTTTTGTTTTGGTTTGGTTTGGTTTTTTGTTTTCAAACCACAGCACTATAATACCATGCAGATCTCATCTTGAGATTTCAAAGATTTGCATGTGCAAAAGTTGTTCATAATTACCTTAACACCATTTTTAACAAAGAACAGCCAGGAGAAAAACTTTACACTTATAAACAAGAACTTGTAGGAGCACAGGAATGGTGAGGGGCTTGTCATCATGTCCTGTCACAGAATCAAGTGTTATTTAATGACCTTCTGAAGTTTGTGTAGAGGCCTTGAGAACTTTAAGAGAGCTCATGAAACTCAGGAGTTTTGGAGAAGGAACAAAGCCAAGTCAGAGAAATGGAAGGGGAAGGGGAAGTTGTACCATATTTCAGCCCCCTTACAGCTCCTGCTGACTGCCACACTAACCATCCTCTGCCTTACAGACACACTTACTCCAGAAGAAAGAGCATCATTTAGCAGAAGAGCCCTTCATACCAACTGGTACTGGGATGAATACTCACCATCCAGGAAGTCCCCATTTAATTCATAAAGATTGTGCTTCATAGAAACATCTGCTTCTTTGAACTATATGTCAAAAACCCAGTAATTTTCACCACCACTGAAGGCAATGTTCTCATGGGCAACCAGTGAAACTCTCTCATGAGACTGTAAAAATGAAATTACTCACGTGCACTAAAATTCAGACTGGCTGAAAGTAAAGGGAAATGTAAAGATGTTAACTGTAGTCTAATGAGAGGTGTTCCCAGTTCCTAACTCCCTCCAAAGCCAAGATTTCTCCTGCAGATAGAAGCCTCTTTGAGGAGTCCTCCCTTTGAGTCCCTCTGCACTCCGAAATAAGATGATCTTTGAAAAGGCCTGAAAATTAGGCTGGGAACAAAGAACAAACTGAGACTGGTGAAGATGCTGTTCTGTGGGACCCAGTTTGCATTCAGTGAGGCCTCTGCGACAGAAATGCTGCCTGTGGCTTCCTGCTGAAGGGAGGAGGGACAGATTTATTCATCTGACCCTGCAAATCTGCCAAGAGGCCAGAAAAAAGGAAGTCAAGGGGCAGCAAACCAATATTTGCTATGAGTAAAATTCAACAGCCAAGAACAGAACTGAGTGAGGATAAACAATTCAGTTGTGTGTATCTGGACAACATTTGCACTGGGGATTACTTTAGACTTTCTCTCCTGTTGTAAAGCTTCTGTTTAGCGAGAAACCTCAAGAGAAAACAGGCTCTATCCAATATTAGCATCTCTCCAACCCAGACCCCCCAACACACCTTCCTCTGGTTACACAGTAACACCCTTGGCACTATCTATCTTCACCAACAAAAGGAAGTGAATATCTTTAAAAAAAAAAAAGGAAATTTAATTAATCAATGCCCTTATCTGTGTTTTTCCCCTAGATATGCATGACATGTAAAAGGAAACAGTGAAGGTACTGATTAAATAAAGTTCAGCACCAGGTAAAAAGACAGATACAAGAGTCAAATAATCAACTCCTTAAGGGCTGAGAAGTCTCAGTGACATGACTTGAACCTCTTCCAGTTTTCTAATAACTGAATTTTCTTTTCTTTAAAGGGACACTAGCTATTCAACTGAAGTTAACTTGACATTGCTTCATAATTCCAAAGTCTTTCATAATTATGTGTTCAGTTGCACAGCCTTTCAAGGGAGCTGCAGAGGGTAATTGGGGTTACAGACTCTAAAGGAGAATTCAAATTCTATTTATGTTTTGGATGGGTTCCAGCAAAACAATTACTTGGCAACTCTAATATGTTGAGAACACAGTAAACTTTAGGAATGTCACAAACATCTCTGTTTTGTTGACAAGATGAATATACAGTCTGAAGCTCAAAGTTCCCTTTGTAAGCAGGGCAGCCTTGGAACATGCTCTGCAGGGGCATGCACGTTAATTAACATCTTTTAGGCTGTTTGTGCAGCTTGTACATTTATTATAGCTCAATGACAAGATGACTCAAGGAAAAAGAAGGTTAAAACTCTTGATCAAATAAGGCACAACACGAATTAGCAAGTTTTGTGTAAACAACAGATACAGCTTTCTTAGTACAGGAAAAGATCAAACAAAAAGCAAATTACAAAGAGATCTCACTGCTGATGTGTGAGTACAGTGGAGTTCTCAGACTGGGCTTCCCCCAGTGACTCCATATACATATACAGCCTGAAATTCTGCCACACAGGGAAGGAGAAAACCCAGAAAACTCCCCCTGATCTATGATTCCATGAAAAATACACACAGCCAATTAAAACCAGTTGACTGAACTATTAGGAAAGCAGGTACCAGGGAGATGGCAAAAACAGAGCCAGGGGATTCCGCACTGATTTGTGTCACTTTTCTGTATTTTGCAGCATAAAACAGCACACAATAAATACCAGGCAACCATGAACCTGTATTGGTCTGATTTCACATGAAATTTTGTTTGGTTGGTTGCTTTCAATAGAAATAAATGGGGTTTATGAGTGAACATTTGCATGTTTTGGGTGGTTTTCATGTAATTTGCTGCTGAGGTGTTGCTACGGCTGAATGAAGGTAGAGGCTGCTGTGAGATTAACATTTTTTTTCCTCTCCACCTTCTGTGACTGTTTGCAAAGAATAAAAATTTACATCCACAGAATTTGAAGTCTTTTCCACATATCAAACTGCTCCCTTGCATGAGGTATTTCTGCAGTGGTACATTCCTAATTCACCAGCAACTCCTTATGGGCTAGCAGCATTTGTCAACCAAGGCAGACACTAAGTCTGCTTTTCTGGTTTGTAAAGCTTTCAATTGCAGGGGGTTTAGGCATTTCTGCCCCTTTTCCAAAACTGATTAATACAGGGACAAAGAAAGGGGTCTCAATCCATACTGGGCACCAAGGGTGTCATCACACACAAGGAGAGAAGAGGTCTCATCTCTTTATTTAACACAGGTCCTCCAGCTCTGGCATGGAAACAGGGAATGGCTGTTAGGAGAAGAGATTTTCCAGACCCCAGTTTTCATGAGAGCAGACAAAGTGAGGAGTTTAGAACATCTCTTGACAGGGAGCTGTGACTTGTTCCCCCTTACCTGTGCTCACACACCACAAATAAAAATCCATGCCCACTCTAAATGAACATCTGCTCCCTGCACTCCCTCTGATCTTCTTCCCAGTGTTACTCCTCATCCTCTCCCTTTCCCTGCCATGACACAGCCCTGGCTCTTGTCTCTCTGAACCCTGACATTGCATTTGACTCAACATTGGAAAGGGAAGATCAAAGTTCACATTTTGATTTTACATATTCAGAAAATCCGTAACAGTCTCAGATTGCAAGCACAAAGCAACAGAAAGCGTTTCAGCACAGGCAGACTGCACTACCCTCTTCTTTAAAAACACTTCCCAAATTAGCTCAGCTTCCTGGATTTGCTCATGGAATATCACTTTCTCATTTATGATACTTTCCTTCAGTTATTTTCAAAGTGTTTTTGAAGCTTGCCAAGACTGTTTAGGATATGCTGCTATTCCAATACAGCAGATGGCACTAGTGTTAAGTAAGCATTATGGAAATTTACTGTATTCCTAGAAAAAACAACCAAGTGAACATCAACTAGCAGGTGGCTAAAATATTTCATGAGCAATGGGGAGAGTAATCCAGAGCCACAGTGTGAACATGGCATTAGATGTGTCCCCCCTCTAAGGCCCAAAGTCGTTCAAACCAGTCACTCATCATTTCCACCCAGCTCTTAGAACATTTCTAAGAAGCAGTCTTAACATCATTCCAATAAACATTTAGGACCACAACATTTATCAACATCACCCAAAAGGTACCTTCTGTTCTCATAAGTTATATCTTGGAGTGCAGACTCTTGGGAGACTGTTTTTCCTTTGCTCATGCTGAGTGTTCATCATCAGCCTTGTGATTTTGGGGATGAACAAGCAGCACCATGACTGGAAGATACATAAATTATGGATGCTCAAAGGAACAGCTGGACATCCTTGAGTTAAGGGTTATGCCAAACCCTCTCCTAGAACCCCTAAAACACTCTTCTTGGTCCAAGCCTGAATGATTATAAATTCTGTTAGAACATTTTGTGTCCCCAGTCCCCATGGCAATACAGAACATGGTATTACACACCTCCAGCAGTTCTGCTGTTGACTGAATTTTACATGAAAACACCTTATACTACTTGTAACCTTCACTTTGAAAAGTACTTAAAATTGTTTATCACTATAATCAGAATCTTTTTAACACACACATCCAAAAGCTTTAAGAAGTTCCTCATGCAGCACACACACAATCAAATCCTATACCCGTCTTTCTTTCTATCTTAATTTCTGTTCTAGTGCTGAAAAGCCCCCACAGTGGATTACAGCTGTAGATCATCACATGAATTAGGCTAAAATTACTTTTCCTTTGGATTTAATAACTCATCTAACAACATAAAAGCCAAACATCCGGGTCTAGTAAACCTGAGGTTATCTCCATTGCAGACCTCCCCCTTCTGCAACAAAAATTATCAAGATAGTTGACATGTCAACAGATCCTTGAGTGCAGCAAACCAGCATTGCCACTGGACATCCACATTCAAATTCCAGTCATCCATCTGGAGTCTGAGAAAACCTATTCTCCTTCTTCTAAATTAATTAAAAGCTAATTATAGCAGTCTGGGAAAGAAATCCTTTCCAGTCTCTTTACATGGAACAGCAGTGGCTGATAAGGACTTCAGCAAGACTCAGCTCTTCAGCAGGCCTGATGCAAAGGGACTGAGCAAAGGGAAGGACACAGCCTAAATGCCAACATTTATTTGTCTGTATTCCTAAAAGGAACACAAACAGACGGCTCCTGGCCTTTTCCAACTAACATGGATGGCATTGACTTCACTCTGGTAAATACTACTGAAATAACACAGACAGCTCCAGCACAGATCTATGCCTACTTAGAATTTAAGCCCAGCTTTTAATATGCTGTTACCATAAGACATTTTATTTCTAGCAAGTCTTTTCTTGTGTTTTGTATGATTTCTTAAAATATTCATAACTGGAAGGGTTAACAAATGTAGAAAACACGGCAATACAACTAAGTTTAAAAAATTCAATTTTTCTTTCCCTATAGATCCACAAAAGATAAACAACTGTGCACAGTCTTCTATTTAATTCCCATTTCGTCTCAGTGCAGATTTACAGAGGAAGTGGGCTTGTTCTTGACTCAATTCCTGAGGAAGTTTAATAAATTGAAATGTTCATCTGTTTCTCAGCTCTGTTGAAGGCATCACAGAAGACTGTGACAGTGACAGATAAAAAATAGCAGGCTGTGATGGTCCCTCCTCCTCGGCCAGCCCTGAGCGCTACCAGACGGCGTCTCCTGGCACATCCATCCCCAGCAAGACACACACAAGACAGAAATCAACTCCTCAGCATCAAATACTTGTGATTCTGCTCTGATTTTCAATGTTTCATTAGGAAGGAGTGCTCCCAATAAGCAAATCTCCACAATGTGGTGCCAGGTTTTAGCTATCAGTAAGTCCTTGTTTAGCAGCACCACGGTGTTCACATTTTACATGATTTTTAAAGACACCTATTAGCCTTCACTGTAACAGAATTTCTCAAAATCGATTATATAAAGTATTTTAAACATTATTTATCAACTATTGCTTTCAGATTAAAGGCCAAGGAGTGATGGCATCTTAGCTTTCAATTCCCCCTTCTTGCACTGTGCTCTGTGGTCCTGTGAAAAGCACTTTTCCTTCTTTGCTATTAGCTATTTTAGTAAATATTAAATAATTTCATACCCAAAACTGATAATCAGCTGCATCCCTTTGTATCCAGTCATGATCCAGTCAGAATGGCAGCTTAGTAGTCAAATTACATAGTCAAATTATGTACTATAACACTAAAATAAACAGCTGTCTGTGCCACCCCAGGAAGGGCAGCATGCAGGAGAGGTTTTTGCATATTGCCTAAAAGGAGAGAAGTACTGTCCTTAGGTATTTTATATGCCCCAAAATTGCACACAAAAATAGCCAGATCAACCTAAAATGGAGGTTACCCAGAGTGTTTCAATATTCTCAGCTAATAATGGAGTGACAGCTTGAGCTCTGCACCTCCTTTAGTTTTGGCAGAACTGTATATATCACAAAAGGTTAAAGAAATTTCTTTTTTAAGCAGAAAAAAAATCATGACAATTTTGAAAACGCTTACAGGTTATCTGCCAACTGGTTTGGGTTGTTTTTCTCTTCTAAATGCCTACTGAAGGTCATTTATTTAGTGTTTTTAAAACAAACATTTTCATTTTAAATTGAATAGTTTAAAACACAACATGAAGTGAAATGTCAACTGTTTGATATTCTGTAGCACAGCCGAGGTGCAGCTGTTGCTCTGAGGACAGCTCTGAGTGACAAGAGCTTTACCTAGATGAATTGCTATTTCTGAGCATGACTTTAAATAAATAATTTAAAATAGAGCAAAAAGAGCAAAACAGAGCAGGCTTGGGTAGTGTTCAATAACATCATGTCATATTGACAGATAAGACTGACAAATCCAAATACAACTCTGCTTTTCATCAACAAAAATGTTCTTCAATGCAAACAGAAATAGCAAAGGGGAAAAGACAAATGAAACAGCTGCAACAGGCAGCTAAAAGGAGCCTTGTAGAAAGATCTCCAGGCTCCAACCCACACAGTTTGCTACAATCACATTAAAACTTTCACCTGGATCAATAGGTTTGTGTTTTTATTACAAGCAGCTGAGCCTTATAAGATGTACCACAGCAGTGTGGTGGTGTACCTGCCTGAAGCCCAAAATTCTCCTCAAGCTTCTGTCACAGGGAAGAAAAAGAATTCAAAAATGTTTCATTTCTACATGGGGATGGGTGACAGATTATGCTCTAGACCTACTCAGGTAATATTCTAAGATCACTGGAAATTGAAGCAATTTGGAGGGTTCATTCACATCTTCAACAGCCTGGTTACAACTTTAAACAAATTATAATAAAAAAATGTGCTAGAAGACAACAGAATAAAATAACTCAGTCACACAGAAGCTATGGCAAATCCCAAATTTGTGCTAATCAGACTGCTCTGAAGCAATATTTCCTGTGAGAATGATGAGAAGACCTTGACTGTAATGACACTGACTTAGATGGGATTTTAAAAATTCCTCCATAAAACTTAATTCCCATCATAAATTCAAGCTCCTTTTTCATAGTTCTGCTTCTGCCCAGGAGTTCCAGCCTCAGCTTGTGCCTCTGTGCAGGCAGGGGTAGGAAATGTGCCTCCCTGGTCAACTGGGAAATTACAGCACTTCCAACAGGTATTTCTCCTCTCTGCATTGAAAGCTGAGTATCTGTAAGGACTGATTTCACTCTTCCAGGCACAATCAAAAGTCAAAAACCCAAGCCAATACTAAAACTCTTGCCTGACATGGAATCACTGAATGGTTGGGGTTGGAAGAGACCTTTAGAGATGAGCTATTCCAAGACACAAATTGTTCACCCATAATTCAAATATTTTCAAGGCAACCAGAGTGACTCTCTTAAAAATTACTAGTTAGCAGCAATGGTTCTATATGGTTTTCTTCCCCTAATTTTTTCTTTCCTGTAAGAGTTGCAAAGAATGTGAACATTTTGTAACCACAGACAGAACAAGGATGTGGAGAAAGCACAAGTCATGATCTTGAAAGGTATTTAAAATTCATCTGTATCTATAACAAATTAAGGAAAAGGCTGGAAGCTTGTTTTTAAAAACTTAAAACAATTCACTTCAAAGGCTTCTTGCTTTTCTGGGGATTTTTTTTCGGCAGAATATGTTTCAGTGTTAGCAGCTGCCACTGTTTTTTCTCCTTCCAGTTGCCAGAATTACCAGCATGCTGGTTGTTCACAGATAAAGTAAGGAACAATTTAATGCAGAAAAAATTATGTTTTGATTTCCCCCATAATTCCTTCCAGAGGCTGACTGGACAAACAACTTCAGTTTTCTGTCAAGGAATGGCTTTTTCCTGGCTCTGCCTGTGGCCATACACCTACAGAACTGACTTGCTGTCTATAATAAGGGCCAACTTTTTATAGATTTTTATTTTCATATGACTTTAATCAATGCCCCTCCCACAAATTCTCAGACCTGCCTGTTACTTGAGAGTGGTTGACTCCTGACTCTGAGGAGCATTTTTGTGATAGCCCACACTGGTGCCTCTGGACTTTGTCTGCCACTGCCTCAACTCTTTCTCAAGATGTCTGCATGTATCTTCTCTCCTGAAATAACTTTTCTTACTCTTTCTGGTTTATTTTTGGCGGTAGTAAAAGAGGCTCCTTTAGCTCTGTGTGATGATCCTCCACAAACACTAACAAGTTTTCCTTTCCCTAGCATGTTCTAATGTTGCACTCCCTTACTTTCCCCTTGGATTTCACCTTGGTTTCTCCTTGGATTTTCACCTTCTTTCCCACCCCAATTTCTTCAGACACACTGAGATAAACATTGCCAATATTACCCTACATTGCTTTGATAACTGAGCACCAATATGCAGAATAAGAAATAGTCTCGAGGACTGAATCCTACCAAGGCACCTGCAGCAAGCCTGAAGATTCTCAGAGAAAATACTTCACAATAAAAACTAACAAAATGAACTACAGTCAACAGTATTTCCTACTAGTGAAGCATTCACCATTTAAAATTATCAAATATTTTATCTATCTATTTATTTTCATGTTTGTGACCCCTTGAAATTGGAGATGAAATCAGATTTAAAAGCGGGTTTAAATGCCATGGACTTCCCATTTACTGAAGGAAGGAGTGGTTTTTTACCAAAATAAATATTCTAAATTATCAACCTATTCTGACTGGCTTTTTAAAAAAAGTGTAGATATATCTACAGCACAGACACACACCATTTTGTATTCCTAGTTGCAACTGCAGGGGAAAGAACCAAAAGGAAGGAGCTTCCTTCAGTTGTGTTTGGCCCTTCTCACTCTGTTTAATACCAGGCCATCATTTCTGTCTGTGGCACTCTGAGCCAGGCCACTTGGAAAGCGTTCCTTGCTAGGTGTCTTCAAGAAATGACAATTCTTAACTCTGAATAATGATTTAACAAATTAAATGAACAAAAAGATGTGTGCTTCAGATATTCCTCATTAGACCCCTCAGCAAAAAAATGAGGCAATCCACAGTTCTAATTTTAAAACCAAACCAGTGTTTCACTGAACATATTCTGTTCCATATAACCATGGTTTCTACATAACTACACAGATTTTAAAATTAAACAGTAAAGGACTTCAACAAAACAAAATAAAACAAGAAGAAACATTGATGGAGTGGAGGAAGGAATTTCTGATTCAATATTTTTTTACCTCACAAAGTAGTAAGTCAATGATGTGGAAGACCATGCAGAGTGGAAACTTGGCAGTAAAAAGAGTGAGAAACCACTGGGATGCATACATGTGAGCTTCCAAACTGAGGTCTGAGAAATGGCTGTGCAAGTCTGGTAACTGCTCCTGCAATAAAGGAAAAAAATAAATGTTTCAGTGTTACTCATTAATTTGAGTTCTTCAACCATACTTTCAGTAAGGACCAGGGTTGCTAAATATCCAAAAACACAACAAAGTGAAAGCCTAGCTTCTTTAGAGCAGTGAAGATGTTTCTTGATAAATTTCAGTGCCCATGGTTACAGTTTTTAGTAAGAGATCCACAGTGGATTCTATCACAGTATCAAAGAATATACTGAGACTATACTGAGAAATTACAGAATCTTCAACAGTTGAAAGGCAGAGCAGTTGTAAAATCTATGTCATGCTGTATATTTTAAAGTTACTCCTTTCCTGTGTCGTGTCTTGCTATGAATGCTTCTGCCACAAAAAACACTGGCTGCAGGAACCAGATAACTTTGCAGAGCTTGAAAGCAACAGAGCACACAACTCCAGCAGACCATTTCTCTAACTAGGAACACAAACAAACAACACAAAATAAGCACTGAAAATCCTCCTGAACAGTGATGACATGATCACTTAATAAAGTATGTTTCTTTAGAGTATATTTGTTGATAAAATCTCTTTTGTTTGTTAACAAAAATCTTTGTGGACTTAAGTAAATATTGAGAAGCCCATATGTTGAAGTGTCACATTAATTAATATGCAATTCCACTCCATCAAGTATGAAGTATGCACAATTTGACATCTGAAAAAATACCACTAAATTAGCAATAGTCTGTTTTGTTCGGTTTCAGTACATCCCACAGAGGTACCTGTGGTTATCTGTGAGAGTTGACTTCAGCAAGCAGCTTTTCACTGTGCCAACAGGAGGGCAGGGCTTAATGAACTCTCAGTAATGCCTTATTATTCACAACGACAATGTATAACATTTGCAGCCCTTCAGTTGTGTTAAACTGCTTGATGAAATAGTTCCAGCTGAAAAAAGAGCAGAATCTTGGAAGAGACAATAAAAGCTGCTCAGTGGTCCACACTTGATTGGTATTTCATAAGCATCAGGATGTCCTGATTTGCCTGACCTCTTAACACCCACATAATTCATGGGAAGTAGGACAATGATGGAGGCAGTCCAAAGGACACACTGGCCCCAATACCACAGAGATATTCTCTCTAAGCAACATCAGAAACAGAGAGGGGGGAAAAGGCAAATACCTGCTTGGATACAAAGATCAGCTGCAGAAGGAGTGTATCAGAGACAAAAGAAACTAGAAACAAATCCGACTAAAGATGTTTGAATTCAGCTATTAAACTTTGCTTTACCCCACCTCTAAAAGGAGAAGGGGTTTTATTGTCCAATAGCTTTTGGAAGCAAAGCATTCATCTCTTCTTGATGCCAGTGCTTCCATTTATGAAACAAATTGAAGGAGAATTTGTTACTCTGGCCACACCTGCATCAACTTCTCCAGTTGGAAAAATTTGCAGTGGAGATCTTCAAAGTTATTTCTGTAGAGGTCCCTCAAGCCATAGTCATACATTATTTTCACAAATACACAGAATGCCTGCTCCTCTGGCATCTGTTTGGAAAAAGACACAAAAATAAGGTTAATAACAGAGCTAAGACTGGACATGCCTTACACAGACACACAAACACCTTGTGCACAATGAGTTCAGAACCTGGCATGTATTAGAATTTTCAGCCAGGTACTGTGAATGCTGAATTAACCAGCTAAAATGTCAGTGGGACTACTCTCCTTGATAAGCATCTGGATTTGGTTCTGTAAGGCTTTTTTGAAGAAAATATAGGATCATATCACAGTTTTATGCGTGTCTATATCCCTACAGCAGCATTCTGTCAAACAGGTATGAGAACAACCAGTACATAACTCTCAGGCACATAAAAACAATTTAAAAATTAAAAAAAAAAAAAGAATGAAAATAAAATAAAAAGGCAACAACTCATGACAGTGACGTCTAATGAGAGATACTTGGTTAAATGGGAAAAATTCAGGAAAACTAAGGTACAACCAACCTCTAGTGAGAACAATGCTCATCTACCTTCATCCAAACTCCAGGACACCAAACTATGAAGTCAGGTTTCCCATAATCCCATCTACTAACCTGCTGACTTTTTCAGAAGCCCTACATCCATAACCTGTTTCATTCTGACCAAAATTTCTCACCCAACAGTGCTTTGGAAGGTGGCACTAACACAATTGTCTGAGCCGCACTTCTGTTTGCTGGCTTGAGCCCACTGAATGCTGACCTAGTGGGAAGCCCTGTGTCACAAAACCCCCACATGACCCTCCCCTGTGCCTTCAGGTAACACAATAACGACAGGCACAAACAGCGCCCAAATCAACCCTTCCATCACATTCAAAATGTGCTTTCTTCATGTGGAAGCACCTGATTCAAACAAATGAAAACAATTGCTGAGAATCAAAAACAACTCTTGACCTTTTAGTGTATTCACTCATTTGGCCAACTGCCAGCTTCTTATCAAATACCAGCTACAGGTAAAAGCTCAGCATTTTCTTCAAAGAGAATTTTACGCTTTTGATATTTCCCTTCAGGGTTTTGTCTTATGCTCAGCCCTGTCTCCAGGGCCATGGGCAGACAGTTTCATTTTCATTTTCAGACCTCATAAATGAAAGTAACTGGTTAGCACAAAGTATTTCGAGATTGGCTGATGCCTATCAGTCTGGCTTGATTCACCCAAGACAAATTCTTAGGAATTTCAAAGCTCTTAATCACAATTTTATCTGGATGGAATGATCCCCACTGACAGCATAAAAAAGCTGCAGACAAAGTAAGGAAAAGAAATAATTTTATCCTGACCAAAAGGCTTGAATCTGTTCTGTAAGAGAATGAGTGCAAATTTCAGGGGTTTTGGTAAAATACAATTATATCTAATGAAATGACAGGTGCTCATGCACAGGCACATCTGCCCTACATGCTCAGTTAGACTCTGGTGCTTTGCCAACCATCTCTTCCCTAACGCAGGGAGATGGAACAGAGGTCAGGACTGGGGCAAAATGCTCTCCAAGTCCTTGCTCTCAGTGAACAGAAGTTCTCCAGTATTACCAACCCTAAGAATTCAAAATTGTAAATCAAATTTTCTTTTTTTTTTTTTTTTTTTAATTTTGGGCATTGCCATTCTGATTTGTAGCATTTAGATATGTGCCCTTTGCTAGAGTTTCTCTGAAATCACAAAAACAAGGAATTTGTGATTTTTTTAAAGTGATATTTTAGATGGGGTTTTTTCTCCCCCACAGACAATGACTCTGAAAAATAGACAAGGAAAAAAAGTGAAGTACTGTGAGCCTCACAGTACAATTATTAACTGTTTCCCTGTGATTAGAAGTTACCTGCATACCCTTGATGAGAATTTCATCAAAGAAGGAAAATCACACAAACAGAGGATGGTGATTCAGGCTACCCAACCATGCCAGAAACACATAAACATTGAAGAGAAAGGATAACCTGTCCTAGGGAAAAAGGGAAAGGAAAGGCTCTGGAATTCCATGAGAAGGTAGGACAGTTAGAGAGGGTCTTACAAGTGTTCACAGCATACAGAATTTTTTGAGAATTGGAGAAAAAGAGGAGTCTGAGGGCATCTGAGGAAGCTCCCCAATCACATGGGCTCATTGAGACTCCTTGCTTCCCCCTTCTCTAAGCATTTCACTTTAATACCCTCTGATGAAACCAGAAGTTACAAAGGGTTTATTAAAATGAGTGTAATTTCCATTTAACAGTCCCTGTGTAGAAGCAACTTCCTCCAGCTCCAGAAACACTAAGAACAGAGTTGATTCTCTGTAGCAATGACAGCACAGCACTAAGGGAGAGGAGCTGAGGTATTAGTCAAATGTTAAGAATGTGACACCCACACATTTCTGAATAACTGTGGTATTGAAAATGGCTCATTCTTCCAGTGCAGCTTCAAAAACCTTTGAGTAAAAAATTAATTGCAAAATAAGTGTTAGATAAGCTATTTTACAGTATATGTTAGACTGCAATAATGGGACTATTTTGGGTTTATTCTTAAAAGATGTAAAGATTCTCTGCAATGCTGTTGCTTTGTAGCATGATTCTCAAGACTTCAAGGAATCACAGCTCTTCCTAGGAATTACAACTTAAAACTAATCTGAATTTGAGTTCCAAATGCCCTGGGAAGTGTGTGTGTGTAACACACAACACCAGCAGCTGTCTCAAAGCCACACTTCAAAAGGCATTTCAATACTGACTGATTTTACTAATTAAAACCTGAGAGAAAAAGCAGGCAAGAGCTTGAGTAAGAATTGTGGTGGCTTATTCAGATAGTCATTACCTCAATAAATACACTATTTAAATCTGCTGCTTTGCCACTGAGACATCAGATGTAAAGCACCTTGCACCTATAAAAATTGGGTATTTATTTATTTATCTCTGGACATATACCCATGTGTTTATAAAGCAAGCAACAGATCAAAGTTCATGAAACTTTTGATTACAGGCTAAAATATCAAGGTTAAAAGATCAGCTTTCCTTCAGAAGATATTACAAAATGTCCCTAGGAGAAGAAAAAAAATCTTATAAAAAATTAGTGAAACTACTTGCTCTGATGATCTGCTCTGAGAATGTCTCCTGGAGTTAAATTCCACATAAACACAAAGGGAGCTTACTTAGGTGACAACTAAATTAAAAGAAAAAATTAATATGTAACAAATTGGTTTCAGGTTTTGACACAAAAGTATTTGAGAATTTAATTGATTTCTCCCAGATAAACAAAATCTACATTCATGAAGGTAGAAGCCATTAATCTCTACAGCAAAAAGGCAACAAGAGGAAAATTAATACAGGCAAATAAATAACAATAAATATCTGTCAAACAGCATGGCTGCACTACAACTGATTTTACAGCTGCCTTGGTTACAAATATCAAAGCTTTCATTCTGCAATTAACTCACATGAAGCAGAAGCACAGCTGCAAGGAAGGACTGTCCCTGGCAATAGCCAATGTCTTCATCATAGACAGAATAGGCCTAGAAAAGAGAAAATCAACAACTGTATTTCAAATGCATACAGGCACCACCAAACTGTGACATCAAGGAGCTGTGCAGGACACTGCCAGGGTCTCAAGGGGGCTACAAGGAAATTGGGATTTATTCCATCAGGAACTGGAGTGACAGGACACAGTGGATGTTCCACATGGACACAGGGCAGGGTTAGATGGGACATTGGATGGGCAGGCCCTGGCACAGGATGCCCAGAGAAGCTGTGGCTGCTCCTGGATCCCTGGAAGTGTCCAAGATCAGGCTGGATGGAGCTTGGAGCAGCCTGGGACAGTGGGAGTGGGATGAACTTTAGGGTCTCCTCCAGTCAAAGCCATTCCATGATTCTCCATGGGACAGGCTAAAATCACACAGGGTGTAAAACTGTAACCACTCTTGTGCTTTCAGGGCTCTTCTAAAAACACTCACAGGTCACTCTCAACCCTCCACAGATGCTGGAGTTGTAGTTGGAAATTATTATTTTTATTTTTCAATCAGCTTAAGAAGAGATGGATGCAATTTCCCTTCACTTAAATCAAGGATAATTCAGCTCAGGTGAGAAATGATAGACCTTTACCAATGCAACAAATATAACATGAAAACCAGGCTAGTTTGTGCTGGGGGGAAAGAGAATGTTTGTTTTTGGAAAAACAAGTTCTGACATTATGCAAGTACAGGACCTAAGGTTAGAAAACTGCTGAGAACTACTGTAACCTGAAGATTTCATCAGAAACAGTTTTTCCATGCCCTTGTTATGCTGAAGAACGAACAAAACTCATTTTCCTACGCTATGACAGACATGCTTTTTCTTACTCTTCAAAAAATCCCCAAACTAAAATAACTAACCTTTCCTTCCCCTTTACTTTTGCAAGATGAGAAGACAGATACTGTTTTTAAAGAGCTGTCAGAGGATGTTAAGAATTTGTGGAAACTTGTGGAAGTCTAAGCAGGAGCAGCAGGACTGACACCAAAGGGAGGGACATCCTGAGAGAAAAAGCAAAATACTGAGGGTACAACCAGGGAAAAGCAAAGCAAAGGGCAGAGCCAGGGAGGAAGGAGTCACAAGGATCAGACAATCCACTTTTCAGTCTGATGGACTTGTGAGGAATTCTGCAATGACTCTGGAAGACAGGATTTCTCCAAGTGCAGAATATTCTGAGTATTCCTTTAAAGGTCACTGTTTCTGAACAATTTAGCCTTACATTTCCTTTGGGAAAAGCTGACCTGGGACTTGCAGCCCTCTGCCCTTTACCTGTACTGCTCACCACTCTTTCAAAAGTTGTTAGATGGGATTAGTCAGGAGCTGAGTGAAAATAACCCCAGCCCTTTGCTCAGTTTCAGTGGACAAGAAAATTCAAGAAGTCACAGAAATCACTGTAAAATGTTTAATGAACCATCAAAACCCAGTTTACCAGTTTAAAACAGTCACAAAAGTCAAACATAAAATCTAACCTGAGAATTACACAATGGCAGATACAAAATTCAATTGGAGAAAAAAAAAGGATGCTGTCCATAATGAAGTTAATTAGTTACTTAGTATCAAATTCACAGAAATGCCTTTAGATGCTTAAATTAATATTTTATATCATTAACTAGAATCATTCACTGGTTAATCACCATCATGAGTCATTATCTATTTGTTGCCCAGATCTATCATTTTGTAGATGCCTAATATCTTGTCTCTGTAGTTTTCCTAAATGATGTATTATTCCTGGTTTTGATAGGCCAGCTCCACTTAGAAACAGATGTGCAGAATTACAAATGAGAAATTTGATTTATGATTTCTTCATACTATAAAACACCACTTCTAATTTACTTCAAAAAAAAAAAAAATCTAGGCTGAAAAAGAACATCAAATTATCAGTGCCTGGGAGTTCTCTGTTGTGAGAAGCATTATAGTGAATAATTTGCTGAAAAGAGCAGTAAATTATTCCAAACAAGTTATTTTAAAATAAGTATCGAGAAACCAACACACTGGAGAAAACAAACTGCTTCCAAAACTGGCATAGATTGAAAAGTACAGGAAGTTGTAAGAAATAAAAACATACTTCTTATGTGATTCTGAAAGAAGTTGAAGTTACAGCAAAAGAGGGAAAACAAGGAGGGTACAAAAAATAATTCTCACTCTGCAGTTAAATACAAAAATATGAAGGAAGAATAGCAAAGTTTCTCATAATCAACTTCCTAAACACATTTGAGCTGGTAATAAATCCATTTCAAACACATCCAGAGCAGGAAGGCAAAGTCTCTGCTTGGAAAACAGATGGTCAATCTAAGTTGTATTTAAACTCCAGCAGAAAATCCCTGTGAACTTTACTTGTATTTGTTTTATTACAGAAGAATCACAAGGTTTGTTATCCTGCTGGAACCATTCCTAACAGGGGATGTGTTGAAGGATCTGTGTCCAACTGAACATCAGAAGAAATCATAAATTAAAAGGAATAAAATTACTGAAAAATTATTAAGAATGAATGTTATTCACCAAAAAAGCTTGAGGGGAAAAGTAAACTGGTAAACCACTAATTGCCTGATTAAAACAGAAGAGATGAAAAAATGGAAACTTTTCTAAAAAGGTTGATCCATAGAAGTACAAATCAGCAAGTATTGGATAATTTGTTTTAAATAAAAATATGAAATTAATTAGTGGACACTGCCTATATAGAAGAAAAATGTCAAAGGGCCCCAGTAAAAAAAAGGGAATTATTAAAATGCCTTTGAAGCAACCAAAACCCATGAAAAAAAATTAACTGCTTGATCCATTTTTTCCACTTTTTAAGAAGTTTTTTTGAAAAAGATTTTTTTTGAGATTCATTTCCACAAGGTCCTTTTCCAAAATTCGACCTTAACAAGCAGCTGTCTGCAGATACTTGGACACAAACTTCAGTTCCACATCAGAATTAGATCAAACAAAGATAGATTCTGCTCTAAAGTCAAAACATAATCATCCTGACAACCAAAGGTTTAGTTTTTAATGAAGTCTCTAAAATATGCAGGATTTCATTGCATCTATCCAATGCAAAGAGAATTTGGAATCTTAATGCACATCACATTTCCAATTATACTGTTTTATTTTTAAGCAACCTATGGGATTTGATAGCGCTGAAATATGATGTAATTAACCAGAATAACCTCAAAATAAGGATGCTGCCTACAGATACCACCATAATATCATATCATTAACTAACAGGCTAAGATCAACTACTTAAGATTTATGCAGCTAAGCAACTTTAATTTTCCACCTGAAATATAAAAACAAGGCAAAATCCCAAATCTCCTATTTCCATTGCAGTCATTGTAACTTTATAATTTCAAGAGGATGGGATTTTTCCCATGACAATCTGTGACATCTCAGAGTTTTTAACTTATTATTCTCCTAAGCTCTTGAGGAACTTCCAATTACAATTCCCCAGTTAACTGAGAGTTTAAATATTCTGTCTCATAAATGGGATTTAATGAAGGTTCTGACTTGAAGCCTGTTTTCATTCATTTCTAACTAAATGAAGATCTCAGAGAACTGAGACATCTTTTTAATAGTTATCTGAATACTGAAAAGAGCTACTATGCAGTTATTAGATGATCATCATTAGAAAGTGAATTCTTTGGAAGCAGAGTCTTCTCAAAGTCCATGACTGAGAAACATCTGCACATTGGGAAAGTGAACCAAGAACCCAGGGCTGGGCAGAAACTCTTCTCCAAAATAATTAAAGGAAAATCTCCCAAGAACAGAATCTTCCACAGAGAAAAATTCAATGTACTAGCATTTAAAAGATGAAGGGAAAGATAGCTGAATTTAAAACCTCAGCTTGGATTTCTGTAATCCTGTCTGTGAGTGCCAGCAGATTTAAATGAGGAAGACGAGAGGTCATGCCTCTCTACAATCTCTATGAAATGACCAAGGGAAGCTACTCAGTGTTTAACACAGACATAGCTCTGTGCTGAAATCTGCTTTAGGAGACTTAAAAGATGTCCATGGTGTCTGAAACTCAGAGTGTCTCTGGAAAACATCCATACTTTGATGCAGACTTTTCACCCAACAAGGCATTTTATTATTTTTATAATTATTTCAATTATTATTAACTAAAATTATTTATATTTTATTACATTTTTATTACTTTTAATTTTATTTTAATGTTTACACAACAAGGTATTTTATTACATCCTCAGTTGCTAAATAAATTTAGTAACAGCAGAATTTAAAACTCCCTACCTGAATTTATAATAAGACTAACAGTCTGAAAGTAATAATATTCCTATGGGTGCAGCATTGAGTATGTCTCACATTACACAAGGAATTTCTGCATTAAAACTCTATTTTTAGACATTAGTTACTCATTTATGGAATATCAGGAAGAAGCTGTTACACAATGTGCCTCTGCCAGAGCTGGGAGAGCTGAGAGGATGTAGAAATCTTCACCCTCAACCAGGCAGGCCCCAAACAGAGCACTCCCAGCATTTTTCAGGATTCCAGAGCTGACCTTTCCACTGGTACAGGCTCAGCAGAAAATTCTACATAATTTCATTGCATCTTTCATTGTGTGCAAGAATGGGGCGGCTGAAGACAAATGCAGAGAAGAATCCTTATTGTAATGTAAACAGAAGAAAACAAGGTAACACTAAAATTCCTTTGAATGAAACAAGACAATATTCACCAGCATTGCTCCTTCAACCCAGGAGCAAAGAAAAGAAACAACTAAAAAAAGGTGAAAAATAAATTCTTCACTGATTGTGTTTATCCTCTAATTGGCAAATAGATTTCTGCAGGAACAAAAGAGATTTGCTCTCTGACAAACACTGAAACTTCCCATTTGTAAATCTAAAGAGATACTAAAGATTGAAAAATGTGGAAGAATACATGCACAGTGAGGTGACTACCTGAAAAGACATGCTGAAATAAAATGAAAATGTGAAAAAAAATAAAATATGAAAATTAGACTTTCAGCACTAAGCAGCAGCTCTGCTGAAGCATAACCCAGCTTATCATGGGCATAGAAGCTGCTGGTTACAGAAGAGCAGCTCAAAGGGATTTCCATATTTCAATATACAGTAACAAAAAGTAAAATACTCCATAGAAGAGCCCACTCAGTGTTAGCATTGCTAAAAAGCAGTTTGTTATTCTCTCTGCTAATGTGGGTACCAAAAATCACAGACTGTAACTAAAACAAAGCGTTTGGTGCCACAGCAAACCAGCTACCACAGTGATCCTGCACCTAAAACCTGCAGGCAAGTGAGACCAGGATTGGGGAAAAAGCTACAGGAGAGCAGCTCAAAGGGATTTTCATATTTCAATATACAGTATCAAAAACTAAAATGCGCCATAATGGAGCCCACTCAGTGTTAGCATTGCTAGAATGCAGTTTGTTATTCTTCAATGTGGGTACCAGAAAACACACCCCGCAACTAAAACACAGTGTTTGGTCTCAGAGTAAACCAGCCTCCACACTGATCCTGCACCTAAAACCTTCAGGCAAGACCAGAAAGGGGAATAAACTACAAATCTCATCCACAAAGGGATAAATATTTAGTAACAAAATAGATCCTGATACAAATGATTCATATCCTTCTGCAAGGCCTCAGCTTACTGAGAAATACTACCACCAACTCTGAGCCTCTGAGAAGTAATTCTGCCATTTTCTGAAAACCATTGTGTGTGTTTTCCCAGTCTGCCCAGTCCCAGATCACCTGATTGATTTTCCTGCACCATGCTCCCTGTTCCCTGTTAGAGTCACAGCGGTTGTTTGTTAAATAGGAGTTACTTTAATCAGAAAATCAGGGAAAACACATCTCATGTTAAATTCTGCACTGCTCACACTGCAGAGAGCTGAGAGGATTAATTCTGCCAGGTGCCCAGATTCCCTGGAGCCTCAGACTGTGAGCATGGACAGAGCTTGGAAGCAGGCACTGAGCATTACTCAGTTATGCATTGTAACACTGAGGTAAGCTCTTCAAACACAGCTAGAATTTGCAGAGTATTTAAACAGAAAGCAGGCAAGAAGCAGCAGTTTTCACAAAGATTGCCCAAAATTTGCTCTGTGAAAATCCAGCTTAAGTGGTGTCCTCAAGTGAAATCTCCAGTCTTAGAATCTGAAACTCTTTTCATTCCTTATCACCACTGTCAGTCCTGATGTTTATTTTTAGGTACTTTGTCACATAAATGTTCTGCAACAGAAAAAGTTCCCATCTTTCCTGGTTTCCTACTGTTCTGAAGAGGAGATAAAGAGTTGGAACAAAAACTGGCAGACCTGTTAAAATGAAGCAGTGAGCTTTTAATGATTTTCCTTTTTATCTGACAGCTCAGATCATCTCTCATTTCAGTGGGGAATGAAGAAAATGCTCTTCAGCTTTCTGCCCTCTCACTTGAGGACAGACCCTTCCTAACCATATTCAAAAATCCCATTCTTCAAACTTCTTGCTTTCACATTAGAATAAAGGGATAAGTACTCAGCACCTCTGGTCAAAGTTATTCTAACAATACAAAGCCGCCACATTATTACTTTCAACACAGATAATTACTTTTTATTCCCAATAGAATGACAATTTTATAAGCAAATTAATTAGGCTTTAACAATATTTCTTGAAAACCCACATACTGGAGAAAACAGTTTATTAATCATAAATTCAAGGTTCAGTCAGACCCAAACAGGTATCGGTCACATCCACAGTCATTTAAGCAAACTGTGAGAGGATGAAGAACAAATGCAAATGCTGGAAATCTCTGCCTGGAATTCTCCCCAGTAGCTGTGTCTGACCTCAATACTGGCTAGTAGGTATAAACCTTTCAGTGTAATCAGTAAATTTATGAATAATTCCATGCTGAAGACTGGATGTGGCTGTTCTACCAGAAAGCAATGCTTCCCAAATCCTTCTTTGAACCAACAAGCACATGAAGGAATGAGGGAGGCACCAAAATCACCAGGATTTTCATAAACCCTTCACCAAGATCCCAAAGGCTTTTTGGGGAACTGAGCTGCTATAGAACATCCCCTTACTCCCTCAAATAATTGATTAAAGGAGAGAGAGCCAAAGGCAGGAATAAAGTCAGTTCTAATCCAGAGAGTGAAGGTGAGGTCACTCACAGAACCCTGCAGAAAGATGTGCTGCAAATATTCACAAACCTTAAAGAACACATAAATATAGCACAGTAAAAATAAAAATACATAAAACCAGTAAAAATAAAAACACATAAAAATAGTACAAAGGCTGCTGATGAGACAAAGCTGTTTGTAGCAGGGAATTAGAAAGTGACTGCAAAGCTGCTATGCAGAACATGTTCTATCAAGAACAAGTCGCTGCGTGACAGAGGTCATTAAACTGCAGGTAAATACAAAATGCTTCACAGGAAGAGCAGCCCTCAACTTGATGGACACACAGAGAGGTCTCTGATCACAGAATCCCAGAATGGTTTGGGTTGGAAAGGACCCTAAAGCTCATCCAATTCCACCCCCTGCCACGGGCAGGGACACCTTCCACTAGCCTAGCTTGCTCCAAGCCCTGTCCAGCCTGGCCCTGGACACTTCCAGAGCTGCAAGGATGGGACAGCTCTGGGCAACCTCTGCCAGGAAAAGAATTTCTTCCCAATATCCCATCTAACCCTGCCCTCTGGCAGTGGGAAGCCATTCCCTGTGTCCTGTTACTCCAGGTCCTTTTCCAAAATTCCTCTTCAGCTCTTTTGGAGCCCCTTTAGGCACTGGGAGGGGCTCTAAGGCCTCTCTGGAGCCTTCTCTTCGTGCCTTTTTTAAAAATGGGAGTTAGATTTCCCCATCTTCACTCAGTGGGAACTTCACAGGATGCCCATGACTAAAATACATGGACAGTGGCTTAACAACTCCATCTGCCAGTTCTCTCAGAGCGACAGACGCATCTCATCAGGTTCCATGGCCTTTCAGGCTCCTTGCATCATCTCAAACCTGATCTTCTCCTGCACTGAGGAGTTTTCCATTCTCTCTGTCCCTGCCTTAGCCTTCTGTGGCCTCAGCAGTGATGTTGGAGCACTTGCCAGTGAAAAGAGGCAAAAAAGTCATCAAGTACCTCAGCCTTGTCCATGTCCAAGGTTAAGCAGGTTTGCCCTTTCCTTCTGGACAGGAAGGAACATTTTCTCCCACACTGTCTCTAATCTTAGTTTCATCACAGATGTACTCATGGAATATTTTCTTGTCATCCTTCCCATCCATGGCCATAGATTTAATTCTATCAGGGCTTTACTTTCCTAAACCAGATCCCTGTCTGCTTGGACAATTTCTCTGTATTCCTGCCAGACTAGGTGCCCTTGTTTGCACCCTCTGTAGGCCTCCTTTTGTCTTTGAGTTTGTCCAGGAGCACCTTGCTCATCCACACAGGCCTCCTGGAGTTTTTGCCTAACTTTCTCTTTGTCAAGGATGAAGCACTTCCAAGTTTCAAGATCCTTCAAGAAAAGAGAACTAACTGTGGCATTCACATTCTCTTAACAGAGACATAATTCTCTCTCTCTCAGGATTTTTCCTGGGAAGGCATTGAGAAGCTCAGAGAGGAAAAGAAATCAATTCTTATCTCTGTTCACTACTCCTGTTGCTTGGCACATGTGGGATGTGTTATGGAGATTGTTTACCCAAAGTGATTTGTTAATTGGATTCTGCTACAGATTGTTTTGTTTCCTTGGCCAATTGGGTCAAAGCTGTGTCCTGACTGCCTCAGTAATGTTTTTTTATTTAGCATCTTTTATATAGTATAATATAATATAATATGTCTTTACTATAGTTATAATACAGTATTAATGTAATATAGTATAGTTTTAATAAAGCATTAGTCAGCCTTCTGAATCATGGAGTCAGAGCACATTACTCCCAATGTTGGGGGCACCTTGATGCAATAACAGCTACAGCAACTTCCTCTGCAGGAGTAGGAGAGGCTTTGAGAGCAAGGGAAGCCCCCAGATTTAGAAAACATGCAGAATTATTCACATTTCCTACAGAAAAGAAACAACCCAGGTAGGTCTGTGCCCCTCTGAAGCTGCCTGCTGGACAGATAATTCCTCTAAGTTGCTTCCAGTTCTGACAGATTTACTCCTTTATTTGTTCTTTATTAAAATAGACTGAGATACCTTAATGAGCAAGAATTTTTCTTTTCAAAGAATGTTCCCAAATTCTTTCATTATCCTCACAGAACTTTACAGATTCTTTCCAGTGTAGAATAGATGTCTTTAATTTTGGACACTGTAACTAAAGGCAGCTGCAAACCACTGAGTTGCTCAAGTCAAACTGTTCCTACATAAGGTTCATCCATCTCCACATCCTTTACATTTCATTATTTACCATCCCCTTTTCTCTGTGTCACCAAGATATCTTCATGAAAAAGGACTTTCTGATTTCTTCCAGGTGACTCACCAGAGTACCTGGAATGAAGAAGGGATATTCCTAATGCTTTGACTGAAATCCATTTATTCAGTGCTTGTTTAGGAACCTGCTGGCCAGTCTTTAACTTCTTAATGTGTATCTTGTTCATGCTTAACTTGTCCAGCATTTATACATTCTGAGCTTGGCAGGCCACAGGAGCTACAGAATTCCAGTCAAAACACCTTCACCAATGGAACCTGTACTTCTGGCTTTTTGTGTTGGCTTGTCACGATCTATTTTCAGTAAACTCACAGGCCTTCATTAAAACATACTTCTCACATGTAATTCTTGAAAAATTGAATTATTCCATCATTGTTCACTTAACTGGTATCAAAGTGACAAGCCCATAATTTACCTGCATTTTTATTCTTTTCACAGACTGGCACAGGAACTGTTTCCTGTAGCCCTCTAGAGCCCTCCAAGACTAGGAAGAAATCAACACCATTGCTTGAAAGTTCTCTTTATTCCCCAATTTTGTATTTCTTTTAAACAGTGAATTGCTCACAATACTGAATTCCCAGTAGCTAAGCAGCTATATTTAATATTCATCCAAATTATTATTTGAATAGGAGTTTGTATCACCAGAGAATTTATCTGGGGAACAGGAAAATGTGTCATTATACCCCAAAGGCTGAACACTTTTTTCTGCTTGACAACTCCATCAATTCTAGTAATCAGCAGGAGGTGGAAACAGCCACAAGGAAGAGGAAGGGAAAGGGCTTTGCCTAGGGCAATAATTCATTCTATATGAACAGAATGAATTCTGCATTATGTAATATTCTACAGAATATTCTACATTAATTTCATAAATTTTAGGAAAAAAAAAAAAAGTGAAACAAAAGCTGACTGCCAAAACCACAGCAATATCTACAACTGCCAGCCACAAAAGTCTCTGCTTGGCTGCATGGCTGCAATATTTTACCTTCTGGATCTCTCTTAAACAAAAGAAGTCTGTCTGTACAAGATGGACAAATCTATTGATTTAGTACCTCAACTTTCCCATGTGCAAATTGGAAAAATTAAAGAGTGTTTTTCATTGGAGGTGATCTGGCAGCTGTGAGTTAAAAGCTCTGCTCACACACTGCTTGGGAATGGTCAAAAACTTGTTCTCCACGGAATTGTCTACAGACACTCTGGTTTAACCTCACAGCAGAGCTTGCTCTGAGGGTCTGTTTCTCCTCCTCTGCAAATCTCTTCACCTCAGAGCAAAAGAGGAGCTCCTACACCACTCCCTCTGAACAGGTTCCTCCCTCTCACCTCAGCAAAGCCAGCCTGAGCCTCTTCTCACCTGCACCTTAAGAGGTACCAAATGCAAGGCTGCAAAAGGGAATGCAGAAACACCACAGTCTCCATATGCAATCTAAACAAAGCTTTAAAATCTTACTGATTAACAACTTGGACCAGAACAGGGTTAGCAAGGCAAAAGAAAGTCACACAAAAAATGGAACTTTAAAATTGAGATTACTGACTGTACCTTACAGATTTTGTACAGAGATTCCTGCCCATCTCCTTCTGTATCCTTAAAATAATCATGTGCTGGATATGTACGATGGATATCTCGTTTGATGACACTCTCCTGAGCAGAATCCTGTAAAAAAAAAAAAAAAAAAAGGAGAAAAATCCTGACACATGAACCCATTAACAGTATAATTAATGTAATATAATATAAAATTCAACATGTACTCAATATGGATACATTAGATAACTGCTTTACTGACTTCTCCAGAAATGCTTTGAGAAGAAAATGAAAATCCTTTTTAGTCTCCTATGCAGTTATAGCTTGACAGTTGAACAAGAGCAACATGGCATGTTTTCTGTCCTACATGCTTAAAGGTTCAGATTTAGAACTCTGAGGAAATTATAATTTTTATATCATCATTATATATAATTATATAATATCATCATTATCAAAATTAATTGTTGGTGAGTTCTTACCACAGATCATATACTAATCGTGTTGTTCTGGCAGTAAAAAAAACAAACAAAAAAACCCCCAAACACAGAAACAAACAAACACACAAAAACTACACCAAAAAAACCAAACCAAAAACACAACGCAAAAATCCACCAAAAAATTAGGCTGTCTCCGTCTTGCAAGCTTAAAGCTACTAATTTGAAATGTTGTATGTATCAATCTACCAAAAAAATGTTAATTAAAACTCAAAGGATTTCTAGAAAAAGATGGGAATCACTGCAGACAGACCTAAAGAACATCACTGTGTGGATGAGGAAGTTGTATCAAAATATCAGAGCTGGAGCTACAACAGTTAATTATCTTCAGGTTCCAGTGTGCTGTACTTTCAGGTTGGCAAATATCAAATGGTGCTTTTCTCCATTACCTTTGTAATCCTAAAGAAAAAACCAACAAAACCTTCTCTTGTAACCTGGAATATAAATCTAACTTTTACTTTGAAAACAGAGTATTTCTGTTACAGAAAAGCTTCTAAGTTCTCAGATTGTGTCTTGTTAACCAGGATTCTCCATAAAAAAAAAAAAAGCTTATTTCAAAATTAACCCCACTGTCTAAATCACAAGCCAACAAACACAGAGTAATAACAAAAAAATTATAAAAAGCAGTTCTCTAATCAGACTTCTTTAATTATTATTTTCATTTACATGGCTTCCAAATACCAGAGAGGCTGGAGAACTGCAGTCTGCCTCCCAAATCCATCTGGCCATGCAGTTAAATTATGAGAAAATGCCTGAAGCAGCTTTAAAGATCTACCAGGAAAGTTACAGAATCTATTACAGAAATCTCTTACAGACATTTTTCAGCATGAACTTGAAAAGATCCAGGGGAAGTTTCAGGAAAATCACCACATCCAGCGTACACAAGGTTTTCCAGTCAAGCTGAGACATTGTACTTGACTGCTCAGTACTTGTCTTGACTGGGGAAGACGAAGTGTAACTGAGCACACCAAAGTTGACAAGGAGAATGCTCAAGTTCGGGCCAAAAATATTTGTGTAAAGGCCCAAAGGCACATGAACTTTTACAGAGTTAAAAGAAACCTGAAGCAGTCTTAATTCAGCCCTACTAATGAAAGCTGTGTCTAAAAAGTCTAGAGGAAAATAATTAAATGGGCCCAAAATAAGATCTACATGCAAAGACTGGAGAATTAACTCCTCCTCAAAAGACAACCTGTCTTTGAAATATGATAAACTCATAAAGGAAGGAAACCAAGTAATTAATCTAGGGAGAAGATAGTTTAGAATTACTTATTAAAATATAGAAAACAATACTTTAGTTAAGTTTCTATCTTTTTTCAGTAGAGTTTGTGGATAGCGCTGCTCTCAGGTACCAAAGCACATGAGTTTACAGACACCCTCATTTAGGTTTTCAGACCACTTTTATTCTTCTGAAAGTTGTGATTAGTTAGTTTATCAGGAAAAAAAAAAGGTGAGATGGCTATCAAGGCATTCAGGTTCTAATGATCTTACTTCTAAAATTCCTGTCAACTCAGAGAAAATATTCTACTGAGGAAAAGAATTATCTCCATGTGCCAGTGCTATGACAGCTGCCATGCTGCTGAACAAGCTCTGCCTCAAGTTGTCTCTTCTGGAACAGCTGAATTTCTGCAGAGGAGCAATGCTGAGCCCTTGACACTCCTGCCATTCCCAGCTATCAAGAAGCTGCTGAATATGGGCCAATGATGCCAGAAGGCAGATCAACACAGAAATAAAACAGAGAGAACAGAAAACTGTTTATGTTGAATAAATGTTAAAATTAGGAGTACATAAGCAATCATAAAATAAAGAAATACAAGGCAATCTTTATGCATTCATTTCAGGAATTTTTTAATTAAGAACATCTCACACTCCATAAAGAACCTCTATACTCATTTGTTGTCACAAGTGGAGCCACTCTGGTGATGAATTACAATTAGGGAGCAGAAGCGACTCCTGGAGGTAGAGCCTTGTTTATTTTGTTCCAAGAGCTGAAGAATAAGCATTGTATCAGAAGAAGAAATTATTAAGGAAGAAAAAAATCTCTTGAGACTTAATACTTGCCCCACTTCTGCCCAAAGCTACTGTCATGAAAACAGGCACATCCCTAACAAAAAGAATGCCAAAAGTGCTCAGCTGAGTTTTCCTTACTGTACTGCCTGTGTTCCAACTTCTGACTCAGTATGAGAGATGCAGAATTGCAGCTGTAATTAAAGGAATTCAAGAGTTTAATGTGACTACTGAATAAATAATAAACCAGATAACAGGTGTCTCAAAGCTGGCATTCAAACTGGGCAGCACTTCTGACCTCAATCTCCTTGTGCTCCATTTCCCTGGTTAATAATAATTCCCCATCTCAGTGGGGTGTTATGAAAATCAATTAACATCTGAAGCACTGAAATACTGTAGTGATGAGTCCTGCAGAAATGCTAAATGGAAGAATAATAACTCCAGCCTCAAATCCTGATCTGAATGGTGTCTAGTGAGGCATAGGGTTACACAAAGCAAAAACAGCAAAGGGAAAGAAAAAGAAAGCAGCTCATTAGATATGCACTATTCCTTGTGTGCACAACCAGGCAGAGATCCCAGGAAGAAAACAACCCAAAACAAAAGAGCTCAGTGGGATCTAGAAGACACCATTATCTACATGAGTAGGCAATTTTCATGCTGTACTTCACTTCCAAAGGCTTGTCTCTGACATTTAACTCATTCAAGCTGGGTTTTATCACATGTGTTTACACATGGAAATATGATTTACATTTTCTAGTGGAAGGTATCACTACCCATGGCAGGGGTTGGAAGGAGATGAGAATTAAGGTTTCTTCCAACACAAACCAGTCTGGGATTCTCTGTGCTGGAGACTCAGTTCAAGTTCATGTGCTTGGCCCATTTTAAGGGTCTGCATCTCTGGTGAGGCTGAAAGAGCTGATTTTGCAGCACACTGTCCTGCCTGTACTTAATCTCTTCACTAGCTAAAAAAGCTAGATCCAGAATACCAAGGAAAGTAAGAAAAGGGGAAAAAAAAATCAAAATAGGCTTTCAACATTTAAAATTACCATGCCCAGGAAATCTGGTGTGCCATGCTTCTTAAGGATCAGATACTGAAACTTTTCTACATGTTGTATGGAAAGTAGAAATTCCTAGGCCAACAGAGACATTCACCACTTGTTTATCCAGGATGTGAAACACATCTGCTGATATCTGGAGTTGGAGGTACCCTCAATAAACCGCCTCCTAATCCTGAAAAGCCATAAATTTAAACACTGACTTGCCAGCTGCATGTTACTGACATTATCACATGGGTTCAGTAGCCAAGTGTTTGCTGAAGGAACAGATTTTTGGTGTATGTTTTATTTTGTTCCTTATAGTTCTCTATGGTTCTGTGCAGTTCCCCACACCACATGTGGGAATATGAGTAATAACGTGAAGCCCTCTAAAACAGGCAAAAAATACAGAACACACAGAAGTGATGAGGTCAATCAATGGGTTTGAAATGATCTGCAAAACCAGCACATAGCTCTGTTCCTTTATTACTGATGTCCTACCAAATTCCTGCTTTCAGTGAAATCTGACAGCACATGGTGCCAACACATCTTATACACATCATCAATCCCTTTCCTCTCCTCATTTTCCATACATATTACAACCGTCCAAGTAGAATATGTGATCCAAGAAAATCCCAGGTTCCCTACTAATCAGTATTCGAAAAAAAAGAAAAAAATCAATAGCTCTTCCTTTTAAAGACATTGAATAAAAGATGTCTGGCTTATGCTCACTTCTTCTTTAGTGTTTCTGTAACATATCTTGTAATTCAACTCCTGTCTATAAACAGATTTTTCTTTCAATCAGCATCAGCTTTTATTCAACTGAGAGCATCTAACACTCAGAGAGTACTAATTAACAGAGAAACAGAAACTGGGAAAAAAACCCAGAGGATTATTCTTTAGAGTATTTTTTTTAACAGTTACATATCAATATGCTGAAAGTCAACATATTTAGGCTAATTCAGTAAATACCCTGGTCAGCTGAACTTTGCCAATTCTGGCTCACTATCAGCTGTATCTATTGCTCTTTGGACAAAACTGCTTTCCACAAGCAGAAGGAACAGGAGGATTCCTGGCCATAGGGCCAGATCAATAGTTTGTATCTGAGCAGCCCTGGCAGGTCACACCTGGAGCTAAATTTAGTATCAAAGCATCTCTTCTCTCATCATTTTGGATTACTAATATAGCTCTGCCCAAAGAAATTCAACATCTTTTATCAAATTATGTCCCATTCATCTCAAGCTGTGTTTGAGCAGGCAGTGGCCACATTTTGAGAATTCCCAGGATCCTCAGATTAAATCTACAACATGTCTCTTTTTAGGCCTGGTATGCAAATTTATCTATAATTTCTAAACAGATTGTTCTCTAGGTGTCAAAAAGCTGGTAGGATGGGACTCTGCTGCTTTTACATATATTACCAGTGGGACTGCACTAGCCAGGAGCTTGTTAGGAACTGTTGCATCACCCACATGACTGCCAAGGAACTGGGAAATGATGCTCACTTTGGAAGGCTGTCAAAGTATTTCACAGAATCCAGAGGATCATTAAGGTTGGAAGAGACCTTTTAGAAAGATCATTGAGTCCAACTGACAACCCAGCATGGCTGTGTTCACCACTAAATCACATCCTCAAGTGCCACATCCACACATTTCTTCAACGCTTTCAAGGATGGTGACTCCATCACTGCCAGGCAGTCTGCTCCAATGCCTAGTTATCCTTTCAGAGAAAAAAAATTCCCTAATATCTAAATTAAACCTGCCCTGGCCCAACTTGAAGCCACGTCTTCTCATCTGGGCAGAGAGTTTCTCTTAACACTTAAATCAATCTTAAAACTACCTGGGAGCAGGATGATGAGGACATATTTACCACCTGTCCAGCATAAGGTTTTTAACCCTCTCAGAAGCTGCTGCTGATAGTTTTTAGCTACAAGATGCTAGACAAAGTAGACCTGGGTGACAAAGAATGACAATTCCATGGTTCCTAAAGACTGTGGAAGGAAAAGGAAGTCAGAAAATAATACTAATTCTTATGTCAATACTACTCTGTAGGCAGCTTTAAAAAAGAAAGCGATATGTTGTGATGACTGTCTTAAGGAGAAGGAACTGTTGGAGCAAGTCCAAAGGATGCCATGAAGTTGATAAGAGGACTAAAGCTTCTGTCCTATGGAGACAAGCTGAGAAAGGTGAGGCTGCTCAGCCTGTAGAAGGGAGGGTTGTGTGGAGACCTCCCAGCCCCAGTATCTGAAGGGGCTACAAGGAAGCTGGAGAGGGACTCTACATCAGGAACTTAAAAGGACAAGGGGGAATGGCTTCACACTAACACAGGGCAGGGTGAAAGGGAATATTGGGAAGAAATTCCTCCATGTGAAGGTGGGCGGCCCTGGCACAGGTACCCCAGAGAAGCTGTGTTTGCACCTGAAGTATCCAAGACCAGGTTGGAGCAACCTGCTCTAGTAGAAGGTGTCCCTGCCCATGGCAGGGGAGGTGGAATGAGATGGTCTTTAAGGTCTCTTCCAACCCAAACCATTTTGGGATTCTATACTGTAGCAGCCACAGAAGTAAAAAAACAGCTCAGCCCTTAGCAGGATTGAGTCATCAATCAGCAACAGAGGAGATGACATTTTTCTCTTAAAAAACCCCAACAAAATTAGATCAGACACAAAACAATTCTCCATAAACTCTGTTGTTCTGAAAAATAAAAGATATCCATGACCTTTACTATCTTTGTGGTTTGTTTTCCTTCTCCCTCTGCCATTCTGTACACACTCTCTCTCTCTCCTGTGCTACTGATACATAATTTATTCTCCTTACTCTCCCATATCCTGTCTGAATGTTGTTGACAGAAGAAAAACACTATTTGTGCTACTGGGCAAGAGGTCAACTTCTGAATGTACCAGGCTTGATGTTTTACTATAGGCATGGAATGAGATGACTTCAGAGTTACTCCCAAGGACTCAGCTTGGAAGCTCCCTGATCTGCCACAAGAGCTGGGGTGCTCTGTACCCCTGATGATGTTTGGGTAGGTTTTTTCTCCACATCTGTTTGTAGATCCCACAGTATTTCCATATATATTTTACTATGTTGGGGCTTCATTTGGTTTATGTGATCTTTAGCAGGTATGATATCAAGCATTCTTTTGTTAAATGCTGAAGACAATTGTTTAAGCACTGGATTTTGGTTAAGATTTGATCTGGTTTTTTAACAGCTAGCACTCCACAAGGTTGGCTCTCTGGAGGACATAAGGATAGATGAGCACAAGTAAATGCCACATTATCCAGTCTAGTCATGACCACTGCACCTTTTTCTCTGGTATGTCTATAGGCATTACTTTACAAACAGACAAACAATGAAAAGGTAGCCAACAGATTCACCCATGTAGCAAGTAATTTTGCCCAAGTTCCTTCTGGTTTGCTGATTTCTAGATTAGGTTCCTGATTATGTCTCCTCTGGTAAAGATAAGAAAAAATGTTCTTGTTATGAATCTGAAATTTGACATTTGAGTATTTCAGCTCTAACTCAGAATAATCTCCAGAAGCAAGTGGAAAGGTTAAAGCCTGTTTCTAACAAGCAATCCTTAACTGCCCCAGTATCAGATGGTTGTGGAAAATTCATGTCAAACTTCACAGGAAATGGAAAAAGTTATGTAGTTGAATCCTTGACTCCTACCTATCTACTCCAATTGATAGTGTTCCAAAACTTACAATGATTTTTCACTACAGGAAGTATAAAACCCCAAAATATTGTAATTCTTAAAAAAAACCCCAAACCTTTAAGAAGAAAACCCTGGGTCTTAGAAGGTAAGTTTCCTATAGCATTACTGAACAAGCAGATATCTACCTAGTAACATTTTTACAAATTCTGAAATTAGGCCTACTTTTACCATCAAAAGCTAATGTGATCAGCGTAATCAGTTCAAGTCTCATTTTCCAGACTTGTCCTTCAAAAACTGCGTCTAAGGAAGAATTCCAATAAAATTTACAGCTATACCCTATTAGCACACCCTGACCTTTGGCATCTGGTATTGCTTCCTGCTAGCAAAACATTAATAAAAGGAGAAAATGCTGCAAATTTATCCAACTCAGTGACACTGATTGTAACAAGGAGGAAATGCCTTGTAGCAGTATGCACATAAAGAACTGCCAATATATTGTCTTTTAAAAACTCCTTAAGCTTTTTGTCATTGAAGTACACAGACTTGTTTCTTCAAAAAGGAAACTCCTGTCCCTCATTTTCTTAAACAATGGAGTTCTTCCAATAATCCAGGCAGAAACACTTTAGCAAGACCCAGGGAAAGCTGGAATGTTTACATACCAGTTCAGGTACATCCCAGACCCACTCCCTGACAACAACTCTGTAATTCAGCAATCATTTGATATCCTGGACACCTCACTTTAATACTTGCTGTCACAACATCACCTTCACCTTTTCCTTTCTGCAAAAGGAATTTCATTATTTGGAAGGAGTTTTTATAACCACTCACCTTCTAGGACTATTAAGATTCCATTATAGAGCAATCTTCTCAATTCTCCTTATAAGAAACCCAAAAGCTGGTGGGTTTGTTGACTTGAGAGCCCTTTGCACCACTGAACACTGACATCAGCCCACCAGACCAAAGAGGCTCTTTGGGAGCATAAAAGATCAAAATCACTTTTCAACAAGATCGGTAAATCTTTACTCCAGACTGAGGGAACAGTGCACAGCAGAAGATGAAGGCCAGCCAGCCAGTTAGGGAAAAGGAGAAAAATACAAGCACATGGGTTTTGTGCCTGCCTTGGTCAGAATGTGGAAGCAATTACAAAGATACCATTAACACTGCACTAAAAGGAAAAGTTAGATAAGGCCAGCTATCAGTGCCCATAACATTTCATTCTATTTTATTCCTGGTTTCTAAGCAAATTTACTTTAAAAATTTCTATTCACCTACAATTTCTGAATCCTTCACAGTGGCTGAGACACTGAGGACAGCTGCTGAACCTGCATCCCTTCAGGTGTCTGCTGAGCAACCAGCAGGCAGCGTGTACTATGAGTGCATCCCTGCAGTTGGCTGCAGGATGAAGCATGGGCATAAGCAATTTAGAGATGCTGATACAAGGAGAGTGCTCAGCCCTTCCCTCAAGTCTTCTCATGGTTTCAAGGAGAGGGAATGCAGTGCACAGAGACACTACATATGCTAAGAGCAGGTTTAGGCAGATGCTGCTTACAGTGAGTTATATCAGAGCTTATTCCTACAAGTCTTTAATACAACTTTAGATGAACTAATGAAGAAAAATACTGCAAGGACAAGCATCACAAATTTTTGTCTGGGAAAGGACCTCTGGAGGTCATCTGATCCAGCCTGCCTGGCAGGGCAGGGCTTGTTGTCCTGGACCATTTCCAGGCAGCTTTGGAGGTGAAGACTCCACAATCCCCCTGGACAACCTGTCCTTGTTCACCCCACAGTAAAGGGGTTTTTCCATATGTTCTGATGAGGCTCCTGTGTGCCCACTGAGGAGAGCCTGGCTCTGGCTTCTTTACAACCTCCCTCCAGGTATTTATGCACATTTGTAAGATCCCCTCCAGCCTTTTCTGCTCCAGGCTGAACAGTCCCAGCTTTCCCCACAGCAGAGATGTTCCAGAACCTTCACCTCCTCACTAGCCTTTGTTATACTCCAAGTTTCTCAGGGTGCTACAAACTGCCATGCCCACCAGCTCATTCTGTGTCTCCAACGCCACGGCAAACTAGCCCATTCAAGCTACAGAGATTTCTGGATCCAGCTTCCCCAATTTCCCAAAGCCCCATTTCCCAGCAGAGAGAACAGCACCACACAGGATAAAGGAAGGGCCACGATGGAGACCTCTGCATGTAATTGGGGCCTGTGGGGGCAATGTGTCAATCACCACAAGAAACTCTATTTTTGCTTTTTTTATATTGATCCAGTTTATTCCTATTGTTGAAAAACTGGAATTCGCTTTCGACTGGCTCCTCAGATTCAGATCAATACAGCACTGACATCAGACAGGATTTATCTGGTCACATATGGGTCATAACCACCGAGACCAGACCCTGAAAGGACAGCACAGTACACAGAAATAATCCAAACTCAAATTTCAAATGTTACCAGTCTTCTATGTATTGCTTTTTAGTGTATTTGAACATTTCTCAAGCACTTCATACAGGCAGAGTATAAGAAAAACTAGATTTTAGGGATACTGCAACAGTTCTGTCTGCTTGTCAGAAGTCAAGGAACCCTATGTGCATCTCTTATTTAATGATTATGTTTAGTTATTCCAATTATTTAGACTATAATGGGGGAGTTATCTAGATTTACACATAATCCTGTTACTTCACAATAATTTCTTACTGATTCCCTTGATTTTCAAAATAAGACATGAATAAAATTTCTGTTGATGTCTGTGCAAACTCTCTCAATGACAAAAGTGAATCTGTTTAAATATGCTAATTCAAAGTGAACCAACACAATCTCTCCTTGGCATCTCTGACATTTCTGCCAATGAGCAATACTAAAGGGAAAAGCAATGATTTCCCATCCCATAAAAACAAGGAATAACCATGAAACACATAAAACCAATTGCTTTCATCATCATAAATGCAATTAACTCATTTCAGTATAAACCCTTCCAGGCAAAGAAGAGTGAAGGAAAGTTGTAATGATAAAATGAAAACAAACCACAACGTTCCTCACAGGGAATGGGGTATTTGCCACTTTTACCACCATGGGCAACTGTTACCTCACAAAGTGAAAGAAAAATTAATTGGAAGAACCATTTAAAAGTTGACAAATGCATACCTGGGAAAATTAAAATAAAGATAGCTTTCTACTATCTATGAATCCACACTTCTGTAACACCACATTCATTTATACATCCATTTCCATGTAACAATCACATTTCCAGGTGAGCAGTATTTGTGAGTCACATGCACTTTATATTTTTTTTGTATTTTCAGAGGCTGTTCTTTCTAGAAAAGCCTTTCAGTATCTGTGCATTTACAGACTAATAGACTATGTTGGTTTGGGTCACTTGGCTTACAAAAATGAGATCCACACGAGGTTTAGAACATTAAATATGAAAAGTTCAATTGAAAACATAAAAAGCAATCCATTGTGTTCTATTATTTAGTACTGATTTAAAATTGAATGCCATACACTGTGCTCAGCCAGTGGCATGACACCCCTTGTTGTGTAAGGTCCCAGCTAGAGCTTGGGATTAGGAGACAGAGTTGATGATTTTTGTGGGTCCCTTCCAAACTAGGTTATTCTAGGATAGGTTTGCAAGAGTGTGTACATCACCATTTTCACAGAGCACATAGCATGGCCAAAGGATTAAGTAAGACACAAAGAACATCACATGATACTCAAATACATTCTGTTCCTAATGGCAAAAAGGAGAAAACTACTTTACAAAAGTTATTGTTATTGCTGACATATGCAAGCAAATTAATAACAATAATAATAAAAAAACTACCAACAAGCAGGAGAGCTGGCACCCTTTCCTTCAAATGTGATGTGCATCTAAATTAAGATACCAACAACCCCATGTACCAAATCTGTGAAATTGGGACTCTCCTGTCACAGACTGCAGCAGAGTGGCCAAACCTCCTCTTAGAAATGCCTTGACTTCAGAGCAGGATGAAAAAACTGCTAGGGAGCTCAGCTCAGTGGAAGGAGAAATCTCTCCTCACTCAAGGGGTCTCATATTTAACACTGGCTGCATGTGCTGCTGGCAGCTGCTGAAACTTTAGTTCATGTGTAAGAAACGGTGGAAAAAATAATTTCAAAAGCCATAAAAATTGTATTAAGTCTTAATAAGGACTGCAACACAGCTAACTAACTACATCAGTGTAATAAAACCTGATCTTTGGAGCAGGATGATCACAGAATCACAGAATAATGAGGTTGGAAGAGACCTCTAAGATCATCAAGTCCAACCTATGCCCTAAACACCTCAACTAGCCTATAGCACCAAGTGCCATGTCCAGTCTTCCTTTAAACACATCCAGAGATTGTGATTCTACCATGTCCCTGGAAAGAGCATTCCAGTACTTTATTAGTCTTTCAGTGGAAAATTGCTTCCTAATATCCAACCTATACCTTCCCTGACATGGATGATAAAGCTGCAGAGCCCACTGGAATTGGCATCTCATGTCTCTATCTTACACAGGGTGTATCCAGTGTTTTATAAAGAGCATTTGAACAACACCCTTGAAAACAAGCCTTAACCTTTATTCAGCCCTGAAGTGGTTAGTTGGACTGGATGATTGTCATAGGCCCCTTCCAATCAAACCACTATTTAATTTTATTCTAAACTTCCAAAGCCACAATGCACTTCCACTCACTCCTCTTATCTGAATCCTCCTGTGTGACCCCTTCAGCAGAGCACAGAGGCTCCCAAACCACAGCAAACTCCCTGAGGGCACACAGCCCATACAAGCACAGAGCACAGTCACAAGGATATTTCTACCAACCTAGTGGCCCACAAACAGACTCCTGCTTAGGAAATAATCAGACAAAATGAGCATGTTTCTTTGTGGATATGCTAATTACTACAGGGCACCATTATGGTGAACATTTTTAATGTGCATTTTGGCATTGTAAACTTCCCCAAATTGTTTTATAACTATGACCCAAAAGGCAGGTGTATTTTGTCTAAGGATCCATCTAATGACTTTATTAAGATAATGAGTCTGGTTTTTGTAGGAAAGCACAGAACAAATGTTGATCAGGGCATTAGCAGAATTGAGTCTCAACAGCAGTTTCACCTTCCCAAGACCAAGAAAGAAAAATAAATTTACTGTTACAGAAAGTAGGTTACAGCTTTTCACTGAGAGATTAAGCAGAGGGAAAAGATTAATGTGCCATTACATAAATGTCTTACTAAGATAGAATATAAAATATGGAAAACATCAAACCTAGATAAAACCAGATCCAATAAAACCAGATCTGAGTCCAAACACAAAATGGTAGGAAGTTTTCCATAAAGTACTTGCAGCTTTTTCTGCAATGATTCAGGTTTTCTACTTATAGGAAAACTAAAAAATGTGCATCCAGGAAACACCTGGAGTGTCTCAGCCTTCTGCTCTCCTACATGACAGTACACATTTACCCATGTTTCCTTTTAATAAAAAAATATTTTATCACCAAAGATTCCAAAAGTATTTGACTTGATGCACAATTTCTTACAAATCTAACATAAAACTAGGATATTCTATTCATAATGAAAATTTAAATAAATTACTATGTATGTCTCAGTGTAAGGTAGAGAGCTAATAATTTAACAGATAATTCTAGTTTTATAATTGAAGATGATTTTATCTAAGTTTCTTTAACCCCATTAAACCTCCCAGTGCAGTGCCACAGTGACTCAATCAGCAGTTAACAATATTAAAGTTCACAGCCTGTTATTTTCAGTTCAGCCTTGTTTTGTGTGACAGGTAAAAAGACAAAATATAGAAGTTCAGTCTCAAGACACACTTTTAAATTATCTCTGTAGTTTTCTTGAAGCTAAATTTGCTGTTTCAAAGCAAGTGCTAGAAAAATTACTTAAAAGTTCTGCCCTATCTGAGCAGCAGCGCCAGCTACTTATCAAAAATGGGATACTAAAATAATAAGAAACTTGGAAAAAAAAAGGTGGGGGAGGTAAGATTCTAGGTTTAAAACTCCAGGGATTGATCATATCTCAAATACAATTATTTTAAGTTGCCTTGTATTACTTCATCTAGTGCTTAAAGTAGTCATCACAAATCAAAGTGTCAAAGTGGTGGGGAGAAAAATAAGAATTCCCAATTTCACCTGAAAAATTACTTGAAACTCAGCATAGAGCAGATGGAGCCTCCACTTTTCCTCTAATAACATACACAAAAACGCAGTTTCACTGTGTCCAGGAGAAATCAACTTTGCATATTTCCCAGCCGACCTAGGGATGGTCCCTTCCTCCATGAGGCACATTTTTGTTTGGGCTATGAAGAGTTAAAACTCACAGCACTGTCTCTAACTCTCAGGCTCATAATGTAATTAAACAAACCATCTTTTGCTTGTTTGTCCTTTAACACAACCAGAATACTAATATTTAAATTACTAACTTAAAAGCATTTGATATTCCATATGCAAATCATGTAATTCCTGTATTTCCTGGTCATCCAAGATATGTCACATATTGTAGCTTCACAGAAAAAAATATATAATGCATAAAACTTTAAACAAAATAGCTTTGGCTTTGGATTGTTTCTCCCTGTGCACTGTTCCAAGACAACAGGATAACACACTGCAAAAGGGCAATGCATTAAATTTGCAGAGGGGTCTTTTATTTGTCTTTGAAATTATTCGCAACAAACAAATGGTCCAAGAGCAGACCTCATCAATAATTGACAGGATGATAGGAGGAACCTTGCAGGACACAAACAAACAGGACTGCGAAGCTTCTGGGCAAGAAAAGGAAGAAAAATACAAAATAAATGCTCAGGAACTACACTCATGTGGGTTAAGATAAACCCCATCATCACTGGCACTGACATCATAGGGTGAAGCAGCAAACCAGGTCTTTAGGACCGGTAGGAGTATGAGATAAAAAAATTTTGCACTCTAAGTACACTAGACACACCTTAAACACATATCAAAGTACATTACCATCACTGCAGCTGCAAAGCAAATCTATTTTTCACACCTATTTTCCAGTGGATAACCTAGAAATAGCCAATGATGTGGCAGAGTTGTTTTTAGAGAGAACAAAGATGTATTTCAGAAGTTTGCAAAAAAACCCCCTCAAACCAACAGCCCAGACCCTTAAGTATTTAAGTGTTAATTTGTATGCCAATAGTTTTTCATGCTTGGTTAAGCTTACTACTGATTTTCCAGCTGGCTCCCATAGAGAGGAGAAGAGCAGCTCTTAGCAGCAGGCTGCAATTACAGCCTGAGTGCTGGGAACACGTGAAGCTGCTCAGAGGTTCCCACACATCACCTCAAAGAGAAAGGAAAAAGCCAAGAAAGATTTATTCCAGCTAAATAAAATAAAATTGTATCCAGGAGTTGTCTAAAATCCACATTTGAAGGGGTTTTTAGAGAAAGCACCAAGGGATGACTGAAATCACTAAAGATACTGCCTGGGTTCTGTTGTTACTTTTTGTCAATAGAACTACCGGAATTTTTCAAGATCTCAAAGACTGTCTGTAACATGAAAGTAATATTTTAATTTCTAAGGATAAAACTACCATTATGGAAAAGTGTGCAGTATTACTATAATATTTTCTGAAAACTTTTCTTTGCCCAGGATTTTTTTCCGGGAAGCTGAGAAGCCTCAGAGAGAAATGAAAACAATAATTACCTGATTGCTTGGGAATGTGGTCTGGAGATCATTTACCAACAGGTGCATCTTTGATTGGTTCCATGTGAATTGTTTTAACTTAATAACCAATCACAGCCAGCTGTGTCAGACTCTGAGGAGTCAGTCACAAGCTGTCATTATCATTGTTGTTTAGCCTTCTGATGTATCCTTTCTTTTTCTTTAGTATAGTTTCAGTATAGCATTCTTTAATATAATATCATATAATAAAACAATAAAGCCTTCACATAATACCATGTAATAAAATAAAAAAGCCTATAATAAAATAATGCATCAGCCTTCTGAGAACTTAGAATCAAATTCTCATCTCGTCCTAGGGACCTCACAAATACCACAGTGCAGCTCTAGCCTGCAGAGCCACTCACAAAAATGAAAGTCAACAGCTCATAGAATTGTGTTTTATACTTCAGAACTAATTTTGTGGGGCCAAATGACAGCACTTTAACCCTACAAAGAAATGATGATCCTATTGGAAATCAAGGGAATTAAACATACTGATCATCACTTTGAGTCAAAGGACAAATTAACCCCTGCCTCCATTAGCCATCCCCTTCTGCAATGCTGCATCCCAGCCGTGTACGGAGCACATGGCAACTGCAGTGACCATGGCTTGTGCTGCCCCTCCCCTTGGCTGCACATCCCACACACTCCCCCAAGCCAGCAGCAGCACTTATCTGATCACACACTGAACTAATCTAGGCCACAGCTACCCCAGAGGAAAATACATCATTAATTTCCATCCAGGTCAGCTCCCTGATGACTCTTCTGGCTGCTCACACAAGCCACAGTGGCAGTACAAAAGCAGAGGAGGTGGCAATGGTCAGCAGGGCAGGCCAGGGGGCAGGGCTGCAGCCAACCCAATTTAGAGCAGCTGAGCTCTCAAGGAACTCCCTCTTATCTCTACCAAAAGCAGCAGCTCTGTGCCACTTCATACGTCATGGAGGAAAAAGTTTAAAGTTCCTCTGCAACTGAAAGTACTGGAAAGAATGGAGCACAGGAGCTGCTGCCCTAAACAGGAGCTGGTGTAATTCATTAGCAGCTGTGACACAGGAACTCTCAGATCACCTGTGCGCCTGCTATGCTTACATCTACCATTTAAATATGTGTATATTTATTACATATTGTTGTCATTTTATTGCAAAAGTTCCATACCTTCTTGGTGATTGCTCACGGGCATCTCCTCACAGCACTGACTCCTTCTTCTTCACAGCACAGCCAACAAACTCCAGCTTTCTCCTCACCTAACCCACTCTTTTATAGCACCCATCCTTATTGGACACAGCTGTGGCCTGTTAAGGGCAGCCCTGCTCCTAATCTTTGGTAATTAGTGCAGCTGCAACTCCTCAGGGGTGAGATTGCCTTCTCCACTTTTTCTTACATTCTATCCCCCTCAAAATATTATGCATATTGTTATACATAATATAATGTTATAATCTATACATAAGTCTAATATTATGTATATTATTAAATATGTGTCTATCTATAGGAAGAATTCTGTCTGCTGAAGCAGTGTAGGAATGGACATCTGTTATCAACAGAGATTGGCTTTGCTTGATTGCTCATTAATTTCTCTTGGAGATTTCAGTGCCTCCTACCTGCATGCAGTGCTCCCTATAATACTAGTTAGCTCTGCACTCAGGAAAGTTATCTGCCTCTCTAGCAGCCAATCCTATTTTATTTTCCTCACTTCACTAGTTTTTAATGTATTTCAGTATTATCACAGACAATATTTCTAAATGTAGCAGTAACATGTTGTGGTATTTCTTAATCTTGAAAATGCATTGAAACCAACACACTTGAAGCTTTTTAAAAAAAAAGTAATTTACATGGTAACCAGAAGATCAAAACTTGGCCAAAGACTCCTCTGCCAGGTAACTGAAGCCAAAAATAAAAACCTCAGCTACAAAGAAATGGAGTCCAGCCAAGTTAATTTTGTACAAAACCACACCAAGGAAGAGGGCAAACCACACCAAGCAGAGAATTGGATTTCCAATCTCTCATCTTTTATGTAAAAGATGCGCAATGCTGACAGCACAGATGGCACCAACTCAATCCTAATCAAAACTAATGAAGTTGAACTTGATACACAACTCTTTAATGAGCAGAATGTATTTTTGTTTTCCCATCCATTTTAAAGCTATCACACAGCAATAAAATCATTTGGACAGCACAATAAATGCACAATGTATTGTAATAGAGGTAGTATTTTGTGAACACCTGAGAAAGCTTGTAGTAAATGATGAAATATAGAGATATAATTGAATTGAATTGTAGATAACTTTCCTGTCCCAATATAAAGATCAATTGGTATCATACCATTCATCTTTAAACAAAGAAGTCCTGTTCAGTTTTTTATTTTTAAAAGAAACTTTACAAGGCAACACGCTTAAAAAAATACTCCCATTAGCATTTAAATTCATATAATGCACATACATGGGAAAAATTATGGTAATGACTTAGATGACATTTCACTTTGCTGGCAGCTACAGAATTAAAATCTTCATGCTTGAGGGTCAGAGAAACAAGGAAAATCTGGAATAACTAAACAGATGTACTCTATCTAGATCACTATGTCAGTGCTGCATACAATTAAATTAAAAAAATATATTTTTATTGGGTTTCTTTAATTATTTTCAAAATAAAAATATCTAGAATATTTCATAACAAAAATATTACCCAAAAGAAGACAGAATTAGTGCATGGCTTACAGTCCAAAAAAAATCAGTAACAAAACAATAGAATAGGCTTTAATTATCAATAAGATAAAGCAAGAAAATTCACCTCCAGCACAGATCAGGCACAGTGCATTATGCCTCCATTTGAGTTATTGACAAGCTGTGGCTGCAGTTCCATGTTATTCCATGAAAACATGGCTGTGCTGCCCCAGGCACTGAGGGAAGCAAAGGGGGGCTCTGGCACAACAGCACCAGCACCCACCTGGCAAACTCCTGCACTGCACTGGAAAGGCAGGAGTGGCTGGAAGGTGAGAGGAATGAGGGATTTGTCTTTACAAACAAGCTGTGGGTCTGCTGGTACATAAAGTAGCACTGGGAGATGAAAGAAACAATGGGAAGGATTCCACTGACTGATGAATGGGAAAAGAGATTTGCTTCTACAAATAAACTTTAGGTTTGCTGATAAAAGAAATTAGACATTGAAAGATGAAAGTAACAATGGGGAAGAAAAAAAAACCCTAAATTCCATAAGAATTAAAAATTAAAAGGGAGGGTTGTACGTTAGAGGGAAATCTATGGTATCAGGCATTCCAGGAAGTCTGTACCTCTCAAGTACCTCAGTCAATGGGGAAAGAGAGACAGGAAATGTGGCTGGGAAATTGGGATAAAAAGGGAGGCTGCATCCTCCAAAAATTTGAGATCCCAGGGGAATGCCCCATGGCCTCTCCCTTTATTCCAATAAAGTAAAAGGATTCCTCTGTCTCCTTTTTGGACATAAAACTCTGATGTTTGTGGATTAATTTTCCTAGCAAAGGTAAGGGCATTTTCCCTGGATAATACAGAACTTCAGGTCATCTCTCCTTATTCTGCCTCCTCACAGGCTTTTATCAGGCAGGCACCTGGAGCTGCAGGACTGCAGGCATCCAATTGCACAAGTCCTGCTGCTTTGGTATGGAATGACGCTATGAAATATTTCTTACATCTCTTTATAAATGTGCCATCAAATCCCAAATCAACCATACACAAATAGGCTAAAAACTGAAAAACCTCATGTTTCATCTGATCTGATTTGAAATTAAAAATAAACATACAAAACCCCCAAACTTCATGATGGAAACAGTAAAATTAGTGGTTTTAACCCTCCCTGCCTCACTTAACTGTTGTGCAAACAAGAATGAAAAGCACATTACAAAAGATACTGTGAATGTAATAAAAACAGCCTGTTAGCATTTTTATTAATTATCTTCATAAATATATATTGTGCTTTGCAATTAAAATTCTGTGTGCCTGAGTTGCCATGGCAGCACAACTTCCACAGCACAATAAATTTGTCCAGATCAGTCAGGGCCAAGGCTACAAAGCTGGAGGCAGGCTGGATTTGGAACATTTCAGGGCAACCAGTGGAGACAGGGCAGAGATTATGAGGAAAAAATAGCTTCCACTGGATAGAAAATGCAGGAATCGATATTAAGCGAGCCTTGGGCGTTTCCAGGGTGACTTGTGAGGAATGCAAATTCTGAGTTATTTTTCTTCCCCTCCCCATCTGAGATTGCCTTCCTGGTGCCCCAATAGCTAAAAACAACTGTGCCAGACTCTCTGGGCAGCACTCACCTTGGGCAGCCTGGCTGGAGCTATTAATAGTACTGCTGCCATCTGGCACTCCGTCCCACACTATCCCTGTGCTGCCAGGGCATGGCCAGACTTTTTGCCAGGCCTGCAGGACCACACTGCAGGCACAGATAATGAGGTGAGGAGCAAAAATGGGACCACTGTAATTAACTGCTGCTTTGGTAGTCATTACTAGGATGACTGCTAAGAGAATCTGTAAAAGTACAATTAATATTGTGTACAGTGTGTGCAGGCGCTTCTCTTACTGTAGGGTTCAGACACAGTTCCTCACAATGACACCATCCTTGCTTCCAGTTTCATAGAAATAAGTAATAGGTAAAAATAAACCTCAAATATCAACTGCAGTAGCCAAAAATAATCCAGCTGGGGAGCCTAATCTAATGATCTGAGTGAGTCAGCACCAAGAAACTGGAGCAAGTTGAGAGGGTGGGGTTTGCCCTCTCCTGCCCTTTTGCTCTGTCCACCATCCCCAAAGCAGAACAGACACTGGGGCAGACCCAGTGATGACAGGAAAGCATCTTTTCCCTCGCAGAGTAATCCAGACAGCCTGGAATTTCAGAAGTAACCCTCATGCTGTTGGCATGTCTGTGGTTCAACATCTTTCATGTAATGCCCATCCTGTGGAACAATGGGACCCCTCTGAGCACCTGTGGCCACCATGGCTGAGAAACCCCTGATTTCACTGGTGCAATACACTGTATTGAGTTGACTACAAAATTATTGTCTGGCACTGCCAAATAACATTGCTAATTTGGGAAAAAATATTGTATTGGAAGTGTTCAAGGCCATGTTGGACAAATCCTAGTGGAAGATATCCCTGTCCATGGCAGGGGGTTGGAACCAGATGAGTTCCAAGGTCCTTTCCAAACCAAACCAAACCATTCCATGGCTCTAGGATTGCTGATCTCTTTATTTTTCCACTATTAAATACTTTTGGGCTTGATTCTGTTCTCACTGTGGCCAGAGGCAGAACTACTACTGGTTTAGCTATGCTACAGCCACACTGTTCATAAATAAAAGCAACATCTACATAAAGATTTTAACATAATTATTTAGAAATTATGTAAAAATCAGCAATGCATACTTTATATTTCTATGTCTATCCTTGTAGACTTGCAACCAACTGATTCAGAAAAACCACACATTGCTTAATTTTTAAAAGTTATGTGGTTCTGAGTACCTTGGGTCCCCCAATATTCTTGATGCTTTAAACATCGATCTCTTGTTCATCCCATATTGATGGGATATAATATACCCATATTACCATGGGTAATCCTTCTGTACTCAGCACCTGTGGTGCTGCACATGGAACACTGCATGCCCTTGGTCAGGTCCATCACTTTCATCTCTTGTAACTACAAAGTGGAGAGGGAGCAGCAGATATCCACCTGGAATGCTTAAGGCTAAAGCCTGTGACCCAAGAAAAGGCCAGGACTGCCTGGTTTAAGTGGACAAAGAGAAGGTCAAAGTACAAGCCAACTGGAGTCTATCATGAGGAAAACATCCTGCTCTGATTCTCCATGTTCTATACTTAGAGAATCTTCAAGTCATTTAAGACAAGCACACTTTTTCTGCAATTAGGACATGGCTTGTTTGTATCGGTACACTGATATTTTCTTAGTACAGGAAATTTCAATTTGCTATCATTCTGATACAAAAACTGTTTTGACACAAACCATAACTGCCCAAAGCTTTTTCAGTGAGAAAAAAAATCAAGTGATAACTTTTTGTTTATCATAGCAATATCTCTGAACAAATGAGTAACTTTATAGCCTCTGCATAAATGCCTCCAGCAGTGCTCAAACCTACTCTAAGTGTTCTGCCACCAGATCAAGCAATAGTTCCTTATGTTTTCCTAAAAGATCATGCTAATTGCATCATTTTATGATCATGCATTTTAAGCTCAATTTTGCCTGCAGTCTTCCAGCTTTTGGGGATCTGTCCAATTGTAAAGAAAATATTAATTTCCTCTACCTATAAAATCAAATAGGTGCAGAATGGGAGCTGGAGTTTCAGACCCATCTGTACTCAGTTTTAAATGCCAGGCAAGGCCAAGTGAATTGCCAGCACTGCTCCCACCAAAAGCTTTGTGTGCACAGTCACACTAACACAGCTGCCACTCACCTTCACAAAGGAGATGTGATAATAACAAAATCTCATTTACCCCAGGCTGTTTTCCTCTGAGATATCCTCTACTCATGCTCTGCAGTGATGGGACATTGGGAAGCCAAAGCACCAGCACGTTATCCAGAGTGGATTCAGACAGGTCTGTCAGGTTTTCCTAGACTCAGCTGTAGCTGCCTCGTCTTAGTGACAGCCAAAAGTCCTGCTCGCAGGGAAAGGCCTTACTGCATGTCCTTTAGACGCCCATTCTCCACCTTTGGCTCTGCCTCCTGGATGGACCCTGCAGGCACATGAAGCTAGTCCTGTCTCTACATCTCTTAAAGATCTCTAGATCTAAAGAGCAGGAACACTAGGAGTAGAGAAGAGAAAAAATTGGTAAATAAAGATTCCACTTGGGAATCATGCTACTAACTTGACTAAGTAATGAAAGTCACTGCTGTGTGGGCTGAGAACATGTTCCAACTCCGCTCTGTAGTTTGCAGAACCATAGAACAGTTTGGGTTGGAAGGGACTCTGAAGATCATCTTTATCCAGCCCCCTGTCATGGGCAGGGACCCCTTCCACTACACCAAAGTGTTACAAACCCCATCCAGCCTGGCCTTGAGCACTTCAGGGATGCAGCAGCCACAGTTTCCCTGGGCAGCCTATGCCAGGGCCTCACCAGAGGCACTGGTTCAGGAAGATGACAGCTGGGGATCAGTGTTTTATCCCCTGACAGCAGCCAGGATCTTCCAAAGCTTTCCCACTCCCTTTGAGCGAGCGTACACCTCTGCCTGCACACAGAGACTTGTCAGTAGTGAGGTACCTAAAGAAGTCACTTCAGTACCTACAGAGCAAGCCAGTAGGAGGAGATAACAAATATTCACATGTATTTTTTCCAAGGCAATCTTTCTGACAAGGTAATCTCTAATGTACTCTAACCCACGTACTGTTAACTTGTGCACTCTTGGCACTTTAAATATCCACTTTTGCTTCACATGGGAATTTTTGCTTTAGCAGTGGAGGCAGTGAAATAGGAACATGACTGTTCTCTAGGCAGCCAGCAGAATTGAAGTTTCTCATAAATGAGTCTATCAACGATTTTGTTTCAATTATATGTTCAGACTGCCAAATTGGATAAAATGAATCCTTTGTTTAACTTTCATCTCATCCCTGAAAAGATAAATTCACCTGCCTGAATAAGCAAAACAAGCACAGATGAGTTTTTTTCTAAGCACAGAGGAACAGTAAATCATGGAAAACTGGAGGTACAGTCAACTGGCTTAAAAATCTTTTATCAGTACAGAAATAAACAGCCAAATTCATCTGCAATTTTAGAGTTTTTTAACTACAACAGAATCACAGAGGTTTTGAGGATGGGAGGGACCTCTGAAGATTGGCCACTCCAAGCTCTGCTCACAGCAGGGCTGCTCAGGACCACATGCAGTCAGGGTTTGAATATCTCCATGGATAGAGATTTGGCTGCCTGTTCCCTTATTTCACATTTCTCACAGTAACACGTTTTTTCTGAGCATTCACCAGAATATTCTGTATTTCAGTCTCTGCCCACTGCCTTTTGTCCTGTCACTGGATAACTGTTTGCCTCACCTCCTTACCAGCCCCTGTCATCAGGTTTTGTACACATGGGTAAGACCTTCCCCTTCCCCGTGCCCTTGATATATTCGGCACTAACATTTCAAACCTGAGCAGTCAGTAAGAGGTCACATTTTCTGAGCACATCAGCTCCCTCTGGACACTGCACCTTCCAAAACTGCAACACTGCTATGAGTGGGTAAAACACATCAAGCTCTCAAACCAATACCTTCGGAAACACAGTATTCCTTTGATAATGTCTGTATTTAGAGGAGATTAACAATTTTTTTTCCTTTTTTGCATCAGACAGGAAGTTTCCATCACAGAGATTTCCAGACCAGAAATCAGTGTTTTTCTTGTAAAATACTAAGCCTGAAGCACTACAGGAGAGAAGCAGAACAAAAGGGTTTTATCATTATTCTTCACACTTTAATTACCTTTATCAAATGCCAACTGAGACAAGCTATTTTTAAACCCTACCACTGATTCAGTAATTACATTAACTTAACACAGATTTTATTCTTCTCTACTTATACAGGTCTGCCCTAACTAAACCTTAATATATTTGTGCAGAAAGTACAACAGGGTATTTACACACCGACTAATTTGAATACAGTAACTTCCAGACACAACTTGAGGATAAACTTGTCAGTTGAATGCCTACAAATTACAAAAGAAAACCAAAGGATACACTGAAATGATTTAGCACTTCAATAGCAGAGATGAGTGGTCATTAAAAGATTTCCTATTATGTGGTGGAAATACAATTTGTAATAGTGCAAATGCAAATTGACATAGTGTCATTTTAGTATTACTAATGTGGTATCATTTTCATACATCCCTCAAGAAAACAATGAAAACACCTTTTTCTTTTTTTATCATCATTTTCAGAGTTAGTATCTGCCACTAAAATAGTAATATTTGCCAAAAAAGCCATGGAAGGTTATTAAATTGGGTGCCATGGTTTAGTTGAGGATTTAGGGCACGGGTTGGACTTGATGATCTTAAAGGTCTCTTCCAACCTAGTCATTCTATGAAATCTGTGAAATTCTTTTATTAAATCATAATGATTGATATTAAAAACGTTCCGTTTTACTTATCATCAGTTTTGTAAGCAACCTTCTTTACCTTAGATAGATCTATATTCTGAGTTAGATAGATGAGTCTTTCTGGAGGCCCTGGATAGAAGATGTCTGTGGCCGCGTTTCTCTTCACAGAGAAAAGCAAGGCACAACTTCCCAAGGATATTTCTGGGATTCACATTCTCTGAACCTCAGAGAGAGAAAAAACAATTCTTATCTCAATTGCTGCTCCTCTTGTTGTTCCCAAGTGGAATGCACTGTGGAAGATTGTTTACCTGAAGGGAATTGATAATTGGATTCTGGTGTGAGTGTTTTGATTCTTTGACCAATTGAACCTGTGTGTGTGTGTGTGTCAGAACTGTTGGCTGACAGTCACGAGATTCTGGGCAGTTGAATTGAGTGCTTGGCAGAGTCAGTGTAATATAGTGTAATATGGCATAGAATAATGTAGCATAATAAAGTAATTAATTAGCCTTCTGATATCCATGGAGTCAGATGTGTCATTTCTCCCTTTGTCGGGGATGCCCTGCTTTTACAGTAGGTGTCCAGCACTGAAGCCATCTTCAACTCTGAACTGTTAAGAGAAATTGAGAAGAAAAAAGCCTAAAAAAAAGTCCTATGAAGAAGAGCTGAGTGAGCAGGGTTTTTTTAACCTGGTGAACAAGAGGCTCAGTGGGGACCTGTGCTCTCCACAATTCCCTGACAGGAGCTTGTGGAGAGGTGGGGAATCAGGTTGTGCTCTTAGGTAAGAACTAAAAGGGTAAGATGAAATGGCCTTAATCCAGCCAGGGGAGGTTTGGATTGGAGATCAGGAAGAATTTCTTCACAGAAAGGATGCTCAGGCATTTCAAGGGGCTGCCCAGGGAGGTACTGGAGTCTCCATCCCTGGAGCTGCTCAAGGAATAGCTGGACATGACACTCAGCACTCTGTTCTGGTGACAAGGTGGGGATCACTGGCTGGGCTTGCTGACCTTGGAGGCCTTTTTTCCAGTCTAAATAATCCTGGGACTCTATTCTGCGAAGAGGGAAACTGTACACCTGGATACTGAGAGAAGGCAGGAGAGCAGCCCACTGGAAAGGAAGGAGAAGCTGCCCACTAACAATGGAAGGAGGCACAGCCCAGCCAGAACCAACACAGGGTTTACATCTACCTCCAAAATTAGGGACACAGGGAGAAAAATGAGTGAACTGCCATGGACTAACACACACAAGCAGCACCACAAATTGGAACTAGAGCCAAAAGATTTTCCAAAAATTTCCTTCTCTGGGCAGGGTCTGAACAAGGATTTGGACTCATGTTCAGATGGGCTTTTTCTGGCCAAACAATCCTTACAATTTTTAATGCCTGATGGCTAAGCACAGCAAGAAAGGCAGAGCACACTCATCTCACATCTGCTGTCTGCCTCAAAGCTGGGACCTTCAGACGTGAGAAACATCTATTTAAATCCTTCTTAAGCCCAGGAGAAAATTTAATCCAATTCTTCCGTATCCAGCCCAGTGAGTGTTCAAAGGCTTCTCTCTCAAACATTCAGCTCTTTCTCAAACATTCAAAGAAAGCATACTATCATCACAAGGGGGGGTCAAAGGATGGACAAAGGAAGGAGAAAAAACTCAATCTATTACCATGAAAAACTATTTTTAATAAATCCAAATCTTGGTAGACAGTCTATTAACACAAACTTAAAAGGTGAAGAATAGAAAGAAGGAGCAAAGATCCCAAAACATAAAAAATTCATGCTGTTTGCTTTGAAAGGCTTCTCTCTTTTACACATTTCGAGCTGGAGCAATAAATGCTTTTTAGGAATATTCTTAGCATTGTGTAACTTGCACATATGTGCAAACTCAAAATATAATGCAACTCTTCATTGCTCTGGAAAACTAAAGGAATGCTAAGTATAGCTCAAATCCTGACAATATTTTTTTTAAAATACCTAATTTGTTCATTCTATGTTCTTCTGCTTTGATAATTATTTCTTTTCATCTCTCCCTGACTCACACACTGAGGCGACCAAAGGAGAATGAACAAATAGAGGTGGGAGGGGAGTTGAGAAGTGGCATGGACTTGAAAAGCTCTGAATGCCTTCAATCATCTGGAAAATCACAAGTACCAATCTTTTAACTTCTGTAATTAAAGACTCATGACATGAGCTGAGCAGCTCTTAGGAATTCACTGCTAAGTACAATTACATTTTAAAGGCTTTTCCTAATTTTTGGTGCTGCTTTTAGTATCTAACACAATATTTAAACCACTATATTTTTAATTCCATACTGAAAAACAGAACCCAACTTGTAGTTGTGAAAGGCAAGAAAAAACTGTTGGGGAGGCACTAGAGAGGAGCCAGAGCCCTACCATTCCCCAGCCATGCTAGTTTGAGACATTCCTACTCATGTCTTGATGGAAAACTACACCTTGATTTTATGGGAGATAGAAATGACAGCAAACCATGCTGAAAATCTTAACTAAAAGTGAGGGGAAGCTGCATTTTCCCCACAGTGAAGTGTGAACTGTGTCAACCAACAGTGCTGCATCCATCTGTGCTGCCTTGGGGGGTCCCTCAAATCTCTGAGCGCATGTCTTCTCATTGCTAGAGTGCCCTCATGATATGAAATGAAAACTGAGAGCAGGAAAAATCTTAATAATGGGGAAAGAGAATAGGCATAATGGTGTCCACCATGGTCAGATTTTAACTGATGCTCATGTACAGATCTGTGGCAAGATTTTGAGTTGCTGCTTCAAATATCTACTTTCCTCTCCATTTTCTGCCTAATTTTGGCAGCTATTGTCAGCAGGTATTTTAGAAATACAATGCACACTCCTCAAAAAGGATATTGCATGTCACCACTCGCTGTGCCACATCCACACCAACCCACACCCACAACGAATTGTATTGGATAATTGGTCACATTTGAAGAATAAGAACTAAGATTTCTGAGGACTAAAAATTGCTCAGCACTCCCTACAATTAAAAGACAATAGTATGTACAGTATGCTGTATTTCAACTCTAAATTTAGAAAAATCACTATCTCCAAGTCGAATACAGAAAGTCTTAAAGAAATTATATGCATCAAACACACAAGTAGCATTTTATATTTAAAAGAAAGAAGTGAAATATAATACAAAAAAAAATTGCCATTTAAATCAAGTTGAAGTGCATGAAAATAACATTGTGGGGCCAAAACACAGGCTGTAAAAGAAGGAGCTTGCAGGTTCTTTTTTTTTCAAGGAGAAAGAGCACTAATTCTCTCAGGGCTCAGGCCCAGGAGACTGGAATCAGGAGAAAGGGGAATGCACTTGAAAGTAATCCATGTCAGACTGCTAATACCAACATACATATCTTTGACATTAACAGAGACCAACAAACACAAATTATGTGCAGACACTAGATAATCTGTTTACATTTCTACTTTGCTTTTTAGTTAAGAATAGATTTTGTATAATGGAAGGGTTTACTGAAAGCTACAGACAAAGTTCTGCAATTTTTCAGCAATTATTTAGCAATTGTTGCAATTAAAGAGACAAAACCAGTGATTGATAATTTCTCCTAAAGAACAGCAATCTCTGTTGATATGAGGAAGGCTCTCCATCACTCAATTTTTAATCCTGATTCCTAATCTCCTATATAGATGTGTTTAACAAAATTAAGTAACTATTAATTTTTAACTCTGCAAATACACATTTTATCAAGGACTTAATAAATCCTCAGACCTTGTGGATTCAAAGTTCTCTGGTTTATGATCATATCCAGAATTTGTTTGGCATGTAAATGTGGTAAAGTAACATCTTCAGAGAGTCAGTTTTTACCTAATGAAATGGCTCCATAAATAAATGTATCTTTTTTTTCCCTCCAGTATTTTCAAGCAGGAAGAATGCTTTTAAGTTTTGCAAACAAAAAAAAATCCCAAACGTTTCTTTCTAAAAACCTAATAACAGAAACAGAAAATAGCACTGTTCAAAGGATTGTGGACATGGAATTAGCACTGATAAATCCTACCAAGACAGATTTTTCCCACTTTCACACTAGAGACTGGGCAGGCAAATGGGCTGAATTAATTTTTCACAACAGTGAAAGGAAGGAGAGAGGTACTTTTAGAAGAGAAATAAAACCAAGGTTAGTTTTCAAGAGAAACTCTCACCTTAGACCTTCTCCTTCCAGGATTCCTACCAATAATTCCTCTTAGCAAATATACATACAAGAAAATCGAAACCCCAAATAAAAGAATAAGAGTAAGGCAAGAGCCTTGGCTGGTAAAGAAACTGCACAAAGCAAATTAATTACTTTTATTAGTAGCTGTACACTCTGGGAACCAGAAATATATATATATATATATATATATATATATATATATATATATATATATACCTGACCAGCCGAATCTAAGTACGCAATGACTTGGACAGAGATAATTTATCTTTCATATAAAGTAGAACAAATGATTGAACATAAAAAACATAAATACCTAAGTTTGAGCAGCTACACTACACCCCATGTTGGGTACTGGAACTGAGCAGTTCAGTGACCTACAAAATATGGGCCTTGCTTAGAAAACTGAAAAAATACCTGATATTTTTCAGAGCAGAAAACTACTCAACTCAATTGCATTCCTCATAATTTGGAGACTTTTTTTGCATATAGTTCCACAATGATTCAAAATTTTCGTCACATCAAACAGTAACAAAACAAGCAAAAATTTTACATGTATGTAGTGTGATGACACCATTTGCCTGTTTTGTGCAACTACTGGAAAACACTGAATCTGAGTACATTATCCCAAACCTTGCATGTGCTGTGTGGGCTATTTCTTGTCTTATTGAGCAGCCTCACTGGAAACTCCTCCCTTTGTTTGCAAATCCTCCATCTCACTAATAGAAGAACTCCCACGTCAGTAAATACTACCTAGAACCCATATTATTTCCATTGCTAACACTGATGGCAATGAGGCTGCTGCTTCATTTTAGCTTCATGTAAGTAGCACAACTCTACCTCAGCTCTGACTCAGGCATCCTCATTTTACCATCATTATTCTTCAAAGTCTTAGGCTGAGCAGTGCTCTAAATCATTATTACTCTTGGTTTTTACTTTTAGTTTTTGATTTTAACACAATTACACATGCTTTGCTAAGAAAAAATTACTGGCTTTTCACATAACCATGGAATATTTCCCAAGCCTTTTGGCATGATGGGGAATCAGAACATAGAGAGATGCATGCTTTAAAGAACCAGATCAGTGGCCAACAGATCACAGTGACACCAAAGTTCTTAACATAAATGGGGAATATGATAATAACTATTAAATTTTGTGCAACAGTTGTAGCATTTGATTTAAATTGTGAATGTATATGCATTTAATACGTTAGATACTAAAGGAATCTGAACAGTATACTAATTAAAAGGAAAACTGTATTAACAATTTACTTGTAAGGAGAAAATTACTGGCTCTAATTAAGACAAATGAGTACACTACATTTCCATTTAGCATACAGAACATTATACATTGCCACTGGATTTGGAACATTTTATGCTAAAATCTTTCTTAAAACAGACAGGTGCCATTTCCACTTAATGGTGGTTAAATCTCTTGGCAGCTGTACCTGCACTAAATATGACCAATGCTAACAGGAATAAAGGTTATTTTCTTTTAGACAGCAGCATTCAGAAGAAGCAATTATCTCTAATTGGCTTCTGCCTACCAGCACCTACTCTGTTGGAGATGACAGAGGAGAGAAGCAGTGCTGCCATGCAGTACACCAGCAGGGTAGATGGTTTGTAACAAGAAATGAAGATGAGACATTTGAAAGTCTACTGACACTCTTACAGTGCAAATTACAAAGCAGTTTCTGAGAAAAACTGAAGTTACTTTAAATAATTACTAACATAAAGTCATAAAATTAAGTCAGGTAAACTGAAGTTGATAATTGAAGTTGATGCCCCTCCTTAAGAAAATTCACTCTCTGCTGTCACAGACATGTTTTATGAAAAATCTTTTCCTTAGGATTTTTCCTCCTAAGAAGCTGTGAGGCCACAGGAACAAAATGTAAACATTGATTATCTGCTGCTGTGGAATGCAACAGGTGCATCTGGGATTGGTCGCATGTGGGTGTTTCTAATTAATGGCCAATCACAGGTCCAGCTCTGTTGGGATTCTGGTCAGACACAAGATTTTATTATCATTCCATTCTTTCTCCTTCCTTGCTAGCCTTCTGATGAAATCCTTTCTTCTAGTCTTTTAGTATAGCTTTAATATATGATTTAATTTTAATATAATATATATATATATATAATAAAATAATAAATCTGCTTTCTGAAACATGGAGTCAAGATTCTCATCTCTTCCCTAATCCTGGGAGCCCTGGAACACCACCACACAATGCTGCAAGGAATCTCCTTGGTTTCAGCAACCAAACAGCTCTATTTCCCTTTGGCTCCTCAGCAGTAGCCTGAGAGCATCCCAACTGACACCTACTGGGCAATATTGTTCTTCCATTTCACTGGCCAAACTGAACAATCCTCTCAGATAAAGCACATCTACAGCCATACTGATGCACACTGCACCCCCATTCCCTGCAGTGCTGCCCAGCACAGCTCAGGGGCTCCATCATTTCCCTCTGGGCAAATGGACAAAGCCAAGTGTGCCATGGGAGGCAAGAGGAAAGCTCCTTCAGACCTGTGGCCTGTCAGTTATTCCCTCCTGGGAAACAACAAGAGCAGCACGTGGCACCAGGGGGAACTACCAGACTACTCCAGTTGAGCCTGTGCCTTCTCTTCTGCTTTCAGTCCCATGCAACTTGAAGTTCTCTTCTGGAGACTGGAAATGAAAAAAGCTACATCAAAAGCTAAGAAAGCAATATCCAGAGGAATCCTCACACAGTACTTCAGGTAAAAGTAGTCCATTATACATTGCACTTTCAATATATTTATTATCCCTTCTCTTTATTCTCCCAGGTGTTTTGCCGTTGAATCAGTTGAGCAGGCTTTACGAAACTTTGCCTCCCTCCTGAAACTGTTTCAGTAACTTCAATAGTGGTGACTAAATGTTAACAGTGACACTACTCACACACCATCTTGTAATTAGAAGCGTTAATGGGTGTTGTTTCTGTTTCAAATCTCTTTGTAAAAGCTTCACCACTACTCTGTGACCTCTCCTTTATCTTTTCAGTTCCCCTATTTGTAGCAAAAAGTCCAAGGCTGCTTTCAGTACCCAGTTACAGAACAATGTTATCCTCTAACTGCCTAAGACAGCTTTTCATAAAACTTGCTCTCACCAATCCATCACTATTAGCAATGAATTAAAATGTATTTTTAGCCTCATTTCTTATGGAAATGAATCTTTTCCACCTACTCCAGCCTTCTCTCAGTTTGTATCTCTTTCCAATGGCCATGGGCAGCAGGAGGGGATTTTCACTGACATATACAGGAATGGCACTTGGCATCTTTAATTGGAGCCCATTTAAATATTGTTAAAAAACCTGATTATGACCAGTAGGTCAGAAAAAAAAACCAACAAATTACTTCAAAATTTGTGTTTTCACTAAATCCTTGCCTCTACAAATCTGTCCTGCCCAGCACTGATTGCAAAGCCAATACTTGCTGTACTTGTGAATAACTAGCTAGTTACTTACCAAAACCCACCCATGTATTTCAAAAAGGCTGGAACACTACATTTAGAGTGGGATTTTTTTTTTTTTTATTTCTGGGTGTGTGGTCCTGATGACTTGAGGAGAGGTAGATTGGGAGGTTTAAATCCATGACAAAAATCACTCGTTCTAAATTGTGGTCAAAACCTTCCTCCTCTGCTTTGTGGTTTACACACTTCTGCTTGATATTTAGGTAAGGCCGAGCAAGTTGTTCTTGCATCAGTTTCTCCTTTGTTGTTCACTTTCCTTGTTTCTCCAAGATTGAAATTAATTCTCATGTAGAAACATACAGCACAATTTTCTTCACAAAGGAAATCACAATTACGCCCCTGCCCATAGCTTTGTACCTTCATTTTTGTTACTTTTGGGGTCAGCTGTGTTTTGTTCATAATTAAAACAAATTAATTCTGCTCTTTCCTTGATAACTTCAAATACTTAGTTGTTCTTTTGGGGAGGACAGAGACCTCTGCATCTAAACCTGGACAGAAGACAGTAAAATGCACATGATAATCAACAATAATTGGCATCATGTGCAGCATGAGGCACCTGGGGAACAGCACTACAGCAATCACTAAACTATCTATTCACAGTAATAATATTTTTTCTCAGCTCCCTATTTTGAATAAAGTATCATGAGTTACACTGCAAACAGTGCTTCAAAGCCTTACATTTATTTACAGTCAGTAATTCATCCCCATCCACATTCTCCATAAACCACCAGCACAATTTATTACTCATTTAATCTTCCCATATGCAATGCTACAACAATCCCATAAACACTGATTTAAGCCTCCATAGCACATCCATGTAAGTATTACAATTATCCTGCTATTTTACTCAGGCTTTAGAAAGCTATATGTAGTGTGAACCAGTGTTTCCTGCACTAACAACCTAGACTCTAACTAGAATTTTACTGCCCTGACCATATAGCTTGGATATTATTCACATCCTCTTATTCATCTGGAAATGCCATCAACATGGACAACTAACTGTACTGGCAGCCTGAGAAGTGTGGTTAAGTTGGTATCAGAAATTTCATTTTTCACTGTAGAGTATTTCTTTTTTAATGGTACCAGAATGACACAGTTCAGACAGAGCATCAGTGACCTCTGCCAGAGGCTGCAGCATCCCTCAGATTTTAGAACACTGGCTGCAACAAAAGGAATTGCTGAACGCTTTCCTGCTTTGCACATAATTTACAGAGGCCCATTCTGAAGCATGCTGACTCCCCAGGATAAGAGTTTTCACATCACTCTTCTGATTCTTCAGATTATTTTTATGGGGAAAGCTTGCCAGTAATGTCACTGTAAGATTTTTCATAGTGTTTTTTGTTGCAAGGAATTTTTGGGGTTGATATGTAGAAAATGCAGCCTCATCAGAAGCAGAAGTTTTCTTCACACTTTAAGGCAGAAAATTTCCAAACTCAGAAAATCAGATTGTCTGGTTATCCTGAGAAACACTCTGACAGCCTTCCTGAGAAATCCTCTCCCAGGCTTTCAGTTTCACAGAATTATAGAACCAATTAGGTTGGAAAAGACTTCCAAGATCATTGAGCACAACCTATGGCCCAGTCTCAGTTTGTCAACCAGCCCAGAGCATTGAGTGCCACGTTCAGCTGTTCCTTGAACAGCTCCAGGGATGGGGACTCCAGCACCTCCCTGGGCAGCCCCTTCCAATGCTTGAGCATCGTTCCCATGAAGAAATTCCTTCTGATGTCCAACCTGAAACTCTGCTGGCTGAGCTTAAGGCTGTGTCATCTTATCCTGCTCCCACAAGCCAGGAAAATTAACTATTCTAGCAAAGCCTTTCTTCACACAGCCCCATAAAAGCTTGGGATTGTGTGATTGTTGGGGACAACATTGAGAAATGGAGTTCAAAAACTTTTTTTTTTTTAAATGAATTATTAATCTCAATGAATTTACATACCTGGCCCACTAAAGACATTGGTTCATTCCTTAGACAAGCTGCTGATCACTCTGGTGCAGTCTTGCGTCACACCAAGAGTTCCCAGAGACTGAGCAAACAAGGTGTTCCCAAACACTGCTTTTCAGCTGATGCTTTTCTAACCCTGTTTTACAGCTATGATGGCTCAAATCAAGACAGCACATACAAATGTAACAGTACTGACTTCTAAGAAACTCTTATTTCTAACAGAACTGTTTTGTTCCATAAACAGTGGAATTGGAAAAAAAAAAACGGTGAAAGAATGGATGTTTTCTGCTTCTTGACATTAACAAGAAGTTAAAAAGACATCTTTACTGGATGATGGAAGGAGGAGAAAAATTGCTGTCTATTCCAACAGAGCAGAATTGTGATTTATTCCCACCCACTTGTTACCTCCTGTTTTCTTTCTTATACCAATCTCATATCTAATAGATGAAGAGCAGTGTAAGTCACCCATCCTGGAAATTGGACAAAGTGGGACTGCTGAGATTAGGAGCACAACTTAAAAAATAAATTAAAAAATAATTAGGAGCAACCTAAAAAATAAGTGTAATGAAAACTCAGCCCAGCAAGACCAAGCTCTCCATGAGGGTGCAATGGGTACCACCACTGCACCAGCAATAGCAAACAAAGGTTCCAGTATTTGTTTCACTTGATTTCATTTACCCCCATATTGTTCAACCTTTAACCCAGTTAAAATCTCTCTTTTGGAGTAGAACTCTGAGTCTTGGAAATAGTTTTTGCTGACCAAAATCCTTCTTGATTTGTAACTGCTTTATATTAATTGTTCATGGCATGGAGACTTGCAGTTTCGAATTTATACTAAAAAGTAGAAAATGTGCTATTTGACACCTTTGTTGTTAGGAGGAACCACCTAAACACACCTTTGAAAAGAATTCAAACTTCCATCAGTTTCAGTCCCCTCTTCCAACAGCTTTTCCTCACTTCCACTCATTTTGCTTCCACCCACAATGCTCTCAGGACAACATGGAGCACTGCTTGCTCAAAAAGCCTGACAAAACCTGGCTGCAACTACATGGAAAAGGGAGAATCAGAAAAAGAGAAGCATGACAAAATAAAAAGAATTTAAAAAAATATATAAATGAATTAAAAATAGGAGGAATGAAAACAACCCATTGCATTTAGCTAATAACAGTGTTCCTGTCAGTAGTGCAACTATCAGTTCCAGGGAGACAACATAACAATCAGAAAGTGAATTTAGGTTAAATAATTGTAATCCCTCTCTTGGCTAAAAAAACAATCTTCATGTAAAATATGAGTTAGAAAATAATCAAGTTTCAGACCTCAGTAAGTTTACATACTATCTGTGAAGATTATTTACTTGTTTTAGTACAAAATCTACAGTTGCTGAGTCACCTGTATGAGATTTTAGGTTGCTCAGCAATCCTGAAAAATCAGGCCAGGTCTATTTAGGAGCTTCAAGTGAGTGTTTGAGAATTTTACTTTAAATCCCCAGATATCCAAGTGCTGTTCTATCTCTGCAGAACCTCAAAAAAGTTCACAATATCCAAAGCTCTAAAAGCTGTGAAATACAATTTTTGTCTCCAAAAGCCCTAGCTATTCTTGATTATTTACTGCCACTCTCACAGCCATTTGAGAATAACCTTTAAATTTGAAGATCTTTCCCTGTGGGTATCTACCTTACAATACTGAGGTTTGGAAGAGGAGCAGTGAGGTTACTGATGTGCCAGGAACAGGGAACCTCTGAGAGGCAAAAAAGGACCATTAAGAAGTGCAAAGTTGGTAAGAACCCATCTGGATCAGCTTTTGGTCATAAAGCTTTGGTCATATCTTAATAAATGGGAGGCAGGGAGGAAGGTAGATTTATCTTAGGTATATTACAGGATGGAGAATTTATTCCTCAAAGATGAAAAAATATTAGCTGAAGTTTAAACAATATAAAGGGAATATAAGCTTAGAGACTGAGAAAGTGCCAGAAGAGATCAAATTTAGGTCATCAGGTATTTTCTTCAAGATAAAAGTAATAATGCACAACCAAGTAGAAAAAGTGGTTTGAAACCACAAAAAAAACCCATCTTTTTTTTTCCCAAGTAATTTTTAGTAAGAAAATTTAGGAATTAAAAAAAGCAACAAGCATTTCTAGGTAATTTTTCCCTTCACAGGTCTAAATAAATTATTTTCATAGAAAAAAAGAGAAAATTATAGAAATTAAACCTAGTAAAGGTGAATATAAGTAAGCTGGCTTCTCTTTTCTTTCATGCTCTGCCCTACTGAGAGGAATAAATTAGCTAATCAGAAGTGTAAAAAAACAACTGCTCCAGAAGCCATTATTTGATAACAATAAAAAGAAACATCCTCACAAATAAGGCAAAGGTTTTAGGCAAAATATTCTGACCACAGTTCAAACTCACACCTTTCCACAGCTTCCCACACTGAGTGAAAGGAATGAATGCTTTGCAGTACCACTGATTAAAATCCATTTTGTCATTGGAGGGGTCAGTGCTGGTGAAAGGATTGCTCTGGTTGTGCTTTGTTCTGTTTGCTCCAAGGTGTTGGTAACAGCAACTGGATGAGTTCCAATCCCAATGTGGAGCCCATTCCATGCTCCCAGATGGGATCTCTGCATGTGACAGCCTGAGGAGGAAAGACATTCTCCTTCACCCTAGCTCAGAATGGAATTGTGCATTTTCCTATACACTTACATATACTTACCCATACCTACACACACACACACACACACACACACACACACACACATATACATATATATATAAATAGGTATAGGTAAGTACACTTATATATACCATACCTATATCCTATACTTACCTCCTGTGACTTACCTAACTAACAATGAAATGAGTGTGAATGGAATATTGCTCATTTTTACAGCATTTCACTACATATTTGAACAATATTTCTTATTCTGAAAACAAGAGATCAAACCAAAACCAAAAATAAGGAAAGTGCCCTTTCTATCAGTGTTGAAAGCAAGTTTTCAATCATGCTGATTTATCAAAACTACTTCTCTGTTAGGAGAAGTAAACAACTGGGTTCATGTTCAATGTTAGTGACATTTTTCTATACGTTAAAAAGAAAATAATTATAAATATTATGAACATATAACTTTATTAGGGTTCAGAGCAAAGATTATGCTACCAATCTTCTGAACCAGGCCTAAAAACTTGAAGTTATCAAATCAGGATCCAATTCCACAACACAAAATATTGAATTCCATTCTAAAACTAACTGTGAATTCATCAAACTCCAAGAAGAATGGAATCTAAATATAGCACAATGTATGCTAATATTGCCCTAATTTTGAAAGGAAATGATTAATAAGAAAGCAGGTCAACTCAAACACTGCCAGAGATGCTGCTGCAAAGAACCAAAAGAAGCGAAGAGACTGAATCGAGAGAAATCATTCTGTCCAGGTCTAACAGCAAAAGCCACAACCTGAACTTGATTTAAATGCATGAGGTTATTTTGTTGTGGACAATTAAGACAGAAGAATAATAAACTGAAGTGTGGCCAGCAACCTTCTGTTATGCACAAAGTTCTCACAGGATGAAAAAAGGCTTCTTGCAGCAACAGCCAAGGAAACAAATATCTAACAAAAGTTCTACACACCATAAAAGAGTTACAGAACAGTTTTCTGGTTTTAAGATTATAGTCTCATAGAAAAGAAGGTTTTTCATACGAAGTGCCCTACATACTTCCTATAGCAGTTGAGATTCCAACTCTAATTCTGAATTTTCAAATGGTCCATCAGACAAACTGGACAGTAACTGATGATAGCAACAAAAGTGAGACAGAATCCTGAATCTTTCATCCAGTCATGGAATGGTTTAATGCCTTTCATATGATCATATTTCACTCCAAGGAAAAATGGCAGTATCTTGTTAAATTTTAAAAAATCAAAGCAATGCAATTTGGTGGGAGGGGGAAGACTCAACAAAGAAACTAAAACAAAATTTAGCCAAACTCTTTGGAGATACAAAGTAGAGCTACAAAGTTTTTAAAAGTATAACTTGAGGATATTTTAGCTGTTCTGTGTTTACACAGAACAATCTCTATTTTTAAAGGTGTTTTGTTTTTTTTACTAATGTGAAATACTACAGCATAATATTCCCAGAACTAGCATTTTTAAAAATTAAAGCTGTTTTCAAATCCTGCCTGTCAATTTGCTCATTGCAAAAATAGACAGAAAATGTGAAGTGCAATGTAGCAAACTAGAGCTAAGTGCTCTCTCCCTTTCCTCTTTCACAGTCTGTGATTTTTCAGCAGCATTTTTTAACAGAGATGAGAAATGGGATTTTTGGTACATATGTTAACATATTGTCTCCAGCTGAGCACACAAACACAGATGCACATTTGTTTCATTAGCAATGCTCCCGCTCCACTCCAGGCTGCTGGGAAGGAGATCTAGTGAGTCACGGGTGTAGCTGCAGGAAAAAAAATCAGTTTAGGGCTTGCCATATCACTGTTAGGCTGAATATGCAAAACTGAGTGCAAGTTCCTTAAAATTCCAAGGTTCCCCTGAGGGAATGGGAATTTTCTTGCAGCAGGAATGAAGGGTGACTATAACTGAGTTATATTCACCTGTGATAGGTTTGATTTCTATAAAAATGTACATAACTAGCAACACTAACACACAATTATACTTAAAAGCTGCAGAAATGCTTTTGGATAAAAATATTGCCAGGTTTTGATGACTTCTAGACTGCAAACATTGTTAGGAGACATATTAGAAATGCCTGCCAGTGCCCACACCTTCCTTTTTCAGTACTTTAAACTGGCAGTGACAACAATATTTCCAGAACTGTAACAGAAAAAAACCCTAGAGTATAATCCAAATATCCACCTGAATCAAGATTTTCTGTACAAGCACTTTTCAAATAGTAATTACTCTGTAAGAAATAAACAAAAATACTCAGGGTCTTGCTGGCTTCTGCAAGCACGATGAGAAATTGTACTCTATGAAAATGAAAAAGACAAACTCAGTCATCAAAATAACCTAAACACTGACATCCAAAACTGCAATTTTGTCTGACATTTTCCCATCTTTTCCACAATATGAAGAAGAGCAATTCAAGCTAGCCTGAAGGTGCAGGAGTACATGGAGCTGCAAAACAGGAAAACAAATTGGAGCATAGAGAATCCACTTCATGATTTAGGCACTCAAGTAAACCAAAGGATGGACCAAGAATAAAATAAAATAAAATCACATTTTATTCAAAGAACATAACTTTCAATACTGGCTTTAAAAGCAACTGAGAAAATGTCGTTAGGGGCAAAACTATGTTAACTGATCCATTTTAAAATGAAAAAGTAAGATGGAACAGCCTTCCTCTCTAAAAAACTAACAAGGATATATAGTTTTGGAGATTTGCTGACAGGCAGAGCTGTTTCCAATTCTATAAATATATGAGTGACAGTTCTTTCCAAATCTAGTTTGGTTTTATTTCCTGATAGATAACACATAATTTCAGAAAACAGATAACATTCTGCTGATTAGGAGTGGAACAGTGCTGCTGGATGGGATCCTCATCATGGCTCATTAGGGTACTTGCCTCATCTTAGCTGTTCTTCATCATTAACTTTGGGGACTGCAGGAATACTTGAGAAAATACCAGTTATTTGTTGGAAACTGTAAACTATGTGTGGTCAGCCACAACAGGCTGTCAGTGCACAGAAATTTTACCACGGATTTTTAAATTTTTTCTTGAATACAACACTTCAATCCCTGCCTTTTCTTCTATCCTGCAGGTTTGATTTGCCAGTGGCATGATGAAGGGAAGGATTTGTGGGATTTCTGCTGAACCAACTGCAGACTGGTTGGGGCACTCAGCTTACCTCGTGGAGGGTCAGCAACCCTGCTTGTGCAGCATCCCTTTGGCTTCTAAAAACCTCTGCTATTTACATGGGGTTAAAAAGCACTTTCTGCCATGACTGCCTATAAAATAGCTTGGCTCGAACCTACTATATATATATATATTTATTTTAAGTATATCCCTAAATACTTGATATCTGAACTAGCAATACAGTCCCCTTCATAACTGCTTTGTTGGTGCTTTTCCAAAAGGTATTTTGTTTCTGTAGCAGGAAAAGTTGGAGACAGTTGATGATAGTGACACTTCCCCCACTGCCACCTTACACACACACACACAAAGACACACTCTTCCCTAAACCCTCTGAATTTTTAACCCACTTCAGCCTTTACCAACCAGAGAATTTTTGGTCAATGCATCCCATGATTCACTATACACACAGTTTGTTTTCATAGTGCTACTTCTTTCTTTTTTTTTTTTTTTTTTTTTTTTTTTTTTTTTTTTTTTTTTGTTTGGTTATTTTTGAAACAGTGAGTAATTATACCGAGTTCTCCCCCAGGACAATCCCAACCTCCCAGATTTCTCAAACTCCCCTGTACCTTAATCCTCTTTTCTAAGCTGGAAATCCTAGAGACTAACTCTCCCTTTGCCATTCCTCAGAATTCCTTGCAGCTGTGCTACCATGGACTAGTCACAGCTGGGGTTCAAGGTCTAGGCACATCATGGTGATGGTGGAGATGATTTCCAATAATCTTACTATTATTTTTATAATTACTAATATCTCAACACTTTTTGGTAAGCCATGGCTCCTTAAACTGCCATCTCTATAAGGTCATGTACAGAAACCCAAAATTCCCTGACAGAAAGCAGATTCAATTCATTTGTCATTGTATGAAAAGCAAGATCTGCTTTTCTTCAGAATTAATATTTACATTCAATCTCTTGAATTTCATCTGCCCATGGGAATCCAAATCTTTCCCAAAACAAATTATCAGCAGGTATTCTTCACATACAACACATTTCAAATGTCTCCATACCATTGTAAAGAATTTTCATCTTGATATAATTTATTTTTAAACAAAATCAATACTGTTATTACAAAAGTACTTCGTTATGATTTTTATTTTCAAATTACAGCCATTACTAATGCAACAAATTTCATAAAAATAAGATGATCACTGAAGTCCAATTGTATCAATGACCAACCATCACAGACATACTTTTCCCAAAAAAAGGGGGGAAGTGGACAAAACTTCCAGCAGCATTTAAGCAATAACCTTCCTGTTCCACCATTAGAACCAGAGGAAATACAACAGACAGATAAATTATCTCCATAAACCCCATCCAAAATACTGATTCACCAGCAAAATAGAATTTCTTTAGTTAGCAACATTTACAAACACAATCAGAGGCAAATGTTTCAGCCCAACAGGAGAACTTATCTGTGACGGATGCTCTTGCCAAGACACCTGAAATGTGGTGAACGAGGTACAGCAATCCTTCTTTCAGACACAATGAAATGCAGCCTGAGTATATCTCAGACTGGATGCAGTTCCCTTCAAGGACATGACCTTTCCAATACTCCAAAAAAGTTTTTGCACAAGTCAAGTGAAGAACACAGCTACAAACCAGCAAAACTGGTTTGAAAACTCAAATTTAAAACTGAACTTCCAAAATTCAAAAGCCGGAGATCAAGTAAAGCACAGCCAGAAAATGGAAATAATTAATTGTTTAGCAGCTCCCAAAGTAAGAGATCACAGAAAATATGAGAGTCCTGAGTGGAAAAATCAAGAAACCTTGAACATAATTTCATTATGTCAGCATGTAGCTCTGCTTACGTGTGTTAGATTTCTTTCTTTTCTGTAAGGCAGCAAGAGATAATTGCCTGAACAATATCAAATATCCAGTATTACAGGGAAAGCAGTTTTGGATAAACACCCTGTATTTACAGCCTGTGTTTGCCAGCTTGGCTTTGGTAATTTCAGCACACGTTTACAACTTATCCATCTTGAGCCACAAATGGTCCCCAAAGCCCCTGAAATGCAGGAAAAGCTGCCACTGGAACCTTGCCTTATATGAATACTTACAGTCCTTATGTACATACAGTGGCATTAAAACTCCCAATAAAAATGCAGTTCCTGAAAATCTACCTGATTACAATAAAGTTCTCATATGAAGATCCTTTTGGCATGTTGAGGGCATGGATGAAAACCACATTACTCTGTTCTTGACCTGATAACAACTCATTACTCACAGCATATAGATCTCTCTTTTTTTTAATTACAACAAATTTCCGTACCATTAAGAACCCTGATAACCACAGCTCTGAAAAAGTCTTGCTGAGGCAGTTTAAGGCATTATTGCCTCCATCTGTCTCTCACCCCCTCTGTAGAGGATGATAGGCAGATGCATAAGTTCAGCCCCACACACCAGTACCCAAAATTGGGTTTGTGCAGAGCTGCTAATGACCCCAAACAGCTGAGCTATGAGGAAATTCAGCCAGTGACTTTCCTAAAGCAGAACACAGAAATCTATCACAGAAAACATCATTTGTCCATTTACAATTCTAAATTTAGTTGCTCCAGAAGAAGGACTTCTCCATAATACCTGCACAAGCATAAACAACACTGGAGAGATGATACAAGGACTGGAAATCCTCACCTGGGACAGGTATTTGAAGATGTTCCTGCCTAAAGTGCATGAAATTTGAAGTAGAACATGTTTTCACAAGTAACTTGGGACCCTCTGTTATACTTGCCCAAACCACTACCCTGTCCCTCATTTAAATATCTCATAAAATTGACTTTTTCCACGATGACAAGAATTTGTGCTTACTGAAATAATACACAGAAGAAGGAAAAAAGAGACATTTCATTCAAAGAAAACAAAGAATAATGCTGTCAAGTTGCAGAAGTGCCCTCAGATGAGGACACTGACATCTCTGAGCTTCCCCTTCTCAAAAGCTTGGTGTTTGTCTCTTTTTCTAACACTGCCAGCTGTCAATTTTAGATTGTGAGCTTTGAGGCAGGGATGAACATCACACAAAAAAAAGAAACTCTTTTCCCTGGTAATCACTGCACTTAGAGAAGTTTCATTTTGCTCCCAGTCACCTTTATTTTTTCTCCAGACAGAGTCACATGCTGTTTAAAATGACTCCCTGCAGCCCTGCTGTCACAGTCTGCTCCAGAGAGTTAAGGCTGGCAGCAGGCAGTGGAAGAGTGGGATAAAGTCCCAAAGATTTTACTGCCTGAAATTACTTTTCCTCTCCACCCATCAGTGCAGCTAAAAGCACTAAGGTTTCCTTAGATTCATCCTACCTTTCTCAGTACTTGCACAAAGGAGGAGCCTAAAGAAATTATGGATGTAAAAATGAGGGGTTTTCAGTATTTTCCCAGGGCTTCGCTGGGGCATGGAGCCATTAACAGCTTCTTCTCCATTCACATCCCACTCCTTTAGCACTTACAGCTCATGGAGCTCAGGAGATTGTCCTAATATCAGATGGGGAAAAGAATAATTTCTTTACAGAATGACTAGGAAAAAACGTGTAGGAAGCTCCTCTTAAATACCCTTATACATTGCTTTCATGCCATCAACAATAATGGCATAAGCTTTGGTTAAAAATGCTGAGATCTATGTATAAATTCAGTACATAGAAAAAATTGTATATGTCTATGTAAAATGAGGGAAAATCAGGTTTACTTGAATTCTATATTTGGTTTAGCGAAAAACATGTAATCTTTGGAAAGTGCTTCCTTTAAGCAATGTTCTAGGCAACTCTGCAAAAGACAGGAAAACACCATCTCAGTGATGCTGCCATTTCTGGAAAGGTCTGCTAATTAACTGGCACCTAGTTAACAAAGCAGTGTTTGGTTTGGCCACTCAAACGGCATACATGAAAACTTGCAGTGAAAAAACCCCAACAAAATCAATCAAATTCAGCTCTTCAGTAGAAAGATGCATCCATAAGTAAAAGAGCCAGAGGGAACAGGGGGCAGGGATGAAGTCAAAGCCTTTAACTCCTCCTTTTGGTGACACGGACAATAAAAGTGAAAGACCTGCAAATCAGCTGGTCCTGGCAGATGGCTGGGGAGGCCACTGCCACCTTCAGTGACATTGTGACATTCTCACAACACCAGCCTGCTGAAACCCTGGCACTGCTCCCTGGCACACTCAGCTCCAGACCCTGGTGCTGCCCAGCGTGCTGTAACTGAGCTGGAAAGCTGCTGAAGGGATATTCCCACCCTGGGAACAGCAGGGCTTGGCCTCAGAGATGCAGATCCCCAGCATCCCAACACCAACTCTTAAAAAGAAAGAATCTGTATATTTATGTGCTGTAATATGGAAAGAGAAAACGGCTCCACGTTGAAATGAAATAGCTATTGAAATAACTCATCATTAAATCCTGATTTCTAATATTGACTGCTAATTTCATTTACTCATAAAAGGACATTTTACTGCTTTTGCTGAGTGGAAAAACTAAGCGTACTCAAGGATATTTCATTGTCAAACACTAATGAATGAAAATTAATCATAAAACCAATAAAATTACTATTTTTAAAAGGTTTTACTAAACTACCTGTGAAAGGCAGGAAAATAAAGCAACTTTTCCCAACTTTTCAACAGAGGAAGCACAAAGACTGCACAAAAATAAAACTTGCCTAGTACCTCATGCTTTACCAAGTACAATTACAAAATGGATTCTTAAGTGGTAACAGGGAAATAATATCTTACTATAAGACAATAAGTAAACCTTAAAAGATACAAATGTGTTTTTCATCACTACACTTCCCTTTCCTGTTAAAGAACAGTATTTTAAGAAGAAATTTACTTAGCCAGAAGATAAGGGAGCACACAGAATTTAGTGAAGAAATACTACTTCTCTGGTAGGTCTTTTGCTGCCATTACACAATTTTTTTGGCTTTTCCTTAGGCTGCAGACATGAGGTTCCAAAAGTGGTAAGGTAATTGACCTTGACATTGCCCCTGATATGCTGCAAACACAAGTATTCCAGAGAAATGTAACAGCACAAGATAATCTACCTGCCTAAAGGAGTTTTTTGTATATATATTTATATTTGTTTTGTTTATCAGGCATATAGCTTCATTTTATTTTTGTTTAGTATTTTACATTTCATTCCTTTTCATTACCTGTCTTATCAACAATGATTTTTTTCACATCAACTTCTTTAGTTGGTGTCTGGTCTCCTATTTACCAGGTATTTCATAAACCATAAAGAACCTCAGGCACATGGAAGTGGGAACCATCTTTAAAGCCATCATTGCTTAATTAAGTTTTCCTACAAGAAAATGCAGCTTTATATAATGGCAGAACAAAAATCAAAAGTGACAGATTGGGTGACTGGAATTTCTGTGACTTTTTTAATCCATTAAAATGCCCAGCCTTCTAATTCTGGAAGAGAATTTGGCACCAGCTGGAATCCTCAGACAGCATTAGTAAACAGTAATAAAATGTCCCTCAAATAAAAATTTTAAATCATGGGTTTAGAAAACACTACCATAAAATGAAACACACATACTAAATTGAAAGATTCTCGTGACTGACCAGGTCAAATCCTGTCACCTGGGAAACAGAAAGAAGAAAAGCAACTTAAATCTGCTAAGGATGTTTCATTTGACAGATTCCGGGAGACTAATAAATAATAGGGTGAAATATGACTTTACAGCAGCTGAAATTCAGAGTCCAGGGAAGCAAAATAGTGTTCCAGCACCAACAACATGAAGCCAGTGTTCAACAAACCAAAAAACTCTTAAAAAGGGGTGAAGAACCTTGGAACTTACAAGCTGGTTCCAGAGTATTGGATTTCTCTCATATTCTCTCCCTCCAAGAACAGCCTGAGGAAAAAGGCAATCTCTGGTTCCACCTGACAATTCCACACACTAAACATGATGGCAAAGAGGAACAGATTGTTGACTGTGCCCCTCAGGGTGAGGAAACTTTGAGGTGCAGCCCTTGAGGCCAAGCCCTAGCCCTGACCCACCATTTTCAGGCAATAAACCTTGAAGTAGCTGCACATCAAATGCACTTGCTGAGGTCACACAAACAGGGTTCAACAAAGGCACAACTGAGTTTGTTCAGGTGTTTGACACATCTGGAGTTACAGCATCACAGTCACAACACATCTGCTGCCCACAGCCTGGCCTCACTAAATGTCAGTTTGACTTAAAGCACCTGCTCAAACTTTCCTTGGATTCCAGGAGGTCCCACAGAAACTTGTCACCTGAAACACCAATGAAAATCAGAAGCTCTGAGTGGCCAGCTCTGGAGCACAGGTATAAAACCACTTTACTGGTAAGAAACCAGCCCTGGGAAGTGTGAGAAATAAGATATTTCGTTGCTCCTTGTCTAAGCCTTGCTTGGAAAAAACGACAAAAAAAAAGACAAAACTAAACGAATCCAAGTCATGTTTATAGGAAGAGTTGGGGTTACACAACCATACAGAGCAGCAGTGAGCCAAAAGAGCCTCCTGAAATAAACATGAACTTGGCAAAAGAAGGCAGCAATTACATTCCTGTAGACATGGAGCATTATGAGATCCATGCAAAGGACACTACTCATTTTTCCCTAATACTTGTGAGAGCTGGGTGTCAGCAACAGCTCAGCTCAAGGAACGTTTCGATAAATCTCGTTTGAAAATGTAGAATGCCAGAAACCAGAATATGAACATTTTAGACATCAAGTAAGCAGCTTTGAAATTTGGATTTGAAATAGTTCACTCAAGTCCTAACCCAAAAGGACTTTCCCAGAGAACAGCATGTAACATCAGGGAACTAACGCCAAGGCTCAGTTTGATTACATAATACTACTTTATTCCATTGATTCAGCTTTCTTACAGGTTAAAAAAAATATGTATAGGGGTTCAGAACCACCTCAACAGAACAAAGAATACAGTATTAAGGGAGCTCTAGAGTGAAACCACAAGTGTGCACACGTGGTCAGCTTTCATTACAAAAAGTAATAGGCACAATCTTTACATACGCATTTTGGTGAAAGAAGGAATAATAGTGCAGTGTTAAAAGGCACCAATAATCAATAATTGGGCCTTTTTTAAAAGCCAATAACCATCTAAGAAAATTACATTTGGTTCAAAGTTGTAATTTAAATATTGTATGGATTGGCATGCATCTGAACCCCTGGCAATTTATTACACAAACCTTATGTGTGCCCTTGCAAAATCAAAAAGATTTCATCAGTGGACCTGAAAGTCAGATCAGTACAAAAGGACATACCAAAGCTCTCAGCCTGTATTTAACACCAAACTGTTTTGTTTACCTCCTCTGAGAACACTTGTCTAACAAAGAGCTGCACAGAAGTATTTATCTTAAAGCAGGTGTAAATTTTTTGATCCTGTAGCATTGACCTACGCCATGTGCTATGAAAACATTAGGCACAGACCACAATTTATGTTTTCTCTTAAAAAAATACAGTATGTGCAAGTGGAGGTTCACACAACAGACTGACAGCTACAACAGTAAGCTCTTTAGATTTCCCAAAGAAAAGAGTCAGTTATGTTTAATTTTCTAAGCAGTGCTGCACACTGCTGTGTGCCATTATCATATCTGCATTAGGAGCACCTGTGGAACCAGTGAGGAAAAACTTCACTACACCCTAAAGGACACTACACAGACTCTGTGTGCTGATTGAAATGGGTCAAGAGAGTGAACAACTGGGAAATCATTGGACATGGGCAGCTGCAGCCAGCCAGGGAGGGCCATTGCCTCCTGCAGAAAGAATGGTTTGGAACTCAGGTAACCTCACAGGTGCTCTCAAACTCACTCACCTGCACACAATGGAATAGAGGGATGCACAGCATGGGAAGAAAGGGGAAATGAGAGGGAGAGCTTCTGAGCAAGTTGTACCACAAGGTGCCAGTTTATCCCAAAGTGTCATCATGCCCAGGGCAGGGTTTATGCACTGCAGATTTTTTGTACAACTGAAATTGTACTATATGTGAGCAAAGGTAGAGCTGATTATTACCTGCAGTATCTACTACAGTCCTCAAGTATATAATTTACTGATAGCTGCATACTGTGGTGTTGATTGCTTCCTCTTAAATACATTAAAATCTGAAGGCTACAGTATACTCTGACACAAAGACAACTTGTCTACCACGGGGAAAATGTAAGATAGTAACTAACTAATTTGTTTTATGAGGAACCTCCTCTGATGTGCTAGTTACTTCATGCCCTTTAGAAGATTTTTATTTCTGACTTTCTTCATCATCTCTCTTGACTTGTTCTCCTGACAATTTCACAGGAGTTCAGTGACCCTTCTTACAGCTACCTTTGCCTTTTCCACCAGGATCCCTTTTAAATTCACTCTTAACACCACGGCAAGCTGTTCAAATAAACATTTCTCTCTGGCAAGTTTCCAGACACCACAAATACTATCAAAACTCAGCATCTGATTACATGCACCAGTTTTCTTTAAATGGAGCAGGAATTAGCCCGTTTCCTTGGCTTAGGGTCCCGTACATCCCTGTCTTTTAAACACACACAAGATGAACATATTGTCTCTGACAGTCTCCGCAGTCCCAGCCTGAAAACGCTGTTGGAGAGGCTATAGATCACACAGTTGCAGAAACTATTGCTTATAGCAAGCCACGTAGTTAGGAAGGAGAGTGCTGGGTTCTCCAACACCCTGGAGCTCTCCAGCAGAAAGTATATGATATAAGGGAGCCAAAGCACGTAGAAGACGCTGGTTATCCGGAACAGAACCATGGCATAGCGGCGGTCGGGGCTGTGCCCAGCCTCCCCAGCAGCATCCCCCTCGTGGTTAGGGAACCGAGCTCTGCGGTCACTGATCTCTTTGGTGTGCTGCCGGCAGATTTTAAAGATGTGGAAATAGGTGAAACATATGACAAAGGCAGCAGGAGCGTAGAGTAAGCACACGATAAAGCCAGTAAAGTAGGCATTAGTTAGCCAGGAGGTAGCACACCATTCAAAAATATCTCCGTGGTAACCAGGTTTTCCCCAACCAAAAAAAGAAGGCAAGAAGATCAGGCAAGAGTATATCCAGATGAGACTGATGCAGATTCTCAAGCGACAAGGTGTGACCAGTTGGTTATAGGAGAGAGGCTTTGTTATAGCGAGATAGCGATCCACACTGATGCAAGCAAGACATGCCATAGAGACGCTTTTGAGCACAGAGATGATGTATCCAAAAACTTGACAAGTCAAGGACTCGTGGACACCTGTTGAGTAGTGGAGCAGTGACAAAGTAGGAACCAAGCAGCTGACTCCAACAAAAAGATCAGCATAGGCCATGGTCTGAATAAAGTAGCTGGTGGTGTAATGATGCAGGAGTGGAGCACAGTGGAAAACAAATATAACAGTTAAGTTACCCACAATAATTAAAAATGTTAGCAAGACAATAACGACTGTCTCAAGGATACAGATGTCAACTGCATTGTAGTGACCAAATCCAAGAGGGCAGGAGAGGTGCTCAGATATGTTCATAACACTACTGCTCATATTCAGAGTCCTCCATTCAATCCATCGGGACTGGTTCATGTTTTGTGCTTAGGGAACAGTGCAATCTGAGCCTTAGTGAGCAGGTGACCTGCTGAACAGCAGCTAAACTCTGCTTCAGCGCCTCACGGTCTCTCCTTGCAGACACTGCCAGTGCTTACATGGGAGAGGATTAGAGTCCCATGGCTGTTGATGCCTCCTCAGCATCAGTGCATCACCTCTGGCACACCCTGGCTTGAAGGAAAGAACGAAAGAAAGAAAGAGAGAAAGAAAGAAAAGAAAAACAAAAGCCAGAAAGAGAAAGGCCACTGATCAGCTCCTCTAGTGCTCTTGACCCATCTTTAGTAAACACAAGGCACTTCTAAAACAAACAGAAATAAAAACTGACAAAAGAGACACATTCATTTCCCAGGGAAGGAGGGGAGGGAAATCTCTGACTTATTTTCCTGAGAAAGTCGTTTACTTTGGAATATACTGGGGAGAGGGAAAGGAAGGGAAGGAGGAACCTCAGTACAGCTCAGGTTTCCTGGACCAGCAGTTACTGGAAATAATCTTTATGTCTTAGTTTAAATCACAGACTGACTGGAGATTAAAGGAAAAAGTTCATCCTCTATAATGCTGTCTTTTCTTGTTCAATTCAGAAGATGGTACTACATCTTATCCATGCTATTCATTGGAAAGGTAAGGAAAACATCTTTGTCAAGGTTAATTCCAATAGACTCACCACTATTTGGGTATGAATAATGAATTTTATTTAGGGGGAGACAGGTGGGGGGGATGAATGAGATTTGTCCTCTGGCTCCCAAGAAAGAAAACATACATCTCACATACAATGAGGAAGATCATGTCTATTCATTTAAAAATGAAAATAATTTAAAAATAGATTTTGGAGGCTCATGTCAATATTTACAGTTCCTTTAAACAGTTATAGTCCATTACAATTACAAATGCCAGAATCATAATTCAGTGTCGCCACAGACAAAATAAAAACACTTGAATTTAATTTCAGCAATGGTAATTTAAAAGAATCATCTTTAGAAACTCTGCCATATCTACTACAGTGGATCAGCACCCAGGAGTTCATAGGTATATCCATGATATTGCTCACCTCTGTAGCAACAACTGAATCATTTCACAAAACCCCACACAACGAGCTCAGAAACTTCCATCTGCATTCTGCTGGGAAGCTAATGAAATGCTGATTTGACTAGAAAAGCTGCCATTGTTTACTACTCCATTATTCTGTTGCTCAGCTTCATCTTCTCAGGGGTTTAAGGTTTCTATATTTATTAGATGATCTGCATAATAAATAGTTGCTTAAAAAATTGTTCTTCTATTTGCAGGACATTACCTTGTTCATTTTATTCACAGCTATGGAGAGAGAAAACATTAAAAGCATCTTCTGTGTTCAGTTTTAAGTAAATGCTTGATTAGTTCAGGAATCATTAGGCAGGTAATTAAATGTATACAATCTTGCTTTTTTGAAAGGCCCCAAAAACGTTAAAAGCATCATTAATCCTAGAGTTCCTGAGACTAGAAGATCAGCAGTGAAAATTAATGAATCCACATAAAATCATCTCCAAGGTCATTCAGCTGGCATTTGCTTTAAGTCTCTTTAAAAGTACCAGGATCTCTCTGATGTTTCTGATAGTCCTTGTCGTGTCTTCAGGACGAATTTCAGACACTAGAAAAGCCAAATGTTCAATTCTGTCGCAGCACTTTGAGAGCAAGCATTCTTTTTGGAGTTAATTTCCTGTCGTGTACTGCCACGCTGTACAGAAAGTCCTTTCAGATTTTATAACATCCCCGAATATTTCCGCCTATTCGCTCCCTTTGTCTATAAGCAACAGAGCACGTACAAAAACCACTCGTTTCTCCAATTCCCTGCTAAAGCAATAGAGAAGCTTTCTCACCTACAGGCATCCGCTATGTCCAATACTTGTCAGAGAGTCAGCGCTGGTACCGCGGTGCGGCTGGAGCGGCTGCCGCTGCCTCCCTGCTCCCCCCGTGCGATCACTGCCTGCACCTGAGCCCGCTCCTCCTCCTCCTCCTCCTCCCCGCCGCAGCCCGCCGGGCGCTGGAGCGGTGCCGGCCGCTCCCCTCCCTGCTCCCGGCACATCCAATGGCGCCGCCGCTGGCACCGGGAGCGCCACCGGGAACGGGCACCGGGAACAGGAACAGCACCGGCAGCGGGCACCGGCAGCGGCAATGGAAACGGGAACGGCACCGGGAACGGCACAGGACCCACCGAGCCCGGTACCCGCAGCTCCCGAACCGCTCCGGGTGCTTCAGGAGAAACCCAACACGTCCCTCCTAGAGAGATGTGCATACATAATCCGGACATAACCTCATAAACTACCGTCATCGCCCCACTGAAATTGTTTGCTAAAATAATACCATGTTATTCATTGGGCACTCACCTTTCAAGGACCACCTGCTGAGGTTTAGCTTGGTAAAGTATCTGCTACAGCGCCACACAAATTTTCTACTCTCCCTTGTAAGCCCCCTTTGTAACTATATCCCCAAATTAATTACTTCCAAACTTAACACATACATGTTACTCACCTCTACGAATTTTTCATACTGTACCAGTATTATCACTACCCTAATAGCTTCAACATCAGTTTAAATACAAATACTTGTAACACATCATTTTCCAATTAACTAAGCTCTCTATTCCTGCAAACAGATGCAGCTATTCCCTGATTAAGTACTCAGAACTTTTGGTTACTTTGTGCTTCCTAAAAATAAATCCAGTCACAGAAGTACAAGCATCAAAGTTCTCTTACAGACACTCCATGCATCCTCAGACACTGAAATAGCAAATTTAAATACCAAAAGACCAACCACAGAACAGCATTTTGGGCTATTGACCAGCAGAAGATGTGTCTTGGATGCTTGAACCAACCAAGTAATTGGAAACTAGTGATTTAAGTTCTTCTAGCTCCACGGCAAACCAAAGGCAAAATTTTAATAAGCTGCTCCTGAGTTAACATCTTGTATTTAGAGTATTGCCTGGAGCCAGAGTCCAAGTCTGAATTACAAGTCTGTAGCAATGTGAGGCAGCACAAACTGCAGCAGTGTAGTTTGCAGCAAGGGCATGTGATCCTTCCAAAGCCTTCTAGCAGAGGATTTAAGAAAAAATTAAACTATCTCCAATATTTCAGAATGGTAAATGGCTGTAACAACAGACTTAATGACTAAATTTAGACCCTGAGCACAGCTTTAAGCCCCGGTTATCCATACCAGAGTAGAACAATAGGGAGCAATTTTTATTCCTCCTCTTCCCACTCCTCCTGTAGGGGAGGAGGACGAGAACAGACAGCGTGCACAGGCATGGCAGTGACCAGCACTTCTCCTTAGGGCAGATCGTGCTTAGCACCAGGGATGTGAACAGCCAAAACACCTTAAAATGGACATTAGGGAGCCCCAAAGGTACACAGGGGCATGAGATAAGCAAAGGTACAGCCTGACAAAGCAGATCACAGGAACTCTGTGCTCAGTACATCCTGCTCCACACAGATTTAAGGACTGGTAACTATTTAAGCTTCCAGATGTCACAGTGACCATCGAGTCACCTTGGTGTCAGGTCTGTGTGTGCCCAGAGTGCTCAGCTCTGAGAACAAGCACTCCTGGCAGCCATATGTTTCAGGTCTGCTAGGAGAAGTCCAGGCTCTGCTGAGCTAATAACAGTAAAATCAATGGCAGCCTCTGCTGGCTGGTTCTAGACACAGGTAAAATGTGTGCTCTAAAGAAATTTTAACTGAAGGGACTAAGGGGTTCAAAAGCAGGGAAGTTTGACGTCTTTGGGAATATAAGCAGTCTTCCTTCATCTCCTTCACTTCACTTTTTCAAAAAAAACCAGTCATGCTGCCAGCTGCCAGTGGCTTTATCACCTCAGCCACTTGCTGTAAACTGCACCATGCTCACAGCAGTAAGTTGTACTGTTTTATGTATGTTTAGAGGAATATATCTAAGTGAAATATATTTAAGTGAAAATTAATCAGAAATCAGCTAGTCCTGATGAAACTATGCAGTTACAGAGGGAATTTTACAAAATATAGCAATACCAGACTGTTGTATCAGAGACAGCACGTTAAAAGCTCTACGGCAAGTTTTTTAATTTGGAGATTAGGGGCACATTTGGGCCTCTGGCAGGGTTTTAAATAAAACCTGCTTCAGGATTTTTTCTAATTTGTGTTTTAAGAAAAGGAAGTGAGGAAAAGTTCTATTGGAAGAATTGGCTTACTGTCATCAAGGCAGCATCCCACATGGTGCACGTTTCCACAGCTGGTTACATCCAGCCGGTGGACCCGAGCACTCTTTAGACCCAACAGAAGGAGCAATTCCTCACCTTCTTAATAAATTACATCAGCTACAAACAATACAAATCACCACACAAACCAGAAGGCTCACACCATCTGATCCTGCTGAAAACAGAGGGGATGTGGCAGGAGCACGAGCTTTGTATATGCAAAGCAAGGTAATGAAAGCAGGGGTGATATGTGACCCTGAAAGGAAACCAGATAAAGCTTCTCACACAGAAAAAGTCCATATGGAATGAGATTTAGAAGTTTCAAGCAAGAAAACAATCTATTAGTCATTCTGTTTGAAAAGGAATAGCAATATTTGTTTGCTAAATCCTTTGTTGTAAGGAAATAAGACTGACAGAAGCAATCCCTGCAGTGCACAAAGCACCATCTCAGTCACACCACTCATTTCTAGTTTGAAGTCTTCCCTTTTTAAATTATTGGATGGTCAGCTGGATTAAATGGACAAAAATAATTTCTGTAAAATCTCTCTGAAAGGCATTGATTAGAGCAAGGAGGCCGAGCTGAGTGAGGGATAAGGAACACAGTAGTTATTTATTTAGATGCAGACCTGAATGACGGTGTTGATATACATACCAGCTCATCAACTTCAATTTTTTCTGCCCAACTCCTTTTTTTTTTGTTATTTTACAGTATTTTTTTCTTTTACATACTTTCTCCTAAGCCTGAAGTATAAAGGTGTTTCTTCAGGTTGCTTTTTTAAAAATCTTAACTACCTCTGGCATTATTTACTTTTACATGTATCTTATGGACACCCTGGTTTTGTTTTTAATGCCTCCAGAATAATTCTATTCTATAAAGCTTGCATTTGTAGTGCAGCTTAAAAGCAGCAGAGAACAAAGGAAAAATAATTTGTTGCCTTAAAAATTGTGTGTGTGTATGTGTGCATAGATAGGGTTTTCTACATCATACTGGTGTCTGAAGTTGCTCTATGAAGTCACATTAGTGCTGTATTTAAGGCAGAAATGTGTTCTATTTGTTATTTGGAATATAAAGCCTCTTCCCCAGATCCACCCACTCCAGCTGTCTATTTAAAACCTGCTGGAGAGCTCGCGCTCACACAGAACACACGGGGACTGTGACCTCAGTGCAGGCATATGATGAGACATAACAAGTGTCTATATATTTATAAATAAACCCATTCTTTTTTCTCAAAACAAGCTTGGGCTTCTCAAACCCCTCATACCCTGTAGATACCATCTGACCCGATGTCTTGCTCCAAAGCGGGGGGACAAAGTTCTAAGTCAGGTCCAACACCAACTTTAAGCCAAGTTGTGCTGGGCTCTACATTCAGCTGAGCCACGAACCTCTCCAAGGATGGAGTTTTCACACTGAGTCCCTGTTCCAATGTCTCACTCTCCCTGTAAGTCTCACCATCAGCTCAGAACTTTTCTTGCTGTGGTTTGACTCATCCTTATCAAGACTAAACACACTTGGGCCAGTGGAAAACCCACAAGTGTCAGCAGTGAAGGAAACAGTATATTGTAGAATATGTATGAATATCTATATTCTATATATAAATATATATATTCTACATATGGAACATATATTCTGAAGGAATATATATATTCTATATGTAGAACATATATATTCATATATAGAATATAAGGCATATATTAATCTATAGAATAGATTAATATATTCATATATATCCATATTTAGAATATAAGACATTCTATATATTATATTCTACATATATATAGACTATATATATTATATATAGTCTATATATAGATTATATATTATATCTATATCTAATATATAGAGAATATATAGATGAATATATTATATAGATGAATATATTAATATATATAATATCTATATATAATATAGATATTCCTTCAGAATATACTGAAGGAAACAGTATATTGTAGAAACTTTTAAACCATTTCTCCACCTGCTAGTCCCATTTTTCAGTTTTGCTATCAGAGACAAGTTCCTTTCCTTCTCCCTCCCAACCTATGATCCTAAAGCATGCCATAAATCATTTTACACTGCTATGGCTCATGTAGCTGGTGCTGCAAGAAAGATCAAGAGACATCAGGTACAGCTGCAGCTCTGAAATGCAGATGCTCGTGTGGAGCACTCACCTCCTGGTACAGGAAAAAAGTCAGCACAGGCCTTTTCTGCAAAACTGGATTTGGTGGCAGCAGCAGAGCAGGCTCTGTAAGGTGGGGCAGAAGGAAGAGGCTGGTATAATCTGGAGTCAAGGGTGGGGGCAGTTCAGGAGAATGCAGCCTGATCCTCTGCTGCACTCATAGCCCAGTCCTTTTCCAGCACTGTTTCTAATCATGCAAATATTAGCCAGCATCAAACAAGTGTTAGGTAATTAGGATGCTGTGATGCAGAACAAGAAGAAATGGGCAAATAATTATTTTTATGTCGATCAGTGGAGAGAGATGGGCATTCACATTTGCAAGTTTATTGTGCAGTCTTTTCATGCTGTTAAGCAATAATTACATCAAATGCTTCTAAAGTTTGAAACTTTCAAATTTTTCCTAATATTATTAATGCATTTAATAAATATTATGCAAGCTTTTGGAGTAAATTGCTACAATCTCCTTTTAAACATTACTGCCTGTGATCTCATGGATTATATTTCATAGCATCACAGAATGGTTTGGGTTGGAAAGAATTTTAAAGATAATTTTGTTCCAACCCTCTCCACCATGGGCAGGGATGCCATTCAAAGATGCATACAAAGCAAATATTTTTCTGAATTTCTGAATTCTAGCTTCCCTCAAGATGATACTGATGGTCCTACAACAAATTCAATCCACTTTACAAGCTCAATCCAGATAACAAATACCACCAAACTCCTGTGCCCTGAATCGATGGAAATAGAACTCTGTGCAATAAACTATCAATCAAGAAGGGAATTTACTTCAGGGAAATGCTGTGCAGCCCACTGAATGGTGATAATTAACAGTTTTCAGGAGCCAAAGAGCATTTGCTTTCAACAACACATAAGGATGCTATTTACTGACTGACCATATACGATAAGAAGCACCAGATAAACTTAGGATGGTACAAAAAGCAAAACTTTAAACGTGTCCTCTGAGAGTTTCATGCATGTGCCACTTGAATTAAACCACCTGCTCTTCCACTAGCAGCAGCTTAAAAAAGAAAAGTGTACTGGCAAAACAATACCAACTTAATATCCTTCAATGCTCCCATCTTTCAAGGGACAATTAAAATATTAAATCACAGGACAAAGCAATTAATAGAACTGTAAATTAAGAAATGCTGAAATGTAGATAATAGTCTGCACAGTGCAGGCAGCATTGCCCTTTCCTGTAGGAGTAATTTTTCATATTTCAAAATAATACATAAGAGATTTTAGTACTGCATTCATTCAAACCTTTTAGAGAGATATTTTGACATAGCTGTACTTTTATTAATACTTTTGTCTGTGTGAAGCCAGAAATTACATTCCATAGATATTGGTATTCTAAAAGCATATTTCAAGTGGGCACCAAGAAAGTATATGTTGAAAAGGATTCCAGCTTGCCTGGCAGGAGCATAAGCTCAGTCAGTATTAGCAGTAATTCCATTTCAGCAGAGCTAGAATAAGAAACCTTAAAACTATTTAAAACAAAAATCCCAAACATTGTGATCGCCTCCTTCAATTTTTCACACACTGCAAGCCAAACAGTTTTCTTAAACTACACCATGACCTTTTAAAAGGCAAGCGATTTTGATTTAATGAGTTCAACTGATGAATAATTTATCACAGCCTTAATTAGGCAGCCAACTTGTAGGGCCCATGCAAAAGCAACTACAAAGAACATGAGGATTGAACCCACGTACACCTGTCCTTCAAAACCAAAAGTCTGGATGTTCCACTTCAGTCTAATTCTCTCTTCTTATTACTCTAAGTATTTTCTTCGAGTAGTTCTTAGTGAACTGCCAGCTCTTAGGTGACAAACTCACTCAGACAGCAAGAAGAGATTAAAATCCTCTCTCCATGGATGTGGCTGGGGTTAAACCACCATAGAGCATCCTCCCAGAACATCCAGTGTAACCCAGACAGGCTGGCTGGAAACACGTGCCTGCTCACACCAACAATTTATGCTTTACTTGATTACAGAATTGACACATTCCACCCGAAACTGTTCCTTTAATAGATTTCTTTAAAAATAGTTCTTCCTCAAGGACACAAGAGGTGGCTCAGAAAAGCACTGAACAATCAGGATCATTTAGAGGATGAAGGCACAGCTCCAGCTGTTGGTAGGGGCAGAATCAGTTCAGAACTAAAGAGCTGCTATTTGTTTTAGTGCAGGGTCTACTGGGGAGCAGGTGGTACCAACCTCAAATCCCAGTAAATCCAACTCCACTACTTCGTGAGAACAAAAAAGCTAAAAATAAAGTAAATAGTGGATTTTTAAGACTATTTTAAACTAAGTGTTACTCAGGATTACTATTCTACCACATTGTGAAGAAATAGGAAAGAGGAACATGAAAAGGATATGGCACAATAACTATTTATAACCTGAAGGGTGGCACAATTTCTTTTTATGGATTTTAAGCTCAGCTTCATTTAGACAAAATCTTCCTCCCAGCTGGAAGTGCTGAAGAGGTATCACTTCTGTTCTCCTCCAGCATGGATCTAAACACACTTGCATCAATATCCATATATGAGAAAGGACAAGGAATAGCTTCCTGCTGAGAATGATCTACAGGGAAAATGTTGCCAGTAACAGTGGAAGAACATTCCTGGGCAACTCACAGACATGGAATCCAGAAATGTTAGGAAAATGCCAATGAAAGCAAGAATTACTGACTTACTGACTTTCCCCCCTACAGCCCTGAGTTAAAAATTAGCTAATTAAAATTTATAAAGTCATCATACATCTGATAACTATTTTTCAAGATTAATGACATCTAAATACATTCAACTTCCAATAACTAGCAAATTTTGTCTTATTAGATAATGAGGACATTTATATTTATAGCCAGAAATTGGCACATGTAAAATGTTATGTGAGCTAAGAAATCATTTATTCCAGAAAAAATACCAAACCTGTTATTATCTGCCATATCTTAAAAAAACTGAAATCAAATATATACTTGATCAGAACTAGGAAAAAGTTAAATATAAATACAACATTGATATCTACAAATCCTTTTGAAAAGGACACTATCAGGAAATGGAGAAGACAAACCTATAGATTACATTCAAGGCCAACTTCTTTCACCAATATTAAATTCCCACATGAACCTCTCCCCTCTGCTCACGATTATGGCTTGAAGCTGGAAATCAATCTCTTTGTTCACATATTTTAAAGATATATTGCATCAAACTGCCACAAACATGCTGAACAAAACACTGCCTCTTACTCAGTGACTTTACAGACATTCTGTATATTGGAAAAAAGATATTAGAAATTGTCCTCTTAACAGCTAAGGTTTTCTAATAACACTAACTAAAAGAAAGAAGAATGAGGAAAAGCAATTTTTTTACAAAGAAAGGTTTTAAACAAGTAGAAATTATTTGATAAAAATCATTTGCATTCATTTTTCTGCCTAAGTTATGAAAATACTCAGTAGTCAGAAAAAATGCCATAGAAATGGAATAAGGCTAGATTTAAAAAAGCCTTATTTTTCAGCTAATGTTCTAACCCAAGTGCTCACAGGGGATGAGCTTTAACACGTTTCCTTTCCCCCCAAGAAGGTTCTTTATAAAACAAAGCAAAAAGAAAGTAAGGGAAAATGATTACATTCAAAAAGCTATATTTTATTGTTATGGCAACTGATGTGCTAAAAATAAAGAAATAAAGTTGTTATGGCAACTAGAATTTTAAAGGCAGTCAAAAGTAGAATAATCAAACATTCTGCTGGCTTAAAATGTATCATCTATGACTCAATTTACAGGAAGAGCTTCAAAGACAAACAGAAGTTGGGTTTTTTGGGGGGATTCTGCTTTAGAGATCCCAATTAGTACAATTCCAGAGAACTCTAAGGAATGCAAGGGAGCATCTCAAGGTGAGTAGAAAATTGCACATTGCAAGTTCTCACAGGAGGAAAAAACAAACACATTTTACCACTTCTCTGATGTGCAGTGACCTTACCTAGCTCCCTAAAATGTACCAGAGAAGCTGTGGCTGCCCCTGGATCCCTGGAAGTGTCCAAGGCCAGGCCAGACAGGGCTTGGAGCATCCTGGGCTGGTGGAAGCTCTCCCTGCACACCACAGCAGAGAGTGGACTGAAAATGAGATATCAAGTCCCTTTCAACCCAAACCATTCTAAGATTCCATGATAAAGGTTACTTAATGATTTTTAATTAAGTACTGGAAGTTAGGAAGTACCAAAATTGATTTGTCTGACGCAGCAGCGTTCTGTCTCTGTATGTACGGAATTCTAAAGGTGCCTATGACTACAAGATGATCATATCTTTAAATTTCTGATACATCCTTGATGGCCATTTCAGGGCTCCTAATTATACAAGCACTTTCAATCTCAGAGAAATCTTGTCCTATCCATTATTCCTCAGACTGTCAAAACTGCTACTTCTATTTAAAATTAAAAGTACTGTGTGCTCCGTGAAATATTTCAAAAGCCATACTGAGACAAGCCTTAATTAATAATAAGCAAAGTATTTAACAGATACTTCAGGAAATCATGACTAGAAACAGTAACTTGTACTGGAAATATTTGCACTTAAACCATGTAGATAGCATGTGCTAGGATCCCAGTGTAAGCTGGTATTTTAACACAGCATGTGTCTTTTATTTTGGCTTCACTGCACTGAAAATTAAGGTTGCTTCTAGGAGTACTTATATCTTTTTTTGACCCAGATGAAAAGTCTCTCACCACAATCCACAAGAGCTTCCAATGAGCAGAACTAGCATGGAAAAAATAGAGCTCAAAGGCAGGTTCTTGGCTTTCACTAAATGGAGAATAATAAGATTAATTTCTTATTGCAGCAAAAATCAGATGTACACTGGAAATTCAGATAATACACAGGGCTGTGCAACAAGGTAAACACTGAAAATTCAAGTGGATTTCTGTAGTTTTGCTTCCCCAGCCCCAGTATTAATCCTTGAGGCTGGACACACAGTTAACTCATCTCCTCTCAAGCATCATGTGAAGCTAGCATTTCTACAAATGTAAATTATGTAGGTAAATATTTTACCTAATCTGTGACCAAGTCAACAGCTTCTGCACGGGAAACTCCATGTACAATATTCACTCTACATACATTTGAAGGAGTCAGGATAAATCTTAGACATGGGGATATAAAGACTTTAAATCCAAGGTACAGAAATGTGGCTCTGCCTGGGCTAAAGGAGCCTGGCTGCCTGTTTCCAAGGCTTGTTGCTGACTCAACCAGACACTGCAGACAGTCCTGAAAAGACAACCAGCTACTGCTGCTCTGAGCTTTCTATGAAATTAACTTCCTCATTGTGTAATGGCCTAAACTTAATCAAGTGCATGGCTGCCTGAAATTCATGGTTTTGAGTTCAAAATAAATGAGCAGACATCCAAATATTACTCCTTGATGGCCAGCTGTGTAAATCCACTGCTGGCATTCAGCATCAGCATTCTTCTTGTATCAGGGGCAGCCATTCTGCACTGAACACATATACATGCATGTGCAAAAGCATCACCAAAGAATACTCATTCTAGCATTTTTGGGTGTATTTTATCCCTAATGTGTGTTTATATATTTTCAAATGTATATTAAAGAAGAACTGGAGAGTCTTTACCGAAAGGAAAAGGAAATCTAGACAAGTGACAACAAAGTCTAAAAGAACTTTCTGGAATCACGTTTACAAACTCATGAAAGAAAGGGGGCATGGATCCAAAAGGCAGCTCAAATTCCTCTGCCATACAGGCACCAAAAAGTGTAATTAGACTGCAATGTTACTGTAATTAACCTGCCTAAGGCTGCCTTACCCATCCATCCTGCCCAGCCCCAGTTCTTGCTCCCATTTCACCCTGACACCACACCTGAACAGTGATCTGCTCTGAGAGCAATGGGGGGGAGAAAGAAATTGTTTAAATAAAACTCCACAATTACTGTGACTAGCCCTGCAAATGCTAGATAAGGGTATAAAAACGAGACGGAACATGCAGTATAGGAAACTTCTTTTGGCAAGCACGCTGTCTGAAACTGCAATCCCCATTAATGACTATTTACTTTTAATGCAGGCTGTATCTTGTACTACAGAGTCAGAAAAAAAGTTGTATTTTGAAACTGGATTACTTTGAAGACAAACCACCCATCTGAAGACAGCTTTGTCATATGCAGGATATGATTAAAATATGTGACGCTCCATATCATCAGCATTTGGTTGTCAGTTTAAAAAGCCACTGATGAAAATCCTCAGCAAGAAAAAAAAATCCTAGCTGCCAAAATATTTGTCTGTGTCCACAAAAACCTACATAATAGATTGTTAGAGTATATGCAATAGCAGACTGCAAACAATCTCCTTCTGGTTACTTTACCTCAGCAGCTGCAAATTTGCTTGCTGACAGGGGATATGACTCTTCATTTATATGACCACATTTATCACTGCAAAGGGAAAAAAATTCCTTAATGGATACAGACTGTAAAGAAGATCTACAGGTTTCTAATCTCTTTTGAAGTGATTACTGTAAAATCTACCTTAATACTAGATCAGGCTCTTAGAAGAATATCCTACAGAACACATAAGTAACCCTGTCATTTGGGGTTTTATCATGAAGAAGTCATACATCAAAGTTCAGAATTCACTCCTATATCAAATTCCAGTTTGGATTTAGGAGATGTGTTCATCACTTCTGTACACTTCAATATTCTACACATGCAGCTCAAACCTTGCTGGGTTTGTTACTGTTCTAGTTGTTCTGAACTGTTGTCCACAGCTATGGTAAAACAAGCTTTATTAAAGTCTCGACCACCAGTATTGGTGTTAAAGGCATTTTAAGATACTTTAAACACCAAATGTTTGGATTCTTAGTGCAAAAATTCTTTAATTTTTATAGCATCAAATATTAACATACTGAAATCAGCAACTAATAGTCAGGAAAAGGTGGTTTGCTCTCTCCAATAAAGGTATTTAAGATTTCTAAAGCTCCAGCTCTGGAGTGCTGCAGCCTCCTGAATGCCAGTTATGCAATCTTTATTTGAAAACAGAGACTTGTTAGGAAGAAGTGGATTGGAAAGAGGAATACCAAGAGCAAGTCGATTGCCTCAAACACAATTATCCCTCAGCAATCCCAGCTCTGGCAGTGGACACAGACATTAACTTTTCCTCCAGGTAAGCAGTGCCCTGTGCCAACATGGAAGATCATACCCACAGAATTTCATAAAGCAACACACCCTGCAGGGGACTTCTAAAACAATCCAGTTTTACTCAAATATTGAAAACCATGGTTTAAAATGTCTCTACTACAGCTGCTCTTTCAGCATTAGCATCATTACTGCTAGAGGGAAACAACACTGACTAACAAACCAACGTTCAAACTCAACTGGGATATCTATTTATGTTTTATCCAGGAAGGAATAGCACGGATTTTCAAACCAGCACGGAGGTGCCAAGTCCTAGCAGCTCTTACCACACTGTGAGCGAACAGCAAGGCACTGACACATCCCAATTCCATCCTACTTAAAAACCACTTGTTATCTGCATCAATATTCATATCCTGAGCTTATGACACTAGCTGGTGCAATATCAATTCTTCCAGTAACAATCATTTGAACTTATTCAGGCCATAATACTGATACTCCTTTGGTTTTATCCCTGTTTGAAATGATGGGCAACTCAGCTCCCTTGGTTTGCAGATAATGGATCACAAATTCACACAGACAAAAGAGAACAGGCTCCAACAGGGCACATGCAAATCTCATTTCTACTCCACCCTTCAGAACAAATGTGTCAATTGAAGATACTTTAAGGGCAGAGAGGTCATACATCACCTCAAGAGCCAGGAATTGTATTCTGTTATTTTAATGTTCTTATATGTGGTTATGTACGGAAAACAAGCTGCAGAAAAAATGCAGCAGAATATTTTATCATTTTATGCAGGCCATGAAAATAAAATACTACTGTGATATTTTCCACCTCAAGTACCATACAGAAACATTAAAATTTAGATTACATAAAAATAAAAATTACTAATTGATGCTCCTCCTTTATTTCCTGAAGGGATTTGTCACTAAACTGATTAATTCATTTGAAGATGAAGATTTAGCATAAGATTTTCCCTTTTGTGCACACAAAATTGAAAGACTTTTTCCAGATGAGTGCTAAATGAATCAAAACTTAGCAAATTAAATTCACCTTAGGGACATTTTATTCCTGAGTTTGTAAGAGAAACATTAACATTTGCTGTGGAACTAGGTATCCTGGTACATTTATCATAAACTAAACCTTTTATCTGAAGTCTGAATTTAAATGAAGCTATTTAAAGAATTAAAATTGTATCAACTTCTACTCTTCAGAGACAATAATTTTTCACTGATTTCTAGTAAGTATTTTCAGTTCCTATATACTTTATTGTCCCACAGTGTTGCAGCACCACTAAAATAATTCAAAGTAGGTGACTGTAACTGTCAGCACCAACAGATCAGCTTACACCAAAAATGAAGCTTCCTATCACTCCAACCAGCAGGAGCTGATTTGTCTCTACAAACCACATTACATTACAAAAATATCAAGACTCTACTTGCCATGAAATGAATTACCTCAATTTAAGAGACGAGTTGAGTAACAGTCATCCTATCCTTATCTTTTGAGAAAAGGTGGGAAAAGTAAAACCTCAGAAACTGCCTATATATACAGAATTTCAAAGAAACAGGAAACTCAGAAAAAGTCATCAGTTCCACCACAATTATTCTGCTCAATGCCCAAGTGCCTCATTCAAAAGGCAAAGTAACAAGTATTAGCTTTTTCTCTTTTCAATCAACTGAAAAAAATTCACATTTTTATTACAAAGATCATTGATCCTTATGTAATAGGATCTTTTACAGCTGTTTAGCATACTGCTATGCCATCCTTGATATTTATTTCCTTTAAAAGTCAAGGGAGACAACTCCTAATTGGTAAGGAGACAAAATAAATATACGAAACCAAAATAAATCTATTCCTTGCTAGGGAGGCCTAAACTCCCCCATTTTCAATCAGGACAAACAGATGCAGCATTCTGAACACAAATATTTCCTACAAAAATACTCTAATGTTTCAGTCCATTAACCAGCCTGCTGTGGCAGCTGGTGAACAGTCATCTTTTTAATTAGACACCCTTACTGATTAATTAGTCTCAGAACACTGAGCAGTGCAACCCTGCACGATGCCACTGGGACAAAAAAATATTCCTCTTCCCCTCCTTAGTGCTAACTTCACATCCTTTGGAATGGCTGCAAATAACAAGCTGGATTCATTTTCTACTCCCACTAAAATAGCTTTCCTGTGTAAGGAATTCTCTCAATTCCCAGGTAAACTGTTTCACACAAATTGTATTTGCTTCACACAAATAAAATAAATTTAAAAACGAAATGAACAAAACCACACAGACCTGGCATCAAGGCACCAGTTTCAAAGTCAACTGCATTTAATCTTCTTTGGATAGACAGAGTGACTCACCTGTGATCTCCTCATTTTCCTTTTCCTAACCAGGCAAACTAGCAATCAAAATTAAAAAGCTAAGTAAATACTGAGTGTGAAACAAAGAAGTGAATACCTTTTAGTGTTTGAGCAGTTTGGATAAATTCAAAATTTAAAAAATAAATATACTTCTGCATTAGGTTTACTTGAAAGTTGATCTTCAGTGCTTGAAGCTCAGTCTGAAGAGAGATGCTCCAAGAAACAAATAATTAGATTCAATTCAATACATGGAAGATTGTGTTTAAACTTCAACAACAGGTTTTGCTATTTTCTTCTATGCTATTTCTAACTCTTAATTTAGGACAAGACACAATTCCAGAAACCTGCAAGCTTAACTTCTGAGTTCTTTTCTTTTGCTTTAAAAAAAGAGGATTTGTCCTGTAGGAATAAGCAATAACAATGCTGGTCCAAACTGAACAGATAAACTATATATATACATATATTCATTCTAAATTGATTCATTTCATCCAGCCCCAAATCCAATCCATTTGCTCCACCTTCTGCAGCAATGGAAAATACTTTCCTATAATTACTCACCATTGCATGAGAATTAAATTGCTGGAGTAGTGATCCCCCTGATTAGTGCCATAAATTACTGAGATTTGTTATTTTCATGCCTCTCAGAGATTGGAAGAATTCTTAGGATTTTCACTCATATGTGGAGTGCCTTGAAATGTTATTGCTCCAGAGACAAGCCACCAAAAAATACAGTCAGCAGAAAAAGCTGGGTTTTGGCCAAGTCTTCTGAAGCCTGACCCTTTAATTAGTTATTATCTCTAACTGTCCCAGGCACATGCTCATATTGCCAAAGGAAATTATGACAATAAGCAAATAATCCTATTTTTGGTTCTCTTACAAGTCATTTAGAAGGACAACCATTCAATCTTTCTTTAAGAACTTCAACTCAATGTCACCACCCTGTTCAAAACAAGGCATTCTCATTCCTACACAAACTTTCATTGTGTTGAGTAATACAACACTACCAACCTCTGCTGTATCTGAAGCTCATTTTTCTGATCTTACTTAAAAATAATAATAATAATAATAATAATAATAAACTTAAAACAAGTTCTGCTTCCTTAAACCACAGCAGTAGCTGCATTTAAAATAAATCTATATATGCTGTTAGATGAACGGACAGTTCATTTCTTAAGGGAATTTCTATTGCAAACTGGAAGTCTTTTATGAATAAATCATAAAGTTTAGAACCAGAAATGCTACCTTAAAACAGTCCACCCAAAAGTTTTCAAACTACAGAACAGCCTCCTGTTCCTGTTCTCATTTTACTTACACTACTACACTCAGCTCTGACAGGAAATAAGTCTCACCCTAGAAATTCAGCACTGAGAATTCTTACAAGAATGAAACCACTTCAAACAGAGAAGCAAAACTCTGATAATAAGCAGAGTAAGAGACAATAAATAAAACATCTGTCCCCATACAGAGGCAACAAGTATTTTAGGCTACGTTGCTGCATCACTGCCATCATGTGACAGCAAATTTCTGCTCAGGCACACAGTGACAGTGCCTGACACCTGCTCTGACAAGAACACACTGGGGCAAGGGGAGCACCATCCTTGATTCCTGCAGCAGACAATGACCACTCACTCCAGTCCTAAACAGGCTACACTGGGGCTTGGCAGTCACCAGTTTATCAGAGCTCTGAATACACCTCATCATGGAAAAATTCATTCCAGTCTCTGGAGAGGAACCAGTGAAGATGAAATAATGCCAAGAAGGCAGGAGAAAACACTCTGTCAATGAATTGACCTCAGCTCGTGCACATTTTTCTATATGCTTTAACAAACAGATCAGACATGATTTTACAAAAGCTCTTTAAGTACAGTATTACCTCTTCATTATAACAAGCAGATTTTTCTCACTCTGATTTTATTTTCCTTGCAATAATTACATAAATAAAAATAGACATTTATCCCTACTGATGTGTATGTGACTTCTCCCTTCCTGTCAGGTGCCACGTGCAGCACTGTGAAGAGCCCGTGGCAAGGGAAGTAAGGCAGAGTTTGATTGTCATACAGAACACATTTACATATATGTCAGAAATGAAACAGCTGCCAAATCACAACTCCCACTCTCTAAAATTGTATGCAAGGCCTATTATTGTGCTCCAGTCAAAATTCCTGAGCAGCTCATGGTAATCATCAAGCTGGAACTCAGCAGGAGACCTAAGAGAGTGCTTGTCAGTACTTGTGAGAGCACAAGGATTTCTTTCTCCCTTCCCTCCTGGAACTCCAAACTCATCTAGAGATGGAAAATGAATGCTCTGATCTAGGGAAGAGGGAACACAGCTCACCAGATCATTCCTGACAGACTCCTGGATTAGAAGACATGGAGGCCTTTTGGAGAAAATAAGTGCAGCATTGACTTTTCTAAATGAGACATTTTATTTTGCTTTCAGTGTTGAATTGAGACTCTAAAACAAGCCCCAAATTACCCTCCCCCACAGAACACACTGCACTAAGCACTCCTGTAGCTGAGAAACTCTGCAGCAGGTTCCAGAGCTTTGAATACAGATGGATAAACACAGGATAAATGCACAGCCAGATTTCTTAGGTGATGGGACTGATAGCTGGCCAATCTAACACAGCACTGTTGCACAAGACTGGAACAGATCACCTAATGTGTCTACACCCTGGTCTCTAAACTAAATTTAAATGCTGAGACTCTGCTGTCACTGAGAGTATCACAAGGCACAAATTTTGGCGTGCCAACAACACAACTCCCACTAGTGAGCACAGTTTCACCAGAAGTTAATCAGTAACAATGCACAAAAATCAGAGGTTTTACCAGATTTCGCTCTGTCCCCAGAAGAGGCAACCATACATCACATTTTCAGTACTAATAATTCTATGTATTGAGTTCATCTTTCAAGCTGTGACCGATTCATGGCAGAGATTTTTCTACTGGTCTCTAGTGCCCTGTTCCTCATAATTATCAATTTAACACAGGGGTGCAGGTCAGGCTGGAATAGCAGGGAAGGACTGGAGTGCTCGGAGAGCAGGCTCAGAGGAAGGATCTGATACCATGGGACAGAACCTCACTCAGGGACTGGGCAGCAATGGGGAGCTGTTTGAGGAGAGAGAGGTTCTGGGGATTGTGAGGTGTCAGTAGGCAATGGTGCAAGTTCACAGATGTTTGCAGCACCTCCTTCTTCTGGTATTGAGCCCACTTCACTCCCAGGACTGCAAGTGCAGAGAATCACCAGCTCTCCCCACTCCCCTAGGAGTGGCTCAGGAACAGATATGTTCAAGGAATACACTGCTGAAATAATCAAGGCACCCACAAACACATCCAGCTTCCAGAAGAGAAACATCAAGCAGAATGACCAAAATACAAGCAGACAAGGAATTTGTACAAACATATACATAAACTGAAAGAATCAAGATGAAAACGATGGATTTGATAGGAAGATTAAATAATTGTGGAAAAAATAAAGTTTGTGTTGTTGGTACATTTGCATAACAAAAATGCAGATAAAAGAAATCAGTTCTGCTTTTTCATAGAGGAGAAGCAAGTGAACAGTCATTAATATCCAAATAATTCTGAAGTTTAACATTATTAAATTATTATTAGGTTATTATTGACAGACATACAACCAAGATTTTAGTAGCATCTACTACTAAAAGATATATACTACTCCTCTCTCTCCTTAATTCACATTACTGACACACCAAAATGAAACTGAAAAGTTCTGTTCACAGACATAAATATCAGATAATAGTTCATTAAAAAAAAAATAAAATCAGCTGACATTTTTTTCTGGAGCATCCCATGTTAACTCATTCCAAAGATGGGCCCTAGCTTTGGTATGACACAGACTCTCTCCTGTTCATTTCTTTCATGAGTCTTTTACTGCCAAATGATGTGATTGCCAGCAGTTTAGACATATAGACTACAGAAGAAGTTTTGTCACTTCAGAAGGAAAATTATTCACTTTAGAAAAAAAATTCTGTTTGCATAAATGCTTCCGTTCAGCAGAGGATTTAAATTTTTCATCAGTAACACTGCAATATTTTGTATTAAATACTGTATGAAATATCATCTTCCAAAATACTCATCACTGCAATATCTCAGTAGTGAAAAGGCCAAGTGTTACAAGGTATTTTTAAGGCACAAGGCCCCAACATCAAGATAAACCTTGCATTTTAGAAGTTTTCCATTCCCTCCTCCACCCTGAAACAAACGCCTCTCCCACTTTTGGAAAGCAGGAACAAATAATGGAGGTGGCTTTGATGCACCATACAGCTGACAGATGTCCTGTGAATGGTTTCTAAGGAAAATATAACACAGCTACAACCTCAAAATGAAAAATTTACACTAGCAAAACATTCTTCCTTCTTGGTAAAGAAAAAAGTAGCCACCAGGACAGCTCTCACACTGGGGATGCTTCTAAACTTCACAAGCATAATTAATTATGTCAAATTAAGAGGATAAGTAGCAAAACAATATGAAAACATTAGGAAAGGAAAGTTTGAGTAACAACATCTACCCCAGAATTTCTGTGTGGACAGATAATTCATAAGCCAGGTACCAAACCCAGCACTTGCTGTGAGCAGCACACGAAATGATCCCCATCCACTTCTGTCATTAAAAGTGTATTGGAGACTGCTGCACTTCCCAGAGCTGGAACAGCCCTGCAGGGGCAGAGCCTCAGAACCCCAACACTGAGATTATCTCTGACACTGCACAGAGCTCCTCCCTTGTGCCAGAGCTAACAGCTCCACAGACTCCTCAGAATGCACACTGACTGCACTGATGGAACTGATTCCCAAAAGCATTATCCTCTCTGCTCACCCATACAGCAAGGAGACTGGTTTTCTTCTAGGTCCAAATTCTTTTAACATTCTTTTTTAAAATAAACAACAGAAAAAAGAAATACTCAATTTTGTGCCATTTTGTTTGAGTTTAAGAATTGAAACCCCTAAAACGAAGACAAACATAAAACAAACTTTTGAAAAAACAAAGTGATGGATGTCAGTTTATTAAAAAACCCACAAGGAAACACCTGAACAAGGTGATGTTCTTGTCACCAACACAGGAAGAGAACAGAAAGCTAAATGTCAAGCATTACTACAGATATAGGTCAGCAATTTCTATTGCTAATAACATGCAGCAGGTACCCACGGCAGGAGGTAAAGTCACATAATCATAATTTCAGTTGCTTAAAACAAGTCAAACTGTTTCATTCTTCTGCCGCCCTGCCACTGACTAAGATTGCTGCCCAGCAGAACTCATCTCCACCAAAGGAGAGTGAATAAAAGAAGGAAAGAACAAATAATAAGTCCCATACCATGGTGATGAGCAACCTGTATTTGTCCAGCATTGCCTGGTTGTCATGGCATCCTGCCAGCAGCTGCCAGATCTCTGCCCTCAGTGCTTCTGGAACACCACTCTTCACCAGAGTGGACAGCCCATTTGGTCTCACAACAAGGTTATTGTGCCTGAAACAAAGATAATCATTTACCTGTTATACTTCAACTACAGGAGTCAAAATAAAGGTTAAAAACATTAAAAATCTTTATTCACTAAAGCAGAGTCAGCAATTGGCAACACAAAATTTTCTTCCACTGGTTACAGCAGTTAGTGTTTGTCAGATGGAAAGCAAAAACTCTGCAAGGATTTACAGTAAGAACCAGTGGCAAAATGTAGTGATATCTAAATTCTCTAGGTGTGGAGACATCAGGGAAAATTAGGAATAAGCAGGTGCAGAAATTGAAATAAGCTGGCTAATAAAGAACAACTTGAATTGAAAGAGAAAAATATGCCATCTGTGCAGACAATCCAATTTAAATATTTGTTCAACATATGCATTTAGCTCAGGTTCAGAAAAATAAATTAAAAATAACTTAAGCTGTACAGAAAAACAAATTTTGGAAAACAAAAGACAATTTAACAGTAGCATTATGAAGACTGAGGTTCTAGTTCCATGCTTTATGCCAAAGATTGCTCCAAGTGCCACAAACATGAACACTTGCACACACATTTGTACAATCCTACTACCTCAATACTACCTCAAATAAATCTGCCTGTTGGTCTCCTGTTGGTCTGAGCTGGTCCTTTACTATCTGGTTGTACACATACACACAAAACAAGAAATGCAGGAATACAAAAGTAACTGCACATGCACAATATTTCAGAATTTTCCGTCATAGATGTTGCAAAGCTCTTTTGGAGATACCAGTATTTGCTGATTTAGATATAAACCCTCTTAGACTCATGACAATTTTCAGAGCAATGCAGCAGAAGGCTGCCCAAACTGATTTTTGGCTCTCTCTGCTGTAGGAAGTGCTGTGCTCTCTAAGTGCTTTGACCACTGTGGTGTTTCCCAGCTCTCTTGGAAGCAGAGTAGTGAGAGTGGCTGTTTAGCCAAATGCCAGCAAGCCATGATTAATTAAATCACCTGCAATTTGAGCCTGGATTTGCAGTGAATGTTTAGAGTACTCAACCTATGAAACAGATCATTAGGACATGAACAGGTTATCACTGCTGTTTAAATAAAAAAGATACTCTAACCTATTTCATTTTCCTATGCTTTGGCGATGATATCCCTATATTTCTAAATGGCCTGAAAACTAAAAAAAGTATGTGATTATATAACACCCTTATTCTTTAAGAAAACAATAATTATTTTTATTTTTAAATGCGCAGTGCAGCACAAGTAATTTCATCCTTATCTTCATCCCTCAGATACCCAAATAAAAACTAGTTCCTTTTATTTTTTTCAGTCCATTTTGTAGTCAGTCACATTAGCTCAACAGTCTTCTGATGGGAAGGAGCTAGAAAGAAAGCCAATATTCACAGAAATATTAAAAGCACTAAACACTTAAAGGACTTGCACTCATTCAGAGGAGGCCACAGAGATGTTCCAATGGCTGGAACCTCTCTGCTATGGACACAGGTTGGGACAGCTTGGGGTGTTCAGCCTGGAGAAGCAAAGGGCTGCAGGGAGACCTTATCACAGCCTTTCAGTACCTTAAAGGAGCTTATGAAAAGGAGGGAAAGAACGTTTGTAGGGACAGACAGTGACAGGAGAAGGGGGAACGGTGTTAAACTGACAGAGAGGCTGGGTTACATGGGTATTGGGGAGAAAATCTTCTTTGTGAGAGTGGGAAGGCCCTGGCACAGGGTGCCCAGAGAAGCTGAGCCTGCCCCTGGAAGTGTTCAAAGCAAGGCTGGACAGGGCTTGGAGCAGCCTGGGCTAGTGGAATGTGTCCCTGCCCATGGCAGGAGGGTGGAATGAGATGAGCTTTGAGGTCCTTTCCAACCCAAACTATTCCATGACCAGATACTCTAAACAGTTACAGAATTATGACATGCATGTTGAGGAATAGATATATAGTAAACACATCAGAAAGTTGAAGCTCTAGTTGTGGATTGGTTTGGTTATTACATGGTTCTGGTCATATGTGCCATCCCCTGAGGACTGCACAAGCTGATCAAATAAAAGGGACATTTCCATAGAAACATAACAAGGAAATTTTCAGCCAAACCAAGGAAACAATACAAGGCAACAACTAACACATACTATAACATCATCCTGAACATAATCCCAACTGAGAATTAAACAACCAGACTTTACTGGCCCCATCCTAGATTTGTATTTTATGCCTGAGGTAATACTTGAGCAATATGAGTCCATGATGGACAGCATTACCAAATTCTACAGCCAATTTTCCAAGTACTGGATGGGTCTTTGGGAAACAGCTTGTACTTCCATAATCCTTGCTCAGAACAACTGAAGTGAGCATAAAATAAAAGCCTGTCTTACTCTAACCTTACTCTTGATCATGTGGGGGAGACACCATTCATGGATGCTGGCATCTTTAATTTGCTGCACAAACTCATAAATACAATTTTAAAATAACAGAGAGAAAGGACACAGAGCAGCAATGAACAGAATACACTCCAACTTGATAAATATGTTTCTCATCAAAGACTGTTATTGATCATTGCTACTACTATTTTTTTTTAAAAAATAGTTGAGCAGTCAGCTAAAGTAGCTTAGCTGGCAAGAACAACTTTAATGCTGAGGATGCAGTAAACAGTAAAATAAACAGATATAGCATAACTTTTCAATTGTTTGTTCTATCTATTTGGTAAATGATTTTATTCTCATTTCTGTTTATATCCTTGAAGGAGAGTCCTGGAGCACTGTTTCTGCTGAGTCCAATAGCTTACAGTGACATTTTAAAGAAATGACAAAAAGCAATTAAAGCAAGAAATTTTTCATCTAAGAGACAAATCAGCACACCAGTTCCTCAAGTGGAAATGTTAATTTTTGTTTATTTACATTTTTTACAAGTGCACAGATCTTCTACTAACATATGGTGCTGTTTTCAACAACACTACAAGATTTTCTTTTGATTTATTTTTAGTTTTCACATCCTTACCAATTCTCACCTGTTACTCTAAGTTTTGTTCTTAGACTGTAACATAACACTATTCAAGAACTCAAGCAGTTTACAAATTTGAATTTCTCTCCACGGGTAATACTGCTTGAGACACTGCTGAAGAAATGTTTGCTAGTCTTCAAACAGGCTGGGACCACTCATTTCTCAACCCACTTTAAACTAATTTTAGGCTGCTTTAACTACTAAACAATTCTCTTGATTTATGTGTAAGTTGTGTTAGGATTCCAAAATAGTTTATTCCAGAAGTCTTGAATGTTTTGTCTTGTTGATTAGTATACTTGAGTAACCAGAAGAAACAGTTGGATACATGAAACTTAAGACCATGAGCTGTGGGTGTCTTTGTACTTCCACATGCTCATCCACAGAGTCCAGGTATTTATCAAGGACACAGGTTAAAAACAGAACAATTAACTGGCAAATTAATTTTTTAAAAAGTTAAATTGAAAATTGGTATATTCCAATCTTGGATCAAGGGTAGAAACTTAGGTGACAGGATAGGTGAAAACAACAGAAGGAGAGGGTTTAGTTAAGCTCAGTAAAACCTCCTGATGCCTCATGCAGAAACCTTTGTGTAAGATCTCCATACTGATGAGGTCAGCAGTAAGAGGGTGTTTCTCCAAAGATACAGAGTAGCCAAGTCAAGGGAGGAATTACCCAAATAAATCCCTAAAATGCTGTTCATCTCTCTTTTTGGAGATAGGAAAAGGAAACAGCCAATTCCAGATTAAGGGCCTCTGATTATTTTTGTCTCCAGCAGCAGGAGCTATTGCTTACATAGGGAAAAGCAAGTAAGTGGTTCTGGCACTTGCTCAGGTCTCTCTGAGGCAGCAAACAGACTTTTCCCTCTCTTGGCACTCTATGCACTGCTACTGAAGCACTTAATTAAACAACAGAAATAACACTGTTGAGAACATAGTCTGGGCCTCCAATACTCTTCATTTTATACAACAACATAAAGTGTTTCAGTGAGGATTCACAGTTTCTAGATTCCTTTTCAAGTGCTTACATATAGCACAGTTACAAAAATAGAAAAAAAAAGTGTTTCTAAACAAATTAAATGTACACCAGCTGGCACGCAGGGCTTAGGACACATGGGAGTTGCTGTGTCTGTCCCATCCTGGCACTGAGTTTCCCCAGGATTTAACAGCCAGCTCCAAATGACCACAAAGTTCCGCCTGTGAAGACTCATACCTGCTGTGTGAGCATATACAAATACACTCTCAAACACCAAACAAAACCAGACTTTTGCACATAGTACAGGAAAGATTTGTCAAAAAAACCCCAAGTTATCTATACCAGTCCCTTTTAACTTAAGATTCAAAACTACACTTCAATGTGTCTTGCATTTTAGTTTTTAAACTGTGTAAGCAGAAGATTGTCAAATCTCCAGCTCAGGAGTACATAAACCCAAATAAAATATACACAAACCAAATAAAATGTTAATATCTAAAATCTAATGTAAGAAATTAAGCATTACCATCTCCCCAGTAACTCTCCCCAGGAATACAAAATCTTCTCAGGACAATCCTTTGACACATCACCAGTGCCACTGGAGAGTTCATTATCACTCTCTGTAAAAAATAAAGAAAAAAAAAGAAAACAAAAGCATGCACAGGTTTACCCAAGAGCACAGACACTAGACATGCATACATACAAGGCTCAGACAAATTTTTCTTATATGTAAGTTTTAAAAGCATAAAAAGATACAAAATTTGAATGGAATAATAAAGCATGTTTAGCAGACTTCATCAAACCAATGTATTAATGAAGTTACCATAAAGTTTACAAGAACAGTACTAGGGAATAATTCACAGCAGTGTTACCAGGGAAAGGACTGGGTCCTAGAAAAGCATTATGTGAGAAAAGCTTCAAGGCTGTCACCTCTCCATTAAATGAAATTTGACAGTGTTACCTACAAGTCACATCCACTCCAGACTTCACAAAAAGAGAAGTCTCTGTTAAAGCATAGTAGATAATGCTACTTTGTTACATCACATCCCTTTAGCTGTCCTGAGGTACCCTGAGCTCAGGAAGCCTCCTCTGAGCCACAAAATCATTTTTTTTTACTGAAGTAAGCTCATGGATGAGCAGAAAAAAACCAAGACTGTGACATGAAAGGCCATAGTGCATGGAACAGAGAGGATTGCTTCAAATGAAAGCTCATAAATAAGAATCAAACACTTAGAGAAGGATATATGCCATTATATGACTAACACCCAAACCCAGAAGGGATCATATGGGCCTGGAATAACATGCTCAAAAAACCATCCAAACCAAGTGTCCCACAGTAAGCTGGACAGTCTAACTCGATATGGCAAATCCTCATGCAAATATGGTCTTGCAGGTATTTGACTTTTATCCAGTTTTATCTCAATAAAATACTAAGAATTAAACAAGTGCAACTCGAACACCAGATGCTGAGAGGCTCCAGCTTTCAGTGTCTTTAGCAGGAAACACAAAAAGAGACACAGGAACAGCCCTCTTATCATCATCACAGAATCCCAGAAGAGTTTGCTTTGCAAGGGTCCTTAAAGCTCATCCAGTTCCAACCTCCGGCCATGGACAGGGACACCTTCCACCAGCCCAGGTTGCTCCAAACTGTCCAGGCTGGCCTAGAACATTTCCAGGGATGGGGCAACCACAGCTCCTCTGGGAACCAGTCACCTTCAGAGGAAGCTGAAGCCATGGGCAGTTTGATGTTAGAGAGCTCCAAGACTGCTCCTTCCTATGATCTGAACTCTCTCCACAAGTTCAAATGCAACAAAAAAAAGAAGAACCAAAGCTACATCTGCCCCCCAAATCCCTTCAATATTCTCTTCCACACAGCTCTGTCACATCTTGTTGCTGATCTAATACCCTGAATTCCCTCATGTGCATTAAACACTTCAACTCTAGCTTTATGTTGACAACACAGTTCAAGGTAGAGGATCATCAGTATTTGTGCAATTACCCTGTTAACTCTTCACCTTTATCATTTTCACTTCAATTACAGATTTCTAATTTATATTCTTAGCAGTTGTCAAATACAAGTCATTAATAAAATATCAGCGCTTGAATTTGACAGTGAGCTGTGAGGACAAAGCATATACTGTATTTCAAGGACAGTTAACAGTAAAAATGTTGCCCTGAGAGAAGCATATCAGAAAACTCTGTGTTTCAAAATGAACACTACATTAGTGAAAGGCTTCAGCTTGGAACCTGTTTGTACAGCTTTACAGTTCCCAAATACCAGCCCAACCTCCATTCAAATATTTCCCCATTACAACTAAAAATAATCTAATCAAAATAACTACCCACCTGCATCACAAATCTACAAAAAAATTTATTTTTAAGGTTACCCAATCTTTTGCACACATTCACTAGACCTAAAGATGGAAATACGAGCTAAAATCCCCAACTTTAAAAATTTAATTAAAATTTTCTATCACAATGACAGGTTTCCCAGTAACCAAAGGAATCAATTGTGTCCTGAGGGAAAAAATGTATTTGAAGACTCAGCTTCCCCCTTAAAATTACCAAAAATAGTGCAAAGGCCAATTTCCTCACTTACCACACAGACATGGCAATAACTAACAAAAATAGGGAACCAAATGCATTCTATTTAATTCTTTCCACTCTTGAATTGCACAACTGTGTCAGAGGGATGAACAATAAATGTAACCTTCAACTTCCCATGGAAGGAAGAAAAAAAAATTGAGGAAACCTCTGAGATGAGCCCATTTGCCATTCAGAGACACAAAGTACATGTTAATGATACTGGTAAGTATTAAGAATCTCAAGAAACCCAGCTCACACCAGGAATTTACCACAAACCACAATTTCAGAAAGGTTTTATGCATTCCAAGCAAAGGAAGAAAATTTGGCACCCAACACTGAAAGGAAGATATTAGACTTTCTTTGGAGAGATTGAATAACCCCAGCATATCTCTACAAGAGTTAACATTGAAAATACACACAAACAAACCCTGCAGCCTGGAATCTGATAAAGATGACTAAAATCCCCCAGCAGACCAAACCATTTCAAAATGCAGCTCCACTGAATCCTGTGAGCAACAAAGCACAGTAGCTCTTACTGGATCCAAACCTGAGCTTGCCAATGAATACTGACATCAGCCTACAGAAACAAACCCCTGGATTTCTCACTGAGTTGGTATTCCCAGGAAAATGCTTCCAAATTCTAAAGGAGACCAGTGTTACACAGCACATACACGCCAGTGCATCAGCTAGAAAAGTCTTTCATCTGGAAGGCTTGGCAGTGTTTGAAATGTATTATTCAGTTATAAGTCAGAAAATCTCAGGCCTTAATTAGAAATGCCATATGCTCACTTTCAAAAGACGCTAATGTCAAACTTCAAAATAGAACAGGGCAAAGAGAAGAGAATAAACAGCCTTAAAAACCTCTACTTTGTTTCCATTCTAATGACTATTTACATATTCTAACCTCTTAGAGCATTAAGGTATAAGCTAAGAAATAAAAGATGTGATGGGAGGGATATTTAGATGTTTTTCTCTGAGTATTTCTACATGATTTTTTTCCATGTTCAATAGCATCTATAAGGCAGCAGAATTTGTCAAAGCATAATTTAATCCACCCTTACTCTGCTGGGATAGCACAGATGCCTTTTTCTAAACGTTCTGTGTATTTCTCCTTCCTCCTGTATTTACCCTGACCTCTCAGAGCCATCAGCTGGGCAATAAAACTTTGTCAGAGCAGGTGGAAAATGGAAGACATCTCAAGGGAGCAAACCTTGGGGTTGTGAATGTGTGCACACAAAGAAGCTTTAAGTCCAACCCCAGGGAACATTAAGTCTCAAAGGTTTTCTGTTTTGCTTTGAATTGCATCATGATTCACAAAACTCACCAAAAGGTCATGCCTCATGAATCAATTCCCTGAATTTAGAGCCTTTTTAAAGCAAGCATGAAGGATCACACTCCCACAGCAAGCACTGCTCCGTATGGAATGAGCATGGAATAATACTCTGGGCTGGAAGAGATCTCTGGAGATCAGCTGGTCTGATCCACTCCAAGCTCTGGTTAGATCAGGTCTCTCCAGGATCTGAGTGAGAGGTGTGCTGGGTTTGGCTGGGAGCACCAAAAGGGTGGGGGTGCACAGGAATTTGGGAGGGGACACAGCTGGAGCAGATGACCCCAGCTGACCCAAGAGATGCTCCAGACCATAGGGCATCATGCTCAGCATGCAGAGCAGGAAGAAAACTTTGAGGTGATGCCATGCATCTTCCCAAGCCACTGTTACACATGATGCAACCCTCACAGAAAAGAAGATTGGCAGTCTATGGATATACATAATTTTGTCAGTTCATTCCAAGGATTTTACTGCTCTTTTGACTCAGCTCAAGCATAATTTTTTCTAACCCTGCAATTTATGCCATTTACTTTCTTTTCCCTCCTAAACAATTTTAGCGCATCTCACAAAAAAAAAAAAAAAAAAAACCAAAAAAAAAAAAACACCACAAAAAACCCAAAACGTTAACCTGTATTGTTTCTTCTCTAGGACACTCTGCTTATTTCCTCAACAGACAAATTGTCCACACTTCTGCTCATTTCCCACTTTCTGCCCCAGTCTGTATTTTTTCTTGATAAGAGATGTTCAAACAAAATACTGGGGCATCCAGTGTTCAAACCAGAAGAATTACACACTAACTAGCTAAGCAAATACCCCACAGGACAAAAACATACATAGAGGAACACAAAATCTTGGCCTGCTTCTCATCTCTTATTTTGATAGTCCAGGGTATCAAACAAAGGTCATGCTCAGAGAGTAGGCAAAGACTGTAAAAATACTTTAGGACACCAACTCAGAGAAAAGTCAGCAAAGAAGTTCCTCTCTCCCTTCAGGGATTAACAGAATCAAATTTGTTTTTTGGCTTTCAGAAATAAATTCTGGTCAAGGACTCACACCAACAAAAACTGAGGTATTCAATGTGCTTGAATTTCATTTTTCATCTTCCCAGTTTTACAGTGAAAGAGTTTTTTAGTTTGGTTGGTTTAGGATGCTTGTTTTTTTCAGTGGGCCATTTTTTTGCATCACACTTCAAAATTTTGCTTTAAACAACACTCCCCTCATCCATATTTTACACCAATTATATAGCTGTAAGAGCAGCTTTTCTGAGTTGTTCAAGTTCTTCTTCAGGAAATTCTACTAGTTCATCTAAAACATGACAATACTTCAAAAGTCAAACTCCTTTTTCAGTTAACAAAAACAGAAACAAGGAGGAAAACTACAGAGTTGTTGTGGAGACACTTAACATAGAAGTAAATAAGCAAAGTACCTCATAAAATGTGTGGGGAAAGCACGAATAAAGCAGATTAAAAAATGAACAGGTGAGATTTGAGCACTGATGTGAAAGAGAAAAAAGGATATTTAATGTGTTTTAATTTAGAAGCTGTTACATGTGAAATAAAAAGAGTAGGTGGAACTGAAAAATAATATAGCTGGAGCAGTCTGAAGGAGAAGGAAGTCAGGTCTTTAAGATAGGTGGGAACAGAATTGGAATAATTCAAATATGAACAGTTTGATTTTTATGTAAGAGAAGAACAAACCTGAAGGAGGAGCTGAAGTTGGCAGCATATTATCAGAGCACAAGACACAGTGTTACTGACATGGAACCTTTCCATGCACACATGATAAAAGCATCGTGAGAAAGGCCACAAAAAGAGCAAATTTTCATTTATAAGGTAACAGGCAATTATGGAGTGTGAACTATAGTTCTGCCAGGGAGGATGAGAGTGAAACAAAGTTTAAGTCACGAAAGTCATTGTTGTATTAAATAAGGCAGATTTTTAGAAACATACAACTTTTAGCATTACAAAATATTCTGATGAACATAGAATGATTTCCAAATGCCTTCCAAATAACTGATTTATGAAATGATAATCCTCAGTATATTCTCTTATTTAGAGGGAAGAGAAATAATCAAGAGCAAAAAAATACAGTTTTAATGAATCTGAACTTGCATTGAATTCTGCTCACATGAATTTTCTGCTTACCTTAGTTACATAACTAACTTGAAAAATTAATTTGGCAACTATTGAAGTTCATGTAAAGAGAGCAGAACCAAAAAATAAAGGTAACAATTTTTCACTAAAAGCAAACCAGTAATAGAAAAACCTCATTATTTTGATTTTCATTCCTTTTTATGAGTTATATGATATACATTTTTCACTTAGAATCATTTAAATGAAACCTAATCCTGACAGATCACAAAATTTTGATTACCTTTCAAAAGGCTGTAGATATAATTGCTTCTTTATGTAACACAAAATCTGAATCCAAAACCCTGTATTTGATAACCTCTGCAGCTGGATGACCTCTGCCTTTCCCTCACTGCACACCACAATGCACTGTTTTCACATGTTAAAGACTGTGCAAAAGTCTCCCAAAATACAACCAACTGTCCTGTTGGTTGTGTGCAATAGACAGCCAAAATGACCTTTTTCTTTTTAACACAACAAATTCTGCATTTTAAGCCCTATCTTATATCCTCATATATATCTGATATGCCTTACCTTTAAAACACTTTGTTCTATGTCATATACTTTCAACACAGGCCCTGCATCACTGTCATATGAAATGACAATTATTTTTCTATGTCCCAAAAATAAACCTTAACTGGGCATCCAAGAGATGATCCTCCCCTCATTTATTGCACATAAAATTGAGCCACTGTGACATCTCTAAATTTGATGTACAAATGCTTAAAGCTGAATAAAAGAAAGTGCAGAAGAATTATTGCTTCAGTTCAGTAGTTTTGCTCCCACACAGATGACAAAGCCAACTAAATGCTGCACAGTGGAGGTAGTCTGGTAAACACAAACATGTTCCACATGTACTGTGCTGTCTGATCCCTGACATCTCAGAGAACAGGCAAGGAAATTAAACTGGAGGTGTAGTCACAATTCTAGGGCAATGCATTAGTAATTTATCAATTTGTAGATTAGAATCTACTTCCACCTTTGATATAATCAATGAGAAAAAAGATATATCAGTGTTAGAAACACTCAGAAGTTATGTGTTGCCTGGCATTTAAGGCAGCATGCCAGGCACTTAGATTAGACATCACTTACACTCAAAAAATACCAGAAAGATAATGATCAATACTAAAAAAAGGCATATCACACTGAGGGTAGGGAAGCTGTTGGTTAAAAACAGTCTTTTTAGTAATCTTTACACAAAAGTGCTTAAATTTTTAATTACATGATATTGTGCAATTATCTAAGCAGTGGCAGCTTGAGGCCACCCAAAACTGATGACTGAAAAACTTGAGAAGATCCTTTAGCAATAGCAAGTTTGAATTCCTAATAAGCCAGCAGGATTGCAAATCCTTTTTCAAACTGATTACAGATAGACAAGGAAAGACAACCACTAATAAATAAAGCATCCAAATTATTCAAAATAATCAGCTATTGCTTCCAGACAAGATGAAAACACCAATTTATGCTCATTTTGTGTCTATTTTGTACCACAATCTGAACAGATTTTATGAAAGTCATAAAAAAATCAAAAAGCCTGAGATCCAAGAAACAGAATTCACTATGATCCCTCAGAGCTGAAAACTACCTTTATTAGAAAATATCCTTTACTATCATTCTGCAAAAAAAACCCAAAGGCATCACCAGAATTTTCTGGAGCATTCATGAACCACAGGCCAGAATTAGGGAATTATCTATTGCCTTGAACCTCACAAACGAAGTGTGAGGAACAGATTTTATCAAAGAAAACATCCCTACCCACAGTGTTCCCACACACACTGTGCAGGATGTTGAGTGGACACTGGGGAAGAAAAGAGGGATAAAAGAGCTCAGGGTAAATCACACTCCTTGGGTGCGTCCCACTTCCTGGAACAGAAAAAAAACCTTAAAAATGGCCAGTTTTCCTTTTAATTGATAACCTTGCAAATACATTAAATACCTCTGCAACCCACAGAAGTGCTTCAAGTTCAAAACATTTCAAGTACTCACCTTGTAACACAAAGACCATACTTGCATGAACAAATCTAAATACAACTGTAACTATCAACTGCAACCATATTAAAAATAAGTCCTCCACACTCAGTATTTGTATATTAATTTAGGAAAGTATCACATGATCACATTCCTCCTAGCAGCACAATAACAGCTCCAGAAGTCAATTGAGTGCATTTATTTTATGATTTTTGAACTTGTAAGGTGTAAAAATAATCCATTTTGGATTATTTTACAGACAGAGTCCATAAAATGACATCAGGCTTGTCAGGAATATTTTCCTTTTATTCGCTATTCTTAGTAGTGTCTGTATTTTAAAACTCTTCCCTTGTGGAACTACAGAAAGGGTTCTTGTCTGGAGATAGCTACTGGCCAAATGGCCTCATGAATTTAGGATTTGTGACATATTAGTTCATTTTTATGGAGATGACAAAAAGACTCCAAGACAGATTTAACTGATCTTCTTTAAGACCCAACTTTGCTCTGCATTGGATTAATATAACAAACAGTTCCTGTGAAGTACACAAAGCTATTTTTAATTTGGATTAAAATGCAGAGTTGACTATTTCAACACTAGTCATGTAATTTTTCTCACACAATCACCCTCATTTGTTCACATCATAACCCCTATTTTATCACTAAATACTCAGTAGTTCTATTCACTCCTAAAACATCACCTCCTCTACTCCTTTGCCTTCCTGAGTACTGAAAAAGCCTCTACCCTCCCACAACACCTGACACACTTCTTGACTTCCTCTGGCTGATCATTTCTGATCATTCAGTATTGTCCACCTCTCCCCTCCTGTACACACCTTTTTGTGGGACCAGCACAACACCCCCAGAGCTTTTCTGAAACTTTCATGGTCCCTTGTTCTTTCATGTCTATTTTCAATGTCAAATCCTACCATCTCCACACTGAACTTCCACACCCCTGAAGTTCATTTTTCTATTGTCTATCTCTTTTTGTTCTTAGTGTTCAGACAGCTAACAGGAATAGCAAGATCAAAGTTTTATTTTCTTCAGCTTTTTATTTTTTCACTCAGCAAACAAAACACAAATGGAAACAGTTCTGTGTTTCTGGAAGTCATTTTAGAGTGTTCCACAAGCACCCCATAGCTCATGTTTAGAAGCTTTTTGGCAGGTAAGTCATCTTTTACCTGTTTCAGGATATCTCCTAAACATTCCGTGCTCACTCTGCAGCCAGCTCACAGATGGGAACAAGAGCTCCTAACCAGACACCAGGGACCACAGAAAGCTTCAGCAAAAGTTGCTTCAACTCAGTAATAATCAGCTTGAAGAGTATTTTCTGGTTTTGAACAGAACTTCTCCTTCTTACAGTCATTCTTAACCTTCCAACTTCATCCTGACTCCAGAAGAAACTCAAATGGAGTTATCTAGTGCTCTCCTGAAATGTCAAGTTTCATTTAAAAAAAAAATCTAATAATTCAAATATTAGACCAAAAGGAAGGTCATCATTTCACACATGGTCTAAGCAAGCACTGCTGCTAAAAGCAGCCAACCTATTCATTCCTTTCTCCCTTTGTTATTTATTTCTGGGACTACATCTTCCTTTAAGTACTTCTGCTGGAAAGCTATTTCCCCCAACCCTTAAGCTCACAAGTGCAGCCACTTCATCCTCTGCAGAACAATGCTACAATAAAATGCTTTGTGAGCTTTGCTTTTTCCAATAGTGCAATATCCACACCATCAATTCTGGGCATGCTCTCACCTTCCTTAATTCTCCAGAAAGGAGAAAAAGGAGTTCAACCAACTGTGCTCTGCACCTGCTTACAAGGTTCTACTTAAGGTTAACTTTTCTGCATATTAATAAAAGTTGATACTTAAATCCACTGTATTTGAAACCTTTACAGAAAGGATAAGAACTTCCTCATTATCCCATTTTATATTTTTAAAATTACATTTAGAATTTAATAGAAGGCTTCTTATTAAGGAGTGTGGTTTACATCTTAGGCTTTAACAAGAGATTATTAAAATTATTTTTTAAATTATCACCTCCAAAGCAAGGGACCATAAGTGATTGGATTGCCAGAAATCTCTATTACAATATTAGTAATTTAAAAACAAAAGTGAGGTTGACCTGAAATATCTCTAGGTAACAATTGCACAATCTCAGCAAAGGTCTTAATTTTTTATATAGCTGGTCACATGAAAAATCAAGCTAAAATGAGAAAAAATATCAATAGCTAAGAATGCTATTTAGAGAGTGTATGAGCTTCATTTTCTACAAGCACTTGTTAAAAGACATTAGGCCTAACTTTAGTATAGAAATTATTTAAAATCATTATTGGCAGGTACCATGTTTGGCCTTTCATTAAAACAAAAAGAAAAGAATATTGGAAAATGCCTTCTTTATATGACCATCTTTATTCATATACTCATGGCACAAGACATCCCAGTGAGCTGTGTGCATGCAGAGTACACAGGAATCAAATAGTGCATTCTTATACAGGAAAAATGCAATGTATAGTGCTTTTGAAATCAATTAAAGAATATTTTGTGAGCATATAAGGAAAAAGCAAAAAAAGAAAAAATTAAAAAAGGAGAGAAGGAAAAAGAACCTATATAGCCAGGTAGCTATCACACTTAAGATTAAAAAAGAGAAAGCCTTCTTCCAAGGCCAAGACAAGACATTGTAAACTCAAGGGGTTTTTTTCCATCATCATAATTAGTACCCTGAAAAGAAAAAAGGAAAAAAAAAAGAATGAAGAGATTTATTTAGAAAAACTGCAAATGACTCATTGAACCTGCATATCCTCCAGGATAAAGAACTTCTCAGCACAGAACTCTAAATGTGGTTTCCATGAGAACAGAGGCACATCATATTTTTAATGTCTTCTCTTAGGAAGTAATCTACATTTAAAATATGGAAACTAGCATTAGAGAACTAAACCAAAGTTAACTTAGGTTCATACTCCAGTGGAATACTTGTTCTCTGCAATAAGATAAAGCCACTCTGTAATAATACCAAGAGGATAGTATCCATATTATTCCTAATTGTGCTGCATTCACCACATTCTGGAACATCTGCATCCTTCCCAATAACTGCCATATTGGAAAAAAATATTTAATTATTTAAACTCTACCCTATCAAACAAGTTTAAGATCAATTTGGCTCTACAACTCACATCCAGCAAGGAAAACAACACCAACAGCTGAATTACACTACACTGATCCACAAGTTCCAAAAGCCAAATCTGAACTAATTCTTGCTGTGAACAGCAAAGCAATCCCAAACACCAATGAAACAGAAGAAATCCTTTGGAGAAAACAGCATTTGTACTATTCCGAAGTAGCACCTGATACAAAGGGGGGACTGACATTGCTGATCTGTGCCCATTCCCCTCCCTTTCAGCAATCAGATCCAAGAGCACCTGACTGTGGGGGTTTTGCAAGCTTGGTGTCACCTGGGATATGTAGAAGGGTTTAGCTTGCGAGAATAACCACGCCTGCCTGCTCCAGCCTCTGTTAATCCCAGGGTTCTGACTCATATTGCACAAGCTAAAATCCAACACTTACCAATAACTAAGAATCAAGGAAGAATTTTTCCACAGTAGTGAGTAAGACTTTTTACAGTACTGACAGAAGAGTGGCAGAGATCTGAAGAATAACTTGGTAAAACAATCACAATTCCTGGTAGATCAGACATTCAGATCAAAAATGGCACAGGGAAAGCCTATTCTGAATGCTATGGGCTAATCCTCAGAGCACAAAGAGACAACAGTAAGCCAAGGGCCATCAAACAAACAACAAAACAAACAATTCCACCCACCAAGAGGGGAAAAAAACCCCAAAATTTCCAACAGTGGGAAATACATTGAGGTATGTTAGCTTTGGAAGGGGCAGGCAAATACACTGGGTCCATGAACTGCAGCAATCTCCAACTGAACCAGGAGATATTTTAATAAACCCTAGATATAAGTGAGGGAAACTAAATCACATGTTAAGCAGTTAGGGGATGAGGAAATTCCCCATGTGAGCCTGGGAATTTTTTTTGTTTTTCTTTAAAAACAGGCATTTAGAACCTGCCATTTCAAGCCTAATTCCATACTATCCTCTTCAGTAGCACATCACATCCAAAGTAAATGACTTCTGACCAGAAGAAAACACCTTTGAAAAGCATTTTCTAACCTGCTGGCAGAGCACAGGTGCCTCAGCAACACATTTGGAAGCACACAAAGATGGACACATCATCTGCTGCTGCTATTAGAAGACATCCAAACAATGGCTTGGCAAAAATACTATTACTCCTAACAGAAAGATAGTGGTGATCTTTTTATCCAAAGCAGTTGTATTAAGAATTAATTGAGTAAATTAACAGCAGAAATATAATAGTATACTATCCATGGAAACTAAGTGCTCATTTATCCTTACCTTCTTCTGCCTCATCCTCCTGGGATGACATAGGTCCTCCTCCACTTGTTGGGGTGACTAATTCTTCCTCTCTGGCAGATTCTCTTTGCAGGCTGACAACTTCATAAATTGCATCTCCAGCACTTGTGTGGCTTTTTCCTTCAGACTAAATGGAAATACGGGTATGTATTAGGTTGAAAAATAAGGCTATACAATAGTTCGGTCAGGACTGCTTCAGATTTCTTGCCTTGGCAAAAACAGATGGCAGTATCTGACAGTTCTGTTTTTCTCAGTTTTACAGGTAGAAAATATAAATAAAACTGCACTATTTCCAAAGTTGCCTCTTAACAACCATTTTCAATATTGTTCAGAACAATGATTAAAAAAACTTGCCAATTTAAACAGCTATAATGAGATTAAGTCAAAGAGAAATCTCAGCTAAAGAAAAGAGAAGAGAACAAAGAGGAAAGACATTGGAATAAGTGAAACAGGAACTGAATGCCTGAGGGGGGGAAAAGTGATGTTTTTTGTAGGTAAAAGTAAAGTTTTTTTGTAGGTAAAGAAGAGAATGCAGAAAAAACAAAACCTCACCCTTCAGAAAGGCTTTAAATTGTGAAAATCTCTTTTTAGTCCTTTACTCACTAAAAACCAGGAAAATGTATCTTTCTTCAGCAGAATACAATTTAAAATACACTCCTTCCAATGAGAAATGTAATGGAGCCCCATGGCAGGGGGTCTGGAACTAGATGATCTTGAAGGTCCCTGTGAACCTACACCATCCCACAGTTCTATGACTTTCTTATGAAAAAGAAGCCAGTTAACTATAGTTTAAGCAGTTGCAAGTTTTAAAATAAAAAGAAGATATGTTTTTCCTTTGAATTACAGTTATGAACACAGTTATTTTTCAGTGACATGCTGTGATGACTACATTTTTAGAGAATTGTATATAATTGTAAAATAATGATGGTATTAAATGAAGCAGCCCAAAATGCTGTGCTTTTTTTTCTTTGTGCATCTTGTCTAATCCATTAAAATAAGGAAATTATTGGAACATACTAAAATCATCAAATCATCCATGAAAAATAACACAGTTATTTTTCAGTTAGAGTACCCTCAACTTGGTTGGAAAACAAATATGATAAAGTTGAAAGGCTCCACAGTATCTGCACTGGCGATATACACAAACTAGTGACCAACACTTCCAATTTCAACCACCTGGTGAAATGATGCAAATGAGCAGCTTAAATAGGGACTGTTTTATTGACACAGTGTAAGTTATTTTATAGTGAGAAACCTTTCCTCATTTATTTTAGATTAATAATTGAGACCCACTTCCCTTAAAGCAGAGCCTCCAATTATCAGCCAGTTTGCTGACTGAATCTCTCATCAAGTCAGCTTAATGAGTTTTGGGGTATAGGCATACATAGCCTGAACTCTAAAAATTAAGTAGGGTAACATTAGAGCTGTTATTCCTGTTTTATTCTCACATAACACCATTATTGAGTAATTACAAAGTACTTGGTTAAATCAATCAAGTATTGATAGCACTTATGTTATTATGCATCGGTATCTATAGCTTTTATTTTTGAGAGAGTAAGGCATGAGATACTGTGGGTTTTGCTGTATATTAAAATTATTACAAATCTTCAGCTCCTTGCACATGTTCTGGTTAAGTGCAAGACCCACCTGTATAAAATGTAAAAAATTTGACTATTGGTTTTCTCTGAGGCACAAACTCACCATTACAAGGACCATGTGCATGAGCAAAACAGTAAGACAGCTAGAAAGAACAATCCTAAATGACACATTAACCTGCATTTCTGTCAGCTTTTAGCATTCTTTATACCTGAGCACACATCTTACCCATCTCAGTTCAGACTACTAACTGTGCCTGAATCCTTGCTCAGAAGGGTTATGATTTTTATACAATCTACTTAATGCTCAACTGCCTTCCCAAGAAGTTCCCAAATGGCTGATCCCACTGCCATCTGCAGAGTTATTTCCCAAGGAGTAACAGTGCCCTGAAGTACAGGATCTTTCAAAGGTGTTGGCAGGAGCAGTTACTGCAATACAACTGAGAACTGGTGAAAAAACACTTGATACAAGTCACCCAAAGAGATCCTGGCAAACACAATCAGGACCTCATCTTGCAGAAGGATCACTAGGACTAAAAATATTCCTTTTTCAAAAATCTGCACAACAGACTCTGAATTTTGCAGCAGGAAGAAATGCACATGTTTCTTCAGGGAAGACAGGAATGTGTATGTTTGTCACATTATAAGAGGTGAGAAAAAGAAAGCTTCCATATTACCCAATTAAAAATGGTACAGTTGCAAGTGATTTAAAAGGCAAGATGAACTGATAAGAGATAAGTATCACACAGCTGAGAACAGAATACTTATAAATGTATTTTCTTTAATGTCAAAAGGCAGATATTCTTATTTGCATGTAACAGTCAGCTTTCTCAGATTTTCTTAAATTCCAAGTTGCTATGCTAATCTCTAGAAGAAATATAGAAACAACATTGCTTGAGATTTATTTACTCCCTAAGTGTTAAACACAGCAGCAATTTTCCCATGTAACACCAACACAGCTTGGTCTTTTCAGACCTATTGCTATGCTCCACAAAAAGGTGGCAACTCAAACAGTCCCATTAGGCTCAGTAAAATTAAATCCCTGCTCTTTGGTTCCATTAGTCAAAGATCATGTACTGTGGGCATTGGAACAGTGGTGCAACCTGGCCTCTGCTCTTCACGTTTGGAGCCAATACCAAGACATAAGTCTGTGGAGAAAGCAGGTGAGCAGCGGCTGCAGGAGGATGCAGCTGCACAGCATTCTACAGTGAATGGGCAGATGTACTCCTATATGTACCTCAGCCAAGGCCAAAACCAGACGGGACTTGAGCTACAATCATAACAACCTCACTCTCTTACATCTCAGCATCATCACCTTTGTCTTTAATAGGCCACATTCTTACAGCCATCTGCCCTCATATTGCAAATGTCAGCAGCCCTTGGATTTTACAATGAACAATCACAGAGCCATTGCCCAGTTCTACCAGTCAAGTGGACTTGCTTTAGTGACTGTAGAGAATTAAAGACAATTCAATAGGCAGGTTCAAAATAGTTGAAGCCCACAAAACAATGACTTACAACTCATTACAGTTCAGTTTACAAAGTGTGCTGGGTTAGAGTTATTTCCTACACAGTGGCTGTTTAGGGCTTCTGCTGGAAATGGTGTTGATAAGACAAGGGAGTTTCAGCTCCTGCCCAGCAGCTGCTGACACAGAGTCAGCAGAGTTAGCACAGCTAACCCCAACTGACCCAAGGGATGCTCCAGACCATATGGCATCATGCCTGGCACGTAAAGTGAGGGTAAGCAGGAAGAAGGGGGGATGTTTGAAATGATGGCATCTGTCTTCCCAAGCCAATGTTACACTTTTCCCCAGGGGATGGCTGAGCACCTGCCCGCCCATGGGAAGTGGTGAATGAATTCCCTGTTTTGCTTTGCTTGAGCACATGGCTTTTGCTTTCCCCACTGAACTGTCTCCATCTAAACCCACGAGTTTTCTCACTTCTACTCTGCTGATTCTCTCCTTCATCCCACCACGGGGGAGTGAGCGAGTGGTTGTGTGGGCCTTGCTAGTTGGGGTTAAACCATGACACTGAAACCATACACATGCTACTTAATCCTTATGCATTAGAGCATCCCTGAAATAAACAGTTCAAAGAAACAAGCTGCTAAGGAGCAGGTGCCATATTATAAAGGCCAAATTAGGACATATGAGATTGTGGTGGTGGTGTTTGAGGGTCCCCAGGACAAGGGAAGAGATGAGAATCTTGACTCCATGTTTTAGAAGGCTGATTTATTATTTTATGATATATATTATATTAAAAGAAAATTATATACTAAAACTACACTAAAGAAAGAGAAAGGAGACATCAGAAGGCTAGAAAAGAATGATAATAAAATCTGTGACTGACCAGAGTCTGACACAGCTGGACTCTGATTGGTCATCAAGTAGAAATAATTCACAGGAGACCAATCAAAGATCTACCTGCAACATTCCACAGCAGTGGAATAATTATTGTTTACATTTTGTGTCTGAGGCCTCTCAGCTTGTCAGGAGAAAAACCCTGGCAAAGGTATTTTTCAGAAGATATGTCAGTGACATGAGACAAATGCTCTACATTAAAAAAACCAAAGGCATTACCTGTTTTAGCTTCATATAGAAAGTTTCTGTGAAGGTTTTCCTGCTGAAGTACCAGAAGCGTTCGTTGGCAGGGTACACACGCACCACGGTCTCCAGCAGGAACCTGACTGGCTCCACCACCTCAGTGACAACCATGTCCACAGCCACAGTCATGAACACACGCTTATCTGAAACACAAACATGAGAACAACTGGTCACAGCTCAAATCTAAACTGCTGTTTCAAATTAAAAATCCTTCCATTAATGATTCTATTGCACCTGTTTTATTTGTCTGAGTTCTACATCCTCCATGCCTGTTGCACAGAATGAAAGTGTGCATTAACCATCTGATAACTTCAAAAACAAAGATATTACGTCCTTGTTTTAAAGACAGGAGCAAGACATCATGCAAAAAAAACACCATTAAAGTACACAATACCCATGAAACAAAAGGAGCATGCAGAGGATAAGGTCACACTATGAAGTGTAAGGAGTTCTGTTACAAGCTACTGGAAATAATGTGGTGTGAAAATCCACCAGCAGGAACAGTGACACTGGCTGTAGGTACTTGGATATGCCTTTAAGCAAATGACCTGAGTTCTGCATCAGGACAGGAAACAAATTCCAGACTTACATTCCAAGTTTTTTAATCCCATCAGAGAATACAAATTCCAGCAATAAGAAACTCTGCTATATAATCAAGCACTTGAATGCATCATTGCCAGCTGCCCCAAGATGCAGGGGATGAAATCTGTAATCAGCTCACAACTAGAAGATGGAGAATCCCAATGCTTGCTATTCATACTGCTTTGCTGAGTACAATTTGCAAATGCTTAGAACCAAAACCCCAACAACCAGGGACAGGCACATCAGCCCCAAACACTAATGTAACATCTCCAAATCAGTACCACACACTGTCCTATAAACAGTTATTCACAACTCTGTGTTGGGCATGTTTATACAGAAAAATTCCTAGCAATGGACTCTTGGAAAATAATGTTTCATGGATTTAGAAATGCACCATGATTGCCAAGAGAAAGCGCATACACCAAACCCCTGCTGGGTAAAACAAACACACAGGTTAGGTTCCACTACCTTTTGGAGTTTCCTCATTAAGTACTAGAAACATGGGTGCATTAGGATTCCACATTCCAGTAATGACATAAGCCTTCCCATCAGAACTCTTTCCCATGGATTCCTAAAAATAAAATCACACAGGATTGTATTACAGCGTGGTTTGAGATCAAAGGGAGGGACATGGGGATGAGACACACTTCTAGGAACCTACAGAAAATTAATTAATGGAATGAACTATTACTAGTATGAGGCAAGAAGATGCTTCCTGAAGTTCTCAGGAACAGTCCCTATGGATCACACAGGCCTGTTTGGTAGCCTTTATAGATAAAAGGAGACTGATGTTCCCTCTCTGCAATTCAATTAGGGATATGAGTGACTGAATTATCCAGATTTAAATATGGAGAAAGGAGGTTGAAAGGAAATCACAAATGTCTATTTCTGTGCTACAGTCAAGAAACAAACCAACTACTCATTAAATCCAGCAGTTATATGTACTTGGAATGTGAATGTAAACAGAATTCAAGGTGGAGTAAAGACAGGAATTCAAATACAGTAAAAAAATGTTGTATAGATTTATAGGAACAACAACACTCCATAACTCATTCTTATTTATTCGGTTTATAATCAAATAAAAAAGGGAAAATCAGAACTCATTTCAGCAACTAAAACCAGGAGAAAAAAAAAGAGCTGGTAAATACAATAAGGCAAATAAATGAATCTGACAAGAGAACTAAATACTGATAAATAGAACCAGCAGTATGAACTGAGAAATGAACTAGGCAAAACTGGGACAACTGTAAAACCACAACAGGTCTTACGGGTTTAACACTCTCAAATTTGCCCTAAACCAGGTCACTCTAGCACTTCATAACTTGAAAATGGCTGTATTATCCACAGAGAGAAAGTAAATTGGCATTATTACAGAAATGATCACATTGTTTTGCAGTTCTCTCAGAAGCAACTCTAAGAAATAGAATATTGTAGAAGACAAGGGAATACTTCAAACTCTGGGCAAGAATTTAAAATCAAATGAAGGAAAAGACAAAGTTTTTAGCCTCTTGGAAAAATAACAGCACTTCCCTGGCAGCCAAATATGAAAGCAGTTATTTGCTCTAGATTTTTAGGGAACATGCCTAACACAATACAAAAAGCTCAGTTATTTGTAACAACCTAATCTCTGCTTTACTAATTGAACAAAGGCCAGGTGCCACAGGTTTTGACAAGCATTGAAATGTTTTGTCCATCTTATGACTGTAGATATCATATCCCAAGATTTAAGAAACAAATAAAGCAAAAGATATTAAAAGCTCATTTTGCTGGGTTTTCTTTTTCTTTTTTTCCAATCACCTTATCTTATTTAACAGGTTATTAGAGTATTACCATGTCTAGTAAATGCATGTCACTGTTCTTCACATTTCGTCCAGGGCTTAGCAACATCCCAAAGCACCTGTGAAGTTTATTTAAAACAAAAAAAAACAAAGGAAAAGGACATATTAGCTTTCCACAATACAAGAAGGTTTGCTTGAACATAATGGACAGCCACCTACTGCTTCTAATTTTAAGAGTACCTTTCAGAGAATTGTTTGTTATTGTTATGGCAACGCTCGGGAAACAACACAACACATGTTACAGAAAAGACAATGAAATTATTTTCCAGAATCAAGATGGCAGAAACTAGCATTTGGCCTTGAGTGAAAACTCAACTGTTTCTAAAGACCATTTAAAAAAATGAGTTCAAACATACCAACAATTCCTACACATTAGTGATGGAAACTGGCAGGAAAAAATTCACTCTCTCTCCAGTTCATTTTAAAAATTGCTCACACATAACCACAGGAAAAAAATACAAATTAATTAATTCTATAATTTACAATAGCACTGTTGAAAAAAAAATCACATAGCATCACAGACCCTCAAAGAAAACAAGAAGCAACCATTTGCTCAATTTTAAGACTTCATTCTTCATTTTTTTAAATCTGAACTTGTGTGATATACAGGGCCTTGAATTCCAGTAAAATCATTTTAAAAGAAAATGTTACTGATATTTTTAAAAGGGAAAAAAACCCAATGTCAAAAAATTTCCTCAGACATTCAGATATTCAAACTTCCTGACTACTGAAGGCAAAAATCCAGGCTTGAGGTCTCTGCAAATCATCGATATATTTCTCTCCTCTGAACATACTCCATTATGAATAAAAACACCAAACAGAATTATGTATGTGCAACAAACAGCAAGCTGTCTTGCATAGATTTTGAAGAACCTTAGATCTCAAATGAAAAAGAAATAATTGAAAGTAATTGCTATTTGAAATACCATGGAAAATTTGGCTTGTAATTCAGAGAGTTTTGTTGGAAGAATTTTTCTTCTGTTTGGTTCTCTGATAACCAAACTGCTAAGCAATATGCTGAATAATATTGTTTGGACATATGGACACCAGCAATTAAAATTTTAATAATCCTATTAACTGTAAAAGTTTCAAGATATGCAATCACTACCCCACCTAGTTTTCTTCTGTTACTTTAGGGGTATAGGGTTTTCATTTTTCACCTCATTACACTTAACATCCACAAGAGTATTTTCCATTTTCCATACTCATTCACTACTTGAATCACAAAAATCTAAGTGGTAAATAAAGCACTAGAGAATTATTTTGATGTATCTATATCCATAATGCAGTGCCATGTAAGCAGTCCAGGCAGCTCAGATCCAGGATTTGGATTTAGCCACACAAACCAGATTTTCCGAGAGACTAATTCAGCTAACAGCAGAAGCTAACAGCATACCTACTACTTCTTGTTTCTGGGGCAGAAATAGCTCTGAGAGAGCTACAACTCATAGGAGTAGGGGGTTCACCAGCTCCTGCTACAGCTGCTACAGAGAAATATAAGGTCAAGATGCAGAGGCAGGTCAAATATTTGTGCCTTTCAAAGACAACAGCTCCCAGATGCTGCTCCTGCTGTGCATCACTCAAATGTACACAAGTTCTGATGTGTGACAGACAATATTTTTGGACAGTATGTTTCCAAAAGAATGGGAGTCAGGAATAAGTAACCCCTGCCTCTCACAGGAGCAGACTTATGATACCTAGCAGCATCCTGCTGCAGAAGCGTCAGGGCTTCTCTTCTCTCTTACTTCAAGGAGGAAAGTCAGTTCAAACCAGGTCAGGACCTTGACTTGCAGAAGATGGATTTTACAGAAACAGTTGTCAGCACATTCAGCCTCTGACACGAGTGGGCTCAAACACACACCCAGGATTTAAAATGACCTGCACAGGTTGTAGGCCTCAGTCTCACTTCAGATTTGCTGGATTTCTGCACTTACAGATGCAGCTCTGTGCAACTGCACATACTCCATTACTTTCTAGACCAGCAGAAAAATTTATAAGAACTGTAATTCACAACATAAATTTCAATTTATAAAAATATAAATGCTACCCATAGATAAAACTGATAGTATTAAGTTAACACTGTGACAGGACAAGGGGGAATGGCTTCACACTGTCAGAAGGCAGGATTACATCAGATATTGGGAATAAATTCTTCCCTTCCCTTTAAGGGTGGTGAGGCCCTGGCACAGGCTGCCCAGAGAAGCTGTGGTTACTCCATCCCTGGAAGTGTTCAAGGCCAGGCTGGACAGGGCTTGAAGCAACCTGGTCTAGTGGAAGGTAGCCCTGCCCTTGACAGAACAGGGTGGTCTTTAAGGTCCCTTCCAACCCAGACCATTCTGGTATTCTGTGATCTTAAAGAGTTTCCACTACTAATGAGAAACCAACCAATACTTTGTAATATTTTGCAGTTCTAAGGATACCAGCCTAGACTTTAACCTGAGGTATACCTACATAACTCAGGATTCACTCTCCTGTATGACTGGTAGCAAACTATATGTAAACACCACTGTATTGAGAAGAGTGTGAATCCTTCCATCTCTGAGAATGAAAGGCTATTTCACTCTTAACAACAGCTTCCCTAAAGCTCTTGACCATTAACCAGAATTTTCTTCCTGAATCCTATAAACAACTGAGACTTGACACTCCCCATGGTGGGACTGAAGCCATGAAGTGCCACACATGACTCAGAAATGAAAACCATCTCTTCAGCTGCTTCGAGCCAAATAAAAACTGGCAAAACCCAGGTCAAACAGGGCACAAGAGCAGGAAGGGCCAAAGTAATGTATGAGAGTAACTTGCTGCATCACCCTGACTCAACCCAGCCTCTGTCTGAACACCAGGAGGGAGCACTTTCCCTCAGCAACAACCAAGTTTGATCTCCTGAAACCATGACAAAAGATTTTTGAAATCTGTAGACCAGGGACCAAATTTTTTCAGAAATATTTTTTTGCATTGTAACTTCCTCTTAGAAATACTTTTGAAGACACATTAAATTGCTCAGAAGCTCAGTTTGATGTAACCTGCATTCATCTTTCATCAGTTTTGAATTTTAATCTTATCAGGGATAAGTAGATAAAATGACTTTACAAGCCTGTGTATGTCATTTCAATTAAATAACTTTTACACGGCAAAGCTTGTGGGGATAAAAATAACATCCCCAAATGAATATTCTAAACATCACCAAAATAAAAGCTAATTTCTAAGAAAGATAGTTTTACATTGGGGAGAAAAACAATAATCAAATGCTATTCATAAATGCCTCATTAACTGAATCCTGAAGGCAAAACTGTTTAAATTAAAACTACACTGAAAATAGATAATTTTTTTTTAAGTCAATGAGTAGCAAAAACCTAAAACAATGACAAAATTTTTTACTATATAATCGTTGTCTAAAACTTAAGATTCCATTCTGAAGAAAAAGCTGGAAACTAAATCAAGAGATCAGGTTTTGGGAGGGTTAGGGGGCAGGTTTTCTTAATTCTCCTGTTTTCCTGAATTTCCTTTTCACTACCACCAAATTCTCCCATTGTTACTCTTTTGCTAAGATTGCCATCTGCTGGAATTAATTCTGTTGTGCAATCATACTTGGTGTTATTGGTACATTTTTTTCTATCACATAACTTGACAAGTCAGAGAAAACAACATTAAATACCATTCTTTCAAAAATATAACTTTCATCATTTTTGTAAGATTTTTACCTTTCAATGGCCAGTTCTTTGTTGGAAAGTTGCTGAACTGTGATCACCACTTTTTTCTCAATTCCCTGTTTAAGCTTGAAGTACAATTTATCTCTATCCTTTGGCACAGGGCTAAAAGAATAGAAACATCCTTCAGCAGGTATAGAACATGAATTGTTAAATACAAAAAAAGAGTTTATGCTTTCTAAATTTTAAATTAATTCAAAACTCATTAGATTTAAAAAAAAATCAAAAGAAACCACTAGACTCTATATATTCAAGAAACTTAATTTGATTAAAGTTTTTAAAAGACTTCTTACTATCTTTTCCATTTACATAGGCATCCATTGAGCATCCCTAAAAGAAACAATGCAGTGAAAAGAAATACACTTGCAGAAGGTATCCTGAATTTTTATCTTTTTACAGAAAAAAAAACACAAAGAAGAAAATTGTAACATCAAAACAGCAGCTTCCTATTTAGAGCATTTCTGCTCATGAAAAGAGGTCGAATGAATTTTGTTGCAACACAGTAGCTGTGTGCTTTTCCCAAAGAGATTTCTGCTTTTCCCTTTCCATTCTGATTACCTAAAATTTCCTTTCCCATCATCTTCTTTGACTTCTAAGGAGACACTGAAAGTGTACACATCACTGTCTGGTGTGGGAAGAACAAAGTCCTTCACGTGATCAGATGCTTGTTTGGAAGAACGCTTGAACGCTGTGGAGAAACTATACAAAATTCGGCTGACCTGCAGAAAAGCAAAATCATTAATATTCTGACCAAAAATGAGGGTGTTTTTCATTAGGCATTGTGAGGTTTTTGAAGGCCAAAAATCACTTGCCTCTTATACTCAATACAAATCATGCCTCATGTACCACAAAGCACTCAACATCACGTGTTCAATAACGCAGCCATTTCAGTAACAACCTCTCCTATTTCCATTCCTGATACATTCCCTGCTCATGTCATGCTCAGCGAGTTAATATAAATTAGATTAGAGATTTGGAATGCAGCTCATTAGAGGACCTGCATAATTTACTTTTCAAGTTCTGTTTTTAACAAAACATACAACCTGCTCTGGCAGATGTTAAAACCCAAGGAGATTTTTTCTTTTTCCACCTTAAAAAGTCCTTTTCTCCCAGACCATTACATAGTTCTTCCTAAAACATCTAGGGCAGAGTACTGTAACATGGTTCTTTCTAATTCCAAAGGTATACAATGCAATTCCAGTATGAAACATTCACAAATGAGGCCTGCAAAAGCCCCAAATGAGGCTTTCCAAATCATCCCATTTCAGTGCACTTCGGAATTTTGTTGAAATACTAAAAGCAAAAACTTAAAATTATAATATATGTATTATTATTATCATTACATAATTATAATATATTCTTATTTAATATGTATAATATATGTAATATTATGTTATTAAAATGGTAATAATTAATATATGACTAGCTGCACATTCTGCAAAATTCATTCATATGTGCTAACACATTTTTCAAGGCACTATAAATCATTTCCATATTGGGAATAACCTCTTCAAACACCTGTATCCCTTTTCCCAGTCACTGCATACCACAGAATACTTACAGCTTCTTTAATCTCACAGGAGAAAACATGGATTTGGAACTCTTCTGTCCCACAGCTGCTCTCAGTGAATGCAAAGCAGTCACTCTCTGAAGTCCCATTTTGTCCCCTCACACAAAACAACACTTTATAGATGGGAAACGAGGCTATCTCCAAATTGCTCAATTGATTAATTATTCTGGCAAGAAAAGGAACAGGGCAGATCAAAGGAAAAGGTCAGTAAAAACACAGGCATACCTAAAAGGCTTTCCTGTAATTAGATAAATAAGAATCTAAACCCTAATTACTGCTATATTCAAGTAGAAGAGATAGGCAGCAGGAACACGAATGTTACGCTTTACAAATTAAAGGTGTAAATGCTCCTGGTTGTAACATTGACTCAATTTCTTTTATATGCCATAATACAGACAAATACAGTACCTCTAGATCAGACAGTAAACAATGACCATTGTTTGTGAAAAACACACTAGAAATTTAGAAACCAGAGAAAATCCTAAAAATGTGATTTGTATACAAAGAAAATGCAACATTAAATGAATCTAAATATCTGTTTAAAACATCATTATGAAAATTAATTCAGAATCAACAGGACTTAGCAAACAACACCACCACAGCTTAGCAAATGCTGCCACGTTCAGGAAAATACTTAGCACAGATCTACGACTTCAGCCAAAATTTTAAAATACTCTCAAACACAAAACCCAAGGAATATTTTAGAAACTTAAAAGCAGTAGTGGTGTTTCAGAACAGACTGGTGGATAGTGACTTTTAGAGAACAACAAATGTTATCCTCTATCTTTTCACTACTTGTCCACGTGCACATTCACATCAAGGACCAATAAACATTAGTCACCTAAAATCCCAAGTCTGTAACAATAAAAATAGAGGACTGATGTAAAGGCAAGAAGAGCCCTGGGAGGATTCAGTACACTGTAATTTTGGTGGGACATGATAACCAGAATCTCATAGGACAAGTATTCAGACACCAGGTATGAACATACTCCTCAAAGCCAACACTAGTATCACCTAAGCTTTGATATGTCACATGTGGATTCAACTTTTCATATCTGTGCAGGTTCTCAGGTAGTCCCACATTTACTGATCTCCTCTGAAATTAAAGATCAAAGGAACCTGCTGTTTCACTTGCAAAACAACCCTCCTGAATGGCCACACTGAATACAAAAAAATAGGCATAGAACACCTTACATGTTGTTTAAGGGTGACTGTTTCCATTGTAGAAATATACAAATGAAATATCTTCTGATGCCAAATGAAACTCAAATTGGGTTCAAAGAACAAAATGGAAGAAAATCATACAGATTCTTCTCTTCCTCAACAAGACGATAGTCAATACATAAACACATATCAGGCAAAAAAGGAAATCCAATCATATCCTTCAGATACCTTGGATATCAGAACTCAAAAATAAACATCTTGGATATGGAGATGTTCCCTACTTCTGGACGCAAAAATCATGCTACAGGTGCATGATTAGTGCACCCTGATCAAGAACCTTTGATTCCCTCATCACTAATCAAAAGATCCTTCTCACATGGGGAAAGTAAATCTTTTCCAGTATCTGGAGATTGTGAGCACTGCCATCATGAGGCAGACATGGGTCAGAGCTGGCTTCTGCACAGCAATGGCTGGGAGCAGAGACTGGCACCTCAATTCTGAAACATAGATGGGAGAGTCTAAACTGACACTCCTGCAGCAAACCCAAGGCCAGAAGGACTCCTGCAACTTATGGACCTTGGAGGCATTGACAGACTAGGGAGGTCAGGAGAGCACATGTATTATCAGCTCTCCTTTTCCACTAGCTCGTATTGTCATATTTGAACAGATATTAAGGTAGAAAGAGGTATTTTTGCTGACACTGTGTGGTAGCTGGTACCACCAGTCATGCACTGCATGGTAAATCTGAGCCCACATTTTGCTGCCTCAGAGGAATTTCTCAAAATTAAGTGTCTTCAACAAGAACCTCAGGCACAAATTCAAGCAGTTCTACTCCCCTGTGCAAGTAACAAAGTGAGAAACCACTTCTCATATGTCTGCTTAAGCAACAAATGAAACTCTTGTGTTACCTTACAGAGCCTTCTGGAATGTTTGGGACATAGAGTGTTACAGGTAAAGGGGTTTGACTTGAGGACTTCATGTTTGCCATGGCATGCAGAGCTTCTGGTTCATTCCGTGGGGCTGACACCTTTGTACAACCCAAGTAAGTCAGTTTGTTAAACAACACACTGTCCTCTTCCAGGGGTTCACTTGGAGAAGATGGCCTTGGTGCAGATATTTCTGAAAATGAAGAAAACACTTGTTCAGCCATTTGCTCTTATTTCTACACATTTTTTCTTTCCAATGAGTTCCACAGCCAAATCCCCTACATTTTCCAAGAAAGGACATGAGAGCAGACAGTTCAGCTCCAATAGCAAGAAATCCATTTGACAGCTTAATATTACTGTGAAGTCTGTTCTAATCTAATTTATGTTTCCAAGGGTGGCATGGGGACAAACTGCATTTTGATTCTCTTTAGCACCACAGAAACACAGCACAGACATTCTGAATCTTTGTAAGCAGTCACAGAATCACAGAACCATAGAACATGAAGGGGCTGGAATAGACCTTGAAGATCACCTAGTCTATGCCCTGTTACTTCTATTCCTTACTACTACATATTGTCATAATACTTAGAATCATGAAGGGTGCAAAACTGAATTATTCCTGTTGGGACTGGAGTGGGGCAAGAGAAACATATCTACAAGTATTTCTTTGTTCATTCATGCTAAGGGTTCAGTTCTGTCTGAAGAATGTCAAACAGGAAGACAGTAAGGTAAGTTTCTCAGAAATACAACAGATATGTAATGAAGAGAAGGGTGTTTCCATTTCATATAAACTATTTCTTTTATTTCCAACAGATGCTATAGGAATTAGCTGACAGAAAACCACAGAAGTGCCCTGCATGCTATTGAGGTAAAAAGAATTATAGGTTAAAGAACAAAAAATGACCACAGCATTTTACCCCATTATATGTAACAGAATGCATGTGTTCTTATACTGCATGTTTTCTATATGTATCTATAAAAGCTACAATATATTTTACTTAAAATATATACAATATAGTTTACATTAAAAGCTTTCAGTCCTCCCCTTTTAATGAAAACTTTATACACCAGGTAAGTACCACAATCACTCCTAGCAAATATCAAATCCTAAATCAGCCTTGCTGCTACCTGGTGACACCATCAGAGATGGCCAGTTCAATCAGTTTGCTCAGGGTGTATTTCATTTGCAGGTAGCACTATCCATGAACATTGCCCTGAAATTTTTTGAGCTCCAGCAGCAGCAGATCCACCTCAATTATCATCCACTCAGCAACTCATACAATCCTCAGCCCCAACTAAGCTTTGGCTGAAGGAAAAATGAACATTATCTTAACCAAAGCAGAGCAGCTCAAGGTATCAATCTGATGATAATCTATTCTTATCTATAATCTTCAACTAAAAATAAGAGGAGGCCCCCAGGTATTCTTCAACATAGTTTTGGAATGAAGCTCTGGAAAGCTTTATATTCATTTTAGGGTTAACTTGAAACTGCATCAAGAAAAATCCTGCCATGTGTGATGAAGGGAGAAAGCACTCAGGCAATACCTGTAGCAGAAGGGTCTAAAACAAGCTGCAAAGCTGGCTGGTTTGTTTGTCCTGCTGACCCATCTGCAGCTGCCTGGCCACTGCCATCACTGAATCCTTCTGGGAGTGCAGTGACATACTGGTCCTTCTCAGAATCCCGCAGGATCTCTTCCATTGCCTTCTCCAGCTCCTCATCTCCATCTGAAAATACCTGTAAGCAGAAAGAGATGACATTTTTTGAAGGTACTTGTAGTTTTACTTTCACTATTAGTTTTCAAGTATATATTCTTACTAAGTGCAAAAATTAAGAAACTTTGCTGAATAAGACAACAAACCAAGAATCAATAAAATTGAATTAAATACGAACCAGTGTCACATCCTCTTACATAAAATGCAGATGTTCTCAAAGCTAAGCCAAAAACCATCCACCAAAAATCTACAGACTTCTCTTAGAATAACAGATTTGTGTATTTAGAGCCTCCATTCAGACTAGAGATCAATATACTTTGCTATAATTGGTCTTAAAGAAAATTTTACTTTCTTAGTCATATCCAGCCCATTTCAGTTGCTTCATCAATTTTCCCACACAAGAGTAGTGCAAGCCTAAGGAAAAAAATTGGAGGTACACACTCCCTAAAAGAAAAATAGAATCATTCACAACTACCAGCTTTTCAGACAAAAGAAAACCACAGCCAATGCTGCATCATGGATTCTGCCTCCAGCCCAACAGCCTCTTTCTAGATTAAAGAAGCAGATAATGTCTAATACAGACAGAAATTATCAGCTGTAAATAACTGTCAAACAGTACAGCAAAGACAGACTAGGTACTTACTGTCATTTCAGGGGGAACAAAGTCCTATTGTTCCAAGCAGAGCAAAACCAGTACATTGATAAAATACAAATTTAGCCATTTAAGCTGTAGTAGCCAATCAGCTGTCACCCAAGTGCTAAAATATTCTGCGATTTAGAGGTAGAAATCTCTTAGAAAAGGTCTTATTCGTGCCTAAAGTAGCACTAAGCAGGAAAACTAAATTAGAAACTAAAGTGCAAGACATGGTGTAATCTATTCCTATATAGTCTAATTACATGCTTTTAAGATAACAGTCTGTGATCCCTAAATAAAGAATATTAAGCTTTAAACCAAATCTCATTCTTTGTAAAGTCCTTTACCAATGTATAGATCCACAGAATACAACAAAGCTAACTCCCACAGAAGTTATTAAAAGAAAACCTGAACTGTCACTTTTAGACAGATTTGTTTAATCCAAGCTGCTAATTTCACTGGTAGTCAGCAAGGACAAAAATTACAGTCTAAAACTCTCCTTAATCACACACCAATTATGCACTCTTTCCATCAGTACAAACCTTGCCACACATTTAGAAATAAAATCAGAGCAAACCTTTAGCTGTGGCTTTTCATCGTTTCCAGAGGCGTCCTCAGATTTCTGATGAACCAAGACAAATTCTTCATTAATTAACGTGGATACAGTCTCAGGAATCCTGCTGGCTTTGCTAAATGATGTTTTGACTTCCATCTCAGGTCAGTATTCTCTTCCTGCCACCAGAACCTAATAATGAAAAATAAATAAACAAATTATTAGTTTTGAATTTGCCATCTTTTGGAAGATACTGTTGTACACAGTATGTTAATAAATATAATATAAAGATATTGTCGAATAATAAAACACTTAAGATTGAACTACTGTATTTCTCAAACTCTGATTTCATTGGTATATGAATTAATATATCTGTGATTTAACAGCAGTGGCTGTTATCTATGCATACAGATAACAAATGAAGAGGGCTCACCCCAGAGCTTTGACTTCCCCTGTTTTTCATCTTCCAGAGTCTGCTTCCTCTACCTCCCTAATTTGTGCCCCTGGTTCTCCCTCATACAGGTACTTGCCTTACCCAGAGTGTCACAAAGGTCATGTGAAGATACAGATTACCTGAAGGCTAATTTCCCAAAAACTGCATATTAAGTGTATGCTCTCCACATAAAAACATTATTTAGCAATCACTTATGTTAGAGGCATTGGTTATCCTTTATATCTATAGGTAGTGAAGTCAAAAGTGATACTAAACCACAATCAGACCCTTCTCACCTTATTTCCCTGAAACTACCTGCAATAGGTAAAATTAACCACACCATTTCAAAATATAAACATAAAGAATATAAACATAAATATAAAATTAAAATATGAACAATGAAATTATAAATATTAAAGCAACCAAGAAAAAGTCTTCCTATCACTGCACAAGAAAAAAAAATCTAGAAACAAAGAGAAAGGGCAAAATACTGTTCAGCCTATACATTACAAGTTCATATAAAAATACAGAGCTGAAACATTCCAAGCCTGCAAGCATAAGGACACCTATTGTAGGTATCCACCAAGTAAGGCCAGCATGACCTACCTTAACTCAGAACGTCTTCCCTCACTCCTTAGAGAATAAAGAGCTGAATCTTAGACTTTTTTTCTTATCTATTTTTATATTTTCTGTGTCAAAAAAGGGAAAATATATTTTCAGATTTTATAAAGAGCATGCACTTTTACACATGGTCTACTTCCATTCCAGTTTCCTGAAAAACACTGCTCTGGCTGAGTGCTGGGATGTATTGTGCTCAGGAGTCAGAGTTCTGGTGAGTCACAGCACAGGGGGAAAAAAATCTGTGACTGTCATTTATGGGAGAAAAGTGCCCAAGGAAGAACAGCTCAAGCCACATCTGCTGTGAGCAGAACAAGAGGAGGTTAAGCTTCACCCTGCCCTCCCAGCAGCAACAAGGAGCAGAACTGCACCACTTTTGCTTCTCTTCCAATTCCAAACACCCAGTGATCAAGAGAAGAATGCTGACTTAGGTCTAGCTATAGGGAACCAGAAAAACAGCACAGCAAAGAACAAAGACATGCATGTTCTCCACCATATTGAACAGGTGTTACTTATGATGTTAGCAGGAACAGAAAGTTTAGCAATTTCAAACAAAAAAAGCAATTGTAGGAACTACACAACTTTCAATACTGTAGTATTTTCTACAACTTTTGAAACTACAGTTAACATGCTTTTGCCCTTTCAAAGACTTGGCTTAGCATAACTTATATGCAACTCCTCAAAAAGTTTTCCCTCTCCCTAACCAAGCCACAGTTTTACCCATCATCCCAGTGAGGGTATTACATGTAGGAATCCCAGAAAAAAGAACTCAAGTTCTTTAGATATGTGACATGTGCAGCATAAAAACTCATTAGAAGTCACTTTACAAAAAAGCCTCTAAACAACAGCTGGAATACTCATAGAGTGGCTAAAAATTTGGATGAGCAGTTTCACACACACTGACATCTTTCACATCTCCAGACCAACCACAAACAGGAATATTTTCCTGACAAATTATGTAAACTGAGTTCCACCCAGCCGACATAATGGTAGATTGCTGCAACAGGTTTTGTTTTGAATTTCTTTAAAGCATCTTTGCTTTAAAGTCTTTTTTGGCAAGGGAAAGACAAGGCTTTACCACACAAGATTTTAAGTATGTTACAAAAAGTTTATTAACACTGTGTATTTTTTAACAAGTGTTGTAAAAACATGGCTAAAGAGCTTGTCTGCAATAAACAGCAAATCTAGCCCAAAATACTAATTCCCAGCAAATCCTCTGTATGACAGTGAAGGTCAGCTATTACAGAACTCCTTGAAGGCAATCAAAGGCCAATAGTTAAGGTCCCCAAAACCAGAATATCCTGAAGAATCATTATTTTTGCAGTGACATCAGCACTGGAAAAAACAAAAGAGGTGACTGTCAGCCACATTAGGAGCAAAGGTCCAGGCTATCAGAGACCCCTCCTGCTCCCACTTCTTATTGCTGCACCTGATGAGGACAAAAATAAAGCCTCAATACTGCTTCCAGCCCATCTGCACAAAGGAGGGATCACAAGATACCCTATTTTGACAGGCTTTTTTGTGTTTTAATTTTCTATTTAATTTTTGAGCTTACTTATGGCAAAGTAACACAGAAACTCCAATGGTTTCTTTGGATGGTTCTACTTTATTTATTATGAGTCAAATGCAGATTGCTAACATCAGATTATCACCAGTTCTTCTTTCTGCAATCAAGTAAGAACCAACAGGCACCATGTGAACTATGAAGTGTTTTCTGTAGCAGTACTCCAATAATAAAAGGAGAAAAAATGTACCATTTGTAAAGCCAAAGAAAAGTACGATCATGCAAATACAAAAGCATACTGACACACTAAATACTTATCTTGCCCCATATGGGTAAATGGAGATTAAGAGAATTTCTACTTCCTAAATATTAATCTGAAAGTACATTTTATAAACATTATATAACAGGGAGGAGCTCCTTATTCAGGTCAGATAAAAGCAACTGCAAGAAAGTGCGTGGCATGCTGTGAAATTGAGTTACAAGGCCTTTAATGTGTTTAAGAGTGTATTCCAAGCCTGCCTTTACAAGCAGCTTAAACCACCACAGCCCGTGCAGACACACATCTTTTTCTATACACAACTACATTCACTGGATCAATCAGCACCCCAGAACCCCTCATTCCAGTCCTACATTCCAACCTACTGTCAGTGCTCCCCACTCCACTGCAGTACAAACAAAGCCACTTTAGCTTCAGTTTGGCAGTAAAACACAAACACGAGCAGATCAGGCACTTGGGAAAAGCTTTATACACTGTATTTTATGATCAGTCTTTGACCAAAAATAGGTTTTAATGCCAGAGACAAACTATCATTGTCAAGTCACTCCTTCAAACTAAACAATTTCAACTCTAACATGAACCTTACTCGAGAGTAAAGCTGTGATTCTCATGAAGACTACTGATTTACGTCACCTTAAGTAGTAAGCTACATAAAGAGAAAAATTTTGTATTTTTTCCTTAAAGACATATGATGTAATATTTCAGCCAAGTGCTTCTGAAGAAAAGCAGTAAAAAGAATAAAAATCTTTCTTAAAGTATAATGCATTAATATTTTTGAGGTAGAGAAAAACATCTGAAGTTTTTTTTTTTCTTTAGTAACAAGAAGAGAGATACATGCACTCTGGACTTTCCAGTCATCAGCAGTCAGGTGATGGCCACTCTCACTTCCCTTGTGCCATTGGCTCTAGCCCTCTTTTTTACTCACCACCAAATTATTCACTTCAAACCTCCCTTTTCCTACACATGTAAAGAAAAAAAGGACAGCTGACATACTAGACATGAACAAAATCTAGGAACAGACTCCTATTACTAAACTCAAGCATCTCACTTTTTTTAATTGTCCTTTTTGAGGAAAAGTTTAAAGAATGTAAGAAGTTATTTCTGACCACATTAGTCAGAACATATAGAAGTTGTTCAGTCCATAATCACATCAGGTTTACTCCCTGATGACCTCAACAGCTGAATGCTGGCTCAGAATGCTGAGGAATTAGGTTTACCATTTGCTTTACCAGCTTAAAGTTTCTAGGAGGGCAGCAACCAGCAGTGAGGAGCTGACAGTAAGGGACAGGAAAGAGCAAATCCAAAGCACTTCAGCTGCCTCAGCTCCAAGCCAGCTCCTTAGCTTGAGCTGCTGGTGGAGTTTAGTTTAAACTACTGGTGGAGTTCAGTTCCAAATGAAAAATACAATCTCTGCTCTGCCATTGGTGATCCAAGGATTGCAACCTCAGGTCAGATGGTGCCTTCCCAAATCCTCAGAGCCAGGAGTCAGAGTAGCTCCTCCGACAGCATCTTCCAAAAGATGGCAACAAATTCAGCTGTCAAAGTTCTCCTCACAGCAGGGAACACTGGGAAGTGTGTACTGCTACTGTGAGGAAGTCATTGCTACAAAAGAGGTACCTTGAACAGTCATGCTTCTTTCTATAGAGAAGGTACCTTCCCCCATCCTTTGGTGAATAAAATCACACACACACAAAAATCAGGAACAAATATACAGGAGGAATTTTTTTTAAACTCAGCGAAAGAAAACCTACTATGATAAAAGAATTACATTTTTTAAAAATAAGAGTTTCAGATAAGGTTTTCTGACAAACAGATTTTAAGACCAAAGAACTTTTGAAATACAGTGAAATTATTCAGACATAGTTTCAAGAGAGAGTATGTGTGGAGGTGTGGTATAATGTGTGGCTCTTGCTCCAAAACACATTTTAAGCCATAAGGACAACACAAGGTCTGCAGAAAAATGTTGCTTTTCTCTGTGAGCTTCATGATGTATCTTGGGTCAAGCCAACCTCTGTGATGGGCATCAGCTCCCAGTGGTTTCCTTATACACAGCCCTGGATAAAAGGTAACTAAGCCATACTACTTGGACTGGTTTGGGTCCAGAACTTACTTTCACATATGTTCATTACTAAGCTGTGGAATGTTCAAACCCAGCAGCTTCCCCACTTCATTCCAGAGAGGCACCCCAAGTTCACTACAGCTGCCTTTGGACAGAAACACTCCTGATTCCTTCCCCCCATAACTCTTCCATGTACTCACACTGAACCCAGACCTGCAAAAACATATCACATGCAGAACACAAACACCTAGGCAGTGATGGACCATGAATCCATGGGATTGCAGAGCACCACAGGCCAAGGCACTGCTGCAACACACTCATCATCACAGGAGAAAGAATCTAAGCTTCTGGAAAGCCACTGACTTTGCAGAAGGAAACTGCTTTGCAGACCTGACAGATTGAAAAACTTCCTCTGCAAACTGGTCTCCAAAAGTAAACATAATTTTTACATTAAAAAATTTGCTTGAGTATTAGAAGCACCCAAAAAATCGGAAAATGTGGAGCTGGGAAAAGACAGCAATTAAGGGAGATAAAGGTTGACCTATTTTCAGCAAGCAACAAGAAACATGTTTTGGAAGGAAGTTTCTTACCTGCTTGAATTAAGACAATCAAGAGCAGGCTAATTAATACTTTTTACTTAGCAGAGAAACAAAATTATCCTGTATTACAGACAGGCTTGTATTAAAGGCAGGCTTCAAGGCCACACAGTTTGCCTGACAATCTCAAACTGCAAAAAAAAACCCCAAAAACTGGGAAATAAGTTATACCTATTTTCAGAACTATGGTTCCCCAAGAGAATCTCTGGGACCTTTATGAACAGGAAGGTCCAACAGAACTATGCAGAAATTTATCTTCTGCTAACTGAAGTCTGAAGTAGAAATACACACCAAAAGACATGGTTTATTCCCTTTTTTGAGCTACAGGATACTGTGCAGGACAGCAAAATGAGCATTAAACTGAGGAGCCTTGCAATCACTCCATGACTCACATTTCCAGACAACTGAAGTGGTGTGGTGACTCTCTCACCCCTTAGGGAACAGGACATGGACAGTGCCTCCCACACAAACACAGAACAGAAATGTATCTAAACTCTGCATTAGCCTGGCTTCCACCCCATGAGCTCCCTACCTTTAATGGGGACACCTTCCCCAGAAAGCCACAAGTGCTGCAAACACACAAAGCTTCACCTTTCTATGCTTCTTCCCTGAAAGACTAAACAATCCGATAAAATTCCATGATTCTCTACATTGAGGCACTACAACTCACCAGCTGCTCCAAAACCCTCTACTCTGAGTGACATTTGCAGAAGAAAATTCTAGATGTCATAAAATCATTTGCTTAAATCTCACTGACCACAACAGCACTACAATTTAAGCTTTAATCTCAACTTCTCTCTGCATAACCTTTTTTTTATGAGAAACTGTCTCTGAGCTCACACTACAAACTGTTGTATTATCCACAAATTGTTTCCCAGTCTTATCTCTGGCAGTGAAAAACTATGTAAAGAACATAATGGGAAAAACAAACAACCGTTTATTTGGCTTACTGATATGATTTCCCAGGAATAAAATCAACTTAATGAGCAACAGAGCAGTATCACTGTATTTTAAACATATATGTAAATAAATTCTTATTTCCAGAAAAGCACTGTTGAGAACAAAAATCTTGTCAAATAAAAAAAAAAAAAAACTCAAAACAAAGCCACAAAAATAAAGCAAAAAACCCCACAACTAGAAAGTAACCACTGGCTTATTTTGGCAACACTGTCTCCTCTGAGAAAGCAAACCCCCACTATGTAGCCAACAGCAAATAATTAGTCTGTTCATGATGGCAAACTGTTTGGAATTGTTGTACTGGGTGCCTAGATACAGAGGTTTTTCCAGATCCTCTTACACTTCAACAGCCAAAATCAATCTCATAGCCAAAGAAGAGCAATTTAAGGAAAACAGACTCAAAAGAGAGCTACACAAACAAGAAAATGTCTGTTCTCCTTCAAAAACATACTACATCTGCATCTCCTCAAATAAATGATAAGCAGCACTTGTCAAAAACACCTCAGTGTGAATACTGAGATATTTAGTGCAAAGGAGAGAACCAGCTTTCCCGACTTGAATCTCTGTGTCACACACAACCCACTGAACCACTTAAATATTACACAGTCACAGTGTGGAGCTGCTTGAGGGAAAAAAATACTGCTTTTATTAAGCTTAAAATTAAAACCACAGAGGTAAAGATCCATTCCCATAGGAATGGTGGGCATATGGTTGGTTCTGAGCTGGAGCATTACTCAAGCAAGGCAAACTGTAAAAACTGATCTCAAGGCCTGAAATGTACAAATGGGGTGGCAGAAGCACCATGAACACTGGATGAAATGCCAGGTAAGTGGAAGCATGTCAGGAAAGCTGCTGGCTACAAAGGCAGACACCCAGCAAACTGGGAGCTTCCTTCTGTTTACTTGTACAATTTGAGCAAGCAGGAGTCATGGATGACAAGCTACACCTCAAACAAAACAAACTTAAAAACAAGGTTGGTGGGATTCTTTTGAGCAATTATTTAAATAAATTTGCAGGCCTAAGATTTGTCCACACACAGAAGAGAGACATCAGCAGGAGAACAGAGCACGCACTTGCCTCTTCCTGCCACAGACTGATTCATGTTTCAAAGTATAGTGGATGTGAGCTTACCCAATTAGTGCTAAACCAACCTAAGGAAATATATTTTATTCTCATCCACTCAGGAGAAACGCCTCTCTTCTCTATTTATTCCCTTCCAAAGAGTATAACAGGTAAGTGTTCTGCTACTCTATAGGCATGTTACCAGTCTTTATGTGTTTAAAACAAAAATAAGCCAACAAACCACACTTTATACATCAAGTTCTGGCAAACAGGTTTACTCATTTAAGCAGTAGCTCATTCTGCCTCAAGGATAAAGCAACTCTAGTACACTTTCACACTGTTTCCCTGACACCAACTGAAAAATAACACTTGAATTTCTGCAGCCAGTAATTGTTTTTTAACTTTGAAAAGTTGCATACTCTTACTTGCTGCTTTATATTTTCCAAAGCTGGAGATAGCAAATGCAAATTGCTTTTTTTGTCATTGCTATATGATGCTGACAGGCAGCATTCAAAGTGAAACCAATCACCAGCCAAGTTACCAAACTGTTATCACCACTCAAAAATATAATGACCTATATTCAGATGAAAGCATAAGCATGATGCAATCCTTGTTTTAAGGAGATTATTCAATGGTTTATTCCCTAACTGTAAAAATAACATTGTGGGTCTAATGCAACCAGTAGAACAACCTCTGCCCATTATATAAATTTAATTTTTCAACCAGGAATTTTCCTCACATTCTGTGTCCAGAAGTAATCACATGATGTAGAGCAAAAGATCCCATATGGAAGAGCAGTATGAGACCAGGCAGCAGAGATCCCAGGTGCCAGCCCTCTTTTGTGCCAAAAGAGTGCCTTATCCTGTGTCACCACGACACTGAAACCCACCAGAAATCCTGACTCCCTTCCCTGCCCTGCACTGACTGCCTCCAGGGTTAGTAAAATCCTTGTTCCTCCAAGGCAGAATTGGAAGTTATGACAATTATTACCTTGAGGTTAGCAATGTGCATTCTGGGAATAAAAAAATGGCAAAAAGTCTTGCAAAAACACAGCAAAAGTAATTAGTTTTCTTGATGCCATTTTCTTATCTTACATTAGCCAAGAAACACGAACAAACCCAGTACCTATCTGATGAGGCTGGCTATCCAGAGCAGTTTGGATTTTAAGTGTTTCATCACAAGTGAATTGATAAATTCACTTGATTGCATGAAAGAAGACACAAGAAGCCAAAAATCTTTGTTTACTATGCTCTTTTTTCTTAATCAGAGTGTCTCAATGTTTCAGAGAGCTTCCCAAATATTACCACACCATACCATCAGTTTCAACATAAATGATGCACGATGTTTATTAAATGTAGACATGAAAACTTACTATCAATGTTTACATACTGAATACTCCCACAAAATACTTTTACTTAAGGAAACAAAGTCAAAGGCAGCTAATCTAAAAGTAAAAAATAATCACAGAAAGGTGAAATGGTCAAACAAAAAGGCCATGCTCTAAACCTTTCCTTTCCACAACCTTACTTTCAGCATCCCGCCCCTCTCTCCTTTAAGTTAAGAGTGTTAAGTTAAGGACAAGCTGCTACTGAAAGGTCAAACACACACATAAGAGACTGCAACTACCAAAGGCAGTGTCTCAACCAGCCTCAGAGCCAGAGAGGGCAGTGCTGCCCTGCCAGGAACAAACCCATGGAACAAGCAAAGCATGTTCAAAGCAAGGAATCCAAACCTGTCACAGCACATGTTGCAGTCAGGACAGCCAGGACACACAGAGTACCACCATACAATACCAGAAAGCTTCAGCCCACACAGAGCACCTCCACACCACTTCAGAGGGCTGCAAGCATGTGCCTTTCTTGTTCTTTAGCCCAACCTTTTACCCCCTCCTGTTGGTGCCCTGCCCCTGTGTGCCCTCTGCTCCCTTTGGTGGCTGCTCAGTGCCCCTGGGCACTCCATGGCTCATTGCTGTCAGTGCTGCTCACCTGCTGCTCACAGCTGCAGCCAACTGGAGATGAGGCTGGGCCAGCCCCACTCCCAATTACCCCAAACTGTGTCCCTATACTAACCTGAATAGGAAGAGTGACCTAGAAGAGCACCAGCATCCCACCCCTCATCTGAGTGAGAGTCATCTCTGTGCAAATTACCAACGATAACTAACTGCACAACTGCACTGTGCAAATGCAGAATTGACTGCGGCACCTCACATGAATTTCCTGGGCAATGTGCACAATAACTCACCTGCTCTTTCCATACTCCCCAGTGAGACCCCTGAGCTCAACTACTGCCAGAAATAACAAAAAACAGAGTCACAAAGGCCAGAGAGAGAAACTGGGAGAGACTGCTGGAACAAGGATCACTTAAATTGGTCTTATTACACTCTTTTATTTCTCTGGCTACTGTCAAAAGCTCGATTCTAAACCACATTTCAGTCTGACCCCTTTATGTTCAGTCTGACTTACTGATGTCTATATATGATGAAAGAAAAGAAGAATCAGAAAGGGGAAGAAGCTATAAGGGTCAAAAGCAAATTTTAACTCAAAAAAACTATGGAGAACTTCCAACTTCACATTACTGTTTCAAAACTTGACAAAGTATTTTCTTGGACATTTTGATCAACTCATTTCCTCTCTCCCCTCACAGTTTTTACCCACATCTAATAGCAGTAAACACTAAGATTTAACCTTCAAAACAATGTAAAAATCATTTGCTGACTTCCATTCCTTACTTGTTTCCTCAGAATTGTTTAACAGCTATGTCCAAGAATAATTCCAGTTATCAGTTCCTGACTTCTTGCGAGTTTAGACTGCCAACAGTAATTTTTAACAATTAACATCAGGTACGGCAGGGTTAAAAACACCTCTTATGGTATGAGTGTACCTCTGTGAGCAAACACAAACTGTCTACAGAAACAGAAGGGACCAATGTCACCAGACTGCCTGATCCAAGTTCCAGCTTAAGTTTTACTCCAGAAACAACTGCTGGCACACACAAAAACTTCTCATTTGACACCACTGCTGTTTTGCACTCCTGTGCTCACAAACACTTAAGTTCAAGCAGAAGTACTGAAAGGCTACCCAGATTTCAGTAGTATCTGGAAGGTGCAGGAGGTGGAAAATGGCCTTAAAAAAAGCTGCAAATCTTCCTGCCTTCTCTGCCAAGATCACACTTCACTACCAAGCACCAAAGTGAGCACAACAATGCACAGAACACAGACCAAACTCAGCAGCCAGCACCAGGGGCAGCCATGCAGCACTGCCACCAACCAGTTATTTAAGAGTTCTCTTCAAAATAACAGGAAATTATGAAAGTATACACCAGTGGAACAAAGTAAAATGAAGGGTTTACAGAATGAAAAAAAAAAAATCCATTTCCTGCCACATGCATTTCAGGTTAGTCAGTCTAAATCATATAATCTAGTATTTGTTTCTCAGTAACAGCCAATTAAAAAACCTCCAAGCTTCTAAGGGAAAAAATACCAGCTTGCAGTATTCAAACTCTTAATAAAGGGGAAAACACCAATATCTTATTTAAATACAAAGAAAAAAATAATTATTTTCTAATTATTTTCAAATTTTAGTCAGCTCCAAATTTCTCCACCAAGTTCTAAATTAAAATTCTGGACCTTGTATTTTGGATCTAAATACACACAGGAAGAGACAAAGCACTGGACTAGGAATATTTGCATTTTATTTTCACACTGATTTGCCTGCAGAGGCCTGAGCACTGAAAACACACAGCAAAGCCTTTGCCCTTAATTAAAATCTTGGGACAAGAATAAAGAATTGGAAAACAAAGAGAAAAATAACATATACTTACTTTTAAAATTGTAATGTATTTGTTGAAAGTATAAATAGGTATTTGTATTTTTACAAATTTGTGTACTGCAATAGATCTGTGGATCTCAGCAAAATAATTTTGTGAAATTTCAGGAAAAAACAGTAATATTTTGCATAGGCAACAGAAGTACAAATTACTGTACTACAAACTGTCTTACTGAAAGTAAGATTAAAAGATTAAAATGACCGAAGTACAAACTGTCTTACTTTGCTGAAATACAGGATAACACGACACCAGATCTCTGCAAAGTGCAATGATCAAGTCAAAATATTTAAATTTATCTTCTTTAAACTGGTTTCCACTGAAGGAACTTCAGAGAAGGCAGATTGCTACAGAATTTGTAACCAAAACATTCAAACCCACCTGGAAACGTGCCACTCTTACACCACTGTCAAGCTCTAACACCTCCTGAGTAATTGTACTCAGCAGAAAAGCAAAGCATTCAAATATAACTACTTCTCAAATAAACATTGTAGGGAACAGAAGAGGAAATTCATTTCTGGTTAAAACAAAAACCAATTTACCAGAACAGGATCAATTTCCCTAAACAGTAGCAAAGATTATCAAAACTAACTATACAATTAATTTACACTAAAAGTCAATCCTTTGAGTAAGATTGTTGGACAAAGCCTCAACTCCCATTCTTTTTCCTTCCAAAACAAAGAATTAAGTCATATGCATGGACAACTCCAACAGATCAGCATCTGCAATTTGCTTTCTACCCCCAAAAAATTTGGCTGTGTGACTTAAGGTACATACAATAGATATGACCTAATCAGAAAGGTCAGCAATACCTGAACTGAAAGCACAGCTACCTAACTTAGCCCAACACCCTGAAAGTCAGAGGTTTAAGCATCACCTACCACTGACAAGAAGTGTAACCTCAAGAATATCCCATAATGACTAAGTAAGTGTCTTCTGGAAACTTGTACCATCACACCTTGCAACACAACATACAGAGGTTTTGGTGATGAAAGTATAAATAAATACACACACACACACAAAATGTAAGAGACATTCTGAGAGTCATGTTTATTTATTTACTTGCAAGAGAAGACCACGGATTGGTCATGACTGGTTACTCAAAAGTGACTCCTTTCATTAAAAGAATTAATAGTGCACAAGTTTCATAGCACATGCTGAGAAAGGACTTTGTTGTCAGTCACATTCACACTGATTTCATTCCTCACCTGTGTCACTGATACACTGTATGACAGAAACCAACTTATTTAACTTCTAAGCCCACGAGTGACATGGAAACCTTATTAAGCCATTTAGCAAATGGCCTTCAAGATCCACTCTTAGATTCACTCATTGACTGAAATCCTGTTGTGACAGTTTACTGCTGCTAAAAACACCTTTCTCTTTCCTTTTCTCTGCCCTTTTACCTTTTCTTCTCTAGTTAGAGATCATATGGGAGATAGCAAGAATTTGAGCAACTAAGACAGGAAGCTGTCCACCATCATTAGTAATGAGCTTTACTATTTAAAAGTTTGCCAGTAGCCTAATGTAAAATGAAAGATCACACATGAAGGCAAATGTGCAGATTACAATTTTACCATTAATTACCACAGTTAATGTGCACTGTTTTGCATCAAAGTGTAACTCCAGAATCTTTCTACTGTAGCAGAAAACACCTCAGAACTCCCAACCATGCTAAAAAGGGTATTTCTAGTCTACACAGAGGAAAAATATTCCCCATATTATCCATACCAAAGCCCTATTTGGACAGATCAGCCACACCAGTAAGTGACATACCCAAGGCTTTACCTTCATACCACTGAATCACCAGAACACCAGTACAAATCACACTTACACCAGTCAGGAAACTGTAGGATACATCAAGCACATGCAGAGGGTTTAAACTAACAAAGAACTTCATTTCAGACTGTCTACACAAATTGTAACTCAAGAACTCATCCCCTTATTTATCTTGAATAAAAAATGCTTCAATTTCCAAAATTTTAGTTTATCCCAATAATTTCTCAAATGGTTTTATGCATCAACAGAAAATTATTAAATTAATTCCAACTGGAAGCATTTATGTACAGATGGCATCAAATATTTATCCACCCATCTTGCTGTTAAATATTGACATCTCCTTTTCAATGAAAGGGGAAAGGCATACACTGAAGACATACATTTCTACATGGAGTTAGTTGTTTTAGTGATGAGGGAAGAAAATTAATTAAAAAAAAAAAAGAGCTGTGGATCATTTTACTCACTGCTTTGTCTCCTTGGTACAAATTGCACTCTGCATCTCAGACAGGGCCTATCCCCTTATCCAAGAGTGTGATACTGCTTGCTGCTTGTTTAGGGGGAACTGAAATCTTCCATTCAACCACAACAAGCTGAGGTTAGAATCATTCATTAACCAACACTTCAACTAATTTCAAAGTTTTACCTATTCACAGATAGAAAAGTTTTGATCTCTGCTTCACAAGCACCCAGCAGGCAGATGCTGGAGAAGTTACCCAAGAGCAGCCCAAAGACATAAGGTTTAGAATGGCATTAGGAAAAATCAACATAGGTAGCAGAAGGAAAAGTAAGGAAGAAGTGCTCTCTGTGCTCAGTGGAACAAGTCACCTGTTACCAAAGTACATGGAAAAGGATGACATACACGCAGCTTTTTTGCCCCAGTTTTCACTGGCAAGGTCCACTCAGAAGCCTTCCAGACCCCTGAGCCCAGTAGCAGTCTGCTGGAGTGAGAAGTCCCCTCCAAAAGAGAAGGATGAAGTTTGGAAGCACTTCAGAAAATGGGAAACATACAATCTATGTAACCAGATGGGCTATATCTAAGAAGCCTGAGGGAGCTGGCCAGTGTAGCTGAGCTATCACACTCTACCACTTTTTAAAGGCCATGAGACTGTGAGAGGCTCCTTCTGACCAGAAAAAAGGCAAATATCACAACCAATTTCAAGAGCAAGGAGGAGGATTCAGGCAACCACAGATCAGCTAGCCTAACCTACGTCCATGAGAGGATTATAGAGCAAATCCTCCTGGAAGGCATCCCTCTGCTCAAGGAGCACAGGAAGATGACAGGGAATAGCCACCATGGATTTAGCAAGGACTGATGATGCCTGAAGAACACAAGAGCTTACTGCAATGAGATGTCTGGCTTAGCAGAGGATGGAAGAGCACAGGACACAGAAGGCCAGTAACAACAGTCTCCCACAGCATCCCTACAGCCAAACTGGTGAGACAGGGGTAAGGGAGCAGTGAGGTGTTTGGGAATTTGCCAGGACTGCTGAGCTGAAAGAACAGCCACAGCTGTACCAAGCTCCACGCAAGCAGTTGCAGTGGCATCTCCTAGGGATCACCTGGATGAAACCAGCAGTACCACCCAACGTCTTGAGGAATCATCTAGATGATGGGACAGGCTGCATCCTCAGGAAGTTTCCAATGACACCAAAGTGGGAGGAGTGGTCAGCTCCACTCAGACCTGGCCAGGCTGGAGAAAGGCACCAGTAAGACTTTGTGAAGCTCAGTGAAGGCATGTGTGGGTCCTGTATTAGTGGCAGAACAACCTCCTGTGACAAGACAGGCTGAACACAAACTAGATAAAGACTCAGATTTTCAGAAAAGTATGTGGAGATCCCAGCAGACAGAACTGTGAAAACAAGTCACCAGTACATGCTCACAGCAAAGGCAGCTGAGCACAGCATGGGCTGGATGCAGGAGTCCAGGCAGCAGGTCCAGGGAAGGGTCAGTCCCCTCTGTTGAGCACCTGTGAGCCCATGGCTGCAGTGCAGCTCCCCGGTGCAGGACTCACACAGACACTCTGGAGCACGTCCAGTGGCCAAGCTGGCCAGATGGCAGGAGCACATGGTGTACAATGAGAGGCTGATGGAACTGAGTTTGCACAATCTGCTCAAGAAAAGAGCTCTAAAGAATCCTTACTGACTGTCAGCTCTCTAATAAAAGGCTGCAGAAGAGAGAACTGGACTCTTCTGGATAATGGACACTGACACATTAAGAGGCAACAGACACAAGTTGGAAAGTGAATTTCAACTACCTTAAACGGAGGGAGGGCGGAAAGAAAAAATCATTGATTGCAGTCAAATGTGGAAACAGATTGCCCAGAAAGGTGTTAAAGGCTGGAACAATCTTATCTAAATTATTCCTACTTTAATATATGCAGGGAGTTGGATTAGATGACCTCCAGAAGCCCCTTCCAACCTAAATGACTGTTTTAGGAATTTACTATTTGACCTGCCAATCATTCTATATTAGAAACTTTCCTTCAGCAGGTTTTGCATCCGGTTTATTACTTTCAATCATGTGTTTAAAACTCCAGTTCTCCTGTACATACAGTCAGCCTACATCCAGTGTTGTACACAGAAATGTACATATCTCTTATCTTCTTGCCCTTAGAACTTCTTCCCTTTGTACTGCTGTGCTTCCCCCACAAGAAGGGAATACGTTTTCAGCATCAGAAAAATTCTGCACTTTTAAGCTAACTTGATCTAAAAAAACCCACACTTTCTTCAGTATTCTGGCTCATGATACAGGGAGACAAGAGTAGGAAAGCAGATGGCTGTGACCCATCTCAAAGTGGTAAAAGTTACTTTTTACCCTCTGACCACTTAAAAACATTAGAAAGACACTTCTGCTACTCTTTCCAAAGAATAAGAAATATTCCATGAAAGACACAATCTAACAGATGTTTACCACAAGGGCCTTACTCACCTTTCAGAGCAATCTATTTTACTAAGCAGATTTTGGTGCCCCATTTATGTATTTATGTTCTGTTTACAAACAGTCACACCCAACAAACTAGTTTGTCAGCATCACAAAGTCCCCTCTGGGAACACTCCTGACAGCAAATTTAAATAAACACCTTAACAGCCACAGAGGTTTTCCAATAATCTACACATTGGTTTTGTTTCTCTTTAAAGTTAAGAATACAGAAAAAAGGTGAAATAAATGATTTTAAAACATGTCAGTCATTTTTAAGGACTAGGACTCCATCAGAAAACAAAGAATGCCTTCACCAAACCAGGTTACAATAATGGATCCTTCAACAGCTGTACCAGAATAACAGAGTAAGACTGAAACTGGAACAAACTGCCAAAGGTATGAATTTCACAAAACACATCAAAATATACTTGAAAACAACTTAACCTTCACTAAAAGGACACATTCAGGAAGCTCAATGTTAATGCCTGAAATGTGCATTTTAATTTTCACTTAATAGGTCAAGATTAAAATTCATGGGGAGAAGCTGAGAATTATTACAGGAATGATTAGTGTAGCTGGTGGCCCAAAGAGCAAACAAACCTTCCATGGTCTATTTCCACACATTTTTGCATCCTTTTTGTTAAAAGTGCCTTTTTTTTTTTTTAATACCAAGATGAAGAGTGCCAATAAAACCTATCAGTCCATGGGGTGCATAAAATGAGTATAATCCCATGACAAATTAATCTAAACTAGAAATCAGAAAGTGTGTAATTACTAAGGTCAGTCAAGTTTGAAATAGCCTTCCTATTATAGCAGAGGTAATGACAATATACAACTAATTATTTTTAAATTAGAGCAGAATAAATTTACAAAAACCCCTAACAATGCCGAGATCACTCCCTGAAACTAAGAACTCACCAAAAAGTTCAGAGAGCAGAACAGATGAACAAAGGAGAGAGAAGAAGAAAACCACAGCAATTTCTGTGGGCCTAGAGAAGAACACAGATACATAGATGGCTTTTGAGTCCATTTAATGTTGTCAAAAGCCAATAAAAATTACACCATGGCTTCATAATCAATATAAGACAGTACTGGCAGAAAAAAAAGAGACACCACCCTTACTATCATTGCTACCTTCACCACAATGTATGTTCTTCCAGCAGCACTGGCTTCTGCCATTAACTCAGTGACCACAAAGCCAGGTCCCAGCTAAGGACATCACAACACTCTCCACTCTCTCCCCTACCAACATAACTTCTTCCTCTGGACTAAGCCCACATCCACATGGCCGGGCAAGTGAGCTGGGTCAGGAAGTTGTTGTAATCAGAGTACCTCAGGGAACAAAAAAAAAGAAGAAATAGAAGTACATCTTTTAACCAGATTAGTTCTTTTTACTCACTTCCTGACTGTGGAAGTCCCTTTGATGAGAGAAGGAGCAGCCACAACGCAAACTGTCTTGATATGCCAGGGAGTACACCAGGTACACAAGAGAGCCACATTATAAACTTGATCTTTTTGCAATCCCCTTACTAACAGCACATAACTTCATCTGTGAATCACTTTTTAAAGAACTGAATTATATTTTTAACAAATCAATACATTTCAATGAAACCATTTTAAAACACTGTAGAGCAATTTTTACAGTTCTCATATGTACAGCCAAACTGTTCATAGCCCCTGAGTCCTTTCAGAAAAAAGCAGTTATATTAAAAATCAAATAAATAAAACAAAACTAACCCAGTATGATTTTCCACCTCTGCCTAAAACAGAAGGAAGTAGTGGAAGGCTCTGTCACTGAGTTTTGGGGTTCATTATCTGGTGCTGGTTCCCCTCCAGACACTCACAGCATTCCTACAACACTGGAGTCAATTTGTGCTTACTGTATTTATAGTCTTTTCAAGTTTAAACTACAAAGTAAGTTATTAATCATATAATTATTACCATCTAACTCACATAAACAGAATAAGCTACAATCCTACTTAAAACCTAGGCAGAGGCATAATTTGCAGAACCAACCTTATAGGCCCAGTAAACCTTCATACAATCTGGAGGCAGGCTAGTCTGATAGGCAGTCAGGATTTGGCCTCTATCATAGAGATTTGGTTAAATAAAGCCACAGCACCTTTTCTGCACTTAAAGGAGTAACAAAATGCTGCCTGTACCATCAACGAGACATCTCTCTGGAAACTGAAAGCACACCTGCCCCTCTGAAGGTTTTAGCTGAAAAACAACGTGATGATGAGACTAGAGCATGACAGTGAGAGAGAGAAGCAATGCTTACCTAAGCAAGTTATTTCTTAATTGTCACTCGATTTTTTTCTCTGTTTTAAAGAAGAACTGACATTTTGAATCTTTTTTCCCCCTCTTAGCCACACGATGGATGAATACAGCAGTGAAACGTGGTAGGACAGTCCTTATTCACAGCACTATCAAACCAAGTACTCGTGGCAACACAGCTTTGAGTGTGACAGCAGGAGCAAAGTACACAAGACACTGCAGGAACTTATCCAGGAGGAGAGTCAGCAAGTCCATTTCCTTCACTGCCGTCCCTGCTTCAGGTGGTGATAGCAGGTTTTCAAGTACTTTTATCTAAAGACAAGAATTTTGTACCAGCTTATGGGTCGGGAGATTGTGGAAAAGGGCTTAAAAAAACAAACCACCAGAAAGAAAACAAACAACCAGGGGGAAAAAAGAAAAGAAAGAAACAGACAACCAGCCCAAAACAAAACATAACGTAGATGAAATTGAATAAAATTGAATAAAACGGAATGAAACTGACGCATGCAGACGCACAAATTTAGGACAGTAGTTTACTAGTCCGGGCTCTTGGGAAGTGACTTCACTTTTCCCGCGGAGGAGGCAGGGAGATGAGCGCTTCCACAGCGCTCTCGCATTCCTGACCACGAAAACAACTTTATTTTTTAAATCCTGCCCTGTGCTCCAGCTCCTCTCCTCCCGGAGCGCCACTGCCCAGGGAACTCCACACGCACAAACACCAAATAACACGAACCGGCGGAACCATCGGCCCGCAGCCAGCGAGGAGCCACCTCAGGTCAGCGGGCACGATCTATCTGTCTATCCCCCGTGACACCGGCTGGGCCGGCGGCTCCCTCTCCTCCCGCGCCCGTTCTCCTGAGGGAGCGGCGACCTCCCCGCCCGCGCCCCTCATGACACCCGCTCCGCCCCGCTCGGCCCGGCGGGGCAGGCCCGGGACAGCGTCGCGATCTCTCACCGGTGCAGCCGGGCCGTCCTCCCCGCGCTGCCGCTGCTTCCAGCCCGGCGGGGCCGCGCAGCCGCCTCAGGGCCGGGACAGCGTCGCCCACATTCCGGCGGCGAGAGGGCGGGCGGGTGCGCGCGCACGGCTGACACGGCGTGAGGGCGGGAGGGAAGGAGGGACGGCGGAGGGACGGCGGGGTAGCCGCTCTCGGCTGCGACAGGCTCGCCGACAGCCCGCGGCCGCTGCGGGCTGCCCGGGGAGTGCGGGGGGCGTGCGGCTCCGCGGCCGGCCCGGCCCGGCTTGCTGGCTTGTGCGGCCCCTCTGGGACACAATTATAGAATAGTTTGGGTTGGAAGCGGGCTTAAAGACCATCTCATCCCACCTCCTGCCGTGGGCAGGGACAGCTTCCACTAGAGCAGGTTCCTTCAAGCTCCGTCCAGCCTTTTCCTTGGACACTTCCAGGGATGGGGCAGCCACAGTTTCTCTGGGGAACCTCTGGCAGGGCCTCACCACTCTCACAGGGAGAAATTCGTTCCTAATATCTAATCTAACCCTGCTCCCTAGTGGTAAGCAATTCTGGGTCCTGTAACTACGTGCTGTTGCAAGTAAATTCTTCCTGTAAGTTCCCTTCATGTACTGAAAGGCCACAATGCATTCTCTTCACCCCAAAGCCTTCTCTTTTCCAGGCTGAACAATCCCAACTCTCAGCCTTTTATGACAGCAGAAGTGTTCCATCCCCCGATCATCCTGGTGCCTCCTCTGGATATTCCAACAGGTCCGTGTTCTTTCTCTGCTGGGACCCCAGAGCTGGAGGGAGGTGAGGTCTCACCTGAGCAGAGGGGCAGAATCCTCCCCTCCGCTGCTGCCCACACTAATTTTGATAAATGCTTCTCTCCCACCTGTCAGAAAGCATCCAGCAGGCACTGAAATGTGTCAAAATCCTCACCCACAACTGAAGGGCAATGGAAGCAACCTCTAAATCATGGTGCTCTTTGGCAAAAATGAATTAAGCTTGCCTTCAGATTTTGTACGCTGGTCTTGCCAAGTGGGGTAGATTGTGTTTGCTTGGTGGTTTGGTGTGGTTAAACAAATATTTAAAAATAAATATCTATGCTTAATTAAGTATCACCATTGTTTATGTTCAAACAAAATGTTTAAATTACAACAGCTTGTCTTGTTGGCTTGTGTGTGAAACAAATTACATTTAAACTACCCACAGCACCTATACACCTTGTCTGTGTCCTCCCCCTTTCAGATGGGTTCAGTAAAATCTTAAGGAATGTCAGGTCACAGCCTTCAATAAAACAACTTTAGCACAAAAGCCAGTGGACTGTGTCCTGTTGCCCCTGGGACAGCCAGACTGCCCATGTGGGCATTGATTTTAGGCTGTTTTCTTGTCACTACGGTCGAGAGGTTTGTTTGTTACATGGTCTTTTTTGAGCTGAACTGTCATAAAAAAAGGCAAGCAGGCAACCAGGCAAAGGACAGCATTTCACAGGAGAAAAAAAAAGAAAAGCCAGACTCTCTAGCCAGCTCCCCATTTAAGAATTCTTACTATTTGTCTATAAATGGTGTAAATTCAATTACCTCCAGATTACTTTTATCCCACCACAGGTTCAGATAAACCACAAAAGCATGGGGAAATCAGAAGAATTCAGAGAGAGGAGGAAAATTATTTTAATGACTATGGCAATAGAGAAATAATAAGAAGAAGAGAGTAGCCCTGGCACAGTACCCAGGCACTGCACACTGGTGTACAAATGTGGGTAATAAACAGGAGGAACAGAAAATCTAAACAAGGCAAGGCAAGAAAGGATGAGGCAAAAAAGGGGCAAGGGAAGGACAGAGAGGGGAAATGCAATGGAGGGGTGGGGTAGGCAAAGGCAGAAGGAAAAGCCAAACAAGGGAGGGGAAAACATGGCAAGGGCAGACAAGAGAGGGGCAATGAAAGGCAAGGAGGGGAAAGGCAAAAGGAAGTTAAGGCAAGGCAAAGAAATAAAGGGAGAAGGTCAGCAAGGCAAGGGATAGGCAAAGGAAGGAAAGCAAAGGCAGGGTAAAGGAGGGAGGGAATAGGAAGGCAAGGCAGTAGAGATGAAAGAAGGGCCAAGGCAGAGGCAAAGCAAGGCAAGGCAAGGTAGGGGCAAGGAAAGGAAAATGACAGCAAGGCAAGGGAGAGGTAGGCAAGAAAGGGCAATGGAAGGGTAGGCAAGGCAAGGGAGGGGAAAGGCAAAGAAGAGGCTAGGCAAGGAAAAACAAGGGAAAGGAAAGAGTGGAGTAAGACAAGAGTGGATTATGGGATGGGCAAAGAAAGGAAAGTGAACGTAAGGCAAGGAGGGGCAAGGGTAGAGGGGTCATGCGGGGCAAGGATAGGCAAGGCAGAGGAAGGGCAAGGTAAGGGATGGGCAAAGGAAGAACAAATAAGGCAACACAATGGAGAGGCAAGGTGAGAAAACACTAGAGAGGCAAGGCAAGGGAGGGGCAAGATGGAGGCAGGGAAAGGCAAGGAGGGGTAAGTCAGAGAGGCAAGGTAAAGCCAGGCAAGGGAGTGGCATAGAAAGGGCAAGTCAATACAAGGCAGGAAAAGGGAAAAGGGAGAGGAAAGAATGGGGCAAGGGAGGAGCAAAGCATGGCAAGGAAATAAGGGGTAATAGAGGGGCAAGGCAAAGGAGGGGAAGGGAAGGCAAAGGAGGGGAAGGGAAGGCAAGGCAAGGCAAGGCAAGGCAAGGCAAAAGAGGGATAGATAAAGCAAGGCAATGGAGGGGCAGGCAAGGCACGGCAATGAGAGAAATTGGTAGGCAACAGTAGGCAACACAAGGTAGGAGAAGAGAGGCAAGGAATGGGAAAGGTAGTCAAGTCAAAGCTTGTTGATCCAAGACAACATAAAATGTGTATCTTTTCCAGGCTGGCTATCTCCAGCCAGAGGTCTCTGTGAAGAGATGCTTGGGCACAGGGGCCTTGATGCAAGGGTGCTTTGTTAGGGATAGTTCTCTTTCACACCTTGGGGAGTTTTCTCATTCATGCCTTGGGGAGTTTTCAGACCAAACCAGCTCTCAGGGGCAAAACTGCAACAAAATCCTGTAAACTCTGCTCATAAATATGCTTTAAGTGCCCATGCACAGACACATGTGAATGGTAACAGGTGATACTGTAAGCCAAACTAAGTGGTTATGTAAAGATGAGCATAGTAGTAGTCTTAAGACTGAATATGAAGAAACAAGTGGTAACATGGCAAAACAAACAAAAAGGCAAAATGTAGCTTCTTTCAATGAAACAGATTAATAAGATAAAAAATATCAGTGACATACATACAAATTTGTCAATTTACACCAACAAAGCTCAGCAAAATGTGACTGATCTCAGATGTAGAGTCTCTTTATCTTCCGGACAGATTGTTCCCACCAATCACTCCAACGCTGAATTGCCAGGAGCTGAGCTGCACTTTCTTCCTTGATCTGGGCAAACAGCTGTTCAACTTTACTTTTGTATTTCTGTATAAAAAACGCCAAAAATTAAGGACAAAATTAGTAGTGACAAAATATATTTTTATTTGCCTAAATCCAGGTCCTGATCCATTGTGTTAGAAGACTGCATAGAGGCCATTTATTTTTTGCCTTTGGCAACAGAACTATATGAATAATTAACTATTAGCTGTGTTCCTTCTGTGTTCCTTTTAAAGACTTCTGAAATTGAATTATCAGCAATATTTAAATTTTGCTAAAATGCTAGACCTTCATCTCACTTCCATTAGTTCCTATGAGTAAGGAGTTGCCTTCTCTCAAGACAACACAGGATGCACTCAGGCTCTTGCTGGAACTTCTTAACTCAAAAGTATCCACTGAGCTATTACAAAACTGCTAAAAAGTTGTTTCCTCTAGACAGAAACTTGTTGACTACCATAAAAACCTCAAGGCACTTGATTATTCTTAAAGAGTCCATGCTGCAAAGCAAAGTACTGTATTGTTAATGCAACACACATGGAGGAAAATACTCCTGTGGTGTGCATGCATTCTATATCCAACCCTTTTATCTAACCATTTGTATCCAAACAACCACATTCCCTTCAAATCTGTGCTGTAATCAGGTTCCTGGGCACCAGAACTAGATACATAAAACACACATGCAAATTGATTGTTTTGATGGCATTTGCCATCACTGACAGTGTATTTTACATTCTCCTATTAAAACCAGATATTTTTTAAAAGTTAATTTGGTTCACTGGGAGTACAATTACTTCCAGGTCAGATGCATAAAGACATCTCCAAGTGATTTAACATAAAAATATTCTCCTAACTTCTGAGCACTGCTGTTTTGAGAACCATTGTCTGTTCCAGTCAGAGGCAGAGTTGTCTGCATTCTTTTAACAGATTCATTGAAGAAAGAGTGATTATTTTGATGGTGGAAACAGTCATCTGTGATAGTTGTGGATATAAGATAGGTATGAAATGTTTTACAACTCTTCATCTTTTATGGGAAAATCAGCTTTTGTGATCTAAGGCTGGAGCTAAAGGCTTCAGAAAGAAAGGTGAGGGAAAACAAGCAGGACTGCAATAGCACTGGGGCACAGCTGCTTTTGGAACTATGATGGTGCCAAAATGCAGTGTCCTGTTTCTGACATCATCCATGCTTCTCTGCTGAAACAATTTTTTTTTTTTATCATATCATGGAATGAGAAGACTCCATGGGGAACCAACCTTGTCTGCTTCTGACAGCATCACAAAGAAATGGACACGAGAAAGGATTCCTTCACACAGATATTATGGCCTTAAGATCTGCAAACACTGCGTACTTTAAAAACTTACACACACAACTAAGATTCTGTAATTGTCTTATTAAAAAGCCAACCCCACAACAGCAGCAGCCCACTCAAGAGTCCTTCCCCACAGACCCACCGTGTATGCAGCTTGTCTTGCATCCACCACTGCCAGATGGCCCAGGGTAGTCTTAGCTGTTGAAACTGATGCAGTTCCTGTGCACAGAATATAGTCTGGAGTGTCAGGAACAGAAGTCTCAGGTATTCCTGGCCAAGACCTATAAAAAAAACAAACCAACCAAAACAAACACATGAGAAAAGACGTTAAAAGAAGTTAGAAAACAGATCATATTAATTCATGTTGCTTGTACTAAGGTGCCAAAGATCAATCTTATTTTTTTTCCCACTAAAGGTTTACCCTAAAAATGTCTTTGTTTAGTACAACTACCTGTTCTTTGAAAGCATCAAGATCTCTCCACAATATAGAATTAATTTCTTCTAAATGACAATACACAGACAATTCACAGATGTGAATGTAATGAATTGATAACTAGTGACAAACAAGTGGCACAGCAATAGCAGTGACATGGTATTGTTTTGCAATACTATATGTAATTCAATTTATTTGGCTCTATTGCAATTCTTTCTTTAAAATCATTACCCACTCCAACTAGCCCATTACTAGTTCAATGACATTACTAATGATCAGCTGCAGTTTCAACAATTGCAGGAGAAAACTATCAGGACAGGGCTTGTTATGAGTCCAGAGCAGAGGAATTTGACAGAACAGTGTTCAGTATCTCCAAATACTACCTCCTTCCCCGTCTGACTGACTGTTGAACTTTGGAGGTTCCTGGAGGAAGTTCAGACTGTTTACGGCACATTAAAGTAGGCATCTTCTCAGTGGGTATTTCAGTTCCTGGGAGGTAACAGAAGATATGCTCAGAAGAAACGAAACAATGTCAGGAACACAACTGTTTTGGAATAATTGTGCAGCTCAATGCTCTTCACACTCAAGAAATAGCTTTGCATACTTTATTTTGCAAATCTTTGAATTTCAATCAAATAATCTTAATGTAAAAGCCTCTTCTTCCTAGGGACAGACTGCTGCAATCTTTGACAAGGGAGAGGAGGCCTGAACAAGCAATCTCTTCTCTTCTTACCTGCTGCTTTTACATCATCAACAGTGATGGTATCATCTTGTTCCAACAGGAGCTTTTCAGTCAGGGCAGCCAGTGCAGAAAAAAAGCTTTGAGCACATTCAGCAGCACAATCCTGTTGCAACATTGGAGACAAGTGAGAGGAATTCCTTTGATAATTGGATCTCCTCTCCTTTTAACTTGGCTCTGAAAGACTACACAAATATCAAACCCTGGCATTCTGCAGCAGCTGCAGATAACAGACATAAGGCTCAAAGCTGCACATAAAAGGGTCTTAAAGTGTCTCTGCAGTATTCTTAACATTGCCTGATGATGTAAAGATCAAAAAACTAGAGTTTTGAGTACAGGTACCTAGTAGTTACACATTTGAGTTAAACATGATAAAAACAGCTTCTAGCCAAAGAGAAGATCATTTTGTAATTCAGGTACTTTGGGTGGAAGTGCTTAGCCCAGGTGTTATTCTCAATCAGGTATTTGTGTTTCTGTGTCTGTATGCAGAGCTAGGAGCAGAAGGACATACTATGGAATTAAAAATATCAGTTCTCTCAGACAGTGTACAATTTGGAGTAAGTGGCCTGAGAGAACAAAACAACAGGCTTTAATGCTGGGGAACCAACCTTCAATTAACCCAGGGGGCAAAGGGGGAAAAGTATTTTGATTCCTGAATCTCTCCTGTAGATTCAACTTATTTCAGTTCTTAATCTTATGTAGAAAAGTGACATTATTTGCACTAAGGAAATGCACAGAGAAACCCTTCCAGGAATCTGTTGTCTGGAGGTAAGAGAACTAACCAGAGGATGTCACCACCACAGCCAATACTCCTCCCACCATTAAGCTCACAGCCAGTAGATTCTATGAATGATATAAAATATCAATAAGTTCCACAATGTATCTAAGCAGCTGTATGTGTGCAGATATATTTATGTCTATATTGATCTAATGCTGACAATATACCACTTAAAAGTTTAGCAATATATGAACAGGATTGCTTAAAACTGCAAAAAATTTCAAGTTTCCTTTGGATGGGGAGGAAGAATGTATCCAAAATACACCCTTCTTTCCAAATAAAACATTTAAGTTCACATTAAGCAGGGGCTTTACAATTACCTGCAGCATCTTTGTGTTGAGGTGAACACCATCAGTTTGATCTTTTTGCCTTTTCATTTCCTCTTGGCACAAAGCCTCCAGCTGAAGGCAGTTATTTGGATGTCCCAGGGAGTAATGTAATTTTCTCCGGTGCATAGTCTTTAAGCAAGTAGGTAAGAAAGAGATGCTTTCAGTAAAGAATATACTGTGAGTCATAAAAAGGAAGAAGTAAACCCCAAACATTTTCTATAAAGGCATTCAGAAAGACAAGGAAAATGGAGCTACTTCTTGGCTGTCTGGATATAAGCTTTGCAGTGCAATATGCACCAAATTGCCTGTCTGCTGGCCTCTGGTCTAACTTTGGGATTTATTTTCAATAAAAAATCATCTCTTCTACCATGTGGTAAATAAAGTATTTTTTATATCTCTATATTTGTAATTTTTTCCTAATTCTTAATACTCAGACACAATCTCAAGACACTTTACCATTTTCTGTGTGATCGCCATTATGATTCTGTTCTCAGTTCTGATATTATTTGACAAAATATGCCTCTTTTATGGATGATGATAAATATAGTATTTCATTATCCCTCCATCACAGTTTTTACAGAGGAGTGCACCCATACAGTAGGAGCTGTCTGGCCATAATCCAAGGTCACAGCCCTCACAGAGTTGACAATCCAAGTGTAAGATGAAAGGCAGAGCTGACAAGATCAGAAAGAGGCAGCTCAGTGCTGGAAGCTGGGAGAGAAGGGACAGAGTTCCACGAAATCCAAAGCTTCCAGGAGAACTAAGCAGACTAAGTGCAAGCACAGAAAACTCTGCTTCATCACTCTCTGCTGAGCTGACCACAAACAGTGAGAATGAGAAAAATGAAATGTTATCACTCTGATGCACTTACCATGGGTTACACTATAAATCACTCTAGTATGTCCATGGTACGTACCTTCACATCTTCCCAATCTTTCAGCTGTCTGTTGAAGAGATGCTGAATATGCCCAGTAAAAGAGCGGAGCTTCTGCTCGTGTTCTTTTAAAAGACTTTCCACAACCAGTTGGGAAACAGAAGAGAGCTCCTCCTCAAACCACTTCAGCTGATCCTGAAATTCTTTTTGGAAAAGACAGGGTGTGCATGTGACACAAACAGCCTGGAATTTTCTCTCCCAGAGATTGTGTCCCTGACATTCCTTTTTCTAGGTGCAATGCTTTGAGAAACATACACTTGCTCAAAAATGTGACTTTGGACAGGTTTTTTAACTTAGTCAAGTGCCCTTTGCTACACTTTTTGTAGCTGATAAAACATACAAAAAGAATACTGGCTCAATTTCCAGTAAAGTCAACTGCAGTTTTTCCACTGAGTGTGATGGATTACGACAACAATGTAATTCTTGGTCACTGGAATTTTCACCTTATATATACATGAAAATTACATACACAAGAAAATGCAAGTCTTAACTGAATGAATTTACCCCCAAGACAAAAATTGTAGTAATCATCTGTCTGCCTTTGGTATGACAGTAGTTTCACTCTGATCATGTCTGCCCAATGTTCAAATGTGTCTGGCAGATCTTCAAGCATCCCCAAGTAAGGATTCTTCTTGTCTCCGTAGAACTCCTGCAGAAGGGAAAAATAAACCAGAAAAATGTTGATAACACATTTAAATACATCACATCTAGGTAAACAACAGTAGGAGAAGAAAGGAAAATGTATGGACTACCAAATATTGAAAGAAGCAAATGATTTCTCTGACACAGGAGCACAACTATGAAAACAGAGCTGACTAAAGAACATGACATTTCCTTACCTCACCAAGACAGAGCAAGGTGTTGTTACCATTCCAGAGAATATTCAAAATAATTCCTTTAAAAGTACTGAAAACAAAAAAAAAAATTAAAATTTTAAAATATCATCACACTGTTAAATAATCATACTGTCAATATTCACTGTTTTTCAAGTATTTCGTTCAGGTTAATTTTAGTACATTTTTCAGAGCATACACAAACCAATGTTCAGAATGCCTAAGAACCTTCCCCCACATTAGCACAGCTTCTCTTCATATGCAGCCAGGACAAGGGGCTATTGTAATTGCTCACTGGAGAGCACAGCCATGTCACTGTCACAAAAAAGCCATCTTAGCCAAATTCCTGTGCCCAAAGAGCTTACCATGCATTTTAGATAAAGCAAAAATATTTCAAGGTGGGTCTAGCTGTTTACTGGAACCATTTTGAAACACTATAGAATAAAATTCCCAAACACTTAAACATCTTAAGCATTAATTTCAATAGTTTTGCATGGCATGTACTAAACATCTCAGTTCTCTAGTCTACAGCTGCACATATGAAGAAACAATAGATAATTTTCTTAGAGAAGGGGAATGGAACCTTGCTTATTCCAATAAATACAGAATACAAGAATAAAGATATAAAATGTATTTGTCGTCTTAGGTGTGAAAATAATTGAAAGAGAGGCTATTTTACATTCCTCACCCACTTCTTATAAATGTACAAAATGGGCTCCAATAAGACCTCCACTTCAGACATTAGACAGAATGAACCAGATGCCTTGGATCTTCATTATTATTACACTGCAAAAATTAATTGCTCTGGAACTACTCTGACCTATAAATATCAAGGCTAAATACCTCAAAATTCAATGGTGAACTCTAAGTCATAATTATAGACAGATAGATAGATACATAGACAGATACATAGATACATGTAGGGTATATAGAATATACCTCTATAAAAACATAGAGGGTTTTTATAGATTCACTTCTTATTCTGGAAATACATGACTTACTCAGACTCTGTAGGCTTCTTTCCAAATATCTGGGATCTATCATCCTTGGTAAGAGATTTTCTGCCTTTTTCACTGGAAAGGAAAAACATTAATTTGAAACTATCCACAAGTGTTTTCTATCTCTGGCTGATGATTTGAGCTTGTCAGTCATATGACAGAGATGAAACTGGAGAAAAATTGGTAAAAACCTAACTCTAGAACCAGTATTCTATGTGTCCTGGTTCTGGTCAGGACAGGGTTAATTTCTGCAGCAGCCAGGAGGGGGTATGGCCAGGACCTGGAGGTTATTCTCTACCTCTCATCATTGTGGGGGTGGCTGGAAGGGTCCCTGCTCTTGGGGAATGTGGTGGCAGTCTCAGGGGTTTCCTCATGGTGAGCATTCACACGTGAATCACTTGCCTGTCTTGTACGCTTTGCTATTAACATTGTTGCTGTTACTATTAGTTTTTTATCTCACTGCTGTTTCTAATAAATTGTTCTTATCTCAACTTTATCTTCACCTTTTTTGCTCCAATTTTTCCTCTCCAGGTGCAGCAGGGAAAGGGGAGTGAGCAAGCAGCACAGGTTTTGGAGTGTTTTGCTAGGAGCACAAAATTGGGAATACCATTCCCAAACCATGACAATATAAAGACAGTATTTTGATGGAAAAAGATTCTCAGAATTCTCTTCTAAACTCCCAGTTGTTCAAAAATTTTTTGTTTTCACTATTACAGTAGCTCATTTCATCAATCTGTGGACCAAGCTGAAGACAAACCATTGAGTCACACCTGAAAATTTAGCCACATTGATTTAAGAGTCAGTCTATATTTCAACAAATTCAAAATAGAAAACAGCACCAGATGAAGGAGAAGAATAGTATTTTTCCAGTCAAAATCTGTGGGAAAAAACCCCACAAAGCTGATCATGGGGACATAAACAGGTAAGAGATTCCAAGTGATAAGCAGCAGATGGAAAGAAGGCTATACAAACAAGCAGTAAGAATCTTTCAATGGATAGACAAAGTTTAGGTAAATTCTTGCATAGGAATATTTAAAGTGGAATTCCTCCTTTTAGGGGTCGTACCTTTTTTTTCCCTTGGTTTCATCCCGAGATGACCTCTTGCTAGAAGACTTCTGAGAATGTGCATCAGATACCCTCTTCTTTCCTGGGGGAAGAACAGCTTATAGTCAACAAGGAAAGAAGAATATTGCACAAATGCCAACTGAAGTGCTTTTGGGGTATATATATATTTTGTATTCTTATTTCTCTAACATTTCCTTACAAGATGGAGGGGACAACTACTGGAGCAATCATTTCTGTCACATAGTAACCTGAAGTAACTCAGAAGTGGCAACAGCAGTAAAGGTCCCAGGAATGTCACAGAAAACACATGGTAGGTGGAGAAGATTTAAAGTAAATTGGATGCAGGAAAAGAAAGAGAATGAATAGGTTACATTCACAGTATTGGTGGTCATGGGGACTTGCAGATGTGAAAGCTTTGGAAATGGCTTTGAAATGTCAGAGTCTGCAGAAGAGAGATAAGGAAATGGGAACACTAGGTAGGGAGCATCTAAGATTACCTCTGTGCTCACCTTTGAGTAGATGATGACACAGTGTGAGAAGGATCCCTGATTCCCTATATACTTCATGATTCCTATTCTGCTTCTTTTCTCAACCCATTTGCCTTTTGCTATCACAAACACAGGCACTCTTTATAATATTATCATCTCATTCTGCAGCTTTCATTGCTATAGGAGCCCCAAATCATCTATATCTCAATAAAGATGCTCAGGGAAAGAGCTGAGAAGCTCAACTATCTCAGAGTTCCTAGCATAGAAGCCACATGCCAGGAACTGCAATTTAGATGAAAAGAAAATATTAAAAGAAATACAGGCACACCTGGAATCTTTTTCCCCCGATTTAGGTCTCGGTATTTTTTTGATGGGTCAAATCTGAAAAAAAAAAGAAAAAAAAAAGAGCTAAGTACTACTGCATATCCTGTCATTTTATGTTCTATACTATATTATATAGCAAACTAGGCAATTTCTCTATCCCTATCATGTGCTAAATTAGTTAAATTTCTGAGATCATATTTAAAAAATAGGGTTACTTTTACAACTGACAGTGTATATAGAAGTAATTTCATAGGACTGATGATTTAACTGGAATTTTGGAATTTCTACAAGCAAAACTGCATTCAAATACTATTTGGAAATCAAACATTTATCACACTCTTCATTTTACACTTTGTATATTCAGTCAACTATGTAGCAGGTGGTCACTTTGAACTAAAATAAGGCTCTAGAAGACAAAAATAAAATACCTAAAATTTATCATTGTATATTAGATGTCACTCACAAAGGGGTATTTTTGGCTATGAGAAATCTTGGGTTTAAAAAGAAAGCAATTTCACCTAGACTAATTCTTAAATTTAGACTGATTAGGAAATACCTAGTAGTATTACCTATGACCAGTCTATTCACTAGTTCTGGGCAAAGAAATTATAAAATAAAATATAAATAAAGTACTTACCCAGCTAAATTTCCAATAACTTTTATAGCCAAATCATCAAATATTGATGTACCCATTCCACTTGGATTTAACAAAGGGAATTTGTCAGGATCCAGTCCCATCACCATCCTTCTGCTCTCAGAACTGAGACTGTCTCTTGGAACAGCAGGAGCAAAGGAAGCTTGTGACCTCCGATCCACGTCAGGAGTGGCTGAGTGCTCCTGCAATGTCCCATCTGTGCCAGGAGTGGTGAGGGCCTCCTGAAATGGGAAGAAAAATGAAGCCCTGTAGACCACAGCAGGCAGTAAGTGAAAGCATTCCATGTAATGACTGACTACTAGAGCAGATTTTCTAAACAGACAATATCTTGCTCACAGGCTGAAATAAACTTTTTGTCATTCTAACAGCAATGTTGTTACAGCTATTCAGCTCTAAAACACTTCAAAGCAGTTAAAAGTAGGTTCTCACAATAATCATAAACAGTACTTAAGGATATACTCTTAAAACAAGGATCCACTGAGATTACAAAATAAAGACAGACTTTCCAGAAAAGGGAGGAAAGAAAACACAACCTGTTTGATAAAAACAAAATTCCTTCAGGACATATTTGGGAATTTTTTAAAAAATAATTTAAAGAAACTGTTGAAATATGTACTTCTGAACAGTGCTACACATTGAAAACAAACTCTTGTGAAGAACTGGGTAACTCATTGCAATGCCATGTATCTCTTCAGCATTTTGGAAACTTGCTGATTTACTCAACCTCTAAAAAAGGGCTGTCCTAATCTTAGTGTCTTTGACACCTTGGCATAATGCAGATTTTTTTTTCATTTGAGAACTGAAAGCACAAAATCTGAAAAGCCATTGAAACATGTACATATGAAAATTCTCTCAATATTAAATAAAATACAGAGAATGTGAAAGTTGTCTTACAGTGGCAAGTGGGATATTTGCTTTTACTACAAAACAGTCAAGATACTTGCTCCTCTTTTCCAGCTCTTTCAACATCTCTCTGGCAAAAGCATACAACTCTTCAGAGGTTAAAGCCTGAAAGATATGATAAAACAGATGGTATTTACTAAACTGACTGTTCTAACCTTTTCACACATGCTGACTCTTGCAAACAATATTATTTGCCTTTGTTCTGTCACCAGTTTATGTACACATTCATGGAAGCAACAAGATTGTATAAGAGGCTGAGGTTTTGGTTTGGCAAACAGGAAAACAGGTACTGACTGTCCAGAAAGGACTGTTGTGGTTTTAAACCCAGCTGGAAAAGAAGCATCACACAGCTCAACCCTCCTTGCCCCAGTGGAATAGGGAGGAGAATCAAAGGAAAACATTTATGTTAAGAACAATTTAATAATTTAAAATAAAGTGAAATTCAGTGATAATGGTAAATAATAATAATAATGATAATAAAAAGTGAAAAACAAGCGATGCACAATACCATTGCTCACCACCTGCTGACCAATGCCAAACCCCCCTTCCTGGGGGGCCAGAATGGCCCTTCCAGATAACTCCCCCAGTTTATAAACTGGACATGACATTCCATGAGCTGCAATATCCCTTTTTTGGCCAATTTGGGTCACCTGTCTCAGCTATGCTCCCTCCCAGTTTCCTTTGTGAACCTCCTCAGTGACAGAGCAGGAGACAAGGAAAAAAAAGTCCTTGGCTTAGGATAAACAGGACTTAGCAAAAACTGAGTTATCAACACCATTCTCATTCTGAATCCAAACCACAGCACTGCAACAGCTACTGAGAAGATATTAACTCTATTCCAGCTGAATTTCTGAACAAAAATTCTGTGTTTCTGCCAAACCCCAAATATGAGGAAACAAGTCTTTCTTGAAAATATTAGTTTATACTAAATTAATAACAATTAATAGCAAGTCAAATTAAATACCATTACATCCTGATTAGAACTTACTTCTTTATCTGCAGTAGAATGAACATAAGCATCTCTCTTCTGCTGAATCTTTTCCAGGTAAGACTTTAATGTGACTGACTGCAAATTGGAATTCGCTACCTGAAGCAGAAACAAACTTTAAGAAACTGGAAAAGTAAAATCCCCATTCACAGGAATTTCAGAGGCTCTACTTTCAAACCATTAGAACCACTGAAAAAAACTGGTTAAGAATCCCTGGTACTCAGAGGAGAAGCTGAAAACAGTAATTCACAAAAGCAGCTGCAGCACACAAAAATATTGGTGAATTCAGATGTACATACTCAATGTGCTACAAGGCCATAGTGTTCCAGCACAGCTGCAGCAGTATTCAAAATAATTGTTTTAAGTGGATAGTGACAGAAAACCAGTCTTAAATTAACATAAAAAATTATGTAATATTTGTCCACTATGAAATCTGCCAAAATCTCCTCAAAAGTATAAAAGAAAACTATTATACTGAATTTAGGCAAAGTTCTGATGTTCCTGTTTGTACCTCTGATTTGATTTGCTGTCTTAGCTTTCTTAAACATTGATGGACCTTCTCCATAAAGGCTCGGCTCAGAGACAGAGAAGCAAACTTTTTTCCACACTGCTTGAGAAGTTCATTAGCCTTAAAGAATGTCAGAAACAAAAGACAGATAATTTTTCACTTTTTAAAACTCAAATGATAGAACTTGCCATTCTACCAATTTTTTCCTGCCAAACAGGACAGACTGACAGTTCTAATCTGAAAGCAGGCTGACTGCAAATTGCATCATATATGTAAACAGAAAACATCATTTGAAATAATATCATTCTGCATACCTGATTCAAGCAGCTCGACTTTAACTGCTCCACATCTTTCTTGATTGAACTTTCAATCAAGTCAATTTGTTTACTTTCTTTCTGTAGACACTCGTTGAAAAACTTTACCTCCTCAGATGTAAAGTCACCATTCTCTGAAAATAATCTGAAAGCAAACATATAAACAATTGGCTGTGAGTCATTTTACTCCAAGACCATTTTAGTTAAGCAGCCCTGAAACAACACAAATGTGATGAAAACAGCATAATAATTGTGGTTTAACAAGATACATTTCTTTTTCTAAATAGGAAATTAGATGAATAACAAAATAAACTTTACTTTTACTGTTCTGCCTATGCAACAAACACCGATTCCCAGAACTAGGTCACCATTTATAAACAACATTTCCATGAAATCTATGTACCTGCAACTTTTGAGAAAATCCACATTCGAATCCCTTAGTTTTCCAAAAGCTTCCTCCAAGTGCTGCTGGTAACTTCTCACAGTAATCCTGATTGATTCCAGCTGGTTGTGGAGCTCTGATTCCAGATTATTGCTAGAAGAAACTGATCTAACAGCAAATAATAAAAAAAAAGAGAAAACTTGTCTGAAGAGGAACACACAGGATGATTCAGCATGTTCTGGCTGTAAAGACATGACAAAAACTGAGGACTCCAAAGTGATTTATGACTCTCAAAGCAACTCCCTGAGCTGGCATGGTTTGGATGAACCCATGGAAGATATCAGCAACAGCTGATACTATTTGGCACTTCTCTTCAAAAATAGTCAACTGATATTACTGTGCACATTCAGTAAACTGGATAAAATCTAAACACATGAAACATCTCTTCTACTCAAAGACTGCCAGCACTTTGAAAGGAGATGAGAATTTCCATGTGTTCAGTCCTGATTTTAATTTCTTCAGGGAAAGAGAATGAAACTCTTTATGTTTTTAAGTTTTATGAAAGCAGTAGTAGTCTTCATTGAAGAGCAATGACACACAAAACAGGTTCAGAATGCAAACCATAAATATCTCAGACAGCAATCAGGAGTAATTAACTAAGCAGATTCATAGCAACAGCAGTGGCACACTTACTGCCCAGTCACAGGAGCGTGGAGAAAGTCATACTCCAAGTTTTGGACTCGGGAATGAAAGTTTGTGTTCAGGTTCTGTAGCTGGTCTGAAAATTTGAGGAATTCAGCTTTCTCCTTTTCCAGGCTTTCTGCCAGCACTTTACAGTGGCACTCAAGGTTCTCTTTGTGAAGTGACAGCTTCGCTGAGAAGAAAGGAAGTTTACAATAGGGACATTATTTCCTCTTTACTGTGAGCTATCACAATACCCAGTTAACCTGTGATCAACTGCAGCAGCAAAATAAACAGAGCTCATAGTAGCTAAAATATACAAATTAAATATATTCAGTTTGGTTTCTTTGACTTTTCTCCTGTGAAGGACGTATATCCTTAACAGCTCCTAAACCATTCAAACCACAAATGCCTCTTGTTTGCTCTAAGCATTCTTTTTCCTTAATTTTTGGTCATTGCTAACATCTCCATTATCTCTCTGTTGCCAGTCTTGTAACAAAATTAAAGGTTATATTTTTTAATGGAAAAAAACCTTGGTTTTGTGATGGAAAGGAAAAAAAATCAGTTTTGGTATTTCTTCTGGAATGATAGCTGCATAAATCAAGAACCAGCCAATCACCTCAAGAAACTACCAGAAGAAGAACCTGTGCTCTGCAGAAAAACGGAAATTGAAAAATTATTTGCCTACTCTCCAAATGAAGAATTTTTTAACTTATATGTTAAAGACCAACAAACCTGTGTAAAATATTTTTTCTTACCATAAAAACCTAACACTTCAGGCTTTTATGGTAAGAAAAATGCAGAAAGATTAGAAGATGCTCTGTAGCTGCTCAGTGATATATCAGAATTAAATCCTCCCTCTCATTATCTCATATATCAGAATTAAATCCTCTCCCTGACATTTTGGCTCTCTCAGCTTGCTAATTTCTTTTTCTGCAACACTTCTTAAAATATTTTTTATACACCATTAACTCTTGTTAAATAATTTCAAGTTGGATTAGAATTCACAAACATTGACAATAGAATGTTCAACATTCATAATCCAGTTGTTAAGGCACTGCTGTGTATTTTTCCAAACATAACACAGCACAAACCAGAAGAGCTATAGAAATGTTATTTTAAAAATACGTGAGTAGCATAATATACTGGGAATTCATAGACACTCAACTGCTTTCTCTTGTCCTCTATAACTGAGTCAACTACTGCTGAAACAGGTTTTGGCCCACTTAGGATGGTGATGTTCAGAATACAAAAAGATGTCAATACCAGCTCGAACATGGTAGATGTTCATCTGTATCTCCTCCTTCTTTTGTTGATGCAATTTAAGATGCAGCAGGAGTATTGAATTCAGCTCCTCTTTCTTGGCAGCTACAAAGACATAGGAGTTGGACAAGGATTCTGCAAACCATTTCTCCAAGTGTTCAAAAAAGCAGAGGCGAATCCTATGATTGAAAAAGAAATATTACAGTGAGGAATAGTACATACTGAATAAGAATTTATTGAATATATTATTTCTAAGAATTCAACTTCTGGATATAGGAAGGTGCTGTTTCAGTACCATTTGCACAATACTGGTAGCATTTTTGAGCTAGCTGCTTACTACTGAGTATCAGGCATTTTACCTTCATGGCAGGCAATTTGGGCAAATTACTTGTCTTTCTGTAATATGTTTTCTCACTAAATATTTTTCCATAAAATATGAATTTTTTGTAAAGGTTAATGTTTCTGTGGTACTTTGACAGCCATGGATACAAAGCAATGTAAATATTTTCTCATATTTATATCAATTTAACAAGTGGAATAACATAATAATTGTACGAGCATAATTTTATAATTAAAAATTTAACTATATAAATATCTAATTATATACTAATAATTTGATAACTTTTGCCTCTCTAGTCTAATGTTTCTTGTAAACAGCTGAAATTTGTCCATCACATAAAGAGAAAGAACAAACAGAAATTGTTCTCAGCTCACCTTTCTTTCAGTTCAACAAACATGGCTTCTGTGATAAGTACATATTTCAGGTACATGGGAAGTGATTCTTCTTCTTCATATTTTATAAAATACCTCTCTGTGATTTCAGTCTTTCCTGCCTGTTCAAGTCCAAGAACAGTGTAAGTATTTCCACTAGCAGTGGAAAAAACCTCCGTGGCAATTTCAACACTTTATCCCTCACTGCTCGTGGACACTTACTGGGAAATTGTTGGAAATTATCACATTACTTTTAAAGGTATCAGCATAGAATCAATAGTGCATAAGCAAGTGTAAGAATCCTAAGGAAATTTAGAACAATGTTCTTATTCTCAATCTGGACAGTTACACAGTACTGGCAATATTTATATATTTATTTATATATAAATATATTTATATGCCTGCAAGACATAGGCAGAGTTAAAATGTTTTAAAAGGCTTTTGTTATGGTAATAAATTCATGGAAACTGAAAAATTAATACTTGGGTACAAATACTTAGCTAAAAACATTCACCACAAGCTGTGATGAAAGACAGATTTAAAAAAATTATGCAAAGGGTTTCTACAAGGGTAAAAGACCCAAAAGAATGGTTGTGAAGTGTTTTATTCACTCCATTTTCCCATAAAAGTATCTAAAGCCCTGTGTGCTTTGTAAGCAAACTAAGCAAAAAAGGACTTTCTACTCATTCTCAGCAAAAAGACTTCCTATTCCTCCTTATTGTGGACAAGACTGCCTTCACCTTCAAATTTATTCTCCTGCTCACTTACCTGTGTAATGCTTAGTCCCTCTTCTGCAGGCTCATTTTCTTCACTTTCATGAGGAATACTCTTCTTATCTTCTACTTCCTCTGTTTCTTCAATTTCCTGTGCCCTGATCACCTGTTTCTCTGTTAGCTTCTTTTCTCCAGCTGATTTTTTACTACTGTCCCTACCTTCTGGCACCAGTTGAGAGAGGTGATCATCCTGCTCTGCTCTGGGCTGGGATGTCCTTGCCTCAAGCCCTGGGGACAGTTCTGGATGCCACAATTTCAGAAAGACATAAAGCTATTAGAGCAATCTCCAAAGGAGGGACACAGAGATAGTGAAGGGTTCAGGAGGGAAAACCACTCAAGGAGTGGCTGAGGGCATTTGTTTCAGCTGGAGGAGACTGAGGTCACACCTCACTGGCAACTGCATCTCCTCTGAGGGCAGCAGAGGGGCAGCTTTGATCTCTGCTCTCTGACCAGGCACAGGGGAGGATTAGACTGGGTATTAGGAAAAGGCTCTTCCCCAGAGGGTGCTGGGGACTGCCCAGGCTCCCCAGGGAATGGGAACAGCTCCAAAACTGCCAGAGCTCCAGGAGGGTTTGGACAATGCTCCCAGGGATGCAGGGTGGGATTGCTAGGGTGTCTGGACAGCGCCAAGGGTTGGACTTTCACAATCCCTATGGGTTCCTTCCAACTCAGGACACTCTGTGATTTTCCTCTCCTTCCTCTCCTTGCAAGACGTTCTCAGCTTGCTGCTCCACCATATGTTGACCTTCTGAAGCCTCAACTACTTATTTACAGTTAAAGCAGAGTTCTTCTGGTTACAATCCAAAGAAATACAGATTGAAAAACAACTAAGCAGAAATACCTGTTTGGACTGTTGAGGTATTATCTTGATCTTCAACTGTGGAGTCTGTAGTGCCTTGCAAGTTCTAAAAGCAAAACAACAAAAAACATCCATCACACCATTTTAAAATATAGATTTGCTTTCTTCTAAGAAATCCATATCCCTTCTCAAAATGTATTTATTTCAATAAGATATGATAGTCTTGAATAGATCACTCACTAGCTAAAGAACCTGTAGCACTCAAATCAATTACTGTGTGTTACATTGTAGTTTTCTATTCAAAAGCTAAGTGAATTTGCTAAAATTCTGTTTGTAACAAGGACAGAGTTAAAAGTGTGGGACTGAGAAATGCTTTGGTATCCCTTTGCTATCTCTAGCAAAAGCACTTTATTCAATGGCTGAAACAGCACTTTATATAATCTGAATTTTAAAGGTAATGTAAATTTTCTCTGAAGTGAAAAAGTAATACAGCAGTAAGGTTTTAAACCAGGAGAAATTTTCTTTTTACCTGTTTGAAGATTTCCTTCACACTAAAATGCTGGCTGATGGATATACTGTAAGAAATCAACTCCCACAAAATAGCTTTTGGATAAGCCATTACTTCATTCATTACAATCTGCTTGAATGTCTCATACCTGTCAAATTTAAGATCACTGTTTAAGAGACTCAAGTATGTATAGAAATAAAATTAGGTGTGACTACAGTGCCTTTATATCTAAATCTAACTTTTTTGATCAATCTCATAAAACCTTTTGGCTAAATGTTGTCATTGATCTGTTTATACTGAATACAAACACATCCTGCCTTGTTAGAGATTAGTTCATTACAAATAAATAAATGCACAAAAGTTGAGAAATATTTACAATAAAGCCTTTTACATCCTTCCTTTTGGATGGGAAATCATTCAAACTGCTTACATTAGAGAGGTCAAATTACTGTCTTCCATGTTAGTTCTGCACTGTGCTCAACTGTGACTGAACCTTTCTGGTTTATTTTCATTTTACTTGAAAATAAAACCTAATGGTTCAAGCTGAGTCTAGATTAAAAAAAAAAATCAATGTTCATACTTGTTTTCATTTATATTTACATTTGCTTTGTCTCCTAAACAAAGATAATTATGGGGAATTTATGTGTGTGCTCAGATAGGTTACACTGTATTTTCACTTGGTCTCTTACCTCTGGCTTTTTAAAAATTGTTTGAATGATTATCAAGAGTATCAAACCCCCAGCTCTAACCACAGTCCTGCTCTAAGGTGTGTGAAGGTGTGTGAATCTGCCCCTCATGTCCATATTGCTCTTCCCATGTGCCTCTGATCTAACAGGCAGAAAAAACCTCCTGGGAGTGGGAACAGAGCTGCTTCCTCTCAGGTTTCACATCTCTTGCTAAGGTCTTTAGCAAGGAGAACACTATTGTACCAATTTTTATATGGTTTTTAAGACTGCAAATGCCTAATCACAAGAAGGGTAACAGAATTTGGCAAAATAAATACTTTGGCTATTTAAAGATCTTAGTCCTTGCAACTTTGAATGAGATCAAGTCTGTGAGTGAAAATGTGATGGTGCAGACCAACTTCTGATTGCTGAACTACTACTTTTACCTTCTGAATAATGCATGGATGTGATGGTATGCACAGTAATACTGATGTGGTATGGTTTTCGAATGATAGCAGTCTTTCTTGGTCCCATTCCTAAACTGTGGGTATTATTTGCCTTAACCTTGTTGAATATGTACATTATTTTATATTCTTACATGAAGTAAAAGTCTTTTTCCATACCTTCACACAACAGCATAAACAAGGCCTAAGTAGTACCATCCATGATAAAATATGCTTTACTTTTTAAATTTACAATACAAAATTCTTACCTAGTTCTAATTTGATTTAAAGAAGAAAGGGCATTCTTCAAATATTCCTCCAGCTCTTCTTCACTGCTGGCCATTTTCATTTTTTCCAAAATTGTATCCAGATTATCTTTCCGCACCTGAGGCCATATTAAAAAGCTAGTAAAAACAATTCAGTATGTACTAAAATCTCCATAACTATTTAAGATTCAAGTAATTTGATTATGTACATGTATTCTATAGCAAGACCTTAGCAAAACTCATCAGCTATGAAGGTCTTCCCAGATAATGAACAGCTGTGACATTGCCACCCCAAGCTGGCTGTTTTAACTATGAGAACTTGGCATCCAACCAGCCTCCATACCAGCACAAGATCTCATAATAGCAACTTGCAGCCACTTTGTACAGAAAGCAGCAGTGATCTTTATCACTTTTGCCATATCAAGAATAAGACAGGACTGTCCATTCAGTGTGAATCAAGCAAAAATGCACCTGACAGAATGAAACTGCAAAGTAGAAATTCCAATTTAAAGTTCCAATAAAAGTCATATACTATATTTTTCATTTTATAGCAGCTATTTTGAATTCCAGAAGGTTCTTTGTATTAAGAAATCCTTTCTTTACATTATGCCACATCCTTGTTTTTATGTTTATACCTGTATTATGTTATCCTGTTCCAATCTGTATTCATCTACTTTCTTCTCAAGTACATCATCCTGTTGGGACAGTTGGAGTAGATGAACATCCCAGATATCCATGGCCTCCTGAACACAGCTGGACAAGCCTTGACAATGCTGCTCATGCCATCTAGGCATCTCCTTAAAATCACGCTAAAGAAAAACATTCAAGTGAACAAGTTGTTTTTAAACTACTGGAAGGTGAAATGATTGAGTAAGACAATAAGTTACATGATAAAAGGCTGCCTAATTATTACATGACTAGTATTCAAAATGGTGTCTTCTGTGTGGAGAGTAAAAAAATAAATCCAAGTAAACTGAGTAAGAATTTTTATTCTACAAGCTGAGAGTATCAAAACTTTTGTTTATTCTGGCATCGTAAAGCACTGAATCACATTCTACAATTTGTCTCTTTATGAACAACTTCCCAGTCATTTTTATGTATAGAATCACAAAAGATCAAATTGGAAGACCTTTGGGAGATCATTTAAATCTATTCCTCTGCCTTTTGGCAGATTGGGCCATACCTCATTCATGTCTATCATATGTCTTTCAGATATAAATTATAATAAAAATACAATACATCACAAATAATGAACACAGTAATTATGAACACTTCCATGTGAAACTCTTCCACATTAAATTTTGTTTCTTTGCAGTGTTTAGTCACCCTATGGACCTCTTTCTAATATGACATCAATAGCCTAGGATGCAGAAAGCATTGCAGGGAGCACAGGAAGCACAGACTAATCCCAAGGAGTGATAAAAATAAATGTAATCAACATACATCCATGTGCTCCAGTTCTTCTTCAAACTTCTTTTTTAGTTTCTCAGTCATCTGAAGCATTTTGGAATGCACAACTTCAACATCTTCTGCTGGGCAAATGTTCTTATCCAACAGGGTCATCTAAATGAAAAGAATAGCAAATTATTGACATGCATGACTTTCAGAGAGCATGGCTAAACTTAGTGTTTCTTTTCTTGTGATGGACAGAGAAAGACTCAGCCTCCTAGACCCCGCATTCTGTTAGTAAACACTTCAATTGATACAGAGGGAGAAATTGAGGCAGAGAGGTGGAATTTCTTTGCCAAGATAAGACAGATTTAGCACAAAGGCCGAGTCCTTGCACATAAATGCAGGACAGCACACCCTTCATTACTTTTACACATTTCAAGTACAAATACCAAATACTACTGTGAAACCAAACAGATGGTTACTCTTTGAACAGAATAAGACAGAGGTTAAAAACTAATTTCACTTGTTAGCTCATTGTCTGGTGGGTTCTCAAACACATTTTACTGTAATGACACACTGTACCACAGCTACTACACCCAAAGCTGGGACACTCACCTTGCAGGTCTGCACTTTTTCCTGACATTTTTCCTGGACCAGCTTATACTGGACATGTATTTTCTCCACACACTCTGCATTATGGCTGTCTGAATGATATGGAACAGACCACAGTCAAAATTCTGTATTTCACAGTGCAGTGTGAAAAGGAAACATGACAGAGGCCCTGTGCTGAATCTCAGCAGAGGGAACAGATCCCAGCAGTGTCTGCACACCTGAGTGACACTAACAACCAATCAAATAAGATGTTTTAATATACATTATTGTATCTCGTGGCAGGAAGGAATGATGAATCTGACTCCATGTTCTCAGAAGGCTAATTTATTATTTTATGATACTATATTATATTAAAGAATGCTATACTAAACTATACTAAAGAATACAGAAAGGATACTTTCTGAACACTAAAAAGATAACAATGAAAACTTGTGACTCTTTCCAGAGTCCCGACACAGCTTGGCCCTGATTGGCCAGTGAGTGAAAACAACTCACACCAGAATCCAATGAAACAATCACCTGTGGGTAAACAATCTCCAAACACATTCCACATGTGAGCACAACACAGGAGAAGCAAATGAGATAAGAATTATTTTTCTTTTTCTCTGAGTCTTCTCAGCTTTCCAGGAGAAAAATCCTGGGCAAAGGGATTTTTTAGAAAATGTGAATGTGACACACAGCTGTTTATGGGCATACAGGACATAGAGAAAGGAACTACCTCCAGTACTTCTTCCCCTCTCCTTCCCCAAGAGTTAAAAAGTATTTTTGTATGATTGAGAACTGATCCATATCAAAATTAACCTTTTATTTCCCCAGATTAATTCTAATCAAGCCAGTTCCTGCTAGATGTCACCCTGTACAAGTGTTTGTACCAGCCAAAGGAAAGTGATGTCACAAGCAGCTTCTTTGGGTCTTATTGCCAGCTCGAAGACACTGAGAAGGTATGTGGAAACATGTGGAACAAAGAATAAAACAAGCATGCATTTTCAAAGCAACTGTCTAAGGAAAAAGGAAAGTATTGCTTGAATTCCAGACTGTTTTTATTATTTCCCAACTTACCTATACTTTTGTTGAAATTCTCCAGAGTTCTGTACCATTCATTTACGTCAGATTTTGTATGTGTTGGAGGCAACAAGGCGCTATCAAAGTAGGAAACAAGAGTCAAGGGTCTTAAAATACAAACCAGTCAGTTGTATATAGAACTATTATAAAATACAAAATTATGAATCAGAGTATCCATACTAATGTGCTTTATTTTATTTACAGCCATCTTGGCAATGAAAATCAACCAAAGAGACTGTTGTTGTTCAAGGCCAACTGTTTACTACCCAACAAGGAACTGTAATCTACCTTGTTCCTACATCCACTGTAAAAGAACTCCCTGTAAATACTGTAATGCATTGCACAAAAATGCTTCTTGTGTTCAGGATGGAAATTCAAACATAGCAGTGTTAGATTTCTATCCAGACTCCTCTCTTAATTTATTACACTAATTAAATCTCATGGAGAAAAAAAGCACCAGCTTCTAGCTCTCCACCCATCTTTGTCTGCCCATTTCTACCACATTTCAAAAGTCAGTAAGATTTACTTTTGTATTCCTGCATTTTTAGGCCTTGATCACCACCTATTTAGTGTAGCCGGTGCAGTGAAAACCAAGAAAGCATTTTTTCCACTAAAATAGCTGTAGAAAAATAGGTTTAGACCCTGTCTTACTGCTGAATTTAACAATCACACACTGACAGAAAGCAAAGTGCATTTTGTAGCCAAGCCCTTCATTAACTCCAGAAAGAACTGTTTTCCTTTATGCTATATCCTCTTTTGCCATACCCAATGTGCTGCAAAACCCTCAGTCTTTGTTCACTAAGTACAATCTGCTCCTTTATCATGTTTTCCATTTCCATTTTCACAGCTGGGGGATTCTGTATTTCTTCACTTGCCATAAATTCTCTGCAGGATGGAATAAAGGTATGTATTATGGAAGCATGATATCATATATGATACTTATAAAGAAAAAATAACTTTTTAAACTTGTTGTTTTATAGAAACCACAAGTGAACACAGGCCACTTTGTGTTATTCATTGCCTAAAATAAGACTGCAAAATTTCTGACCTGAAACTCTGAACTACACAGTTCTTTTGGATGAGCTTCCAGTTCTTGACTCTCTCTTGCCATTTCAGTTGATGCATTTTTTCTTTCTCAAGCTCTGATTTCATTAGATTAAAGAGCAGCTTGGCAGTTGCCCTCTCATTATCCAGCAGTGCTCTGTTTATAGTCTGTGTATTAAAAAATAAAACCAGGAGTAGAAGCAGCACACAACGTGCAAAACCAAAAAAAAAACTTGTTTTCTACACAAAATGAGGGGAAAAAAGAATACAAATGATAACAAATACCATGCAAAGTAGAAATCTCTCAATATTTCAGTGATTGATAGGCAGAAATAATTGATTTCAGCTGGGAAAAAAAGACATTCTAGGAATATTCAGACTGCTATCCTGCCCCAGGTAAAACATTTACCATGGCCTTATCATTAATGAGCCTGTGAACATCAGCTTTCAAGAAGAAGGAAATTTCCTCCAGTTTCACAGTATACTTGGTCAGTACATCTGCTATCTGTGCAATAAAAGAATAAAGAAAAACAACAATGCAAAGTTAACTCAAATATCAGTTTCCCAAGTAAAAAACTACATGAACAATTTTTCCATTAGATTCATTATTCATTAATTAAATCTATTAAAGTGAATTAAAATTAAGTGAATGACACAAATTGAGAAGTAAATTTTAAAATATTAATCTTAGTTATCTTGAAGACTGAATTTTTCAGTAATTCATAAAAATAATAACTAAAACATTGCTCTTTGCTACTACTCAGCTGATTTCTCTTTAATATCTATGATAACTGAGTGCTTTGCAGATAGGCTGCAACATGAATTTAAAAATCAAACCAAATTCCTTTCGAATATCTGAAGGGAATCCACCAGGGCCTGTTTTAAGTGAACACAAAATTAAAGCAAATGTGTTCATCTCTGACAATTGCTATCACTAATCCAACAGAAAGGTTACTGGTGATACTCTTGGACCTTTTCATTATACCTGAATTACAAAGAGAGGAGAAACTGGCACTGGTAGAACAAACAGCTTTCCTATGCCTACAAGGACAGTGCAGCAAGCTCTTCCACAGTCTATCCATTTTTTTAACCAAACATTTCCCATGATGTGCAATGACTTTTACAGATTAGGCTGAAGGCTACAAAACTGCAACATGTTTGCTACCAACACCCAGCCAACCCAAACTAAAATTCAGCTAGGTCATGTCTATGCTCCTCCTCAACTGCAGAATAGGTATGGCCCCCCAAAAATAACAGACCAAATCAAAGTGTGACCTACACGACCCTCCAGGGAAATAAAAGCAGCTCACATACTCCTTGCACCTTTAGTACAGGTAATTGTGAAAGAAAAGAACACCTTCAAACTAGGAAAACAGGAACTTCTCCTGATTATGTGGGTGTAAAATGAGTGAATAGTTTATTGGTGAAAAGAAAGCAATCACCACACAACAGAACTACTGGCAAACCTGTGACTCCTGTGGAAACCAGCTACTCTTTGCTTTGCACCCAGCATTATATCAGCAAATAACAATCTTCTGCTTAAGTAACAGTTATTAAGACTGCAGCTCACTTTCATGGCTCGACTCCTTTCAATCTCCTTTAGGGATTCATCCACTGCCCTAATCCACTTCCTTCTGTTTGAGGATTCCTCATGGATCATATTCCAGAGCTCTTCCAAACCCTGCAATACAAACTGACTCTCAACTTAACTGAGAAGTGAATATATATAAAAGAAATTTTTTAAAACAAAACCCCAATAATTTAGGATTCCAGTGAGCCATAAGAAGATGTTACACAGAGCAGATACAAGTAACTGAAGTTGAGCCAATGCTCTGAGCTGCCTTACTTCAAATGAGAAACCTTCCAAATCCATGTCAGATGCAATCTTTTCAAACAGAAGTTTACTCTTTTCATCTGATTTCATCACTTTGAGCTGAAGGAATTCTTGAAGATTCAAAACAGAGGCTTCCATCTCCTATAATGGTAGGTCAGTGTGATCATTTGAATATTGGGCCCAGCCTCAGAAGAGCACTCATGACTGAGTTAGAAACTCCTGCCTTACCCTGCCAATGCAGTCCAGCTCCTGCTGCATTTCAGTGAGTGCCCCGTCGTGACGCTTCTGCCGCCGTTCTGCCAGGTACCTCCATGCACTGCTGCCTGCTTCCTCACGAACTGCCAGGGAAGAAATGAGGATTCCATAGCCTGGAATAAATCCCTAGATCTACACTATGACTGCTGTAGTTAATGCAGCTTTCACAGTGTGCAACATTTTTCCATGGGAAGTGCAATCTCAGCAAATGCAGATTAAAAGTACTAGGGCATATTTTAAAATTTCCTTTATTAACTTCTGATTTTCACAAGGATAATAGCATGGAACTATCAACTAATCATCATTTTTTTACATCATGTCAACAGGTATGATGTAAAAAAATCGCAACAAAACTGGAATTCATCGTCTAAATATAACCTGTGATAGAAAAAAAACAGTTGTGAAATTGTCCATTAGAAGATTTTTTATCTTCAAAATTACCTACAAATCATCAAAAATGTGTCAGGCCATTTCTGAGCTTGAGTTTTGTTGCCCAGCAGGAGAAAGAGTGCCAAAGTGGATGTAACCAAACTGTGTATTCTACTCCCCTCTACCTCATTTTGTGATGAGCTGTTAACGATGGGTGGTTTTCAGTGCACACCTGACCCTCAGGATTCAAGCCGGGTGTGAAAATGAGACAGGCAAACCCTGCAAGGTGAAGTGATGTTTCTTTATTCTTATAATAACTCAGCTGGGGAAGCAGCAGCATCATCCATCCAGTGACAGTCATCTGTGCTAATGGGACATGATGAACTGAATATGCACTGACAGCAGAATGGGCAGCTGAAATGAATGTCATGGACGCAAAAAAAATATTCTACATAATTCCATTGTGATTACATCGTTGTGAGAACCTCTCTGCACTGGGGGATGTACCACCTGAACCCCACTGTATATAATTTAAGCAGTCTGGAGACTTGGGACACCACCACCACTGGACATCCAGAGGAAGACCTGAACTTCCACAAGACCACCCCTTCTGACAGCACTGTAACCACTGCAACAGTGCAACAGTGTGCCAGGCTGTACTCTGACTTTGTGGTTTTCAACCAGTTTTTCTGTATCATTGCATTTGCTGTAATCTTTCTATTAAATTGTAATTCCAGTTTGAAATCTCTTACAAGGTATTTGTATGGGGTTAATTTCTCTGCTGGTTTATTTTCAAACCAGCACAACTTTGTACCTTGTTCAGCTAAACCTGTTACATGTACCACATCTCCTGTGAATGCAAATAAAAATAAAGCATTCAGGGAAACCAATTTTACCAACTACATCAGGCAGGCCTCTGACTTCCTCAGCTGAACTTGCATCTACCTTTCCCTGTGCCTCTGGAAAAGTTGTAGGTAGTCTGAAACAGAAAGAGAATAAAGCTTCAATTTGTATTACAAACGCACCAGAAGAGGGACTAACATAATAGCATAATACACTTTAATTGGCAAATGTAACATTAAAGTGAACATAAGCATCATTCTAACTTTAAAGAATATAATTCAAAGAATTGAAGTTGCTTCTTCTGAGACAAACTCAAGTCTAGGTAGATCCCAGCTTCAAATCTATCAGGATGGCATTAGAGCAATACATGCTAGATTTAGAAGTTGTAAACTACAGAGACTTACAGGATAGCTCTACAAGGTAAAAATCCCATGAACTCTTAAGGAGACACTAGCAAGAAATGTGGAAATAGCCTTTATCTGCCCGGTGCTCTTCCCAACAGCTTGGGCACTGTGTTTGTCCTTGGGGTCAGTGAGAATCCCTGTATCATTATTCAGCAGCTGGCTTAGGGTAAAAAAGGATGGATGCATTAACTTCATTCTTGTTCATTACATTATCTTACTGCATCATCATGTAAGCCATTTACTTGGAAATACAACCTAAAATATATGTGTCAGACTGGGCGTCTATCTAGATTGCTATGAGCAAAGACAATTTCTTTTTAAAAGGAAAGCCATACAATATGCCTGCCATTGCAAATATTAGTCTGTTAGCCTGCACTTCAACGGGCAGCAAGCAGTTCATTATACTAAATTTACATTTGGCAAGGAGACAGTCTATTTCACATTATTAGTGTTATGACCAAGAATTCAGGTGTTTCTAATTCCCAGTGAAGATCTGTCAATTTCATACCTTTAGTTATGAACATATAATTGGGGTTTTATGCTTCTGTTCCATACCTGTCTGGCTGTGGTGTTTTTGTGAAGTTACTGATCGGTGTTTTTACAACACATGTTTTCTGTTGATTCCTTGGGGATGGCATGGCATCAGCAAACATTTCTGAATGCTTATTTACAGTGAGCTTTTTACTCTTCTTAGAGCTCCTTGTCTTTTTGCTTCATCCAAAAGGTGGGCTAAGTGTGCCTTCCAAGAACCACAATCTCAACAATCCGAATTCCTTCAAACCTATACAATGGAAAACAGCAACAAAATAATTAATGAAAAATAGTAGGGGAAAGACAGCAGAAGAGAAAGATAAAATAATGAACCCTACATGCCACACACACAATCATTTTCATCTAAGGCTATTTTCAAAATGAGAAAATAAAAAGATAATCTTTTCCTCGGAGAGGGAAAGTGGAGTAACTGGATGGTGTTGCCTTGCTTACAGTTACCAAAACAGTTAACAGCAGAGTGAGAAATGCCTGAATCTGGCCAACTATGCCTCTAAATGTTTTACTGCTGTGTTATGATTCTGACTTAATATAACCTGATATCCAACAAAGAGATAGGAACACATGTAGATGCATTGGAGAGCATATGCGGGAGATAACACATTCATTTTTCAGTAAAACAAACCAAAAGCAGAAATGTTGAAATTGACCTGGGGTAATTTCAACAGCCAGAAAACTGACTAACACAACAAACTCCTTTGGCTTTTGACAAATCCTCTGTTTTTTTTACCTTGGCCTTGAAGATCTGTTTGCAGCCCTCTTCTCTGTGAACATGTCACTCCCGTCCTGTTGAGAACTTGTGGCTCATCGCAGCTGACTGGCCGGGCCTGCTTCCAGAAGAACTGGCAACCACAAGCTGGGAACCAAGAGGAGATGCAACACTTCACTTGGAAAAGGGCCGTCCTTGTTCCTTGAATCACAGAATGGTTTGGGCTGGAAGGGACCTTAAAGATCATCCTAGATCATCTTCCAACCTCCTGCCATGGGCAGGGACAGCTTGCACTATCCCAGGGTGCTCCAAGCCTTGTAGAGCCTGGCCTTGGGCACTTCCAGGGATCCAGGAGAAGCCAGAGCCTCTCTGGGCACTCTGTGCCAGGGCCTCAGCACCCACAGGGAAGAATTCCTTCCCAATACCCCATCTAACCCTGCCCTCTGGCAGTTTGAAGCCATTCCTTGTGTCCCGCCGCTCCAGACCCTTTTCCAAAGTCCCTCTCCAGCTCTCTTGTACCCCCTTTAAGCACTGCAAGGGGCTCTAAGGTCTCCCTGGAGCCTCCTCTTCTGCAGACTGGACCCCCCCCCCCCCCCCCCAGCTCTCCCAGTGTAGAGCAGGGGCGCTCCAGCCTTCAAAGCAGCTCCGGGATACTCCTAACAGTGAAACTCCACGCCTGCCGCTCACCTTCCAGCCCCGGCGGGTGTCGCTCGGGGTCGCTCCCCGTCGCCCACGGGGCCCTCAGGCGGAGCCGCGCGTGCCGTTGTCAGAGGAACGGGGCGGGGGGGGGGAGCGGGGCCGGCACAGCCTCACCCACGGTGCCCCCCGGTGGCCGCTCCCGGCAGCACCCGGCTACCTCTCATCCCGGCCGTCCCTCGCTTCATCCCGGCCGTCCCTCCTCATCCCGGCTGCCTTCACCTTATCCCGGCCGACCCTCGCTTCATCCTGGCCGCCTCTCCTCGTCCCGGCTGTCTTCACCTTATGCCGGCCGTCTCTTGTCATCCCGGCTGCTTCTCGCTTCATCCTGGCCGTCCCTCCACGTCCCGGCCCGCAGGCCCGGGAGGGACCAGAGCTCCGGAACCGCAGCTCACAGCCCCGGTTTCTGTTCGTCCCTGCTCAAGGCAGGCGACACTTCCCACGTCTGCACTTTCCAGCTCAGCAGGGGAATGAGGATCCCCCAGGGAAGCGGTCACAGCAACAAGCCTGTCTGAGTTCAAGAAATGTCTGCACAATGCTCAGGCATGCGATGAGATGGTTGGGTGTCAAGGGGGTCCAAGAGCTGGGCTGGATGATGCTGGTGGGTCCTTTCCAACACAGCCTCTTCAATGATAAATACCCCTAGATGCAACTTGAGGCCATTCCCTCTTGTCTTTTACTTGTTTGCGAGAAGAGTCCAATCACCACCTGATCACACTCTCCTGTCAGGCAGTTCTGCAGAGCCAGAAGCTCACCCCTGAGCCTCCTTTTCTCCAGGCTGAGTCCCCTCAGCTGCTCCTTGTTCTCCATCCCCTTCACCAGGTCTGTTCCCTTTTCTGGACACACCCTAGTCCCTCAATGTCTTTTTGCCATGAGGGTCCCACAAATGACCTGAGGATTTGGGGTTTGGCCTCAGCAGTGCCCAGAACAGGGGGACAGTCAGTGTCCTGGTCCTGTTGGCCACATATGGCTGGTAGAGGCCAGGCCGCCCTTGACCTTCTTGCACACCTGGGCATGTGCTGGCTCATGTTTAGCTGCAGTGGTGATTTCTCTGTTCCAAGGTAGCCATTCAGTAATTCCTTTTTTTTTTACCAGCCAAGGCATAGCAGAAGATAAACACAAAGCAAGGGGGAAGCAGGGCTTTTCCAGAAGGCAGAGGAATTTGAAGTGGAAAATAAAGCTTCGAGGAGTCTGTCACAAAGAATTATTTCATTGCAATACCACACTCCAGGATGTAAGAAAGAGGAGAAACCAGGGAGCCTGATCACCATTCCCAGTCTCTGACTCTCTGCTGACACTTCTGAGGCAGGACTCAGCAGCAGAGAGTGTCTGCACCCTCTGGTGCCTCCTCTGCCCTGTGTGAACAGTGCACGGCAGCTCTGGCAGGGAACCTGCACTGCAGAGGGCTTGTGCTCTTTGGCTTTTCACCTTTATCAAATGATGCTCTGGCTGCTTAAACTGCAACCCCAGGACACTCCTGTGCCGAGGGAGGAGCAGCTGCCGCATCTCTTATTGTTCCCAGCAGCTGAGGAATTGCCACGGAATAACTTCCAGCACAGACCTTTCAGCTGGAGCTCGCTGTTCCTTCTCCCGTGCTGGGATCACTCACCTGCCCCTCTGGCAGCCGGTGCCCCCTCAGATGTGAACTTCCAGCGGCCATCCATCCCTCGGGGACACTTCCAGCGGCCATCCATCCCTCGGGGACACTTCCAGCGGCCATCCATCCATCCCTCCATCCCTCGGGGTGCCGGCGATTCCATTCCCTTGAGGAGCCGCAGGGCTGGAGGTGCTCGCAGCGCTCTGCGCTCCAAGGGGGACACCGGGCGGTGGCTGCCGGCACACACCGGGCGCTGCCCGCTCCTGGCACTGATCTCCTGTCCTGGCACGGAAGGACGGGAAAATCACTGATCTTCCACTCACCATGGAAAGCATCGCTCCTCTGGAGAAGTAAAAGTACTTCGCGCAAAATAACTATTTAAATAATTTTATTAAAATAAAATTTTATTTAATAATTATTTAAATAATTATTACCTTGTAGCACTCTTGGTTGGAATTTCTAAAAACAATTCCGTCTTACATCCACATAAACAGAGCATGTATTAGAGGGTGTGTTCAAATGTCCCAAAACTTCTGTGAAATAATTAGGAACATAACCTAATTTTGGCTACATAACCTAATTTTGGCTACATACACTCTTCCTGCATGTTGGTTGCCACCTGTTGATAGCTGCCCTGAGACCTGGGAAACAAAAGCTAAGCCATGTCCACAAAACAGCTATTTTACACTAATTAATTTTGGTTATCACATCAGTTGAAGGCTTTAGTCTTCTCCAGAATTTCAGACTGGTCTCAATGCATTGATTTTGGTTTACAGAGACAACAGCAGGTAGTATTTACTAACATGCAAACACCTCCTTCTGTAGCCAGCAACTAATCTCAGGCTGGGCACTTCTGAGCAGCAGTCTGTGATCCTCAGCCACCTATTGTGAAATGCTTGCATGGCAGTGGCAGTTCCATTTGCAATATTTTCCTGAGTAACCAAAAGATTGGTTATTCCTTCCTCCAGCTAAGAGAACCATAGCCATGGAATGAGGATTCTCCTTCTGCTAAAGGGTTCATCACATTGATGTGACAACTCCACGGAATGTTTTCCTTGGCACAGCTCCCACACGGCCAATACTGATTAGGACTTTGATCCTTTGATTAGCCACTAGTGTTTGCTGAGGTCAGCAAACACTAGTGGCAGTCCGTGGTGCTGCTCAGCCCAGCTGTCAGTACTGCCATGGCAGGTTTGCATGGTGCAGGATGGACCCCACTGCATGGTTTGCAGTTCACAGCCTGAAAAAATCCATTTGGGTGTAGAATTCTCTTCACCAAGATGGCAGTGGATGGTTGGTGCTCAAGAGATGAGCCCAAGCCTTACAGAAGTTTTATGTGAGTGACCCCACAATTCCACCAATTTCATCATTCCCACTACACAAACTCTTGGTGCCCAGGATGCTGAGTACAAATCAAAGAATTTGTTACCTTTGAACATTCATTAGCATGTAAGATGTATGAGTTAACAAATTAGAATCCCAGCTAGAAAGTCTCTGATAAATTGTCCCTAAGAACAGTAGCCAGGGCATATTTGGAGTGACCTAATGGTGGCTTCCAGTTTCTGAAGGGAGCATATGAGAAAGATGGAGAATGACTATTTCCAAGGGTCTGGGGTTTCAAGACAAAGGGGAATGTCTTCCCACTGCCAGAGGGCAGGGTTAGATGGGAAGAAATTCTTCCATGTGAGGGTGGTGAGGCCCTGGCACAGGTTTCCTAGAGATGGGTTTGCTGGAGATGGCTGTCCCATCCCTGGAAGTGTTCAAGGCCAGATTGGACAGGGCTTGGAGCAAACTGGTCTAGAGGAATGTGTTGCTGCCTATGGCAGGGAGGTAGAAACCAGATGATTTACAAGGTCCCCTTCAAACCCAATCCATTCTCTGATTCTCTGAATGCAGATGAGTACTACAATAATAATAATAATTTCAAAACATTTTAGTGATTGTCATCAGGAAACAACATGCAAGAGGAAAACATTCTCAGCACAATGATGGTTTGTGCAATTATAATCTCTTCTACAAGGTCATGAAATTAAAATTCATATTAATTACAGCCCATGGCAATGATTATGCTAACAAACTGTTCCACTAATTATATTTAGGTATTTAGATTGCAATAGCCAAAAGTTTTATGCAAAGATTTGAATATTGCCTATATCTCATAAATAATAAAGACTATTAATGGAGATAATACATGCCTCAACCCACACTTACAGCAGCATGTTTTAATTCAGTTGCTTAACACACAAGTTTAAAAATTGAATTAGGAAACATAGATACTAATCAGTTCTATGAGATTCATACTTGCTTATCTTTGAACTCTTTTTTTGCTTTAAATAAGATGGAAATTCAAGAAACAAAGTGAAATATCTCCCCTTTTCATAATGGAAGTTTTTTTTTCAACAGGTATTACAGCTCTTTGAACCTCCCTCTGACAATACAAGCTAGTATTGTGCATATTGGGTTTTTACCTTCTGCCCATGAAGCAGAGCATCCAGTCTGACCTTCAGTGCTGATCTCCCCATGTCACTTACAGACTCTTGAGCCAGCCCTAGGGGTGGCCCAGGCTCTCCACCACACACCCACTCTGGGTGGCTTGGGCCTTGAAAGGAGCATCTTCTTTGGCCAGCTGAATATTACAGCTTCATTGTATATTAATTGAGAAAGACAAATGGAAACTCTTGCACACAGCAGTTACTGCCACAAAAATTCTCGTCCTGCAGTCTGGTGTGGTTCTCTTACTCAGAACAGCTCAACATCAGTGATGAATATTGGATAATATTCAAAGGAAGTGATGAAGGATAATATTGTCATTGGCAAGCCTGAGAAATGGGCTGACAGGAACATCACAAGTCCAGGAAGGGGAAGCCTCTTCTGTTTCTGGAGAGGAGCTCTACCAGGCAGGCACCAGAGCATACTGGGTCCACCTAGCTGGGCTGGAAAGCTTTTGTCAGGAAAGGCATTGGAGGTCCCAGGGAACACCAAGGTCAACACAAGCCAAAATATGCACTCTTCTGAGATCCTGAGCTGTACTGAGAGGGCAGCCAGCAGGCCAAGGGAGAGGATCCTTCTCCTTTGCTCAGCACTGGTGAGCACCCCTAATGCTGGCTCCAATTTGGGGCTCCTCAGCTCAGAAGAATGCAGTGAAGGGCTGTGAAGATGATGATGGAGGCACTGGAGCAACTCCTCCGTGGAGGAAGATGGAACTATTGAGCTGGAGAAGAGAAGGCTTAGAGAGATCTTATCCATGTCTATAAATACCTGAAGGGAGGGATCAAAGCAGATGGAGCCAGGCTCTTTTCAGTGACACCACCAGAGGGTGGTCGCAAACTGAAATACAGGAGGTTCCCTCTGATCTCCAGGAAACACTTTGTTATTGTGAGGGTGAACACTGGCACAGGCTGCCCAGGGTGGTTGTGAAGTCTTCCTTAAAGCTATTGAAAAGCTGCTGAGACAAAGTCTTCTTTTTCAAACTTGTTCACAAACTAAAAGAAAAGAAGAAAATGCAAAAAAGTCCTTTTTGTTGACACTTAAGAAAACAGTTAAACTGTGGTAATTTTAAAAACAAATATTTTCTTTCCATTGATACTTGTTTCAGAAATATATTGGTTTGGTACATTATTAACAAATTAAGTACCTTTATTAGTCATTCCAAATAAGAAGATGCAACTTCAATTACATATTATATTTTGCTTGTAGGGTTTACCAATATGACAAAGTAGATAATGTACACTTCTTTTCTTAAAAATTCAGTAACTGAAATTTTAATGAGTAACAAAGCTTGCAAAGTTCTCATATAATACTTTCTATTAATGCTTTTTACTGAGAAAATTTAATTAAAATCAGAAAACTCATAGAGAGAACAAATAAATTGAAATACATCTGTTTTGTGCAATTAGCAAAGTCCTTTCCAGAAAACCAAAACCTAAGCACCCCAAAACCACCAGCATAAAAGCTGGTTGTAGTTAAGTTGACAAATGACTGTGAACAGCATTTTACCTGAGCCAAATCAAGTTTCTTGTAAACCATCAGGATTATCTAATTCCTTACAGAAGTAGCTATACCATGATAAAATTTTATGAGGTATTTATTGAACATTTACAAAACTGGGAAAGAAGGACAAAGAGTTAAAAGACTGCTCTCGAAAGTAAATAGTTTACATCTCCTGTCATTTTGTATCTATTTCCTGGCCTGGGGAACTTTTTCTTTCAAAGCTGCATGAAGCACATTAGACAGCAAAACACTCTTTGGAGCATCAAAAAAAATGCCACATTTATAAGTAGCATGTGCCTTACAGCCAAGACTGACATTTAGTAGAGTGACAAACTGCTCTCCATGTCCAGAGCTGTCAGTCACAATGATGAATAAAGGCTGCTGGTGCAGAGGTTACAGATTTACCTGGATGAAGGGATAAGCACGGGGCACATACTGGGAGTCTGTAGAATTGTAGTTGTAGGGAACCCCTAAGCCTGCTGTCCTCCAGAAGAGAAAAACACTCACGGCCAACTTGGCATCATCTGTGAACTTACTGAGGGTGCACTCCGTCCCCTTGTTCAGATCACTGATAAAGATATTAAACAGGACCAGCAGGATGAACTCCATTTCCCACGACTCTGCGGGCCTGGCCTGTAACAGACATTTTTATGAAAAATCCTTTCCTTAGAATTTTTTCTCCTGAGAATCTGAGAGGCCTCAGGAACAAAATGTAAACAAACATTATCTGCTGCTGTGGAATGCAACAGGTGCCTCTTTGATTGGTCTCATGTGGTTGTTACTAATTAATGGCCAATCACAGTCAGCTGGCTCAGACTCTGTCCAAGACACAAGATATTATCATTCTTTCTTTTTCTATTCTTAGCTAGCCTTCTGATGAAATCCTTTTTTCTATTCTTTTAGTATAGTTTCAATATAATATATATCATAAAATAATATATCAAGCTTTCTGAAAGATGGAGTCAACATTCTCGTCTCTTCCCTCATCCTAAGACCCCTGCAAACACCATGACACTGGCCATCACCCAGTTTATCACCCAGTAAACAGGGCACTCATCCAAACCATGAGCAGACAGCTCCTTCAGGAGAATTATGTCAGACTTACTGCAAAAAGGAGCAGGGAGATGCCTAGGAAGAGTCTCAGGTGAATTCAGGACAGTATAGTGCAGGACTGTTCAGTTTTCAAATTAATCTTGCTTAAAGATCTCTACAAAACCATAACAAAGCAAACAGAACAAAAAAATCCCAACCAAAAAACACCAAAGAAATAGAAAAAAAAAAAAAAGGGTAGAAATTTCTAACAGGAGTGCTACAAGGTAATAATAATTAAATAAAATTTTATTTTAATAAAATTATTTAAATAGTTATTTTGCGCGAAGTACTTTTACTTCTCCAAAGGAGCGATGCTTTCCATGGTGAGTGGAAGATCAGTGATTTTCCCGTCCTTCCGTGCCAGGACAGGAGATCAGTGCCAGGAGCGGGCAGCGCCCGGTGTGTGCCGGCAGCCACCGCCCGGTGTCCCCCTTGGAGCGCAGAGCGCTGCGAGCGCCTCCAGCCCTGCGGCTCCTCAAGGGAATGGAATCGCCGGCACCCCGAGGGATGGAGGGAGGGATGGATGGATGGCCGCTGGAAGTGTCCCCGAGGGATGGATGACCGCTGGAAGTTCACATCTGAGGGGGCACCGGCTGCCAGAGGGGCAGGTGAGTGATCCCAGCACGGGAGAAGGAACAGCGAGCTCCAGCTGAAAGGTCTGTGCTGGAAGTTATTCCGTGGCAATTCCTCAGCTGCTGGGAACAATAAGAGATGCGGCAGCTGCTCCTCCCTCGGCACAGGAGTGTCCTGGGGTTGCAGTTTAAGCAGCCAGAGCATCATTTGATAAAGGTGAAAAGCCAAAGAGCACAAGCCCTCTGCAGTGCAGGTTCCCTGCCAGAGCTGCCGTGCACTGCTCACACAGGGCAGAGGAGGCACCAGAGGGTGCAGACACTCTCTGCTGCTGAGTCCTGCCTCAGAAGTGTCAGCAGAGAGTCAGAGACTGGGAATGGTGATCAGGCTCCCTGGTTTCTCTTTCTTGCATTGCGGTATTGCAATGAAATCATTCTTTGTGACAGACTCCTTGAAGCTTTATTTTCCACTTCAGATTCCTCTGCCTTCTGGAAAAGCCCTGCTTCCCCCTTGCTTTGTGTTTATCTTCTGCTACGCCTTGGCTGATAAAAAAAAAAAAGGAATTACTGTACTGCTGCTTTGGAACAGAGAGAGAAAACACCACAGCCAACATCTTTTCAGAATCTAAAAGGAAATTTTGTCATCTAATGAGTAGGCTTACAAAACCCAAAAAGGCTTACTATAGGGAACTATTCAGGAGGAATATTTACTAAGTACAAGATGTTTTTCTAAAGAGACTCAATATATTTACCTTCATTTACCCATTTGCTAGAGAAGGAATTATGACATGCTTTTGCCAATCAATATACCCTTTTAACTACTTATGTGTGAGATTTAGTATATCACATTAAGGGTAGTAGACACAGATGGAGAAACAGAGCCTTTTCCTCAAAATATCATAAATTAAGCTACAAAATATAAATCTGTAAACTAAAAATTATGGCAAGTCTTTTTAATTCTTGAATAGATACATGACCAACTTAAAAGGTAACAATACCTCCTCCTTTATAAACAATTTTCCCTGGCTTTAAAGGTAGGAATTCAGATACCTTCTTACTGAACCCTTGCATCCTGAGTTATGTGATAGATTCTCTTGAGGTCATGTTACATATTGGGAATGAACCCCTTCATTAAATTCCCATGTTTTCTCTTCCCAGAGACTGATTTGGGTCTGATTTGTTTCTTCCAAGAGTGATATTTGACATTCAGACAGCCAGCCCTTTGTAGGTTAGGGATAGTATAGGATGTAACTATAGAGGTAAACTCCAAACAGGAGAAGGAAAATCCTTCAGACTTCCTTTCAATGTTTGTGATACCCCTTTTAGTTGTGGATTCACTGGTAATTATCCATTCCCCATGGACATGCTGAAGGGAGAAACCAAATTAACTGATGGAAAAAGCTAATTAGCTTTTTTTTTTTTTTTGGTTAAAGGAATTACAGGATTTTGTTCCCAAGTACATCTCTTATCTGAATATTTCCCTAAAGTCCATTGACTAAAAGTAGTCATAAAGATATATTTGCAAGCAGAATTTGTTGAAATTTACAGCATAACACAAATAAATCCATAATGTTAATATTTTCTTCTTCACATCCAGACAATTGTAAGCGAAGTCAACTTGCAGGCAAAAATAACCTGTTCTTATGGGCACAGACCTGTTGTGGGGGATTGTTCTCACTATGCTCAGAGAATGTGAAAATCATTAAGGGTGGAAGTTCTCATTTGTACAGTGATTTGGGAACTCCACCTGGGAGAAAGAGGATAGCATGGAGCAAGGTTTTATCTTACATATTTTAAGAACACAACATTAAACACCAAGTGTCTAAAATGGCAAAATAATTTTCAGCATATCTTTATAAAAGATTCTGAAAAGATACACTGGAAGCTGGGTAAAAGTAGCATCTGAGTGTTTGTTTATCTGAAGTATTTGTGCTGGTTTGAGACTCAAAAAGTTGGATAGACTTCTCATAAGATTTGTAGTTTCTTCTGGGATTTCCAGTTCTTATTTATTCTGATCCTAATCTTATGCAAAGAAAGGAATAAAAAAATCCCATGTGGCTGTGCAGTTTACAATCTTATGAAAACTGGTGGGTAAATAGCTTTAAAATCAGCATCCTCACTTTCTGAAATTTCTGCAATGGATCAGCTAAGCTTTGGTAACATTATTCCCACAAAGCATTACACTCAAAAGGAAACTACAGCCTTTAATTTCAAGTTATCTGTGAATTTTAAGTTTCTGTAGTCATTATTTAATATCTGGCACTTAACAACCTACCTACACAGTAAGAACCTCAGCAAATACAATCCCTGTTGAAATTTGAGGGCATGAATTTCTGATTTAATATTCCAAACAGATCATGTCCTTGGGGACTTCACTTTTTTTTTTCCCATTATTGTTCACACATCTGCATATGCATCTGGAAACATTTCTTTAGGTCAGTAGGTAAATTTGAGTGGAATTTGAATCCCAGGAAAAAACCTCATTTAACACATAGCAGCACAAATTTAGCTGGTTATGTGGTCAGGTGATTTATGAAGCCCTGACTTTGCTGTGTGGGCACATATGATCTAAGCCACCACCAGTTCAGAGTTCTGCACTCTTTGGCCTCAAATTTGTTGAAAATTGACTGTTCCATGGCTCTACATGGAGATAGGTCCAGCTCTTCCTCAAAAAAAGAAATACAGAAGCATGAAGTAGATGCCTTCTGTTGGAACTAGTTCAGACTGAATATTTTTTCCATTGCCTGTATCTGATGATGGTAAGCAGACACTGTAAAACCAATATTAATTTGTTTTTGAAGAAATAGAGTATTTTCCCTTGCTGTATTTCTGTTGTGGTTTAGGAATGCTGCTCCCTTGTTCAGAGACCCTCCCAAACCAGATACTGATTCCTTGATCCCCACCTTCCCCTTTCTGGGGATGGAGTTGAGAAGTGAAGGCACAAAAGGTGAAAATCACCAGCTGAGAACAATTTACTGGAAACAGCAATGAGATAAGAAAACAAGCAGTAACAGCAACAGTATTAACAACAAAGGTGTACAAAGAGAGGGTGATTTACATGCAAAATGCTTACCAGGCTGGTACAAATGAAAACAGTGGTGGACGGCTCCAACACCCTTTTCTCAAGAGACACATTCCCTTTTCCTCTGCCCTGGCAATGACCTAAGGAGGAAAATTGAAAAAAAATGCCCTGGGCATGCCCTCTCCTGCTGCTCTGGGCTGGAACCAGAGTATTTATTATCATGAATCCAGAAAAAAAAAAAAAAGTTTCTTGCTTACCTGTAGAACAGTAACAGAGCATGCCAGCTATGCCCCTGCAGAAGTAGCTGAGTTATCATTGAAGAATTTCATACTGCTTATCAAATAGAAGAAATCAGATATAATCCAGAGATATCTTTTGAGTACTTTTTTAATCTGAATGTTAAGGTGCTGGAATTATTCTAGGTGACTCCATTCCCGTTCATCCCAAATGACTTGACATTTAGGCATATTTCTGCAACATCTTGCAGGTTAAAAGATAAAACCAGGATAATTTATTTCTGGTTGTCAAGCACAATAATTCATTGCTGCTATAGCTCACATAGAGAAAAAATCTGTTCCTCAATAATTTAATACTTATAAGTAAAAAGACATCCTTTAGAAAAAAATGAAGTAAATAAAACGGAATAAAACCAGGACATCTGTCATGGACAGATGCAAAAACATGATCATTTGCACTCTAGTGAGACTGGAATTAGACTGGAAATGTATCATATCAATAATGATGTAATTGTGATGACTTGATCTTTATGAAATGCTTCAGGGTGTGCTAGAGACATTGCCAATGAGTAAGAACAGGTGTATAATTCACCCAAAGAGAAGAGAAAGATACAGAAGAGAGGGAGAAGGAAAGGGGAGACAAAAATTGGACTAAATGGATGTCAGGGGTTTCTCACATATGAGTTGACATCTGTTGCTAGATGAGTTGTGCCTGGAGGTAGAAGGTAACTTGGGTTGAGACTATATATTTGTTGAACAAACAAATCCAGCAAGGATAAAAATGATACTGGGTTCATCCCTTACACTCAGCTGCTTATTAATACATCAGTGCATATTGATGCCTCCTCAGAGTCTTTGAGCAGTGTTGGAATCCTGGATGCTGAAAATTTTAAAGTTTCTGTGCTTAAAGGCACAGACCCACAAGAGAACACTGCATTTGTCTTGAGGCTGTGAAGAAGGTCTCCAAAATTGATTGATAGTACTGAGATTATGGGTGTGGAGTTGGTTAGAAGTTGTGTAATATCACAGGGTGGAAAACTTAAGAGTTTGGGATTTTAGAATATAGAAATAAACATGAAGCAAGATGGAGGTTTTAGGGTGGAGGTATGTTGTTCTTCTTTACCTTCTCCTTCGTTCTTCTCCATGGGTTTGGGTGGCATTTTGTAATTGGGCAGAAAAGTCCCCATTGCAGCTCTTTGGGATCAGTTATTGTGTTAAAAGGGAAAATAATCCAGGTGTCATCTCTTAATTGGATAGTTTAGTCTTCAAAGACCTTGTTACAAGAGATTGTTGGCCATTTTGTGCCTTCTAATGAAAAGCTGCCCAAATCACAGTAATGAGACTGTTTTACTGATAAGAAATAATAAACACCTGAGTCCCAGCATGAACTACTGTCTAAAGTATCTCCAATCCAGACCCAGAAAAACTGATAAGCAGCATCTTTCAGAAACCTCCACATCCAAGAGACATTTTTGCTTCCTGCTTCAAGCCACAAATCAGCTTGTGTTGTGCATCTGTGCTTGGTGCACCAGGCACATGCAAGATAAGGACACTCCTGCAGCTCAGCAGGCTGTTTGCTGATTTGTTTTCCTAATAATCAGAGCTTGCACTGCTCACAAAATTAGGAAACAATGGATCCTGCTGAAATCAACTCTCTGTCTGAGTGCATGCTTTATCCAGAGCTGCTGAATCCCTAATCCTTACACAGAGTCCTTTCCAAACAACCAGACAATCAGATACACTTGAGAAAATATTCTTTGCCTTCCCTGTATGTTACAGAAAGCCGAGACAGTGTGTGCTTTGGTATTGAAGAGGCCCCCTGCAATCATATAGATATAACATGAGACAATTTCCCCCACAGGAAGATTTTATTGCCATGGTAACCAAGAAAGGAAGTCGATTTGGCACTGGAGTTCCCATTTTCCTCAATTCCTGTATTAGCATTTGCTCGTGGCAGTTATGTTATTTAGAACCAAAGAACTTTAATCAAAGTTATAAAATTTCTGGAAGCAGTGGGAGTTTGCTTACATTATGGGAAAATTGTATTTCTCCATTCTAATACATAGACTTTAATATAATCATAAAATGGTTTGGCTTGATGTTTAAAGCTCCTCTAGATCAAGCCTCCTGCCACGAGCAGGAGGTGATCAGAGGAAGGCAGCAGAGATCAAATTGCTCAACACTGCCCAAACTGATAATGAGCACTTTACTCGTGATTGGACATCCACAACTTCTCTCTAGCACTCATTTGAGTGTCTCACCAGCCTTTTGTAGAAAAGTTTTTCCTTTTAGCCAATCTAAACCTTCTCTCAGTTTGAAAAGTTGGTGTCACATGCAGAGACTCCTTTGGGTTTGCTTTTGTTTTTCCCAAATACTCCTGCTCCTGAATACTTCACATTTGCCCCTTACATTGTACACAATCCCTTATTTCAAAGCTCATGACTTAGTGGTGAGCTGAAGGAGCTGCTGTTGGTGCTGAGGCTGGAGAGATTTTTGACTGGGGTCATTGATACTGCAGAATGTGATTTATATTCAGATAACAGCATCACTGGGAAGTGTTCATGTTAGATGATGTGCAACTGCTAAACAGGAGATTCCAGCATAATGCAGTCACCACAAAGCTCTCAGCTGGTTTGAATTCAGGTGTGGGATACTCCACAGTGCTTTTAGTGTCTCACCATGGAACCACTGTCCAAATCCCCTGCCTCTTCCTGTGGGGGAGTAATGGTGGTAAAATAAAGTTTTTGTTTATTTTTTTAAATCAAGAAATGGGATTTCTTGATTTTTTAATCAAGAAATAGAGTTAAAAGACAAAGCTTAGCCAAGCTATTTGGTGACCATCTGATTTGTATCATCTGGTAGAGTAGCAGATCAATTGCAGAAGTCAGCCTTCTTTTGACTGCCTTCTTCTGATGACCTTCACATTATGTGACAGCAGAAAATTAAAGAACCTTCTCATGACTACAAGCCTTAGTGGATCTCCTCTTTAATTAATATTTTTCCAAGAAATGTTCTGCATCAGAAGAATTAAAAAAAAAAAAAAAAAGAAAGGTAATTGGAGCAGAGGGCTGTACTTCGTGAAAGATATGTTATGACTGAATAAAAGTCTCTATGCCATTCAAAAGTCAATGTTCTTATGCATCCAGACAGAATGCTGGCCATCTCTGATGTGCAAGCAATTCCTTTGGACAAGCCACAAACAGACAGAAAGGAATGCAAGATTCACTGGGAAATGATGAACTCAGAAGTGGCAGGGACACGCTGCAAGTCAGTGCTCAGAGGGGGGGTCTAATTCACATTTCTACAGGGATTTGTCCATTAGTGTCAGAACACAGTAGAATTGAGCCTTGCTATAGATTCCTCCAGACAGTGCTGGAACTTTGTTGTAGTGAGCTTCAGTCACACACTCCCACTTCCAAACTCTTAGTGGCTCTGGAGTAACTTAATCCTTTAATGCAAAAGCACTGCTGTTTAAGAAGATAGACATTAATTACTGTATATGGTTTAAAGAGGTCTTGAAATGTGACCTTAAATACAGATTATCGCTGAAATATAAGCAATCCATAATAAAAGCTTAGATAACTGTGTCTTGGTCTTTACATGGCACCCACCATTAAAGTACTTACAAAGCCGAAAAAATGCAAAAAAGTGATAATCTTGCTTAGATTATCATAAGACAAGGAAGACAAAGATGAAACTGCAATGACCATATGGTACTGCTCATCATGACTGGATTGAATGACCTAATAAATTCTCTCCATCTCTAGATTATATTAACTCTCACATTTAGAAGTAGATGATACTTCAATGGTACTTTTTAACAGATATGCTTACAGTAATTTGAATTTCCTGTGTTAGGAATAACTCACTTTTTTTATACAATTGAGAGGGGGGAAAGTCCTCAAAGGAAAAACTATTTGTGTCAAGAGTCAGCTGAGCTGGGTGTCTGTCTCTCCCCTGAGAGGTCAGCACACACATCCTTTCTTAAATGTTTACATTTTTTACCCTGGGGCTGCTATCCCCTTTCCATTGGAACTTGCACTCTCTTGTGTCCTCCTGCTCTTCTCTTCCACTTCCCTCTCATCCCCCTTCCCCTTCTGGCCACGTCTTCAACCCTAATTCCCAAAAACACTTAACAGGTGCAATGAACCCATTAAACAAAACACATAGATAACAACCAGTAGGAAAGAGAATTAAAATTTTACCTTTTGTTTTACTCCACAATCTTGTTGGGCTGAAACAAAATGTTATTTCTTTTCTCAAACCTGCCTATGCAGTAGTAACTCTTGCAGTTTCTCTTTCCTCTTTCTCTTCTTTTTTCTCTATTCCCTCCTTTTCTTGTACTTTTGCTTTAAAAGTGGATAACTAGTTAGAAGAAAAGAAAAAGTGATGGGGAACAAACCCCTTAACACTGTCTGCTTGAATTCTCATCCATAATAAAAACATATAGTATTTTGTACTCAGCAATTACAGAAAAGGCTGTGATTGTTCCATCAGGAACCATTGACAAATTAGCATAAAATGGCATTAATGAAGAAACAATTACATCTGAAGGTCTTTTATTGTTTGATTTCTACTATTATTGTCCCTTAACAACTCTAATCACTGACAGTGCACAAATATATTCACCTCTCCAGCTCCATTTAGTCCAAAACAAAAGTGAACAACCATCTTATATTACACTTCAATCATTCTAATTGTTATAATTAATTCTTACTTTGTGTCAATAATGCAGAAAACAATTTACCAAAGTGATCCTAACAGCAGCCAAATTGTTCATGTTTCCATACACACAACATTAAAGTATGAAGATCTGCAGTCTGTTTTTTTCCTGGACCTTGACTACATATCACTCCAAATATCTTCCCTTTATAAACACAAATTCACATTATTTTTTTAACAGGCTCACAAAGCAAAGCTGAATCTGAACACCTAACCCTGCTCAGCAGGGAGTGTGGACAGAATGGGAGCCCTGCTGTGCCCAGACAAAGCAAGGAGGAGAGAAATAGTCAGAAAAGGGAGAGAGAACAGAGATTATCAGCAGTCCTTAGATCCCACTCGATCCTGCTGTGTGGGCGGTTCTGGAGCTGAGGGTGTGAAAGAACAAAGGAAGTTGTTCACCCCAGCAGGCTCTTTGCCTTTATTCAAATAAATTTCCAGGACTTCTCTGTTGGAATCTGAAATGCAAGGAGCTCTCAGAACTTTGGGCCTCTAAGCCAAAACTTAGAATTAAACACAGAATTTGATCTGAGACCTTGGGAAGGTTTCCAAACTCAGGTGCTAGAAGCAAGAATGTGGATTTAAAGTTTAAAACAGAGACACATTAAGTAAAGGAAAGTTTAGAGTTTAAGGGTTTAAGATATAGAAAAAATAAAAGTAGTTGCAGAGGTAAACAAGGCGTTTAGAATGCAGTACTGTAGGTTTGTGTGCCATAACATGATTGGCTAACAAAGCTTACACTGTAACATAAATGCATAAGATAAAATATTTAAGGATTGGGTCAAAACCATAAATATCCTTACTGGCAGTTTTTTATTGGTCAATAACTCCTTAAAAGGTCTTTTAACAAAGGGTCTTGGAACCTTCTGAACCATGCTGTAACAATGTGAACCTAATTCACCCTTCCTGCCTACATAGAAGATAAGAAAATAAACAACATCATTAAAAACAACTCAGAGGTCCTGTCTCTAATTCCCTCCAAAATTCCCCCACAATGAATTATCCCACTCCTCTGTCTCCTTTTTGGACATAAACCTCTGGTGTTGTGAATAGTTTTCTGTACATAATGTTTGAGATACAAACATGCCTGGTCCTCCACCAAAGTTCCAGCTGTATCCTAACAGACAGGTTAAGGGTCAAAAGAAACAAACTACCCAGCAGAACAGGTTAAATCATCAAATATCCAGGGAAATAGATCAACTATCAGAGAGCAAGGCTAGATATCTGGGAATCAGAAACACAAATATTGCCCATAAACTTCAGTAATTTTGGGTGAGCTCCCAAAGGATAAAAGAGTAGAAAACTTCAGATCAAATAACACTCATGGATCAGGGCTAAAAGTTTATAGATCATTTGGGCATTGAACACCTCTAAAACCCCAGAAAAATGGACTGAATATGTAGCATTTGAGTATTTGATGTACTGGCTTTCTAAGAGTCTGAACATGCCATGACTGCTAAAAAGAACTTTAGAGAAAATGTCATGGTGGGAAAAATGTCTAGAAGAGAGTTACATAAATATTTTGCCTGATTTTATTAGGCAGGAACACATAAATTAGGCAAGGAAAGAAAGAAGTCAGAAAGACAGAATTTTAGTGCTGCTGTGAGCAGAAACCTGTGCCTCAGAAATGTGTTGCAGGATATTCACTGGTTCATTAACACTGGTTTTGATTAACTGAACCCAACCAAATTACAATTAGGGGAGAAAACTAGTGTTTCACATACAGAATAATAATCTTCTTAAATGAGAATTACTGTTGAAGCTGCTCCAAATCTCAGATAATCTAATAAATATAAAGAGGGCTAATGGTAGTACAGATTTAATTTTAACAAGTGGACAGTTTGTAGGAAAACTTCTCATTTACTATAAGAATAGATAAAATAAGTTGCATAGAGTTGTTCCTTTGGATTGTTGGCTTTTCTGTTTTTTTTTTTTTGTTGTTGTTTTTTTTTTTTTTTGGTTTTTTTTTTTTTTTTTAATTTTAGATGACATTTTTCATTTCACAAAGTCAGCCTCTGAGAGTTTCAGGGAATAAGTTGATGAAGGAAACAAAGGAGCTTAAAGTTATATAGGATTTTTCATTTCCAGATATATATTACTTCTTTAATCTCATACCATGTACAAGAGGGAAAGCAATATAAGAGAGGACTCTGAATGTGAGGAGATGAGTAACTCCTCCTGTAATCTTGTTAGGGGTAAACACCAGGCAGTGATAAAATAAATGGCTGAAGGAAGATGTGCCTTAAAATAAAAAAGAAAAAGATAATTTGTACATTGCTTCAATCAAGAGAAACTAGTCTTTGAAAAAAAGATGTTAGACCTTAAAATCAAAAAGAGAAAGATAATTTGTACATTGCTTCAATCAAGATAAACTAGTGTTAAAAAAAAGATGTTGAAACAGATGGGGAAAGATTTTGTGGTCTTATTAATTAAAACAAATAAGGAAGAAGGGGAGATGATCTGCTATAGTGGCATTTGACAATAAAGTTACCCTTTAAAAGAAAAAGCTCCAAAATCAATACCATGCTTTAATTTTCACTAAGGAAGAGGTAATGGGGATGAGACTGTGGTACTGACTGACTGGAATAACAGTCAAAGGTCTCAGTGCATTCAATTATGGGAACACAATCTTCAAACTCTGAAAGAATTGATATGTGAAAACATGTTCTCATAACAAGGATTTTTAATAGGAAACATTTTAGGACAGCTGATAAACCATTATCCTGTCCTGCGTTTACTTATTTTTGTAAAAACTCTTTGATAACTTTAAAATATGAATCATCATTGTTTTCCAGACTAAATATATAAGAGAAATATGTAGAGGTACTAAGGAGAAGGTGCTCATAAAAAAGTGATCTAATTGGAAAGAGAGGTTTTCATAGGAACATACCAATGGTGTTACAGGCACTGATCTCTTTTAAAATATTTTCCTTTTTTCTTGGTCCTAAAAAAATACAAACAGAGGTGGTAGTGAGCAATACACTATCCCCCCAAAAATGATGCTACCAATAATGTATATATTCCCTAAAAGTTCTGCAAAAATCATCCTGCATTAAATAAACATGGAGTCCAAGATTTAAAAAACCCATGAAATCAAATTCTTTACATGGACAGGTATCACAATTGCAAAATAGCAAAACATTCCTTTTGGCTTGTTTCTTTGAATTATTGTATTGCTAGACCAAGCTATTTTATCAGTGTACAGTTTAAAGACTTATGTTACCAATTCGTTTTTTATAAACATTTAATCTCAATTCCCACTAAACACAATGCTTCTCTTTAATCAAGCTATTCAGTCCTGAATTCCCCTGCAATCATGGAAATCCCCCATGTGTCTTGGTTGCTTAACCAAGAATAAATCATTAATGAAAGGAAGCACTGGATTTCCAACAGTGGCTACCACTGGATTGTGTTCCTTTCTCTAATAGAAAAATATCTCTGGACCATTTGCCACTTTATGTCCTTGATTATAAATGCCTACATTTTGGCACCATAAGACTTTACCAAGAGTTGTGAAAATTCTATATTAAATCAATCAGACTCTTAAATTATCATGAAAGTCAAACACAGCCCCATTAAACTGGAGGGAAAAAAAGAAATCATCCACTGGAAAAAACCCACACAAACCAAAACAGCACAATGCCTGGTTCAAAACACATGGGGTTCCAATTCCAGAACGCACTGCTGTGGGAGTCCCTGGTGCCTTGTTCTCTTCTGCAGGGCTTCAAATTAGAATTAGTAATTAGAATTGGTAAAATTAAAGGCAATAGGCAAAAAACGGACTGCTTGGTAATGGAATTTTTACAGTTAGCTTACAGCATTTACACACATGTATAGTGATATTCTCCTAGTTTTTCAAAACATCCTTTTAAAAATGCCACAAGATACGTAGGTTTTCAAGGCATATTTGAAGGTTTATTTGAAGGAATATAACAAGGTTTTTAAGGAATATTTGTGTTAGCCTTCAAAACGCAGCACTCACCCATTTTTGAACATTAAATTTATCTTACATAGAATTTTGCTGCAAGATTTATTTATTTGTGAAGAATAAACCTACAGGCTTCTTGCTGTCAACATAAGTTGTGGTCAGATCAGTAGATCTCATTCCCACGCAGAGTGTTTGTTTTTGAGGACCAAAATATGTTGCCCTTGTAATGCATTTTACCCCTCTCCAGAAAGCCAGATTTTATTCTCCTGAGAAATAATTTACTTTATTTGTTTGTCCTCATAGGGAAGAGCTTTACCATGTTTATATGAATAAATAGTCACTCATTATTTTTCGTCTTGACAGCCCATTTATACAATGTGTAACCTGCACCACATCCACTGGATCAGAGAGCTGCTGTTGATCTCAGCTGGACTAAAAGGAAGCTCACAACCCAATCATTTGTCTTGGCCTAATGCTTAAGCCACTGTCCTTTTTTACAACTTGTTTTGCAGAAATGTTCTTCACCTGTCACTGCTGGGATATTAAATAAAAGAGATTTAACCTGTCTACTGATTCAAGAGTTGCAGAAGACTGGAAAAGTGGTTTAGCCATCATTTTCTTAGGAACTGTCAGGGCATTGCTCTGCTCCTGAAAAGTCATGAGTGACAACCTTTGCATCACTTGTTCACTTTACTTCTCTTCCACTTCTCCTTCACTTACCAAACTGTTTGTATATTAATCCAGCAGTTTTGTCTATTTCAAACGGAACTGCAGAAGTCATTCTGGGCACAAGAACTGCTAAAATTCTGTGTATGTAGCTGCTGATGACACTCTAGTACACAAAGTGTGTGTAAAACTGGAGTATATTGAAATGCAAGGTCAGAACTTTTGACTGGTATTGAGAACTGAAAAAGATGTAAAGCTCCTTAAGTTTCCTTCTAACTGTAATATTCCAACTCTCTTCATAGAATTATTCCACATTGGAAGAAGGTGGCCAATGTAATAACCCAATTCACAAGTTCAAAAATTCATTTTATCTGTCAAAAGTCAGGAAACACTGGTTTGTTATTCTGTTGTCACATTTGCAGAGACATCCAAGCTATCTGCACTTCTGGCACATAATTCAGCATATTACAAACTCCTCATCATTGTTTTCCTTCAGATTTTATTATCTACCATAAATACCAGCTGCTAAGTCATTTTATATAGTCTGTTGATGAACAGCTCAGCACAGAGACAAATTCAACGGAACATTTTCGTGTCTCTCTGGAGCTCATAACCCAGAGCTGTGATACTGAGTGAACATGAGCATCACAACCAAATATTGGCTGGCACGAGAGTGAGAGGTAACTGAATGCGGAGAGGAGCTAAAGGGGTGTTTTCAAAGCTTTGCTGCTCAAAGGTGTTGCCAACCACTGCCTGTCCCTCCAGGAGATGAGTTTTCTGTCAGAAAAGTTTCTGACATGTGATTTTCTCCCAGCAGATTTTCTCTGCTCACTTCTCTTTTCACTCAACACCTTATCATTTCAAGTCCTAGTGGCAGAGAGATAAAATGTCTTTTGACATCATTTGGCCCTAAAGTTATCTCAAACTGCAGTTACTGTTTTATCTGTTGAATTAAGGAAGGTAGAGAATTAAGAGTTTTCTATAAACAGGGATTGAATAACTTCATGTTGTTACTTAACACCAGAAAATAAAGTTGCCTTTTTAAGACTTGATTGCTTACTGAAGCAATAATTCGATACAAACTATTAACTACAACATCAGTTTCTGGTTTAACCACATGTTACCAATGGATTGCCTAATTATGGAGAGATTAAGTGGCTGGCAAAGCAAATTTTATGGAGAAGAAGCTGCCACTAGTAGAAGTTTTATGCTATTTTGTGTTTCTACTTGACACAGGAATTCTGAGATTTGAGATAATATTAGATATGTCAGTGTTTACTGGTTTTTAACTTCCTTTTTTATGTGTGGGTGGAAAGATATTTTGTAGCAAGCATGTCTTATAAAGGAAATGTAAATGAATAAAACATAAAAGTAAATAAAAATCCATGACATGAACTTGGTATGTGTCTACTTCATGAATATTGATTTGCACATTTATTTTTTAATCTGTCAGATTAAATCATTAATAAAGCTGAAGTCCCCACATGAACTCGATTAAGGGTGATCTAACCACACAAGTACTTTGTGGGGAAATACTTTTCTTTTTCAGAGATACGTTGAAATGCTGATTATTCTGGCAGTACAGTCATGTTTTTTTCTTGAAAAGTGGAATAGAATTATGTGCAGAAGTACACCTAAATCCTATTGTTACAACTGAGGGGCATTATTCCTTTTAGTTTGGGTAGCATATCTTCAGTAATGGATGGTGACTTGGTGTTTTCAGTGCACTGTTCCTTATATTGCATCTAAATTCTTAAAAAGAGGAAGAAAAAAGGTAATTGTGGAAATTAGCTAGTGAATAATTAGGCTGCACTAAGCTGTATTTTGCGCTCATTATTCTGTATTTAGCCTATTGGAAGAACTTTGCCCTAGTTTGTTTCACAGGATCTTTCAAGAGATATTTAATTAAAAACTACTCATCTCTATCAGTGACAGGTCTTCTCAACTTTTAATTGAAATGTCATGCCAAGCCAGCTTTGGTTGAGGCAGGTTCAAGACCTGATAATGGAAGTTCTCAGCTGGCATTAAAAATCTTTTTTTTCTGGCTTTTTTCTGTTACTTTCTCATTCTCCAGCCCACAGCTCTATGTCTGGGTTTGTGCCAGTTAATATTTCTAAATTTCTGCCCTGATTTCCAGCCTGTGCAGAAGGGAGGGTTCTGTGGGTACCACTCCATCCTCTGGGGTGAATGCTCTTTCCAGCCACAGTCACAACTGGAAAGACAAATTTGCTGTATACAGATGTTCTATAAAACCCAATGTTCTATAAAACCCAATGTAATAAATTATAAAACCCAATGGAGTTTTTTAAAAGTAAAACTTAATAATTTTATTTTGCTTTTAATTGAAATCAACCATAAATTCTAGTAGAGGTAACCAGCTTTTACTTTTAATTAACTTTCTGAGGAGAAAAAAATGTATAAAATACAGAATATAAAATATAGAATATAAAATATAGAATATAAACACATTAGTTTTAATAATAGACAATATAGAAATAAAAAATGAAATGTTTTAAAGTAACTATATAATACTAAATAATATCCCCATTCATCTATTTAACAAAAAAAAGGTTTATACCTTTAAAACTGATTCTGAAAACAAACAAACAAAATCTAGAAATGATACAACTATATATTAACAATCTACAAACAACAAATATATGAAAAGGGTAAAAATCTTTAGGCATCAACAGCAGTGCTTTCCTCACAAGGTAAAATAATTTCAGAGCTATTTCCCAATACCAGAACATTTGTCACTATGACCAGGACAGCAGTCCAAGTTCCAGAGCAACATCATGACCTTGGACTTCAGACTTTTTTTGCTACAATATTAAGATTTTTGTTTGTTTTAATCCTTTTTGAAAAAAAAATAAAGAAAAACAAACAAAAACAACCCCCTCTCACATCCCTAATGGATCAGAAAATTTTTCAACTCAGAGTACTGAAAAATTTGACTTTGGTATTCCTTGACTTAGAATCACAGAATCATTAAATTTGGAAAAGACCTTTAAGACCATCATCAAGTCCAGCACCATCACCATGTTCACCAAGAAACCACATCCTCAAGTGCCACAAAAACATTTTTTGAACTCTTGCAGGGATGGTGACTGGAATATTTCCAGTCACATGCTGATCATAGAAATATCGTATCAAAAAGATGCGATATTTTCAAGGTTTGAAGTCTCCATTAAACACCAGATTAACAAAGAAATGGATTTATTTGGACAGATTGCATAGGAGGTTTAAAGTGTAATTCTGAATAAATAGAGTTGTTTCCATAAAAAAAAAAAAAATAGTCCTCAGTTAAAGCAAAGACAAAACCAAGTAATTTAATCTATTTTCTCATTTTTATTTAAGACAGTAATACATAACTAATTGCCTCTTTTTTTCTTAAGAAATAAATTGACTTTAAATCAGGGGATGTATTCTTTTATACTGCCTTCAACAAAGACAATTGTTTTAAAGAAACAAGGTAGTTTATCCTCTTGAAGGACTTTATGGTGTCTGTCTGCATAGAGTACATTAAAAAATTAATCTAATTAGGTGAATTAATTCAAAATACACACTTAAAAGGGTTAAAATGAGATTAGGACATAGCTGTGTCATAAATTATACAGATATGAATAGCAGATGATCCCTGAAAAAAAAAGGCTAATGTAAAAAACAATATTAAGAAGAAATCAGAGGTATAGAAGGGGGAATCCCCTCTGTTAAAAACATGTTTGCAATAATTGGATCTAAGAAATTGATTTTCCACAGAGGTATACTGACAGGTCAAGATCCTGCTCCTTTTTTAGATGTATAGAGTATTTGGAGTTTGGTTTGGAGCAGTGCTAAGTAAAGCTGCTCCAAAGGGGAAAAAAAATACAATGTAGAAGAAAAGCTGATACTAAAGTCTAGTTAGAAGAGTTATTTTTAAGAGAGGATTTCAAGATCTCAGCACCAAGAGTGAATGAAGAGGAGAGGAATTCTCCAGGAGCAATGCAGGAGGAGTGGAATGGCTGGGGATGCTCATGGAAACAGAGTGACAGACAATGAGTTTGAGTATTTCTGGCCCTCATCCATCAGGTCCATAAACATAATAGCTAAAGCTTTAAAGCAGATTGACTACTTGTCAAATAGTCTAGGAAAGAATTGGTAATGATGCATACATCTGAATTCTGGATGAATTCAGCTTTTCCAGTGCTGCTGCCTCTAGTACCTAAAGACCAAGAGGAGTGGAAGTGAGTCCTGTGGTATTTGCTGGGTTCCCAGGATGAAGGAGGAATTGAGAATCTGACTCCGTATTCCTAGAAGGCTGATTTATTATTTTAAGTACTTGTATTATATTAAAGAATGCTACACTAAAACTATGCTAAAGAATAGAGAAAGGATACAAATGGAAGGGTATAAAAGAATGATAATGAAAACTTGTGGCTGCTTCCAGAGTCCTGACACGGCTGGCTGTGATCGGTCTTTAAGTCAAAACAATTCACATGAAACCAATCAACCACCTGGGTGATAAACAATCTCCAACCACACTCAAAACCAACAAAACACAAAAGAAGCAATCAGATATTGTTTTCATTTTTCTCTGAGTCTTCTCAGATTCCCAGGAGAAGAAATCCTGGCAAAGAGATTTTTCCAGTGACAAGGTCCTGCTCACTCTATAAGGATATTGTGTGTTACTTCTGTGAGGGAATTTTCTTAACACAACATCACCTGTGCATGAATTTAAGCTCTGAATCTGAGATCATAGATTTCCCCATTATTGTCTTTCAACCTCACTGTAATCTCTCTCATTTGAAGTATTGAACTGGATGAGTCCTAATACATCAGGTAGCTAACTTTTGAGTCAGAGGTGGTTGTCTTCTCATTTTTATCCTAGCTGAGGTCCAGAGCTATAATACTGTCATTTTTACATTGATTCCAATGGATTTAAATGTAAACACTTGAGATATAACTAAAGAGATAACTGCCTGTCTGTCTCACTCCATGATGGAAGCAACCTTTTCTATCTCAACAATGCTGTTTACAGCCTGACAGGATAAACTGTGAATTACCAGTTTGTGAACCTTCTTTCTAAAATAAATCAAAATTCTTTCTAATCTGTGTTGTAGTCCCTGACAATACATCCAATTATTGAATGTTCTTTTTGTCTGCAATATAATGTCTGAGAAAAATTTTATAGTATTTTCTTAATTTTGATTGTGTTTTCATTCATATTTAAATAGAGCTTTTTGTGAAGTTATCTAAAATATCATAACCACAGCATTTGAAATTTTAACAAATCCCACACATGCCTGCTCATTCTACTTTTCAATTAAGATATTTCCTGGATGATTTTGCTCATCCCCTCTTAGCAGACAAACTAACAAGGCAGGTAAGAAGTGTTTTATACTACTCACATGTATCTGTATGTCAGACCAGATATTCTACAACTACACTTAATGTCTCCTGAAGAAATGCAACCCTTGTGTAAAATAATATTTTCTGTATTACTCCTTACCTTAGGATGTCAAAGTGCTCTTTTGTGGTGGTTTGACCCTGCCTGGAGGCCTGGTGTCCAACAACGCTCCTCCATCACTCCCCTCCACAACTTGGCCAGATAGAGAAAATGTTACACCCCCCCCTCAAAAAAAAAAAAAAAAAAAAAGGAAAAGAAAAGAAAAGAAAAGAAATAGAAAAAGCAATGCAGCACAGAGAGAAACACAAGTTTCCCAGACATCATTCTGGGAAAGATTGCTAGAAGATCAGAGAAAATAAAAGAGAAACAATTCTTATCTTAACCTGCTATACCTGGTATTGGGAACATGTGGAATGTGTTACAGAGATTTGTTTACCAAAGGGTGCTTTCTTAACTGGCTAGTGGTGACGGTGTTTTAATTAAAGGACCAATCAAGTCCACCTGTAATGAATTAGGGTATAAAAATAATGGGTTTCTTAATAATATATGATCAGCCTTCTGTAAATATTCTGAGTCTGTGTCAATTATTACCCAGTCCTGGCACATTGTGATGACAAAGAAGGAGGAAAAGAAGAGGCAGAGAAAAATAAAGGAAGAAGCCGTGTATTGGCAGCTCTGGTTTTCAGGGGCCTGGAAGTCCTTAAGGACTTAAACTTCAAAGATATCACTGTGGTGGTGGCCACCAGAAATTCAGGATATTTATGGAGCGCATTGATGCAACTTCCTGACACCAGTGGTCAAGGAGAAAATTAGTGGAAGTGCTTTGGTGGCTCTCATAAGTAAGGAGGAGATGTTTGGGATGTGAAGCTTAGTGATAATTTTTCCTGGACTGGCCATGGCAGTAGGGATATTTGAGTAGGAAAGTGGGAAAAAGTTACAGCCCTGGATGTAAGGATACCTGCATTTGACCTGCTGAGTGATTTAGAAGATGGAGAAAATAAGTCAGTAAATATTTTCCAAGCATAAAGTACAGAAGAAGGTGGTTTGAAGAAGCCAGCATGGATTTATGAGAATAATGTCTGACCAAAATGTTTCCTTTAAACAATAAATTTTTCTTCTGCTTGGGGAGGCTAGGATTTAAGAAATAGCTTAAGTTGAACATGAACAACCAGTATCAATAAGATTTCCACAAGTCAGAATTTCCCAAATAACAGGGAAAAAATGTTTGAAAGATTTTAAGCTGTAAAGACTATCACTATAAATGTAGAACTTAACATTTTAAGTAATTTACATTTTAAGAGATTAAATGATACGGGTGTTTCCAATTCTGCCAGTTTCACTGTCCATGCCTTAATATGTGGAGTGGCTTTATCCACTAAATCCTAAATATATACTTTAATATATTTTTACATCTTGGTAGACCTTTTAGTTATAAGACATGTCCATTCACATGACAACAAAAGTACACAAGATGGCAGTAGGCACCTGCAGAGCTACAGAACTGTAATGACTTTTAGATTTTAATAAATTCCCAGGAATTTAAATACAATTTCTAAAAACACCCCCAAAAAAACAACCACAAAAACCCCCAAAAAACCATAACCTAAAAAGGAAAAAAGATAAGAGCTGGACCCATTCTGGCTTTTACCACAGGGGCATGCTGGGCATTCTAATTTGCTAATATTGTCTGGGGTTTTTTCATTGATAAATTTGAAGATTTATCTGTATCAAATTTTTATGTTGGCTACAGACCTCTTATCCAAAGGCTCAAGTGTATTGGGAAACTGGTTGATTTTCAGTTTTATCTTGGACACACTAAGGTTTTTAAACTTCTAAAAAAACAATACATATGACAGGTTTCTACTGGAATTCTCAACAAGCATCCTTGCATTTTAGAAAAGTGTATGAGATCTTCTCCTGCAGTTTCAGAAGCATAAATACCTCTTCAGGTCTTTAAAAAAATATTTTTATTGTTATTTAAACAAATTTGTGAACAAAGTTAAAATACCGTGTGTGCTTTCATTACTGGAGGTTAGCTGGGGTGTTCTGTTTTTTTCTTAAGTCATTAGTAAAGATGCATGTTGGAAATGCTAGCAAGAATGTATTAAGAAAACGCTAAATTAAGTCATTCTAATACCTGTTTGGCAGATTTCAGTGGTATTAAATTCAGATATGTAAATTTTATTTCTTTCACTGACAAATGCATATTCCAGAAAACATCCCACATGCAGTCCAGTAGTTAAATTCCTGCCACTTGATTAATAAAAATGCTCTTTGTTCTTCTGAATCTTTAGTGATATAATTATGAATATATGTGTTTTGCTGTGCAAAATAGGATTTTAAAAACCCCAATAATAATTGAAATACTTACTTTATAAGAAGTAATTGCTTTAGACAGTAAGAGTAGTATATTATTTCCCTTTATAGAGGTGGCTAATGCAGCTTAGGACCTGACACTGTGCTGCCTGTAATTCTTGCACTCAGTGGAGAGTAGAGAAGAAAGAGGAACTCTGCTTTGTGTTTTAAAGGTTTTACCTCAACATCTCTGCAATTAGAAAGAGCCATTCCCACAGTATCTGGGGAACTGACTTCCTCAGGGGAGCCCAAACCCTTGGAGAATGATCTGCTTGGTGAATAGGTTTGCTCCATCTAATGGTTAAAGTTGGAATTGGACAGTTTTAAAATTGAAATAGACTGTTTTGCTATTGAAATTTATATTTTACACTAAAGACTGACATATGAAGAGTTGCACATGAGTGTATGCACAAAGAAATTCAATCCAATATCAAATTGATCAGGCTGTACACTGTGGACAGGGCACTCCTCATTTGGGGAGCCCAGAATCCTCTGCCCATCACAAAGGAAATTAAAAAGTCATTAATTTGCTTTACATTTTGGCCAGCCCTTCAGTGCCAGCAGCTGGATCAGATGATTATTTTAGCTGCCTTCCAGCTGAACTAGTCTGTTCTATTCCTCCCTGTTACAAACTGGTTTAAACACACAAGACCAGAGGAAACTAAACCTCAGTGAATAAAAGGGATTTAACCCAGAATGGTTTGAAGTCTACCCAAAAAACATGATTGAAACTAAATGAAGTTAGGTGTTGGTGTAAAAAAATACTTGATATATTTTATTTAATAGTAAAAGAGGCAAAGAGAAAGAAAAGGAAAGGGAAAGGAAAGGAAGAAACTGTCACTGCTGAGAGTCTTTCATGGCCAGAGGTACAAGGGCCAGGCTAAACAAACAGCTGGGGGTATGGACTAATCTCTAAAACTTTGGTCGATGCTGAATAAAAATTCCTGATGTTTAGAAATACTTGCTAATCTCAATATCAGAATCATACATCTGTAATTCACAAAATCAGATTAAATGGATCACAGGGAGTTCTCCAGGATTAATTCAGTAATTTTCAGAATATTTTTTTTTCAGAAGACATAAAATATTGTAAACCTAAAAAAAAAATATTTAAATGCAATAAGAAATTGATGTTTGATGTTTAGACCTTGATACACTCTATGTGAAATGCTGACCTCAGGTGTGAAGCACAGCCTCAGGGCTGGCCTTGTGGCCAGGGCTCAAAAACATAAAGTAGAAAAGTAAAACTTTTCTGTTCCCCTGGGACTGGCAGGGAGGGGCTGACCTTGACTGGTGTGAATATTTTATTTCCTGAACTTTGCATCAATTAGAAAGAAACCTGTCACCAATAATCTCATTTCCTATCAATGCAATGCTGTTTAGCCTTCTTACCTTCAGCAACCAAAGGATGCACAAATAACATTGTTTTAGTTTTATAATAAGCAAACAGCTACAGGGAAAGTCACCTTAAAATGCAAAGAAATGTAAATAAACTGAAAGGCACAAGGTGCATTGATTTTTCTCCATAATGGGATGGATTGGTCATTTGAAAGGGCACTTTTCTATGAATCCACAAGTAACTTTTATTGCATGGCTGCTGAAATAACTAATCTGTCACACCATTTGCTGCTCTCCTGGGAATTGTAGTTGGCTGTGCCAGCTGCAGAGTTCACAGAAGTCCTCAGCAACTGCCTTCTCCCACACAGAGAATCATAGCTGCTACTGTAGATCTATTTTAAAATGTCTTAATTTTAATAAGGTTTTTAATGCTAAATTAATTTTGCAATTCTGTACTCATCAAGATTTCAATGTAAACATTATTAAACTACTTTTTTTTTTCTATTAGCAATGTCAGCAATGTGAGTAACTGGGATTTTTTTTAACCTTAGTATTTCGTTAACTTTCTTTGCTTGTGATACAAAATGATACAAATTAAGGTGAACATTGTTACTATGCAAAGGAAGGTGACCATGCATGTGGGCTATTCTGCTAGCGCAGGCAATGCACTTTTTTCTAGAAAGTAGGTTTGGGCAGAGTATAGGCAGGCTATTCACAATTCTTATTGCCTTAGCATGGATTTCAGCTGTTTTCCAGGAACCAAAGCTAAGGAAAAAAATAAAAATACACAATGCAAAGTAAACAACTAAAATCAATCAGCTTTAGAAATAGAGATCTCATTGAGTTTAAAGAATAAAGAAACACAGGAGAGTTATGCTGATACAATAACAATATTAAAATATTGGGGCAGCCACAGCTTCTCTGGGCACCCTGTGCCAGGGTGTCCCCACCCTCCCAGGGAGGAATCTCTTCCCAATATCCCATCCATCCCTGCCCTTTGTCAGTGGAAAGCCATTCCCTGTGTCCTGTCCCTCCATCCCTTGTCCCAAGTCCCTCTCCATGGTTCCTGTCATGTCTTCATGTATCAGACACATTTTAAGAAAAATCCTTTTGCTAGGATTTTTCTCCTGAGAAGCTGAAAGGCCTCAGAGGTGAAATGTAAACAATGGTTATCTGCTGCTGTGGAATGCAACAGGTGCATCTGTGATTGGTCTCATGCGGTTGTTTCTAATTAATGGCCAATCACAGCCAGCTGGCTCGGACTCTCTGGTCAGTCACAAGATCTTATTATCATCCCATTCCCTTCTTTTTCCTTGCTAGCCTTCTGATGAAATCTTTTCTTCTATTCTTTTAGTATAGTTTTAATATATAATTTTCTTTTATATAGTATGTCATAAAATAATAAATAAGCCTTCTGAAACGTGGAGTGAAGGTTCTCATCTTTTCCCTCATCCTGGGACCCCTGCAAGCACCACCACACCTTCAGGCACTGCAAGGTCACACTGAGCTCACCCCAGAGCTCCTCCTCTCCAGGCTGCACAACCCCAGCTCTCCCAGCCTTCCCTGCCAGCAGAGCTGCTCCATCCCTCTGCCCATCCTGGTGCCTGCCCTGGGCTCTCTGCAGCAGCTCCAGCTCCTCCCTGTGCTGGGGCAGCTCTGCAGGTGGGGTCTCACCTGAGCTCAGGGGTGGAACAGCTCATTGCAATGGGAAGTCCAAAAGAAGAGATAAAAAGGAAAAACTGAGCATGCTAACTGGTTATTTTCACTGGTAGAAAGAGATTAAAAAATAACCTGGAAGCCAGCAAACAATGTGCCTTGTGTGAATGAAGGAAGGAGAAAGAAGCCAAAGTTAAAGTTCAAATCTCAGGGTTTATACCCAATCTCAGGCCTGCAGGGAACTGAAGCTCTGAACACATCACACCAGCAATTGTGCTTTAATGAAAGCTGTAATTAAAGATGATACCACTTCTAAAGAATTCTGAACACTTAAATATTTCTTTGAAGTTATTCAGTTTGTGTCTCTGTACTTAATCAGGGTGTAGATTTAGGCATTTACAATACCTATTAGGAGTTGCTGAACTTGTTTATGTACTCATTGTAGACAATTCTATTCTTTTTTCAGAGCCTTTATGAGGGCAATTTTAAGTTCTTATTTTTGTTACGTACTGAATTTTGAATATAGTTCAAATTAATCACTTAGAAGATTGTACGGACTCTGTTAAATTTTCCATTTTCCAGGGAATTACGTTATTATACTAAAATGAAGTTAACCCAAAGATTAAAGCAGGCTGGAAGTAAAAATCCCTGAGTTTGTATCCTGCTGTGTAATAAATTATTTGGTCACACATAAATACTTTTTCTCTTTTCTTGTATAGAAAAACCTTTTTTTTTTTTTTGTCCATGATATTGATTTGAGATAAATGGGCAGGCAGAACTATAAATAAATGTTTTATAAACATGAAAAATTAAAAAACTACATATTATATATTAAAATTATACTTTAACATTACCGGGATACAATAATCTGTCAGTGAATTGGAGGAAAGGATCACTTTCTACTGTGTATTTTATTCAGTAGGGTTCCTACTACTAAATTTTTAACTGAAAACAAATTAGGTAATTTACCCTTGTAACTCTAGCTCCTGGTCTTGCTTTATATTGTCTTTTGTCAAATTTTAAACTGATCTTCTATTCCTACTTCAAACTGAAAGGCTGCCATCTAAATCAAACATCTCTGCAATTAAATTGGGATATATGTGTGTTATAAGATTACGTCAAATAGCAATAGTGAGCTTAATACCTTGCTTATAAAGAAAACTGAGTTCTTTTTTTATAAGTAAAACTGAGTTGGGTTTTGGAGGACCCTGACTCCTTTTAAAATCTGTGAGACTACTTTGAGAACACTCTTACAATTAAACACAGGAAAGAAAATTTTTGGTCTCTATATAAACTTAGAGAAGGAATCAGAACCGAAAGAGTGATGACTTAAAAAATGATTGAAAGACTACTAGTTTAAAAAAAAAGCCTTAAAAATATCAGGGAGGACAATTTGTACCTTGCAGAAATGGTATGTGGGAGGTGATACATTAAAGTTAATATAAGAAATATTAAGTGTGACAACAGATGGGCTAGTTGTAGAAATAAAAAACAAAAGTATATTTTTGTCAAAATTGCTTTAATAAGGTAAGAAGACAAATGACTTTTACAAAGGTCAAAAAATTGTCCATGATTTATAGAAAGTGCACTGTTGTTACTGCAATGAATCAAGTAATTTGGCCAGAACCAGCAATAATTTATTGTTCTAAAATAAAATCCTCATTAGGCACAAACAAGCTGTTTGATTGCCAGAGTAAACATAGCTACAGATTAAATTGCAGATTTTACCATTACTTCATATTGCTCTGGATCATGTCACAGAGCTATTTATGGAGCCTGTGTCGTTCTTCCAAGGCTGGGGGGCCTGAGTTGTCACAGAATATATTTTTCCTTCCAGAAGACACCTGAGAACCCGGAGTGCAGTTTGGTTGTGCAAACTCCACAGGTGTGTATGTCAGAATATATTATTTGATGATACACAGAAAGCTGCCAAGGGCTGGTGTTGGACTGGAATTTCATTAGAAACTCCAACAGGCAGAGCCAGAAAGACTACCAAGAGCTCCAATAAAAATTCTGCCTCATGAGACAACCTTAAAGACATCAACACTTTCCTCTAAGTGTTCCAATCTGCTCCAAAATCCACCCATCCTTCCCACCAGAATGCTTTCTCCAAAGTCCAAATCTCTTAATTTCTTAATCCAGTTTAAGGGCTCTGATTCTGGTACTATCCAATGTGGAGATGGGTATTTTGCCTATTTCTAGCAGATGTTTTATCAGCATTTTACCTACTTCACATGATCTCTGTAAAGCTACTCAGGCCTAAGTCTTCCTTCTTAAAACACATTTCTTGTGGTTGTAATTATTCTTACTGCTCTCCACAGAACTCTCTTCAAAGTATTGAATTGCTGTTCAAACTATTTTTTATTATCTCAGATAAAGCCCACCAGTTCCACATAACTTCAAAACAGTTAAAGTCAAGATGCACCAATATTTCTTTGCCTGTTGTAAACATCCTTTCTATCCTAGTAAATAACTCTTGTAACTGACTTCAAAATATCTGTCAGGAGTCCTTTAGGTCTGCATGATACAGATTGAAACAGAGAAGGATTAGAAAATCTCCCAAGGTCCTTTCCAGATTGCTCTATCAAGACACCAACAGTCATTGTAACCTTTTCCTCTAATTTATATAATTGCTAACACATTTCATTATTTTTGACTTATAAGAAATTTCCTGTATTAAAAGAAAAATGAGGGTTTTTCTCTGAATATCTACAGGAAAAATTCAGTGCACCCTTTGTTTTCCCTGATAGGCTGCACTCTGAATGGGATAGGTGGGGCAGGAGGGGAGCTGTAAAGTGGAATTAAGACCCTCTATCTCTTATTCCACTATTTAAAACCAGAATAATGTTTTAAGGTACGAATTCTTTCCTCATTTTACCTTAAAAACTACAACAGAATGTGTTAAACTCTTGTTCTTTTTATTTGGCACCTGACAGCCTTTGCATCTTCCAGTTATTTTTAGCTTTATTTATTCCTAATTGTATTTTTTAGGGTTTTTTTAGATTTATTATTCTGCTTTGTTAACAATACAGTTCGAAATACATTAGTTGCCTAGAATGTGAACAGAACATAAATTAAAGTCCATTCTGCTAACAGTTATAAATACTAATTTAAATATACTGTTCTTTAAACATCCAAATATTGACATTGATGCAAGCAGGTCACTAAATTCTGAAGTCACATGTCTAACACAAGATTGCATTAAAGAGATGACCCAATCTCCCAATTAAACAAATAGACATGAGACATAATCTAGCATGGTATGTCTTTGATTGGTTTAGTTTTGCAATTTGACAGATGATGCTTTACATGGAAACCTCATTAAAAATTGCCAGTGGTTCTATTTGGAAAGACTAATTTGTACAGATCATTTTGCCTTAATGAGGTTCCATGTGAAGATGAACTAAGATCCATTGAGCTGGTACATTTTAATTAGTACTCTAGAGTTGGTGCTCCTCTCTGTCACTGTCGTAATTTTTGACTTCCAATGTAGATGATCAAATGAAAAAGTGTCTTTGGGGATTTGGAACCCCACCACCAGCTTTTCCACTACAAAATACATTTAAACCGAATTATGTAATTTCTATCTCTGTGCTATATTCTGGGATTAAAATGTAAAACATTATTATATCATCAGGATAGATGAAATAAGTAATGATTAGAATTTCCTTATTCAAGGCGTGTATTGCCTGTAAAGGCATTTATAAAGCAGGTATAATGTAAATGATATCTTTCTAGTGTTTTGGGAAGTAAGGGCAACTTCAGAAACCTACCACTGTCATTGTCTCATAAATAACTTCCCAAAAGATCAGAATTAAATATTTACAATTATATGGTTTTACTGTCACTAATCAGGAACAAAAGATTTGAAAAGATCAAGCTATTATGTGAATTCATTGTAGTTTGTGTTTAAAAGCCTGCAAAAATGTTTTTGATGTCGCAACAATTAGATAAAACCAATTCAGGCCAATTCAGTTGTATATATACAAATACACATATATATAACTATGTATATATATATATATATATATAAAACTACATATCTATATATAACTAGATACATATAACTAAATATATATATAGAACTAAAATATCTTTTTTGCCTATTCAAAAAGATTTCCTAGAATTTACTTTAGAATGAAAGGAAAATTACATGAATGCAAATATAAACAGGAAAAAAAGAAAATTATAAATAGGGAGATATATATAACTAAATAGATATAACTAGATATATGTATAAGATATATGTAATTAAAATATATATTACTAAATCTATATGACTAAATATATATATAGCATATCTATAACTATCTTTTTTGGCCAATTCAAAAAGATTTTCTAGAATTTACTTCAGAATGAAAGTAAAACAACATTTATGCAAATATGAACAGGAAAAAAGAGAATTATAAATACGGAGAATACATGTGGTAAAATTTAATAGGGATTAAATTGCCATCACCATTTATAAATAATTTTCCAATACAGGTGCAGCTTCCTTTTAAACATCTCTTTAGTTTAAGATCTTCCTGAAAATCATCAACTTTAGTTGAGCCATTTGGTAGATAATTCCAAATTATTCTTTAGGAGAGGGATCCTTCTCTATTGAATCCTGTAACATGTCTCAATAACCTAGCATGAAACTAAGATCTATTTTATCTTCAGAGGGGTTTCCAAGGAGTATTTTCTGCACAAATTTTTATATTTGTTTATTTATGCTTTATATAAGGTTTTATCCTTGAAATGATAGTAAATGAAGCAAAGTGCACAGTTCCAAGATGTTTAAGAAAAAAAACCTCTGACAATCAGTTCAGTGTTTTGTGAGAGCCTTTTGTTTCACTCACAGAAAAAAGAAAAACAAGCAAAAGACTTTCTGATTGTTTAATTGTATTATGATCCCTTTCACAGCATTACAAAACCTAATTTTCAAATAAAGTGTTTTCTCCAATTCTCAATAACAGTTTTCCTAAGCACTGCCATTTAAAAAGAGCTTCAGGAACGTGGAATTCAGGATGAAAATCCAGTCAAAGAAGGCATTGCAATGCCCTAATTGGAAGAAGAGATTAAAACTTTCAGCTTGAAAAAGCAGCTGATGCAGTAATAGGAATTCATGCATTTCACATGTTCACCTCTAATTAACTTTTTCATCTTGTAAAAAGAATAATTTTTTTCCTCAGTTACACATTATGATGGCTCCGATAGCTAAAATCTCCACATTCACACACACAAATTCACTGCTACTCACAGCCCTGCTCCAGAAATTCACTTTTCACCAACTTTCTTTGAGTAGTTGTCACCAAAAAGCAACAAGAGCATGAAAATTTTCATGCAAAGATTTGCCATTTCTGCCTTTTTAAGGTCACTGTTTGCCTTAGGTTCTATACATTTATTTATTTTTTTTACCTTTCAAGAGTGACTAATACTCTTTGCTCCCTGCTGATGTTCCTCAGGCACATTTTTTTTCTCAACATGATAAGGCTTGATTTTGACAATGCTTTTCAATAACAAACACATCTATGGGTGAAATGCTTAGATCAACATTTTTGGGAATGGTTGTTTTAAAATCTTTTAAAAAGTTTAACTTCTTGCCATTTTGTTTACTAATGCTCACTTCAAAATTACCTTGGTCATACCTCAGTTACCTAGTGTAATAGATGTGGATGATAGAGTGAAAATAAAAAAAAAATAATATAATATATAATATATAAAATATAATATTATATCATATTATAATGAAAAGTATAAAATATAAAATAAAATTTTAAATATATATAAGGTTTGAAATATATATTACATAGAATATAATATATAATATTATCTATAATATAATGTAATCTATCATATTATATAATTAGTATAATATAAATATTTACAATATAATATATACAATATAATGTATACAATATACAAAATATACAATATATACTATATTATAATATAGTACACTATATTATACTATACTACACTATAATACACATGGTTTATTTATTACATACAAGATAAATGAATATACTTAGTATATCCACCTGTGAAAAGTCTTGTTGGAAAATTCTTTCAGAAGAAAATATTGACCAGCAGCCAATGAAATTGCCAGGCCCAATTCAAGGGTATATTTTACAGTGCCTCTGGGATGGAGATGCAGCTCTGTGCCAGGAAATGGAGTTATTATCAGTAATTGTGTTCACAGAGAGTTAAATTTACTGTATCAATGTAAAACAGGCAGCAGAATTATAGTACACAGATTTCCTTCCAGTCTCTAAACATATTATGCTGAACATGGAACAAATAAAGATCAAGAGCTCTGTAAGAAGGAAATCTTGGCCATCAAGTAAGAGATCACAAAATCACAGAATCAACCAAGCTGGGAAAGATCTTGGGGATCACTGAGCCCAACCTATGACCTAAGACATCTTGGCAACCAGACCATGGCACTGATGCCACATCCAGTTTTCTCTTAAACACATCTGGTGAGATGGTGACTGTCACTGTCATATTTTCTGGAAATATCCCTTCGCCAGGATTTCTTCTGGGAAGCTGAGAAGCCTCAGGAGAAAAGGAAAAACAATATTATCTCATTTTTCTCTCCTGTGTTTTGCTGCTTTGGAATGTGGTTGGAGATTGTTTATCCAACATGTGAATTGCTTTAACTTAAAGACCAGTCACAGCCAGGCTGTGTCAGGACTCTGGAGAATCACGAGTTTTTCATTAGTAACTTCTTAAGCCTTCTGTAAGTCTCCTCTCTCTATTCTTTAGTACAGCATTATTTTAATATAAGTACATAAAATAATAAAATAGCCTTCTAAGAACCTGGAGTCAGATTCATTTCCTTCCTGCAATGGGGGACCCTGAAATTACCACAGGTGACTCCACCAGCTCCCTGGGCAGCCTATTCCAATGCCCAGTCACTCTTTCTGTGAAGAAATTCCTCCTAATGCCCAGCCTAAACCTCCCCATGAGCAGCTTAAGACTTTGTCCTCTTGTCCTGGCACTGGAAGGGACAGTGGCTCATCTGGTGCCACCTCCCTGCTCCAGCCATCCCAGAGCCCATGGCACAGGATGATGTCCAGACAGCTCTGGAATATCTCCAGTGAGAGAGGCTCCACACCCTCTCTAGTTAATCTGTTCCAGTGCTCAGTCACGGCACAGGAAAAAAGTTCTCCCTCATATTAAGGTGGAACTTCCTTGCCATCAGTCTCTGCCTTGGTTTTTTGTCCTGCTGCAGGGCACACAGGATGTAAATACAGCCGTGCAAGACAGAACAATTTCTGGGGCCTTGTGGAGTTGCCATATCCAGCTCTTTCTGGAGAACTGCAAATCCCCTGAGTGCCATGAGTGCACATCTCCAAGTCTGCAGCCCAGAGACTCATGCTGAAGCCAGTAAGAACTAAGGATTAGTGGAGGAAAATGAGCTCACAAAGTATGGCAGTAAAGAAACTTTACAAGCTGATTCCAGCATTCTGCATCACTTTTTGCCTCACCAAAGAAACCAAGACATTCAGCAAAAACACAGAAAACAGGCTGCAGAGGGAGCAGGAAAGATTCCCCTCTCTGAAGTCTGCAGGAGGGGAGGGAAAGATATTTTCGCTAAATGCTTCAGTAACTGCTTATTTGGGGTGATTTTTCCTCAATCTTACTTTTTGTTTGTTTCTCTGTTATTGTCTACTTTTCCCTGAATTCTCTTTTTGTCACTCCCTGTGCAGCATTTTGCCCTTTCTTCAACATTCCTTAAGTTTTCTAATGGGACTAAGCTGTATCCAGGGGTTGCTCTGTTGTGCATTTGAAGCTGTCTGAAACAAGCTGGAATTGTCTGTGAGCAGCACAGGGCAGCCCCTGATCTCCTCTAACAGAGACACCACCACCAGAACCTGTGCTGGAACCCAGGACATTGCTCTGGCTGCCCTGGAGGATTTGAGACCCTGGCAGGGGGCTCAGAGACCTTGGTACAGAGTCACAAACATCTGTGCCTTTGATTTTAGCCCATGGAAAAAACAATTACCAGCTTCGTGCAAAGATTTACAAGCCACAAGAGTTTGAGCAGAATGCATTGTTATCTTATCACAGGGGTTCCATACTGCTGTCTCCTTACCACAAGAATTCCATACCTTCCTGGTGTTTCCCATGAGCAGCTCCTCAGAGCACTGACTCTTTCTTCACAAAGCAGCCAACTGACCCCAGCTCCCGTCTCACCCACCCCACTCTTTTATAGCACTCTTCTTCTCATTGGTCACAGCTGTGGCCTGTTAAAGCCAGACCTGCTCCTAATCTTTGATAATTGACCCAGCTGAAACTCCTAAGGGGTAAGACTACTTCCTACACTATCTTTATTTTCTTATATTTTATCCCCCTACAAGAATGATAGTTAATTTGTCACAAGGTTAAAAAGTAGAATTTTGGGGATTTAGAATGAGGGTTCAAGAGGCAAAATGGAGTGGTCTGTGTATGTCCTGCCCTTCTTCTTGTCTTGCATGTCCTGCATCTTCTGCTGTGATGGTGACACTGATTGGTTTATAGAATAGAGACAGATTGTCTACCATAAGTGACAGGTATTAGAAAACTATAGTAAATAAAGTACACATAGTTTTTACTATGAAAAGTTAACACTGCCCCAAGGGCAGACAGTGTGCCATGAACAAACCTGTGGACAAATCTCAATAGGTCAGAGAAAGAATGTAACAGATAAGAAAAAATAAACAACCTTGAAAAGCAAAACTGACGAATCTCAACAACTTCTTCAGTCATGAGGCTGAGAAGAAGACTCTCTAATACCTAAGGAGCCATTTCAGCAACACAAAACCCAAGAAACCTGGACACCTAAATCCAACACAACAACACTCTGGGATTCAAAAAGCTTATTATTGATACCTGTTCTTGGAATGTCATACCTGCTGCTTGCTGCAGAGAGGAAATCCATAACTTACCACAAATTGGTGGCATTCTTGTCACTAGCACTAACAGGGCTGCTTTAAACATTGCAGATTTGTGATTCAATGTACTTGAACAGTTTTCTTCTTAGAGTGTCTTAAAGGCCTTGATCCTGCAAATTAAAATGAGCTCATTGCATCAATGTGCCAGTGCAATAAAAATGTAAAGTTCAAATAAGCAGAACATTAATTGTGACAATATCAATAAATTGATGCTTTTTGAATTAACTTTGTCATTGTAACTGTCTAGCTGGCCAGACAGATAAACCAAGCTGCCAATAGTGACCTTTGCTATTTCTGGAGAAAACCACACGAATTTTCTTCCATGTTTCAAATCAGCATTTAAAAATTGGAATGAAGTAATAATAACCACTTGAAATTTGAAAATTAAACAATGTAAGGACAAATGAGTTTTGGTTAATATAATTTTCACTAGAAGAATATAAAGCAATAAATCATTTATAAAAAGATGCATAGATTTAAGTAGGTAAAAATAAATGGAAATCAAAAGAGAGTGGAGAATGTGCTACTGGTCTTTTTCTTGCCTGCGTCTCACAAGTTCAGCTTTTCAAAGCACTTTTTTTTTGTAATAGTGAGCCAGTATAATTTTTCTGTCTTACAAGTCAGTGGATGCTCATACTGTAAATACTCATGCAAAATTTTTCTCCCTTGAAGATATGGTGAGACATTCTAAATATAAAAAAAATCATCAAAATATTACATAAAACTGGACCTCTATATTATCACAATTTATTTTATAGGACAGTTCTAAACAGCACTTGAACTATATTTCTACACGTTACTGAAATGGAAATGTCTCTAAATCCTCATTTTTCAGATTTCAAACTTCATCTCCCTTTCCAATATCTTGAAGCTGAAGGAGGATATATTTAGGTTAGATACTGGGAGGGAATCCTTCCCTGTGAGGATGGGCAGGCCCTGGCACAGGGTGCCCAGAGAAGCTTTGGCTGCCCCTGGATCCCTGGCAGTGTCCAAGGCCAGGCTGGATGGGGCTTGGAGCAGGCTGGGACAGTGGAAGGTGTCTCTGCCCATGGCAGGGGTGGGATGGAATGAGCTTTAAGGCCCCTTCCAGCCCAAACCATTCAGGGGTTCTCTGATTCTCTGTTTCTGAGATTCTATGAGCTCACCAGAGTGTGATTTCAGTGTAGTGATACCTTGCTTGATAACTCACATTCAGTCCTATGATTTCTTCACTTCACTTGTCCCAGCATATCTGCCCTTTATTTGTCCCCTCCTCACTTTAAAATGGCTGTTGTACATTTGGCACTGACACCTCAGAAGTTCAGCAGTGATGGGGCCTGTGCGGTTATTTCTGTGTGCAGGATGCACTAGCAAGGGACACAAAAAAAGAAAGAAGCAAAGGCAGCTTCTCAGCTTCCAGTGGATGATTCAAATGCTATCTACAATGCCATCAGATTGACATGTTGGTTTAGAAACAATGTTCTGGGACAAAACTGTGAAAGTGAGCAACAACCCAAACTGAATGGCAGCAACACTACCAAGAGATCTGCTCTCCTAGCACAGCTGTGATGTAGGGCTTTTGGAAGCTTATTTAATTTTATTCAATTATTTTATTTAATTATTTGGAATACATCTATTTGCACTTTTATATCTTCCACATATCACTTTTCAAATGCTTCTAGCACTACTTGAAACACATTGGAAGTCTGTTTAATGTAGTTCTTGCTCACTTGCACACCCAGGCATGTACTGCTTTTCACTGACCTTCTCCAACCATAAAACAGTGATGTTCTGCTTGTAGAGTGTTTCAGTCTGCCAGGATTTCATCAATGAGAGCTCATTTCACAAACAGCCACTGGAAAGGAATGATAAAAAGACTGAGATAGGCAAAAAGAATTGCCAGACTATATTTAGGATTGTCTTATAAAATATCACCAGTATAGATACAAGATTTTAAAATATCATAATCAAATTAATCAGAAAAACAGATCTTCAATGAGAATCTTAAATGTATAATTGTTACTGATAATGAGCTAAGAAGTTATCTGCTATTGCAGTTTGGTATGCCAGAAAATTCTGAGTCAGTGTTCAAAACATCTTGACAGCATTTCTACAAGTAAATATGTCAGACAAACCCTTCTTGAAACAGAGCCTAAAGGGAAATAATCCATTCTGCTGCTTCCTATCTAAATGTGTATAATTTGGCCTCGGATATAGATGACCTGGACAGAAGGATTGGGGCAATAATGCAGGGTTTAGTGCACCTAGGAACAAAGAAGATAATTAATTTAGGACAACTCAGTTCTTTTCATGCCAAGAAAATAGCTCTCAGTGGTCCAAACACTGCTGCAGCTCCTGTCCATAAACATCCAGCAATATTTTGGATGGCAAAGAGGTGCATGCAAGAAGCCAGAACCATCAGGGAACTCACATTATAAAAACCAGACCTCGGCAGGTGCCTCCTTCACCTCTGGCTCCTGCACCAGAAGTCTCAAGAAGAGAATCTTTATGCCTTGAAATGGGTGTTTGGAAAACTCTGCCTTTCCACTTTCCTCTCCTTTGCCCCAGGGTCTCTCTTGTATTTGTAGGGTTCCCAGATGAAGGAAGGAATGATGCATCTGACTCTGTGTTCTCAGAAGGCTAATTTATTATTTTATGATGCTATATTATATTAAAGAATACTATACTATACTAAAGAATACAGAAAGGATACTTACAGAAAGCTAAAAAGATAATAATGAATCTTGTGACTCTTTCCAGAGTCCTGACACAGCCTGACCATGATTGGTCATTAAGTCAAAAACAATTCACATGAAACAAATCAAACAACCACCTATTAGTAAACAATGTCCAAACTCATTCCAAAGCAGCAAAGCACAGGAGAAGCCATCACATAATTATTGTTTATTTCTTTCTCTGAGGTTTCTCAGCTTTCCAGGAGAAGAATCCTGGGACAAAGATATTTTTTCCAGAAAATATGACTACGACAGGTCTGTGTTGGTCTTTCTGCACATTGTCCTGACAATCCCAGGTGTCTGCATGGAAAACGGGTTGGGATTGGGTGCATTACACCAGTGCCACAGGCTGCTCTAGTACAGCGCAGTTCAGAAAATACAGACAAAAACCACTCAGGGCAGCTCTCAAGGTAAATTTCCTTTACCTTGGATACCAAACAAATCCTCTGATGGTTGAGCACTGTTGTTAATTGGTCCATAACAGGAGCTTTAATTTACATGTACTCAGAAAAATAGCACAGGGTGAGCTAAGCACTGTCTCAGTGGAAATTTAATATTGTTCATAAACAGCAGCAGGATGCCTCAAAGAGAATATGAGCACTGAAAAAAATCTATTGTTAAAATCACAATAGTAGCTAATAAATCCAGCAAAATGAATCACTTTGGAAACTTTTGAGAGAAATTAGGTCCCAGATGCATAAATCCAGAGCATATTTTCTAATGGTGTGCCAGTTGCTCAGTTCAAATAATTCAACATTATTCTCTGACTGTAACCCAAACTAAAGCAGATATGACTCTAACCCATACCGTTCCTCAGCTCATACCCTTAAGTAACATCCCTTAGAAAGGATGTTAGCCCAATTCCTGATTCTGATTAAAAAAGGTTATTAAAATGCAGTGAACAGTGAACTATCCTAATAAATCACAATTACACTGATTATCCTGTCAGTATTAAAATAACTGTGAGACTTTGTTGAAGTCACCTTATATTGAACACTCAGAAATGTAAGCTTCACACAACATGAATGATGATAGCATGACTAAAAATGATACCTTGACTATTAATCAGCTAGATGAATTCAAAAATTAGGAAAACTCACAGGAAAGCACCTAAATTATTTCTGCTGTATACTGTTGGGTTGGTTTGGCACAGCCTGGTAGCAGAGGAGTCACAGAGGTGGCTTCTGTGAGAAGCTGCTGGAAGCTTCCACCGTGTCTAGCAGACATGGACATGCTGCTGGCCAAGGCCAACTAGACAGGTGTTGGTAACACCTCTGTAATATCAGATTTAAGAAGAAAATAAAAACAAAGATGGGGGCAGCTGTAATTTTCCAAGAGGAAAAGGTGAGACCATGTGAGGGAAACAGCATGGAGACACCAAGGTCAGTGCAGAAGGGGCTCCAGGTGCTGGAGCTGAGATTCCTCTGCAGCCATGGTGAGACCAGGGTGAAAGCAGCTGTGCCCCTTTATGGGGAACCATGGGGGATGCAGAGATCCACCCACAGCCCATGAAGAGTAATAGGGGATGCAGAGATTCACCTGCAGCACAAGGGCATCCACAATTGGTGTCTCCTTATCACAAAAGTTTCATACCTTCTTGATGTTTCTCATAAGCATCTCCTCAGAGCACTGACTCTTTCTTCTTCACAAAACAGCCAACTGACTCCAGCTCCCTTCTCACCCAGCCACCCCACTCTCTTAAAGCACTTCTCATTGGTTACAGCTGTGGCCTGTTAAAGCCAGGCCCGCTCCTAATCTTTGATAATTAACCCAGCTGAAACTCCTCAGGGGTAAGATTACTTTCTACACTATCTTTATTTTCATATATTCTATCCCACTACACACAGGGGATGCAGAGATCCACCCCCTGCTGATGGGGATCCATGGGGGATGCAGAGATCCAGTGGGAGACCCAGTGGAGAGAGGGGACCCTGCTCCCAGGCTGGAGCAGCCTGTCCTTAGAGGACTGCACCCCATGGAAAGAAGTGGCCACACTGCAGCAGTTTGCACTGAGAAATGTTGCTCATGAGATGGAAGAGAACTGTTGTGGCTTAATTTGTGTTCACATCTATCTTCAAATGTCACAAGTCTGCCACTTTTTTTTTTTTGTGGTAGATCTTAACTTGCAAATAGCAAATCGTGCTACACTTAACAAGTGTCTTGTGCCACTGTAGAGTTAAGGTGTGAGCAGAGGGGCATCCAGGAGACCTGTGGCACCTGCTGCCTATAAACCCTGTTTTGTTGAGCAGACCTGCTTGATGTTCCTGCTCAGTACTCTCAATTTATCTTTCTGCTGAAATAATTTCACTCTCCTTATTCTTTTTGCAAACCTTATAGTGTTATTTTTATGCTGCTCAAATTTCATTACATCTCTAGATTTCCTTTTGTTGGAGTCTTCTGGGAATCCTCTGTATGGGTGGCAACAATTAACCAAATCTTCACAAGGTATTGAAATAAGATTCTTCCTCAAAAGACACCTTCAGCAGAAGGGTTTATTCATTCCATCATGTTCTTGATAGCCATTTTTCTTAATAATCTTTTAGCCACTGTGTTAAGCATCAGTCATGTTGACAAGATTTAATGAGTAAGAGGCCCTATTACAGTAATAAACAACTTCAGAGAAAATGAAAGAAGGTCGGCTCATTATAGGTGTATCAAATTAGCAACACTGCTTGGCTAGGACTCTGTAAAATTTACTAGCTTATAAACACCATGAATCATGTTTGAATATTTGGTCTGATGAAGAGCATGTACTGGACCACTTACATTGGCATGCTGGTGGTTGTACAAGTAATACAACATCATTATTTTTGGTAATTGCTGCTCACAGTTTGGAATGCATGGCTAATAATCAGTCTTTAATAAACTAGGACAAATTCCTAAACTGTGAGGATGTCTCCATTTCAGCTGCAGTGCCATGGGGACCTGGCAAGTTTAAAAGCAGGTATGGATGTGTTACCTGAGCAAACAAGATGTTCAACAGGCTGAAAAGAGATTTTTAATAGAGATAACATGCTCCTTCCAATGCTGGCATGCCCAAGGTGGGTGGCAGGTCTGGCTACTTGCATGCAGAGACGTGATTCAGTATTTTGGAGTGGGCTTCATTCAGCTCTGACAGGTATTCTGTTCTGGAGATGTTAATAGTAGCATTTGTCCAGAAAAACTATTTTATTATGGACATATCTGCCAGGCTTCCTCAAAATAATGTAAGCCTTCAAGGGAAAAAAATATCTAGATTAGTTTTTGCAGGAAAAAAAAAACCTCTGAGAATTAAAGATATGTTATTGCAGCATGGCATTTAACATATTCTTAGTAGAATACAATCTTTGAACGTTACTTTTATGATCATAAACATCAGTAGGGTACTTAATTTTTAAACCCTTATATGTCTCACCTCATACCTAACATTTCTAAATCTATATATCAGATCAAATATAGAGATGTAGGTGTTAAGTAATTTAACACATGGCTTTAGCAGTAACCACAAACTATCCCTTGAACTGCAATATAATTCTGTTCAGTGAGTGGTTAGAAGGCCTTCTTAAGGCAAAAATTTACTGAGACAGGAATTTATGTTAATTCCAGCACTGAAACTATTAAATCAAACTTTGCAATTTACTGTGAGAACACTGGAGTTTAAGGACTGGTGCAGGTTGTTCAGAGCCTGGGATTATCACCATTATTTTATAAAACATTTCACAGCATCACCTTAACTGTACTTTTACATGCTACTGAACTACCTCTAAATCCCTGCTTTTCAGATTTCAAGCTTTATCTTCCTTTCCAGTATCTTTAAGGTGAAGGAGATTTAGATTAGACATCAGGAAGAAATCCTTCCCTGTGGGGACAGGTTCATCACAGCCTTTGCTTCCTCCCACATGGGTCAAATCAGCAATCCCCTGTCACTGTGAACTAGAGGATAATCCTTTATGTATGAAAATATGAAGGAAACAAGAATGTTTTCTCTTTTATTTCTTGTGGAGAGCACTTGTATTACTGGTATTTTTGCCTAGTGTTCTGGAAGAACAGAATTCAGGTTGCTTGCCAATACCAACCTCAGTAGAAAATCCAGTTCCATGGGGAGTCTTAGTCAGTGATTTGACAAAAATATAGGAACGCACATGGGAAGGAAATAACAGCTATGCAAATTTGAAAGGAATATAAAAAAATTATTCCTTATGATGGATACATGGACAAATGGAAACTTTAGCCAATGCAACTCAATAAGGATTTGTTGAAAAAAAAATGAACAACTGCAAGCAACTACTAAAATGAGCCTAGGAAAAAGATTTGCTTAGATTTATTGTTGTTATATGAAAATAGAGTGTGTGGTTATTTGAATTTAAGCAACACTTGTGTACATGTTTCAAAAGTAACTGCTGAATTGGATAATCAGATAGAGAGATTAAAAGCTGTTGCTGTATCTGGTAGAGAATTAAGGACAGGATTAGAAAATGGATGGTTAAATAAAACACTGAAAGAACTTGGATATTCTCTGACTGGTTGAGTTTTTGCAACGTGTGAGTGTAAATGTACTAATAATTGCCATTATAATTCTTTAAGCTGCATAAAAAACATGATTGCTAATGCAAGGTGAGGAATTTATGTAAGGTTAGCAATGAAGTTAAGTTAGGCTTAGAAAGGCTTGAAGGGAAAAAAAGGTTCCCAAGCCTGAATCTAGCCAAATAAAGAATGATTGCTTCTTAATGCTACCTTGGAGTTAAAGAGTTAAATTTTTACTGGTTTCTGGAAACAAGACTGTGTTGTCAGATTTTGGTAAAAGACAGAAGAGAGGGGCAAAGAAAATTGCATACCAGCCTGCAACCATTTTGTGTTTTCCCATCACAACCAGTCCTTGGGATTTAGTGTGTTTGAAGGACTGATTCCAGTTTGGATGGTGTGTGTAGAAATAAGGATGAAACTGCAAGGAACAGAAGGATTGTGGCCAACAGGTGGGATTTCCTCTGTGGAGCAAACATGGAGGTTCACCCTACAATAGAAAAAGACTAGTATAATACATATGTTTATGTGCCATTGTAAAGGCTAAATACTCTGAAGAACAACAATATTTTTCTTTCTCTTTGAGGATCTATATGAGTCAGAAGAAGACTAAAATGTGTTTTAATTTCACCACTCATAACTTGTGTCATCATGTATATCTCTGAGTGTTCTCAGATAATTTAAAGGCCATTTTAGAAAACTGAAAAAGAAAAGAAGATTTAAAAAATAGTCTTAAACTTCAAGAAAATAGAGAATAGTTATCCTGGATGAATCACCAAGCCAGTTATGTTCTTGATAGATTGCCATTAGTTTCAGGTGAATGGAATAAATCTCATTTGCACCTTCTCTTTCCCCTGTGGCTATAGTTAATTTATCCTCCCTCCCTAAGCACTGGTCTGAAAAAACATAAAATTATACAACTGTGCACACCAGAATCTCATGTAATGGGTGAGGGCTGCTGCTGAGCTTTACAAATTCCACAGCTTGTTCTAGTTGCATTATTTAGAGCAGGGGAGGAGGGTGATGCATTAGAGGAGGAGAAACCACCACCCACCACTACCCTGACATCAATCTCTTTTATCACACTGTGGTATTAAATCCATTTGCTTGGGAAAAGGCCATGGCATCACAAATGTGCCTTGTGTTGTGCAGGGCTTGGACCATCAAATAAGTGGATTTGTGCAAAGCATTTTACACCGTTTCATTGGACATGTCTCTAAACTCAAAATATGTGGGTTTGACAGATGGATCTCTCACAGGATATGGCACTGGCTGGATGGTCAAACTCTGGATGTTAGTCTAAATTGATATGATATGATATGATATGATACCATACCATACCATGTAATGTAATGTAATATAATATAATATAATATACACAACAAAACAATCTATTTCCCTCTTTCCTGCAATTGATACTGCATTACATCCTTTCTGTTTCCATCCAATTAGCATGCAGCCAAATCAGGCACCATTGCTTCAAATTATGCCAATGCAAACCAATTCTACACCATAAAAATTTACAGTACTTTTCTAGGTTGTGGGAGGACTTCTTAAAAAAACTGGCTAACAGAACTGTGTCAGCTTTGTTGCTGTGACCACTTCCCTATCCCAAGGAAAGTATTCAGTACAGCAGCTGGAATTTTAAACTGTTAAAACTATTTGAAACCTTTTATACTGTTAAATTGGTTGGATTTTCATAGATTTTTCAGCCCTGTTAAATAGATTTCCCCACATTTCCCCTTTAATCAACTTTTGAGCATAGAATAACATAAAATTGTGCCAATAAAAAAAGAAGAGATCCTGTTTTAAATAATGCACCTACTTAAAAACTGTAATGACAAATTAATAATTTTTCTGTATTACAAGGTGACACTTCCAGTCTGTTTGGGCCTCAAGGTGTATCTACAGTACTCAGCAATTGGTAATTGTTCCAAAAATTCCTTTATTCTGAGCAGTGTGAATCCAAGTTTCCCCCAGGCTGTAGGCTGAGCACAATTTAATTGAATGGTACATGCATAGACCAGAACTGAATATGAATTTATATTTGAAAGAAAACATTTTTGTCTGGTATTTACCCATAGGTTAACAATTGGATTGTGTGCATGTATAGCCAGAGATATTTAGTTTTGCCTCTTTGAGTGATTAATGAAGAGTATTCCAAAACTAACAAACAATGAAAGCAGAAGCAACATGCCTTTATTGTCTGCATAATTAAGACCTGAACTTGGAATAGGAAAGATTGTTCACCCACTTTCAAAACAAAATTATCCTTTTCTTCAAGGAACAACTTACAGATTTACATAAGTGTGCTGCATTTATGAAAATCCATATTTTAAGCTATTTATTTTATCCTGCAAAGATAAATTTTAAATTTTTAATCTAAATTTTTTTCTTTAGGTATTCATGGAAATTTATGTTAATTAGTTCATTTTAATGTCTGGAAAATTCAAATGTGCCAATACTTGCCATAATATGAAGACAATGGAACTGGGTTGTTATGGAAATGTATTCTATTCTGTAATTAAAACAAGTTTCTATAGAAACACTGCTGTTGAATGCATGTCAGTGTTTTTAATGGAGAGTTTTTTCATTTTGTAAGCCAAATAACCTCCAGCTAGAAGTTGGGTGACAAATTCTCAGCTGTCATGAAGTTTACATAATATGAAGTCAAAATAGCAATTATATTCATTTATATATGCAATTTGTAAGGCGACTGTAGGGCCATGCTCACTTGTTTTTGAGACCTGGAGCTACCTGGGGAGACAAATTGCTTTGAAAGTGCTTTTAATTGAGAATTGCTTCTATAGATTTGTTTCTTTTCTTGCCAGAAACTGACTTGTCATAATAATACTTTGTAGCAGTTGCTTGGTAAATACATGTTTTTAAGTCCAGGTTTTGACAGTCCAGTGATATTACAGTAAGGAGAAATTGTACTACAGCTCTAGGGCACTATTTTAGAGCTGAAACCATGTTTCAGGTTCATAATGCAATCAATATTTGTTACAAATTAAAAAGATATCTTTAATTAAAGAGAAATCTTTACCCTGACACAGCCTTATTTGGAACACTGGAAGAGATGTGGAATTCTACAAAGAGAAGGGCCAAGTCAATGATTTATATTTTTTTTTTAATTCTGTCATTCTAGTATTCTTTAATAAGAATCTTAAAATCAGATAGTTGACTTAAAAATATTTTGGTCACAACATGATGACCTAAACTTTAGCAATGTGAATTTTTTCTTTTTTTTTTTTTTTAAGACACAGGATAATGATCCATAGACATGATTGTGAACTACTGTGAAGGAAAATACACACATGAGCTGTAACTTTGCAGGGACAATTTGAAGGCATGCACAGACAAACTGCATCCATCACCTTCTCCACTCTGGCTTTTTTTTTTTCCCTTTGTAATGTTATCAGTTCAAGTTAAAGAATCAGAATTAACAATGAAAGTGATAAGGCAGAAATTTATTACAAACCAGGGAAGACAGGATGAACAGCATCTATCTTATAAAAAATATCTTTTCTTTTAATGTATTGCAGAACTCCTGTCTTGTGTAAAGCCATTGATTTCTTGGGGTATTTTCCTATGAATGAAGTGCCAGTGGAATCTTTAATTTCAATCTTCTCACTGCAGTATAAGAAAAGCTGTTGGCCTGTTTGCATTTTTGCTTTAATAATTTTATATATATATAATCAAATGGTATGCTGTGTTCACAGAGGGAGTTCAAGCATATTCCTGTGATAGTAACACAGACAATTATTGAACATTTTCACAGTTTCCTGAAGCACATCACAAATATCTATATCATTAACTCCAGAGCAATTAATTTATTCTTATTTTTTACCCAATTTACAGATAAACAAATACAGACTAGCCTTCTCATTCAGCTTCTTTGAAGTCCCTGGTGGAAAACTTATTGCAATTAGCAAGAAATCTAATGTATTGGTATGTTTATTATCTTGGCCAGGTAATTTAAGGCAGAAGAAGACCAAGAAAGTAATCCTATGTGTCAGTCTGCAAACCTTGTCCTCTTACTCTCACAAACAGTGTTTGGTTTTAATATTGTTAACTTAATTTTATTTATCTTTTCTCCTTGGTTATCCCTCTAGCCATATCAGAGGTTGTACAAGAAAAGACCCTGGCCAAGAAAACAGTCTCTGAGTTGTTTTTGCAGTGCTATTTACACAAATGATGTAATTCTCTTTTAGACTTATTTTTCAAATTACTGCTTCAGCTTTACCGAAGATAAATAGCAGGATTGTCTTTCTCTAGATTAATGATCTTCCCTTAAAAGAGCCACTAGGGCTAAAGTTTTGGTACCTAATACTGAGAAATACTCTGTGATTCCAGGCCGTCCTAAGGCAAGGCAATTGACTTTTTAAGCCTTTTTTTCTGGCTCTGATTTGGTTTGGTAGCTGAGGCTGTGGGTCTTAAAAAAACATATGATGGCTGGAACCAATAATTATAACACAGCCCTCTCTTATGTGCTCCCTAAAAGCTGTGGTTTATTTATGCAGATTTTGTTCAGAGAGGCATCTACACCTGACACAAACCATGAGAGTAAAGGTGAGCATAAAAGTGCAGCTTTTGACCCAGAATCACATGAAAACAGCACTATGTATTCTTATAAAAAGGAAATTCTTCACCTACTACACCAAGAGTGAATCAACTGCCTTGGTAAATGTGATTTGAACATCATTTCAAGTTGCTCAGAGTGAACATTTTCCAAGACAGATGTGAAGAGGTTGGATCTCTCTAAATGGCTGTTCCAGCCTGTCAGGAGGGGCAGAAAGCTCTACAAAATTTTACCTGCTGTATATCTGAAAGTCTTCTTTGCAAAGAAAGCAGTTTTGATTCTTGGGAGGTAACTCATTGATACATGATGAATTCTGTCACAAACAGCTCATCAAAGAGCTACAGAGTGGAACTGTAGACAGAAGAGGGCTTGCAGGCCGACCATGTGAGATAAACAGAAGTAATGTTAGTACTTCTCAAATCCAGGGGCATTCCACACTGCTATCCAGTCAGGTAAGAAATTTGTATCATCATCATAAGGCAAGAAGTCCAAACATGTGAACTGTTTATAATTAATGGCCAATCACCATCAGCTGTGTCAGACTCTGAGTCAGTCACAGGGTTTTATTATTCAGTTTTGTTTAGCCTTCTGATGTCTCCTTTCTCTATAATTTAGTATAGTTTTAGAATATAATATGATACGATACACTACACTACAATATCAGAAGTCTGATTTATTATGATATGATATATAATATAATAAGAAATCAGCCCTCTGAGAACATGGAGTCAAATTCTCATCTCTCACCTCGTCCTGGGTACCTCACAACACCACATAAGGAAGCTCCTAAGGATGCATCCAAAGCTTCATTTCCCTTTCATTTCCTTTCTCAAGGTGTCAGCTCCTTCTCCCTGCTCTACTGGGCACCTTCACTTTGCACACAGGCAGAGCCCCTCAATGCTCTTTGAAGGATACCCCCACCTCTGGGCTAAGACTGTTGCCAGGTGAAAGTCACCTCCCAGAAAACATCATGAGTCAAAAAGTCAAAAAATTCCTCCACACTCCCAAGTACATATCTACAACACCAAAAAGCCTGTCAGGTTTAGAGAATGCCTCCCCAGGCAAAGTAGGGAAGAAAAATCCTCTGTGATGCTAAAAGTGTCACTCATGAATGAAGATTTTTAAACAAAATATTTTTCACTTCAACTCTCACTTTCTCTGAAGACCTATGAGGACTCTCAGAGCATTTAAGCAGTGGAGTCTATTTTTATTCTGTCCCTATGGATCTTAATTTTTGGTTTCTCTTCACCTTAAGAAAGAGAACTGTGACTTTCTTCCTGTGTCAACACATTTATACAGTTTCACTCATCCTATTTTACTTTTAAGCTGCTAATTATTTTCAATTTAATTATTTTTACAAGATGTGGGTGTTGTATTCAGGGCATCAAAAGCCAATTTGCTCTCTCTTGACTCAAATGAGAGACTGGCTCAAAATGGTTTAAAAAAGCAAGAAAAAAAAGATGGCTATATAGAATTGTATGGAATTCTGACTCAATATTTAGGATTCTCAGCTATTGTAATATTAATATATTAGATAATTAATTTATTAGGTGATATATACAGGTATATTAGTATTAAGGATCAATGTACAGTTTGGAAAGGTTTTCCTATCTGGGTTACAGAAGGTTTCATCAGTGATACAAAGAGAACTAACAACTGCAAGCATTGAAAGTCACACAGATGAATCCTAACGCTTAGGACAAAAGAGTACAAAGTTTTGACACTACAAATAGCTAAAAATCTTTAATTATTCAAAAGAAAGATGCAGAAACTGGTGATGCCTGGAAGTCTTAAGAAAATTCCAAAGGAGCAGCTGGCATTCATATTCCAGAAAAGATGAGAGAAAAATCTTGACATTTGCATCTTCCATCTCTCATTTCAAGTTTATGTCTTTTACTTTTGAGCAGACAAAATCCTTGTAACGATGCAGAACTAGGAGAAGAACAGTTTTAAGAATATATAATGAACTCTCAATTAGGACAAATAAAAGTCTATAATTTGTGACAAACTATCACACACTGATCAAAATGTGTGGATTCTGAATGCTGACTCTGCAAGACAGTCACACTAAGCAGCTCCCAAGGATATTCAAGATGTCATTTAAATCAGGTATTGTCCTGACGCTGCTACTTGTGTCTCCCTAAAACAAATTCTGGTGTTTCAGAGAAGACAGAGAAAAATGTACAACCCTTGCTTTATTACAAGGGGTAAAAATATTAAATATGGGTGATAAATTACATGTCTTTAAGCATGGGCTGGATTATATGTAAATATCATGTAATGAGGTGGAGATAATTTTCATAGGCACTTTGAGATAAAATCATATAATCAAACTTTGGCTTCTCTTTTGGGGAAGTCTTGATGCAGTCCTTTTGTACTTTTTGAAACTTGTGATTTTAGTCCTTATTCATTCTGAAAGAATATTTATATTACAAATAAGGCTGTGGGAGAGGATGGTTTCTTTTACTGTTCTCTTCTGCTTCCTGGGTTTCAATGAAGGTGTTTCAATGCCCAGCAGAATTGTGTAATTAACTGTATTTATCAAAAGCAGTATGAGCAAATGTTCTGAACATCTTTGCTCTTCTAAAGCTGAATGTAATTTGGGTGAGTCACTCTCCTCAAAGAGATTTAGAGAACACCATTTGGGCTTTTTTGTACTTGCAATCAATGTGCTTGCATTTAAAATAATTGGATTACACCCCAAGCTGAAAAGGCTTGAGAAAGCAGAGGAAACCAAATGGCCTCGTTACTGGTGTAGCTGCACCTCATTCTCCAGCATTGAAGTGCTAAGAAAATATCCCAGTGGAACACTGAACAGAGCTTAATTTGGGATCATTCTGTGATCAATTGCAACTATTGTTACTATGAATTCTAAGGAGAGGATATACAACCACCATGATCCAGGCTTTATTATAAAACTTTAAGCAGATTTTGTCATGGAGCAATTACCATGGCCTAGTGAAGTCAGCCAAAATGAAATGAATAAGAGACTCTGTTGTGAGAATAAGAGCCGTGAAATGACAACAAGTTGGTGTTCTCGGCTTGGTGCTGGTCAGGAACAAAAAGTAGCAAATGAGAACCTTTGAGGATATTTTTAAAATATAGATAGCATCAACTTTTTCAAAAATTTCAACATCCAGAGACACAATACAGTAGATTTGACAATTACATTTTTTGCAAGACCATAGCAAATGTGTCTTTATCTAGATGTGATGAATTATTTTTCCATGCAATAGAAACATTTAGACTTGACACAGAACATGACTGCTGATTTTAGTTTACTATTATTTTCAAAAGCAAACATTAACTGAAATTTGAAATAGAGATTATATAGAAATAATGATGTAATAGTACATAATAATATAATATAGAATTATATAGAAATAAATAATTCTAAATTCTATATATTGATCTAAAATATGAAGAAATTAAAAAACCCCCACATTTCCAATCTTGTTTTGCTCAATTTACCTGAAGAGCTCTAGTTTGCAAAGATATGTCTGCAAAGATTTGTTTCTTCCTTCCCTCAGAGCAAAACCCACCCGTAGGTTACCTGCACTTTTTAGTATGCTAATTTGTCAAGTTTTAAATTTTCTAAATACTTGTTCTATTTTGTGTACAAATGATGGAATAAATAAATAAATGTTCGACATCCAACCACACAGAGCAACTAAGGGTAAAGGGGGAAATATGAGGAGGAGATAGAAACTAATGAATTATATGGATTAACATGCGAAAAAAATAATGGAAGATAAGAAAGTGGGTGGCCATATTTCATCTCTTGATGAGTCTGTTACCTAGGAAACAGAAGACTGAGTTCTTGTATAAATGACCCTCTGCCTGTGGATTTGATTTGATGAAATTATATAGGACTACAATTTATGCAGAACAAGGAAGAATATTGTCAGGGGCATTGTTTATTTGGTGAAATAAAAAGCCTAGAAACCTATTTTCATTTCAATGAGCTTTTAAACCATTTATTACCCAAGTCTTCTGCCTTTACTATCTAAGTTTCTGACCTAACAAAACTATGCAATAAAAACTAACCAATCACCTGATGCAGCTGATTAATCACCCTCTCTAAAGGTTCCTGTAGAGGACAGGAATCATTCACTGAACTCCAGCTCTCACCAACTCAAACTGATTCCAGCAGACATCCAGTTGGCATTGTTAGGATAGCATTTTGACTACTAACAAGAAGTTCATTAATCTGCTGTGCTTGCTGGGCCCCCACCAAAGGCAATCCAGTTAAAGAAGCCATGGTGTGTCCTCACATGTGACAGTGAACAGACATCGCTCAATTTTAGAGCAGGAAAAGCTGGTAATGAATCATCTGATATCCCCAAGAAAATCTTCATACAAATATGAAGTAGCCACAAAAAATGATGGCATTGCCTACTTCTTGACACAAAAAACCCCCAGAGGAGCTCAGTGGAACAACAGCAAGAATTCAAAATGCATGTTTTTTCAATTCAAATTCAAATTCAAATTCAATTTCGAATTCAACATAGTGCAATTAGCTTTTTTAGATATGCTTTTCATCACCAGCTTCTGAAAACTTTAGGAAGGTTTGACTATTTTCAATAATCTTCCAATGATCTAAGATACCACTTCTTAATTTTCTGTACAAATTAAAAGTTTAGAGTATGCTTAAGAGATCAAAATAAAGATTATTATGTTTGAAAGATTTTATTTCCTATATTTATATTTCTAATGATATTCAGAATGGTCAAACTGAGTGAGCTCAAACAATTTCTTCACATGATGTCCAAAAGGTAATGTCTGGGAATGAATATAAGAATGGAACAAACATAAAGTGAAAAAAGCTTGGATCAAAAAAAATGTTTTGCATTTGCTTTGTACCTAAGCTTGAGCAGTTACAGTATTAAAATCAGAACACTCACTTTGAGAATAGGGTTTCAAGGATATCTTGAAACATAAAATACAAAAATGTATTAGCATTTTTATTCAGAAAAAAATGTGACATCTCACAGCAACAAATTTTTGTTACATTGAACTGGACAAATGCACTTCTGGTTTAAAGATGGAATTTCACCAGTTGCAGTAGAATCTCTTCCCAGACATGTTCTGAAAGGAACAGTATGTTCTGACACTGACAATTAGCTGTTTATAGGTTATATTTTATTTCTGTGGAATATACAAAATGATAAATAGATGATATCTTAATCATCTATTAAAACCAAGTTAAAATATTGAGAGGCTGGAAAACACTATGTGGGAGAAGAGGAATATTTCCTGTAGGAGAAAACTTAAAGTGTATTTATAAATCAGTGCTCCTCATCACTATACAACTCAGGGAATCAGGAATGGTTTGGGTTGGAAGGGACCTTAAAGCTCATGTTGTTGAAGCCCCTGCCATTAGGTACAGCTTCACTGGGGATGAAGGACACAACATACTCACAATATTTCCCACAGCCACCTAAGGGAGCCCATCATATCACATCTTGTTTGACAGAATTTCAGAAAGTGCCCAAACATTTTAGCCATGGGTCGAGAGTGAGCCATTTTAAGCTTGCCTGCTTTGGAAAGTGGTGTGGCATTTGTGTGACACATTTTAAGGAGGAAAATGCTTTCCTCTTCAGTACTTTGGAGCTCTCCATGCTGTGCTCAATCACAGATATCTCAAGTGATTGCACCCTTACACTTCACTTAGCAGGGAGCAAGAGTCATGAACTGTTTCAGTGCAGAGCAAGACAATGAGTGTGTGCTGAACCACCAAATATTTGTGTTCTTTTTCACTTTGTAGAATGTAAAATGCATTCCTTGCAACGCAGAAGGACAATCTTGGAATTCAGCTCACGAATTCTTAACCCTTCTGAAGTGCAAAATGTAATTTGTGAGCACAGGGAGAAGACATGAAAAATGAAAGATTGATTATGATAGGCTACATTAGGAAATTTGAAAGTGGTCTTTCTCCAGACTCTGCTATGTACTTCTCATCAGCCTAAGGCAAAAAATAAAATACAGTCTTTGTAAAGGTGATGAAAGACACTAGCAAATGGGAATAGAAATGAAGCAAAATAGTGCATAACATTCCAAATGTCTTGTAGAAGTCTTCTCCCAACTGAGAAGAAATAGCAAGACTAACAAATGGAGCTGTGAGAATTTCTTATCTCTCTTAAAACACACTAGAACCATTCAGTTTATAAAATAGGAGATTAATCCTCCTGTTTTGTACATTTTACATAATTTACCTTTCATCCGTGGGGGAAACTGCAGAGAGGATATCCTCTTAAAAAGAAATTTCCAAAGAAATTTTCAGAAATTTCCTAAAGATCATACTTATTGTGCACCTGAATTTCTGAAATGCTGAAAAAATGTTTAATTATATTCTTCTGAAGAAGCAGGCAGTTGTGGTTTATGCAAAAAAAGGGGAATAAGACAGCCAAGTATCACACAATGCTTGTTAAAATTAGTACAAAGTTGGCCAAAATCACATTTTTGACAATGTTTTGTGAACACCAGATTTGGCACCATGTTTAAGACCACTGAAAAGCCTTTTCCCAGTGACCCTTACAGCTATTGATGTAAATAAAACTAGCACGAGATGAAAGGTACAATGCCTGAGAAGCATGTGATATTTCTTTATTTTGTGTGAGATTGCTACCCATGTGTTTTCTTAGCCTTTATTCAAATACTGAACATGAAATTATCTGTTCCAAATGACCATATAAATAAAGTTGTTATACACTATATGAGGCATTTCACTTAGATTCCTGGATTTTTCTTTTTATTATCTATGCTTAAAAATGAGAGCTTATAATATGTAAAACTCCAAAACACAATACAAGAATAGCATTTTTAACTCTTGATGAAATGCAAAGGAAATACTAAAACTATCACAGTTATACTTATGTAATATATATACTTATATATATTCTTATACTATACTTATTATTAATTCTATACTTATATATGCTTATACTACATCACAGGCATACTTAACTTTAAAAGAAGTATTTAATATAAATATTTTCTCTTTGAAAGTCAAACCAGAGGATGCTAATTGTCAGGAATGGCTAACTGCATCATATCTCTGATGACACAAGTAAGTGTTTATTAACCGGACACCTTCAGGTGGGGAAGAGAAGAAAAACCTTTCCCACTAGTGGAAAAGAAGGCAAACATATGACAAGCAAAAGAAAAAGGTTAAATATTGCAAGGTGAAAATACTTTTATGGATTTGAAAGCTATCCTGTATCTCTCACCTTTTCAAAGCTTTTCTGGGAAAACACTGTCATGCTATACAGAAGGTACCTATTAAAATGCTTTGACATATAATCCTCATTTTACATTATCCATGTCTTGTCCTGATTCCTTCAGCAAGCTGAAAGAGCCTTGGATACTTTCTATACTTTCTTAGAGACCTCTTTCCTTGAGAAATATCCAAAAGATTTTTTTAATATGTTGGAATTAGTCAATAAGAGAGATAAACTGAAGGTCACAAAGGCATAAAACTCATCTAAATCAGTTTTTAGGAATCTTTTGAATTACCTTGTCCTGAAAAACTTTTGAGGCTTGCAACACAATGTTCCCATCCCTTCATTTTTTAGTGTTACTTACTGTAGCAGGAGTCTCCTTTTTATTATCCACTGTCAACCTGAAACCCCATTAAAAATAAACTCTCAGCCACATTTTGCCCCCTCATACAGAGACACAGGCTTTGATCCATTCCTCTGCACTCATACCAAGTCAATTTAAACACCATTTGCACACAATTGTCCTCCTTTATTGATTTAGTCCTGGAAAAAGAGAAAGGGGCAGTAGGCTACATAATGAAAATCTGACTTAACTTTTATCAAAATACTATTTCTTCCCACTACTACATACATTTATTACATCTCTGTAACAGGACAGCTAGAGAGGAAACATGCAAAATTATGTTGTTGAGGATGTAAAAAATGCTCCTCAGTATGGATTGCAGGCAGAATTTCTATATATATCCAAAGAAACGGGCTTTGGATAGATACTTACTTCAAAAAAAGCCTGTAAAATTCTAGAGCCTCACCGTTTGCAAGACACCAATGAATATTTAATGTCATGTGGAGTAAGTGCCTGTTTCTGGCAGTGCTTTCTTATTTATACCTCAGTGTACCTGTGCCTTGAACAAGTAGACATGCAGCTTCATGGGACTTTGACGTTACTAATTCTGTTAAAAAATAAATAGTACAGCAATATAAATACTCTATATATATTAGAAATGAGAGAAATGTGTCAGTGAAGAAAAAGCTAATTACAATTCCTTAAAAGTTCAGATTCATTTCCTGCCAAGGGAAGACTAAGGGGATTTTTAAGAAGAGGAAGAAGTAATTTTTAAAAAAAGGAAAAAATGCTTTAAAATTGAAGTTAATGACCAGCTAATGTAAAGAATTAATAAAAATAAGTAAGGAAAACAAAAGCATAAGTCTTGAAACAGAAAATCAGAAATACACACCATCAAATTGATTTGCAGTCTATGGAGCTTTGAGCAATATATATAAAACAATATAAACAATATATATAAAATCAATGTTTCCTGCTCTTACTTTTACATTCTCATAATTTTCTTAAATTCTTGGCAGAAGCCAGGGAAGTATTGCCTTCTGTATTTGCTGTCATGGTCAGTTTGAATCTCACTCAGTGCAAAGGGACAACTTCTGCTATGGAATGCATTTGATGATACATATGAAAATATTTTAACATGGAACATTATCGGTCATCCATGTTCCATGTTGTGTTGATATTTTTACTCACGCAAATGAGTTGCATGATATGTCTTTATGCCTCCTATCTAATGGAATAGATTGGAGGCATAAAGATACTTTATAGAAATAGGAATAGAAATATAGAAATATATAGAATATACAGAAAGATATAGGAATAGTTTATAAGAAATAAGTGAATAATTATATCTGTTATTCCAACATTAGAAAACCATTCTAGGACAAAAATAATTAGTAAAGTGCAGGTAGATTAGAGCCGGTGGAAATACATTTTGTTCAAGATTTAAAGTTGTTTAAAGTAGATGCTTTTTAAAAGCAAGGGTCAATGAATTTTCTACCTATTCAAATGTATAAATAACATAATCTTAAATTTTTGGGCATATTTATCCACACAGCTTACAGTTTTGGAAAAAAATTGCATGGATTAACACACTTTAAGACTCCTAAAGTAATGATGATTAAAGTAATTGGCCATTCTCAGGAGGGTAATAATTCATTTCTAAGGGGGCCACATTGCAGCTTTTCCATGTGTCAGTCTAGTAAACATATCAACTAAATATTGTGATAGAGGAACAACATCTGTATGAGTTAAAGAAGAAATAAATTATTTTTGTCAGGTTTTGAAGACAAACAGCAGTTGTGTGCACAGCCTAAGGTAATCTTTGGTAGAGACATGAGAATTTTTAAGTATTGCAACTATAAAAGCCAAAATAAAAGGTGATATATTCTATTAATCCCAGTAAAGAAAATACAGACATCCTGTTGAGAAACTATGTTGGTTTCTCAAAAGCTCATAAAGGCTAATGATATCTAAATCTACAAAGATTATTTTCCTTTCTAGGTGTAGTTGGTGCTTATTTCTTCTGACATTTCTTCCAAGAAAAATTAAACTATGACTTTTAGAGTGGGTCAAAATTGGACTTGTGTTGTTAGAAGATTAACTAACTGTTCTACTATGACCGTGCTAGGAGTAATTCTAATTATCTGCTGGAATACATGGCACTGGACTTGCTATTCCTTAATAGCAAATGTCATTTCCTTTCTTTTTTTTTAAAATACTGAATAATCAGGTAGTAAGGGCACACAAAATGGAAAGTAAAGGTTACTACAGGAATATCTGCTCAGTGAAGTTTCAGCTAACAGTTCAGTTGCCCTTTTCTAACTAATTGGGGAGATTGTTTGAAAGAGTAATTGTTGATTTTATGACCAGAATAAAATAGGAACGGGCTTCAAGGTGGATTAACTTCTAAAGAAATTATTTCTGAGCTGTTTTTCACAGATGAGCTTCATGGATCAATCTGCTACTTTTTTTTTCAAAATGCTACATTACATTTCAGAGAGGGAACTCTCTACTTTTCAAAACCACAGCATCTTTCTGTGTCAGGTGCTCAGGTTGCCTAGAGATCTTGAAAATATTTAGAAAATTTTTTCCCCAAGAATTGATTATTCCAGGGGAGTAAAAATTTTTCTGATGACACTAGAATTTCCAGCTCAACACAAAGAGGATCCTTCATCAGAAGCAAGGATAGACTTCTTAACTTTTTTCTCATTTTCAACTCAATTGTGGATCTTGCAGTTCTTCCTGTTCATAATCCATCCTTTCAACACAAAACCTGGTGACCCCAATTAAACCACAAATCTGAATAACACAACTCAGAGGGGAGATGGGGAGCTGAGGACATCCTGAGAAAACAGAACAAATCTAAAATAAAACAGTTGAGCTTTACTACAAAACAACTTTCGGTAGCTGTGACTCCTCAACCCATGTTACAAGTGAGGTCCTTGTAAACACTTGTATACAAACCATCTTGCACTGTGACCTTCCCCAAAGGCACAAGGACATTAAAAATGCACTGTTTGTGAAGGTCAGGGCAATGAATGGTGTCAGAGAGGCTGGGGATGCATCTGTTAAAGATACAAATATCAGCTGGTTCTGGGTAGCTATAACCAGTTATCTTTTGGAAGAAGTAAATCAGAGATACTATCCCAACTAATGAGAGAAGAAATGTAAGAGAGCCTAAGGTGGTGTCCAGATGATGAGCTGAAAGATATTTTAACTTATTTTTCAGTTTTATTGTTTTTAACTTGTATGAACCTCAGAGCCTGAGATCAGTGAGTAATTAGCTTCCAAGTCACAGCTTAGAAATCAAATGCACTGCAGGGTATACAAGAACCTGAGTCTTGGGCTAGAATGCCACAGAAACCATTTACCAGCTAGGGAAAGAGTTAAGAATTCAGAATAAATCTTTGATTTAGAAAATCTACAAAGAAAAAGTTCCAGTTTCTTAGATAATACCCCCCCTCCATTTTATTTCTTTCACTTCCCTAAGAGAGATCTTATGAATTTCTATTTATTATATGTGAAAATTTTGTTTGCTGTATGAAGGATAAGGAGGAAAAGTGATAAAACAATAAAATAACATTAATGATGAAACCTGAAACTCTTCCATTTGCCTTTGAAGTCTGCCAGTCTTGTTTTGGGTCTGCTATGAGAATGAAGATAAACTAAGTTGTGGAAAGAAAGAATTGAGCTGTTTAATCTTCTTATACTGATAATTGCAAGGTGTGATAGTTCTTTATTCTCTGTGCTTTCATATGACAAGGGCCTCAATACATTAGTTTAAACACATTCTGCTATTTTTAGAGATGGCTTCTTACAGTTTTCTTTGTATTTTACTGATCATCGTATTTGGGACAAGGAGAGAAATATCTCAGACAGTTTCAGTTTTTCTTCCTTGATCTAAGAAGCCAAATGGGGATTGAGTGCATATTTCACAAGCCAATATCTGCTGAGCCTTGGAAGGTGATTTTGGTTTCCCTTTGGTTTTCTGCACCTCCGTTGTGATGGGTGAAGATATGGGTGAAGGTTTTGCTTTGCACTGAGAGCTGGTGGCTGAGAAAAAGTTATAGCAGAGAGTGGAATAAGGACCAAAGCACACAGCTTGTAATCCTGTGGATCTAACATACTTATGTCCTGTTTGTGATTTTATGGGAATATACTCAGACCTGCTTTTCCCTTTTTTCACCTTCCCCATAATACATTTCCATGTAAAACAAGAACTCCATAGTAAGAATCTCAGGGTTTGCTTATTCAAATTCAAGCTGTATAGAAGTGTTCAGACCACGTGTAGCACTCATCACAGGGTTCACAGAATTATCTTTCAAGGGGCATCCAGCAATGCCTCAGGTTTTAGCTTTTCTATTTTTCAGATTCTCTGCTGCTTTAGTGTGCAATTCTGAGCTTAATATTAGGGGATGGTGAGCTCTGTGCATAGAGCAGGGAGACAAAACAATTCCTTCTCTAGCTGGGCACCAAGGGCAAATGATCCAAATCTCAGGCCCAAGAGCACAAACAACGTGGGCTGAAGAGAGAAAAACAAGCAGGATGGGACTGCATGGGCTAAAGCTGGAACTGGACAATTAAATCCAATATGCAAATGGAGCAGAACTGATAAAAGTGTGAGACCCCGTGCCCAGTCGTGCATTTTGTGACCATTTTGGTTCATCTTGGGTGTAGCCCTGACTGGGCTCTTGTGCTGCCCAAGGTGGATCCACCGAGCCTTTTTAATAAATCCCTGCTTTGTTCTTTAACTCTGTCCAGCCTCTGTTCCAGATCAGCCTTCACAAGGCATCACAAACACCATCACAGAGTTTACTGCAACTAGCGACTTCCTCAACAACATTTATTTGAATACCAGCCTAATAAAATTGAAGATAACAAAATTGCAAATGGAAGAGAAGTCTTGAAAATGTGAAATGTTTTCCTGAGAAGTAAAGCCTTTGTCTGAAAAGCATAAACAATGAAATGGCCACCACCCAGATTAAAAATAAACTCATATCTGCAGGGTTTTCCTGACATTTCACACATTTTATGTACTACTCTCCAGCCTCAGGAAACAAAAGAATCAAGAACACTCTCAGTGAAAAATATTCTTCAGTTAGGACTTCATTGTGTATGCAGAAATTGTACTGTATTTAAATATTTCTCCTCCTAAGTAGTAAGAAGAAAGAGAAAGTTATCACTCTGGAGCAGGAATTATATGAGATGCAATGCACTAAATCCAATTGAGCATCAACTAAACTCAACTACACATCAGTTTTGCAGAAGGCACTCTCCAGTACTTTAAAACTTTTCGTAAAGTTGGGTGAAAAAGTAGTTAAAAGATGGAGAGGAAAAAGTAAAGTTAAATTTTGTGAGATCAAGAACTGTAACTATCCAAGGATTTGGAGACAGGGATTCAGCCTTGTTTCTTGTGCACCAGAGTGAACATTAATGGAAGAATTCTTTGTGAATTTTCATCTTCATCTACTCCTTCTCATATGTTATTTGTCATGGGAGAAACCAATAGAGGTTGAAATGACAGTACCTTGGTTTCTCTTCAGTGTTCTTACCTGGGCATGGGAATCAAGTGAAACTAACTTTGTTGACTAAATTAAGAGAAGCAGTTGATTCCCTCAAGGGTAGAGAGGCCTTACAGAGAGATTGTCATAAATTAGAATACTGGGCAACCACTGACACTATGAAATATAACAGGTACAATTGGCAGATTCGGCACTTGGGGTGATGGAGTCCTGGGTGTACATCCAGACCTGCTGGCTTGGGGCACTGCCCACCTCTCTAGGAAGTCTGTTACTGTATTTAACCATTCTTGCTGTAAAGAAATCCTTTCTAAAATCAAACCAGGACTGGGCAACCTGGAGATCATCCACTTAAGGTACGTGAACTTTTAAGGACAGGGTGCAAAGCTGGAGCCAGGCTCTTTTCAGTGATGTCCAGGGAAAGGACAAAGGCAATGGGCATACACAAACAGATTGTGCTGTCAAACATCAGGAACACAAATCTGGTTTTACTGTGAAGGTAAACACTGACACAGTTCCTCCAGAGACCTTGTGGGGCCTTCCCCCTCAGAAATATTCAAAAGCCACCTGGACATCGTGCTGTGCAACTCCAGGTGTCCTGAGACATTTTGATTCTGTTTCATTCCTGCAAGGGCTAATTTCACCAAATTCCTCTTTCATTGATACCTTCCTGGACCCATCTTGATGTTTCCAAACTTGTCTAAATAAACTCTGTAAGATAAAACTATGAATTCTCTGAAATTTCCTAGTTCCTGCAGTGCCTCTGTCAAGCCCTTAAACTGAACTGCAAGAGTTATGTCTTGTCATCAGTACATCTAAGGATTAGACATGTTAAATGATTGCATTGAAATTTAAGGAAGTTTTGTTATCATAATTCTTGCACTACCTCCTAAACTGATGAATTTCACTTCTTCTAGGGGAGTGGAAAATAAAGACGGACAAGTTTTATGAGCAAGCTCCTATCTTGGGATGTAAATAATTGAATGAATAGCATAGGAAATGAAATTGTTTCCATTATGTATGATTGATTGGTTCTCCAACAGACATTCTAATTTAATGCATGCATGTCTATAATATGACTGAATATTGAAAATTTAAATTCAAACATTTTGCCAAGAGGTTCACTCAGATGGTATTTCTTAAAGGACAATAGATGAAGTAAGGAAAAAGCAACATGTTAGATGATACACTGCATAAGAAATTTCCAGAAATTATCTTCATTTTGAGTGTTCTGCCTCTCAGCTGTTCTTCAAATATGAAGCACCAGCCAAAATTACACTGAATAAATAATCGAATGTTTCCAAAGGGCTTTTTATTCCTTCAAGTTTCTTACAGGGTTCTGCGCTAGCACATCAGGCCATTATGCAAATTAAGAAGTACAGCATGGAAGAGGAGGTTGCACACAAATTTCTTTTTGTCAGGTTGCTTCACTTTCTAAAGTGTAGATAATTATTTATATAGGTATTGTGTGCAGGATGTAGCACTTCTCCCAGATGTCATCTGCAGAACTGAATATCCTGTAGCTCTCAAAACTTACACTTCCAGAATGTACCACAACTTTTTGGGAAGTTGCTTAAACACTCAGGAGAATAATCTCATTTTCATAGTTATCACTTGAAAATATATAAGCTAATACTTATTTGCCTGCTCTCTACAAAATGTTCCACAAGTTCTTAATACAGGAAAGTCAAGTTAAAGTTCAGGAAATGCTTGCTATTTTACAGTAAGGTATAATATTATAATTTCTTTGAGAGATTTTGGGCACTATCTTTTCCTGAAGCATAGTCAAGAGTTTTTTCCAAGAGCATTTAGTTTCTAGGGTGGAATTTCCTGTTGGAAGTACAAAGACAAGCATGGTCCTGTGTCAGCAATGGTGCTGTAAACAGCACTCACCTGATGTGTGACAGGTGATGACACCTGACTCCCTACCCAAATTTAGACTGAGCAAGGATTTTGCATGCAGGTGGCATAAAAAACTTTATGCTTGAATTTAATGGCCTTACAGGCTTTTTCCAACTTTAAATATTTCTGAATGAAGTCTTGATGAGGATGTCGCCAGTGGCTCAGTATGTATGGATGAGTACATATAATCATTTTCCAATTGCTCTGGGGGCTTTTTCAAAATTTTGTTACTTTAACAATCTTTGAGAAGTCTTGGAATTTTTTTGTATGAAAAATAGGATTATGAACTGGCATTTTTAAAAATATAGCTCCAGTCAAGAACCGAGTGGAGATTACAGATGTTCAGGTCAGTGGATTTAAAATAGTGCAGCAAAAAACAAAAGTGTGTAGATGGCAGACAGCAGCTTGTAGAAACGTGAAAGACACTTCAGCATATAGAATACGCATTATTTGCACAGAGAGGGCCCTCACACAACCTCTGTCAGAAATCTTGGGCACTGTTGATAAGATGTTGGAGGCATAATTTCAGTCAAAGAGAAACTACTAGGTGTTAATTCCATTTAAGAGCACTTAAAACAGGCGTGTAGGGGAGATTTACAACCCCAGACTGACCAGCTATATCCAAAATTTCTTCTTCAACACAGAAATAGTCCACAACCACATTCTAAAAGATATCACAGTATCTGGGAAGAGCAACAGCAACCTGAGACACACGGATTGTGGACCTGAGCACACAGTTTTTCTCTCCTGCAAATAAATCTCCACATTCGTGGGAGGAGGAAAGAACACACCAGCTTTTATTCTGTGTTAGCAATACCTTATCAAATTCAACCACGGTCATCACCTTTTTCCCTCTTAGGTATTTGTTAAGTGAAGAACTGTAGTATCAGAAAACAAGTAGAATTAGTTTCCAGGAAAGTGAAGTACTAAATAGGGCTTCTTGGAGTGCAACAGCAAAGCTGAATTCTCTTTGAAACATTTAGGTTACTAAGGCAGAAAATGAGACACCTTTGATCACTCTTTATAACTTAACTATAATAAAACAGAATTGAACACTATACAGTCTGCTTCCACTGTTAAGAAAAGAAAATGAGGGAAGATTATGAAAAAAAAATCCTATTGCTGTGGGGAAAAAAAAATTGTAAAAGGGAAAAAAATAATGTAACTTGGTAAGGATGTTGAACATTATATGGAAATGGCAGACATTGCCAAATTGCCATAATTCTGAAAAACATGAACTATTGATCCAAACACTGGTGGGGAATTACTATTATTCTCTTTCCCTCATGCCCAACATTCAGAGGTGAATGGGGATGTGAAGTAACTGGCTGAATAATGAAAGGAGCAGGAGGAAACATCAGTCTGTGCAAAACACCCTTTTCATATTGATGCTGGAAAGCATGCAGGCATAATTCACACAAAATACTCAAACACAGGACACCAAGGTCACCAAGTAACAACTCTGAAAGCAACTCTGTCTTCACAGCTGAAGTTTTTAAGCTGGAAAAAACATAATTTACAGATATTTACTTTGAATTCTCTCTCAATATGTGTCAGGGGCAGTATGGCCTCTCTGAGGGCTGCTGCATTATTTACTTCTTGCTATGTTGTTAGGGAAGAGGCAATAGAGATAACACTACAATATCCTAACAATAATCCTCAGCAAGATCATGTTTCTGGGGAATAATGCTTCTGCCAAAAAGGAATTTAATGAGGTGACAGATTGCACAGGATAATCTCCAGCCTTCCTGGCTAAGAATACAGAAATAATTCTCCAGGTGACCAAAAAATGCTTTCAACCAGGAACTAAAACAAGGTAGAGAATCTAAACTTCTACAGAACTCAGGGAAGGGCCTGAAATCTACAATTTGCATTGCCACTGCCATTTCCAAAAGCATGATTTCCCTGCATTTTAATAGGGATCACCAGCCATTTACAGACATGATGGGCACTCTGCCCCATCTCCAAGGTGGTTACATATATAAATAGTGAAGTATGTAGTACAAAATTGATTATTTTTTAAATTTGAAACTGAACCATGACTGACAATGCTTAGGGTCACCCAGAAAACTCTGCATTTGAATAAAATACCATCCGTAACATATGAATTAGGTCACAGATGAAATTAGATTGCAATTCCAGCTGTAACAGTACAGATATTGGTAATTTTCACCATTATTGTAATAGGATCTAAACTAAATTACTGTGAGGAATCTTCCCAGAACACTTTCTGTAACTTCTGCCTCAAAGGTGACTAAAATTCTTTTTCACTTATGGAAACCAGTTAAGTAATTTGAATCTTACACGAGAAATTCACAGGCATTCGGCAAGAAAGGACAGCAATGAGGAGGGCTTATAAACAGCTTTTTTTTTTTCCCCTGTGAACTTAGTCCAAACAAGACAGAGTTTTCCTTTGACACTTTTTTTTTCTATTAACTCACTGTGTCTTTAAAATGCAGCAATCCCTTCATTAATTAATTGCCAGAAGGCTTCTTCTGTCCACTCTAAACCCTTTTGGTGCTCATTTCAGCTTCATGCTCCTTCTTCAAAAGCAGAAAGCTTTCAGCACCTTGTCTGACTTTATTTCCCAAAATTCCTGAACATTTAAAGCCAACCCACCATCACAGTCAGTACTTCTGCCATCAAGTGCCAACTTCCCCATTTTCCATTGGGTTTTCACCAGCTTTCAGAAGGATTTTGCAGAAGTCCACAACCAAAGGTACTGTTTTAATACAACTTTGTCATAAGCAGTGCTCATTCTACACCACTTCAAGGAAGTTGTCTGCAATTTTATTGACTTCACAACAACATTCAAATCACATATTGGATAGCTGTATGAAATTCATATATATTGTTCTTATGTAGTGTTTGCACTAAGCAATTTTAGACAGAAATAGGAAGCATTAATTCAATACATAATAAGTAAGGCATTTCAATCAGAGAGAGAAACACACAAGGCATTGTATGAGCATTATTACTACTCTTAAGCTATGAGCTACTACCACTTATTGCTGAACTACAATATTCTGAAAAGGCAAATTACTTTCTCTGATGCTAAGACTTGACCAACCACTGCAAGGCAAAGCTATTCACCTCAGATACACTGTTTATATTGACCCAAGAGTTACTCAAATAATTTGTTGTCTTCTTTTTCTATGTGTTTTCTGGCATCTAATACAATTTTGAGCAAGTGCACAGCAATTTCTGATGGTTATTTTAGATGAAGGCACAGAAAATGTTGTCATATAGTGCAACAGTTCTATTGTCATTATATTGCAAGTTCCATACTGCTAGAGTTTCATACCTCCTTGATGTTTCTTGTCGGTAACTCCTCTAAGCACAAACTCATCCTCACAGTACACAACTAACTCCTGTTCCCCCCAATGCACTCTTTTATAACACTCTTCTTATTGGCTACAGGTGTAGCCTGTTAACATCATGCTCCTAATCTTTAGTAATTAGTTCAGCTGCAGCTCTTTAGGGGGTAAGATTACATTCTATACCACCTTCATTTACCCCTACAAGAAGAGGCTGTTCAAAATGGTTAATGAAATGCAAATTTTCCACTAGCAGTGGATGTACCCAGTGCAAGCCAGTAGATTTAAAAAAAAGTTAAAAAATTAATAGTTCAAGCACATAAATAAAACGGTGGGGGAGAAAATCTTATTTGCTTAACTCTTTCAGGCTCTCTTTACATCCAGTGTTAGGAGTTAATATTTGCATCAGAGCACGAGGTTCACTTATGAAGATGAGGTTTCATTAGGAAAAAAAGGCTTTATGGATAGGTATTGCTCCTAAAAAAATTTTAGTTTGACAAAACACAGTCTAACCAATATTTTCATCTGTGTCAAGAAAGACTAACACAAAGCAGCATGACAGGTTCTAAAGAGCAACTGCAGTGGAAAACACAGAAATGGAGCAGAGTCACCGAGTATGGACAAACAAAGCAGCAAGAGATAGTGATGTATGAAGAATATGTGTCAGGGAATGATCCCTAATTCTTTGGGATAATTATAGCTGCTGAGCAGAAGGGCTGAGCACCCCAGGCCCAGCTGATGTTCATGAGGGACCCTGCTACTCCCTATCCCTAATAAAGCAGATTGCTGTTTATAGGGCTTAAAGGAAAACAAACAATCCTCAGTATCTCTCTCCAAAAGTAGTAAATGCACATTTTAAAATTAATTAGGACAAACTGAGTCTTTCCCAGCTTGAGAGATTTATATAAATATTTTAAACCCTCTATCTGGCAGGTTTTGGGTGAATTGATGTAGCAGAAGAGCAAGGAACGACCACAAAAGGGAGATTGTTCTAGCACTAACAGGACTGTGGGGCCCACACTCTAAGTTACTCCTTTCCCAAAGGAAATGAGTACCTAAATTACATTTCATTGCTACTATAGACGTCTATATTCTCCACTGTGTTTTCTCTCTTTACAGCTAATATGGAAACAGAATCAGACATGGCAGTGGTTTGCCTTCTCTAGCATAATTACAGCCAGATCTATTCCTGTGTGTAAATTAGTTTACAGCTCTGCTGTGTGTTCTACATGAGCAGAGACTAATGGAAAACAGAATGATATTGAGGAAAAATAAAATTACTGGAACATGATAAATTACCCAAATGGTGTTGATGTGACAAAATTAAACAAGGGAGACATTGATTGACAGGTTTTAGTCAGATATTTATTCTAGGACATGATTAACAGCCAAATGTACATTTTGACAAGGATGTCAGTACAAGAGAAACTTTTAAACTGCAACTAGATTTCATTTTATTTCTTGGATTACTTTTCAAACAGTTTAGAAATGGGTCCATATTCATACTTCCAATAATGATGATCACAGGGAATTGTCAGATTTGTTGATGTCGTCCATAAATTTGCAGATAGGACCCTAAAGTTTACTTGACTAAGACCTTATTCAGATAACATGCTAGATAGATAACAGATTTAGATAACATCCTCTACAGCAAAAGTAACACAGCCATTTGCTTAATTTTCCTGGATCTGGCAGTGCCCTGAAATGCTGTGCTCTTAGAACAATACAATATCATCCTTCTGAATTTAGGAACTTGAAAATAACATTGGAATTACCTCTTTTTTTCCTTTGCATCTTGCAAAAGGCAGCACTAAAACATGTGAGTTTCTTAAAAGCTTTGGAAATGCTGTGAATCTAGCACATCATGCACCAGATATGCTGCTTTTCATTATAGCAAGTAACAATTAAAGGTTTTTCCCCTCTTTCTTCCTTTCATTGGGAATGGGAAATAATTTTCCCATTTGAGAAGTTGTGAGGGGAAGGGTGACTGTTCTGCTCAGTGAAGGGTTCTTAAGTTCAAATGAGCAAGTTGAGCTCGTTAACTTATTCCTGGTTATTGACAGACTGAAGTATACAATTATGATTCGTGTTGAGTATTTCCAAACTAGCTCCACTGTTGATTCAAGCTATTTGTATGGAGATCCAAAAATACCTCCTCTTCACCCCACTCACCATCTTTCTGTCTTTACTTAACAGCTGTTGCAAATGACAGAAGTTCCAGTTCAAAAATTGCCAGCAGGCTTGGGTATTTTAAAAGTAGATGAGGCACAAGTGTATTTATGCTTCTTTTCTTGGACATCATAACTGTTGCCTCTGCAAAATAGTTCTTCATAGTTATTTCTATTAGTTGCTTTTTTACTAGTTTATTATAAAACTCTATGAATTATTTTTAAGTGTATGTTTTGCCAGGGAAAGTAGTCCTGGTTGTCCAGAGATGTATTCCAAAATAAAGAAATCTTGCTTATTTATTCTCTCCTTGCATAGAAGTTGATCAAGCAGTTTCAGTAATCTTCCAGGATAATTTGTGAAAATTCATTATATTCTTCAAAGTTCTCTGCATCCTGTATATATATAGAGACACCTGAGTTTCATTTCTTTTGTTGAAAATACCAGCAGTCTTTGTAAGCATTTATGTTTTGAGGGTGATTATAATTTTTCTTTTGTTCTTGATTCCTCTTTTATCTGGTCTTACAATACTAACTGGTAATGTAAAAAACGCAAGTGAGATCATTACAAACCAGGAAAATATCACAGTGTTCTGGCATTTAAAAACAAAGAAGTCAGTCTTCTAAAGTTGTCTCATCTTCTTCATGATGTGAATGCTCTAATTGATGGAAATGTTTGATTATGGTAATGTTTAATTACTTAGAAAAACTTTACACACAGACAGAGCCAAGTATCCCAGTGAGATAGAAGATAGTGGATAATGGTATCAGAACAAAATTAGAATAAATCTGTAGGTGTTTGAGAAATCCTGAGGAGAAAACAGATATAATTAAATGAACTGTTAACTCTTCAGCATTAGGTAATGTTATCTTAGGCAGATTAAATACTTTAGTGTGAAAAAATGTTTCCATTTTTTTCAACGTTTTAAATTTCCTATTTCTTTATCTTGTCTCTTTGCCCATCTGCCTGTTCCTTCTAACCTTTCCATATGATTTTGCAGAAATGTGGGATCATGATGTATATCTGCCATGTGTTTTGCCACCAAAAGAGGGAAGAGTCCAGATTGTGTTCTGAAAAAGGAGGAAAATGAGAGACTTAGTCTACAGCTTCTCTCCAGCTCAACTTTTTAAAAGCCTTTGATACATGAGAGAATTTACAGATGGTACCTTGGGTCTGTTTCCAAGGCAGAATTAAAACCTTGCTCACACAAGGAACAGGTCAGCAGGGAGAATAAACTGAAACCCTCCAGTGCATGCAGTGCCCAAGGAACAAAGGAAAAAGTGCACCTTTAACATTGATCATGGTGAATATTGATGGTCAGCCTCACTGCATTGCCAGCACACTTTTCAGCACCTGACTGTCATTTCCTAGAATTCACATTTTACTTCTGAAATCCTGTTTATTTAGATTTTTTTTGTAATTCCCTTCACATCTAGGAATGAAAATGTGCAGGAATTCTGTGTGTTATGTGACTTTTTCAACTGAAAAGGGGCCTGGACAGCTGTTCCCTTTCCCTTTAGAAAGGGGAATTTCTCAACAAAGACAATGAGTGTACCATCCCATATTGTGGGATGTTTCCAAATCCCATAATAGCAATCATTTCTAACCAAAAAGGAAACATACAATTTAATTATTTCTACATATATTGAACATGAATATTCCTTAGCAATATTGTTCCTTCACCTGTTTGCCAAGTAGCACTGTGATTTTTAAAAGACAGAAAAATTTAAGTCAAGTGCTCCATAATGTCCTTTGTATTTGTAGGTTCTTTGTAGACCAGAATAAATTAATATGGGAATGTCTTTTAAAATACCAGAAGCCCTGGAAAAACAGTGAAATATACATAACTCTGAATATACATAACTCTGGTACTTCTGAATCACTGGGATACAACTTATCCAACACAATATTTTTGATGACCACAAATAGTCAAGGATGCAAAGTTCTGCATTAATATTTAAATGGCACAGCAACTCGCTCACAAATGCTCATGTGTGGTTTTATTATTTTTGATCCTACATTATCCAAAGTTTTCATACTGGGATGATATTATTAAGCTCTGAAGACCCTGCTGCAATTAGAAAAATGCAAAAGAAAGCAGGCTTAGGCAATTTCTACTTGCTCTTCCTTTATAAAACTTTTCCAGCTTAAGATAAAAATACAGTGGTTTGCTCACGCACAATTCTTTTTGTCTGCAAAGCAAAATTTTCCCTAAAGCCAAAAGCTTCAGGATAGTACTGTCAGCCAATATTTGCCCCAGAGGGAAACACAAACAAGATAATTTATAAGAGTGGTGGGTTTTCTAAAACTCAGCAGGAAAATTAAGCCTGCTCAGACTGCCCCATTTTGATAGTGGAGGAAAATACCAGGAGATATTATGAGTTGGACTCACAATTTACTGAAAAAATTGCAATAAACACAATGATATTAATGAAAAATTGTATAAAAGAATGAATGGTTTACCCATAAAAAGATTACTCACCACCAAAAGATGGCACCTGGCCCACAGGGACAAAACCAAAGTGGCAGCTGTTTCCAGACAATAAACAACATTCATTTTTTAGGCACTCTTTCCTGTTTCTCAAATGCACCTCTTCATCTACAGCAATGCTCCAGGTTCTAGCAAATGCAGACATTTAGGGGTGCCTTGGATAAGAAAGCAGGGTGAAGTTGTCAGTTCTATGATATGCTGGCATCTATAGGAATGGTATGAAAATAGATGTGATACTTTTTAAGCCTCTAAATTTGGTAGTTGGCTTGTCTCCAACTCCCACCAAAATGAAGGAATAGATGAGCTGGGCATGTGATTATTTTGATATAAATTCAGAATCTTCTATATATTGTGCTTGCATGTAAATGTCAGATAAACTGCAGACCAAGCTGTGAAATATAATAATTTTAAATACAAACTTTCCCTTTTCTACCAGCAGGTGCCCTACCTAATATCTTTTCTTTATACCCCTTGTGACTGAATGGATTGCATTGCTGGATTCCTTGTAAGCTCATCCTTTTCCCTGCCAGACGGACAGGTGAAAATCAGCTGTGGAATTGCTTACCAGGCAGTGATGGCCATGCAGGTGTACCCCACAAGCCTTCTAGGCAGAATGTGAGCTCCCAAATGTGTGTCTGTGCTCCTTTGGTCTAAAAGTCACATTGTCAAATACATTTAAACTACAGAGCACAAATGTTGTGGTCCCTCAACGTGCCTGTGGTCTCTCTGTGATGGTTTGACAGGTGCCCAAAAGCCAGAGAAATCAGCACAGGAAAAACAGAGCTTGAAACAAAATGTCACAGCACACAGAGAAAGGGAAGCTGAAGGGTGAATGACACTACTCAGTCCCCACCAGGGGCTCTTATTTTTAAAGCTTTGTGATTGAACTGAAGGGCACATAACAGTTTTTAAAATAATTAAATTATTAAACCCCATTTTTCTTTAATGTCAGCCAGTATAGAGTAATATATCTAAAGTAATTTCAAAGTAAAAAAGAAGAAAGGAATGAGAACAGAGGTTGGTAGATAGGGAATAAGTGTGTTCAAAGCAAAGGCTTCTTATCCAAATGAAGAGAAATGAGGAAGCAACAGCAAAGTGAGAAGTGCTCTGCTGTGGTCAGATCTACTTTGACTCAGCTTATTTTCTCCATCACTGCACAGGGAGAGCTGCACCATCAATCACAGTCAGAATGACTTTTTCCTGTTAAATACACAACTTGTCAGGCAGGTAACTAAATGCAGAATGTTCTTCAGCAATGTATGTTAGGACAAGAATCCACACGTTAGGCATGACTTTCACAATAAAACAATTAATTACTCAGGTTCTCATGGCTTCAGATAAAGCTTTCAGGGCCATTTCCCAGCAGCCATCCCCTGAGCCTAAATGGGCTGAAACTTCAGGGAAAAGTGTGAACTTTACGGCAAGGGGGACTGATTGAAACAATACACCTCCAACAACACCAAACTTCTCCCATTAGAATAAATTATGCACAAATTAATAAAGTGTAGAACAGTCCCTGAGCCAGTATTTGCTGAGTAACTTCCATCAAAACTTCGTTCACATCCTGGGATGATGAGCAGTGTGTCATTTGTTGCAGGCAGCAGGCATCAGCTGCTGTGAAATTCCTTTTCTGAGTGATTCATCTTGGAACAGAACTTTTGAAGTGGTGAGCTCAGAGAGGTGGGATTGTTCCGGGAGATCCCTCCGCAGGAAGTAGGAGGGGGGAAAAAGGTGTAATAAAGCAAATTTTCTTTAGAGTTTTGCAAATCCATGCTAGAGGCGTTTGGTTTTCAAGGGTTTCTCTTTCACTTGTACTCTATTTGTTGAATTCTGTGTCTTCAAGCCAGGATTTTCTTGTGCAACAAATCTCAGTCTGATTCTTAAATAATGACAGGATTTCTTGTTTCTTCCAGCAAAGACACAGAATAATACAGAAGTTACAAATATCTTCCTTATATTTGGTGGTTTTTGTTTCAGGAATAATTCCATGAAGGTTAATTGTCCTTTCTCGATAACATTTGCAAGGCTGTACATAGAATAGAAAATGCTGATATAGAATTTGGAACCTCTTCACAGGGACCTGAAACACTCCTCTGCAAACTGTTACTTCCAGGAGCAAAATCAAACTACACAGGATTTTCAAAAGTAGTTTTTAGTATTATCAGTGAGATCATGATTTAATCATTATTTTCCTCAGCACAGAGTACTTCCAAGTGCCTTATATAAAGGACAAGCTCTGTTCTGTATAATTAAATTATTATTTGGCCCTCGTAATAATAGTGAAAACAACATCTTATATCTATTTAAAAGAGTCCTCAGGTATTTCTTGAATCCTGAATATGCAAAAATTTTACTTCATTCCAGATGTTTGTTAGGTTCACTAAAAAGCCACTTTCATTTAGAAGATAATAAAAACATGAAGATCAACATTGCTATAATATTTTTCTCTTAGTCTTTCAAGACACTCATAAAATGTCTTACAGGGTTTTTAATTCCCACTTCCAAATGTGAACTCACACAAATAGATTTAATTTTGTAAAGACAGACTTTCCACCCAGCTCACTTCCTACTTAGTGAGTGGAGGCAAGAGTGTAATGACTTCATTGGTTTATTTTAATGAAGTATACCACCTTAAAAATAATTTTTAAAATTATATATATTTTATAAATATCAACAGCTCTGCCTTCATTTCCAGTATTTGCAATTATGGCCTTCATACTGCATTTGCAAACATCTTAAACTGGGCATGACACAAAATTTATGAGTGAAGGGGCTACAGTCAGTTTCATGCAATGAATGCAGCTCCAATGCATATTCACCTGTCTTCATTTAAGAATTGCTAGGTTTTAAGGTTCAGGGTTTTATCTGCACTTTGTTCCTTCCTTCTGACCCTACTACAAAATATCCATGCTCTGAGAGGGGCTTGAGAAAGGGAACACCCTAAACTTCTGAACATCCTGAGTTGCCAGTCTTGTCAAACCTGAAAGTGAAAAACACTGAAGAATGAACATGGAAATTCATACCACAAGAATTTCTTCCCTCCCAACATTTTGGGTTCAAAATGTAATTTTACTTGATTGTTTATTTGCATGTGCCATTGAGGTAGTGGACTGAACATTGTAGCAAAAGGGAAAACATCCATTTATGCTGTCACAAATAATTTTGAAACTGATAAAAATGCATATCTGGCTTGTCTTCCCACTCCATCTCTTTAAATGGAGGAAGGACACAAGAAAAGGAGAAAAATAAAATTTAAATTCCCTCTTTCTTATGAAATCCACATTTTCTAATAGACCTGATTTATAAAATCTGTTTAAAATCAGTGTCAAAGACAGCATGGGCATAAAACAAAGCTTCAAATGTCATCTTACTTACCAAACTAAACTAATTAAAAAAAAAAGTTTTATTATCTGGTTTATATTAGAACCTTCAACATCCTCATGTGAGCCCAAATTCTGACATATTTCACGAACTGTAGCATTTTTATTACACACAATGTAATATTGGTGAAAAGGAGATCTGAAGTTTGTCTAGTACTGGAAATGACAAATACAGTACCAAGACAGCCATACCATGTTTTCATTGAAGGAAAAGGGTGAAATTCTGCACCAAAGGAAATGGCAGCCAAATATTGATATCATTGCTGTTTCTTTAATGATTGAAAAAAGCCCTAATGGCAATATAACATTGCAAGTAATATTCAAAGCTATTTTGGTTACCTTTCCTTCCTTTTACATTCTTTTGACCATTTGAAGTGTTTATTCTCTGCTTTCTCTCTCTCTCTTTTTTAAAACTGAAATATTTTATTATAAAAAGAGTAATGAAAATTTTTTCAAACTCATGTTCATATTACCCTGTTTGATGAAAAATTCTATAACAAAATCACAGAGTGAGAGAGATTAAAACTGATTATTCAAGAGTCCAAACCTGGATTTGAAAGTTCCAGGATGTTCACACTGTAGAAATTATCAACTTAATAATTTAATTTAGGAAATCTAATATACTTCTTTCTATTTCTGTATTTTCTAAAAGATATACCAAAGATGAAACAAAATGGAAAAGGAAAAAAGCCTCATTTAGAGGGCAAGAGAAGAAAAAAGGAAAAAAAACAAGGGAATTTGTGCAGGAATGATTATTGAGAATCCTAAATAGTCTTTTCCAATCTAGTGCAGTGTTTCCATTTAGAGAGGCACAAGGTCAACTTTATTTATATCTGGCTTGCAAAATGGGTGGAGAATTACCCATAAAAACACAGGTTGATGACATGAATATGTGCAGGAACTGACTTGTGACTGTAAAAAATAGTTTCAACCTCATTTCAAGGTGTCTGTCTCACCCTGACCCTTGTTCCCTCTAACACCCATTTTAAAACATTTCCACAGGCAGCTTTGTCTTTCCATTTTTACATTCTTCAAAAGATTTTTTTTTTGGGCTCACATTGATACTCATCTTTTCTGATTACTCTGCTTTAGACTGCAATCAAGGAAAAAATGAACATTTCCTTGCAAAAAAAGACCCTGTATAAGGCACACATGCAAAGGACAATAGCACTTAAGAGAAATGAATGAGAATCAGACATCATTTGCTCAAGGAGGCTTTTAAAATCTCCACTTCGGACTGTCACCTTGACAAACTGTGTTCCAAGTTCAAAGATTTTTATGTAGTCAGGTCTCCCCTAATGAGACTTTCACAGCCATTTTGAAGAGCTAGAGTAAATTACTCACTTTTTCCCTTGTGAAACACAGCTGGAAAATGGTAATGACTCTTTTGATATGGATTCCATTAACTAAATTCTTATTTTGTTTTTAAAAAATTGTTATTCCAATTGCTAATTATGCCTTTTGCAGCTTTTTTGTGGATGTACTCATTGCACATACTTTACTTTGATTGTCCTATTGTAAGCACCAAGGTTAGTATTTCAGGCTTACATTAACTGCAAGTGTTTCATGTTTAAATTAAAGACACACCTTATGTACAATTTAAAACCTATTTTAGCCTTTCGAATAAATAGAATAAATGTTGGAATAATACATACCCTCTGGGCAGCACTTAGCTACTTCTTACTGACTGCTTCATGATGAACCTGGTTCTTGACAGCTTGGTTGGTGACCTATTAGGAAATTTCTTTAACTTGATTTTAATGGTAACCAAAACTATTAATTTTTATTTCCTTCTCTGCTTCAGAGTATTTCTTTTTCATGCATTTAATATGTTGCAGCAAAGTCAAAAAATTGTATGTTTGAAGAACTCCAGGGCTTTTACAAAGATGAGTGAAAGTATGGGATTTTTGTGTATTTTTTAATGTATTTTATAAAATGCATATTTATGTGTATTTAATAAAATTTATATATTAAAAGAAGTTTAATGATCTTCACAGGCATTGAAGGACACGCTTGGCACTGCCTGAGATGAGGATTAGGGTGGTGTAGGTCTTATTATACAGAATTTACATAAGTTAAATAGCAGATTCCTGGGAGCTGAAGGAATCAACAACAATGTTGGATAAGAAAAACTCTGCTACCGGTGTGGGAATAAAAGGAGATCTGTGGCACAATGGTGGCTGGTATCAGTTCAAAATCTGGCAATATCACATTCAAAACCTCTGGTACTGCATCTGGGAATCAGCAACACTTGTATACACAGGAGGTGGAGGTGTGGAAATAAGATCCTGCCTGAGGAAATAAGATCCATTTATTTTGGATGACGATTGTTGTCATAATTATCATAACTAAAAAATTCTGTTTAAAAGAGAGAATTGCTGACTGCTGAAAATATCAATTTTGAAATTTCCCCTTCCTGTGCTGTTTCTGGACAGGGAAGAAGGCAAGTCATGACACTATCCTGTCTTTTACAGAAGGAAAAAATCAACAGTTCCACAATAAAGAATGTAGCAGGAGAAAGACCTTTGAGTCTGTCCTAATTTTTGTCAGAAGGATGAATTAACTACAGGCCTGTAACACTGGACTTTATCATCTTGGAGTTGTTTTTGAGTCTTAATAATCCTATGATTTCTTTGCCTTCTCCTCACTTCTCCTTTTTGTTAAATGCACTGATCTGCCTTGCCTAAGCACCCGCACTGCAGCTTTCAGCTCATCACTTACACAAACTCCTTCACTTCCTTTTCTCCTGCTCCACATGTCAAACAAATCTTGGGAAAAAATTGTTTTCAGACCCTCCTTAATATTTTAATAAGTATTAGTAATCTTTTCATAAGTATTTAATATCATGAGGGCAGGCATGGCATCACAGGAGTTACAGGAAGGGGATCCTACTAAACTTAAATCAATGTATTCAACAGCCACTTCAGCATGTTGCTTTCCTTCAACTTATCCTATGTAGCTTTTCAGCAGACTTTTTTACACCCATACACTGCTGGTTTCATGCCTTTTTCCCCCAAATGTCATGTCCTCTACCAAAATTTCAGTGGTTTTATTTAGTTACTTTGACTTAGCAACTAACCAGAAATATGAGAGTCAGAAAATATAACTTTATGTGCTTTGATAGCTCATTGAAAATTAAAAAACATTTTTAGGGAGCCATGCAAGGAATGAACAAGGCTAAAGGAGAGCTTTTTTTGTGCCACAATTCAAGATTTATACAAAATTCAGTGAAAAGCATGATTACGAAACCCTATAATAGATGGTATTTATGTAATAAAGACAAAATACAAACCAAGTATGTTTATAAAAACAGTGAGCTAATTGTTATTTCATCAAAAATAAATAAATGCCCCGTTTCTTTTTTTAAAAAGGTAGAAAAGGGAGAAAGCCTAGAGTGACTGCTTCCTAAGAAAACATCTGACAAATAAACCTGCTAAAATAATGGGACACTACGTGGGACATAACTAATATTTGACCAGAAAACTGTGGTGAAGGAGATGAGTAAACCCCTGCACTGATATCTCCCTTTGACTATTCTGAGAGTAGAAATTGTTACTTACTTTGTATTCCTGACTATGTTACTAGAGGAAGAAATATACTTTCTCAGCTTTACTAAATGTTCAGGTAGTCTTAGTTTCTTATTATCTCCTCTAAGTCAAAAATCTGAGTGCCCTTCTCTGTTTCCCCCCAGAAGAGTAACTGGGAAAAGGAACTGGAATTAAAGGCATCCAAAACAAATCCCAAAGCAGCTCTCTGGGGAATTCCCAGCATATCCCTCCCCTCTACAGAGCATTCAAAGGAATTCTGATCCAGATGCTGCACATCGCCATCAATTCTGGGCTGATTTGGAAACTTCATGCCTAATCTTGCGTGGCATTAACATTTTTTACATCTCCTGACTTGCTAGAAAAACAAGATTACACTGAACATTTGTTACCTGGAGTCAATGAGGATATTACTTGGTCACACAAGGGCAAATCCTCTCATTTCAATTCTGGCAAGGAAATGGATTAAGGTCTTTATCTTCACAGAGTGAAACACAAATATTTAATTCTGGTTTTCATGTTATCATCTCACATGCTTGGCTTTTTGAGATCAGTCACCAGGATAAAAATAAAAAGGATGTACCCACGAATGAGAATAAATATTCAGATTGTTTCATGAATATGGACAGCAATGACAAAAAGGAGACATCAAAAGCCTCACAAGATTTTCTGTCTTTAATAATTTAATTTTTTAGCACAGTCACTTAGTGGTTGGAAAATAGCAGGTTCAAATGCTGTAGACTGAGCAAAGAAAAAATGTCTGCTGTTATTTTGCTTGCTATCAAAGACAGATTTTACAGTACAAATCAGCTTTACAAGTATACAGGGTTTCCATGATAAGAGGAGCCCCAAATTCCCACACTGATAGAGTTTTCTAAATATTCTTCAACATTTCAATGAACCTTTATGTGCTTCAAAACTTTCCAGTATATGATCTTGGTTTATTGACTTTTCCTTTTTGGGTCAGAAAGTTGACTTTGCAAAAAGTATGGAAGCCTGAAGTAACTGATTATGCTTAAGACAGAGGGAATATTAAAAAATTGAAATAACAGATATAAAAGTCCAACTGGTGCTGTGCAAAGCAGCAACAAGGTCTGACAAATGCAGCTGTTGGGCATCCTCTCTTTGAGAACACTGTTTAATATGGAAATGTTAATTCCTGTGTTTGGGTATTAATGACCACTCTCTCTCACACAGAAAAAGGAAGTCCAGGGTTTCAACATCCATAAAAAAGGCATAAAATAATCTCAAAACCTGTTCAGTTAATACTGAGGGCTTCACAATGAAGATGATAATTATGTTCTGAAAAGTACTTCTTCAATATGGGACATAATAAAGGAAGAGAATAAAATAGGTTATGAAATCATGAGTAGAACTTTCCTATGAATTACAGAGAAATTTTAATTACAGTAAAAATTCCATTGCTACAAGAATTGGCCAAAACACCCATCAATTTACAATTCTGTCTTCCTAACCTGAGGGACAGCATAACATTTCAAGAAGCCATCAAGATCTCTGTCCAGAAAAGTTGTGGCTGCCCCATCCCTGGCAGATGTGCCACTTAAATTCTATTTAAATACATAGATTATATTGATTGCAATGATAGCCAGTATAAAAATATAGCATGAAATTTCCCAGGTAAACATTTTCCCTCGACTATATCAGGTGAAAGACACTGTAAACTAAGTGATGAATGAACACAGCAACTTGACTCCAATATTAATTGCAGGTGCAGGCAAACCACAGATGAAGTGTTGCTATCATATTAATTAGATAGATAATCATCATCAGTTTCTTTAACCAGACTACCAGGTATGGAAATATAAACCTGAATTCAGAAATAACTGCGAAAAAACAATTTCCATCTTTTATGACTATTTTCAATTCTCTACCTACTGTGGCCACATTTTGTAATTTTGCCATCATTTGCAGTGAATTTTGTAATTTGTAACAGCTATTCCTCAGATTAGTCCATCACCCAATATGATATTTTTAGTGCACACAAAACCATGGTAGCTAAGCAACAAAAAAAAATGGGACGAAATCGAGGACTTGATGTTGTCTCAAAATGACCACATTTTATGCTTAACAGGTGTTTGAAATGGGCCCTGCTCATTAAATCCAGCCAGATTTCTGATGGGTGACCAAACTGTCCAGCTGATGGGATGGTGTTAGAAATGTTACAGCTTCATGATTTTGGAAGGTAAATGTTTATTCCTCAGCCTAGCTGTGCCTCTGCGGTCTCTGGTTCATCCCTGAGGGATGAAGTTTCCATGGAGGGGCTGATGCGGTGTCCCAAGCCCTGCGCTCCACCTTGGGGAAGCTGCCACCAGAAAATGTTAAATTAAACATTAAAGAACTGTTCTAACCATGGTGGTCATCAGTCTCCAGTGATACACACAGTGAGCTTACATTAGCTCAGCCAGTGGAACTCACAATAACAAATTGTGTAAATACAACAGGGTTAAGTCCTGCTTAAGAGGGAGAAAAAGGACTTTAAGTCTCCTTCAGCCCTAAATACCTGTCAATAGCATGTAAATCTAGACTTTCTACATTCATCTTAAAAATTGATCTGGATCAAGTTCTTAGATGGAATGATATATTTTATTTCTATGAAAGATTGGATTTCTTTTTTTTCATGCCATAAAAATAATATTTTTTTTCTTAAAACTAACCTGCAGGCTGTTTTCAAGACTTTAGGAACTTGCTCTAGGAACATATTCCAAATACTAATAATACAGATTATTTGGGAGAAATTTGTATGAAAATCATGACCAAAGACTGAAAACCCTGGCTAAAGATAATCATGCTGCTTGTACTCCATATGCCAACAATATCAGTTTATATTCACCCTGGATTGCAAATAATCTCATCATCATGAGACTTGCTGGTAAAGAACTGCCTTAAAACAATTTTCCATTTTCTTAAATTTTAGCTGCTTCTGACATCCCCTAAAATTGATATAATTTCTGATATTGATAGAAACATTGCCTGTAATTTATTTGATAGAAAAAGAATGAAAAAAAAAAAATTTAGTCTTTATTCTATATGTGTACATTTGAAGACTTGTAATATTTATCGCTTCTCAAGAAGCAGTACTTAGCAATGTAAGTGTGGATTACCAGAAAATGACACTATATAATTCAACATGAGTTTTTAGATAATATTTGTTGTCATATCCCTTCCTACTTTGGCCACTCTTAAAAAGTATATTTTAGAGAACTGAGAAATTCTTGAGGTGTGCGTTATCTATTTGGTTTTCTTTTGTAAACACAATCAAAATGTCTCAAATTGTTGAAGGCCTCACTTTCTACAACAAGTCTGTATTACATGCCAAGCTAAGGCACATTTTAATTTTATCCCTGAGCTATTCCTTTATCTCAATCACATATTTAACCACTACCTATTAGAGACTGGTTCACTGACTTTATGTTGTAAAAATATTGACTTTGCAATTCAGAGAGACTATTTCTCCATCTAGTGATACAAAAACCAGATTATTTTACACAAAATAACTAGAGTACACCATCAATAAGAGAAAAAAAAAAAACCCCACCAAAACCATCCAATGCAAAAAAGGAAAACAAAGCTAAGACAATATAAAACAAATCCAAAACTTAAGTTCATCCCTATCTTATCCAAAGTTCCCTGATGTAATGTGAACTCCAAATTCACTGTCAGTGCCACAATAACTTGGCAATAGGGCTCACTGCAATTCACCCACACCTCTGAAATCTGTACTAGGCAAAATTGAAAGAAATTCAATGTAAAAACTCCTTATTTATTATGGAGCACTGTGATACTTTAGTGTTAAAAGATGTCTCTTCAAGCAAGAACACAAAAGAGCATCTTGTTTAAAGCAGCTGAGCCTTGGAATCCTCAACGAAACTAATTCATACTAATCCTATTCCCAGAGATCTCTACAGAATTGCATAGATGGAGACAGAATGTTAATGACAATTTACACTTAATATTTTTAAAATCAGTTTAACAGAAAGCAAACCACAAGAAATTACAGTCTATGCAGTCTCAAAACTCAAACAGAAAATCATCAACAAAAAATTTTGCCAAAAATATAAATCCCTGCATTTCCCAAAAATAACATGGAAAAATGCAGGAATACTAAAACATTTCAACAGTCCACATACTCTTTTCTGTAAATAGCATGTGAGCAAAAAGTTTCAAACTCCTTTTTGAGCCAGCACTGCTGATAGCACATTCATCTTTTAGATACTGTGATTCCTGGCTTTAGGGTGGTGCAAAACAGACACTGTAGTTCAACCATAGACAAGAACTGCACCTCTATTACTATTGTGAATTGGTGTGTTTGGTAACTAATATTAATTACAGTGAGCACTCACCATATGCATTTCTGCAAGTTAAGAACCAAAAGCAATCAAAATAAATTATTTTTATACCTGCTGAATACAGTTAGTTGGCAAAAAATATTCAGATTGATTGTTTGCCATAAGTAAAGGAAAAGGAGATGAATTCTTCTGCAAAAACACTGGCCATTTTGCAGCTTTTATTCTTCCAATCCTTTATAGGATTAATTGTGGGAAAATAAGTTTTATTTACTGGCATCATTGAGAGCATTCAGCTGAAAAGCTATAACACAGAACCAGAAAATATGTCATTTCTGAAATTGAAAACATATCACATTTCAGACAATAACCTAATAAACAGGAACATAATTACTTGAACTGTGGGCTGCAATGGACAGTGATTTACATAAAAGGGCAGATAAAATTCTCAAGCCATCAGATGCATGGATGACCACTAAAAAGCAATAAATTTGAGGTCTGTGTTTCATGCTAATTGACATCTTTTTATTGCACAGCTTGTCAGAACAATCACTGAGACATGTAAGCATCCACAAATGAAAAACCTAATTTTTGAAGGATGCTCAACAGCATCTAGAAATTATTTCAGTACAATAACAACCTCAGTAGCTGGGAAGACCCGGGAACAGATGGCTTTGGGACCTTGGAGCACATTTCATAGCATTATTGTTGAATAATTTAATTAAGCTGCTACTATTCCTTGCAACAGATCTTTTTGGAGGAATCCAAGCAAGAGGAATACAATGAAGTGGCATTTCTCTGCTTCCCTGCTGGCACCCTGGCTCAGTTCAGAAGTGTGGACCAGGGAAGAGCAAGACATTTTCTTTCCTCTCTCTGTTTCCCTGCTGCCCATATGGAGGGTGTGAAGGCAAGGTGCACAGAGACAGAAAGGCTGTGTAAATGCTTACTGAAATGCAAGAAACTCTGTGTATTGTAAACATTGTGTAAAATACAGGTGAATGAAGTCAGAGACATCCCTTTATTCCAAGAGGCAAGGAAACAGAGGACAAAGAGACGGCTTGAAGGACTTCTAGGAAGGACATGGCAATGACCCCTTCCAAATTGGAAATAGTCCATTTCCAGGCAAGAATAGATGCTTGCTAACAGGTGAGGGCTCTTTCAAAAATATCAAAGGTCTAGCATGAAAGTGTTTGAAACCATAAACCAGAACCCTGTCTCCAGTATATCAGACAGGGCTCAGCCATGTCCCATGTACTGACATGTAACAGAACTTTCCTCCTGCTGGCCTTAAATTACTCATTTATCCAGCCCTAGGAAAGCAGAGAGAATTCAATCTGCACTCAGTTCATAAAGCTCCAGCATCAGAGAGACAAAAATTCTTTCTTCTCCCTCATTTTCCCACCTTCTGGCATCACTCCTGGCTGGTATTGCCACTGGAATGGCACTTCTGGTGGTCCAGGTAACTGCATTGGGAAAGGCATTTACCTTCGTAAAGGAAAAAAAAAAAACATTTATCCCTTTTTTAGCTGCTGTTTTACTGGACTGCTTTCAACCTGAACAGGTTTAAGGGTGGCTGTGAGTAGAAAGTAATTTCCATAGATTATTTTTCAAAGACAGTAATTTTAGACAGCAGGAGGAAATGATGAATCTTGCATGCAATTTACCTTCCTATGGCAGAAATAATGAAAACTAGGACAAGCTGTTCCACAGAAGGATTAGACACTTATCCAAGATTGGATAACTGTCAGTATCTGTAAACATTTTCAAAAGTTTACACTACACCTGGGAATCTGAGTCTTTTGAGTCATTTTGGCAGACACGCTCCTTTTCTTAGAATCCTTTGAAAAGGTCTAGGAGCTTCTATTTCCATAATTTGTGGGGTTTTTGCAAGAAAATTATAAAAAAGTTAAAATGTGTATCTGCAAATACAATGTGGGAACAAATGAGAATACTCTGCTTTACTGAGAATGTTAATTATATCTTTGCAATATTTACAAGAGATCAAGAAAGCAAAAGTGCTGGGTGTAGGTGGCAAGGTTTTGGCAGCAGGAGAGGTGTGGGGTGAGGAGAGATTTGGGCAGAAATGCCAGGGACAGCCTTGGCAAGGACACAGACAGTGGCAGCCACTCCCAGTTGCTTCCTCCTGCAAAAACTGCGCCCAGGAATGGAGAGAAAAAGGAAAAAAACATTTAAAAGACAACACCAAGATAAGAGGAGAAGGCAGGTATCAGAGCTAGGGTTTTAGTTAAATTTGGTTAAATTTTCCCAAATCTGTTTTGACCATGATCATAATTGGTCAGTGATCTCCTTGTATTTATTTTGACCCATAAGATTTTTTTGGCTTTCTTTGCCTGCCTGTCCTGCTAAGGAGAAGTCATGGGGGAGCAGCTGGGTGGGAACAGCAGCATGTCAATGTTGTCTTGTATATTCAAAGCTCTCTTATCATTACGGTGCAAGGATTCTGTAGCACCAGAGTTTCATACCTCTTTGATGTTTCTCACAGACACCTCCTCTAAGCACCGACTGCTCCTGGTCCTTCCAGCAGCCATCTGATTCCAGATTCCACCAATCCACTCTTTTATGCCACTGCTCTAATTGGCTACAGGTGTGGCCTGTTAAGATCAGGCTGCTCCTAATCGTTAGTAATAGGGTCCAGCTGCAGCTCATTGGGGGATAAGATTACATTCTACATTACCTTCATTCATCCATGCTGTCTCCCCCTACAAGTCAAGGTCAGTTCCCCACAGCAAAAAATGTTCTTTTCCTTGGGAGCCTTTTCTTTTATGGTCCTTCTACATGTGCCACCATTGCCTTTGATTCCACACTGTGAGCGCAGTATGCACCAGAGTGAGCCATAATCTTTCTAGCTGATGTAATGAATGCAGACCAGAGTGAGCCATAATCTTTCTAGCTGATGTAATGAATGCAGGGAAGAAATGTCAGATTTAGTTCTGTGTGTATTGCCAGCCAGATTATTACCATTCTGGTCCTTAAAAAAACCTAAGAATCTCTTTGTATTATGACAAAATTTCTATCCTGTTGTTCCTAATGCCAGTTAATATTTGCAATTTGCTGTGTAGCAGCAGTCAGAGAGAGCAGAGCTCTCACACAGAGCCCTGTCATGCCCCTCAGGCGAATTTCACAAGTGGCAATGTGTTATGTCTTCTGAAAAGAACAGCAGTTTTGCCAAGAAAACAAAACAAGAAAGAGTCTGGCCAGCATTCAAAACATTCAAATCTCAGAGCAATTTTTATTTTTTTTTTTGCAGTCAGGTTGTGGCAAAAACAAACCCTCAAGACAACTTTGCACTTTCTGAAGAAGTTGTTCCAAATTTTCCATACTAGCAGATGTAGTGAGTCAAAACCGATGTAAAGATCTCCACATGAAAGGTCAGCAAGCCTGCAATTACCACACAGCTCTGTGTAGGCTGGATTTATGTTCTACATTTCTTCTGATAAAGATTTTAGTAGCTAAGTCTTTATACACAGCTGCTTCTTAAAAAGGCACTATTCACTGGAAAAATAATAATTATTTTGCTACTCATGGCTTCAAAATACAGTCATTTTTTAACTGCTTGGATTTCTAGATCAGTCCTACATAATTCTGCAGACAGACTCTTGGGTTTGGTGCACATGGCCTTTGCAAAGCAATGGGTAAAACCCTTACTGTGTTTGGGTTGAATATAAAATATATATAAAATATCCCTTTGAATATAAAATATATCTGTGACTTTAAAAATTTTAATGTAGCAATTTAGCAGAGGTAGTCAAGATAATTTTTTTATTGTTAAAATGTTTAATGGTAGTAGCCACACTAATGAGGAGAGTCAATGTCTTGACAAGCTTCAGTGGGTTTTTGTGTAGGCAGACTTGCACCACAAAAGGTGTGCTAACATTGTGGGTCATGAAAATAAGCTGAGTTTGTAGAGACATTGCCTTAATATTCAAATCTGTGGTGGAAATTCATTTTGCAACTCCTACTTGTGAACAGTGGCCAGACTTTTAAAATTCCCATGCTAAAAGTATTGCAACCAATAAAAAAGTAGTTGTGAGACTGGTTTCCTGGTTTGACTACCATGAAAATATTTAGGAGAAAAAAGAGTAATTCTTAATTTATGTTTCTTGTGGGCAAAACATTGACAGGCACATGTTCAAAGGTCAGTTACAGCCCTCAACAAGAGGTGGTCATTTGGCATAGTAATGTCAGCTGGTATCCCAGCGTGTGGAGAAATAACTCTGTGATTTCTTAATAAACTGTCCCCTGAAGTACTGATTGTTTTTTTAGTGGAATCCTGTTGTTTCAGCTCAGAAAAAAACAGTCAAATGAGTGTCATGAGCTAAATGTCAGTTCTGACAACTGTATTCCACCTGTCAGATTTCTGGTGCAGTCTGAAATCAATTTTTTGGATCCTGTCTCCAAGTGCTAATCAGCTTGCATTTCTGAAGCAACTACTGCTGAAAGTAAGTAAAAACAATCTTATACAGCTGATATGTTGGGTTTGCTTGTCATGGACTTTCTGAAAAAAAGTTTTACATAAAAATACTTGTGAAATTACTCAAATCTTCACCCAGAACTGAATCCTAGATAGAGTCCAACTGTGCTTCTATTTGGAATCATTGTTGGGTTCTAGGAGATTTCAATCATCCCCAAGACTCGCATGTAGCTATAAACATCAGAGTTTGGACTTGATGATCTTGGAGGTCTTTTCCAACTTTGATTCCCACCAGTGATTCTCTGATTCTGTGATCTGTAATAACAATTAGACCCCTTGTCTTCTTTTCTCTCCAGTATTTCAGAAACATTAATCATGCTCTGATCTTAAAACTTGCTCCAAGTCAAACTGGAAGGACTTGGCCTCATAGTTTGAAAAATTATTTAGTATTACATAAGTCTGCAAGGTATTCAGTCAAAATTGATGTCTGCTTTCTTTTAATGTGATGGGTCTATCTGAGGTGTAAATACCTTTAATCCTAGTGGTACACAGTGCCCTTTTTGAGTTTGTGACTAAAGCAGTGCTGGTAACACACCAGTTTGAGCATTACTGAGCAGAACTTTGAAAACATGAAGGATGTCTCTTTTTTCCACTCTGTCTCTGCAGCAAATAGGCTGGGGATGGACAAGAAAGTGGGAGGGAAGAAACTGTGGGAGACAAACAGAGAGGGAGATTTAGGGCAGACAACCATTGCTCAGTGACTTCTAGAATGTGCAAGTGATTGCATCATTGTCATAACTTGTGTGTGGGTTCTCCCCTCCACCCCTTCTCCTCTTTTATTTGCTTATTAAACAATCTTTATCTCAGCTCATGGGTTTTCTCACCCCTGCTGTTCAAAATCTCTCCTCCATCCCACTGGGAGTGGTGCTGCTGACCACGGAGAGCCCACTCCATGTGAGTATGTGCAACATGTGATTCACGTGGTTGGTACCTTCTGACTCATCTGTTGTTTGAATCCTCTCAGTGTTTCAAAAGGAACACCAATGAACACTGAAAAATGTGAAAGGATGTGAAAATCCCTCGAGATTTAAAGATTCTCAGGGTTTCTGAAAGTTAAACCATAAATGAGATGGCACAGATGCCTGGGGCGGTTTCTAATGCTGACACAAATTCCTGCAGCTATTTACCATTAGAAAATCAAATTTAAAAAACCTCCCTGAAACCAAAACTGAAAAATTTAGAGAATATCATCTATTTGCTCTTAGATCTCAGGTGCCAATCTGAGGATATCTGAGTAAAACTACGATACATTAACAGAAGATTTAGCACTAACAGACCACTACAGCTGTATTCCAGCAGACTGAAAGTTTACCCATAACAATTTTCCCAGATATGAGCCAGTGGTCATCCCACAAAAACAACATGACACCTTTTTATGTGTTGCATGCAGCTTTTCTTCTGGAAAAAAGAAAAAAATGTCAAGAAAATATAAAACTTGTCCAAACTTCAGTAGAGAGTATCAGATAATTTCTGCTGGATATCAGTTACTGATTGTAATCCCTTTTAAAAGCATTTAAAAAATCCAGTCCTAGAAGAGCTGTGCTGAATCAAATTTTCATTTAGAAAAGGCCAAATTATTTTTCATTTTTATAAGTCTGTCTGTGCTTTCTTCATGTCAGGAACTCTTCTTGCATTTCAATTTCATTGTAATGAAGCTGAAACTGGCCTTTTTCACTTTTATATGTACAAAACATATTGAGTATCTAATAGTAAGAAAAGCTTTGAAAGAATTCTTACTTACACAATAGGATAGTTTGTTAAAGAAAGGAAAGATTAGAGCCAATTATACAGCATGACTGCTGTAAATTTTTTCAAATACAGCATGAAATACGTCCTATTCCATCCATTTATCCTGTAAGTTTAAAATATGACTCATATACATGAATCATATTTTTTTCATTGCTTGCCCCCCTAAAATTTCTGGCAATTCCTACATTAACCTAGGGATAATTATTAAGCAAAAGAGGTAGAAAAGGCAGACTCACAGGAACCTGATGAAGCCTTTAGAGTGACAAAGGCATGCAGGATTCAAAGATGTTACCCACTTCCTTTGCAGGCACCAAAGTTTCTCCAATTCTACTTACATAAGTTCTAATCAAAGAACAAAAATTAATTTGGAGTTATCTGCTTTGTAGGTCAGCACTTTCTGTTACTTGGAAAGAGAAAATAGATCATTAAAAGGGATATATCAGCAGGAGAACAGGTTGGAAGTGCTTTAGGAAAATGAAAAAGAAATAAAAGTAAAGTTTCACAGAAGAAGAACCTTTCCACCTCATGATCTGCCCAGCATACACTGGGGCATATCCTACTGGCAAGTGTGTAAAAACCTCTTGATTCCCAGAAAATTAGGTACAATTTGTGCCTGTAAAGGAAGAGTAATATGACTTCCATGTTACCATCAATCTTTTATCTTCCTGTTTTTATTTGGGGTGGGGAGAACATATCTTGTTTGTAAAAATATGTAAGTCTTTGCTGAAGAGGTGGAGTTTCTCAATCACACTCCAAATTCCAGCTTTAGCACCAGACCTGAGTGATCACATTTTTCTAATCACTTAAACCTTATCTTCGTCCCCTGATTCTCTAAGTTCACATTAAAATAGAGCTTGAGCAGAGCTGCCTTTCCAGACAGACAGCACAAAGTGAGAGACAGCTGTTCTTGATTTCCTCCAGCATATATAAATTGCCTGGCACATCTTCATCAATATTGCACACAGAATTCTCAGCAGCCATCATAAACATGAACACAAAGAATCGAGAGAGTTTCCAAGACAGGATGTTATTTTTGGATGACAAATTTGCAATGCCTTCTGCAGATCTAGAAAGCTTTCATGATAATTGTAAACTAGTATCAAAAACCTATGCAAATGTACAAGATATTTTTAATTTTCTGTGTGTGTAGGAAGACAAGGAGAAGGCAATAGGGACAAAAACCTGAGAGAAACATTGATTTAAGTGTTCTGCCAAGTCTGTTTCAAATTAAAACAGAGCTATTATATGTTCAGTTTCCATGCTGTGCATTGGTACCCTTGCTCAATTATAGTCTTCCAAATGCAGTTTTCAGTCATGAATAATTCTGTCATCTGGTAGTCAGCTGAAATGTGCCATTAACCATACTGTCAACTGCTAATATTATAGGTTACTTTGGAAATAAATAACAACTGCTTTGTAAGAAAATACAGCATAAAGAGCATAAATGCATTTTTATGAAAGCATAGAAAGTTTTTCCTTTATATCCTTTTTCTACCTTTAGCATTTCATGAATGGGTAGCAATTGGTAAAATTTTCTTCCTTCCTTCTTTCTTATGGCTGGTGCCACTCTGGTGCAGTGCTTTACATTGTGATAGAAAATTAATCAAAACGGTCACATCAGGTTGAGAAATTATAGAAATCCCTCAACTCAACAAAGTATTGTCATTCCAAAAATTTGTTAAACTGAATTATGTTGCTCATATGCAGTCTTTTGATTAATATATATTTCTTCAAATGCACTTAAATCAGAATTCATCACATTAAGGTCGTGACACTCCTGCCATTTGGTTTTACAGAAGTAGCTTTCATTAACAACAGGGTGATGACCTCAGCTTTGAGTTTTCTGGTTCTGAGAGTTTGTGCTACAATTTTAATGAGATTTAAAACCAGGCTTTTCAGCACTGCATTCTTTAAACAGCATTCTTAACAGCTGCAATTTCCTCTGTGCAATCCATTAACAGTTCCTAGCCCTTTCCAACTGAACCAGTGACAGACACTTGTTTAACTCTCTGATGGCCTTTATAAAGTGTAGTCATAAATGTTCCTGTCCCAGTGATGCCATTTGGTTTGATTAATATGCAGCAATGACTGCAGAGATGTTTCTCAGCATTGTGTAGAATGATGTGCATGAAGCAAGGACACAAGCTATAACCTGAAAATATCCCCCAAGCAAAAGAAGGGGATGTGGTACCACTGTTTGTAATCATTGCACTCATTGTTTACCCTCTGTTGTTCTGAAACTCTTGGGTTTGTGTAAAGACAAGCTTATGTTTAGGTGTGAGAGCAGATGGAAGCTAAAGTTTTAGCTGTGTGTCTTTTTAGCATGCAGAAGACAAAACTTTCTCTGATGTCAGAAACAGATGGAAGCCATTACTGCCTATCACAATACAGATATTACTAATTTCCTGTTCTAGAAATATGGCAGGACCATACATAACTACTTTTTAGAAATATCCAGCTATCTAAAGCCTGTGGAACCATGAGACGTGTAACATTTAAAACATCAACCGAAATAATACTAAAAGCCCTTCCACAAACCTGAAAGTATTTTATCAAATCTAAATATATTTTTATTAAGTCTAAACATATAAATTCCATTTGAATCACCCCTTAGGTAAAAATAATAAATCAGAAAGACCTACTCTGATGGGATAAATCAGAGCATGTCTTTTACTAATAGGAAAAAAAAAGCTGACAGAAAGTAGATAATTTGCAGACAAATGAAAGTATCATTATTTGTTTTCTAGCAAATGCTGAGAACTGTACTTTTAAAAAAAAAATCACTATGTTTTGAAGAAAGTTGTTTTAGATAAAGGCTTTTAACTATTAAACCAAAGGTCCAGCCTCTGAATGCATGCAAAAGGGTGGCCTCTCATTAGTAGCAGTAAATTATTAAATAAATGTTGCTAAAACACAAATAACTTTTCTTTGTACAGCTAGAAAAGTAATTGACAGTAAGTGCCTATGTAATTTTTCTGCTATACACAACTTCTGTCTGTGAGATCTCTGAATCTACCTCCTCTGTGCTGGTTTCATTTCTTCCTAAAATACTTAATGAACCTCCAACCTGGAAATCAGGTAATTTAGTTCAAAATAATCTCCCACAAAACACAGTCCAGCCTATTTCTGTGATTGCAAGAACATTTTCTTTTTTCTCCTTTTTCCTCACTGCTTTTCTACAGTTCTTCTTGATTTATATATAGTTTACATCTAAAACAATCTTAGCACAAAGTAAAACTCACTGCCTGGATTTCCTGCCTTTCCCTGTGAGACCTGACAGAAATATAGCTTGCAAGTAGAAGCCACCTCAACACAGGCATCTTGTCCATAAGTTAAACTAAAAACAGTGGAGTTTTTTTTTTCAGTTTTCTGTAAGTTATTTGTAGCACCATTCCAGGCAAAGCACACTTGACTGGGGGAATTTAGGTTCATTTATTGCCAATTAACATAAACATTCAATTACTGATTTGGGTGTTGGGAAGCAAAGAAGACAAATATTTAAACACAAGAGGGAAAACAACTGTGTGCTCCTTTTCCCAGGCTCCACATTGCAGCAAACACTTCTCCTTCCCCTCCCTCTCTCCACTTTGTACAGACACAAGTCACTGTCCATCCCTCCTGAGGCCATGGCTGGGTATTGTATTTACTGGGTCCCTCGTGGCAGGGAGGAATTATAAATCTGACTCCATATTCTCAGAAGGCTGTATTATATTATATTATATTATATTATATTATATTATATTATATTATATTATATTATATTATATTATATTATATTATATTATATTATATTATATTATATTATATTATATTATATTATATTATATTATATTATATTATATTATATTATATTATTATACTAAAGAATACAGAAAGGCTACTTACTGAATGCTAAAAAGATAATAATGAGAACTCATTACTCTTTCCAGAGTCTTGACACAGCTTGGCCCTGATTGGCCAATAAGTCAAAATAATTCACAGCAGAATCCAATGAAACAATCACCTGTGGGTAAACAATCTCCAAACACATTCCAAAGGAGCAAAACAATGGAGAAGCAAATCAGATAATTATTTTTTTCCTTTTTTCTGAGGCTTCTCAGCTTCCTAGAAGAAAATTCCTGGGTGATGGGATCAGGATCAGCTGTCTCCAGGAGCTCTGTGGTGCTGGGGAGCACAGAACTGGACACAGCACTGCAGGTGTGCTCTCACCAGTGGGAAACTGAGGAAGGAACTGTTCTTCTAGAGCAGCCTGGTATGTTCTTGTCTTTATTTGACACATTGACAGGTCACGATGTCCAGCTCGGAGATTTCTCTGCCATGCTGCTTTCCAAGTTACTCAGACCCAGGTGTGTGCTGGGTATTCCTTAGCTATGCCTTTCCCTCTATTGGAACTTAAATTTCTTGCATACATGCCTCCCCCAGCAGCATTTGACACCAGAGTCTATTGTTGGTTTCACAGGATTGAGCAGGTTTGTCAGACTCTTACCACCATCTGCTGTTGAGACAGCCAAAGTGAGTCAGACAATTCTTAATTGACCACTGGACAAAAGTGAAAGCAAGCTAAATGATGCTGACAAGGCCTGAGTCCCTGCACTGTCACATCAGCATTGTTTAAAAGATATGTCAGTAAAAACCCCCAGATAGGGAAATTGTGGATTATGGAAATAAAGGGGTTTTCTCTTCCTCTTTAAATTGGATAGAATTATGGTCTCTCCACTCTTCTCTCTTATTTAGGGACTGGATATGTTAAGCTCTTAACCTGTGGTGTAATCAAGGGGCTGAGAAGTATTTTCAAACTAGAAAAATCCTAGGTCCTTAAGAAGGGTTGGTAAGTTACTGCAAGCACTTATTTTTCAGAGATGATTTCTTACTGAATGCTAATCTGAAAGTCTGCCCTTAGAATGAAAAGTGAGAGAAATTTAGATGAGCAAAAGTTGAAGTTGGTCAAATATGCAGCAGAGAATTGATTGCTTGGTGACCTTGTCCTGGTGACAAAGGCTTTTGTTTCACTGCTTTTTTTTTTTTTTCTTTTAATTAATCTTTTGAAGTCAGAACTGATTTCAAACTTGGTGTCAGGAATGAAAAAAACCTTTGTGCACTCTAACCCCATCAACTTGAATTTCCTTGCATGAAATAGATATAAAATATACAGTGATGATATGATGAATAGGAAAAAAATATGGAATGGATTTAAGAGTAGATGATTTTGCCCTTAATAAAGTAATGAAGGAAAAATTAGAGAAAGACTTGTGCAATTTAATCAGATATTCAATAGAATCACAGAACCATTTAGGCTGGCAAAGACCTCTATACCATCAAGTCCAGCCATTGCCCCAGCCCTGCCAAGGCCACCACTAACCCACATCCCCAAGTGCTACATCTACGTGGCTTTGAAATCACCAGGGATGCAAATTTGCAAAATCAAGGATCCTGGAGCCAGAGGAGGAGAGAGCAGATGCACAACACTGGTTTGGTTGCTGCTTATAAGGAGGAGATGTGAGGATTCCCTCCTCGGAGGAACATTTATGAGCTGAAGGAGAAAAACAGAAGTATTCTTCTACTAGTAGAAGAAGAAAAGGAATTTCACTATTAACTAAAATTACTCAATCACCACGGGAAAGAAGAGTTTTGCCTGTACATGTTTCTATTCTGAAATGGGTAAATACCACTGTCAAATGGAAATATGGAGATGAAATTTCAAATGAAATATAGAGAACCACACATTCTACATATTTCTCACTCTAGCAAGGCAAAAAGAGCAAAGTGCATGAGTAACATTTCAGGTAGCAGTGGAGTCTCCTTTCCACTACTCCCTAAAATGCTGCACTTGCCATGTCCTCTGTTTGCAGAAGTGAAATTTAAATTTATTTTGCCCTTTAGCTTAGAATTTGGGAATCTAAGATCTAGTGACAAGCATGTTATTAAACCAGAAAAAATTGTATAGAGGCAGACTGCCACAACCATGAGAATGCAGATGTTTTCTGTTTGTATGAGAGTCAGAGCTGCCATCAGACACTCCTAATTCCTAGAGACTGGGGTGGAATGGGCTTTAAGATTTCCTCCAATCCAAAAATTTCTATGATTCTATGAAATACAATAAATTAGAAGAAATATTTAATTTTAAAAAGCAATAAACTGCAAGTCAGACAAATGCTTCAATTTTTAAAATAATTATTTTTAATAAAAGCAAAAAGTGCTGCAATTATCAAAAAACAACATATGCCATTTAAAGAAAAACTTTAAGAAAATAGATAAAGTGCTTTAAATATTGGTATGAAAAGATCAAATTATCATCTATAATAGAATAGTTTTTAAAGTCACATTCTAAACTGTTCGTTTTTATGTTTCTTCTTTATAGTCTCTTTAAGCTATTGAATTTTAGTTTTTCTACAGCATTAAATAGATATTATCACATCTTTGAAAAAGAACTGTGATATTTTCAATGAAATTTGTGTAGCAGATGTGTATTTAGCAGCCAAAATGAATGAGAAATACCTAAATTCCCTGGCCTATTCTGAATGCATCAACATACATATCTTACTGGGCTTAAAATTGTCTGTGTAATTTAATTCTGTAAGGTCTGAGGGGTACAGACTTTTACATCTGCAGTTGTGGGAGGCCTCATCTTCCCATTAATGCTTTTTAATGCTTTATCCAAGTGCCATGGAATTAAGGCCATCCTAACACCCCATTCTGATAAAACTCTTATTCTTTAATGGTACAGATACATCTGTGTTCTATTTTTACATGCTTCAGGAGTGAGGTTCCTTATAGATAAAAATATATTATTATTTTTGCTCATGTTGGATTTTGACTTGCTTCTTGTATTTCCTTTCTCACCACTTTAAAGCAGGGAAAATACAAATGTTTTCCTGAAGCCATTTCATGAATTCAGCAGTACAGCACCAAAATTTACTGGTGGCTCTTAGAAGAGAAAGGCACAGGTAATTTTGTACCAAATTCAAAGAGTCAGAATCCCTGGAATTGTTCAAGATCTGGTTGGACAGGACTGGAATTTTTTATCCTGCATTGATGCATAAAGACATAAATGACTCATAAAGCAGTAAGAAAGTAATATTTTAAATAACTTTCCTATCTGTTCACCATGTCTAAGAATGGCTTTGCCTTTTGAAATCTCATTTACACAGTCATCAAATATACATTCTGTGTGTTAATTCGCACCTACACCTGCACTTCCTGCTAAGAATTTAAGCCAAACAGAAAAGCAGAATAATTGCTTACACTCTCAAAATTAGCCAAAATGATAAAGAATCTTTATTCCACAAGCACCATGTGGAAGTAAAAAAAAACTTATGGCACAGAAATCCATATTCTGCAAAACCTGTATTCAGTTCAGTGAAAAATCAGCATTTCCTCAAGCTATCACATATTTTTAAGTTCCTTTTAATTCACAAAAAGTGTCCCTGGCTGTGCCAGGTAGGTGGAACTAGATGATCTTTAATATCTGCTCCAATTCAGGGCTGTCTATGATTCCATGATGATTTTATGATTGTATTTATTCTAAAGAACTGGAAACCATGAGAAAGGCATAAAGAGGTTTCTTCCAGCTTCTGGTACATGTTTTCAAAATAAGCTTCTCTCAGAACAGAATGAAATAAAAAGTTAAGTTCTGTTCAAGAAGAGTTTAACATTTACACACTGCAAATACTGTAATTATAAAAAAGAAAAGCTCCCATCCCCATCCATTTCAAACAGCAATTTTTTGGTTTTTGTTTCAGCTTTGATGTTTTTTTTAAATACTGTTACTTTCTAATGAATATTGAAGATTTTTCTTTTTTTTTCATTTATAGCATCTTCAATGTTTTGCTCACAGAGGAACAATTTAAGAATTCCAGAGCCACTATAATTCCAACTTAGAATGATGTTTGCATTATTTCTTTCTTAACTCAGCTGGTTTTGACACCCTTTGTTAGTTTTATGCCAACTTAAAACACTGGAACTACTATTTATATTCATCTGCTTGATGAACTGTGCAGTTATTTCATAGATCTTCCTCTAAATAATTCTGAATGTTGCTTAAGTGCCCCATCTTACCATATTTTTGGCATTTTTCTTTCCTTGGCAATAAGATTGAAAGAATATAAATAAAATGATTTTTTTTAATGGTGGGGAGTCCTCCCAAACTGCTTTTATCATTTCCAATTAATGAGCACTTCTTCTACTGGCAGGAGAAGGGGATGGTAATGGGATGAATTACCTATCCAGCTGCTGTGAACCTCACAGGAGAGAACAAAAAGCACAGCAAGGACTCTGCTTCAAGGACTGAAGGGGGACAAACCCTTTTATTTGTTTTTTGGCATTTCTAATTCAATAAGAAACTCCTTTCAGGCGCCTGAAGTCTTTTGGTGTTTGTTTGAGGTGACAAACACAAGAGACTTGTGGACTTGCTTGGACTCCATTATCATGGATGTAAAACAAATTGGATAAATAGTAAATGAAATATTCTAATTAATGTCTGAAGCTTGAGGAAGGGATGATTAAAAAATATTTTAAAATCATCTTCCAGAAGAGGAACAAGAAAATTTCTGTACAGAAATAATAGATAATGCATGTATGGTAACACCAAAACATACTATTACAAAACACTTGGTATTTTCACAATATCCTTCACATCAAATGAACTTTATTATCATAAATTTCTGGTACTTTCTCTGTATTGAAGTTTCTACAGTTGGGCTTTCAGTATTTCTGTACTGGCTTATTGTGGCTGAAGGAACCTATGGAACAGTCAGAAATTCAGCATAGCATGAACTCACATGACAGAGTAACCAATTTCACACTTTCTGGATTTTGGTAGCTTGTGCTCACAAACATGTGACATCTATTTTCAAACTGAAGAAATGAGGTTTATATACTCAAAGATTTTCAACTTTCTTAACTACTGAATTTTATTTTGATATTTTTCCTCTTTTTTTAATTTAATAAGTAGATGCCCTTCAAATAACCCGATGTTGCACAACATTGTATAAGGTGTGTTAAATCTCATATCAAAATACCAAGAAAGGATCCTTTGCACATTTCAGTCTAATTTTCATAATATAAGTGGTGCACTGCTTTTGCATTAGCTTCATAAATGGATTTAAATCTAGTTGAAGAAAATTTAGTCAAGAAAACTCAATATATATGTTTTTGCAACTTGTTCAGTTATCCATGCTTCAGCTGGGTTAATTTCTTGATTAGCATTGTTAATAATTCCTACTATAAAAAATATCCCTAATTAGCCATTTATGAAGCATCGCTGATAAAAATCTATTTAATTTTCCATTCAAAAAATTTTCCTTTTCTATTTACATGCAAAACAAATCTAGAAAGTGGGTGCTTGGCACATCAAAGTGACACACATCTGCTCCAACATCCTTCAGGACACAAAGTACCCTCAACTTCTGGATGAGAAAGTTCTGAGCTATGAAACTTATCAAAAAGGGCTCTTCTTTCACCCATTATGTGTGAACACATTGCAACAGGACTCCAAGGCAGAGTTTCATGTCAAAATAAAAAAAAATAATAAGGTAGGAAATAACTACAAGGTAACCTGGTTTGTCTGATGGAACTTTTCCTTAGTTTATCCCCATTCTTTCATCCGGGGATGAAACTTTTTTTCTATTTTACTGAAATTTCCCTTCTCACCCCAGGTCTCTGCTTTAAGCAAAGGGCCTGTGTTCCTCTCTGCCATCACTGGGAAAAAAATAATCGAGACTTTTCACTCCCCCAGCCCCCAGTGAGGCTCCTGTGTGATGCCTCTGCAGGAATTCCATGAACTCCAACTTTTGAGGCTGCAGGTTTTAAAGCAAGAGAAAAAAGGAAGAGTGCTCTGTAGGTCCATGTGAGACACAGCTCTAATGAGCAGAAGACCTCACAGATTAAGTTCTTGCTGTAAAAATCCCTGGGAACTAGGACATGCTAATAATGCATGAGTGAAAAGGGGAAAGGCATTCTGGATTCCCTTCTTTGGCCAGGGGTTGAAAAGCTGGCCAAGATGGATGAAATTCTCATCTCTTGAGCCCTCAGGGATAAATTGCAAACTCAAATCCATATCAAATTCCATACCTGCTGTTAGAGCACTACCAAAAGCCTTGATTTCTTTAAATTGTTGATTGGGTGTTTAAAGAGATGATCTTTAAGCTCCTTTCCAACTCAAACCTTTCCAGCTCAAACCTTTCCATGATTCTATGCTTTTTGCAATGCATAATTATCTTGACAGCTTAAGCACTACCCTGAGGTTACCAGAGTTGTTTGGCTGTTACCTGGGCTGGGCACAAATCCAGATGCTGCACTGAACAGCATTTTTGTTTCTGCATCAACAGTGTTGCCCAGAGGCAGCCCCATCTCAGATGCACAGGGATGTCCCTGCACAAGGGTGTTGATGGGGTCCTGTGATGTCTGCACAGCCAGTTTGGGGACACCAGGGCTGCTGTCCTGGCTCACAAAGGACTGAGCTGAGTGGAAACCTGTGACTGGTAATTCACTTGTGTCAGACATCTTGCTGTTGAGGTAGGAAACACACATCTCCTGTCACTTCACAGAGCCAGAGCATCACAGGATGATTTGGGTTGCAAGGGAATTTAAAGCTCATCTCATAATGATGCCTCAGGTTTTAGTTTTTATGTTTCTCACATTCTCTGCTGCTTTGGTGGGTAGTTCTGAGCTTCATATTAGGAGATGGTGAGCTCTCTGCACAGAGCAGGGAGATGTCGCAGACTTCTTCTCATTAAAAATCCTTCCTTAGGATTTTTTCCTTCTGAGAAGCTGAGAGGCCTCAGAAACAAAATGTAAACAATGGTTATCTGCTGCTGTGGAATGCAACAGGTGCATCTGGGATTGGTCTCATGTGGATGTTTGGAATTAATCGCGGCATAGCTGGCTCTCTCTCTGTCCAAGCCGCACACCTTTGTTATCATTCTTTTCTATTCTTAGCTAGCCTTCTGATGAGAACTTTATCTTCTACTCTTTTAATATACTTTTAATGTAATATATATAATAAAATAATAAATCAAGCCTTCTGAAATATGGAGTCAACATTCTTGTCTCTTCCCTCATCCAAAGACCTCTGTGAACACCGTCACAGGGAAACAAAACAATTCCTTCTCTAGCTGGGGATCAAGGACAAATGATCCAAATCTCAGGCCCAAGAGGATAAACAACATGAACTGAAGAGAGAAAAACAAGCAGGATGGGCCTTCATAAACTAAAGCTGTAATTGGATAATGAACTCCAAGATGCAAATGGTGCAGAACTTATAGAAGTGAGAGACCCTGTGACTGGTCCTGTATTTTGTGACCATTTTGGTTCACCTTGGGTGTAGCCCTGGCTGGGCTCTTGTGCTGCCCAAGGTGGATCCAATGAGGCCTTTTAATAAATCCCTACTTCATTCTTTAGCTCTGCCCAGCCTCTGTTCTAGGTCTTCTCAAGTTCCACCCCCTGCCATTCACCCACTGGAATCATCAGAGGAGGCAAAGTCTCAGGGGCAAAGGACTTTCTGCTCCCCTTGGAGTTCCTCACACACAGTAAATAAAATCCTCCCCACCAAGATCTCAGAGCTGCACCTATTTCTGTCCTGCCATCAAAGAATTACCTCACCTTTTGAAGAAACTTCTCATCATTACCATATGGAAGTTCAGTTAAAATTTAGGTTTTAACATGAAAGATCATTGTGAGGGAGACAGAAGAGCTGTCTGAATTCAGAGTGATGATGAGGGAGCACAGAGATATCCAGCACTGGTGAGTTCCTCCCTGTATCTATCTACCATGCAGGAAAAACTGGGAATGCTCTGAGAGTTGCTGTTGTTAATTTAATTACTTTTTAATCATTTCTGTGCAATGTAGGGAAAGATTTCTCACACGAACCCTGGCTTTTCTTGCATTGCTTCATGTTTTCAAGGCTTTATGTTTTAGTGTAGCAACATATGATTTTGTACAGTAATTTACTTCTAAGAATTCCCAGAACTGTAAATTAACTTCAGTTTCATGCTGAAAAAGTAAAATTTCCCTCAGATGAGCTGAACATATTGCACATTTGGTGTATTCATCATATCCACATGCTGTGATGAATGGCTAAATTGTAAACAAATGTAAGGAGGAAGTTTATAGACTGAAAAGATTTAGCCTACATTTCCAGTATGAAAAAGAATGCTACAGAATGGCCTTTCTGATATACATTCTATGTATTTCAATATTTATCCAGAAGGTATTGAAAAATCTGTCCTTCTTCAAATTTAGTTAAGCATATTCCAGAACAAATATATCCAGTGTAAACTTCCACATTTCTTTAATAACCCCTAAGCCTAAGGGGATTCTAATAAGAATTAATTTAAAAAATTCTGTACAAATACTTTACTGAGAGGATTTTTTTTTAATTGGAGAGTTTGCAGTAATTTATTGTTGAAAATAGAATGAAACAAATTTTCTAGGAATGTTCCTATTAATTTTAACAATCTCATTTTTTGTCATTATTCTATCAATACCTTTTCCTTTAGATTCTTGGGTTTTTTTCTCCTTGGTACTGAACTAATGAAAAGAAAGCTCAGATTTTCTTGAATCACAAAAGACATCATCATGCAAATAAATCCCAATTTAGATGTTCACTACCCATGTTGCAATACCAAAAGTCATCCTCCCAAATTAAAGCATTTTTGCCCTTTATACTCTACCTGCCAGGATCTCAAGTCCTAGCTACCTTTTGCTTTGGGATCTTCACCATTAAATATTTTAATATATAATATTGATATTTTATATTAATATTACTATTTTTATATTTAATATTAATATTTAATTTTAATAATTTTTATTTAGTTGTCCTCAGCCAACCAATTAGTGGACCAGCTTCTCCTTCCTGTTAGTTTTCTTGACCTAATCTCACCTTTCCTTTGAATGTTTCTGTCCTGTTTCACCATTTATTGCTACCTCTGCATTCACATCAGCCAACTTTTTAACCATTTCACCTTGTCAAAAGTGAAAAAAGGTACATTGCAAAAGAGGTAATTTTCCTGTTTAATCCTGTTCAGAATTAAATCTAGACTATGTCAAATTTTATAAAGTTGTTAAGAGGCACAGAGGCATCACAAGTGCTACCCCACCATCAAATTTTAACCACATTCTCCAAAGTCATTAAGAATGAGATCCACAGAAATTTAAATAATGGAAAATAGTTTCCTTTTCAGTAGCCTTGGTTTTGGTAACATTGGGAATGGAATTTGGATCATTAAAAAATCATACCATGACATCTTTAGGCAAAAAAATGTAAATAGAATCAAGACATAAGGAACTGGAAAAAGGGTAGAAGAAGTTTCTGAAAGACATGAAAAATTCTGGTCCTGTAACAACAGTGCAAGGCCCCTATCAGTAATTTTCATTTACAGCTCTTGAAATGCTGTTAGGAACCAAAAAGAGAAATCACTTTTGTCCTAGCACTGGATGGGAGTTCAGGGAGCCAAACAAGGTTTGTTTCCCCAGGTATGGAATAGATCTTGCCTCTACATGGATTTTTACTGACCTGCCAGATTAGTTACTGACAGCTGGAAAGCAGAAATCTTGTAAATAGAAGGATATTTTGAAAATTCAGGATTTTTTTGTTTGTTTGTTTACATTTATTCAAAAGAATGTAGGAAATTCTGGGGGGATATGAAAGACATATGACTCATCTTCATTTAGGAAAAGTGAATATTAAATTTAGGCACAGAGCAGCTTGCTTATATTGATAGAACTGATATCCTGGATACCTGCTGCTGATTTTCTGTAAGAAATAATCCATTGAAGAGGGACCCACTCCTTTAACTTTTGCTGGAAGAATACAGTAAGAATCTGGAAAATGTCTGTAAGCCAAGGAGGTAATTATCCTTCCACAAAGTTATATTTATCACCTTTTGAGATAGTAAGGGATTTAAAAATTTGATGTATGATTTTTGTACTCTGACATTGGACACTCTAGCAGAATGCTCGTCTAAAAAATGCCCTGAACAACTTGACACTGCAGGTCCCCTCAGTGCTACAGATTGATTGAACAAGGTCTCACTAACAGGAATTTCAAGTGTTTCATCAGGGGAAGACAGCACCAGTGAGCTCAACTGACCCACCTGTGCATTAATGAGAATAAAGTGTAATTACACAAAGCCACTGTGATCACATTGCTAGTACATCCCCTAAAATCTTACTCATTTACAAGAATTTTCAGTACAGACAGGAAAGGTTTTTGAGATATTTTATGTCTTAACGTACACAGCAACCCTGTCAACAAAACATAACTCTATTTAAAAAGAAGATGGACTTCTATGAGCTAAAACTACTGAAATAAAACTTAAAATGTAGCCTCTTACTAACGTCTCACTCTTAAAGTTTTTTATCAATTTTTCTTTTCATCATTATCAGAATATGTATTTCTTAGAGAAAATATACCAGCATCATATAGTTGGGTATAGATTGGAAAAACAAAATTTGCCAAAACCATGAAAGAAGACTAGAGCAACGTCCTTCAGATAAGGGTTGTATGTAACTAAACAGCACGAAAATGAAGGTATGGGGTCCTGGTGTCCCTGCTTCCGTCATTTCCTTCTTCCCTGGTTCCTTGCAGCCCAATCCTGCACTCAGCTGCATTGCCCTGAGTGCTGCCAGCAGCCATCCTGCCTGGCCCTCACTGGCTCCTCTTTTCCTCAAACTTTATGGAGTTTTTACTCCAACTTTATGGAGTTTTTTTCCCCAATAACCTCCTCAGGTGACTTCCTCTGCCTTTTGTTCCTTCTCTAACCACCCCACTGCAACTCTTCCCAAAATGCTCCTTTTCCAATATTCCAGTTGTCCCATCCTCCTTCTGCAGGAACATTCCATCACTTTTTCCAGTGCCCTGTTTAATTTGTTGTTAAAAAAAATCTCAGCAGTGAGCATTTTAGAATTTTAGCCATAGGGATGTGCTGTGAAAGACATTTTTTTAAACAATAAACTCTTGTTAAGACAGGCTGTTTTGCAAAAATTATTTCAAGGTATACACAAAATATTTGCATTCCATAGAAAATACACACTCAAAACTGCTAAACATTTTAAACATTTAAGCTGCTAAACATTTTGCATTTAACTGCTAAACATTTAAGCATTTTAAAATCATATTTAGTGTAACCCCATATATAAATTTTTGTACTGCATGGACTATGTCTCCCTGCTTCTATCAGGAGGGAGAAATTTTCCTACTTATACATATAATTATACATACATATACATGTAATTTTTCAAACAACTTCATAAGGAAGAAGAAATTACATAAAATAAAGCTATCTTTAAGGGATTTTAATAAATGTGAAACAGAGCTTTAGGATTTAGCTTTTTGGAGGTTTGTTTTTTGTTTTTTGTTTGTTTTAAATAATTATTTTTCAGTGTTGAAAACAATTTAGCTTGCACTCTTCCAATCCATAATTTTGACTTTTCAGATGTTTTTGCACTTGTGAGTTCTGGTAGGAGCATCTAAGAATCCAAGGATAATTTCTTTTTGTCTCTGTAAATATTTTTAGCCATAAGAAACTAAAAAAAAATATTACCTATGTTCATCTCTGTATGGCCAAAATATGTTAGAAAATCATATTTAGCAATTCAACGAGCTTTGTATTTTGTAGATACTGAGGGTGAATTTGAGAATAGAGCAGTCACTTCAAAAAAAGTTTTAAAATATACTTTTCAGTGTTTAAATGATGAATGAACAAGGTATTTGCTTTCAAATTTATCTTAAAGAGTTTTTGGAATTATAACAATATTATTTGAGTGAACAAAATGGAAAGGACTGCTTCTAGCATTTTCTGAGCCTTAGACCACATGAAACCATAAAATTCTGTTAGATATGAACAGTTTTTTTCTACAGAGGTGATGGAATATATTCATATTATACCTGAAACCCCATATATTTCTGAGGTCTTACTAAAAATATCCTATTTTTTTTGGATTGTGGTGTAAAACACAAATTTGGAACAATACTGGTTTAGCACACACTATGGAAATATTTTAATAAATAAGCAGAGTCATAAATGCTACATGAACATATCTGAGAGATAATGCCAGATGTGTGATCAGAATGCAGTTTCTCCCAAAAAGAAAAATCTCTGGGAGGAAAGCTGTGGCATGTTCAGAGGGAAATTCACTGTCAGAGAGCTAAGTCAGAAAAAATTGAAAATATGGACATAATTTACCTGTTATCTACTGTGACATCTGAGCTTTTCTTTAGAAATTAGGTAAGCAATGGCAGTCCACACCGAGCTGCTTCATTATGTCCAACATATTGATGATAAAGTGAGAAAAAAGCTGTGCAGCTCCTCAGCATAGAGAGAATTTTACATTACGTTCTGTGTGTTACTGACCAGCAGAATTATTTTACCCAGAGATATTTTTTCCTTTCAGTTCAGACTGCTGCTCTTTTCTTTCCTGTCTTTTATGATACTGTAGCTCATGCTGGACCTACTGGAATTTTAATTAGGTGTTACATTAATGTGAATATATACTAAATGTTAATCTTATGTTTCAAACCCTATTCATCTACGTTTTCTTGAGGCAAAATTTCTGTCCAGGCTGACTTGATGGTGGTTTTAGGAGATATCTTAGGCAGAAAAACACCTCCAGAGATTAATTTCAGAATTATCCAAATTACTGTCTTAAAATTTTCATTGAGGTTTGCCTTTTAGGGATTTTTATCACAGATCATTTATTATAAATAATTGGAAAAAATTAAGGAAAGCTATACGCTTCCAGTATATAATAATATAGTTGGCAGTGTTGGGTCAAGCAATTAGTAATATATAACTCTGGCTAGGTATAAAAAGATGCATTAAAGTAATAGCAAAAGTAAAATGTTTCATTTAAAATGGTTCATTTAGTGAACAATTTACTCAAACCTTATAGTGGTTGTAATCTGTGTGAGGACATTGAATCATCACTTGATAGGGTCACATTTAGCTGAGATTTTCTTCAACTGGCAGAGTCAGTTTTCAGCTTAAATGACTTGCATGTCATCAGATATGCAGAAATATCAGAAATGTCAGATGGTAGAATCTAAAGCAGGTGCTGAGAGCCAGAACTGAGAGGAGATCTGGAGAACAGAATGCAGTTAAATCTTTGGATGTGCAGTTTATCAATATGAGGGATCTCCAAAAACTTGAAACGTGTCAAGACAATGACTTATATTGGTAGTTGGAGCAGCAACTGACAATTTCCCAGGAGATTCATAGAAATAAAGCCCAACAGTTCCTTAAATCTCTCCACAGCATCCCTCTCTGTTAGATTCTCCAGAACTGTGCACTTTTGGAAGCATATCTGTTTAAATGCTAAATTTATGTCTTCTGATTTTTTTCTGCCTACAAATATAAATTCTGCTTTTTCACTGTTTATATTCTGAATATTTCTGTCAAGAAAAAATGGTCACATTTAAGAAGGGTCATTAACCAAACCCCTTGATTTTGGGATATATTTTTTGTATTATATTACATTGACTTCTGGTAGGTCTTTCATTAGAGTCAACACAAATCAGTTTTAAGATAGAATAACCTTCACAAAGGTGGAAAGCCACTTAAAACTGCTTAGGCATCTTGTAATTAATCATACCATAGATTGCATTTACCTCCCTTTTTAACTGGTCTGCAAAGTTTACTGTTTAGAAACAAAAATTTAATTTACAAGAGAGCATCTTCCTGGTGTTAAATAAAAGTGAATATCCAACTGACTTTTTGCATTACAGTCTTATTTTAGCTTTATTTTAACTTCTAGCCTAGCCATAAGGTGCAAATTGAAGCAACACTGAGAATTGTTGCAACTCCTATGACACAGCTTGCCATTGCATTTTTATTGTTGTGCATAATAGTTTAGTTCCAAAGCACTGAACAGACAGAAAAGACAAAGTTTTGTATGTTTTGTGGCTCACAGTTGAACAAGAGGCCCAAGGAACATAAAGGGCAGCCCACAACTAATGTTTAAGAAGAAAAATATTTATATCTTTCCATATCAAATCAAGATTTAGTGCTCCAAGAAATCATAGCTATGAAGAATTCTCATCAAGGTACACTGGACATTCTTTTTAATTTAATCTCAGTTTTTACAGTCAATAAGAATTCCTTAAAGTAAGTTTTTGGTGACACAAGGCCATGATGAGTTGGGTATTTGAGGACCAAACCTGCAAAATTTTTATTATTTCATATTTTTAAAAATGACAAAGAAACTCATTATATCCTTGTGGCCTCCAAAACATTTTACTGATGCATAAGGGCACAGTCCAACCTGGTAATCTGGGTTAATACAATTAAAACTATGAAATCTATTAAACATAAATTGATCTGCACACAGTAGATACACCATATTAACAGGAAGGTGAATTTCTCTTTAATACTTCAAGATAATTTCAAGTTTGTGTGGCACTTTCACACTGAGCTGCTTTCTAGCAGCTCAGAGGCCATAACATTCCAGGAAAAAAGTTTTACTTCTGAAAAAGGGCTGTATTTATATTAGTTCTGGCATAAAACATCATACAAAAATTTACACGTGCAAACCTATGTGAATCCAAACACCAACCACCTTGGGAATGATAAAATGTACTTTGATGTTCTATTCATTAGATCCATTGGCAAGTAGAAGGTAGATTTACAAGGAAAATATATTCAGATAATAACTCAGGCTTCAAAGACACAGTAGGAGACGTAATTGTTCAAGTATTTTATCTGGTCTCTGATTTTTTTTTTTAAAGAGTAGAATTCAAAAGAAAAATAAAAAATGTTAAAGTATATTTTTTTCAGGGCAAAAAAGTAAAACATCTTTTGTACAGACAATTTTACATAACAATGTCCATGATACAGATGGGAGCAAAAGGCTCTGTTTGATGTTGTCAAATATTGGCTAAAACATGAAGGGAGAACAGAAGTAGAATGTCAGCAAAAAAGACAGACAGAGCTTTAAAAGAAAATATCTTTCTGAAATGTGTGGTATTTGTAGGGCTTTCTAGGACGAGGTGAGAGATGAGAGAATTTGACTCTATGTTTTTAGAAGGTTAATTTATTATTTTATGATATGATATGATATGATATGATATGATATGATATGATATCATATGATATTATAGAATGTTATACTAAAACTATATTAAAGAATAGAGAAAGGATATAGGCAGAAGGCTTAACATGAACAAGAATGATAATGAAAAACTCGTGACTGGCTCTTCAGACTGCGACAAAGCTGAGGGTTATTGGTTATTAAGTACAAACAATTCACATGAAACTTATCAAGCAATGACCGCATAGTAAAAATTCTCAAGACTACATTCCAAAGCAGCAAAACACACAGAAGTAAATGAGATAATATTGTTTTTTCTCTGAAGTTTCTTATCTTCTCAGGAGAAGAAATCTTAGTGAAAAGATTTTTCAGAAAATATAACAATGACAGAAATGCATTCATCCCTTTGTACAGTGACCTAAATGAGTGTTGAGTTTTCATTAGTTGACAGAACCCTTAGGCCATGGGAAAAGTCCTGAATGTCCAGCAAGGGACTTCAGATCTTCTGGTTGTATCATTAATGCCGCATATAATTTATGCTTGTGCCTGGTAATGAAACTTTTTAAAAAATTATCCACATTTAACAGTCAGACTTAGGTATTCACATACTTACAGTTGGATCCTAGGTCAATCATGTTTTTAGGGAGCCAGGTAATTTGGATCTACCATCTCCAGCACTCTCTTAGGTTGTCATTTACAAGTCAGTTCTTTCAGCCTGGCATCTTATCACCTTGCTACTTACACTTCTGGACAGAGCTGAGCACAGCTTGAAGGATTATTACATTATCTCCTTATCACCAGCTCATTCAGCTCTATCGCTGTAACATTTCACTGGGACACACAAAAGGTCTGTACTGTTTACCCCTTGGAAATCCATCAAATGCAGGCTCACTTTTCAGATTTCATCACTCAAATCTGACAATCCTTTCCCTGCCATTGCTCTCAAAGGACTATTTACTTGAAAATACTGCTAAGGTGTTAAATCCTCCTTATGAGTTTTGAGACAAATATATGTATTTATGGAGGAAAAATCCAGCCATGCAGTAGCTCTCTATAAATGCCTGTAAGAATTGAGTAATAGAAGCTTGTGCTTTCTGTAAGGTTGATCTTGTGGCAGAAAAAGAGAGGTAAAACCTAGTTAAAGACCAATAAGGACTGCATTCCTTTAGAGCTCCATGTAAGTTTTATCAGAGAAGTAATTAAAAAATTATAATATAAAAAAGACTACACATGTCTTTGGAAAAGACAACGAACATCTATAATACTGCCCTGTAACTCTAATTCCTTCTTGGCTTGTAACCCTTCTTCTTTCAAACTAAATCCTCCATGTCTTATTTCCAGCATGATTTTTGTCAGAGCTGGGTTTCTGCCTCACTGAGTGTCTGGGTGCAGCAGCCAAAGTGATTCTGAGTATGTAACCTCATCTATGGTGAAGCCTGAGATATTTTGAAAAGAAAACCAAATTGCCTTTCAGTATAAGTTTGGATTAAAAGATTTATGTTTTTTTGTTTCCCTGTCTTCAGCATCCCAGGAAAACTCACAGCCTGGTGCTGAGATTGTGCTGATCAACTGATTTTTATGAGCTTAAGCTGTTTTCCTGCAAGTCAGCATTGACAAGTTTGGGCTAATTGCTGTTGTTGGAAGTTTCCTTTTATCTCTTTATCATTCTCTGTCAAATGCAAGAGCAAGGTCACTGAAGATTTCTGGCCATTTATAATTAATTATACTATTTATAACCCCACTAATACAGGAATAGCAATTTCAGGACAGTTGAACCCACTTTCAGGAACAATGCCTTGATCCTCATGCCAGAGGCTTTGAGCCTCTGATTTTTAGGTAGCATTTCATAAGCAATATATTCATGTAAAAATAAGTAAAGTAACATTCCATCATAAAAAATACCATGTACTGGGGGTTTTACATGGATTTGATGCAACTACAGAATAGCTGGGGAACAAAATCCAAATATTGCAGAATCTGGCTAAAATCTGAGTAAGAAACAAACCTAACTCATGCATTTCTTTGCATTGTAGCTATTTCAAAGTAGCCCCGAGGAAAATGCAGAATGGTCTTGCCAAAGCAAGGCCAACATGGCACAGTAATTTCACCAAGAGGGTACCAAGGACTCAGAGCTTTTTGACATTAAATTTTTAACAAACTCAATGTGGTTTAGGAAAACTACACTGAAATATGTAATCCCTGGGTGCTTTCTGGCTGTTGTATTTATCCTTCTACGATTTAACATACTGTAAGAGTGCCCTCTTATTAGAAGAAATTGAAAGTAGTTGCTTCAGATAAGGATTGATCAAAGACAAACAATCTCAACATAGATAAGATGTATCAGTGCTTTAAAATGATGGAATAAATCAGATTTGAGGTATCTGGAATGTTCAATGGTAACAAAGAATGAAGAAGGTGCAAGATTTAGGTTAGATATGACATGCATAAAATCTTCTAATGATAAGTGAGAGGTGGATCTTTCTCCTCCAAGCTTTGATGAACACTATCTTGAATATAAAATGTTTAAAAATACCTAGATTAATTCACTCTTCCAACCTATGATTTTTTGACACAAAAGGGAAAAAAAGTATAGGTACTGTTAAAAGATATATTTCTGGCTTTGAAAACAGTTTTTGAATTAAACTACCAGGGAGAAAGAGTATAATTTTTCTTTCTTTTGTGTGTAAGTATAAATCAGATAACTAGGTAGGCTGACCTCTCATTTATGACTTTAAAAAAGCTAAGCTGTGGAGTGCATAAGAAACAAACTGATTTAGTGGCAGCAACTTTGAGAAGTCAGGCAAAATTTTTGTATTTAGAATTAAATTGAATTAGAATGGCAGTTTTGTTTCAGAGCTTTGCATGCAGTCACTTTACACCAAATCCTTATACATACATGTCTACAGACATAGGTCATAAATATATATCACCACTAATGACTCATTTAGTTTCAAATTTTTAGAAAATTTAGATGAAGAGTATGTTGAAAACCCCAAAACTTTAAAAAATATTGTTCAACCAGCTACTCACTGAAGTCTGTCAGTCCCAGGGATTTGCACCTCAAATTCCATGTTCAGTTTTGAGATCTCATGACAAAGAAGACACTGAGGAGCTGGAGAATGTCCAGGGAAGGAAACAGAGCTGGGGAAGGGTGTTTTTACTGTTTATAGACAGTTAATGGCTTGGTTTTGGGTTTGTTTTTTTCTTACTGTTTGTAGACAGTTTATGTTGTTTATGCTTTTTTGTTTTTTTCACTGTTTATAGACAAGGGACAACATTTTTGGCCTTGCCTTGCCTTGCCTTGCCTTGCCTTGCCTTGCCTTCCTTCCAACACCTGGGCAGTCCCCTCAATAATTTGCTTTAACTTTTGGTCATTCCTGTGGGTATTGTGATCATACCTTTCTTTGAACACAGAACATGACACTACCAAGGAGGATTGAACTACTGTCGGACAATATGCCTCTGGTAAGTGCGAGGTTCAGTTTTCATACCAAATATCTCTTCCTACATCATGCAGACATTTGAATTTTGATGGTGAGTCTTTATCCCCCTTTTTGTAGCTCTTCCAAAGACTGAAAATTTCAACAACTGTAGATAATTGCTTTCAAAAAGGTTCAGAAGGTTTCAGCTTCATTCCACAACAGCACACAAATTATAATCTCCTTGCACACACTTTTGAAAGGAAAAATGCATGATTTAAATAATTATGTCATTAATTAGTTGTTTCTGAATATTTTTCCAAAATCCGTTTGAAAAAAAGGACATTTCTAATAATGGAACAGGATCCATTATTACAGTTTAACTTCATAACAAGATCACATTCCCACAAACTGATAACACAAACACAGCTCTTTTATTAACAATGATTAATCCAAGCCCATCATTCCATGGACTTTTGGAAGACTTTTAATTTGCTTAAAATCCCATTGATTTTTTCCCATTAATTGCTAATGCAAGCTTCCTTGAATCTGAAGTTGTACACATCCTTTTTAATGAATGAACAAGCAGTGGGAAACACTGGAGCCAAATTTCCTGAGATAGAGGGGTTCCAGTGCCATGAAAATCAGGGAGATGCTGCCAGGGATGTCAGTCCCAGGAAACAGAGAGCAGAAACAGAAGTGATGGCAGCAGTCTAAACGCAAAATCTTTACACAGAATGGTAGCAGCATGTAAATATTTATATATATATATTTACATATATATTTATATAGATATATATTAAATATTTATGTATTTTATATAATATAAAGTTATATATTTTATGTATTTATATATATTATATATAAATATAATTTATATAAAAACATATTTATATATATATTCTGTGCAAGGTAATCACTCACATCCTGATCATTTACTCATTTATATGCATGGAAACCAAATTAAAGTTTTTGCCTTCCTCAAGTTTTTTTTCCTCCCTCTTTTTGCCTTCCTCAAGTCATTATCTTATTTACATGATCAATTTTCTCTGTGATCTCTGATCCATTCGTTCTGATATTTTAGAGGTACAGAACAGCATATTAAAAGGAATATATAATTGTTGCACTAAAGCAATATCTGGGAAGGATATTATTCCATCCATTACTTCAATAAAAAATTATTAAATCATACATTATAATTCTTTACACATTACATTGTATTATAATAAATGTTATAATTATGTCAAATGATATTAAAATCTGAATTTTTAACCCCTTATCATTATTTCAAGTTATATTCTCTGTGCTGGTTTGGAGCTTCAGGATAGAGAAAGCTTGACTTCAGAAGGAGAAAAGATAATTGCAAAAATGAATCCCAAGAATTGGCTATGAGAGGAGGAGGTAGAAATTTTCATTTTAACAAGTAAAGAAGTCTGTTAGCTCTTTTTTTATTGCTGTGCCATATGTCTTTCTCCCACAGTATGTATCTAGCCACCATGCATGAACCAGTTCCTTACATCTCCTGGAATTTCAGGGGTTTTTTTAGTATTATGTAGATTTAGAATTTTTCTTTAGATATTTTATATATAAAAATACAATATGTATGCATATAGATATTTTCTTTATATAGTATATTTATATTTTATTATATATTATATTGGCATTATATTACTATATATTATATTGGTATTTATTTTAATGATGTATTTATAAAACATGTTTTTATAAATTGTATATTATCAAAGGTGTGTATTTATATGCTTTGTTTGTTTAGTATATTGCATTTTCTGCAGAATGGAAAAAAATCTGACTTTGGGGATTAGAAAGATCCCCTTTCTACTCTGTCCTGGGGATTTCTGCAATTCCAAATGCATTCCACACTGCTGGAAAATGAGAGAGAGCACAACTCAACCAAGGTTCACATTTCACCTGAGTGTTGCATGAGGTAGTAAATGAGTTCAGTGTTGTCTGGATGGATTTGATCTCCATCATTTCAATGTAAACGTCACAAATCCATCAGACTTGACTTAACCTAAAGGAGGAACACATACTGAATTTGCACTCTAGTTTGTGAAAAAAACTGTTTCTAAGAATGAGAAATAATAATTACATTCTAAAGATGTTGAATTAAAGAAACTAGACCCTGCATTTTCCAAATACTTAGTATATTCCTTTCCATGGATCTAATGTTACTCCATGCATAAATTATTCTAATATTTCTTAAGGTGTGACATTGTTATTCATATAAATCAAAACTATTTTCTGTCAATGATCATTCAGCCAGTTTCTGTTTTGTCTAAGCAAAACTTACCAAAGTGGGAGTGCAATGCTCTTCTGCACCTAAAATTGAGCTTAATCCTCTCTCCTTCTTGGAATGTTTAGAGGACACCTTGATTTCACAGGGCTGCAGCTCAGGCTAAATCCCTAATTTTATTGTCCTCCCTATTCCCCAAAATCCTTAATCAAAACCTACTGAAGTTATTAACAAAAGAGGTAAGAAAAACATGTGGTTGCAACAGGTCTTTGAACAAATGATGAGTTCACTGTGAAAATCATAATTGAAAAAAGATTTGATTAAGTCTACAATAATATTAAAAGTGCATTCCAAGAAAAGCTTAGCTAAAATGTAGAGCTCATTAAAAGGGATCTAGTGAAAAGCAAGACTAAGAAGCAATGGAAACTAAGAATAGAAGTAAGAGAGATGTTTATTTTGTCTGTCCTTCTATGATTTTCCCCAGAGGTTGCTGAGAGCAGGAGGAAATTATCACAGTTGTATAACTTTAGTGATTTGTTCCCAATGCTTAGTTCTCCTCTCTCAGAAACCCTATAAAATTCTGAATCTCAGGTCTTTAATAAAGAATAACACAAAGCCTGAAAAGAAATAAAAGCCAAGAAAATCTTTTTTGTTTTTCATTTCAGTGGGATTTTATTTTCTTCACTTCTTGATTTGTTAATTGATTCCCTGTGAAACTTTATGAGCAGTGTAATTTCTTCTTAAAGACTTGAGCCAACAGAAGCTTGGGTTGGATTTTTCCTTCTTCTAGCATTTTCTGCCTGATTATTTTTACTTCAGCTGGCCTGTTTTCCCCACCAAGTGAAGTGTGAGGCAGGGCTGTTTGACAGTAGAAGTAATGATACCAAAATTACAGGTTATTCTCTCTTTTATATTCTGCTTCCCTCCCCAGGGTAAGCAGTATCATTTATCTGTTATTCAGCTCTGTGCACTGACTATATGGATAGTTGTAAATACTGGTAAGAGACACAACAGGCATGAATATGTTCATGAAACTTTGTCTGATTTTGTGGTCTTTAAAGTGTTCCCACTTTGCAGCTGGGAATAAACACTTGGAGAATGTGGAGTCTGCCTCTCCTCATAGCTGAATGCTGATTAAGAAATTATTTCAAAGATCAGCCACCTTTGAAAACTTATAAATTACATAAAAGGCTTGAACTCAGTATTAGGCATGAAAGAGGGTACATCCTGCATATTTAAACTAAACTGATGAATCACAATCTGATTTTCTATTTGCATAAACCCAAAAATCTTTGAATTCAGAAGAACCAACTCAGTTTGCACTGAGCTGGGATTCAATCCATAAATTTATTGCTTGGAAGTGATTTAAGTTAGAAGGGTGCTATTAAGTGTAGGGGAACAAATTAGTGAGGCAATGAATTCTTTCTGTCAAATAATGACTGATTTCAGCTCCCACTGAAGGAAATATTTTTTTGTCTGCAATTCTCATCATGCAACAGCTGTGCTTTAATTTTCACAGGATGCTCACAGAAAATCAAGTAATCATTTCAGATATGTACACATTGGAATGTAAATACTCTGCTGTTTTGTTCCTCTTCTTATTTATGCAATTAGAGGATCAGGCTGACTAACAAGTTTTGACAGAGAATTACATACATTCTTTTTCTGTATAAACCTACAGTCCTAAACAAATATTTTGGCAACGATTTTAGCAGACTCTTAAATAATAAGGATTTGTAAATTCTTTCTTAGGTATGTCCTTTATTCCCTCATGTGCTCATCCTTGAAAACTGGTATGGATTATTTGGATCAAAAGAAGAATATAAAGCAGCTATTTAATTACCAAAATTTTATTTAAGACTTAATGGTAGAAGACACAATCTAGACTGCAGTTACAGTGAACTGGAGAATTAAAAATAGAACTTTTAGATGAAACCCAGGGCTAAACTATTAGAAACTTAATAGATGTAAACTATGTCCTCAGAAAACAGTGACCTTTATCTATTAATTTAGAAAATTAGTATTTTAGGTGAATGGTTTGGGATTTTGTTTGCTTGGATTTTATTGGTGTGGACATGCCCACTGTCAGATGATGTCTTGCAAGTCCTGACATTAGAATTTAAATCACAATTTCAGCAATCAGAGTAGTAAAACAATGATGTAAGAAATGTACATTTTGAACGAACTGTTTCAAAAAGACTGTGATCTAATAAAATATCAGAGTCATTGAATCCCAGAATGGTCTGGGATGGAAGGCACCTCAAAGCCCATTCAGTGCCACCCCTGCCATGGTCAGGGACACCTTCCACTAGCCCAGGTTGCTCCAAGCCCCATCCAGCCTGGCCTTGGACAGTGCCAGGGATCCAGGGGCAGCCACAGCTTCTCTGGGCACCCTGTGCCAGGGCTCAGCTGCATTAAAGAGGAAAAGTTACATTCAATCCTTTGCTAAGTCAGACTTTCCTCAAAACTCAGGAATGTCAAGCACATCATGAATTACAACTGTTAATTTTCCTGTGCAATGTTTTATACAGCAAGAGCTTCCAAGAACATCTGTGCCTTAAGAAGTTTAAAGAAATTAATAATATTAGATCAGCACCTCTAAATCATTTGCAATCTAAGGATTGAAGTGTGGCCTACGGCAGAGTCATGGACCATTAATATGTTGTCAGAAATGCTTAATTATTCATTAGTCATTAACTCACCAATTGTTCTATCAAAACACTAAGTTTTTCATGTAAATGCTGAAATTTCTTTTTGTTTCCTTATTGTTAGGTGTATTTGGAAATGTAATGAGTTTTTAATATTTATGTCTGAAGATATTCTCAAGAAAAAAAAGTAAAATACATAGTTAACACATGCTAAAGCAGTAGTGCTTGTATTTTTCTGGTAGTTCCTTGAGTGATGACCTCAACATGTTTTTCCAGCAGAATAGTCTTTACAGTCCACTATAGTAGAAACAGGAGTACCCCTATCATTATGTTTTATTGTAGTTATCACAGAAAATTGTGTTTATTTTCTTTACTCACATCTCCTGTCATATTCAGTACACTCATTTAGAATGTGACCAGTCTCCTGTCAGGTCTTTTATATTTTTTCCCCAGAAATGTCTCCAAACTGATGATCTTTCCAACTTTTCTGGTGTAATTGCTGCTGTTTTTTCCTACAGAGTATCATTGATCTAGGTGACATTTTTCTATTGTCTTGTAGAGTTTAATAGATTCAGTCTTTTTTCTCATGTTCTACTTTTCATGAATTTAGGCTTATTTTTTCTTTATTATGTACTATAACTTGTTCCATAAACTTCCCTCTTAGTTACACTGTCTTCCATGACATGTTTATTGGGTTCTTCCACTGTTCACCTGCTTTGTCATAATTTTAATCCTAGAATTTGTACTAACTCCTATACAGGAGAAACTCCATGGTTTTTATATTTTCTTTTGGGAACAGACATGAAACAAGCAAGATAGGAACACATGTTGCTGAAAAAAACAATTAACCCAATAAACCAAGGAAACCTATGGAAGAATCGCACTGATTTTTAAAAATTATTAATTAAATTTAAAAAATATAATGTCATTTTAAAAACAAAGTAAAACAGATTCTGTGATAGATGTCCAGCTGTGAATTATATCCATGGATCATGGGCCAATATAATTGCAAGTGAATAAGCTGAAATACAGGAAATTGCACTCTTAGATTTTCTACCATTTTGCTTATGCTTCCTATCAGTGTTTTTGTACTGTTTCCCCTAGAAAAAGGAGCAAAGCTGCTCTCTTTTCACAGTAAAACAATTTTGATTCAAAACTTCAAATGTCCCAGTTCCACAGGGAATACTGAATGGAAGCCATCAAGGATGAGGCCATTGGCTCCTGTTGGCTGCTCTGGAAGTTCCTTTAAGCTCTGTATTCATTACACATGCACAGAAGTCCATTAAGGCTTGGGTTCCCTACAGGATATTCCTCTTACCCATCAAAAGCCCTGGAGTATGGAAAATGTGAGAAACTCAGGAATTCAGGCAGAATTCCCCCAATAAATCAGAAGCCCCAGTCTCACAAGGCCACACAAACAATGGCAATACCAAACCATTATTTAGAACTGTGGCTCTCACAATAGTAATAATTTTTAGTTTCTTTATTTTGATGAATGCAACTTACCTATAAAAAAAGGCATGAGAAAAATTCCAGAAATCTCCCTATTCTGGCTAAATACCTCTGTCAGGGAATTATTAATATTATAATTTCCTACTGCATTGAGACAGGAACAGGAGCCTGGTGACATCTTGTACATACGATATTTTCTACAAACACAAAGTTAAAATCCTCCAAAATCTAGAAACAACCAAATCCCAACCAAAAGAGAAGTTTAGTGGAATGATTGGAAAACCTAAGAATAAATGTCTGATGCTATAAAATATATGCAAATGAGCTCAGTTGGACAAAGAAAGAAAAATATATTATTTCTGAATAGGCTTTAGGTCTCAGAATTGCTGTCTAGGTCTTTATTGCCAAGTCTCTGCCTGATACTAAGCACCAATTATCTTCCTACATCAAAGAAGAAGTTACATTTGAAGTAATCAGAGCAGGTAATCTTTTTCAGTTTTAGCAGATTTATTTTTTTATTCTGTAAAAGTAAGCTAAATATGAGTATGAGCTAAAGACTGCCACTCCCACTGATCTTCACAATACAGTTTAATCCAAACACAGCTCCTTGGTAAATGGATATTAATGTCTTTTTGCTTCCAAGGCAGTGTCAAAGCCTCCTGGAAAACATCAAGTTGTATGTTATAAGTTCATTAACAGAGTTTGACTTTCCCCAATCACTGTGTTTCAGATGTTATTTGAGCTTCTTCTCCTTGATGCTCTAAACTATTATGCCCCATCTTAAATCTTTCCTACAGAAAAGTAGCTGTTTTTTTAATACATATAATGCATTAGAGTGTCCCAAAGGACTTGGAGTTTTTACAGGTCTTTGTTTTGCTTCTACACTTTTGGCAAAAGAAATAAAAAGGGGGAAATTTATGCTGGAAGAATGCCAAGAGTAGCCCATTCAATCAAAGTAGTATGTTGGTGCAGAGACTATTAGTCAGTCATATTCACATTCTATCTAAATAATTAACTTGTAACACAGAAATTCTAAATTATTGTGATGTCCTTGAATTGTTCACGGGGTTTGCTGTTCACGTTGTCTGGAATGTGTTTGCTTCTTATATTGATTGGAATAAAACCCATTTTTAAAAATATTGCTTATACTGCATGAAAACCAAGAGTAGCCTACACAGTGTATTATCTGGAGATTAAAAAAAAAATCAGTTGCACTAATTTTACTTGCAACAACTACTCCTAATAATTACTACAACTTGCAGTGTAGTAATGAAAATTGATATGAACTCCCTTTTTGCAATACACAAATGGGAAAGATTATAACATCAACAAACAAAAAGGACTCAGGAAATAAAAGAAGGATATAAAAAAATAATATATTCTAATAAATGTTTTGTTATCTTGACATCTTCTGAAATCGACGCTGCAAAATGGAGATAAAGCAGTTTATTTGTTGTTCTGTGAGGGAGCAGAGGACCTGTTTGGCCAGAAAGGTTGTGGAATGTCCATCCTTGGAGATGAGAACCCAAGTGTTCATGGTGCTGTGTGACCTTCTCCAGCTGAACCTGTTTGAAACCCTGCAGAGGTCCTTTCCAGCCTTAACCATTCTGTGATTCTGCTTGTCAGGGACATAACAAAAGTTTTCAGAATGCCTTTTTCTCACACTCTGTGTGGGCAAAAGATACCATGTTTTACAACGTCTGTCTAATAGGAGAACAGAATGGTTTCTTTCACAAAAAAACCTTCTAAAACCCATAAATCATCTTGGAGGACCTACAAACCTTCATTGTGAAAGGCAAAAACAGCAAAATAAATCTAACCTAAATGCCTATATTGGACACCAAAATGCTGTACAGATCAGTGTGGGCAGGATTGGAGCAACTGTGCTCTTTAACTGTCCTTGCAGCTGCTTCATTTTTGCTGTATATGAATTTCTAGAAGGGTAATTAGTAACAGACATATTTAGAAAAGGAAACTTTAGCTTGGAAAGCTGCAGTGACCAGTAAGAGCAAGTTTCAAACTATTCACAGTACTCGAGGCTCTGGCTTTGCTATATAATTTGCCCTAAGTAGCAAATGAACGAGTTATTTTCACTAGCAAGACTCTCTATTTATTCCTTTGGTTTTTTTTTACTTGCACCCTTCCAGTCATTTGCATGAATACAAATTTGCTGTTTCCAGGCTACAGCATCTTCTGTGTCCTTGCTTTTGTTAATTATAAAAACAAATACACCACACTAACTTGCACAAATGTACCACATAGAGAGTTATTCCAGCTATTTGAGAAATAAAAGAAAGTTAATTAGTATTGCTCTTTCTGACATTAGTCCTTCCAACAGTTGTGGATGAGTTCTGAGTAGCCTTCTCTTGATGCTGTGACCTTGCAGGAGACAAATATGCACATAATCTTTACAGCTGTAGTCCTCAGAGCTACATGAAAAAAAAGAATAAAAGAATATAGATGGAAGGATGCATAGAGTGGAGATTAGTGATGCAAAATCCAGATGAAAATAAAGAAATGTATCAGCCCCCTAAATAATTTTAGAAAGGAATTAAGAACAGTAGATAAAATATAATGGTTATGAAAAGATAATGGTTGAATGAAATAATCAAAAGTAGTATTTTACAGGGTGATCCACATAATAGGCATATCAGGAGACTTCATGATTTAAATGTAGTATGGTAAAACAAATTTGGGGGAAACATTCTGAGAAGGTCGCAGAAAAAGCTGCCATAGGCCTGACTACTACAGGAAAGCACCGGAGCCTTGTCTTCACTGGACACAGAAGGGAATAAGGGTAGTCATGGAATAAATCAAGTAGAATGTCATGGAATAAATCAAGTGCTGCGCCTGCTTTGGGTGAACAACCAGAAGAACCCTTCTTCTCAGTGGCTTGTGTCAGGCAGGTCCCTCCCCAGGTGTCCAGGTGGTGCTGTCTGAGTGGTGCCATATCTTCCAGGGGTCCATCCATCCCTGGTTGTGTGCTGGAAATAGCACCTAATAGTGATGAGTCAGGTGTGAGGCTTGCTATGTTATTATTTGTCTTTGCTGTGTATTTAATGTTGCTGGTTTATTGGGTTTTTTTGCTATTGTGTCCTTGAATTCAGTCAATAAGTATTTAAATTATTCATAGACTCCCCTGATTGTGTGGCATAACTCTGGATCCCCAGTAATCAGCTGGACAGACCTGTGATGATAGTGAGCAGCAGCTGTTAAAGGCTTTGCTTTGCTCCATCCTCATGTTCCAGATCTGTGGCTCTGCTGTGACAACCTGGGGGAAAGCAAAAGCAGCTGAGGCTGTTCCTGTGGAAACACCAAACTGCCTTTAGGAGAACCGCAGAAAAACCTTCGGTGTTCCTGTATGTCTACTTCAAAATAGAGCAGAAAAGCTTTCTGTGCTCCTGTATGTTTACTTCAAAACAAGGTAAAACAAAGAGAGAAAGTTAAAGATTTGAAGGCCTGAAGAAAAGATCATTTCCACTGACACAGATGAATTAAAGGAAAACTGGAAAATAGTGCTCCTAATATTTATGGCTATGTTTGTTTTACTTTTACTTAAAATTACAAAATTCAGTAAGGTTTATGACTGCTCTGGTGGACCCAGCTCTACAATTATCAAGGAATTCTAGAATAATGTAATATGTCTGGCAAATTTATGAACAGGATCTGATTCACAGTTTTTCTCAGCTGATCAGAGCCTCATATAAAGGAGCACTTTAAGCATAACAAGCTGTTATTGATTCTGTGAAAAAAAGCAAACATAAGCACCTCTCGTTAGTATACAACTCCCTGATTAGCACTAAAGGTCATACACAATCTGATGTGTTCCTGGCATTGGACATTGAATTTTCCTAAAAGTTAATTCAAGGATTACAAACCTCTCTAGACTACATGGAAAGCTGATAATTATTCAAGTGAGTTCCCCTTGCCCTGTCTATAGTTGCGTTAATCAGCAGCATGGCTGTGCTAGCTCAGGAGCTGTTGGATAATTAAAAATACATGGCTGGGAAGAAGTCAGTCAGCAGGGAATGCCCCAGATACCAGCCAGCAAAGTAAGTAGAGAGGACATGTAGATTTTTTTTTTCCTGTCCTTGGTCCATTCTCAAAGATAATATTCTCCTCTTTATTACAAGACATGATTTAATTTTTCACCCATATGAGTATTTGTAAAATACACAGCTTCAGGTAGGAAAAGTAGACATTCCTTTGTTGAGCACTACAAATCAGTAATGAAACACAAATTTCTGATCCAGAGCCAGTGTTTTCTTGCAAGAAACCTTCAGATGTTTATTGCATGTTGCAAATACCTCACATCTTCAGTACTCTCAAACACTGGCAAATCACAGAATCATAGAATCATAAAATTGCTCTCATCTCATATTTCCTTACCCTAAAACAGATATGAGCACACAAAAATAGCTATATATACATATATATATATACATATGTATGTATATATATAGTATATATTTTGTCACCCTGTAACTAGCAGATTAAATTCCTATGGAATAACTTCATTACACAGATAAGCATAAACATGGGAACAACATCCAATGAGTCAGCCAAACAAGATATTTAAAATACACATGCAAGTGGTAAAATCTCCAAGGCAAGCACAGGAGTGGAACACAAGAAGCAAGGCAGCTGATGAAACCAGAATTAGCAAGAAAGAAGCTTAGCAAAACTAGATCAATATTGTTTGTGGTCCTCAGAGTACAAGAAACAATGCTGGGACCAGATGGAACCACATATTTTCTTTTCAGAAGTTTGCTAAAGAGCTTATACCAGTGATGAGAAGAAATGATGGGGAACTGTGTTGGTTTTGCAGGGCCTGGTTTTTTGGTAGCAGGGGAGTCACAGAGCACCTGAGCAGAGCACCTGAGGTGGGCAGTGTGTACCACCCCAGGCTGTCACCACCACCTGGGAAATGCCACGCACAAAACGTCTGATGAGACCCGCCAAGCAATTTTAAATAATGGCAATTGTAAGAGCCTTGTTTAATTTTAATAATTTTTCTTTTTTTTTTTTTTTTTGAGAACAAACTCTAGCTTAAAATTATTCAATATTTGTTAATATGGAAGAATAATCTCCTGAACTGTGAAAATGGAGACATCATGGTTGAAATAGTGCTATAAATTAGAAAGGAAAAGAAGATTTGCTTCCATACAATTGGAGTTTAATTTATGTTGTTTTGTAAGACAATATCATTCCAAGGCATCTGTCAGAAAGCAAGTTGTTCAGATCCCTAACTTATTCAGATGCTAATCTTTTGGAATTTCCTGAGTTATCATAGCTTTTTGGATACTGATATGTGACAGTTTCAATGGGTATTTCACAGACACCTTTAAGAGTCACATATTTTCTGATAACCAAAAGATTTTAAAAGCCTTGTCTATAAATATGACAGCTTTCATAATTTGAAGGAGAAAATTGTCTGCCATAATTTTAAATTAAGCAGATGACTACAAGATAGTTAGATAACTGCAACAGGGTTCAGGAGTAGCTTTCGGAGCTTTTCCTTTCTTCTTGTCCCAACCTCTTGGTGTTGCTCTGTTTTCTCTTTCACATCCGCCTCTTGCATCTCCCCCAGACATCATATATAAATATATATATATATATAAATAAATAAATAAATAAATAATATATATATATATATTTATTTCTATATAAGCTAAATGGTTCACTCTCAGTTTTCCATTTGCCTGTGCATCCTCACCATTAACCTTATGTGGCTTGTGAACCAACACCAATTTTTTAACAGATCGAGGCTCTTTTTGTTACCTTTGACAGGTCATGCAGTAAGGAAGTCCTCTTTCTAAGCATTTAGCTGCTCGCTACCTTTGCCATTTTAGCAGACAGGTTTTGTTGCAACTCTTCCCCAAGTCATTCATCATAAATCAGCAGTTAAAGCACATTTTCTCATTTTCCCTGGAGCATTTCTAACCAACACTGTCCTTCAGCAGGAAAGCTGTGATGCAGTTGTTGTCACAGAGACATGGTGGAATAATTGGCACAATGGATGGCTGCAAACTCTCCAGAAGAGCCACATGAGGAAGGAGAGATGGTCCTGCCACCCTGGGTGTGAAGGAGGGTTTTGATGGTCTGGAGCTTGGTGATGGTGAGGAAAGGGTTGTGTTTAAGGGTGGGAATCAGGGGGAAGGACAACAAGGTAGAGATCCTGCTGGGATTCTGTAAAAGACCACCAAAGCAGGATGAAACACTCTGTGAGGTTGCTGTAAAACGTGTCTGGCTCTTGTTCCCGTGGGGGGCTTCAATTTACCAGGGGTCAGCTGGAAACCTAAGACAGTGCAGAAAAAATAATTCAGGAGATTCCTGGAGTGTGTGAAAGAACATCCTGACACAGCTGGTGAGGGAAAGTGCCTTGGTGGGCCCTTCTTTATAAACAGAGAAGGACTTATGGGGGGAGGTGGTGAACATGGACCCAGTGCAGCAACTTCTGGCAAAAATCCACATTGCTGAGCTGCTAAGTGTCTCTGTCATATCTTCTGAAAAATCCCTTCACAAGGATTTCTTCTCCTGGGAAGTTGAGAAGCCTCAGAGAAAAATTTAAATAATAATTATCTGATTTTCTTCTCCTGTGTTTGCTGCTTTGGAATGTGGTTTGGACATTGTTTACCAACAGGTGCATCTTTGATTGGTTCCACGTGAATTGTCTTTATGCAATGACCAACCACCATCAGCTGTGTTGGACTCTGAGGAGTCAGTCATGAGTTTTCATTATCATTCTTGTTTAGCTTTCTGTCTGTATCCTTTCTCTTTCTTTACTATAGTTTTAGTATAGCATCATATCATATCATACCATATCATACCAGCCTTCTGAGAACATGGAGTCAGATTCTCATCTCTCACCTCATCCTGGGGACCATCACAAACTCAACAGCTAAAAGGAAAAAGCAGCAGCTGCACCTGGACAAGGCATGAGAATATTTCCCAAAGCTGCTGATTAAAGGGGTAATTCCTGAAATGAGAACCATCTCTTGTACATATCCCAGCCCTTCACTGAACAGCAACTCATCCCCAGCAGCAGCACTGTTTCAGGCTGGAATTTCTCAAGCACCTGTTGAGCTGCAGGATATAGCTCTGTGTTAGGCTGCAAGGAGCTGGGTTAGGAAATCTCTCTCCGGAGAACTTACAAGCAGCCTGCATTGAGTGGAACATTTCTTAATGTTATGCAAATAAATGTAGAGGAAAATCTGGTGTTTGCTTTGGGTGATGGAGCAGTGGTCCCTTGGTGTGGTTGCACCACAGGACAAAAAACTCTGAAATATTTTGAGGACAATGGTGTGCATGTACTGCACTGCATCAGCAGATCTGTCTGGTTTTGCTTTGGGGAATCAAGGAAGCAGAGGCAGTCTGGAAAGCTCAAACTATGCTCTGAACTTCTGCCAGCTACTAATAAAGGTCAAGCTAAAAATTACAAGAATGTGACTAAAACAATGCTGCTGTATTTTTGCTCCTCCTTTACACACTAAGAAGAAATGGTCTTTATAAATCTATCAATTGCTGGAAATCAGGACAAAGATACCTTAAAATATTGTCATTGTTCTTAGCAGAATACAATTTGTCTTCCAGTTTCCAAATCTTTTAGGATTACATCACTGTTTCTTTTTAATTAGAGGAGAAATGTAATCTTAAAGGAAAAGCTGAGATTCTCTATTGTCACACACACTAGAATTCACAAGTTTTAAATACCAGCTAACATGCTGCATTCAAGAATTTGTGGTTATTTCTACAGACATGGCATTAGCTGTGATACTCTCAGTACTCTAGAAAGTTCTGGATTTCAGTCACACTTATTTTTAGTGTCCTAGCATCCACCAACAACATAGTGCAGCAAAAACATTTTGATTTTCTTTCAGTCTGTTTCATGTCCTTTCAGATGCTCACAGCATCCCCAAGATGGCACTATGCCATTTCTATGCCATAGAAATATTAAGAGAGGACACAGAAGTCGAAATTAAATCATGGAAAATAAAAGCAACTACAACATTTTGCTGAACTGATAAAAATAGAATTGAATGTGCATATTTAAACCAGTGCATAGAATACTAAAGCATTGCTAACATTTAATTAACAGCAATCATCAAAATGTATTTTTTGCTTAGAGAATTTTTCTTAATATACTGTAGAAAGATTGTTTTATTATCATGATGTATATATATAATATATACAATTAAATGTGTACCAGTTTAAAGAGGGGTGCTGGCAGTGCCAATCAATTTCTTTGTGTCATCACTGCAACAGACCAATCAATGTTAAACACTAACATGGTCAAAAAGATATTTTTCTAGACAATTTTCTGTGTGTCACACCATATATGTGAGGCCATGTGAAAAGGGGAGATTTCCTCAACTCTGCCAACAGCACAAGGGAGAGCCCTTAGCAGCTGTCCCCCTTTGTTTGAGTGTGTTCTGTGCTGCCAGTGCCTGCCAGTGCCCAGGAAGGATTCACAGTGACAGTTTACAGAGTAACACTCTTTATTAATATCAAATTGTGACAGGTTAAGGTTCAAGGATTCTTGGTGATAGTGTCTGACTGCAAAAATGTGTTCAAAGCAATCCCCAACAAAAAACAGGACAGTGTGATTCTCACTCAATAGGCATCCCTAGAGGGGAGAAAGGTTCAGCCTGCCAGCTGATCCCAGCAATTACAATGGAGTCTTCCTTCAGTTTTCCCAATTCTCTCCTTGTTTTTATTTGGTTTCTCTATGTTTAGGTAGAGCTTGAGTGACCCTAGTCATACATACATTTGTTACTGATTGGTGTAAAATACATACATACATACATGCATCCATCCATACATACCCTTGTTACTGACTAGTGTAAAATTCTCTCAGTTTTGCTTTTAAAGATACAGTTAAGAAAAGCTAGAGCATAGACCCAGTGAGAAGGGGTTGGACCTTGGAGGTGAGTTTACATTGGGGTGAGATGTGCATTAATATTGCAATTAGGTTATAATGAGCCTAGTTTGTCCAAGGAGAGTGATTTTCCCCAGTCATCAGCAGGGTTTCTTCTCCTATCTCAGGTGGAAAGTGCCACTGAGTTCCTGTAAGGATTCTAACAGGGCCTGGCCATGGTGTCTCCACTCTCCACCCTCCATTCCATCCTCCTGAGCAGGTGCTGTGCTTGCAGGTTGTGGGTGTGGAGAATCATTGTGGGATTCACTAGGGACAGGACTATTTATGGTTAATGACTCAAATAATCCACTACTGGGCTGCCCAGGTGTAAAGTGTGCACCCATCCCCAAGGGCTGCAGCTGGGTGTTGAACAGCAGAAGGACAAATCCTGTGGGCTGGGATGGTGCTCTCATGCCAACATCCTTATGCAAGTGGCTCAGCTGTGAGAATTTCCCTCTGGAGAAGCACCAGGGTGTTCACACACAGCATGAAAGACTCATCCCTGCTCGTGGGTAACGAACTCACCTTCACTGGTATTACCAGTGTCCTGTGATGACATGGACCAGTGTAAAATCCTGCCCCAGGGGAAGTACCTTGCCACTCTTGCACCAAGAATGACACAGGAATAGGCGAGAGGCAGGATTGCAGAAAGAGCAAAGAAGGCTTTATTCAAGAGAACTGTATGATTTTTATAGACTGATATGGCAGATTCAATTTGATTGGCTAACTAACAAAACCATGTTCTCACACACTGTCCTTGAGAAGAACAGAAAGATGAACTAGAAAAACACCACCTGCAGATTGTTTATACTTAGCAAGTTATCACATCCTTACAACTCCCTAAAAATTCTCACAAGCCTCTGTAAGAAACATTTGCTGTTTCTCTCTGTCCCATGGCATCCACAGTACCTGAGCCTTCCTGGACCTGGACTAAGTTTCCTGGGCTTTGCCACCAGGTCCAGACTGCAACCATCACTTTGACAAGACTGCTATCCTCACCACTGAGCACACCAGAGGACCAATAGGATTCTGTCGGGATCCAGGAATGGTGATATTTCCTACTTAATCTATCTCTCTGTCTCACTATCTCTCTCCCTCTGACTCTCTCTTTTTCTAGTTGTTTCTATTTCTCCCTCCCTACCTCACATTTGCCAATGCATTCAGAGGGGCTTGTCGCCTTGATTTTTTAAGTTTTTTAAGCATTTACATTCTTGTAACGAATTTTCTCACACACTTTATGTAAATAACTTACTGTTTTCCATTCTTCTATAGAAGAAGAGAAATTTGATAGACTGTTGGTTTGTCCAGTGTCACTGGAGAGGTGGCACTGTCACCCTCCAATCCACTGTCACTTTTGGAAATATATAAATGTTAAAATCAGAAATTAAAAGTTCTCTTTTTACCTTAAGAGAACTGCTTATGTGTGCATCATGTTATTTTATGTCCTACAGTGATAGGGGCTAAATGATATCCTGATGTTATTTATGAATCATTTAAAATTTGTTTGTGGTCTGTAGGAAGGCATTCTTCTGTTAAAATTATTGCTACATGGACTATGTCAAAAGAAATGTGTTTCTAGAATTCTGTGCTTTATTTTTAGACTGTTCACAAAATGACAAGCAAATGAATTAAAATATGTCTTTCAAAACAGAAAAGGTGATACTTAAAGACTTTAACAAGTGTGACAAAATGATCATTGTCTGCCCAGAATTGTTTATTTCAAGAATTACTGATGAAGATTTGAGAACAGGAGACGCATTCACAAATGCAGGGCATAAAAACAGGCATAAAAATGGAGCTAAGCAGAGTAATGACAGCTGCCTGCTCTGAGAAACAAAAGCAGCACAACGTCACTCTGCTTATTCATTACAGCTGGGTTCAGTGAGCTACTTAAGCAAGCGTGTAATTTAATTGCTTTCATTCATAGACATACCTACCTGTTTAAAATAAGATGCTGGCAGGGAAAAAAATGGTTGGGTATCTCATTAAACCAGGTTTCTTAATCCTTGAGTGCTCTCCATTGCCTTGAAACATCTGGAAGTTCCCTAGAAAACCATATGTAATCAGCATTCCTGGAAGTGTCCAAGGGCAGGTTGGACAGAGCTTGGAGCAACCTGGGATAGTGGGAGCTGTCTCTGCCCTTAGCAGAAGATTGGAACAGGACGAACTTACCTCCCAGTAAGTCTATGATTCCACCCCAATCAATGAGATAATTTTAAATGAGTTCAGGAATTTTGTAACTATGTAGCTACCATAAAAGCAAAGGAGCAGCACACTGATGATTTTATTGAAACAATTTCTCCCCCTTCTTTGGTTTTACATCAGGCGAACCCAATAAAATAGATAATTGCCCACTACATACAGTGACAAGACATCATCTGGAATTTGAATTAGTTACTCAGCAAAAGACTTTGTGGTAAAAACAGACAAGCAGAAAAAATGATCAGAGTTTCACAGCAGGCAGCTCACTTGTAATCTTTGCTCAGTGATACTCCAGTGTTTGGTCCCAAACACATTTCATCTGCTTGTTTGGAGGATGAGGAGATACTCAAATACAGCAACATGGGTACCTATGTCATATATTTATGAAATTTTAGGTAAAAGAAAAGGGGTTATGTCAACAATGTTTTTGCCTGACTCGATCAGCTCAATTTCAGTTTGATACCAAAATTCACAGAATGAAGGAAAGGCAAAATAAATTTGACTCAAGACTGGGTCAAAATACATCTATCCTATGGCTAAGTAAGAAACTCTTTAGGGTCTGTGTGCCATAAAGAATAAAAGACTGAATTTTATCTTAACATTGGAAAAAACCCCCACAACAGATTATTCCCTCCCTAAATTTATATTCTTCATTGAATGCAAAATTCTACATTCAGCATGAAACTTCAATCAACTTATTTTTGTATGGACTTGGGTCAAAAATCAACAGAGGTACTTTAAAAACTTTTAACAGCTTATTCTGGTTATGAAAGTTAAATCAGGTCTTAACAATGAAAGGTGTTCAGTAGCTTTTCTTTTATTTTCTTTTGCTGTATCTGTAAATCACGAATGTGCTCATTGCCAGAATTGCAATCATTTCAACTAGTCTAAAATTTCAGAACATTTCATTCTGGGATTGCCAAGCTGCTAACAACACTTTTTTATTATTACAGTGTCCAGCCAGAACAGAGCACAGACAAATATAAAAAATAAACTAGAAAATAAAGCAAACCTTTCTAAGGTTATTCAAGGCAGCAATTACAAGACACTTCACTGTGATCACCATAGGGATCTGCACTTTGTCCCACCTACCTGCCATATTTATCTTAGCCTGTAGGACTTCCACTACAAGTCCAAGCCTTTAGGGACACACACCATGACCAGCTGCACAGCTTTGACACCAGACTTATTTATATTTATTTCCAGGCATGCTACAGTCAGGAAAAAGATCCCTGATCATATTCCAGGGTCTTGCTGACCATCTCACATGACAATGCACATACATCAGAACAGCCTCAGCACATGCAGGCTCTGCACTTTTTCTGACCTTTGACATCCACTTTCTGCAACACAGAAACCCAGAATGGTTTGGGTTGGCATGGATCTTAAATCTCATCTCATTCCAACACCCTGGCCACAAGCAGGAGCATTTTCCACTGGCCCAGGTTGCTCCAAGTCCCCTTCTGGCCTTGGACACTTCCAGGAATCCAGGGGCAGCCAAAGCTTCTCTGGGCAGCTTGTGCAGGGGCCTCACCCTCACAGGCAAGAATTTCTTCCTAATAGCTAGCTAACCTAAACCTACTCTCTGGCAGTTTAATGCCAAAATAGGCAGGATTTCCTAAAAACTGCCGAGATACCTGTGTCCCATCCCCTCAGGATTGCCTGTCTTTATTTGGCCATGACAACTGTTGCTTCACACACAAAATGCAGGAGAAAACTGGCTGGCTTCTCTCTGCCTGGGAGTAACAGATGTTTCCCCATGCAGGACCATGGTGCAGAGCCAGTGGACAGGACACAGAAAAATCATCTTGGAGAGGCCACAGCCCGATTAAGGCTGCATTTTGTGGGATCACACAGCAGAATCACACAGTGGGTGAGGCTGGCAGGGCCACAGTGGCTCATGTGGTGCCACCTCCCTGCTCCAGCAGGGCCATCCCAGAGCTCAGGGCACAGCAGTGTCCGTGTGGCTCTGGAACATTCCCAGGGAGGAGCCCCCAGAGCTCAGGGCACAGCAGAGTGTCCGTGGGGCTCTGGAACATCCCCAGGGAGGAGCCCCCAGAGCTCAGGGCACAGCAGTGTCCATGGGGCTCTGGAACATCCCCAGGGAGGAGCCCCCAGAGCTCAGGGCACAGCAGTGTCCATGGGGCTCTGGAACATCCCCAGGGAGGAGCCCCCAGAGCCTCTCTGGGCTCTGCTCAGGCTGGCCCTGCCCAGGGCAGCAGTTCTGCCTCCTGTGAGGGGCATTGCTGGGCTCAGGCCCTGCCCAGGTCTCTGGGGCCATGGCTGGGCCTGGGGCAGGGCCTGGGCCTGCTCTGACCTCTGCACAGGGACAGACAGACTGGGGACACAGGGACAGACTGGGACAGACTGGGACACTCAGGGGTAGACTGGGACACACAGGGACACCCAGAGACACTCAGGGACATACAGGGACATACAGAGGCACCCAAGGACACCCAGGGACAGACAGGGACAGACTGGGACAGACTGGGACACCCAGGGACAGACAGGGATGCTCAGGGACAGACTGGGAGACACAGGGACACACAGGAACAGACAGGGACAGACAAGGACACCCAGGGACATCCCGAGACAACCAGGGACAACCAGGGCTGAGTCCTCTCTCAGCTGGGGCTCCTCTCCAGGCGGGGCAGCCCCAGCTCCCTCAGCCTTTCCTGAGCAGGGAGTAGCAGCATGTGAATAAAAAGCATGCCATAAAAACCCCTTTACAGCATCCTGTAAAACACACCCATCCCTATGCTTCCCCCTCTTTCTCTAGGACAGCAAATTCACCAGCCACAGGTAGATCTTGTCCACATAGTTTCACCATCTTTGCCTACTCTGGAATTAGGCTTTTCTGTCCTGCTCTGCCTGGACCCTTCCCAATCCTCCACAGGTCCCCCTGCACCAATGATGGTCACATCCTATCCAGCTGTGAGTTTAAAACTATATATTTTCACACAAACCTGTGAGGTAACTGGTGTGAGAAATAGATTTGTATCTCTTGCATGTCTTTTCTTTAACAAAAAAAAACCCCAACAAAAAACTACAAAAAAAAAAAAAAACCAACAACAAAAAAAATACAAAACCCACAAATTTACAAATAATAACAATGATTATCCCAGATACCACTGACAGACACATAACCATTTAGTCCCATCCTATTGATTGATATATAAGATACAACAGGTTGAAAATCACTTTCTGTTTTGTGGGAGATCAATATTTTTATATTTGCTTTACTTTTCTTCTGGCTTTTTTAATTTTGCAAAGATGAAAGTTAGAAGGGCTTCATTTGAGAATATAAATTTTCATTCAAAATATGATTTGTCAGTTTAGTATTTTTTTCATTATGGCTTGTCGTGTCAGCAGTCCGAGCTCATGAACTGTTTGACACATTTTACCCATCAGTGTCAAAATTTCAAACCTATTCATTACAAGTTCCAATCTTCAAAGATACTCTGAAAAGACAACAAATAAGACTTTTAAATCAGGATGGAGAATTTATTGAGTTTACTGATATTGTGGAAGAGCTTTACCAACAAAATGAAAATAAAATATTTCAACTCCCATATTAGGATATTACAGGAGTAGCTCCACATGATAGTGTCTCTAGGATAATACAAAGATCTTTAAACAAAAGCTTAATTTATTGTAGAGAACTTAAAATATTAAGATCTAAAAAAAATTCTTTCAAGTCTTTTCCCTTATAGAATTTTGTGAAAGTGAGCCCATTTCAATAAAACTAGAAAAAAAAGTTAAATCAGCTTCTTCCCAGTCAGAAAAAAATATTTTCTAAAAACAACATTTTAAAAAATGAAGAAATAAATGTAAAAGAATTTTCTAATTTCTAAAATTTTATTTATCAAGAATTTTTCCAATTATTTATATCTAGCTTATTCTGCTAGAGCAGGAGGATGGGACCTGACAATATCCAGGGGTGCCTCCCAATGTCAGGGATTTAGTCTCATTCTTTTCCTAAACCACCACTTTGATGGATAACAACGGCTTCACTTCATAACTTTGCATGAATGAATGCAGAATTACTTCACTAATTTGTATTTGACCCTCATAAGGATCAATTAGAAGGACATTTTAAAAGGATCTTTTTTTTTTTTCTCTTGAAGAGAAAGTGAGTTTTGAGGCCTCGTAAATCTCTTTCTGAGCATCAAGAGTGAAAAAAAAAATCATCCACAAGTATTCCAGAAGAGATTTAATGCTTTGAAATACATCTCAGCTTTGAGCTGTAGAGATGAGACTGACCAAATTTTGAGAACCATCTGCTGTTAATTGTTGAACACTTGGGACCTTGCACAGCGACATGAGCTTTTCTTTTAATATTAGAGATGTGTCCAATAACCAAATAGGCTGCATGTGTCAGTCCGGTACTAATTATAGATCAATAGAATTTGTCTTTAACACTCAATACCTCATTGAACTGCCTCTGCTGATTGAACTGATCTGCCAGTATGTCTACAGGAACACTCTATTTCACCATTTCCCTGAGTGAAAACTCAGCACCCTAGAGATTGACCCTCCTTCTCTTCCTCTTAATCTTCCATCCCTCACATAATTTGTGGGATGGGCAAAGAAACATATACAACAATAAATAATACATTTTATTCCTATGTTTTGAACAGTAGCTCATTGAAGGCTAATTCCTTGACTGCACTGCTGCTGTTGCTCTGAGAATTATCTGGGAAAATATATTAGAAATATAAGAAGGGACAGACTGACAGGAAAACACATGCAGGATTTGGAGAACATCAACAAAAAATTGCAAAAATAGCTGAAGCTTTGTTATTAAAGGAAAAGAGCCTGTAGGGGAAAAAAGGGATAAAGATGAATTAACGCATTTCAGGTTCAGTGACTCATATGGGGTTATTGACACCTGTGAGGGGATCAATCCCTTGGCATAGCCTTGCCAAAAGGGCTGGATAACAACATGTCAGATAAGAATGCCAGTGTCAGCAGTGTCTGAATTCAGAATGCAGAGATGTCCAAAGAGGGTCTTGTTCCAAAAATGATCTCATTCACAAGGATGAGGACAATGTGGAAGTGGAAGGGGAAGCTGAATCTTTTAGGAACTGCTTATAGAAGGGTATTGGGAACTCTGTAGGTGTTCATTGACTTTGTGTGTTTAGACTTTTTGTTTACCTGTTGTGTTGCTAAGAATTATCACAGTTTCAGCGTTTCTTGCTGCTGGTTAATGATATGTCCCTCCTAAATCAATAAACCACTTTAATTCTGATTCAGAGCAAACTACATGAACTAAGCAGCTTTTGCCTGCAACAATAGGAAAGTCTTCATATTGACTGAAATTATGACACAGTTGGTATGAAAAATTATTTGTTAATACTGTTCACATGAAACAGGCTTTTTTTCAGAAGAACCCAGCAGAAAACAAGAGAGGAGGAGCTGTCTATACTTTATCCTCACTGTCAGAGGCCTTGTAGCTCTGGCTTCTTTTCTTACTCAAGAGACAAGGCACTCTCAAGTTTCCCTGAAAAACCTTTCTGAAGCCTCCAGTTTTGATCATTCCTGCATGCCCAGTCATGTCAAAACAAGAGGAAGTGACTTCTGTGAGGTTTACAGACCTGGGAAATGGTATTGAGTTTCACTGTATATATCTAGTATTATTTAAAAACCTTCTTCTCAACAACCAAGTCTCTCCTTGCTCTTCTGGCCTCCAGGTTGAATTGCAGGTCAGTTCTTGATTCCAGGTTTAATTTCCATCACTCAGCAATCTTCTGGGTGCTGATGAACGATTCCCATTCCTTGCTGAGCCTTGGGAACTCCTTTCCATTGCCCCTAAGGCCTGGATAACTCTTGATGGCAATATGATACCATTTCTTCTCACAGAATCCCAGAATCATTAAGGTTGGAAAAGACCTCCAAGATCATTGAGTCCAACCTGTGACTGAACACCACCTTGTCAACTAAACCATAGCAACACACTAAATACCACATTCAGTCATTTCTTAAACGCTTTCAGGGATGATGATTCCACGACTCCACCACATTTGCTGCAATTTTTCATGCTCAATTGCTCTTTCACCTGATCCAATCACCTTATTTGACAGAACACAACATAAATCACAAAACAAAGCTAAATATACAGTCTAGAAAAATGTATCTTTTTTATTACACATTAAAAAAAATTTATGTAAATCAAATATTCTTCCTGTTGTCATTCCTTTCCACCTGCCCTTAATAAACACACAACTCTGTGGCCCAAAGCTGGAGGGAATCTCCCATGGACCAGAAAACCCCAGGCTAGAGCAAACGTACCAGAGGTTCTTTCTTAAAGGCATTTACAGCATAATGGATATGTAGTTCCCTGAAGAATTTCCTTGCCCAGGCAGTTGAAAATCATAATGTAAAGTAATTTGAAAGGTTAATGATCAATTAGACCTGGGGGCAAACATTAACTAAAGGGTTTGAAGGAGTTTGTCCTTTCGGTTTTCACTTTTTTGAGGTGCTCCATCAAGCCAAACCTTCAGACTTCAGCTGAAGTGAATGACTCATTCACTGCTTCTTCTAACATGTAATTGTTTCCTTTGGGGTAAAAAAAAAAAAAAAGGAAAAAAGCAGAAAGAGATTTCCAACACTCAGAAAAAATAAAAGTTTATATATTTAAAACATCTCTATAGGTGATGAATGTATATTTTTTCCCTGCAAGAGTTTAATAAGAATAAAAAAGTAAACACCTACAGAACCACGTCTGGCAATGACACCATCTGTATTTCCCTCATGGATTAGAGTGCAGTTTCCGAATGAAGCTCCAGTGTGGTTTATCACATAACATCCTTCATCTATCACCCAGTTTTTATTCAATTTTCTTTACCACAAAGGAAAAATTGGTCACTTCTGTTTTCTAGAAAGGCCTTGCCATTCTGAAAGGAGCCATAGATAGAGAAACTTTTTTAACATACCCCACTTCGTGTTCCCTATGCATTTCCTGTATTGGAAATATCTGCTTCCCTAACTACTGGAAAAAGATCATGGGCTGAATGCATAGGCAAGGATCTATCTTCCTAAGATGTCCAGAAGTACTTACTTACTTAAAGAGGATGTAGACAATAAATAATAGAATTTTTTAGGTTGAAAAAGACCTTTAAGACCATCAAGTCCAACCACTGCCCCAGCTCTATTGTCTCTTTATTCTATTATTTCCTATAATCCTTCACAGAGTAGAAGAACAGAACTTGTTACAAACCTTGATGTAGAGAAGAGCAATTTAAAATACGATTTATATCCATCAGAAATACAGGTATCTAATTACTTGGTTTTTGTGTTTTATACCTCATTCTTTGTTTCTTGTCTTTTTATTTTTTGTGAGAGTAATTGTGGCCACACTAATATTATGAGCTAATTTTGAGGAGAGCCTCTACCACCATGACACAATAGGAAACCTGTTCTGTAATGCTCAGACTACTTAGGATAAAATTACAGCACCAAATGCTGTATTGTAGGAAAATGCTGAATGGGATTAATTGGAGTTATTTTAGGTAACAGAAGCACTTTATGTGTCAAGCATGGAGTTCAGAAGAGTAATATGCACATTCTCCTCCATCGGTCTGTTAAACTGCCATAAGCACTGCTAGGTATTAAAATAGAAAAAAAAATAGCAAATTAGTTAATGTTGAGATCCATGCTCTGAAGTAATGCTTGCAAAACCCAGCAGGTAGGCTGCAGCATGGCTATGACTTCATAAGCATCCTAAAAACTTCTTGGAAAGTATTTTTTCCATAAAGTACTCATAAAGCATCCTAAAAACTTTTTGGAAGGTATTTTTCCTCCTTCAGAGTGCTGCTGGTTAGCTGTTCAACTTCATTGGCTTCATCTGGTTTTCATAAAGCATTATCTTAAGGACACTGAACATCTGAGAGATTATAAGGTATTTAGTTCCCCACATTGCAGTATTCTGTGACAGAGCTAAGGTGATTTATAGTGGGCTATGAAAAAAGTCTGGATGAATAACCATAAAAATCCCAGGGTTAGGGTGCTCATCTGTTACCATACTGGACCTTATTGTAATGCAGTGAAGAACACAATTAATTCAAAAGCCTTTGACTGCTTTCCTTGCACTAGAGGCTTGAGTCTACTAAACCTACATAAGTATTGGTCATTTATTAGGAATGAATTTTAAAATTGTACAAATCCATTTTTTATACAAATAGCAGAAGGCGCCAGACCAGATTAATGACTAAAGAATTGCCTGCCAAATTTCTTATTTAATTAAAACTTTGTCTTTTTTACTCTAAAAATGAGAATAAAACCACTAGAAGTGACTTAAAATCTGTTTTCCATATTATGTAAAAATGCTTAAGCTTTACTAATAATAAAGTTTTCTGGGTTTTGTGTGAATTAGTTTAAGAAATAGATTGTGCAGTAGAATTTAAGACTCAAATTCCATCACAGAAAAAAAAAAAATCTGTTCCATGAGAAATAAATTATTATTTAAGTGTTATTTTTACATAACATTAAAATAGATCATCATTTTATGTTTATTTGTTTAGGCCAGACCGGGCTGCGAGTGTTCCAGCAGCTCTTCATAGATGTCTGAAAATGCAACACTGCCCTAATTATGTTAGGATCTCAAACCATGCAAATTTTGGGTTTGTTGACCATGGGAGGATCTCCTCAACACCTGGTCTACTGATGGGATGCACCTTTTTCAGAGGGGGAAAAAGAGATCTAGCACAGGAACCAGCAGGCTCGTTGGCAGAGCTTTAAAGTAGCTTGGAGAAAAAGAAAGGGGACAAAGCCAGGCTGGCTTTGATGGGCAGTGGGATGGAGTGCCAAAACTGGAGGAAATGAGCACTGATGGGATCCCTCAATCTGCTCCATGAGGTGCTGGCTGCAATGAGCCTCACCTAACATGTTTCTGAATCAGCACACACAGCACAAGGAACCAACAAGCGGAGGCCAAGGCTTTGGCCCAGTGCCAGAGATTCAACATCCTTGGCATAAGTGAAACCTGCTGGGATGAGTCCAGTGACTGGAGTGCCCTGATGGAAGGTTCCAACTTCTTCAGGGAGGAGAAGCAGAGGCAGAGGTGCCAGAGGGTGTGTAATGGAAGCGTTGGGATGTCTGAAGCACATTGAGAGCCTCTGGGTAAGAATCAAAGGGCAAACAAACAATGTGGGTGCCACTGTGGGAGCAAGGCTCTATCTGCTACCTTAGAGGCATAGAACAGACAAGGCAACAGCAATCTCCTCAACATCTTCCTCAGCATCAGGAAAGCTGCTATCTTCCTCAGCAGCAGTAGAACTGCATCTTCTGGTCTCTTCTCCAGTTCCTTTCTAGTGTATGGTCCAAATCCATAGTCTCTTTTCCAATTCTCTTTTCCAATTCTTCTAATGAGCTCTTGAAACAGTCCTGGCAGTCCCAGGCAACCCATTCCCAAGAAGAAAGTGATAGGATAATAGAAAGTGCTATTCATTCTTTGAAATTCAGCATATTTTGACAAGGAAAATAAAGTACCAGTAAGATTTCCTAATGGCAGGATCTCATCTGCAACACAACTACAAAACTATTTCAAATTAAAAAGACAATTTCACAAATGCAGAACAGAAAAAGCAGTATTTCTCACATTAAACCTGAATCCTGTTTGGTTTTGCCCTATTTCTGTCTAAAAACTTCCTGCAAACATTCACCTGGAATACAGAAGTGCTTCCACAAATGATAGGCTGTTTTTCATCCTGGTGGATCTATACAACGGTGTTTTTCAGTTCCAAGAAAAGCATCACCCAAGGGGAACCAACACATTACAGCTTAGGCATTCGAAGGTCATGCCAACCATTGATGTTAAATCTTTCTCCTCAGCTCCCTGGAAGGTTTGTCTTACCTTGCCTGGGGACTTGTGAATACATTTTGTTGTTCAATAAGACACAATACTAGAAGAGCTACAACCACAACTCTGAAAGAGTGTCTCAGTAAAATCAGTCTAGCTGGAATGCTAATAATTTACACTACCACAAGATAAAACTCTCCATTGTTTCAATGAGCTACTCAGGTAGTTGGTCTCACCTTCCTCAAGAGCAGACAATCAGGCTTAGACTTTCCTGAGAACAAGCTCCCTCTGTCTCCAAATATCACAATGCAACAGGCTCTGTGAGCTTAACACTACATGAATTATTTTTTCAGAGTTGGTAGACAGTGAGCTGCTTAAAATGTTTAACAGTAATTTTCCACAAACTGGATTATTTTTATTATTTCATTCCAAAAGGCACAAAATGAGCTAAGGAAATGTGCTGGGGGGAAAAAGTGGTTTCTGCATATTTTTCCTAAATTTTTATCTTTCCTGACAAGGTTTATTAACCTGTTGTTGGCCCAATGACCTCAGTCTCTGGGGTGGGAGGAGCAGCACTCTTGAAGCACTTTCCTTGTCTCAAAGTCACTTGTGCTTAACAGCAACATCAACCACTCATCCTCTACCTGTACTCACTGCCAAGCTTTGACAAGTATCTCCAAAGCTCCCTTTGGGCATCAAATCCCAGATCTTTAGATTGACTCATTGTAAATGTTTCCAAAACATCAGGTCTCAAGCCAGAAGCATTTTTAATGACCTTTATGTACTCATTCCACTGAGGAATCATTCTCTGCCACCTGTTTCTGCCTTCCTACATCTTCTATGATCTCATTTCAGTCATTCTGTTATATTACTCTTACATATCAGGGGAAAACATGCCAGCTGAGAGACATCATGACACAAACCACCCAAAACACCTCTGCTCCTGACAGCCAAACTTGATGTGGTGATTATCCCATTTCATTAGACCACCCTTCCCTCCATCACCTCTCTCCCCTCTTTTTGGATCAACCATACAATCACTGAGCTTGGAAGGGGCCACTGAAGGTCTCTGCTGCAGTTCAGATGAGGTTGCTCAAGGTTTTGTCCAGTCAGGGCTCAAAAACCTCCAAGGACGGAGCCTGAACAGACTCTGTGCAATCTGTTCTGCTTTATGCCTGTCCTATTTTCAAGCATCATGCCTCTGAAAAAACCCAAAGCTGCTGCTTGCAGGATGCACAGAAATGGTAACAGAGCAGCAGTGGAAGAATTTAAAGGCAAAAGTAGTCAGGCATACAATTCCCAGGAATAAGCAGCAAAATTGTTGAAAATGAGGGACTTTGTTGAAAATTACTAGAGATGGAAAGAGAATTTCTTTCAATGCTTGTTTTTCCTGCCCTTTCTAACAATTTACATTTTCATAACACATTTTGAGGACAGAACATCAAGAAACGCCCCTCTGAGTTATAGAAAGTCAAGGCATGGCTTTAATGGAACCCACCCCAACTATTTTAAAACACATTACGTGGCAATTTCAAAAATTCTGTGGCCAAGACAACCTCTAATTGCTGCCTCCCAATATATTCCCTGTTTGCATTTTGCCTGCCATTATTCCACTGTGCAATATGCTTTACTAAAGATGCTAAATGGTTTTTAAAAATTGATTAAAGTTGACTAAGCTTCCTGTGTCTGCTTGCTCATTCATACATTGGAAAATGAATCAGCACTGATTTAACATGTAGGAATTTCACAAGATGCAACAAAACCTGCATACTGGACTAGATATATTTAATTATATGACATCTTTGTGCTGGAAAAACATTTAGTGATATGTTGCTGGTATTTATCTCAGTGGCTTTTATATCCAGGATAAGCTCAATGAATTACTAGGATATGGCATAAATGTTACAGTAGTTACTACCACAGATACAGAAACATTAATGTTTTTTGCTATCACAGAAATACTTTTAAAGAAGTAAGTTAATAACTAAATAATGAGTTAATGTTGTTTGGTAATGAATCTTAGAAGAATTTCATTTTTATTCAACTTAGAAATTCGGAATCTGACTTTTTGATGCTTTGAAAGTATACAATCTATAAGCTGTGTACTTTTGCAGTGGGAGAAAATTAACTGGAGGCAATTTGAAAAGGAAGCTCAAAGAATCTTTTTATATACATGCCTTTAAATTTTTTATATATATATTTCTACCAAATATAGTAGCATATTATGATAAATATACATATATCTCAAGCTGTTTACTTTCTGCAAGATCAACAGAGACAGCTTGGGTTTTGAAAACAACTAAATAACTGCTTGCTGTAAATTTCACATTAACTGTATCTTTTCCTTCTTAATAAATATTTCTAAAACCATTACAGCCTTGAAAAATGCAAAATTGAGTGTGACTGGAGAACTGTTTTGACTTGCCTGCTAAGAATATCAATAGTTATGTGAAAGCATATCACATTTAGAAATAGTGAGAAATATGCTAGACAGAGCATGAACTTGAGGACCTGAGAGAGCAGAATTAATTAATTAGTACCAGTTGATGTATAGTTTGTGTAGGATAGCTGTAAACTCTCAGTGCACTGCATCCCTAATTTTGTATATTATATAAGATGTATAAACCTTCACTGAGAACATGAGCAAAAATGTGTGGATGTATTTTTATGCACCAGACAAAAAAATTCTGTTCATCACACAAAGGTCTGCTTTTAAAAGAATATAAGTTTCCTTTCCCCAGCCAAAAAAGAAATATCTGTTCAGGCTCACACTTAAGAGGCCACCTACATTCAGAAGAGCACAAAAACTGTGCCATGTACATAGATTTTAGGGAAACTTTTAAAAAAGGCTGGGAACATTTGTTGAACTCTAACCTTCATATCCTGAACAGAAGACATCATGGCTTAGACACTTCTCTTTCTCTCCCTGAGTTTAGTGAATTCAGACTGAAGTTATCAAAGAAAGCTTTCCTAATAGAGAGGTTTTAACTGCTGGAGCATTTCCCAAGGGGAGTAACAAAAGTCTGGTACTAAGCTACTGGAAACCAGCCATGATGAAATCCTGGCACACATAATTTAAGGAAGAGTGCTACACCAGCTCTCGAGGGATCCCCAGGTGTTCTGTTAAATAACTGCACTCTGTGGATAGACAGCACACAGTTTACTGGCATTAGCTGAGGGAAAGGGACTTCTCTTTTGGACAGGGGTGAGAATTTGAGACCTCTGAAGAATCACAGAATATTCTGGGCTGGGAGGTAACCACAGGGATCTTCAAGTCCAACCCTGAAGTGAATGGCCCATGTGGGGATTGACTCCACAACCTTGGTGTTGTCAGCACCCTGCTCTGACCAACAGAACTAGTGGCATTTTGTCAGAGGGATGTAAAATTCTGTCAGCTACTATAAGAACATCTTCTGATGTTTTGAAGTGCGGAATTCACATTCTATGATCATGATTTCTTTGCCAAGGATTTTTCTCCTGGGAGGCTGAAAGGCAGCGAGAAGCCTCAGAGAAAAAGAAAACAATTCTTATGTCATTTGCTTTTCTTGTGTTGTGCTCATGTGGAATGTGTTTGGAGATTGTTTACCCACAGGTGATTGCTTGATTGGACTCTGCTGTGAGTTTTTTTAACTCTTTGGCCAATCAGGGCCAAGCTGTGTCGGGACTCTGGAGAGCGTCATGAGTTTTCATGATTACCTTTTTAGCATTGTGTAAATATCTTTTCTGTATTCTTTAGTATAATATAGTATTCTTTAATAAAATATAGTAAAAGAAAGTAATAAATTAGCTTTCTGAAAGATAAAGTCAGATGCATCATTCTCTCCCCTCGTTGGGGTTGCCTGCATTTACGATATTGGAGCTTCAAAGCTATGGTTGCATCACAGTGAGGAAGAGAGCAGACATCTTTTTAAAGTTTTTCTGCAATTTCTTTGCACACACACACATACATATACACACACATTGTGTAATCTACATAGTCATACAGATTATATACAGACATAAAACTCAGTTTGTCCTGCAGCCAGAATCTACTGAAAGCCATGGGGACTTGTTGCTATGAAATTCTACATCCTGAAAGAATCCCTTTAAACCTCTGTTGAGCCAAATGATTTGTAAAGGTGCTTCTGGGTGGGTGCTTTCAGCTATACCATCTAGTGCACATAGACTTGTGCCAGAAGAGAAAACATGACAAATAACTTTTATCTCATCTTTAAAAAAACCCAAATCCTTGGCTGGCTCGAGTTTACACTAAAACTAGGAGGGAAAACTTGTTTTATCATTTGATTTCTGCATTGTTATGTTATTAAGTACCATCTCAGCTTTCTCTCTCTGAAATGTGCATTGGATTAATTTTGGTAATCCTTGTTTGAAATGTAATTCAGATTTCTTTATAAGACAGGAAAGAGAAGAGGTCAGAGTCTAATTAATCAAAGTGACACTCAGCTTGTATCTATCTTTTCAAAAGTAAGTATCAGTTTTCCCAAAACAAGAAGAGAAAAAATATTTAATCCTAATGACATCCAAGGTTCAGCAATATTTTTCTGGACTGTGGTGCCTAACAGAGATAGATGATGTTATTTTACCTTCTAATGGAAAACTGAAGAAAGATAAAAGGTAATTGGGAAAATAAAATTCTTTTCAGGAAGCTATGAATTTAACTCTCTTTAAAGTGCAGATAATTCTCTTACTAAGCCCTTAAGAGGAATGATCATGTTTTCTGCAGCACTGACAATGAAAGGTAATCCAAGGAGATTATATTTTAGCAAATCATTAATTACATAGTTCAATATCTTAAACTGTATGGTAAAAAAAGAAGATGAGCCAAACAACCCAAATCTGTCACTGCTTCATTGCGTTAAGAAGCTGATGGGTTTCTTTACCCCAGAAGAGATTAATGTGGGTTTTATTCTGCTGTTTGTTGTGAAGCTGTGTATCTTAGATCAATAGCAAGGACACAAATTCAGGGGTATTCAATAGGTTTTCCCTCAATTCAAGTGCAGGAAACTGAATCTTCATGAAACATGCTTTTACAAGTGTAACAATTCAGTAACATAGAAAAAGGAACCATAGAATCGCAGAATATCCTGAGCTGGATTGACCCACTAGTAGAAAAAAGTACTAAAAAGGAAACAGCAGAGTGAGATTAAATCAAAAGTGTGTTATATGTCTCAGTGACTGTAATGAGATTATTTTTGTTAAAATAAAATGGGATGAAATAAAAAAAACCCCCAGAATTATTTTATATGTGAGATTGGAGGCCAGATGAGTGTGCAGAAACAAACCCAGGTAATCTACCCTCCCTATTTTCTCAACCTGTGCAACTGTAGGGATGTAGTCTTGGGATCATGGAGACAAGGTGGAAGGGCTGCCATGATCAGAGCATTGGAAGGAGAGGTTGCAAAGAGGGGAAATGGGCCTTGCCCTTCATGTGAGAAAACATTGAGGGTGCATGAAGCTGTGCCAAAGGATGGATGAGGAGACAAGCGAGAGTTTATGGGTTAGAGGAGAAAAGTAAAGGTCTGCTCCAGGCTGTGCCTGAATGGAAAGTACAAGCGGATGAGGACTTCTATAGACAGATAGGAGCAGCTCTGGTCCTCACGGGGTTTTTCAACCACCCTGATATCCACTGGAGAGACAGCACAGCAGGGCATGAGCAATCCAGAACATTCCTGGAGACCATCAAGGACAATTTCTTCTCCCAAATGGCAGAGTAGACAATATGGAGATACACTTTGTGGCACCTCATACACATCAACAATGAGGACCTTCTTGTGAAGGTCAAAGGTATGATTGGCTGCAGTGGCCATGAGACTGTAAAGTGAAGAATAATTAAGAGGAGAAAGAAGCCTCTCTAAAGGTTGTAGAGCTATTGGGCAAGACGTGAGGAGTGCTGACCTATCAGTAATGATGCTTCCTTGTTTTGATTACTTTGTTTATCCTGCCAATTCCTTGGCAAGTGAATGCCACAATGTTGGCTAACACAAACCTATCTTGCACGTTACCATGCAGTTGCAGCCCTCTTTGAAATAGAAATCTCTGCCTGCAGTCAGCAGCCCTCTTGTCCATTTTACATGTGACCAGTGGCTGTAGATAGAAGCAGCAACATCTTCAAGAGTCCACAGAAAACCAGTTCCGTCCATAGTAAAGAAACAGTTCCTGCTTTGCACGACCAACGTGGATTCTGCACCATCTAGAGAGGGTGATTGTCTTCCATTTTCTTGCCAGATCCAAGAGCATAAAGAGAATAAGCCCAGGATCTGGATGGAAGGAGGAGAAACAGTTCACCACAGTCCTAAATATGTGGGCTGCAGCCTAAAAAAGAGATAAAGAAAATGCTGGCAGACTTGTATTGAAAAGTAAAGGCAGGTTTGTCAAGGTGAGCCTGGGAGTGCCACCATAAACTTACATGCACAGGGACAGTGAAAAGTAAGAGATAACTTTTAAAATACACTTCAAAAATCTCTTGATGTTTGGCAGCTAACAATTTTTCAGCACTTTGGCTGGAAATAGTGCTTTGCCTCCTCCCAACCTTCTGCACATTGTCTGTACTTATGTCTCCATGTCACTGAAATGAAACAGTCAGGGACCTCTCAAAACCTTTCATTAAATATACAAATGTGGTTATATTTTTAAAGGGAAAAGTAGTTTAAATATGTCAGGTTTTGAGCTATAGAGATCTTATCTACAGCATAGAAAAAAAAAGATAATGGAAAGAATAAGCAAAACACAAAAATGGAGGAATACATCTTTGATGCCTTTAATCCTTCAAATTGATAATGATAATCCAGTACCAGAAACAAAAGAAAGTACTAGGAAAATCCCCAGACATTAGAAATGCAACGCAAACAGACTAGACTGACCTCTTTATAATACACAAGAAATGAGTCTACATACCTAAATTAGCTACAACACTGCCTAATTCCAGTAAGCAATGTGTGAATTTAATTTACAGCATGTCTAAATATACTTGAGAATACTTGGAAAGCCCTAATGTTTCAGATATGTTTCAACTTCCTTTTTTTGAAAGCCAAACTACAAACTTCATGGGGACGATGAGAGCTTGCAAAAATCCAAAGTTTAAAAATAAGCATTCTTAAATTTCTAGTTTTTCACAATTAATTGATGCTTTCAAGCTCTGAATAATTTATAATGATAGCAATCAAAAGCAGCTGGAGTGAGGTTTTGTGATTAGGAAAACAGTGGTATATTGATGGTGTTGTAAATTTGTTTACGGCATTTTTTGTAATAGCCAGGGCCACCCAGAAATTTCATCTGAGAATTAATTCTTTTGAGAGAAACTGGCTGCCTCTTCCCCAGAAGTCTTCAAGGCCAGGTTTTGATGGGGCTTAGTCTAGTAGAAAGTTTATATAGGCTTTGATGCAACAGGATAATCTGTGAGTTCTGACTCCATCCAGCACAAGTAGTTTATACCCTGAGGTGGATGTCTGGTTCTCCTTGAATCTCTAGAGATTTGCTTTGGGAATAGCAAAACCAAATCTCCACTCTTTCCTGAGATCTTGGATATAGCTCAAGTCACATCATCCAATTATCCTTACAAGTCACATCACCCAATTATCCTTAGCATTCTCTTTTCCTGTTGTAACTATTTCAGGTTTAACTTTGGGGAGCAAAAAACGCAACCTGAGGTCAACAGCAGACCTTGGACACAGATGAGCACTGAAAAAGGTGTAGGTATGACTATTAGACAGGAATTTGGCTCTTGGGTGCTTTTCTAAAGGATTTCAGGAAGGACATGACAGGCTGAACTGGATTAGAAACCCACCAGATAATGGTTCTCTGGACCCTCTGGTTAAATTGGAGGTGCAGTGTCATCTGTTGCCAGGCTTATTTTGAGGACTCACTGAGCTGCCTCAGGGCCTTTTCTCCTTTTAAGAATATATTGTTCTCTAATCAGTTTCTTCTGCATTTGAAGCACTGAACAGATGCACAGACTGTTCTGGCTCCAGATCTTATCATTAATTGTCCCTCTCCCATAAAGAGAGGACAAGCACCTTATTTCAGCTTGCATTAGTGACCATGCCACAGCCATTACTTGTCCCAGTTTGTCAGCAATCCAGATGATTCCCTTCTGACTTGCTACTCTTCCCATTTAGGTTTGGATAAGTTTCCTTCACTTTTCTAATTCAAAATTAATTATGCTGAGAGTAGTATATATATATGTTATCAAAATATTGTATACGGGAATTAGAGGTAAGCCTTATGCCAAATTCTGCCTATAATTCTTCAGTTCTGCACAGTAGATGATATTCAGTCTCCAGCCATTTAATATACTGCCTGATTTACTTCTGTTCACTGTTTTTGGATAAAGGAAAAAGCACCTTAAATGGAAGGTGGATAGAGAAAGCAATTCCAAATGTATAACTTTAAAAATGTACTATTAAGCCTTCACTGTGTCAGTTGCAACAAAAAAGAATTAGCAACTTCAGCTCTTGCAAGTAAATTTTCACGTGGTTTCATGTATTCTATAAGGTGGCAACACAGGACATGAAAGTTGGAGATGAGGGTAGGATAAGAATTCCACAGTTCATATGAATAAAAGGTTTGTTAAAATCCCACCTCTACACTACCAATAAAAGATGCCAATGATGAGCAGCACTGCCATATACTGGTCTAGAAAAAAATATTTAGACCTTATTTCTGTGTGGAAGAAGTAACAATTTAAAAATTCACCCTATGAAAAGCAGAAAATAAGCCATCTACTCAACTCATATTCCTTAGCTGGGCCATGTGGTCCTTAGAAAATCACTTTTCTGCACAATTAAAAAAAAAAATTAGAATGGTAGTGCTAATACTTTATCTTTGAGTAATTTTGTGATCGCTCTCCAAAAGGAAAGAACCCTCTTTCAGAGAGAGGAGCGTCAAGGGACATCCTAGAGGACTATTGCTCCATTTAAGGTGTTTTTAGCCACAAATATTTGAATTTGCTACCCAATGGGTGAGTAAATGGCTGATGCAGCTCTTGCACTGGTTAGGAGAGGACAAAATTAACACTGATGGAGATGTTTTGAGCATTTGACCATTTATTCATTCTTTCATGGACACATACATAGAATTAGTTTTCCTTTTTCACACTTTAAACATGAATATTTCTGTTTATAATCCTAAAAGAGAACACAAGATGAATTTTTAAAAAGTCAGATCTGGATCTGAACTTTCTATCTCAGATATATTATTAGATTAACAAGTTCAAATTTTAAAATTCCCTTATAAAACCTCTCAGGCTGATCTGTATAAAGTAAAGTGACCCAAACAGGTCTGAAAGAACTGATATATTGCACCATAGGTTGATATATTCTTATTAAAAAGCAGCTACGGATTGCTCAAAGGAAAATTTATATTTCAAGCAGTGGAATTGGGAGACATCATAAAGTTTTTAATGTAATTACTAGATGCCTTGTGATTTCGAGTTCTTTAAAGCTACAATAAAAATGGCATTTAAAAATAAATCACTATTCAAATATCTGTCAATTTCCATAATCTTTAATATAGGCAAAGGAAAGAATAATTTATCTAAAAAATTAGAAGCAGAATAGATAATAGAATATATCCTTCAAGTGCATGAGGGCCACAGCTATTAAAACCAACATCTACATTGGGGCTTTCATGCAGGTCTTAAAAACTTTGCTGGTTTTACTTTTATTTCTGAAATCAAAGTCAGCTACAAAGGCCCCAGTAATATAAATTGTACAGGCACATTGAAACTGAAGATTATGAATTGTAACTTTAATGGGGGCCACTGGTAAACTGAACGATAATCAAAAATTAACTATTTGTTAGTCTAACTTCAGATTAAAAGCACTGTCTCAGCTTTGGGGATGTGCAAACATCAGAGACTTTTGGTCTTGAGTCTTTTCTTTCTTAGCAAATTCTAAATTTAGTCCAACAACATCCAGCTCCCATTTTTAGTGCCTTCTACCCAAATCACAACAATAAACAAAGCTATATATTTTCAAAAGTGTACGTATGTCCATAATATAAATTATCACAAAGTTGCCTATGACATTGATCTCATATCTAGCAGACACAGAAAATTAATCTGATTTGCCTCACAATTTCACAATCCTGCTAGTCTAATCTTATTCCAGGTTTTGGTTTTTTCAATATTTATATCTACTATTTTATAAACATATGTTGATGAGCCACACTTGGGGATGCAGTAAATGATTTCTGTTTAGAAAAAGATTATTATCTCTGCTGCAGCTTCCTTATGTATTTTTGGGATTACATCAGTGTCATGATCACTGCATGTTTTTGTCTCAGGACTTTTCTCAAAGGAAATGACAACAAAGATACTGAACTGGTTTAGGAATTCACCAATACATTGTGGGGATTGTATCTATTGAAATCTATTTCTTAAATTCAATTTAGATAGAGAATGTAGGCCTCTGAAGAATGTCTGAGTATGATTTTAAAAACATAAATATACTTAAGTATATCTCAGACTAAGAAAGTTCTGCCCAATGAATTTCAAAGAATTCTTCATGATTCAAGAAGCAGATGAAGTTTTCCAAAGTGCCTGCAATATTTGTAAAGGAAGTCATGGTACCCTGACTGTGTATGCAGGCACACAGCCCTTAAATCATGTTTATAACCCTCCTCTTAGTCCCATTCCAGCAGATCCATATCTTCCTTGAACCAGATACCCTGAGCTGGAGCAGCCCTGCAGGTGGGGTCTCACATGGGGGGTTCAGGGCTGTGAGAGCTCCCATTGCCAGCTCACGTCCAGTTTTTCTCCTCCAGTATCTGCAAGTATTTCACCTTAGAGCAATGGCTTAATTGATTAATTTACTAGAGATCTAAACCACAAAAATCAGAGCCTTTTGTCATTACTTGGTGTATTTCCCAGGTATTTAGGTGTTGGAGAAGCAGGTGGAAGCTCTTCCCTCTCAGGCTGGTCAGGTTATTTAGTACAAGCAGCTGCAGTTTCCTTTCCTTTGACTTTTGGTGTTTCTGTGCCATTGGTATTATGATATCAGCCTAACCATCCTCACTATATCCTTTGGACTAATCTGCTTTCAGTCTGTACTTTAAGAATTAATGTTAGCTCTAACTAGAGACCAAATCAAACATGGACAGCTTCCAGGAAAGCTATTTCCTGTTTCCATATAGAGGACATTATTTACAGCTCCCACATGCAATACACAATTAGTGCAGTAAATCTATTTATTCACAGAAAGAACCATGAGTGCCAAGTAAGTAGGAAAACTTAGAGGCAAGTATTATAAAAGCATTACTTTTGCTTGGAACACTATTGGCTATTAACAAACATGTTCTAAAAAACTGAAAAATGTCCAGAGGCTTAAGTGCTAAATCTGCATAAAAATCAACTGATTTTTAGCCTGAGTTCCTTTCTGGTTTTATTGTATGGTACTTTCAAAGGACGGAATGGTGTATAGCTGCCTTTGGTTAACACCACATTTTGGTTCCAGGTGAAACTGTTTCCTTTCTTCCTCTCACTTAGTTTGCAACTTTGTCCATTGTTATCTTGGACAAAAATCATGAAATATTTGAGAATGGAAAAAACCTTTTTTTGGAGATCATTCAGTTCAACATCTTGGATTAAGTTGCTCAGGGCCTTGGCCTGAAAAAAAATTAAAGGAAATTTGACCTACAAAATCACAGGAATTATTCTATCTGCTCAGCCTCTTCCCCCTTCTCTTTTGGGGGAAGATACTGAGAACAAGAAATGGTAAATAATGTGGTCTGGCCCATAGTTCAGCACATGTAATCTCTAGATTTTCCTATTTCACTCTTAAAAAAAATCCATCATAACCACAGTTGGCAAAAATGTCTCTACAGAATTCAATTTCCTTTGCCTTTTTTTAGTCTTTTTAGGAGTGAATAAACAAGCTAAGCTATTAAAGCTAAACTGCTAACACACCTGAACTTTGTCCTCCCTCATAGTACGACTGAAATGTGTACAAAGGGCTCTTTCAAACCTATCTCTGTCTGCAACTACCATGTTGCAGGTTTACCACTGCAGTTTTCAGACCAGCCAATAAATTTAAAATGTACTATTAAGGCAAATAAATTATTCTACCCACTCCAGAGCAATGTGTTTGTTTGTTCTTGTTCAAAAGAAAGACATTCCATATAATAATTCAGAAGCAGATCAATGCTGTCCATATTCCCTGAGCACAGGGAATCAAGTGTTTCAGATTTTTTCTTGGTGACTCAGAGAGGGTAATAATGCCTCTGTTATCAAATACAGTGTTAACAGAGTCCAGATTTGTTCTGTGTAGTATTAATATGTTATTTCAGAGAGAAGTAGAAAGGCAATAGAATGATTTTTTTCAGTATCTATAATTTCTTACCTTTCCTACTCCCCCCTTTCATTTTAATTACCATCAGAACATCTTAAAAAACAAGTCTGAAGATTAAGTCTAATAAAGTTTATGTTGCATCACAAAACACACAGTCCATTCATTATGTATCATAATCCTTTTTTCTCCAAACATTTCTGGCTGTTGTTGCTTAATTTTAAATTTAACCCTCTGAGATCCCATAACTTTTTTTTACACTTTAGAATTGAAATAAACAATGGATATTAATTGAATGGTATCAAATTGAAAGGAAATAAGGCCAAACCACGTCTCATCTTATTGTTTGGATGGCTTTAGCTTTTCAGTTTAGTTAAAAAATAAAGGTAAATCATACTCAGAAGGAAAGGAAATTAGGTGTTTTGATGGTTAATCTCCACAAATGTTTGGTAAGTATTTTTTTACAAGCAACAAATCTCTCTAGACTTCAGGGGTTGCAATCATCATGTGTGACACAAAACCTATTAATTAGCCATTAACTCCTAGTCTAAAGATAATGCACTTCTCCCTTGTAAACTTCTAAAGAAAATTAAAATGCAAATGTGAAACAAGCAGAAGAATCTCAGGATTACAGCTATTTCTTTCCTCAGTTACATAAATGAGTGATTCCTAAAAAATTCTGGCAATTACACCATGTTCCAAGGTGATGTCAGCAAAAGCAACTTGTGACTAGAGATGTGCTGCAGGTATTTTAAGCTGCCATTGTCAGCACCAATATGTCAAGCATCGCTAAAGAGTGATTAAATTCAACAGAAAAACACAAAAAAATCAAATGATAAGTCTGGTTCTATAGATGTCCAAAAAACCTGATGTAACTACACTTGGCTGAAAGAAAACGAGATATGAAATTACCAAGGAAGAGATCTCGAAAAAATCATCATGGTGCATCCTTGTCCCAAAGTAGGACTTGTATGTATATAAAATACAATGAATAGTTTTTGGTCCCTATTTAATACAAAAGAAAAGATCAAAGATTCTATCAAAAAAAATTTAAGTAGTAAAAAGGCGTAATCAATAAAACCTTCCACCCTAGTATAGCACATAATTTTTCATCTATTTAATAATTCAGTGCTATAATATATTAAAAAAGTAGAAAAACAATCTTAAAACAAATATAATGACAAAACCACTAAAATATTAATTTTTTCAGCAGTTTTTTGGGGGTTTGAGCACAATCTTATCAAAACCTGAACAGAATGCCAGGTCCAAAAATCTTGCATAAGAATGGAAACTACTTCTGTAAAGCTTTATTTATATAGCTCTAATGCCATGGGCTTGCCTAAACTTGGATAAAATATCCACTTCAGATATATGTGAATTGTTAGGGTGCAAAGTTGAACTCTTGTGAATTCTAGAGGCACTAGCTGCTGTTTTTATTACAATTTTATCAGCTATCTCTGCTTCCCCCACTGCAGCCTGTTCCATTCACCTAAAATGTTTAGTGGCAGAGCCACCATGCCACTCATTCTGTTTACATTGTGAGCAGACTGTCAATGCACACTAAAAGTGGCTGCCTTCCAAATCTGAAACATTCATAAATCTAAGGAAAAATCACATAAACAATGTCTTCTGTGTGTCCCATTACCCACCCCTCACCAGAGCCCTGGGTTGACTGTTGTATCTTGAGCTCAGCCTATTGATCTGGAGTGCTAGCAGAGAAGGTGGATCATTTTCCTTCTGCCTGCTGCTCTGGTGCTTCCTAAAATCTTATTTAAAAACAAGCACTGACCTGCAGATTCACATGCAATCAGTAATTTCTATGACCATGGATGCTCAATTATATATAATTACTAAATTGCAAATTGTTAGGGAGGTTTATTCATTCTTTCTTTTTTTCTCCCTCCCTGTCTTTTTTGTCCTTCTTCCCCCTTGTTCCTGAGAGTGATATTGATTAAAAAAAAAGCAAATAAGTTTCTGAAAATAGTGAAATTGTTTCCTCTGTCAGGTATTTAGACCAGAAAACTCGCAAAATTGGCTGTCTCCCAGGGAAAGGATGACTTTCCAAATTAACCCTACTCGTGCAATATTTTTAATCTCTTTGCCTGCCACAGAGGAAGCGGAGTTACAAGATTATGTTGCAGTAAAATTTTTTTCAATTAAGAAAGAGTGAAGCTTGAGTTCTGTAGTATTCAAATCTATCATTTGGTTCCCTAAGTAAGAGAACTTGCACTTACATGTCATTAGTCAATCAGCAGAAAGATACAGAATCAATGCATTAGGAGCTCAGTTCTCCACTCATTTAAATCTTCTGGAATATCAGCTTCTTCACTGCTCTACAGCAGGAATTCATCCCAGTGAATTCCTGCTGTAGAGCAGTGAAGTATGCAAGAAAAATCAAGAGGTTCTAAACAAACAAACAGTGAAATTTCTATATAATTTCCCATGTTTTGCTTGCCAATAGATTTGTTGCAGAAGAACACAACTGGAACAACGTTCTGTCCTTAGCAAGATGCTCTAGTGTGGCATTCACATTCTCTGAAGAAATCCCTTTGCCCAGGATTTTTTTCCTGGGAAACTGAGAGGCCTCAGAGAAAAGGAAAACAATTCTTATCTCATTTGCTTTTCTTGTGTTTGTCTGGAATGTGTTTGAAGATTGTTTACCCACAGGGGATTGTTCCATTGAACTCTGCTGTGAGTTGTTTTCACTCTTTGACCAATCAGGGCCAAGCTGTGTCGAGACTCTGGAAAGAGTTGCGAGTTTTCACTATTATCTTTTTAGCATTGAGTATTTTTTCTGTATTCTTTAGGTTAGTATAGTATAGTATAATGTAATATAGTATTATAAAGTAATAAATGAACCTTCTGAGAACATGGAATCAGATTCATCATTCCTGCCTTTGTTGGGGCATTCCCAGCAATCAATACTCTAGATGGGCATGCTGAGTAGAGGGGGTGGGCAAAATCCTGAAAAGGTCCATTCTCACATCAAATTTACTGTGGTTCATGAATGTATGTGCACCTGTACATCACCTAGAGAATCAGAGCTCAGTGTGACAGAAATGCTGAAAATGTTGATAAAGAAACTTCAAAAGTAAGGATTGTAGCTGATGGATGATTATTATCAATATACACAGCCAAGGGCTGGCTCTTGCTTAGAAGTTACCTGCTTAAACAATGGGTGATAACAGGTTGTCTTCCTGCCTTGCTCTGCAAAAGGGGATGATGTTATCGGTCAGTCTGCACACGTTATATCTTGCTGGTTTTATTCCTTGCAGATGACTTCCAGAATCCCATTTGTGCAGTTTGATCTCCTGCAGGTACTTATTATTCACGCATTTGTGGTTGGCTGTGTTACAAAGCACTTGATGATATAAATGTTAGCAAATCACAATGCACTGTTGTTGTTAAATTGCATTCTTGGGTTTTGTTTTGTTGTCTTTGGGGTCTTTTTCCCTCTGTAGGAAAATGATTAGTTCCTTTGTTTTCTACATGATTTGAATAAACACCCTGTAAATCTTTGAGGTTGCATATGCAAACAATGAAGGCCCAGACTTTGCTTCCATTACTATATCCAAAGGTGTATCATTAACTGGGTATTAAATGTGTTAAAATTTATAGCCTACAGTATTCAAGTACAAGTAGAAATCAATTATTGTTTCCTATTAAAGTAGGAGTTATGGGCTATTAAACAATGTCTCAAATGGACCAAGGTTATTACTGGGAAAAAAAATTAATGGGAAACATTCTAACTCAATACACTCATGAGCTCTCACAGCAAGACCCTTAATTGTTAGTGCTTCAAAATGATGTAGCATTACTGATCAATACAGAGGTAAGAATAGCCATCAGGTTTTATCAGACCTCTGTGTCATGAAAACTAATGAAGTTTATGGAAAAGTGACACATGTACTTGCAGACAAATGAAAATAAAGGAATTTGCTGCACAATTATGTGCAACTAAGTGGCAAGTCCCTGACGATATGATACTTTCATGGCACAGCTCAGTACAATGCAGTTCATATGGGCTTCTAGTGCTCTCCAAACACTGATGCAGCTTTCTGAGAAAAAGCAGAATTTAAAAATGAAGATAGTTATTCAGTACATTTTCAAATCTCTAGCCAGTCATTCAGATGACAGCTAATGTAAATAATTTTTTTGATTAAGAGTGTGAGACTTGGTAATAAAAGCATTGCTAATATTCAAATATAATAATATACTACACTTACTTTATTTGTTAAACAGATTTTTTTAAAATAAAATTAGGTTTGTCAATAAAAGTATACTAATGCTGCAATTATTCTTATAGTTTTGATCAGAATCCCACAAGAGGCAATTGAAAATCTCCCAATGCCTTAGATGGAACAAGATCAGGATCAGGCTCTTCTGCTTTTAAATTTACTTTTGCCTGGGAAAGAGCACTGATATCTATTAAATGGTGCAAAAATGAGTAACTACTGGCTAATTTTAATATATAAAACCTTTATCTATGTAAAATACTGCATAATACAGTTTATTAATGGGTAATTGCAAGGAAATAAGAAAAAGCAAAAAATTCCTTGCAAAATGACAAATTGAACCACATTCAAAGATGTCTTTATCTATACATTAAATGCTATCTGTATTAGATGTATTGTTGAAAGATTTCACTCTACTGTGCAGTTAAACACTTCTCTTATATGCTTCCCATGAATCAGCAGTAGATGAAGTTCAGAAAACCACATAAGCTTTTTATGTAAACAGAAACATTGTGTTGTTTTAGTGTGCAAAGGAGAAGAAATTAGAAAAAATGTAATTAGAAAAAAGTAATTAAATGAATAAGGATGAGATAGTCCTCTTTTAAGCTGTAACCCCCAATATTCTAATACTGGAAAGACTTGCCTTAAGTTAGAAAATTCTTTATCCCAAAGTTCAATTGTTAACTTAAAGGAGGGACAAATGAGGATGCAGAAAGCCCATCCCCATCACCCTACCAACACAGGGTGGGCTACACAGGCTCTCAGTGCATTGACACTCCTCCTTTTTCACTCCTTCTGTCTCCTTTCCCCAGAATCTTCTATCCCAAATAATGTCCTCTAAAGGACTCTTCCATTGCAGATGGGCACTGCAAAGCCACTGTGAAATGACTTCCTTAATTTTACCAGGTCTCTAATATTTTAAAATTAGATGCTCATACAATTATGTATGCTTATATAGTTATGCAATTTTATGAGTACATAATTATAGTGTAATTGTCCACTCTTTTAAGATTTCTCCTTACTCAAGAGAAAAGGGAGTTAGGAAACTAGATTTTCAGAGCAATTTAAAGAAATTAGATGTTAACTCCTTCAAATCAAATAAATGGTGCCTGACAGGAGACCTGTGGGATCCTTCAGTCACACACTCCACCTATATACTTATATGGGAGCATTCCAACAACACTGGTCAAGTGCTTAAAATTACTTTTCCTTTTTGTTGCAAAGATTATGAGAGACAAGAAGGAAATGCTGTTGCTTCATGGTGTGGAAAAATTATAAGTACACTGACTGTTTTTTCTACAGGGATGGTAACAATTCTGTCTCATATGTTCAGCAAAAAAGGAACGTTAAATCCATTTGGTGATGAAATAATTCTGAACAAAATAATTCAGTCAATTGTATTAAATATTTCAGGCAGAACTAGTCCTTCCCTTATTATTTTGAGGTCTCTGTAGGCTGAGCAGTTCAATGCCAAATATGCAGTGCAGCCCAGTCTTCCTTCCTCACCAATTTCCACTTCTGAAGAAAGAAATGAGGTCTCATGCAGATCTCTTTTACTTGATTTTTGCCACTTACGAAGTTCCATCCTGCTGGCACTAATTACTCCTGTCACTGGGTTCTCTAAGACACTGACAGATTTTAACACCAAGTGCAATCCTACTTAGGACAGGCTGGGAAAGGAACTTTCTTTAAGAGTGAGGGAGCTGTCTCTTTCCAAAAACACAAGACAGATCAAGCAAAACAGTCAAAGAAAAGGTGTCTGAAGATACTCCTTTACTCTTCATTTTTTGAAATGTCTCTGTAATATACCATATGCAGATAAAACATCAATCTCCCTGAAGGAAGAAAACCTGCAAACATCCTCCCAGAGTTGTTTTTTTTTAAAATATAAAATGTCAAGAGACATTAGAAATCACTGTGAAATCCCCATGTTTTTAGATACTGATTATTTAATAGAACAAGAATCTGAGCAACATGAGCTAATGACTCACACTTGCTTCTAGGAGGGGATTTGACCAGTAGAGCTACCAGACTAAACTGGTCTGTGATTTAATGAGTCTGCATTTTAAGATTGTAATTTAGTGACAGATAAGTTCATTTGCTTATTTTAGCCCCTCACGCCTAAGGAAAGCACTGAGAGTTTAAGAGCATCTTTGTAGGGGGATACAATATAAGTAAATAAGGTGGTATAGAATGTAATCTTACCCCCCACAGAGTTGCAGCTGAGCCAATTACTAGAGATGAGGAGCAGGCCTGATGTTAACAGACCACACCTGTAGCCAATAAGAACTGTGGTATAAAAGAGTGGATTGGTGGGAACTGGAGTCAGTTGGCTACTGTGGGGATGAGGAAGAGTTGGTGCCTAGAGGAGCTGCCTACAGGAACCACCAAGGAGGTATGCAGCTCTAGTAAGATGGAATCTTTGCAATATGATGACAATAGAACCCTTGCAATAGAACTACAACTTATCTTGATTTTCTGAAGGGGCCTGTGTGTGGGAGGAATATGCCCCACCCCTAGCTGTGGCTGATGGGAGTCATGTCATAATGGGACAGAAGAGTTTGAGAGTTCCTGAGGAAGACAAGGAGAGTCATAGTTGATTTCTGAGGCAAATTTAAGCTGACTTAGGCAATCACGGGAAATGTTTAAAGAAAAACAGAGCGAGACTTTGTTACTTTCTTTACCTTCCTACTGCCTTGGTTTTTAATTTCAATTGAAATATCAGTATTTGACTCTTTGTGTCATGCTAGGAAGTTACAGGGAGGTGTCTGAATAAAAGGAAGTATACTCAGAAGAGACTGACTTTATTGTTTCATATTGTATTTGGTCTTTGTGAGTAGAGTGGTTCTGTTGATTCAGGGTTTGTCTGTGACAGTGACACACAGAAAAGCTGTGATTTCATTTATTCTCTGAAGAGAACTATGGCAACATCAGGAATCATAGGAATATATCAGGACTACAGGATTCAGACAGGATGGTTTGAGCTGGAAGCTCATCCAGGTCCACCCCCTGCCATTGGCAGGAAACTTTCCACCAGCTCAGGTTGCTCTAAACCCCATCTAGCCTGGCCTTGGACACTTCCAGGGGTGGTGCATCCACAACCTCCAGGGCACCAGCGGATGACCTTGCAGTTATTCTCCTGCTATTTAAAAAGTAAGAATCAGTCAAGTTCTATTGAGAGCAGCAATTCAAGCAGGAGAGTTAAATATGTCCCATTTGGGGAAACATTCATTTGCAAACCCACACACCCAGTATACATATGCTGGCCCTGGATGCATACCAGGCTGAAACCACCTGGGATCAAATACCCTAATCCATTTCATATCCAACATAGACCAGACCATCAGATCTCACAGAGCTGTCACAGTGCAGGGAAATCATGCTCTTTTCTATCAGCTGAGTTTATTTCTCAGTGAAAATGCAAGATACGAAGTGCAAGAATATTGCTGTGCGTAAAGGGATCAGACAGGGATTACACAAAAAAGATGGGAATTGGATACTGATATACAAGAATCTCCTTATGCTCTGTTCTCATCTGACCTCATTTAATCTTAAATTAAGTAAATAATCCAATGCTGTATTATATTTTGAAATCACCCTGCATAATACTTAAAGTTTTCTTGCCTAAAAGTGCTGCTGTTCTGGCAGAATATTTCCAAAGCAATAGTCCAAAATTTTATAAATCAACAGTTTTAGTGAAGTGTAATCTGTCTGTTAAGACATTCAAGGCCTTCATTGTCTAAGTGCCTTGAGAATGTCCAATAGCATGCTCTAATCTTGATAACCTGCTAATTAGGTGCCACCAACATCTGGTGTCCATGTATATCTTGTCCTTGCTAGAAGGAACTTGTATTTTCACACACATAAACTCTCATTCAATGTGTCTTCATGCCAGTTTGAATATTTGTAACTCAAATCTTGACTGAGGGAAACTGTGCAGGCATGTGCAGAATTGTTTTGTGCTGGTCTGGTACAGAAACACCAACAAGTTGATTTATGGTGCAAAGCACATAGAGGAAAAGTGTGAACAACACAGACCATTTTACAGCTATTAACAGGGTGCATTTACACAGATGAGTGAAGACTGTTGCATGTTCCTCCTGACTTAAGATTCCTATGATATGATAGAAGACTTCCAATCTTTAAGAGGCAGTAATCTGAATTTCATCAGAAATGTTCCATTTTAATGCTGAATATTTAGCTTGATTTTAAACTCTTGAAATGAATGCATTTGCTGAGGGTTTTTAACAATCACTAAAATTTATTGAGGGTAACACACAGCACTGACTCGTTATAAGAAAAAGGCCACATTTCATGTTTTTATGAGACATGAAATTCAAGATGATCTGATGAGAAACTGTTTTGGCTTTTGCCTGCTGAGGATTTGAATTGTGATTGATAGAATAATTATTTGGTTAAAAATGTGCAGATTTATCAATCCCTATATCCTGAATTACACAGCAATTGCAAAAGCAGAATTTCAATTCCTGAAGCCACATTTTCTCAATCTCTGTACCTCCAGCAGTGCTGTGAGTGGGTGTAGAATGTCTGGGTCCTTGCCATGCCCCTCCCAGCTACTGCAGAAATTAACCTTGTCCTGGCCAGAACCAGGGCACAAAGAATTTTTAAAGATTATCCATGACTATAAAATAAACTAGAAAATTCAATTTTATGAAAATAGCACAATACTGCTGTAATGTGTGGGTGAAATGTGACAATTTTTTTGTTAGGATTGTTTTTTTTCCAGTGAAAAAATAAATTTTCACAGTGTTTTCTCAGAACAAAATCTGGAGCTCAGATTGCTTGTTTTTCAGAACTCATTATAGTAGGATATCAATATATTCTTTAGTATATATATTCTTTATATATTTATATATCCTTTTTTTATTCTTTAATTCTTTTATACTTTATATATTGTTTAATATATGTAATATAGATTGTTTAATTTCAGAATGCATTTCGCTAGTTCTTTGACCTCTTTAAATAAGGGTGATAATGCCTCATATTGCCTCAATACAAACATAGAGAACAAGGGGAAAACTTCATCAAACACCACAGATCAAAGTGGGTACATGTGCATGGAGCTTTTCTAGGTTTTCAATTTCTGTTTAGCCTGCTTCAGGAGCACATTGATGGAAAAAATGTTATTCTTGCATATTTAAAGACAGATTTTAGATTTAATTCAAGTCTTTTGATATCTGGAATGAGAAAGGAGTAAGGCAAGTGGTGAAATATTAAGTAGTGACACAGCACTTAAAAACAATGTGAACTTCATTAAAAAAAGAAAAGCTTTCCCACAGATAATATGAATATAATTTTCAAGGCTGGAAAGTAAAGATCTTGTTTTGCAGCTTTTCAGAAAATTATTCTAGCTCTTCAAGACATTCATCCATCCCATAACTTTCTGCCTAGTCCTGTGCAGCTGCAAGCCCATTTTTGCACCATGGACCAAAGTAAAAACTGTTACTATTATCTTAAAATAAGTGTAGAATATTTATTAGATTTGAATATTGCCAATGCTTTTGTTACCGAGTCTCAAAAATTTAATAGAAAATTTAATTTAAATTGCCTTTCATCTGAACAGTCTTGGATTTGAAAACACTGTAAATATTCACCCTAAAATAAATATTTTTCTATCTAGAAAGAGTTCATGTAACAGTCGCTTATTTTTCTTTAAAACACATCACCAAAGTACTGCTTCAGGCTGTGAATTAATCCTCCTGACTCACACAAAAAATATAAGGTTGAGTACCTAACAATTCCCAATGGCTGATGAAGGAGGCAAATTTTTGTAACTTTTTAACAAGGCATAGAGTGACAAGATAAAGGTGAATGGCTTTAGATTGAGGGATGGCAGGGTTAAATGGAATATTGGGAAGGAATTGTTCCCTGTGGCTGCCCCAGGATCCATGGAAGTGTCCAAGGCCAGGCTGGACAGGGCTTGGAGGAACCTAGGACAGTGGAAGGTGTCCCTGCCCATGGCAGAGGTGACACGGGATGGGCTTTGGGGTCTGCTCATCTGAATGAGTCTGGGACTCCATGATTCCATGATTAATAAGTGTAAAAATGCCACTTGGGACTAGATTATGTATATTTTTAATTGGTAAAAATAAGGAATATTTCCCTAGATGTATAACCTACTGTTGGCTGATCTGGGTATCATGAGGAGGAAGGAAGGAGGAGCAAGGAGAAAGTGAGAGCTATGGACAAGAACAAGGGTGGGAAAAAGACACCAAAACCACGTGCACAGGAGAAGGGCAACTGCCTAAATCCTACTTGTGTCATGCAAGGATCCAGGATCTCTGAAAAACACCTCAGAGATAAACATTTCTCCAGCCTAAGGCACTCTATTTAAGGCAAAACACTTCCAAAAATGTATTATTTACACCATAAAATCTCTTGAAATTGACTTTCATGAGGTTGATAATATCCACTGAATTTTAAATTATTCTTAAAAATTGCCTGCTTAATTTATCCTTTTCATCTTTGGATTCCCAGGCTGGAGAGAAACTCTGCATTTCTCAATAACTTTGAATAAAAATTGTTCAAAAAATTAGACCTTTTTTTTTAGATATCTTTGGAATTTTTTCATCCTAATTAGTTATGAAAATGAGTGCACATAATTTCTTATTCTGCAGGAAAAAGATTTTTGCCAAAAAAAATGCTGTGGTGTCTGTGAAAAGTAGAGATTTCATTTTTATATTTTTTCAAGGGTTAAACCAGAATAAATCACTGAAATGGACACCTGCAGCTAAATATGAAATATTAATTCAACACAGTAATAAATAAAATATTATTCTCAGTGGCCCTAATTAGAAATAAACCCCAACAATCTTCTATCACCATTTCTTATGCTTCACTAATATGATTCATTTGAAAAACAGCCTATTTTCATAAAAAAACAACTGAAGCAATTAACTGGTCTCTATTTACCCACTTCTGAAGCAAAAAATAAAGTACACCCAGCACAGAATATATAACCTCTGTTATTTATCCATTTTAAATGAACATAGAGGACCTGCTCCTGGTAATCAAAGAATTCATGGGAAAACAAGGAAACAAAAGGCAAATCTGCTTATTGCTCAGTGTGAAGTGAGCTTGGTTTAGTTTATCTCTTTCCCTTTTCCTTTCATTCTGCAGGTAAATTACAGCAACCCCCACCCTGAATAAGTTTAGAAGAGGCACAAGTGGGCTCCTTCCTAATGGCCCTAAAATCTCTCTTCTTGCACTTGAACTCATCCTCCTATGCTCCCTGCTCTGAAAAAGGCAGCTGGCAGGAAATTGTTAATCCTGCTTTTACCCAGGTCTCCAAGGGGCTCAGATGATGGAAAACGTCATCTGATGATATTTTCCATCATCTGAGGAATGATTGTGGAACACGTGGAGCTGAATATGGGCAAACAGAAAATCATCCTACAATGTGTGCTTTTAATGGGAGCTCTGGATGTGTGTTTGGTGGGTGTTTTAATGTTAATATAATCTTAATGATGAACAAAAAAGCAAAAAATTTAGACAGAGCTGATTTGAATTAGAGAGCCCATGGCCTTAAATTTAATTGGTTCTTCTCTAGATCTAGATACATAGAACAAAATCCAGGGAGCATCCATGCAGCCCATTTCTTATGCAAAAAATTTCTGCAAGCTTCCAGAGGTAAAAGTATCTGGGGATACTTTAGTTTCTGTCTTCAGGGCCATGATGGTTCAGCAGAATCCCCTGGTCCAGATAATTAATTTTTTCTGACATACTTCCTCATCCTGTCCTTAAACCTCACGACTCTGAAAGCGGGTATGTTTAGATGGGACATTAGGAAAACATTGTTCCCTATGAGGGTGATGAGGTGCTAGCACAGGGCACCCAGAGAAGATTCCCTGGAAGTGTTCCAAGGCCAGGCTGGATGGGGCTTGGAGCAACCTGGGGTAATGCAAGGTGATCCCGCCCATGATGCGGAATGGGACTGGGTGATCATTAAAGTCCCTTCCAAGTCTGGAATTCTATGATGCCCTGATCTGCCATGGCCACAAGCTCAGTCACTCCTAGGAAGGAAACAGAGACATGGACATACCCAACATCTGGGCAGGAATTGATTGCCAAGTGTAAGTCCAGTGGTGAAATTCAGTTTTGTGCCATAATTACCAGCATAGTGTAACTTGATATTGTGTCTGTGTCCACACTCAAGTGTGAAGTGATAAAATCATCAAAAGTCATAGTTATTAAATAAATAAGTTGAATTATGTCTCCTGACAGAAGGAATAGGGCCACTTGTGTCCTGCAGAAGAGGCCAATCAAGCTCACTCTCTGCACTGGGAGAAAAAGAAAATATGGATTCTTGAAATATTTTTCTCCAACAGGCCACAGCTGTTCAATGGTAAATCCTTCAAACCAATTTTGAGGAATTTGGGTGTATTGTCATCACTCCTTTATAAAGAAGAAATTAAATCAGAGACAGGAATAATGTACTTATAAAATAAGAAGTGACTAGAAATAAAGATAATGATCCCTCACTGAGCTTTCTGGAATGCTACCAGGGTGGAATTGGTGACCATTCCAGCCACACAGGCAGACATGATATGAGACTTAGGGAATGACACAAGAAAAGACTGCTCTGGTTTTGCATTTTAACTGAAGTCAGGATCAAAATTGTTTATGGATTTTTATTTAAACAACAGGTAATGAAACTGCAATCCCAGAGCTATACGTTCATAATCAACAGCAGCAATATGACACCTAAATGGCATTAGTACACACTCAACAGCTGTTAATAAAACCTTATAAATTTCTACAACCCTTTAATACCTTCTTGCAAAATGTTCTGAGCACACACTCCCCCAGGCTGTCATTCACACACTCCTGCTGATCCTCCCCCACTCTGTGTGTGCTGCCATCACACATCCCCTCTCCTGGCTCTGGGTTCTCCTCCCTGCACACCCTCCCTGGGAGGGAGGTGGTCCAGAACCAAAGTCAGAACCCAAGAAATTCCTCTGGCTGCCCTGGAGGGCTCGAGCCCCTGGCCACAGGGCTCAGAGACCTTAGCACAGAGCCCATGACCCCTGTGCCTGTGATTTTGACCCATGGAAAAACAATTACCAACATTTATATGAAGAATTACAAGTCAAAAGAGTTCAAGTAGATTAATAGTTTTTCACAAAATGAAGAAAAGATTTTTTTAAGTTTTTAAAATGGGGGCTTGGTGTCCCAAGATAGAAGAATTTTGGCATGCCTTGTCCTCCTTCTTTCTTCTTCCTAGACTCCATTTTCTGGGTGATGTTGGAATTTTTAGATTGGTTTAAGGTAGAAACTCAATGTCTAACATAGGTGATAGGTATTGGGAAGTTATTGTAAATAGTGTACATGTAGTTTTTCGCATAAGAGATAACACTGCCCCAAGGATGGGCAGTGTGCCTCAATCCAACCTGCCAGACAGACCTCAGTGGGTTGGAGAAAGAATTTTATAGATAAGAAACAATAAAAAGCCTTGATAACAAGAAGAAAAGAATTCTGACTCCTTCTTCGACTGCCAGGCTGGGAAAAGACTTGAACATATTTCATAGTCACTCTGACCAGCAGAGATTCCAAGACTCTGAGTGTCCTACTGCTGCTCCTCACACCCATGGAGACACCAACACCCTGGAGGACCCAGGGTTGCCCAGCCAGGTTGGGGCCCTGTGCCCTTCCCAGTCTGCTTTATGAGGCATAAACACTGGCCTGGGAGTGTGGTGGTGTTTGAGGATCCACAGGACAAGGGAAGAGATGAGAATCTGATTCTATATTTGAGAAGACTGATTTATTATTTTATGATATATTATATTTATTATTATATATTATATTATATTATATTATATTATATTATATTATATTATATTATATTATATTATATTATATTATATTATATTATTATATTAAAAATCCTATACTAAAGAAAGAGAAAGGAGACATCAGAAAGCCAGAAAGGAATGATAATAAAAAACCTGTGACTGACCAGCTGGACATTATTGGTCATCAAGTAAAAGCAATCCACATGGAACCAATCAAAGATGCACCTGTTGGTAAGCAACCTCCAAACTACATTCCAAGCAATCAGATAATTATTGTTTACATTTCTTTTCTGAGGCTTCTCAGAAGAAAAATCCTGGCAAAGTGTTTTTCAGAAAATAAGTCAGTGACATGGGAGGGTTTTGGAAAGGTGACTCCTGGGCTGTCAAACCCATGTTTTCTGCTGTCTGCTACCTTCCCCTCAATCCCTGCATCATATCTTTCCCATCCTTAATTTTATGCCTTTTCAAGCTGGTTTCTTCTTTCATCCCAAGTCTCTTGATTATGCTCTGCATACATCTTCATTTGGCTGATCATCACCATAAGGAAATCTTGTTATTTTTAATTTGCTCTTGATCATAACCAATGTTTGAGCTCAGAGGAGAGAGTTTTGGGTATTCTGGCCACATCCTGTTGTATTCACTGAGTTACCCACAGGTGGACTGGGTGTTTGTGGCAAGGCCTTGATGCAGAGGGGCTCTTAGGGGTGGCTTCTGGGAGAAAATTCCAAAAGCTCCCTCATACTCAACACAGTTCCAGGCAGCTCTGGGATGAGCTGCCATACCTGAGTGGAAGAAGTTGATCCCCACCTACCCTTGCCAGAACCTCCACAGCTGTCATCTGGAGAGGAGGATGAAGTGGAACAAGTCTTCTGGCAGGACTTGTGACCAAGGCTGGAGTAACTTCTCCTGCAGGATTAACCCTGTGGAAGGGCCCCATGCTGGAGCAGTTTGTGAAGAGCTGCAGCCCATGGGAAGAATTAAATCTGGAGAAATTATTGAAGGGCTGTCTCCCATGGGTATGACCCCACACTGGAGCAAGGGAAGCACCTGCTGAAGAAGAAGCAGCAGAAAAACCATGGTACACACAGACCACTGTTCCTGTCCAACCCCTTTTCCTGTTCCCTGTATGCTGCTCAGCTTTAGGAGCTATACAAGCTGGGAGTGAAGCTGAGCTCAGGAAGAAAGAAAGGGTAGGAAAAAGTTTGGTTTAAGTTTGTTGTTATTTCTTATTATCCTACTCCCTGGTTATTTGGTAATAAATGAATTTTCCAGAGCTGTCTATCTTGTCCAGGCTGGTGATGTGTGAGGGATATTTTTGTCCTTACCTCGCCCACCAGCCTTTAATCATTGTTTTTCTCCACTGTCACACTGAGAAAGGGGGAATGATAAAGCATCTTGGTGGGCACCAGAGATCCAGCCAAGGTCAGCCCAACTCATGCAGATTACTAAAAACTGGAAAACAGAGACATAAGGAAAAAGTAGAGATTTTATTCAAGACCTTTTTAACTTCACAAAAATTGATGAGAACATCTTTTCAAAATGTTATTCACCTGAATGAAGAGAGCTTAGAGTTCTTACTCTGGCAGACCTCGATCAACTTCCCTTTATTTGTGTGGTGTATCTTGTTATTTCTGGCACCCTCCTACAGCCATTAAGTCAAATATGATGTTACAGGTGGGTTGTGCAACTGTGGTGCTACCTGGTGTTATTTCTGCATATATATCATGACATGACTAACAAATCCAGCACAGATACCCTACTCACAAATTTTCTTTCATCTGGCATTCTGCCTTACTGATGCAGGTTTCATTTGTGGCCTTTTATGAGTTCTACTTTTCTCTCATGTCTCCAACATCACCAGTGAATCTGTAAAGTTTTGAAATAAATCTTTCTTAGGTGTATTAACTCGAAATTTTCCAAGATAATTTTTGTTGTGTTGCTCTTTCCTGGCTCCCAATATTGCTATGTCCCTCTGCATTCTGTTACCTTTTCCTTAGTTTTGCTTTGCATGTGAGTGATCAAGGACCACAATGTTCACTTAGCAGAGTTAACAGGTGGAGGTGGCATCTTCATCAAGGTCTGTGCCTTCCCAAAATCTCCTCTGAATTTAGGCCTAGATTAATACTGCTGTGTCTTTATACTGTGTCTTTAAACCATCTAACTCGATCTAGTTCCTTATCAGCTATTTTGCTTTTTCTTGTGGTATGTAGTTGATATATGAAATTTTCATGTGTTCAAGAAAACATATATTCTGCTTTTCAGTTACAAAAAAAATTAATTTGCTAGTGAAAAACAAGTTCTTACAGGTGAACCACTTGTCCTTGTAACAAACTATTAAATCAACTGTCTGATCTCTTAAATCTATTGTCTGATCAAGGCTAAGTAAAACTGACATAATTTTTCACTGTTTCTGGTACTGGAAAGCTTTTTATTCAGTAGGAAAATTTTTACTAAGGAAAAATCAGTACAGCATTTTTCTGTGAGTTCATCCAACAACTCTGAACAGTCTGTCTTTTGCAAATGAAAAGGCACCAGAAGATAGGAGCTTGCCTAACTGGGTGGTTACTGTACAGTGTGTAGGCAAACACATTCTGTGCCAGTAAAGGCTGGGATTTTGTGGCTGTGCTCTGAGAAGAAACTCCAGTGAGATAACAGATGAGATGGCAGCAGGTGTAGGAGTTCCCATGAATAAAACAGAAGTAGCAGCAACAGAGGAAGGAGCTGAGCAGCTGGGCTTAGGTACTCCATGTTGTCATTCTCTCACTGCAAGATTGATTCTATGGATATCTCATTGAAATTATTTTAGCTGGCTAGTTGGATTTTCCTCTAGTTTTGTGTGATAAGTGATTTTCCTTCCTAGAGATGTGTTTTGAGTTTATCATGGTAAATTTGGGAAAATGGCTGAGTAAAGTCTTTACCAAAATCGGCAAGTTACTCAAGAGAAAATATAAAATTATATTCCTCTTCCTTTGGAGCTGTTGGAAGTGCTGTGGTACAAATCTGCTGTGTGCACTGTGCATTTTTCTTTTCTTCTGTACTTCCCATTCATTCCCTTTGGTTCTTGGATGCCTTCACAGAAGACTATAAAGGACATTTTTTAGATTAATTCTCTTTATCATCTAAACATGTTATATAAAAACAACTTCTCCGCAGGAGAGCCTGGTTGGTAACATGGTAGAGTTTTCCATTTATGTTATGTGCATAGTAAAGTCTTGTCAGCAAATTGGATGCTAATAGAACCACACGAGAATCCTGTGTGTGGCTGAATTTCTAACAAAGGCAAACCCAACCAGTGGGCTACACTTAACTGGTTTAGTAACTGAAAACCAAATTTACTGTTTTGCTACAAACACAGATGCTAGTGCTTCATCATGAGTCCCTTTTACCCAGGGATGAGAGAGAGGGGGATTCTTGTGAGTAGCAGCAGATGGCACTTCTGCCTGTTTTAAAGCAGCCTCATTAAGAGATGCCACTGAGAAAAACTGCATGGACTTCATTATTTTTTTGATAATGTGTAAATTTGGAGAGCATTATCAGCATATCTAGTCATGCTGTGAGAAAAAAAAAAGTATTATTCGTGGTTATTTTCAAAATAAGGTGTCTCCTTTGCTCAATTCTCATGCCATGAAAAAGCTACAAAAGAAAGACAAGCAACTTTGGACTTCTTTATGGAATTATATAAAGTTACATTGCAAATTTCATGCATAATTTTTCTTAACTAGGGGCTTGTAAAAGTTTGAAAATATAAACTGTTATGAAATACCATCTTTTTCTCCTCTGAGGAAAAAAAAGGACAAAATTTTAATTTCAAATTAAATGAAGACTTTTCAATCCAAATTTCAGCTCAGAACAGTATTATATTTGTTTTTATTGTTTTTATCAGCCACCTGCCATGTACTCAGCCCATAAAAACATGGAAAGAGTAGTCCAGGGATTGTGCTGAGGCTGTAAGAATTTGTTGTTCCGGTTTCCTGTCTTGCATAAGTAGCTAAGCAAAGAACTGAGAGCTTGGTAATACCTGACTAAAAGCTCCTTATTTCCTCATGTAGCAGCAAATGGCTGCCCCGGCTAGAGCAGGTCAGGTAGGTAATGTTTATCTGCATGTACTTTAGACATGGAGAGCAGCACAGGCAGCTGTCAGGAATTTAAAGAAGCATTTTATGTTCCATTAGTCCCCTGGATTTTATTCTCACTTTCTCCAAGAGAAAAAGGCTTTGATACCATACCTGCACTGAGTTATAGCCCATTACACTGAGAAACCTGAGAAATAAATTTGCAGGCATTCACGCATCCCTCAAACCACTCAGCTCTGAAGTGCTTCACTCAGCATCACCTTCCCTGCAGAAAGCACTAATTGAAAAGTCTGCTGGAGTCCAGGAGAGATCTAAAGTGCACACAGAGAGGAAAAGGTGGAGTTGAGGCTCTTTGGTGTCACTGTCAAGGGGATGGACCAGGCTTTGCTCTGTGGGGCCCAGCAATGGCACAACAAGGGGAACAGGCAGGAACTGACGTGTGGGGGGACAGAACATAGAATGTAATCTTATCCCCTAAAGAGCTGCAGCTGAGCCAATTACTAAGGGTTAGGAGCAGGCTGCAGCTGTAGCCAATAAGAAGAGTTGTATAAAAGAGTGGATTGGTTGATTGAGGGGAACTGGAGTCAGTTGGGTACTGTGAGAACAAGGAAGAGTCAGTGCCTAGAGGAGCTGCTACAAGAAACATCAAGGAGGTATGAAACTCTAGCAATATGGAACCCTTGCACTATAATGATAACATTTATGCCCAGGAAGTTTCACCTGGGCATGAGGAAGAACTGTGAGAGAGCACTGAAAGAGACCAGGTAGGGGGTGAAGTCTTCCTCACTGGAGATTTTCCAGAACCATCTCCATAATCCTGTGCTTTGTGCTCTGGGATGGCCCTGCTGGAGAAGAAAGGTGGGATCAGATGAGCACCATGGGCCTTTCCGGCTTTGTTTGTTGGGTGATTGTACAGACAATGAGACCTTCCAGCCTTGTGCTTGAAACTCCCTCTCTTGAGCTGCTGTTTCAGCCCCCAGCAGCAGAGCACCTGCACATGACCCAGAGCTGGCAGCTGGGAAACCCAGAGCAAATATTTTAACTTACTGCTGACCACCTTATCTTTGAGCTGAGCCTGACGTGTCCATTTTTTTTGACCCTTCAAGTGGGGAAGATTTTTTTTTAACAGTAGTAAGAAAAGTAGTTAGCTCTGTAGCAGCAGGAATTTGTGGTAGTATCAAAGAAGCCTAGAACCACAGAATAGTCTGAATTGGAAGGGAGCCAAAAGCATCATTCAGTTGAACCCCTGGCCCTGCACAGACACCCCAACAATCCCACCCTGTGCATCCCTTGGAGCATTGTCCAAACCCTCCTGGAGCTCTGGCAGCCTTGGGGCTGTGCCCATTCATTGGGGAGCCTGGGCAGCACCCAGCACCCAGTACCCTCTGGAGAGGGACCTTTTCTTGAAACCAGCTCAAACCCTGCCCTGACACAGCTCCAGATGTTCCCTTTGATCCTGTCTAGTGGTCACAGCAGAGAGATCAGTGTTTCCCCTCCTCTTCCTCTCATGAAGATTATTTATTATTATTGAAGATAATGGATTATTGAATTATTGGATTATTGAAGAACTCAGTGAGGTCTGACCTCAATCTCTTCTCCAGGCAGAAGAGATCAAGTGCCCTCAGCCCTCCCTAGAAGTCTCCCCCTCCAGCCCCTTCCCAATCCTCTTAGCTAAGGTGATGAATGCAATTTTATAAACCCATTTTTTATAAATTTTTCTGAAAATTAAATGAGTGTTCTTTTGCTTTAGGGCTGAACAGGCTCATCCCTCTCAGATGATCTGTTGTTTCCCCAGATTTGTAGCTTCCTTATACTTCATACTTTTTTGGTCTGTAAAAGCTGGCATTGCTGGTGGATGTGCCTATTATGTGGCAACCCAAATTTTAGGTCAATATTAATTTTTATTTTGTTTTCTTTAGCAGATACGAGTTCACAAAATGAAGGGAGCTCCTCTAAGTCCACATCTTTAGCCACCTGAATGGCTTCTTTCAATGTCTTCAGTCCCATGAGAATATTCCAAGTACTTTTTTTTTTAAGCTTTCATTTCCTCCCACTTGTCTTCCACTTACAAAGAAGACTATTTTTCCCCACTGACAATGTCAACATTTATTGCTTCGTTGGGCCAGCCCTGAAGAAACCAAAATTGACCCAAGGTGTCAAATCTGTTTTCTTGCTTTTCCTGCTCTCCCACCCTTTCCCATAAATTAAAGCAAGGCTGAATAAAAATCCTGCTGTGAGTCCTAGAACAGATAGATCTCTGTCAACATTTTATTATGCCTTCTCATCCAAGGTTTGAGAAGTTTGAAAAGTTTGCAAAAAATTTCTCTTTTGATCAATTTTACCAATTAAGTTATAGTGTCATCCTAATTATTACACCTTATGTGGGTAGACTCTTCACCTGTGAAGGGATGGAGAAAAATGAATATAAGAAAACAATAATGAAAGGAGCACTTGTGAAGGTTCAAGTTATAAAGTGTCAATGGATGTACCTGATCAATTTTCCCAGTTTTGGGTTAAGACGAAGTGAATGCAATTTCTATTTGCCTGCACTGATCAAATAGCTGAAAAGTAAAGATATCAGAGCCTTTATTCTGATTTCCTTCTACAACCTCATCCTATGCCAATATATTTGTCATAATAACATCCAAGTACCAAGAATATGACCACCACAGATACTGATTGTAGAAGTAACTGGATAAAAATGGAATATATAGGATTTATTTCCTGTTATTAAGCAGGTATGTGCATTTTTTTTCAATTAATATCAGATTTTTATCATCATCTCTGTTGTAATACCAAGAACACTACAACATCTTTTGTTATAATTACTCTCTAACTACAGAGCTGTCATAGAGATGAGGAAATCAGTGAAAGCCAAGTGATTAACTTCACTTGTAAGACTGTGGGAAAGAACCTGTTTCAACTTTACCAGGTGCTGCTTCTCCTGAAAAATCTTCGGCCACGTGAGTTTTTCACATGTGTAACACCACTCAAAAAGCATACTATTCCACTGATGCTTTGATGTGCATCTTCTGCACACCTTGGCCTGCTGAGGTCTGAAAAGGCCACTCACAGAGAGAGAGGTGAGAACATTCTTTACAGTGCATGCTGGGAAGCACAAGGGTTGTGTCATTCCTGAGATAGTTCAGCTCTTCACTTCTGGACTGTTTTATTTTATTAGTTCAGGGTCCCAGTTCACCAGCAAAGTGATTTGTGTGCAGTCTGCCCAGTTCAGGTGTCAGCTCCCAGCCAGGTATTGAACAGGGGTTCCACGCAGAGCCCTGTAAAACTGCCCAGAGCGCTCCCTCTCCATAATAACTTCTTTTCAGAGCACCTTGGAAGGCCTCCCCTCTGGTCAGCAAAGGTGTGGGAGTGTTTGGACTGGCAGTTCTTCCTGGGACAAAGACCTGCTGGCTGCAAAACATGCTCTGAAAACGGTGTTCAGACCAGGAGGCCCCAGTGGGCTGTGCAGGGCAGGATTTCAGCTGGAACTGCTGGAAAACTGGGGCCATCAGGCCTGGGCTGTGATATCAGATGAGTATCAGCCTCAATGAATCATTTTATCTCATGGAAACTCCTCTCCTATGAGATTGGCCTTACACCCAGGGCTGGTTCCCACAGGAGCAGGTGTGACACTGTGGGCCATCTATACACCTCTCCAAGGAAGCTGAGACTCACAAAATTCCCTGACTGAAAGCCTGCAAAAACAAAACAAAGTTCTCAGACCTAGCCTAATCTTAACGTCATGCCATTTTATTTCAACACCTGGAAACCAAAGAAGGCTGTTGAGAAGAGAAACCCACTCAATGTCAATAAATTGAACACCTTTTCTAACTGCCACTAAGAAAAACACTGAAAAATGCTCATATTTTCAACTCCTGTATTTCAAGTTGCTCTATTCTTTATGGCCATCTATCCACAAATTTTGTGAAACAGGGGAAGAGTTCTATTATGACTTGAAATATGGAACAGATCCATGAACTTTAGGAAGCAGGAATCCCAGTTTCAAAGAAAGCAGTGTGTTCAAAAATGACCTTCAGAAATTTCTTAAAAGCAGAAGAGAAGACTCCTTCAGAAACAATCTAAGGAAGATTATGATGTGTGAGACAGAGACAGTAAGAGGTGCATTTATTTTGGAAGTGTGGGTTGTCTCCACAGGCTTCCGTGGATCCAGGAGGGATCAGCCTTGGAGAAGTCTGGTTTGCTATTTATTGTTCCTCATAAATAATTTTTTGAATGAATTATAGAATCATACAATCAGATTGGAAAAATCACAGAATTAGGTTGAGAAAGGCCTCTAAAATCAAATCCAAACCTATGATTTCTCATAAAGAGAATTTTGACCTCTGACCTCCAGTCTTCCACTCTGCTGGGGAAGAGGATGTGAGCACATGGCATGGGAAACTGGAATTCAAGCAAGGACTGGAAGTTAAGACCCACCTTAAAAGCTGGAGAATTACAAAAGTCAGAAAATCACTTCTCATCTGCTACGTGATGACGAGGAACAGAAAAATTCACAGGTGCATTTTGCCTACAGGAAACTAGTCCTATTTCTACCTCCTAGTGAAGAAAGCACATGTAGAAGCTGTAAGAGATTGATAATCCTTCTAGGGTATTTCAAGTCCAGTTATAAATTAAGACATGCAGCATTCTGTAAAAGCTTTTTATTTCTAGGAGGACCTTAAGAATTTTTTAGATTTTTCTCAGATTTTCTGAGTACTCATTACATAGGATTCTGCAAACCTATATACCACCCTGACTACCCAATACAGATGGACCTTGAAAAGACTTCTATAACCCTAGGTCAGCAGAACAGCATTCATGGGCATTTTGAAGGTCTCAAAAGACTTTTGGAGTTGAGATTTAGCCTGGTATAGCAAGGCTGTGTTTGGAAGAGTTCCTGCTGGCTGTCACATACCATAGTGCTGCTCTCAGCTCAAAGATGCAACCATTCAAATACATTTTGGGTGCTTGGACTTGTAAAAAAATTGAAAATATTCATAATAATGATCACATAAAGTAACACGAAAAAAGAACATTAGAGAATTGTTTTCCATTTTTTACAGGAAGTAAAGTTCCTTTTTTTGTTTCCTAAGAAGAAAGTTACTTTTAGGTTCTATTTAGTAACAACATTAAACATTCCAGTCATGTTTAGGGCAGAAACCAAAGATGACAAGCCCTATTTACTATGCAAGCAGCAGAATCTCCAAGGAAAGAACTTTCTCATATTAAATGATATATTTGGTTCCAGTTCCAGGGAGTTGAAATTTTATTACTGCATTCCTTCAAAACAACATGAACCTTGTAACAATTATTAATGATTACAATCAAGGTCAAGATAGGTGACATTTCCCATGACCTGGCCTGAAATCTTAAGATTTTCTTCCATACCGCTGTATTTCGCATTGTCAGACCAGGCTTCAAGTTTTCATGGCTAAGGTGTTTCTTGGGGGCATGATGTGAGTTTGTATTTTGTTTACTTAATATTTTTCCTCTGTGCTGTCCTTGGGAAAGTACAATATCTTAAAGTGTGGGAAATACACACCCATCACATGTTGTGGGCTACTAAACAGATATGTAACAAAAATTCTATTAGTCTTATTACCTCAAAGCCAATCTCTTGTTCAGGTTTTAAACCATTAATAATTAGCAGTATTAGCTTGGCCATCTAATTGTACCAAAGGAGCTTCTGATGAGAAGCCTCTACTTTTAAAAAAAATTGTAAATGCACACTTGAAGGATATTTTAAGTTTCAGGAACGTCTGTTTAATTTTAAGAGACCTGGGTGCCTTTTACACCTCACTCTTTCCAGTCTGTCTGTCCTTTAGGAGCCCCTCACCATTACCTGAAAAAGGAACCTGCTAGAAATGAAAATAAAGGACAAAAAAAATCACTAGTGGTTTTTGCAAATTATTGATTGCAGCTGCAGCAAATTCTCTTTATACTCAACACCTGTATCTGCAAGGTTATTCTTCTTGTTCTACTGGACAGTGCTGTGATTTGGATTCTTTCTAGTGGGGAACTTCTTAGTGTGTTAGGTAAAGGGTTCTTGTTTAAAGTCCTAAAAAAGGCACTTCCGAATCACCACACTCACCTGTTTTCTGTAAGACTAACACCTAAAACCTTGCTTTTGCATTTAGTTCTAATTCTAGATACAAGCAGACAGGATTATTATTCCTTACACACTGCAAAATAAATTTTAGGAGAAAAAAAGCAGGGGGAGATATGCAACATGAAGAACAGTCTCAAGGTGTGTGTACACCCAAGAGATAGGATGTCTAATAATTGGCCATTTACTCTTAAATTATAAAAAATAAGTAAGAGTTACACTGTAAAACCCAGAAATGTAGCAAACAAATGACATTATTTAGTTGTTGATTTAACTATTTTATAAAGACTTCACACATCCTAATTCTCTGTAGATTTATTATGCAACTGCACATTGCTGTTGATGGATTTTAGGACAATGACATCATAAAATTCATCTCATTCAGGCTTCAATTTTAGTAAATACAGACTTTTCTTAGTACTTGGGAAAACCATGAAATTCAAATCTGAGCTCAAGCTTAGCACCATTATGAGTTAACCCCATTAAAAAAAATGCAACACAGAGGAGAAAGATAAATATCAGAGGAATTAAAAAGTTTTTGATGATTTTTTTACACACTTCATACAAAGCAGATATGAATGTGAGAGCTCTTGATTCCCTTGCTTCTTCAGTGATGCTTTCCTGATCAGGTGCAAGATTAGAAGGGAATACCATGGAAGTAGTACCTGATGATAGGATATTATTCCATGGAAGGTAACACATTTACCAAGCTTATAGAAGTTTAGTTCATTATGTTTTGAGTTAATGGAGTTTCCTGAGGTAACCAAAGAGAAAATAATGGGATTTCTGAGTGCGGAGTGTTTTATAAAGTACAAGAGGCTAAATCTAAAATATATTCATTAATTACTCTCCAATTTAGTGCTTCACTAAGAGAGTCTCCAAACCACGAGGCGCTGGTTCACTCCCACCGTCCTCCAACCACAGCAGCCTTCATCTTCTGTAAATTACAGTAGCATTGGGGTGTCCTGCCTCTTCTATCCAGCAAAGAAAGCTGCACTAGTTTCAAGAGCTCAGGTTTGGCGCATGAAACAACCACAGCCATGGCTCCTCCACAGCTTATTTTGGTGAATTTTTGTATACATATACGTATATATTTATGTATTTGCAAGACTTGTTACATGGGAGTGGAAGAAAAGGCTGAACAAAAGCTTTATTTGAAGGGATCAGGAAGGCACCTTAATAAATGGTTGCATTGTGGTTTCCTACGTCGCAGTTGTGCTGGTTTGTTGTAGTTTCCCCGTTATAATGGATCCGCCCCTGCTACCTCCTCCTCCTCCTTGTCAATCCCACTGCCTCCACTCCTTACCCCCTGGAAAGTGCTGTGTCATTCCCTCGACCCCTCCCCGGTGTCCTGTCCGTCACTCGCCAACCCATCCCCTCCCTTGAGAAAATTTTACCAGGGGCATCGAGTGATAGGTTCAGGCGGCGGGGCCGCTCCCCCGAATTACTCTCATTGGTTCCCCTGAATGTCTGTACCCTGCTGCTCCCGCCTTCCTGTAGCCCAATTGGTGCATGGGCGAGCCCCTCCCCTGGTTCCTCCCAGTCTGGAGTCTTCTGCCGGCTGGAACCCCTGGGTTACGGATTTCTCTGCTACCTTCCCTCAATAAGCCTGCGCTTTCTCCTTTGTAGCACAGTGTCCTGCCCGTGCAAGGCGAGAGCCTTAGCCACCCTCCCGAGGAACGGGAGAGTGTCCCCTGCCCTCGCTGAGCCGGAGCGAGCTGGGTGACTTCAAGGGGACGCTTGGAGGGGCACAGCGAGAGTAAACAGGGTTTAAAAGGAACTTCCTTAAGGCTTAAGGATTTCTTGCACCGTTGTAAACACTACTTGCACACTAACTGGAAGGACGTGGCTCTCATTAGTCCCAGCAAAACAGAAAAGAAAAAATAGAAAGAAAAAATATATAACATAAAGCAGAGAGTGATTTTAACCAGTGACACCAAGTATGCACTGAGTCAGTACAATTCTAATGTGAGTGAAAATGTTGTAAGTGGCTGCTGTTGACACTAAATTTCCCTGCTGCTGCAGGTTATCTCTCTAGGCCTGATGATGCAAAGACTTTTCAAGTGCAAAACACTTCAAAATACTTCTATACAGCTACATTATAATCTCTGAAGATGACTAAAAAGGTGTACGCCAAATCCCTTTTTTTCCCCGGTTAATTTTGTGTTTATTTAACATGTTTCAATTAAGACTCTGAAAGGTAACAGTTTCTCTACACTGAGCAGCTTCCCATTTATTCCTATCCAGAGAGCACACCTGAAATATATCACTCACTGCTGCCTTTTCTGCTGCTGTGCAGGGCACTTAGATAACAAAGCCACAGTGGGAGAACCAGTAAGATAAAAATTGGAGTGAAACTTTAAATTGAACCTGGAAAAGAGGCCATTGCTGGGAAGCATGAAAACCTTCAAAGAACAAAAATCAAAAAGGAGCTCAATGCTACACATAGGGAGTGGGTTTTTTCCATAAGTTTCTTAATATTTTTTTAAAGCTGTGTGGTACTCTACAATGGAAGAGGTATTATGTTACAGTTTCAGATAAGGTATGTTGAAAGAGGCAGGGCTGATGCAGTTTGCAGCCTTGGAGTTTGCCTTCATCCTTCAAAGATCTGTGCCAGCCTCAGGCTCCATGGCTGAGGGAAAAGCAGGAGTATTCCCTGTCTACGTGACCCCGTTTAGGTGCAGCCCTCCAGGATCTGCAGCAGGCACTGGAAATGTGCTCAATCTTTACCAAACCCAGGCAGAGATTCCAGTGGCCAGATAGAAGCTCTATTTATCAGCCTGTAAACAAAATTCACTGATAAAATTGGCCTTTTCTTCTTTTCCAGAAATCTCCCCTCTGGATTTTTTTCTTTTTTCTAACTGTCACAATGCTGATGAAAAACAATCTCTTTGCCTTTTTGAACCTGGTGTCTCTTACAACAGCAATCTTTTATAAAACCAAAGATAGAAGAGCTGTGCTTTAAGGGGATGGCTTGGAAGATTTTTAGGGTTTCTTTTTAAGAAAATAATTCAAGATGAAATAAAGAACAAAAAACTTTTGCACTTAATAGCTGAAACAGTTACCTTATAAATAGGTTTGGAAGCAGCCTGAATTATTTCAGGGCACTTAAGTGGACTGTACCCAACTGCAAGTTTAATATCAAAAATAATTCTGCTGATACTGGATTTTTAGATTCCCTTACTTAGTTTGTAAAACGATGACATCAGCTGTAGATTTACTGGGATTTCTGGGTGTTGAAGGGTAGTTTATCTACATTTTTCAAATACATTGAAGCAGAGCATACTTCAATGGGTACAGCACAAGGCATGATTAACCAAATTCTGATTGCTAATGCTGGAAATGTGATTTCTTTGCTTCACAACATTTGAAAACTCTGATTCACCTCTACCTGGTTTCATTTTGCATAAAATAAATTTTCAAAACAACAAAAGAGGAAGCAAAAGCAAAGCAAATGTATAACTGTGAGACCTGCTTGTTATATTCATAATTCTTTTTTTCTCTTTTACTTACCCTTTCTGTCACTCTCATTCCATAAGCAACCATCAAAACCCCTCATTTAATGCTTCTTTAACACAGTGAAACCCAGGGAAATGCAGATATCCTTAGAGAGCAACTTAATGACCACTGAAATGGACTGGGGGAGGGTGGAAATGAGAGTTATTGTTATTTTTATTTGAATTCTATTCCTAGCTAGCAAAGAGAATCTAATGACTTCATACCAGGCATCCTCCCAATGTAGATGAATCTCCACTTTGGAGCACAGCCCATAATGGGGCGTAATTGTGGCCCATCACATCCAAATTATTTGTCCAATATCAGAACTCTCTGGATGCTTCACAAAAAAGCAGAAAAAACTGACCAATCACAAAAATGCCTCAGGACATTACCAGAAAATAGTGAATGGTAGATAAATATACATTATGCACCTGCCCGAATTTTCAGAGCAAAATCCACTCTCTGTAATGTTTTCCTGACTTGAAAAATGGTCTCTTCAGCGCAATATTGAAAAGTAGAGACAATAATGTTAAATGTGTTTTATTTCCCCTTATTATGGCTGTAATAAGTCTCCATGTGCAGCATTATTTCTCCATCAGTGTGTATTCTATGCCCACAAAGATAGACTTCATTAAGGGTTTGTCAGCCTATTCTCCTAAATGTTATCTCACTGTTATCCCACAGGGAGAACACTGGGACAGACAGCGATAAGGGTGTAACCAGATGCTACATCAGAAGAAAATTCTGGTAATAAAAAACAGTAGTAAATACATTGTTGTTGGACCCTTCAAATCGAGTGATGACAAATGTGTAAATATTTTACCATGACCGTTGAGTTTGGTGAATAACTGGTGAAAATAATACCTGTATGTAAAACAAAAAATTCACAGGAATCCAGAGAGCCATATTTTCACTGAAATTACAGTGACTTGGGGAGATCTGATGATATCAGCCACAGCCAAAGACACTTTTTCCAAGCAAGGGGTTAGGTCTACTTTAGTACCTTAACAGAATAAGTGGTCTCATTTGGTTTCAAAAATCAGCAGTTTCAAAAGGGACATTAATAAACAGTAATGAACACTGAGAGCAGGAGAACCACCTACCACAGAATCATTAAGGTAGAAAAAGACGTCCAAGATCATTGTGTCTATTCTCTGACCAGACAGAACACATCAACTAAACCAGAGCACTGAGTGCCACATCCAGTGGTTTCTTACCTTCCAGGGAAGTGGCTCCACCACATCCCTGGGCAGCCCCTTCTGATGGCCGACCACACTTCCAGTGAAGAAAATCTCCCTCTTACCCTACCTGAACCTCCTCTGGTACAGCTTAAGGGTAGTTTGTAGTCAAAGACTCTAATCACAGACTTCAAATAGATGGAACCGAGCATGAAAACCACGTGACAGAATTCTGAATTTGACAGGTAACTTATCTAGTGTTTGACAGGTGGATTTGCTTGGCCAACCTATTTTTTTCTATACAATGTCCTAAATTCTCATTGCCCAGTGTTGAACAATTTTTACAGTTGCACAATTTTTAACAGTATTTTGCCATCATAATTCTTTGGACAGGTAAAGAGTAGGACATAAAACAGAGTAACTTTATTTTCCTGCTGTTTCATTACCCTTGAACAATGGGGGGAAATTGCCCAGAAACATACATTTCAATAATAGGTGTGGTCACTGAGAGGAAAAACGGAAGCACAGAAACATTTCCAGTCCTGTATATCAGCCTTAGAGAAGCAGATGGAACCATATCCTCCCTCTGATAAAACTATTATGTCCATGGTCAAGGCATTTAAGGACAGCTGCTGGAACATCTGATGAGCTGTTTAGAAGGAAATTTAGAGGCACCTTGCATTCCTTTGATGGCCCTGAGCACTTACCCTGATCTAGGAGCATTTATTTCACAGGAATTTGTCCATACGTGATAAAAGGAAAAATTCTAATCTTATCCCATGGTGGGAGGCTCAGAAAATATCCAGGATAAAAGCTCAAATAATGATGGATATTTTGTTCATTGAATTCTCTAAAATAATGGACACGAGAGATGACACATATCCTTGGAAAGCACCAGTCTGAGAAATCAAATTTGTAACTCATGTTTCCAGCTAGAAAGATCAAAACCCTTGTTATAGGGGGGAGAGAAAAAATAATTTAAAAATTAAAATTAAACTCCCTTTATAGGAGATACTTCTGTAACTATGCTTGGTCAAGGAGAAATAATTCTGAATATTTTTGAACACCCCCTTGGAGAATTCAGCCACCAAGATATTTTCTTCTTTTCCTGCCCAAACCACTGTTTTTGTTTTGGTGCCACTGAAGTGAGAAAGAGCTGGGGTGGGTAGACCCATTCAGTATCTAAACCTTGTACAGCTGGCCAGGAAATGCAAGAGTCTGAAATGAAACAAATTAATTTCACTCCCTCTGCTTCTCTTTGCATTTCAAAACCAATAGTTTTAATGGGTGCACACTAGAAATAGTTACATTGTCAAAAATTTGACGAAAAGGCAAAGGTTTGATCAAAATTCCAATTCAGTTCTGAAAGAATATTAAAACTTCCATAAACCAGAACAGAATGCACTTTATAAGGCTCATGCAGTTCAGCATGATTTTAACTGTCTTTTCAGCCAGATTTATAAATAAAGAAGGGAAGAGAAGCCCAGAGCATGCAGATTTTCTAGATGCAAAACAGAACCTACTTGGATTTCTGTGCTGTGAGGTGAGGCCCCAACAGTGCTCATAAAAATTAATTAATTAATTAATTAAGATAGCTGAATCTTTTAAAGAGGGGAAACATGTAAAAGATTTTCAAAGGCTTAAAAGTAAGAAAAATTCCTAAGCCTGAAAGACTTAATGGGATTTCTCAGTCCACCAGTGCAAAAAAAGTCTTCTTGTGGAGGAGATCAGAGGTGGGGTGCTCCTGCCCTTGGGTATCACTGAGTGACTCCACCTCAGGAAGCTTTATCTGGGCTGCTTTGGGCAATCCCACTTCCGACTCCTGCTTCCCCTGCAGCCTCCCATCCTTTCCCTGCAGTTTTATGTGGAACTCAGCAGCTGTGGCACTTCTGTGTTTAACTCTCCCTGCAGGGACCAGCAGAGAGTGAAGGAAACACTCTGCTCTTGTTTGCAGTGTGTAGGAAACCCAGGGAAAGGCTCCAGTAGTGGCATCCTTCAGGGAGGCCACTCCATGCCAAGCTGGGAGCACAAAGACACTCCAGCAAATATGGCTTTGATAGGGCCTGAAACTTCCCTCATTTTGAGAGAGTGTCTAGTTATTAGAGATCTGCTAAGGAGCATCTCTCCAGCTCTACCCCTGCAATTACAGTGTTTGCAGTTTGCCAACTGATGTTAAGGTGAAAAAAATGGCCTGAAGGAGGGCTCTGGCAGCTGAATGCAAACTGGGCAGGCCTTAGCCTATATCTAAGTACCCAGAAGTAGGAGAAACCAGGAGGCTGAAGGTGGTGTTCAGTTTTCTCCTCCCACCTCACATTTTGTACCACTTTGATTTTTAGTGGATCTACGCAGTTTTAACAGCTGGTTACAGCCCACTGCTCCACAGGCAAGTTTCAACGAACCTCCACATGATATTGAAAGATGTTTTGCTTTTAACCAGTACGGCCACTCCTCACTTAGCTTTGTGACATGGCATGAACACAAACTAACATTATAAACCTAAGCATCAGTACAGAGAGGTCACAGGTGTGTGGCTTTCTTTTTGGCTTTTTTTTTTGATCATACACTCTTACAAGTGGCCTCTAGGATGAAGATGTAGTTTGCATAGGAAAAGTCTGGGTGTGTTATGGAATGCATTTAAACTTGGGAACACGCATTTTTCATCATATACTGCCAGTAGATTAAATACTTTTTGCTGTTTGTGTTATACCACTGAAATCCTGAGAAAATAAAGCAATTTCTGAAGCCAATGCAATTTTCTGAAGCAATAACATCAGTGTTTTCATGATACACACACAAATCATTCCCCGACACGCTCCATGTTTCAAACTGAAATTTAACATATGCAAATGTTTGGTGCTGTGCTACTTTTGAATTCTGCTTCTGTGTCCGCTGTTCAAAGAGGGTTTCATTTATATCTGCTGTGCTATCTCAGACTACACACATGATGAGAAAAAATATCTCCCAGGTTTTGAGTTTTCAAAACAGAACTTTATTATTGAGAAAATTAATAGGCAGTTTTTACTAAATCCTACTGAGATCTAATTGTACACTAGCGTTCTCTAGTAATTCATTTGCCCAGTCACACCTGCAAGATAACTGTGAATCAAAACAAGCTGGTGGCCTGGGAATTAAACTCTCGGTCCAAGCTCAGTGGGAAAAACACCTAAACCTCTTCCAAGTTAAATCCTCCTGGCACACAAAATGTTAAGAAACCATGTTGCTTTTCCACTGTGTTCTGCTCTGAGTGTGTAGTGAAAACTTAACATGCATTGACAAATGTGAAAAACAACACTACTTTCTAAAATAGTGCAGCACTGATGCTATGTGCAAGAAACTGAATATATCATGCCAAAGATGACAAAAAACACAGGTATTTAAATTTAGCACTTTCAATTTAGGAACAAAGATAGGCATTGTAAGGAACCGGGCTTACCTTATCTCTGACTTAAATGATCCAGGTTTGGAAAGTTATCAGAGCACTTGTGTGTTAAAAAAGAAAAAGCGTTCACAAAATGCTGTACCCTTAAAAGAGGGTATCCAAAAATAAAATAAATTTATCTGAAAAGGGAAACAGCAAAACAAAGGGGAAAGAGTTCTTTTGTTTAGAACAGAGTGCAGTTGTGCCTGCCTTTAAAGAGCTTAACTTTGACCTAACCATAAAACCAACATTTACTTTTCCAATGTCTCTAGTCCTGATCTTATATTCTATTTGGCAGTCACGGCACCTCGCCACCAAGAGAAGGAGAGCTCAGCACAGTCTCATTGTCTAACTATAAGAACGAAAACCTTCACCACTCAGACTTCGACCCATTGGAAAAAAAACTACTGAATTTTCTACGGAGCATTTGTAAGGACAAAATCAAACACACAAGCAGGACGAGGACAGTCTTCTGCACAAATGAAATCAGAATTTGATCCCATAATATAAGAGAAATCAATGAGACAAAAAACTAAACAGTGAAACTACTCACAATTAACAATGCGAAAGAACAAAGCCTGCTGTACAGATGCAGGCAGAAAGAAATAAAGGGTAAGTAATTTTCCACTTGCAATAAGTTTTTTCCATAAACATCCCCACTGGGCATTTCCAAACTGAACATTAGTGCATCAAACATATCTTTAAAAACTGGGAAATCCTGTACATGTCCTGGCAACAACGATACATCTTCTCTCTTGATCATTACCATACCCCTCCAAACCTGGAAATGGTGACCGGAGAGAAAACAGTGATCCCTGAACGTTAATGGCACAAAGGAAGCTCATGTTGTATAAGAAAGCCCGTTACTTTCCTAGACTCCTGAATTTTTAGATAAGATCCAAAGACGCCCCAAACGAAACAATTAAAGCCAAAAAGAGAAATTCGTGCAACGGTTTAAGTAAGGGTTATACACATTACCAATATTCAAGACAGAGTAATTCAGTAACTTAAAAATTAAGTGCAGGTGACTCAGGCATATGTACCGTATTGTCCCACCACTTCTTATACCAGACGACGAAACATGAATGAGGTACAGACATCTCCTTGAAGAGAACCACCACCCAACAACCCCACAGCCAGACCCTCATGCCACCACCCACGCAGCCCCGCAGCTGCCCAAAAACCGCCAGCCTCAGCTTGACTCACCGTCGCGACGTCCGGCGCAGTCCCACGCCGTGCTGGGAGCCGGGCCCTCTGGGCAAATGAAGCCGGGCACGCAAGGCAGCGGCCAAGAGGCTGCACCCCTGCTTACAGGGGGCTCAAGCCGCTGCCCGGACTAAAAAGTGCCCGGGACTCCAAAGCACTGGCCACCGCTTACAGGGCGGCTCCGGTCCCCAAGGCCTCTGGAGGCTCCTTCTCTCCAGTTCCGGGGCGCTCCCCGCTAACGGGGCGGGCGCCCCACACAGGCTGCCAGCTGAAGGGAGCACAAAGGCTCCCAGACCCGCAGCCTGCTTACAGGCCGGTCCACACCCAGGGAGCCACAGAGCTCGGCCTTCCCCCAAGGCAACAGGAACCGGACTCTAGAGTCAGGCACTCGAGCTCACGGCCTAAAGCCGAGGGGCCACCAGCCCAGCCCCGAGGACAGGGAGGGCACACGCCCAGCCCCATGACTCCTGGCCCCACGCCTCTGAAAGACCGAGGCCAGGGACACCCGCCTGATTACAGGGGGTCCCTCCAACCGCCCGCCGAGGCCAGGGGGCGCACAGAACCCCACTTACGGGGCCGCCCCCTGCTGCCCGGCACCCCCCAGCAAGCATACGGAGCGCAGGCTCTGGCCTGTGCCCCACTCGGACAGGCTGGAGCCCGGCCGCAGCGCAGCACGGCAACACAGCCGTCTGCAGAGCCCCGGGAGCCTCCTCTCCGAGGCCGCCAGCCACGTGGCGCCAGCCCGAAGCAGGGCCAAAGGCGGGAGCGTGCCCTGCGGCACGGCACTTCTGCAAGCTGCCCCCTGGCAAGGGCCCGGGAGCGCTCGTTCCTGTTGCCTGGCTAAAGGAGCCTCCCCAGCCCTGCTTACAGGGACCTGGGTGGGGCTGCTCCTGGGGACAAAGGGTGCCGCCAAAGTCCTGACACGTGCCCCGAGTACAGGGCCCGCACACTGGCAGCTCACCAGCACCACCGGCAGCATAGGTGCACGCCCTGGCCCTGGCTACAGGCGGGTCATGCTGCCCACGCTGCCGCTAAGCGCCTTTGCGCCGTCCTCAGAAAGCAGGGGCAAGGCCGGATGCTTTCTCCACCCGTGCATTTTGGGCACCCGCCTGCAGCTGCACAGAGCTCCTCTTTCCCTCCTGGGAAGTCTAAGCTACACTGCACTGTTTCTAAAGTACAAACACACTTCCTCACTCACACCAGCTAAGGGGAAGACAGGGGAGGGGGAGGCAGGGGAGGGGGAGACAGTCCCAGAAGAGGGAGCAAGTTCTGTGCAGCCAGCCTACTCTAGGGAGCCATTGCTAATGCTGAGCGGGAGAGGAAAGCATCAGACCTGCCCGCGCACTGAGAGGAGGCCACAGGGGCCTCGACGCGCTGAAGCGCTTCAGGACTGGCACCGGGGACACGGGCTGTGACACACCCCGAGTACAGGGGGTCACGCTGGCCAGGGGTCAGCAGCAGGCAGAAAGCTGCCGGGGCCGGGGAAAAGCCCTGCCCTGCTTACAGGGTAGCTGGGCCGGGGGCCGGGAGAGCTCCGTTTCCCTCCTGCGGTGCGGAGACAGGGGCTCTCACCCTCCTTTACAGGGTTGCCCCTCTCTCCGGGCAGCCAAAGGAGCACAAGGGCAAAAGGCCCAACCACAGCAAAGACCAGCCCTGCACACAGGGAGGTCGCCCAGCGCAAAGACAGCCGCGGCACCCTGAAGGTGCCCTGGCCTGGAAAAGCCCTTTGCCCAGAGGGCCCCTCGTGTCCCTCTTCAGCTCCAAGCTTGCTCTTGCCTCGCCGTTCCACTCTTGAGCTCGAAGACCCCGCCGCTCGGGCCTCGTCGTCCCACGGCTTCTGCCAATGCACGACGAAACACTCAGGCCTGAGAAGCTCCAGACCCTGTGCCTGCAGGGAACCGCCACCCAACAGCCCCACAGGGACGTCCCCAACCAGCCACCCACAGATCCTTTTGGCTGCCCAAAAGCCTCACACATCAGCTCCAAGCTGCTGCTCTTACCTTGCGGCTCCACTCCTGGGCTCGAAGCCACCGATGCTGAAGCTCGCTCTTGCCTCGCCGTTCCACTCTTGAGCCCGAAGAGACCGCTCCTGCGGCTCGCTCTTGCCTCGCCGTCCCACGGCTTCTGCAAACGTCGACGAGGACACAATGAGGCCTGAGGAGCTCCCGCTGCCAAAGGGAACCGCCACCTGACAGCCCCACAGCCAGATCCTCACGCCACCACCCACGCAGCCCCGCAGCTGCCCAAAAACCGCCAGCCTCAGCTTGACTCACCGTCGCGACGTCCGGCGCAGTCCCACGCCGTGCTGGGAGCCGGGCCCTCTGGGCAAATGAAGCCGGGCACGCAAGGCAGCGGCCAAGAGGCTGCACCCCTGCTTACAGGGGGCTCAAGCCGCTGCCCGGACTAAAAAGTGCCCGGGACTCCAGAGCACTGGCCACCGCTTACAGGGCGGCTCTGGTCCCCAAGGCCTCTGGAGGCTCCTTCTCTCCAGTTCCGGGGCGCTCCCCGCTAACGGGGCGGGCGCCCCACACAGGCTGCCAGCTGAAGGGAGCACAAAGGCTCCCAGACCCGCAGCCTGCTTACAGGCCGGTCCACACCCAGGGAGCCACAGAGCTCGGCCTTCCCCCAAGGCAACAGGAACCGGACTCTAGAGTCAGGCACTCGAGCTCACGGCCTAAAGCCGAGGGGCCACCAGCCCAGCCCCGAGGACAGGGAGGGCACACGCCCGGCCCCATGACTCCTGGCCCCACGCCTCTGAAAGACCGGGGCCAGGGACACCCGCCTGATTACAGGGGGTCCCTCCAACCGCCCGCCGAGGCCAGGGGGCGCACAGAACCCCACTTACGGGGCCGCCCCCTGCTGCCCGGCACCCCCCAGCAAGCATACGGAGCGCAGGCTCTGGCCTGTGCCCCACTCGGACAGGCTGGAGCCCGGCCGCAGCGCAGCACGGCAACACAGCCGTCTGCAGAGCCCCGGGAGCCTCCTCTCCGAGGCCGCCAGCCACGTGGCGCCAGCCCGAAGCAGGGCCAAAGGCGGGAGCGTGCCCTGCGGCACGGCACTTCTGCAAGCTGCCCCCTGGCAAGGGCCCGGGAGCGCTCGTTCCTGTTGCCTGGCTAAAGGAGCCTCCCCAGCCCTGCTTACAGGGACCTGGGTGGGGCTGCTCCTGGGGACAAAGGGTGCCGCCAAAGTCCTGACACGTGCCCCGAGTACAGGGCCCGCACGCTGGCAGCTCACCAGCACCACCGGCAGCATAGGTGCACGCCCTGGCCCTGGCTACAGGCGGGTCATGCTGCCCACGCTGCCGCTAAGCGCCTTTGCGCCGTCCTCAGAAAGCAGGGGCAAGGCCGGATGCTTTCTCCACCCGTGCATTTTGGGCACCCGCCTGCGGCTGCACAGAGCTCCTCTTTCCCTCCTGGGAAGTCTAAGCTACACTGCACTGTTTCTAAAGTACAAACACACTTCCTCACTCACACCAGCTAAGGGGAAGACAGGGGAGGGGGAGGCAGGGGAGGGGGAGACAGTCCCAGAAGAGGGAGCAAGTTCTGTGCAGCCAGCCTACTCTAGGGAGCCATTGCTAATGCTGAGCGGGAGAGGAAAGCATCAGACCTGCCCGCGCACTGAGAGGAGGCCACAGGGGCCTCGACGCGCTGAAGCGCTTCAGGACTGGCACCGGGGACACGGGCTGTGACACACCCCGAGTACAGGGGGTCACGCTGGCCAGGGGTCAGCAGCAGGCAGAAAGCTGCCGGGGCCGGGGAAAAGCCCTGCCCTGCTTACAGGGTAGCTGGGCCGGGGTTCGGGAGAGCTCCGTTTCCCTCCTGCGGTGCGGAGACAGGGGCTCTCACCCTCCTTTACAGGGTTGCCCCTCTCTCCGGGCAGCCAAAGGAGCACAAGGGCAAAAGGCCCAACCACAGCAAAGACCAGCCCTGCACACAGGGAGGTCGCCCAGCGCAAAGACAGCCGCGGCACCCTGAAGGTGCCCTGGCCTGGAAAAGCCCTTTGCCCAGAGGGCCCCTCGTGTCCCTCTTCAGCTCCAAGCTTGCTCTTGCCTCGCCGTTCCACTCTTGAGCTCGAAGACCCCGCCGCTCGGGCCTCGTCGTCCCACGGCTTCTGCCAATGCACGACGAAACACTCAGGCCTGAGAAGCTCCAGACCCTGTGCCTGCAGGGAACCGCCACCCAACAGCCCCACAGGGACGTCCCCAACCAGCCACCCACAGATCCTTTTGGCTGCCCAAAAGCCTCACACATCAGCTCCAAGCTGCTGCTCTTACCTTGCGGCTCCACTCCTGGGCTCGAAGCCACCGATGCTGAAGCTCGCTCTTGCCTCGCCGTTCCACTCTTGAGCCCGAAGAGACCGCTCCTGCGGCTCGCTCTTGCCTCGCCGTCCCACGGCTTCTGCAAACGTCGACGGGGACACAATGAGGCCTGAGGAGCTCCCGCTGCCAAAGGGAACCGCCACCCGACAGCCCCACAGCCAGATCCTCACGCCACCACCCACGCAGCCCCGCAGCTGCCCAAAAACCGCCAGCCTCAGCTTGACTCACCGTCGCGACGTCCGGCGCAGTCCCACGCCGTGCTGGGAGCCGGGCCCTCTGGGCAAATGAAGCCGGGCACGCAAGGCAGCGGCCAAGAGGCTGCACCCCTGCTTACAGGGGGCTCAAGCCGCTGCCCGGACTAAAAAGTGCCCGGGACTCCAGAGCACTGGCCACCGCTTACAGGGCGGCTCTGGTCCCCAAGGCCTCTGGAGGCTCCTTCTCTCCAGTTCCGGGGCGCTCCCCGCTAACGGGGCGGGCGCCCCACACAGGCTGCCAGCTGAAGGGAGCACAAAGGCTCCCAGACCCGCAGCCTGCTTACAGGCCGGTCCACACCCAGGGAGCCACAGAGCTCGGCCTTCCCCCAAGGCAACAGGAACCGGACTCTAGAGTCAGGCACTCGAGCTCACGGCCTAAAGCCGAGGGGCCATCAGCCCAGCCCCGAGGACAGGGAGGGCACACGCCCGGCCCCATGACTCCTGGCCCCACGCCTCTGAAAGACCGGGGCCAGGGACACCCGCCTGATTACAGGGGGTCCCTCCAACCGCCCGCCGAGGCCAGGGGGCGCACAGAACCCCACTTACGGGGCCGCCCCCTGCTGCCCGGCACCCCCCAGCAAGCATACGGAGCACAGGCTCTGGCCTGTGCCCCACTCGGACAGGCTGGAGCCCGGCCGCAGCGCAGCACGGCAACACAGCCGTCTGCAGAGCCCCGGGAGCCTCCTCTCCGAGGCCGCCAGCCACGTGGCGCCAGCCCGAAGCAGGGCCAAAGGCGGGAGCGTGCCCTGCGGCACGGCACTTCTGCAAGCTGCCCCCTGGCAAGGGCCCGGGAGCGCTCGTTCCTGTTGCCTGGCTAAAGGAGCCTCCCCAGCCCTGCTTACAGGGACCTGGGTGGGGCTGCTCCTGGGGACAAAGGGTGCCGCCAAAGTCCTGACACGTGCCCCGAGTACAGGGCCCGCACGCTGGCAGCTCACCAGCACCACCGGCAGCATAGGTGCACGCCCTGGCCCTGGCTACAGGCGGGTCATGCTGCCCACGCTGCCGCTAAGCGCCTTTGCGCCGTCCTCAGAAAGCAGGGGCAAGGCCGGATGCTTTCTCCACCCGTGCATTTTGGGCACCCGCCTGCGGCTGCACAGAGCTCCTCTTTCCCTCCTGGGAAGTCTAAGCTACACTGCACTGTTTCTAAAGTACAAACACACTTCCTCACTCACACCAGCTAAGGGGAAGACAGGGGAGGGGGAGGCAGGGGAGGGGGAGACAGTCCCAGAAGAGGGAGCAAGTTCTGTGCAGCCAGCCTACTCTAGGGAGCCATTGCTAATGCTGAGCGGGAGAGGAAAGCATCAGACCTGCCCGCGCACTGAGAGGAGGCCACAGGGGCCTCGACGCGCTGAAGCGCTTCAGGACTGGCACCGGGGACACGGGCTGTGACACACCCCGAGTACAGGGGGTCACGCTGGCCAGGGGTCAGCAGCAGGCAGAAAGCTGCCGGGGCCGGGGAAAAGCCCTGCCCTGCTTACAGGGTAGCTGGGCCGGGGTTCGGGAGAGCTCCGTTTCCCTCCTGCGGTGCGGAGACAGGGGCTCTCACCCTCCTTTACAGGGTTGCCCCTCTCTCCGGGCAGCCAAAGGAGCACAAGGGCAAAAGGCCCAACCACAGCAAAGACCAGCCCTGCACACAGGGAGGTCGCCCAGCGCAAAGACAGCCGCGGCACCCTGAAGGTGCCCTGGCCTGGAAAAGCCCTTTGCCCAGAGGGCCCCTCGTGTCCCTCTTAAGCTCCAAGCTTGCTCTTGCCTCGCCGTTCCACTCTTGAGCCCGAAGAGACCGCTCCTGCGGCTCGCTCTTGCCTCGCCGTCCCACGGCTTCTGCAAACGTCGACGAGGACACAATGAGGCCTGAGGAGCTCCCGCTGCCAAAGGGAACCGCCACCCGACATCCCCACAGCCAGATCCTCACGCCACCACCCACGCAGCCCCGCAGCTGCCCAAAAACCGCCAGCCTCAGCTTGACTCACCGTCGCGACGTCCGGCGCAGTCCCACGCCGTGCTGGGAGCCGGGCCCTCTGGGCAAATGAAGCCGGGCACGCAAGGCAGCGGCCAAGAGGCTGCACCCCTGCTTACAGGGGGCTCAAGCCGCTGCCCGGACTAAAAAGTGCCCGGGACTCCAGAGCACTGGCCACCGCTTACAGGGCGGCTCTGGTCCCCAAGGCCTCTGGAGGCTCCTTCTCTCCAGTTCCGGGGCGCTCCCCGCTAACGGGGCGGGCGCCCCACACAGGCTGCCAGCTGAAGGGAGCACAAAGGCTCCCAGACCCGCAGCCTGCTTACAGGCCGGTCCACACCCAGGGAGCCACAGAGCTCGGCCTTCCCCCAAGGCAACAGGAACCGGACTCTAGAGTCAGGCACTCGAGCTCACGGCCTAAAGCCGAGGGGCCACCAGCCCAGCCCCGAGGACAGGGAGGGCACACGCCCGGCCCCATGACTCCTGGCCCCACGCCTCTGAAAGACCGGGGCCAGGGACACCCGCCTGATTACAGGGGGTCCCTCCAACCGCCCGCCGAGGCCAGGGGGCGCACAGAACCCCACTTACGGGGCCGCCCCCTGCTGCCCGGCACCCCCCAGCAAGCATACGGAGCGCAGGCTCTGGCCTGTGCCCCACTCGGACAGGCTGGAGCCCGGCCGCAGCGCAGCACGGCAACACAGCCGTCTGCAGAGCCCCGGGAGCCTCCTCTCCGAGGCCGCCAGCCACGTGGCGCCAGCCCGAAGCAGGGCCAAAGGCGGGAGCGTGCCCTGCGGCACGGCACTTCTGCAAGCTGCCCCCTGGCAAGGGCCCGGGAGCGCTCGTTCCTGTTGCCTGGCTAAAGGAGCCTCCCCAGCCCTGCTTACAGGGACCTGGGTGGGGCTGCTCCTGGGGACAAAGGGTGCCGCCAAAGTCCTGACACGTGCCCCGAGTACAGGGCCCGCACGCTGGCAGCTCACCAGCACCACCGGCAGCATAGGTGCACGCCCTGGCCCTGGCTACAGGCGGGTCATGCTGCCCACGCTGCCGCTAAGCGCCTTTGCGCCGTCCTCAGAAAGCAGGGGCAAGGCCGGATGCTTTCTCCACCCGTGCATTTTGGGCACCCGCCTGCGGCTGCACAGAGCTCCTCTTTCCCTCCTGGGAAGTCTAAGCTACACTGCACTGTTTCTAAAGTACAAACACACTTCCTCACTCACACCAGCTAAGGGGAAGACAGGGGAGGGGGAGGCAGGGGAGGGGGAGACAGTCCCAGAAGAGGGAGCAAGTTCTGTGCAGCCAGCCTACTCTAGGGAGCCATTGCTAATGCTGAGCGGGAGAGGAAAGCATCAGACCTGCCCGCGCACTGAGAGGAGGCCACAGGGGCCTCGACGCGCTGAAGCGCTTCAGGACTGGCACCGGGGACACGGGCTGTGACACACCCCGAGTACAGGGGGTCACGCTGGCCAGGGGTCAGCAGCAGGCAGAAAGCTGCCGGGGCCGGGGAAAAGCCCTGCCCTGCTTACAGGGTAGCTGGGCCGGGGTTCGGGAGAGCTCCGTTTCCCTCCTGCGGTGCGGAGACAGGGGCTCTCACCCTCCTTTACAGGGTTGCCCCTCTCTCCGGGCAGCCAAAGGAGCACAAGGGCAAAAGGCCCAACCACAGCAAAGACCAGCCCTGCACACAGGGAGGTCGCCCAGCGCAAAGACAGCCGCGGCACCCTGAAGGTGCCCTGGCCTGGAAAAGCCCTTTGCCCAGAGGGCCCCTCGTGTCCCTCTTCAGCTCCAAGCTTGCTCTTGCCTCGCCGTTCCACTCTTGAGCTCGAAGACCCCGCCGCTCGGGCCTCGTCGTCCCACGGCTTCTGCCAATGCACGACGAAACACTCAGGCCTGAGAAGCTCCAGACCCTGTGCCTGCAGGGAACCGCCACCCAACAGCCCCACAGGGACGTCCCCAACCAGCCACCCACAGATCCTTTTGGCTGCCCAAAAGCCTCACACATCAGCTCCAAGCTGCTGCTCTTACCTTGCGGCTCCACTCCTGGGCTCGAAGCCACCGATGCTGAAGCTCGCTCTTGCCTCGCCGTTCCACTCTTGAGCCCGAAGAGACTGCTCCTGCGGCTCGCTCTTGCCTCGCCGTCCCACGGCTTCTGCAAACGTCGACGGGGACACAATGAGGCCTGAGGAGCTCCCGCTGCCAAAGGGAACCGCCACCCGACAGCCCCACAGCCAGATCCTCACGCCACCACCCACGCAGCCCCGCAGCTGCCCAAAAACCGCCAGCCTCAGCTTGACTCACCGTCGCGACGTCCGGCGCAGTCCCACGCCGTGCTGGGAGCCGGGCCCTCTGGGCAAATGAAGCCGGGCACGCAAGGCAGCGGCCAAGAGGCTGCACCCCTGCTTACAGGGGGCTCAAGCCGCTGCCCGGACTAAAAAGTGCCCGGGACTCCAGAGCACTGGCCACCGCTTACAGGGCGGCTCTGGTCCCCAAGGCCTCTGGAGGCTCCTTCTCTCCAGTTCCGGGGCGCTCCCCGCTAACGGGGCGGGCGCCCCACACAGGCTGCCAGCTGAAGGGAGCACAAAGGCTCCCAGACCCGCAGCCTGCTTACAGGCCGGTCCACACCCAGGGAGCCACAGAGCTCGGCCTTCCCCCAAGGCAACAGGAACCGGACTCTAGAGTCAGGCACTCGAGCTCACGGCCTAAAGCCGAGGGGCCACCAGCCCAGCCCCGAGGACAGGGAGGGCACACGCCCGGCCCCATGACTCCTGGCCCCACGCCTCTGAAAGACCGGAGCCAGGGACACCCGCCTGATTACAGGGGGTCCCTCCAACCGCCCGCCGAGGCCAGGGGGCGCACAGAACCCCACTTACGGGGCCGCCCCCTGCTGCCCGGCACCCCCCAGCAAGCATACGGAGCGCAGGCTCTGGCCTGTGCCCCACTCGGACAGGCTGGAGCCCGGCCGCAGCGCAGCACGGCAACACAGCCGTCTGCAGAGCCCCGGGAGCCTCCTCTCCGAGGCCGCCAGCCACGTGGCGCCAGCCCGAAGCAGGGCCAAAGGCGGGAGCGTGCCCTGCGGCACGGCACTTCTGCAAGCTGCCCCCTGGCAAGGGCCCGGGAGCGCTCGTTCCTGTTGCCTGGCTAAAGGAGCCTCCCCAGCCCTGCTTACAGGGACCTGGGTGGGGCTGCTCCTGGGGACAAAGGGTGCCGCCAAAGTCCTGACACGTGCCCTGAGTACAGGGCCCGCACGCTGGCAGCTCACCAGCACCACCGGCAGCATAGGTGCACGCCCTGGCCCTGGCTACAGGCGGGTCATGCTGCCCACGCTGCCGCTAAGCGCCTTTGCGCCGTCCTCAGAAAGCAGGGGCAAGGCCGGATGCTTTCTCCACCCGTGCATTTTGGGCACCCGCCTGCGGCTGCACAGAGCTCCTCTTTCCCTCCTGGGAAGTCTAAGCTACACTGCACTGTTTCTAAAGTACAAACACACTTCCTCACTCACACCAGCTAAGGGGAAGACAGGGGAGGGGGAGGCAGTCCCAGAAGAGGGAGCAAGTTCTGTGCAGCCAGCCTACTCTAGGGAGCCATTGCTAATGCTGAGCGGGAGAGGAAAGCATCAGACCTGCCCGCGCACTGAGAGGAGGCCACAGGGGCCTCGACGCGCTGAAGCGCTTCAGGACTGGCACCGGGGACACGGGCTGTGACACACCCCGAGTACAGGGGGTCACGCTGGCCAGGGGTCAGCAGCAGGCAGAAAGCTGCCGGGGCCGGGGAAAAGCCCTGCCCTGCTTACAGGGTAGCTGGGCCGGGGGCCGGGAGAGCTCCGTTTCCCTCCTGCGGTGCGGAGACAGGGGCTCTCACCCTCCTTTACAGGGTTGCCCCTCTCTCCGGGCAGCCAAAGGAGCACAAGGGCAAAAGGCCCAACCACAGCAAAGACCAGCCCTGCACACAGGGAGGTCGCCCAGCGCAAAGACAGCCGCGGCACCCTGAAGGTGCCCTGGCCTGGAAAAGCCCTTTGCCCAGAGGGCCCCTCGTGTCCCTCTTCAGCTCCAAGCTTGCTCTTGCCTCGCCGTTCCACTCTTGAGCTCGAAGACCCCGCCGCTCGGGCCTCGTCGTCCCACGGCTTCTGCCAATGCACGACGAAACACTCAGGCCTGAGAAGCTCCAGACCCTGTGCCTGCAGGGAACCGCCACCCAACAGCCCCACAGGGAAGTCCCCAACCAGCCACCCACAGATCCTTTTGGCTGCCCAAAAGCCTCACACATCAGCTCCAAGCTGCTGCTCTTACCTTGCGGCTCCACTCCTGGGCTCGAAGCCACCGATGCTGAAGCTCGCTCTTGCCTCGCCGTTCCACTCTTGAGCCCGAAGAGACCGCTCCTGCGGCTCGCTCTTGCCTCGCCGTCCCACGGCTTCTGCAAACGTCGACGAGGACACAATGAGGCCTGAGGAGCTCCTGCTGCCAAAGGGAACCGCCACCCGACAGCCCCACAGCCAGATCCTCACGCCACCACCCACGCAGCCCCGCAGCTGCCCAAAAACCGCCAGCCTCAGCTTGACTCACCGTCGCGACGTCCGGCGCAGTCCCACGCCGTGCTGGGAGCCGGGCCCTCTGGGCAAATGAAGCCGGGCACGCAAGGCAGCGGCCAAGAGGCTGCACCCCTGCTTACAGGGGGCTCAAGCCGCTGCCCGGACTAAAAAGTGCCCGGGACTCCAGAGCACTGGCCACCGCTTACAGGGCGGCTCTGGTCCCCAAGGCCTCTGGAGGCTCCTTCTCTCCAGTTCCGGGGCGCTCCCCGCTAACGGGGCGGGCGCCCCACACAGGCTGCCAGCTGAAGGGAGCACAAAGGCTCCCAGACCCGCAGCCTGCTTACAGGCCGGTCCACACCCAGGGAGCCACAGAGCTCGGCCTTCCCCCAAGGCAACAGGAACCGGACTCTAGAGTCAGGCACTCGAGCTCACGGCCTAAAGCCGAGGGGCCACCAGCCCAGCCCCGAGGACAGGGAGGGCACACGCCCGGCCCCATGACTCCTGGCCCCACGCCTCTGAAAGACCGGAGCCAGGGACACCCGCCTGATTACAGGGGGTCCCTCCAACCGCCCGCCGAGGCCAGGGGGCGCACAGAACCCCACTTACGGGGCCGCCCCCTGCTGCCCGGCACCCCCCAGCAAGCATACGGAGCGCAGGCTCTGGCCTGTGCCCCACTCGGACAGGCTGGAGCCCGGCCGCAGCGCAGCACGGCAACACAGCCGTCTGCAGAGCCCCGGGAGCCTCCTCTCCGAGGCCGCCAGCCACGTGGCGCCAGCCCGAAGCAGGGCCAAAGGCGGGAGCGTGCCCTGCGGCACGGCACTTCTGCAAGCTGCCCCCTGGCAAGGGCCCGGGAGCGCTCGTTCCTGTTGCCTGGCTAAAGGAGCCTCCCCAGCCCTGCTTACAGGGACCTGGGTGGGGCTGCTCCTGGGGACAAAGGGTGCCGCCAAAGTCCTGACACGTGCCCCGAGTACAGGGCCCGCACGCTGGCAGCTCACCAGCACCACCGGCAGCATAGGTGCACGCTCTGGCCCTGGCTACAGGCGGGTCATGCTGCCCACGCTGCCGCTAAGCGCCTTTGCGCCGTCCTCAGAAAGCAGGGGCAAGGCCGGATGCTTTCTCCACCCGTGCATTTTGGGCACCCGCCTGCGGCTGCACAGAGCTCCTCTTTCCCTCCTGGGAAGTCTAAGCTACACTGCACTGTTTCTAAAGTACAAACACACTTCCTCACTCACACCAGCTAAGGGGAAGACAGGGGAGGGGGAGGCAGGGGAGGGGGAGACAGTCCCAGAAGAGGGAGCAAGTTCTGTGCAGCCAGCCTACTCTAGGGAGCCATTGCTAATGCTGAGCGGGAGAGGAAAGCATCAGACCTGCCCGCGCACTGAGAGGAGGCCACAGGGGCCTCGACGCGCTGAAGCGCTTCAGGACTGGCACCGGGGACACGGGCTGTGACACACCCCGAGTACAGGGGGTCACGCTGGCCAGGGGTCAGCAGCAGGCAGAAAGCTGCCGGGGCCGGGGAAAAGCCCTGCCCTGCTTACAGGGTAGCTGGGCCGGGGGCCGGGAGAGCTCCGTTTCCCTCCTGCGGTGCGGAGACAGGGGCTCTCACCCTCCTTTACAGGGTTGCCCCTCTCTCCGGGCAGCCAAAGGAGCACAAGGGCAAAAGGCCCAACCACAGCAAAGACCAGCCCTGCACACAGGGAGGTCGCCCAGCGCAAAGACAGCCGCGGCACCCTGAAGGTGCCCTGGCCTGGAAAAGCCCTTTGCCCAGAGGGCCCCTCGTGTCCCTCTTCAGCTCCAAGCTTGCTCTTGCCTCGCCGTTCCACTCTTGAGCTCGAAGACCCCGCCGCTCGGGCCTCGTCGTCCCACGGCTTCTGCCAATGCACGACGAAACACTCAGGCCTGAGAAGCTCCAGACCCTGTGCCTGCAGGGAACCGCCACCCAACAGCCCCACAGGGACGTCCCCAACCAGCCACCCACAGATCCTTTTGGCTGCCCAAAAGCCTCACACATCAGCTCCAAGCTGCTGCTCTTACCTTGCGGCTCCACTCCTGGGCTCGAAGCCACCGATGCTGAAGCTCGCTCTTGCCTCGCCGTTCCACTCTTGAGCCCGAAGAGACCGCTCCTGCGGCTCGCTCTTGCCTCGCCGTCCCACGGCTTCTGCAAACGTCGACGAGGACACAATGAGGCCTGAGGAGCTCCCGCTGCCAAAGGGAACCGCCACCCGACAGCCCCACAGCCAGATCCTCACGCCACCACCCACGCAGCCCCGCAGCTGCCCAAAAACCGCCAGCCTCAGCTTGACTCACCGTCGCGACGTCCGGCGCAGTCCCACGCCGTGCTGGGAGCCGGGCCCTCTGGGCAAATGAAGCCGGGCACGCAAGGCAGCGGCCAAGAGGCTGCACCCCTGCTTACAGGGGGCTCAAGCCGCTGCCCGGACTAAAAAGTGCCCGGGACTCCAGAGCACTGGCCACCGCTTACAGGGCGGCTCTGGTCCCCAAGGCCTCTGGAGGCTCCTTCTCTCCAGTTCCGGGGCGCTCCCCGCTAACGGGGCGGGCGCCCCACACAGGCTGCCAGCTGAAGGGAGCACAAAGGCTCCCAGACCCGCAGCCTGCTTACAGGCCGGTCCACACCCAGGGAGCCACAGAGCTCGGCCTTCCCCCAAGGCAACAGGAACCGGACTCTAGAGTCAGGCACTCGAGCTCACGGCCTAAAGCCGAGGGGCCACCAGCCCAGCCCCGAGGACAGGGAGGGCACACGCCCGGCCCCATGACTCCTGGCCCCACGCCTCTGAAAGACCGGGGCCAGGGACACCCGCCTGATTACAGGGGGTCCCTCCAACCGCCCGCCGAGGCCAGGGGGCACACAGAACCCCACTTACGGGGCCGCCCCCTGCTGCCCGGCACCCCCCAGCAAGCATACGGAGCGCAGGCTCTGGCCTGTGCCCCACTCGGACAGGCTGGAGCCCGGCCGCAGCGCAGCACGGCAACACAGCCGTCTGCAGAGCCCCGGGAGCCTCCTCTCCGAGGCCACCAGCCACGTGGCGCCAGCCCGAAGCAGGGCCAAAGGCGGGAGCGTGCCCTGCGGCACGGCACTTCTGCAAGCTGCCCCCTGGCAAGGGCCCGGGAGCGCTCGTTCCTGTTGCCTGGCTAAAGGAGCCTCCCCAGCCCTGCTTACAGGGACCTGGGTGGGGCTGCTCCTGGGGACAAAGGGTGCCGCCAAAGTCCTGACACGTGCCCCGAGTACAGGGCCCGCACGCTGGCAGCTCACCAGCACCACCGGCAGCATAGGTGCACGCCCTGGCCCTGGCTACAGGCGGGTCATGCTGCCCACGCTGCCGCTAAGCGCCTTTGCGCCGTCCTCAGAAAGCAGGGGCAAGGCCGGATGCTTTCTCCACCCGTGCATTTTGGGCACCCGCCTGCGGCTGCACAGAGCTCCTCTTTCCCTCCTGGGAAGTCTAAGCTACACTGCACTGTTTCTAAAGTACAAACACACTTCCTCACTCACACCAGCTAAGGGGAAGACAGGGGAGGGGGAGGCAGGGGAGGGGGAGACAGTCCCAGAAGAGGGAGCAAGTTCTGTGCAGCCAGCCTACTCTAGGGAGCCATTGCTAATGCTGAGCGGGAGAGGAAAGCATCAGACCTGCCCGCGCACTGAGAGGAGGCCACAGGGGCCTCGACGCGCTGAAGCGCTTCAGGACTGGCACCGGGGACACGGGCTGTGACACACCCCGAGTACAGGGGGTCACGCTGGCCAGGGGTCAGCAGCAGGCAGAAAGCTGCCGGGGCCGGGGAAAAGCCCTGCCCTGCTTACAGGGTAGCTGGGCCGGGGGCCGGGAGAGCTCCGTTTCCCTCCTGCGGTGCGGAGACAGGGGCTCTCACCCTCCTTTACAGGGTTGCCCCTCTCTCCGGGCAGCCAAAGGAGCACAAGGGCAAAAGGCCCAACCACAGCAAAGACCAGCCCTGCACACAGGGAGGTCGCCCAGCGCAAAGACAGCCGCGGCACCCTGAAGGTGCCCTGGCCTGGAAAAGCCCTTTGCCCAGAGGGCCCCTCGTGTCCCTCTTCAGCTCCAAGCTTGCTCTTGCCTCGCCGTTCCACTCTTGAGCTCGAAGACCCCGCCGCTCGGGCCTCGTCGTCCCACGGCTTCTGCCAATGCACGACGAAACACTCAGGCCTGAGAAGCTCCAGACCCTGTGCCTGCAGGGAACCGCCACCCAACAGCCCCACAGAGACGTCCCCAACCAGCCACCCACAGATCCTTTTGGCTGCCCAAAAGCCTCACACATCAGCTCCAAGCTGCTGCTCTTACCTTGCGGCTCCACTCCTGGGCTCGAAGCCACCGATGCTGAAGCTCGCTCTTGCCTCGCCGTTCCACTCTTGAGCCCGAAGAGACCGCTCCTGCGGCTCGCTCTTGCCTCGCCGTCCCACGGCTTCTGCAAACGTCGACGAGGACACAATGAGGCCTGAGGAGCTCCCGCTGCCAAAGGGAACCGCCACCCGACAGCCCCACAGCCAGATCCTCACGCCACCACCCACGCAGCCCCGCAGCTGCCCAAAAACCGCCAGCCTCAGCTTGACTCACCGTCGCGACGTCCGGCGCAGTCCCACGCCGTGCTGGGAGCCGGGCCCTCTGGGCAAATGAAGCCGGGCACGCAAGGCAGCGGCCAAGAGGCTGCACCCCTGCTTACAGGGGGCTCAAGCCGCTGCCCGGACTAAAAAGTGCCCGGGACTCCAGAGCACTGGCCACCGCTTACAGGGCGGCTCTGGTCCCCAAGGCCTCTGGAAGCTCCTTCTCTCCAGTTCCGGGGCGCTCCCCGCTAACGGGGCGGGCGCCCCACACAGGCTGCCAGCTGAAGGGAGCACAAAGGCTCCCAGACCCGCAGCCTGCTTACAGGCCGGTCCACACCCAGGGAGCCACAGAGCTCGGCCTTCCCCCAAGGCAACAGGAACCGGACTCTAGAGTCAGGCACTCGAGCTCACGGCCTAAAGCCGAGGGGCCACCAGCCCTGCCCCGAGGACAGGGAGGGCACACGCCCGGCCCCATGACTCCTGGCCCCACGCCTCTGAAAGACCGGGGCCAGGGACACCCGCCTGATTACAGGGGGTCCCTCCAACCGCCCGCCGAGGCCAGGGGGCGCACAGAACCCCACTTACGGGGCCGCCCCCTGCTGCCCGGCACCCCCCAGCAAGCATACGGAGCGCAGGCTCTGGCCTGTGCCCCACTCGGACAGGCTGGAGCCCGGCCGCAGCGCAGCACGGCAACACAGCCGTCTGCAGAGCCCCGGGAGCCTCCTCTCCGAGGCCGCCAGCCACGTGGCGCCAGCCCAAAGCAGGGCCAAAGGCGGGAGCGTGCCCTGCGGCACGGCACTTCTGCAAGCTGCCCCCTGGCAAGGGCCCGGGAGCGCTCGTTCCTGTTGCCTGGCTAAAGGAGCCTCCCCAGCCCTGCTTACAGGGACCTGGGTGGGGCTGCTCCTGGGGACAAAGGGTGCCGCCAAAGTCCTGACACGTGCCCCGAGTACAGGGCCCGCACGCTGGCAGCTCACCAGCACCACCGGCAGCATAGGTGCACGCCCTGGCCCTGGCTACAGGCGGGTCATGCTGCCCACGCTGCCGCTAAGCGCCTTTGCGCCGTCCTCAGAAAGCAGGGGCAAGGCCGGATGCTTTCTCCACCCGTGCATTTTGGGCACCCGCCTGCGGCTGCACAGAGCTCCTCTTTCCCTCCTGGGAAGTCTAAGCTACACTGCACTGTTTCTAAAGTACAAACACACTTCCTCACTCACACCAGCTAAGGGGAAGACAGGGGAGGGGGAGGCAGGGGAGGGGGAGACAGTCCCAGAAGAGGGAGCAAGTTCTGTGCAGCCAGCCTACTCTAGGGAGCCATTGCTAATGCTGAGCGGGAGAGGAAAGCATCAGACCTGCCCGCGCACTGAGAGGAGGCCACAGGGGCCTCGACGCGCTGAAGCGCTTCAGGACTGGCACCGGGGACACGGGCTGTGACACACCCCGAGTACAGGGGGTCACGCTGGCCAGGGGTCAGCAGCAGGCAGAAAGCTGCCGGGGCCGGGGAAAAGCCCTGCCCTGCTTACAGGGTAGCTGGGCCGGGGGCCGGGAGAGCTCCGTTTCCCTCCTGCGGTGCGGAGACAGGGGCTCTCACCCTCCTTTACAGGGTTGCCCCTCTCTCCGGGCAGCCAAAGGAGCACAAGGGCAAAAGGCCCAACCACAGCAAAGACCAGCCCTGCACACAGGGAGGTCGCCCAGCGCAAAGACAGCCGCGGCACCCTGAAGGTGCCCTGGCCTGGAAAAGCCCTTTGCCCAGAGGGCCCCTCGTGTCCCTCTTCAGCTCCAAGCTTGCTCTTGCCTCGCCGTTCCACTCTTGAGCTCGAAGACCCCGCCGCTCGGGCCTCGTCGTCCCACGGCTTCTGCCAATGCACGACGAAACACTCAGGCCTGAGAAGCTCCAGACCCTGTGCCTGCAGGGAACCGCCACCCAACAGCCCCACAGGGACGTCCCCAACCAGCCACCCACAGATCCTTTTGGCTGCCCAAAAGCCTCACACATCAGCTCCAAGCTGCTGCTCTTACCTTGCGGCTCCACTCCTGGGCTCGAAGCCACCGATGCTGAAGCTCGCTCTTGCCTCGCCGTTCCACTCTTGAGCCCGAAGAGACCGCTCCTGCGGCTCGCTCTTGCCTCGCCGTCCCACGGCTTCTGCAAACGTCGACGAGGACACAATGAGGCCTGAGGAGCTCCCGCTGCCAAAGGGAACCGCCACCCGACAGCCCCACAGCCAGATCCTCACGCCACCACCCACGCAGCCCCGCAGCTGCCCAAAAACCGCCAGCCTCAGCTTGACTCACCGTCGCGACGTCCGGCGCAGTCCCACGCCGTGCTGGGAGCCGGGCCCTCTGGGCAAATGAAGCCGGGCACGCAAGGCAGCGGCCAAGAGGCTGCACCCCTGCTTACAGGGGGCTCAAGCCGCTGCCCGGACTAAAAAGTGCCCGGGACTCCAGAGCACTGGCCACCGCTTACAGGGCGGCTCTGGTCCCCAAGGCCTCTGGAAGCTCCTTCTCTCCAGTTCCGGGGCGCTCCCCGCTAACGGGGCGGGCGCCCCACACAGGCTGCCAGCTGAAGGGAGCACAAAGGCTCCCAGACCCGCAGCCTGCTTACAGGCCGGTCCACACCCAGGGAGCCACAGAGCTCGGCCTTCCCCCAAGGCAACAGGAACCGGACTCTAGAGTCAGGCACTCGAGCTCACGGCCTAAAGCCGAGGGGCCACCAGCCCTGCCCCGAGGACAGGGAGGGCACACGCCCGGCCCCATGACTCCTGGCCCCACGCCTCTGAAAGACCGGGGCCAGGGACACCCGCCTGATTACAGGGGGTCCCTCCAACCGCCCGCCGAGGCCAGGGGGCGCACAGAACCCCACTTACGGGGCCGCCCCCTGCTGCCCGGCACCCCCCAGCAAGCATACGGAGCGCAGGCTCTGGCCTGTGCCCCACTCGGACAGGCTGGAGCCCGGCCGCAGCGCAGCACGGCAACACAGCCGTCTGCAGAGCCCCGGGAGCCTCCTCTCCGAGGCCGCCAGCCACGTGGCGCCAGCCCGAAGCAGGGCCAAAGGCGGGAGCGTGCCCTGCGGCACGGCACTTCTGCAAGCTGCCCCCTGGCAAGGGCCCGGGAGCGCTCGTTCCTGTTGCCTGGCTAAAGGAGCCTCCCCAGCCCTGCTTACAGGGACCTGGGTGGGGCTGCTCCTGGGGACAAAGGGTGCCGCCAAAGTCCTGACACGTGCCCCGAGTACAGGGCCCGCACACTGGCAGCTCACCAGCACCACCGGCAGCATAGGTGCACGCCCTGGCCCTGGCTACAGGCGGGTCATGCTGCCCATGCTGCCGCTAAGCGCCTTTGCGCCGTCCTCAGAAAGCAGGGGCAAGGCCGGATGCTTTCTCCACCCGTGCATTTTGGGCACCCGCCTGCGGCTGCACAGAGCTCCTCTTTCCCTCCTGGGAAGTCTAAGCTACACTGCACTGTTTCTAAAGTACAAACACACTTCCTCACTCACACCAGCTAAGGGGAAGACAGGGGAGGGGGAGGCAGGGGAGGGGGAGACAGTCCCAGAAGAGGGAGCAAGTTCTGTGCAGCCAGCCTACTCTAGGGAGCCATTGCTAATGCTGAGCGGGAGAGGAAAGCATCAGACCTGCCCGCGCACTGAGAGGAGGCCACAGGGGCCTCGACGCGCTGAAGCGCTTCAGGACTGGCACCGGGGACACGGGCTGTGACACACCCCGAGTACAGGGGGTCACGCTGGCCAGGGGTCAGCAGCAGGCAGAAAGCTGCCGGGGCCGGGGAAAAGCCCTGCCCTGCTTACAGGGTAGCTGGGCCGGGGGCCGGGAGAGCTCCGTTTCCCTCCTGCGGTGCGGAGACAGGGGCTCTCACCCTCCTTTACAGGGTTGCCCCTCTCTCCGGGCAGCCAAAGGAGCACAAGGGCAAAAGGCCCAACCACAGCAAAGACCAGCCCTGCACACAGGGAGGTCGCCCAGCGCAAAGACAGCCGCGGCACCCTGAAGGTGCCCTGGCCTGGAAAAGCCCTTTGCCCAGAGGGCCCCTCGTGTCCCTCTTCAGCTCCAAGCTTGCTCTTGCCTCGCCGTTCCACTCTTGAGCTCGAAGACCCCGCCGCTCGGGCCTCGTCGTCCCACGGCTTCTGCCAATGCACGACGAAACACTCAGGCCTGAGAAGCTCCAGACCCTGTGCCTGCAGGGAACCGCCACCCAACAGCCCCACAGGGACGTCCCCAACCAGCCACCCACAGATCCTTTTGGCTGCCCAAAAGCCTCACACATCAGCTCCAAGCTGCTGCTCTTACCTTGCGGCTCCACTCCTGGGCTCGAAGCCACCGATGCTGAAGCTCGCTCTTGCCTCGCCGTTCCACTCTTGAGCCCGAAGAGACCGCTCCTGCGGCTCGCTCTTGCCTCGCCGTCCCACGGCTTCTGCAAACGTCGACGGGGACACAATGAGGCCTGAGGAGCTCCCGCTGCCAAAGGGAACCGCCACCCGACAGCCCCACAGCCAGATCCTCACGCCACCACCCACGCAGCCCCGCAGCTGCCCAAAAACCGCCAGCCTCAGCTTGACTCACCGTCGCGACGTCCGGCGCAGTCCCACGCCGTGCTGGGAGCCGGGCCCTCTGGGCAAATGAAGCCGGGCACGCAAGGCAGCGGCCAAGAGGCTGCACCCCTGCTTACAGGGGGCTCAAGCCGCTGCCCGGACTAAAAAGTGCCCGGGACTCCAGAGCACTGGCCACCGCTTACAGGGCGGCTCTGGTCCCCAAGGCCTCTGGAGGCTCCTTCTCTCCAGTTCCGGGGCGCTCCCCGCTAACGGGGCGGGCGCCCCACACAGGCTGCCAGCTGAAGGGAGCACAAAGGCTCCCAGACCCGCAGCCTGCTTACAGGCCGGTCCACACCCAGGGAGCCACAGAGCTCGGCCTTCCCCCAAGGCAACAGGAACCGGACTCTAGAGTCAGGCACTCGAGCTCACGGCCTAAAGCCGAGGGGCCACCAGCCCAGCCCCGAGGACAGGGAGGGCACACGCCCGGCCCCATGACTCCTGGCCCCACGCCTCTGAAAGACCGGGGCCAGGGACACCCGCCTGATTACAGGGGGTCCCTCCAACCGCCCGCCGAGGCCAGGGGGCGCACAGAACCCCACTTACGGGGCCGCCCCCTGCTGCCCGGCACCCCCCAGCAAGCATACGGAGCGCAGGCTCTGGCCTGTGCCCCACTCGGACAGGCTGGAGCCCGGCCGCAGCGCAGCACGGCAACACAGCCGTCTGCAGAGCCCCGGGAGCCTCCTCTCCGAGGCCGCCAGCCACGTGGCGCCAGCCCGAAGCAGGGCCAAAGGCGGGAGCGTGCCCTGCGGCACGGCACTTCTGCAAGCTGCCCCCTGGCAAGGGCCCGGGAGCGCTCGTTCCTGTTGCCTGGCTAAAGGAGCCTCCCCAGCCCTGCTTACAGGGACCTGGGTGGGGCTGCTCCTGGGGACAAAGGGTGCCGCCAAAGTCCTGACACGTGCCCCGAGTACAGGGCCCGCACGCTGGCAGCTCACCAGCACCACCGGCAGCATAGGTGCACGCCCTGGCCCTGGCTACAGGCGGGTCATGCTGCCCACGCTGCCGCTAAGCGCCTTTGCGCCGTCCTCAGAAAGCAGGGGCAAGGCCGGATGCTTTCTCCACCCGTGCATTTTGGGCACCCGCCTGCGGCTGCACAGAGCTCCTCTTTCCCTCCTGGGAAGTCTAAGCTACACTGCACTGTTTCTAAAGTACAAACACACTTCCTCACTCACACCAGCTAAGGGGAAGACAGGGGAGGGGGAGGCAGGGGAGGGGGAGACAGTCCCAGAAGAGGGAGCAAGTTCTGTGCAGCCAGCCTACTCTAGGGAGCCATTGCTAATGCTGAGCGGGAGAGGAAAGCATCAGACCTGCCCGCGCACTGAGAGGAGGCCACAGGGGCCTCGACGCGCTGAAGCGCTTCAGGACTGGCACCGGGGACACGGGCTGTGACACACCCCGAGTACAGGGGGTCACGCTGGCCAGGGGTCAGCAGCAGGCAGAAAGCTGCCGGGGCCGGGGAAAAGCCCTGCCCTGCTTACAGGGTAGCTGGGCCGGGGGCCGGGAGAGCTCCGTTTCCCTCCTGCGGTGCGGAGACAGGGGCTCTCACCCTCCTTTACAGGGTTGCCCCTCTCTCCGGGCAGCCAAAGGAGCACAAGGGCAAAAGGCCCAACCACAGCAAAGACCAGCCCTGCACACAGGGAGGTCGCCCAGCGCAAAGACAGCCGCGGCACCCTGAAGGTGCCCTGGCCTGGAAAAGCCCTTTGCCCAGAGGGCCCCTCGTGTCCCTCTTCAGCTCCAAGCTTGCTCTTGCCTCGCCGTTCCACTCTTGAGCTCGAAGACCCCGCCGCTCGGGCCTCGTCGTCCCACGGCTTCTGCCAATGCACGACGAAACACTCAGGCCTGAGAAGCTCCAGACCCTGTGCCTGCAGGGAACCGCCACCCAACAGCCCCACAGAGACGTCCCCAACCAGCCACCCACAGATCCTTTTGGCTGCCCAAAAGCCTCACACATCAGCTCCAAGCTGCTGCTCTTACCTTGCGGCTCCACTCCTGGGCTCGAAGCCACCGATGCTGAAGCTCGCTCTTGCCTCGCCGTTCCACTCTTGAGCCCGAAGAGACCGCTCCTGCGGCTCGCTCTTGCCTCGCCGTCCCACGGCTTCTGCAAACGTCGACGAGGACACAATGAGGCCTGAGGAGCTCCCGCTGCCAAAGGGAACCGCCACCCGACAGCCCCACAGCCAGATCCTCACGCCACCACCCACGCAGCCCCGCAGCTGCCCAAAAACCGCCAGCCTCAGCTTGACTCACCGTCGCGACGTCCGGCGCAGTCCCACGCCGTGCTGGGAGCCGGGCCCTCTGGGCAAATGAAGCCGGGCACGCAAGGCAGCGGCCAAGAGGCTGCACCCCTGCTTACAGGGGGCTCAAGCCGCTGCCCGGACTAAAAAGTGCCCGGGACTCCAGAGCACTGGCCACCGCTTACAGGGCGGCTCTGGTCCCCAAGGCCTCTGGAAGCTCCTTCTCTCCAGTTCCGGGGCGCTCCCCGCTAACGGGGCGGGCGCCCCACACAGGCTGCCAGCTGAAGGGAGCACAAAGGCTCCCAGACCCGCAGCCTGCTTACAGGCCGGTCCACACCCAGGGAGCCACAGAGCTCGGCCTTCCCCCAAGGCAACAGGAACCGGACTCTAGAGTCAGGCACTCGAGCTCACGGCCTAAAGCCGAGGGGCCACCAGCCCTGCCCCGAGGACAGGGAGGGCACACGCCCGGCCCCATGACTCCTGGCCCCACGCCTCTGAAAGACCGGGGCCAGGGACACCCGCCTGATTACAGGGGGTCCCTCCAACCGCCCGCCGAGGCCAGGGGGCGCACAGAACCCCACTTACGGGGCCGCCCCCTGCTGCCCGGCACCCCCCAGCAAGCATACGGAGCGCAGGCTCTGGCCTGTGCCCCACTCGGACAGGCTGGAGCCCGGCCGCAGCGCAGCACGGCAACACAGCCGTCTGCAGAGCCCCGGGAGCCTCCTCTCCGAGGCCGCCAGCCACGTGGCGCCAGCCCGAAGCAGGGCCAAAGGCGGGAGCGTGCCCTGCGGCACGGCACTTCTGCAAGCTGCCCCCTGGCAAGGGCCCGGGAGCGCTCGTTCCTGTTGCCTGGCTAAAGGAGCCTCCCCAGCCCTGCTTACAGGGACCTGGGTGGGGCTGCTCCTGGGGACAAAGGGTGCCGCCAAAGTCCTGACACGTGCCCCGAGTACAGGGCCCGCACGCTGGCAGCTCACCAGCACCACCGGCAGCATAGGTGCACGCCCTGGCCCTGGCTACAGGCGGGTCATGCTGCCCACGCTGCCGCTAAGCGCCTTTGCGCCGTCCTCAGAAAGCAGGGGCAAGGCCGGATGCTTTCTCCACCCGTGCATTTTGGGCACCCGCCTGCGGCTGCACAGAGCTCCTCTTTCCCTCCTGGGAAGTCTAAGCTACACTGCACTGTTTCTAAAGTACAAACACACTTCCTCACTCACACCAGCTAAGGGGAAGACAGGGGAGGGGGAGGCAGGGGAGGGGGAGACAGTCCCAGAAGAGGGAGCAAGTTCTGTGCAGCCAGCCTACTCTAGGGAGCCATTGCTAATGCTGAGCGGGAGAGGAAAGCATCAGACCTGCCCGCGCACTGAGAGGAGGCCACAGGGGCCTCGACGCGCTGAAGCGCTTCAGGACTGGCACCGGGGACACGGGCTGTGACACACCCCGAGTACAGGGGGTCACGCTGGCCAGGGGTCAGCAGCAGGCAGAAAGCTGCCGGGGCCGGGGAAAAGCCCTGCCCTGCTTACAGGGTAGCTGGGCCGGGGGCCGGGAGAGCTCCGTTTCCCTCCTGCGGTGCGGAGACAGGGGCTCTCACCCTCCTTTACAGGGTTGCCCCTCTCTCCGGGCAGCCAAAGGAGCACAAGGGCAAAAGGCCCAACCACAGCAAAGACCAGCCCTGCACACAGGGAGGTCGCCCAGCGCAAAGACAGCCGCGGCACCCTGAAGGTGCCCTGGCCTGGAAAAGCCCTTTGCCCAGAGGGCCCCTCGTGTCCCTCTTCAGCTCCAAGCTTGCTCTTGCCTCGCCGTTCCACTCTTGAGCTCGAAGACCCCGCCGCTCGGGCCTCGTCGTCCCACGGCTTCTGCCAATGCACGACGAAACACTCAGGCCTGAGAAGCTCCAGACCCTGTGCCTGCAGGGAACCGCCACCCAACAGCCCCACAGGGACGTCCCCAACCAGCCACCCACAGATCCTTTTGGCTGCCCAAAAGCCTCACACATCAGCTCCAAGCTGCTGCTCTTACCTTGCGGCTCCACTCCTGGGCTCGAAGCCACCGATGCTGAAGCTCGCTCTTGCCTCGCCGTTCCACTCTTGAGCCCGAAGAGACCGCTCCTGCGGCTCGCTCTTGCCTCGCCGTCCCACGGCTTCTGCAAACGTCGACGAGGACACAATGAGGCCTGAGGAGCTCCCGCTGCCAAAGGGAACCGCCACCCGACAGCCCCACAGCCGGATCCTCACGCCACCACCCACGCAGCCCCGCAGCTGCCCAAAAACCGCCAGCCTCAGCTTGACTCACCGTCGCGACGTCCGGCGCAGTCCCACGCCGTGCTGGGAGCCGGGCCCTCTGGGCAAATGAAGCCGGGCACGCAAGGCAGCGGCCAAGAGGCTGCACCCCTGCTTACAGGGGGCTCAAGCCGCTGCCCGGACTAAAAAGTGCCCGGGACTCCAGAGCACTGGCCACCGCTTACAGGGCGGCTCTGGTCCCCAAGGCCTCTGGAAGCTCCTTCTCTCCAGTTCCGGGGCGCTCCCCGCTAACGGGGCGGGCGCCCCACACAGGCTGCCAGCTGAAGGGAGCACAAAGGCTCCCAGACCCGCAGCCTGCTTACAGGCCGGTCCACACCCAGGGAGCCACAGAGCTCGGCCTTCCCCCAAGGCAACAGGAACCGGACTCTAGAGTCAGGCACTCGAGCTCACGGCCTAAAGCCGAGGGGCCACCAGCCCTGCCCCGAGGACAGGGAGGGCACACGCCCGGCCCCATGACTCCTGGCCCCACGCCTCTGAAAGACCGGGGCCAGGGACACCCGCCTGATTACAGGGGGTCCCTCCAACCGCCCGCCGAGGCCAGGGGGCGCACAGAACCCCACTTACGGGGCCGCCCCCTGCTGCCCGGCACCCCCCAGCAAGCATACGGAGCGCAGGCTCTGGCCTGTGCCCCACTCGGACAGGCTGGAGCCCGGCCGCAGCGCAGCACGGCAACACAGCCGTCTGCAGAGCCCCGGGAGCCTCCTCTCCGAGGCCGCCAGCCACGTGGCGCCAGCCCGAAGCAGGGCCAAAGGCGGGAGCGTGCCCTGCGGCACGGCACTTCTGCAAGCTGCCCCCTGGCAAGGGCCCGGGAGCGCTCGTTCCTGTTGCCTGGCTAAAGGAGCCTCCCCAGCCCTGCTTACAGGGACCTGGGTGGGGCTGCTCCTGGGGACAAAGGGTGCCGCCAAAGTCCTGACACGTGCCCCGAGTACAGGGCCCGCACACTGGCAGCTCACCAGCACCACCGGCAGCATAGGTGCACGCCCTGGCCCTGGCTACAGGCGGGTCATGCTGCCCATGCTGCCGCTAAGCGCCTTTGCGCCGTCCTCAGAAAGCAGGGGCAAGGCCGGATGCTTTCTCCACCCGTGCATTTTGGGCACCCGCCTGCGGCTGCACAGAGCTCCTCTTTCCCTCCTGGGAAGTCTAAGCTACACTGCACTGTTTCTAAAGTACAAACACACTTCCTCACTCACACCAGCTAAGGGGAAGACAGGGGAGGGGGAGGCAGGGGAGGGGGAGACAGTCCCAGAAGAGGGAGCAAGTTCTGTGCAGCCAGCCTACTCTAGGGAGCCATTGCTAATGCTGAGCGGGAGAGGAAAGCATCAGACCTGCCCGCGCACTGAGAGGAGGCCACAGGGGCCTCGACGCGCTGAAGCGCTTCAGGACTGGCACCGGGGACACGGGCTGTGACACACCCCGAGTACAGGGGGTCACGCTGGCCAGGGGTCAGCAGCAGGCAGAAAGCTGCCGGGGCCGGGGAAAAGCCCTGCCCTGCTTACAGGGTAGCTGGGCCGGGGGCCGGGAGAGCTCCGTTTCCCTCCTGCGGTGCGGAGACAGGGGCTCTCACCCTCCTTTACAGGGTTGCCCCTCTCTCCGGGCAGCCAAAGGAGCACAAGGGCAAAAGGCCCAACCACAGCAAAGACCAGCCCTGCACACAGGGAGGTCGCCCAGCGCAAAGACAGCCGCGGCACCCTGAAGGTGCCCTGGCCTGGAAAAGCCCTTTGCCCAGAGGGCCCCTCGTGTCCCTCTTCAGCTCCAAGCTTGCTCTTGCCTCGCCGTTCCACTCTTGAGCTCGAAGACCCCGCCGCTCGGGCCTCGTCGTCCCACGGCTTCTGCCAATGCACGACGAAACACTCAGGCCTGAGAAGCTCCAGACCCTGTGCCTGCAGGGAACCGCCACCCAACAGCCCCACAGAGACGTCCCCAACCAGCCACCCACAGATCCTTTTGGCTGCCCAAAAGCCTCACACATCAGCTCCAAGCTGCTGCTCTTACCTTGCGGCTCCACTCCTGGGCTCGAAGCCACCGATGCTGAAGCTCGCTCTTGCCTCGCCGTTCCACTCTTGAGCCCGAAGAGACCGCTCCTGCGGCTCGCTCTTGCCTCGCCGTCCCACGGCTTCTGCAAACGTCGACGAGGACACAATGAGGCCTGAGGAGCTCCCGCTGCCAAAGGGAACCGCCACCCGACAGCCCCACAGCCAGATCCTCACGCCACCACCCACGCAGCCCCGCAGCTGCCCAAAAACCGCCAGCCTCAGCTTGACTCACCGTCGCGACGTCCGGCGCAGTCCCACGCCGTGCTGGGAGCCGGGCCCTCTGGGCAAATGAAGCCGGGCACGCAAGGCAGCGGCCAAGAGGCTGCACCCCTGCTTACAGGGGGCTCAAGCCGCTGCCCGGACTAAAAAGTGCCCGGGACTCCAGAGCACTGGCCACCGCTTACAGGGCGGCTCTGGTCCCCAAGGCCTCTGGAAGCTCCTTCTCTCCAGTTCCGGGGCGCTCCCCGCTAACGGGGCGGGCGCCCCACACAGGCTGCCAGCTGAAGGGAGCACAAAGGCTCCCAGACCCGCAGCCTGCTTACAGGCCGGTCCACACCCAGGGAGCCACAGAGCTCGGCCTTCCCCCAAGGCAACAGGAACCGGACTCTAGAGTCAGGCACTCGAGCTCACGGCCTAAAGCCGAGGGGCCACCAGCCCTGGCCCGAGGACAGGGAGGGCACACGCCCGGCCCCATGACTCCTGGCCCCACGCCTCTGAAAGACCGGGGCCAGGGACACCCGCCTGATTACAGGGGGTCCCTCCAACCGCCCGCCGAGGCCAGGGGGCGCACAGAACCCCACTTACGGGGCCGCCCCCTGCTGCCCGGCACCCCCCAGCAAGCATACGGAGCGCAGGCTCTGGCCTGTGCCCCACTCGGACAGGCTGGAGCCCGGCCGCAGCGCAGCACGGCAACACAGCCGTCTGCAGAGCCCCGGGAGCCTCCTCTCCGAGGCCGCCAGCCACGTGGCGCCAGCCCGAAGCAGGGCCAAAGGCGGGAGCGTGCCCTGCGGCACGGCACTTCTGCAAGCTGCCCCCTGGCAAGGGCCCGGGAGCGCTCGTTCCTGTTGCCTGGCTAAAGGAGCCTCCCCAGCCCTGCTTACAGGGACCTGGGTGGGGCTGCTCCTGGGGACAAAGGGTGCCGCCAAAGTCCTGACACGTGCCCCGAGTACAGGGCCCGCACGCTGGCAGCTCACCAGCACCACCGGCAGCATAGGTGCACGCCCTGGCCCTGGCTACAGGCGGGTCATGCTGCCCACGCTGCCGCTAAGCGCCTTTGCGCCGTCCTCAGAAAGCAGGGGCAAGGCCGGATGCTTTCTCCACCCGTGCATTTTGGGCACCCGCCTGCGGCTGCACAGAGCTCCTCTTTCCCTCCTGGGAAGTCTAAGCTACACTGCACTGTTTCTAAAGTACAAACACACTTCCTCACTCACACCAGCTAAGGGGAAGACAGGGGAGGGGGAGGCAGGGGAGGGGGAGACAGTCCCAGAAGAGGGAGCAAGTTCTGTGCAGCCAGCCTACTCTAGGGAGCCATTGCTAATGCTGAGCGGGAGAGGAAAGCATCAGACCTGCCCGCGCACTGAGAGGAGGCCACAGGGGCCTCGACGCGCTGAAGCGCTTCAGGACTGGCACCGGGGACACGGGCTGTGACACACCCCGAGTACAGGGGGTCACGCTGGCCAGGGGTCAGCAGCAGGCAGAAAGCTGCCGGGGCCGGGGAAAAGCCCTGCCCTGCTTACAGGGTAGCTGGGCCGGGGTTCGGGAGAGCTCCGTTTCCCTCCTGCGGTGCGGAGACAGGGGCTCTCACCCTCCTTTACAGGGTTGCCCCTCTCTCCGGGCAGCCAAAGGAGCACAAGGGCAAAAGGCCCAACCACAGCAAAGACCAGCCCTGCACACAGGGAGGTCGCCCAGCGCAAAGACAGCCGCGGCACCCTGAAGGTGCCCTGGCCTGGAAAAGCCCTTTGCCCAGAGGGCCCCTCGTGTCCCTCTTCAGCTCCAAGCTTGCTCTTGCCTCGCCGTTCCACTCTTGAGCTCGAAGACCCCGCCGCTCGGGCCTCGTCGTCCCACGGCTTCTGCCAATGCACGACGAAACACTCAGGCCTGAGAAGCTCCAGACCCTGTGCCTGCAGGGAACCGCCACCCAACAGCCCCACAGGGACGTCCCCAACCAGCCACCCACAGATCCTTTTGGCTGCCCAAAAGCCTCACACATCAGCTCCAAGCTGCTGCTCTTACCTTGCGGCTCCACTCCTGGGCTCGAAGCCACCGATGCTGAAGCTCGCTCTTGCCTCGCCGTTCCACTCTTGAGCCCGAAGAGACCGCTCCTGCGGCTCGCTCTTGCCTCGCCGTCCCACGGCTTCTGCAAACGTCGACGGGGACACAATGAGGCCTGAGGAGCTCCCGCTGCCAAAGGGAACCGCCACCCGACAGCCCCACAGCCAGATCCTCACGCCACCACCCACGCAGCCCCGCAGCTGCCCAAAAACCGCCAGCCTCAGCTTGACTCACCGTCGCGACGTCCGGCGCAGTCCCACGCCGTGCTGGGAGCCGGGCCCTCTGGGCAAATGAAGCCGGGCACGCAAGGCAGCGGCCAAGAGGCTGCACCCCTGCTTACAGGGGGCTCAAGCCGCTGCCCGGACTAAAAAGTGCCCGGGACTCCAGAGCACTGGCCACCGCTTACAGGGCGGCTCTGGTCCCCAAGGCCTCTGGAGGCTCCTTCTCTCCAGTTCCGGGGCGCTCCCCGCTAACGGGGCGGGCGCCCCACACAGGCTGCCAGCTGAAGGGAGCACAAAGGCTCCCAGACCCGCAGCCTGCTTACAGGCCGGTCCACACCCAGGGAGCCACAGAGCTCGGCCTTCCCCCAAGGCAACAGGAACCGGACTCTAGAGTCAGGCACTCGAGCTCACGGCCTAAAGCCGAGGGGCCACCAGCCCAGCCCCGAGGACAGGGAGGGCACACGCCCGGCCCCATGACTCCTGGCCCCACGCCTCTGAAAGACCGGGGCCAGGGACACCCGCCTGATTACAGGGGGTCCCTCCAACCGCCCGCCGAGGCCAGGGGGCGCACAGAACCCCACTTACGGGGCCGCCCCCTGCTGCCCGGCACCCCCCAGCAAGCATACGGAGCGCAGGCTCTGGCCTGTGCCCCACTCGGACAGGCTGGAGCCCGGCCGCAGCGCAGCACGGCAACACAGCCGTCTGCAGAGCCCCGGGAGCCTCCTCTCCGAGGCCGCCAGCCACGTGGCGCCAGCCCGAAGCAGGGCCAAAGGCGGGAGCGTGCCCTGCGGCACGGCACTTCTGCAAGCTGCCCCCTGGCAAGGGCCCGGGAGCGCTCGTTCCTGTTGCCTGGCTAAAGGAGCCTCCCCAGCCCTGCTTACAGGGACCTGGGTGGGGCTGCTCCTGGGGACAAAGGGTGCCGCCAAAGTCCTGACACGTGCCCCGAGTACAGGGCCCGCACGCTGGCAGCTCACCAGCACCACCGGCAGCATAGGTGCACGCCCTGGCCCTGGCTACAGGCGGGTCATGCTGCCCACGCTGCCGCTAAGCGCCTTTGCGCCGTCCTCAGAAAGCAGGGGCAAGGCCGGATGCTTTCTCCACCCGTGCATTTTGGGCACCCGCCTGCGGCTGCACAGAGCTCCTCTTTCCCTCCTGGGAAGTCTAAGCTACACTGCACTGTTTCTAAAGTACAAACACACTTCCTCACTCACACCAGCTAAGGGGAAGACAGGGGAGGGGGAGGCAGGGGAGGGGGAGACAGTCCCAGAAGAGGGAGCAAGTTCTGTGCAGCCAGCCTACTCTAGGGAGCCATTGCTAATGCTGAGCGGGAGAGGAAAGCATCAGACCTGCCCGCGCACTGAGAGGAGGCCACAGGGGCCTCGACGCGCTGAAGCGCTTCAGGACTGGCACCGGGGACACGGGCTGTGACACACCCCGAGTACAGGGGGTCACGCTGGCCAGGGGTCAGCAGCAGGCAGAAAGCTGCCGGGGCCGGGGAAAAGCCCTGCCCTGCTTACAGGGTAGCTGGGCCGGGGGCCGGGAGAGCTCCGTTTCCCTCCTGCGGTGCGGAGACAGGGGCTCTCACCCTCCTTTACAGGGTTGCCCCTCTCTCCGGGCAGCCAAAGGAGCACAAGGGCAAAAGGCCCAACCACAGCAAAGACCAGCCCTGCACACAGGGAGGTCGCCCAGCGCAAAGACAGCCGCGGCACCCTGAAGGTGCCCTGGCCTGGAAAAGCCCTTTGCCCAGAGGGCCCCTCGTGTCCCTCTTCAGCTCCAAGCTTGCTCTTGCCTCGCCGTTCCACTCTTGAGCTCGAAGACCCCGCCGCTCGGGCCTCGTCGTCCCACGGCTTCTGCCAATGCACGACGAAACACTCAGGCCTGAGAAGCTCCAGACCCTGTGCCTGCAGGGAACCGCCACCCAACAGCCCCACAGGGACGTCCCCAACCAGCCACCCACAGATCCTTTTGGCTGCCCAAAAGCCTCACACATCAGCTCCAAGCTGCTGCTCTTACCTTGCGGCTCCACTCCTGGGCTCGAAGCCACCGATGCTGAAGCTCGCTCTTGCCTCGCCGTTCCACTCTTGAGCCCGAAGAGACCGCTCCTGCGGCTCGCTCTTGCCTCGCCGTCCCACGGCTTCTGCAAACGTCGACGAGGACACAATGAGGCCTGAGGAGCTCCCGCTGCCAAAGGGAACCGCCACCCGACAGCCCCACAGCCAGATCCTCACGCCACCACCCACGCAGCCCCGCAGCTGCCCAAAAACCGCCAGCCTCAGCTTGACTCACCGTCGCGACGTCCGGCGCAGTCCCACGCCGTGCTGGGAGCCGGGCCCTCTGGGCAAATGAAGCCGGGCACGCAAGGCAGCGGCCAAGAGGCTGCACCCCTGCTTACAGGGGGCTCAAGCCGCTGCCCGGACTAAAAAGTGCCCGGGACTCCAGAGCACTGGCCACCGCTTACAGGGCGGCTCTGGTCCCCAAGGCCTCTGGAAGCTCCTTCTCTCCAGTTCCGGGGCGCTCCCCGCTAACGGGGCGGGCGCCCCACACAGGCTGCCAGCTGAAGGGAGCACAAAGGCTCCCAGACCCGCAGCCTGCTTACAGGCCGGTCCACACCCAGGGAGCCACAGAGCTCGGCCTTCCCCCAAGGCAACAGGAACCGGACTCTAGAGTCAGGCACTCGAGCTCACGGCCTAAAGCCGAGGGGCCACCAGCCCTGCCCCGAGGACAGGGAGGGCACACGCCCGGCCCCATGACTCCTGGCCCCACGCCTCTGAAAGACCGGGGCCAGGGACACCCGCCTGATTACAGGGGGTCCCTCCAACCGCCCGCCGAGGCCAGGGGGCGCACAGAACCCCACTTACGGGGCCGCCCCCTGCTGCCCGGCACCCCCCAGCAAGCATACGGAGCGCAGGCTCTGGCCTGTGCCCCACTCGGACAGGCTGGAGCCCGGCCGCAGCGCAGCACGGCAACACAGCCGTCTGCAGAGCCCCGGGAGCCTCCTCTCCGAGGCCACCAGCCACGTGGCGCCAGCCCGAAGCAGGGCCAAAGGCGGGAGCGTGCCCTGCGGCACGGCACTTCTGCAAGCTGCCCCCTGGCAAGGGCCCGGGAGCGCTCGTTCCTGTTGCCTGGCTAAAGGAGCCTCCCCAGCCCTGCTTACAGGGACCTGGGTGGGGCTGCTCCTGGGGACAAAGGGTGCCGCCAAAGTCCTGACACGTGCCCCGAGTACAGGGCCCGCACGCTGGCAGCTCACCAGCACCACCGGCAGCATAGGTGCACGCCCTGGCCCTGGCTACAGGCGGGTCATGCTGCCCACGCTGCCGCTAAGCGCCTTTGCGCCGTCCTCAGAAAGCAGGGGCAAGGCCGGATGCTTTCTCCACCCGTGCATTTTGGGCACCCGCCTGCGGCTGCACAGAGCTCCTCTTTCCCTCCTGGGAAGTCTAAGCTACACTGCACTGTTTCTAAAGTACAAACACACTTCCTCACTCACACCAGCTAAGGGGAAGACAGGGGAGGGGGAGGCAGGGGAGGGGGAGACAGTCCCAGAAGAGGGAGCAAGTTCTGTGCAGCCAGCCTACTCTAGGGAGCCATTGCTAATGCTGAGCGGGAGAGGAAAGCATCAGACCTGCCCGCGCACTGAGAGGAGGCCACAGGGGCCTCGACGCGCTGAAGCGCTTCAGGACTGGCACCGGGGACACGGGCTGTGACACACCCCGAGTACAGGGGGTCACGCTGGCCAGGGGTCAGCAGCAGGCAGAAAGCTGCCGGGGCCGGGGAAAAGCCCTGCCCTGCTTACAGGGTAGCTGGGCCGGGGGCCGGGAGAGCTCCGTTTCCCTCCTGCGGTGCGGAGACAGGGGCTCTCACCCTCCTTTACAGGGTTGCCCCTCTCTCCGGGCAGCCAAAGGAGCACAAGGGCAAAAGGCCCAACCACAGCAAAGACCAGCCCTGCACACAGGGAGGTCGCCCAGCGCAAAGACAGCCGCGGCACCCTGAAGGTGCCCTGGCCTGGAAAAGCCCTTTGCCCAGAGGGCCCCTCGTGTCCCTCTTCAGCTCCAAGCTTGCTCTTGCCTCGCCGTTCCACTCTTGAGCTCGAAGACCCCGCCGCTCGGGCCTCGTCGTCCCACGGCTTCTGCCAATGCACGACGAAACACTCAGGCCTGAGAAGCTCCAGACCCTGTGCCTGCAGGGAACCGCCACCCAACAGCCCCACAGGGACGTCCCCAACCAGCCACCCACAGATCCTTTTGGCTGCCCAAAAGCCTCACACATCAGCTCCAAGCTGCTGCTCTTACCTTGCGGCTCCACTCCTGGGCTCGAAGCCACCGATGCTGAAGCTCGCTCTTGCCTCGCCGTTCCACTCTTGAGCCCGAAGAGACCGCTCCTGCGGCTCGCTCTTGCCTCGCCGTCCCACGGCTTCTGCAAACGTCGACGAGGACACAATGAGGCCTGAGGAGCTCCCGCTGCCAAAGGGAACCGCCACCCGACAGCCCCACAGCCAGATCCTCACGCCACCACCCACGCAGCCCCGCAGCTGCCCAAAAACCGCCAGCCTCAGCTTGACTCACCGTCGCGACGTCCGGCGCAGTCCCACGCCGTGCTGGGAGCCGGGCCCTCTGGGCAAATGAAGCCGGGCACGCAAGGCAGCGGCCAAGAGGCTGCACCCCTGCTTACAGGGGGCTCAAGCCGCTGCCCGGACTAAAAAGTGCCCGGGACTCCAGAGCACTGGCCACCGCTTACAGGGCGGCTCTGGTCCCCAAGGCCTCTGGAAGCTCCTTCTCTCCAGTTCCGGGGCGCTCCCCGCTAACGGGGCGGGCGCCCCACACAGGCTGCCAGCTGAAGGGAGCACAAAGGCTCCCAGACCCGCAGCCTGCTTACAGGCCGGTCCACACCCAGGGAGCCACAGAGCTCGGCCTTCCCCCAAGGCAACAGGAACCGGACTCTAGAGTCAGGCACTCGAGCTCACGGCCTAAAGCCGAGGGGCCACCAGCCCAGCCCCGAGGACAGGGAGGGCACACGCCCGGCCCCATGACTCCTGGCCCCACGCCTCTGAAAGACCGGGGCCAGGGACACCCGCCTGATTACAGGGGGTCCCTCCAACCGCCCGCCGAGGCCAGGGGGCGCACAGAACCCCACTTACGGGGCCGCCCCCTGCTGCCCGGCACCCCCCAGCAAGCATACGGAGCGCAGGCTCTGGCCTGTGCCCCACTCGGACAGGCTGGAGCCCGGCCGCAGCGCAGCACGGCAACACAGCCGTCTGCAGAGCCCCGGGAGCCTCCTCTCCGAGGCCGCCAGCCACGTGGCGCCAGCCCGAAGCAGGGCCAAAGGCGGGAGCGTGCCCTGCGGCACGGCACTTCTGCAAGCTGCCCCCTGGCAAGGGCCCGGGAGCGCTCGTTCCTGTTGCCTGGCTAAAGGAGCCTCCCCAGCCCTGCTTACAGGGACCTGGGTGGGGCTGCTCCTGGGGACAAAGGGTGCCGCCAAAGTCCTGACACGTGCCCCGAGTACAGGGCCCGCACGCTGGCAGCTCACCAGCACCACCGGCAGCATAGGTGCACGCCCTGGCCCTGGCTACAGGCGGGTCATGCTGCCCACGCTGCCGCTAAGCGCCTTTGCGCCGTCCTCAGAAAGCAGGGGCAAGGCCGGATGCTTTCTCCACCCGTGCATTTTGGGCACCCGCCTGCGGCTGCACAGAGCTCCTCTTTCCCTCCTGGGAAGTCTAAGCTACACTGCACTGTTTCTAAAGTACAAACACACTTCCTCACTCACACCAGCTAAGGGGAAGACAGGGGAGGGGGAGGCAGGGGAGGGGGAGACAGTCCCAGAAGAGGGAGCAAGTTCTGTGCAGCCAGCCTACTCTAGGGAGCCATTGCTAATGCTGAGCGGGAGAGGAAAGCATCAGACCTGCCCGCGCACTGAGAGGAGGCCACAGGGGCCTCGACGCGCTGAAGCGCTTCAGGACTGGCACCGGGGACACGGGCTGTGACACACCCCGAGTACAGGGGGTCACGCTGGCCAGGGGTCAGCAGCAGGCAGAAAGCTGCCGGGGCCGGGGAAAAGCCCTGCCCTGCTTACAGGGTAGCTGGGCCGGGGGCCGGGAGAGCTCCGTTTCCCTCCTGCGGTGCGGAGACAGGGGCTCTCACCCTCCTTTACAGGGTTGCCCCTCTCTCCGGGCAGCCAAAGGAGCACAAGGGCAAAAGGCCCAACCACAGCAAAGACCAGCCCTGCACACAGGGAGGTCGCCCAGCGCAAAGACAGCCGCGGCACCCTGAAGGTGCCCTGGCCTGGAAAAGCCCTTTGCCCAGAGGGCCCCTCGTGTCCCTCTTCAGCTCCAAGCTTGCTCTTGCCTCGCCGTTCCACTCTTGAGCTCGAAGACCCCGCCGCTCGGGCCTCGTCGTCCCACGGCTTCTGCCAATGCACGACGAAACACTCAGGCCTGAGAAGCTCCAGACCCTGTGCCTGCAGGGAACCGCCACCCAACAGCCCCACAGGGACGTCCCCAACCAGCCACCCACAGATCCTTTTGGCTGCCCAAAAGCCTCACACATCAGCTCCAAGCTGCTGCTCTTACCTTGCGGCTCCACTCCTGGGCTCGAAGCCACCGATGCTGAAGCTCGCTCTTGCCTCGCCGTTCCACTCTTGAGCCCGAAGAGACCGCTCCTGCGGCTCGCTCTTGCCTCGCCGTCCCACGGCTTCTGCAAACGTCGACGGGGACACAATGAGGCCTGAGGAGCTCCCGCTGCCAAAGGGAACCGCCACCCGACAGCCCCACAGCCAGATCCTCACGCCACCACCCACGCAGCCCCGCAGCTGCCCAAAAACCGCCAGCCTCAGCTTGACTCACCGTCGCGACGTCCGGCGCAGTCCCACGCCGTGCTGGGAGCCGGGCCCTCTGGGCAAATGAAGCCGGGCACGCAAGGCAGCGGCCAAGAGGCTGCACCCCTGCTTACAGGGGGCTCAAGCCGCTGCCCGGACTAAAAAGTGCCCGGGACTCCAGAGCACTGGCCACCGCTTACAGGGCGGCTCTGGTCCCCAAGGCCTCTGGAGGCTCCTTCTCTCCAGTTCCGGGGCGCTCCCCGCTAACGGGGCGGGCGCCCCACACAGGCTGCCAGCTGAAGGGAGCACAAAGGCTCCCAGACCCGCAGCCTGCTTACAGGCCGGTCCACACCCAGGGAGCCACAGAGCTCGGCCTTCCCCCAAGGCAACAGGAACCGGACTCTAGAGTCAGGCACTCGAGCTCACGGCCTAAAGCCGAGGGGCCACCAGCCCAGCCCCGAGGACAGGGAGGGCACACGCCCGGCCCCATGACTCCTGGCCCCACGCCTCTGAAAGACCGGGGCCAGGGACACCCGCCTGATTACAGGGGGTCCCTCCAACCGCCCGCCGAGGCCAGGGGGCGCACAGAACCCCACTTACGGGGCCGCCCCCTGCTGCCCGGCACCCCCCAGCAAGCATACGGAGCACAGGCTCTGGCCTGTGCCCCACTCGGACAGGCTGGAGCCCGGCCGCAGCGCAGCACGGCAACACAGCCGTCTGCAGAGCCCCGGGAGCCTCCTCTCCGAGGCCGCCAGCCACGTGGCGCCAGCCCGAAGCAGGGCCAAAGGCGGGAGCGTGCCCTGCGGCACGGCACTTCTGCAAGCTGCCCCCTGGCAAGGGCCCGGGAGCGCTCGTTCCTGTTGCCTGGCTAAAGGAGCCTCCCCAGCCCTGCTTACAGGGACCTGGGTGGGGCTGCTCCTGGGGACAAAGGGTGCCGCCAAAGTCCTGACACGTGCCCCGAGTACAGGGCCCGCACGCTGGCAGCTCACCAGCACCACCGGCAGCATAGGTGCACGCCCTGGCCCTGGCTACAGGCGGGTCATGCTGCCCACGCTGCCGCTAAGCGCCTTTGCGCCGTCCTCAGAAAGCAGGGGCAAGGCCGGATGCTTTCTCCACCCGTGCATTTTGGGCACCCGCCTGCGGCTGCACAGAGCTCCTCTTTCCCTCCTGGGAAGTCTAAGCTACACTGCACTGTTTCTAAAGTACAAACACACTTCCTCACTCACACCAGCTAAGGGGAAGACAGGGGAGGGGGAGGCAGGGGAGGGGGAGACAGTCCCAGAAGAGGGAGCAAGTTCTGTGCAGCCAGCCTACTCTAGGGAGCCATTGCTAATGCTGAGCGGGAGAGGAAAGCATCAGACCTGCCCGCGCACTGAGAGGAGGCCACAGGGGCCTCGACGCGCTGAAGCGCTTCAGGACTGGCACCGGGGACACGGGCTGTGACACACCCCGAGTACAGGGGGTCACGCTGGCCAGGGGTCAGCAGCAGGCAGAAAGCTGCCGGGGCCGGGGAAAAGCCCTGCCCTGCTTACAGGGTAGCTGGGCCGGGGGCCGGGAGAGCTCCGTTTCCCTCCTGCGGTGCGGAGACAGGGGCTCTCACCCTCCTTTACAGGGTTGCCCCTCTCTCCGGGCAGCCAAAGGAGCACAAGGGCAAAAGGCCCAACCACAGCAAAGACCAGCCCTGCACACAGGGAGGTCGCCCAGCGCAAAGACAGCCGCGGCACCCTGAAGGTGCCCTGGCCTGGAAAAGCCCTTTGCCCAGAGGGCCCCTCGTGTCCCTCTTCAGCTCCAAGCTTGCTCTTGCCTCGCCGTTCCACTCTTGAGCTCGAAGACCCCGCCGCTCGGGCCTCGTCGTCCCACGGCTTCTGCCAATGCACGACGAAACACTCAGGCCTGAGAAGCTCCAGACCCTGTGCCTGCAGGGAACCGCCACCCAACAGCCCCACAGGGACGTCCCCAACCAGCCACCCACAGATCCTTTTGGCTGCCCAAAAGCCTCACACATCAGCTCCAAGCTGCTGCTCTTACCTTGCGGCTCCACTCCTGGGCTCGAAGCCACCGATGCTGAAGCTCGCTCTTGCCTCGCCGTTCCACTCTTGAGCCCGAAGAGACCGCTCCTGCGGCTCGCTCTTGCCTCGCCGTCCCACGGCTTCTGCAAACGTCGACGAGGACACAATGAGGCCTGAGGAGCTCCCGCTGCCAAAGGGAACCGCCACCCGACAGCCCCACAGCCAGATCCTCACGCCACCACCCACGCAGCCCCGCAGCTGCCCAAAAACCGCCAGCCTCAGCTTGACTCACCGTCGCGACGTCCGGCGCAGTCCCACGCCGTGCTGGGAGCCGGGCCCTCTGGGCAAATGAAGCCGGGCACGCAAGGCAGCGGCCAAGAGGCTGCACCCCTGCTTACAGGGGGCTCAAGCCGCTGCCCGGACTAAAAAGTGCCCGGGACTCCAGAGCACTGGCCACCGCTTACAGGGCGGCTCTGGTCCCCAAGGCCTCTGGAAGCTCCTTCTCTCCAGTTCCGGGGCGCTCCCCGCTAACGGGGCGGGCGCCCCACACAGGCTGCCAGCTGAAGGGAGCACAAAGGCTCCCAGACCCGCAGCCTGCTTACAGGCCGGTCCACACCCAGGGAGCCACAGAGCTCGGCCTTCCCCCAAGGCAACAGGAACCGGACTCTAGAGTCAGGCACTCGAGCTCACGGCCTAAAGCCGAGGGGCCACCAGCCCAGCCCCGAGGACAGGGAGGGCACACGCCCGGCCCCATGACTCCTGGCCCCACGCCTCTGAAAGACCGGGGCCAGGGACACCCGCCTGATTACAGGGGGTCCCTCCAACCGCCCGCCGAGGCCAGGGGGCGCACAGAACCCCACTTACGGGGCCGCCCCCTGCTGCCCGGCACCCCCCAGCAAGCATACGGAGCGCAGGCTCTGGCCTGTGCCCCACTCGGACAGGCTGGAGCCCGGCCGCAGCGCAGCACGGCAACACAGCCGTCTGCAGAGCCCCGGGAGCCTCCTCTCCGAGGCCGCCAGCCACGTGGCGCCAGCCCGAAGCAGGGCCAAAGGCGGGAGCGTGCCCTGCGGCACGGCACTTCTGCAAGCTGCCCCCTGGCAAGGGCCCGGGAGCGCTCGTTCCTGTTGCCTGGCTAAAGGAGCCTCCCCAGCCCTGCTTACAGGGACCTGGGTGGGGCTGCTCCTGGGGACAAAGGGTGCCGCCAAAGTCCTGACACGTGCCCCGAGTACAGGGCCCGCACGCTGGCAGCTCACCAGCACCACCGGCAGCATAGGTGCACGCCCTGGCCCTGGCTACAGGCGGGTCATGCTGCCCACGCTGCCGCTAAGCGCCTTTGCGCCGTCCTCAGAAAGCAGGGGCAAGGCCGGATGCTTTCTCCACCCGTGCATTTTGGGCACCCGCCTGCGGCTGCACAGAGCTCCTCTTTCCCTCCTGGGAAGTCTAAGCTACACTGCACTGTTTCTAAAGTACAAACACACTTCCTCACTCACACCAGCTAAGGGGAAGACAGGGGAGGGGGAGGCAGGGGAGGGGGAGACAGTCCCAGAAGAGGGAGCAAGTTCTGTGCAGCCAGCCTACTCTAGGGAGCCATTGCTAATGCTGAGCGGGAGAGGAAAGCATCAGACCTGCCCGCGCACTGAGAGGAGGCCACAGGGGCCTCGACGCGCTGAAGCGCTTCAGGACTGGCACCGGGGACACGGGCTGTGACACACCCCGAGTACAGGGGGTCACGCTGGCCAGGGGTCAGCAGCAGGCAGAAAGCTGCCGGGGCCGGGGAAAAGCCCTGCCCTGCTTACAGGGTAGCTGGGCCGGGGGCCGGGAGAGCTCCGTTTCCCTCCTGCGGTGCGGAGACAGGGGCTCTCACCCTCCTTTACAGGGTTGCCCCTCTCTCCGGGCAGCCAAAGGAGCACAAGGGCAAAAGGCCCAACCACAGCAAAGACCAGCCCTGCACACAGGGAGGTCGCCCAGCGCAAAGACAGCCGCGGCACCCTGAAGGTGCCCTGGCCTGGAAAAGCCCTTTGCCCAGAGGGCCCCTCGTGTCCCTCTTCAGCTCCAAGCTTGCTCTTGCCTCGCCGTTCCACTCTTGAGCTCGAAGACCCCGCCGCTCGGGCCTCGTCGTCCCACGGCTTCTGCCAATGCACGACGAAACACTCAGGCCTGAGAAGCTCCAGACCCTGTGCCTGCAGGGAACCGCCACCCAACAGCCCCACAGGGACGTCCCCAACCAGCCACCCACAGATCCTTTTGGCTGCCCAAAAGCCTCACACATCAGCTCCAAGCTGCTGCTCTTACCTTGCGGCTCCACTCCTGGGCTCGAAGCCACCGATGCTGAAGCTCGCTCTTGCCTCGCCGTTCCACTCTTGAGCCCGAAGAGACCGCTCCTGCGGCTCGCTCTTGCCTCGCCGTCCCACGGCTTCTGCAAACGTCGACGAGGACACAATGAGGCCTGAGGAGCTCCCGCTGCCAAAGGGAACCGCCACCCGACAGCCCCACAGCCAGATCCTCACGCCACCACCCACGCAGCCCCGCAGCTGCCCAAAAACCGCCAGCCTCAGCTTGACTCACCGTCGCGACGTCCGGCGCAGTCCCACGCCGTGCTGGGAGCCGGGCCCTCTGGGCAAATGAAGCCGGGCACGCAAGGCAGCGGCCAAGAGGCTGCACCCCTGCTTACAGGGGGCTCAAGCCGCTGCCCGGACTAAAAAGTGCCCGGGACTCCAGAGCACTGGCCACCGCTTACAGGGCGGCTCTGGTCCCCAAGGCCTCTGGAGGCTCCTTCTCTCCAGTTCCGGGGCGCTCCCCGCTAACGGGGCGGGCGCCCCACACAGGCTGCCAGCTGAAGGGAGCACAAAGGCTCCCAGACCCGCAGCCTGCTTACAGGCCGGTCCACACCCAGGGAGCCACAGAGCTCGGCCTTCCCCCAAGGCAACAGGAACCGGACTCTAGAGTCAGGCACTCGAGCTCACGGCCTAAAGCCGAGGGGCCACCAGCCCAGCCCCGAGGACAGGGAGGGCACACGCCCGGCCCCATGACTCCTGGCCCCACGCCTCTGAAAGACCGGGGCCAGGGACACCCGCCTGATTACAGGGGGTCCCTCCAACCGCCCGCCGAGGCCAGGGGGCGCACAGAACCCCACTTACGGGGCCGCCCCCTGCTGCCCGGCACCCCCCAGCAAGCATACGGAGCGCAGGCTCTGGCCTGTGCCCCACTCGGACAGGCTGGAGCCCGGCCGCAGCGCAGCACGGCAACACAGCCGTCTGCAGAGCCCCGGGAGCCTCCTCTCCGAGGCCGCCAGCCACGTGGCGCCAGCCCGAAGCAGGGCCAAAGGCGGGAGCGTGCCCTGCGGCACGGCACTTCTGCAAGCTGCCCCCTGGCAAGGGCCCGGGAGCGCTCGTTCCTGTTGCCTGGCTAAAGGAGCCTCCCCAGCCCTGCTTACAGGGACCTGGGTGGGGCTGCTCCTGGGGACAAAGGGTGCCGCCAAAGTCCTGACACGTGCCCCGAGTACAGGGCCCGCACGCTGGCAGCTCACCAGCACCACCGGCAGCATAGGTGCACGCCCTGGCCCTGGCTACAGGCGGGTCATGCTGCCCACGCTGCCGCTAAGCGCCTTTGCGCCGTCCTCAGAAAGCAGGGGCAAGGCCGGATGCTTTCTCCACCCGTGCATTTTGGGCACCCGCCTGCGGCTGCACAGAGCTCCTCTTTCCCTCCTGGGAAGTCTAAGCTACACTGCACTGTTTCTAAAGTACAAACACACTTCCTCACTCACACCAGCTAAGGGGAAGACAGGGGAGGGGGAGGCAGGGGAGGGGGAGACAGTCCCAGAAGAGGGAGCAAGTTCTGTGCAGCCAGCCTACTCTAGGGAGCCATTGCTAATGCTGAGCGGGAGAGGAAAGCATCAGACCTGCCCGCGCACTGAGAGGAGGCCACAGGGGCCTCGACGCGCTGAAGCGCTTCAGGACTGGCACCGGGGACACGGGCTGTGACACACCCCGAGTACAGGGGGTCACGCTGGCCAGGGGTCAGCAGCAGGCAGAAAGCTGCCGGGGCCGGGGAAAAGCCCTGCCCTGCTTACAGGGTAGCTGGGCCGGGGGCCGGGAGAGCTCCGTTTCCCTCCTGCGGTGCGGAGACAGGGGCTCTCACCCTCCTTTACAGGGTTGCCCCTCTCTCCGGGCAGCCAAAGGAGCACAAGGGCAAAAGGCCCAACCACAGCAAAGACCAGCCCTGCACACAGGGAGGTCGCCCAGCGCAAAGACAGCCGCGGCACCCTGAAGGTGCCCTGGCCTGGAAAAGCCCTTTGCCCAGAGGGCCCCTCGTGTCCCTCTTCAGCTCCAAGCTTGCTCTTGCCTCGCCGTTCCACTCTTGAGCTCGAAGACCCCGCCGCTCGGGCCTCGTCGTCCCACGGCTTCTGCCAATGCACGACGAAACACTCAGGCCTGAGAAGCTCCAGACCCTGTGCCTGCAGGGAACCGCCACCCAACAGCCCCACAGGGACGTCCCCAACCAGCCACCCACAGATCCTTTTGGCTGCCCAAAAGCCTCACACATCAGCTCCAAGCTGCTGCTCTTACCTTGCGGCTCCACTCCTGGGCTCGAAGCCACCGATGCTGAAGCTCGCTCTTGCCTCGCCGTTCCACTCTTGAGCCCGAAGAGACCGCTCCTGCGGCTCGCTCTTGCCTCGCCGTCCCACGGCTTCTGCAAACGTCGACGGGGACACAATGAGGCCTGAGGAGCTCCCGCTGCCAAAGGGAACCGCCACCCGACAGCCCCACAGCCAGATCCTCACGCCACCACCCACGCAGCCCCGCAGCTGCCCAAAAACCGCCAGCCTCAGCTTGACTCACCGTCGCGACGTCCGGCGCAGTCCCACGCCGTGCTGGGAGCCGGGCCCTCTGGGCAAATGAAGCCGGGCACGCAAGGCAGCGGCCAAGAGGCTGCACCCCTGCTTACAGGGGGCTCAAGCCGCTGCCCGGACTAAAAAGTGCCCGGGACTCCAGAGCACTGGCCACCGCTTACAGGGCGGCTCTGGTCCCCAAGGCCTCTGGAGGCTCCTTCTCTCCAGTTCCGGGGCGCTCCCCGCTAACGGGGCGGGCGCCCCACACAGGCTGCCAGCTGAAGGGAGCACAAAGGCTCCCAGACCCGCAGCCTGCTTACAGGCCGGTCCACACCCAGGGAGCCACAGAGCTCAGCCTTCCCCCAAGGCAACAGGAACCGGACTCTAGAGTCAGGCACTCGAGCTCACGGCCTAAAGCCGAGGGGCCACCAGCCCAGCCCCGAGGACAGGGAGGGCACACGCCCGGCCCCATGACTCCTGGCCCCACGCCTCTGAAAGACCGGGGCCAGGGACACCCGCCTGATTACAGGGGGTCCCTCCAACCGCCCGCCGAGGCCAGGGGGCGCACAGAACCCCACTTACGGGGCCGCCCCCTGCTGCCCGGCACCCCCCAGCAAGCATACGGAGCACAGGCTCTGGCCTGTGCCCCACTCGGACAGGCTGGAGCCCGGCCGCAGCGCAGCACGGCAACACAGCCGTCTGCAGAGCCCCGGGAGCCTCCTCTCCGAGGCCGCCAGCCACGTGGCGCCAGCCCGAAGCAGGGCCAAAGGCGGGAGCGTGCCCTGCGGCACGGCACTTCTGCAAGCTGCCCCCTGGCAAGGGCCCGGGAGCGCTCGTTCCTGTTGCCTGGCTAAAGGAGCCTCCCCAGCCCTGCTTACAGGGACCTGGGTGGGGCTGCTCCTGGGGACAAAGGGTGCCGCCAAAGTCCTGACACGTGCCCCGAGTACAGGGCCCGCACGCTGGCAGCTCACCAGCACCACCGGCAGCATAGGTGCACGCCCTGGCCCTGGCTACAGGCGGGTCATGCTGCCCACGCTGCCGCTAAGCGCCTTTGCGCCGTCCTCAGAAAGCAGGGGCAAGGCCGGATGCTTTCTCCACCCGTGCATTTTGGGCACCCGCCTGCGGCTGCACAGAGCTCCTCTTTCCCTCCTGGGAAGTCTAAGCTACACTGCACTGTTTCTAAAGTACAAACACACTTCCTCACTCACACCAGCTAAGGGGAAGACAGGGGAGGGGGAGGCAGGGGAGGGGGAGACAGTCCCAGAAGAGGGAGCAAGTTCTGTGCAGCCAGCCTACTCTAGGGAGCCATTGCTAATGCTGAGCGGGAGAGGAAAGCATCAGACCTGCCCGCGCACTGAGAGGAGGCCACAGGGGCCTCGACGCGCTGAAGCGCTTCAGGACTGGCACCGGGGACACGGGCTGTGACACACCCCGAGTACAGGGGGTCACGCTGGCCAGGGGTCAGCAGCAGGCAGAAAGCTGCCGGGGCCGGGGAAAAGCCCTGCCCTGCTTACAGGGTAGCTGGGCCGGGGTTCGGGAGAGCTCCGTTTCCCTCCTGCGGTGCGGAGACAGGGGCTCTCACCCTCCTTTACAGGGTTGCCCCTCTCTCCGGGCAGCCAAAGGAGCACAAGGGCAAAAGGCCCAACCACAGCAAAGACCAGCCCTGCACACAGGGAGGTCGCCCAGCGCAAAGACAGCCGCGGCACCCTGAAGGTGCCCTGGCCTGGAAAAGCCCTTTGCCCAGAGGGCCCCTCGTGTCCCTCTTAAGCTCCAAGCTTGCTCTTGCCTCGCCGTTCCACTCTTGAGCCCGAAGAGACCGCTCCTGCGGCTCGCTCTTGCCTCGCCGTCCCACGGCTTCTGCAAACGTCGACGGGGACACAATGAGGCCTGAGGAGCTCCCGCTGCCAAAGGGAACCGCCACCCGACAGCCCCACAGCCAGATCCTCACGCCACCACCCACGCAGCCCCGCAGCTGCCCAAAAACCGCCAGCCTCAGCTTGACTCACCGTCGCGACGTCCGGCGCAGTCCCACGCCGTGCTGGGAGCCGGGCCCTCTGGGCAAATGAAGCCGGGCACGCAAGGCAGCGGCCAAGAGGCTGCACCCCTGCTTACAGGGGGCTCAAGCCGCTGCCCGGACTAAAAAGTGCCCGGGACTCCAGAGCACTGGCCACCGCTTACAGGGCGGCTCTGGTCCCCAAGGCCTCTGGAGGCTCCTTCTCTCCAGTTCCGGGGCGCTCCCCGCTAACGGGGCGGGCGCCCCACACAGGCTGCCAGCTGAAGGGAGCACAAAGGCTCCCAGACCCGCAGCCTGCTTACAGGCCGGTCCACACCCAGGGAGCCACAGAGCTCGGCCTTCCCCCAAGGCAACAGGAACCGGACTCTAGAGTCAGGCACTCGAGCTCACGGCCTAAAGCCGAGGGGCCACCAGCCCAGCCCCGAGGACAGGGAGGGCACACGCCCGGCCCCATGACTCCTGGCCCCACGCCTCTGAAAGACCGGGGCCAGGGACACCCGCCTGATTACAGGGGGTCCCTCCAACCGCCCGCTGAGGCCAGGGGGCGCACAGAACCCCACTTACGGGGCCGCCCCCTGCTGCCCGGCACCCCCCAGCAAGCATACGGAGCGCAGGCTCTGGCCTGTGCCCCACTCGGACAGGCTGGAGCCCGGCCGCAGCGCAGCACGGCAACACAGCCGTCTGCAGAGCCCCGGGAGCCTCCTCTCCGAGGCCGCCAGCCACGTGGCGCCAGCCCGAAGCAGGGCCAAAGGCGGGAGCGTGCCCTGCGGCACGGCACTTCTGCAAGCTGCCCCCTGGCAAGGGCCCGGGAGCGCTCGTTCCTGTTGCCTGGCTAAAGGAGCCTCCCCAGCCCTGCTTACAGGGACCTGGGTGGGGCTGCTCCTGGGGACAAAGGGTGCCGCCAAAGTCCTGACACGTGCCCCGAGTACAGGGCCCGCACGCTGGCAGCTCACCAGCACCACCGGCAGCATAGGTGCACGCCCTGGCCCTGGCTACAGGCGGGTCATGCTGCCCACGCTGCCGCTAAGCGCCTTTGCGCCGTCCTCAGAAAGCAGGGGCAAGGCCGGATGCTTTCTCCACCCGTGCATTTTGGGCACCCGCCTGCGGCTGCACAGAGCTCCTCTTTCCCTCCTGGGAAGTCTAAGCTACACTGCACTGTTTCTAAAGTACAAACACACTTCCTCACTCACACCAGCTAAGGGGAAGACAGGGGAGGGGGAGGCAGGGGAGGGGGAGACAGTCCCAGAAGAGGGAGCAAGTTCTGTGCAGCCAGCCTACTCTAGGGAGCCATTGCTAATGCTGAGCGGGAGAGGAAAGCATCAGACCTGCCCGCGCACTGAGAGGAGGCCACAGGGGCCTCGACGCGCTGAAGCGCTTCAGGACTGGCACCGGGGACACGGGCTGTGACACACCCCGAGTACAGGGGGTCACGCTGGCCAGGGGTCAGCAGCAGGCAGAAAGCTGCCGGGGCCGGGGAAAAGCCCTGCCCTGCTTACAGGGTAGCTGGGCCGGGGGCCGGGAGAGCTCCGTTTCCCTCCTGCGGTGCGGAGACAGGGGCTCTCACCCTCCTTTACAGGGTTGCCCCTCTCTCCGGGCAGCCAAAGGAGCACAAGGGCAAAAGGCCCAACCACAGCAAAGACCAGCCCTGCACACAGGGAGGTCGCCCAGCGCAAAGACAGCCGCGGCACCCTGAAGGTGCCCTGGCCTGGAAAAGCCCTTTGCCCAGAGGGCCCCTCGTGTCCCTCTTCAGCTCCAAGCTTGCTCTTGCCTCGCCGTTCCACTCTTGAGCTCGAAGACCCCGCCGCTCGGGCCTCGTCGTCCCACGGCTTCTGCCAATGCACGACGAAACACTCAGGCCTGAGAAGCTCCAGACCCTGTGCCTGCAGGGAACCGCCACCCAACAGCCCCACAGGGACGTCCCCAACCAGCCACCCACAGATCCTTTTGGCTGCCCAAAAGCCTCACACATCAGCTCCAAGCTGCTGCTCTTACCTTGCGGCTCCACTCCTGGGCTCGAAGCCACCGATGCTGAAGCTCGCTCTTGCCTCGCCGTTCCACTCTTGAGCCCGAAGAGACCGCTCCTGCGGCTCGCTCTTGCCTCGCCGTCCCACGGCTTCTGCAAACGTCGACGGGGACACAATGAGGCCTGAGGAGCTCCCGCTGCCAAAGGGAACCGCCACCCGACAGCCCCACAGCCAGATCCTCACGCCACCACCCACGCAGCCCCGCAGCTGCCCAAAAACCGCCAGCCTCAGCTTGACTCACCGTCGCGACGTCCGGCGCAGTCCCACGCCGTGCTGGGAGCCGGGCCCTCTGGGCAAATGAAGCCGGGCACGCAAGGCAGCGGCCAAGAGGCTGCACCCCTGCTTACAGGGGGCTCAAGCCGCTGCCCGGACTAAAAAGTGCCCGGGACTCCAGAGCACTGGCCACCGCTTACAGGGCGGCTCTGGTCCCCAAGGCCTCTGGAGGCTCCTTCTCTCCAGTTCCGGGGCGCTCCCCGCTAACGGGGCGGGCGCCCCACACAGGCTGCCAGCTGAAGGGAGCACAAAGGCTCCCAGACCCGCAGCCTGCTTACAGGCCGGTCCACACCCAGGGAGCCACAGAGCTCGGCCTTCCCCCAAGGCAACAGGAACCGGACTCTAGAGTCAGGCACTCGAGCTCACGGCCTAAAGCCGAGGGGCCACCAGCCCAGCCCCGAGGACAGGGAGGGCACACGCCCGGCCCCATGACTCCTGGCCCCACGCCTCTGAAAGACCGGGGCCAGGGACACCCGCCTGATTACAGGGGGTCCCTCCAACCGCCCGCCGAGGCCAGGGGGCGCACAGAACCCCACTTACGGGGCCGCCCCCTGCTGCCCGGCACCCCCCAGCAAGCATACGGAGCACAGGCTCTGGCCTGTGCCCCACTCGGACAGGCTGGAGCCCGGCCGCAGCGCAGCACGGCAACACAGCCGTCTGCAGAGCCCCGGGAGCCTCCTCTCCGAGGCCGCCAGCCACGTGGCGCCAGCCCGAAGCAGGGCCAAAGGCGGGAGCGTGCCCTGCGGCACGGCACTTCTGCAAGCTGCCCCCTGGCAAGGGCCCGGGAGCGCTCGTTCCTGTTGCCTGGCTAAAGGAGCCTCCCCAGCCCTGCTTACAGGGACCTGGGTGGGGCTGCTCCTGGGGACAAAGGGTGCCGCCAAAGTCCTGACACGTGCCCCGAGTACAGGGCCCGCACGCTGGCAGCTCACCAGCACCACCGGCAGCATAGGTGCACGCCCTGGCCCTGGCTACAGGCGGGTCATGCTGCCCACGCTGCCGCTAAGCGCCTTTGCGCCGTCCTCAGAAAGCAGGGGCAAGGCCGGATGCTTTCTCCACCCGTGCATTTTGGGCACCCGCCTGCGGCTGCACAGAGCTCCTCTTTCCCTCCTGGGAAGTCTAAGCTACACTGCACTGTTTCTAAAGTACAAACACACTTCCTCACTCACACCAGCTAAGGGGAAGACAGGGGAGGGGGAGGCAGGGGAGGGGGAGACAGTCCCAGAAGAGGGAGCAAGTTCTGTGCAGCCAGCCTACTCTAGGGAGCCATTGCTAATGCTGAGCGGGAGAGGAAAGCATCAGACCTGCCCGCGCACTGAGAGGAGGCCACAGGGGCCTCGACGCGCTGAAGCGCTTCAGGACTGGCACCGGGGACACGGGCTGTGACACACCCCGAGTACAGGGGGTCACGCTGGCCAGGGGTCAGCAGCAGGCAGAAAGCTGCCGGGGCCGGGGAAAAGCCCTGCCCTGCTTACAGGGTAGCTGGGCCGGGGTTCGGGAGAGCTCCGTTTCCCTCCTGCGGTGCGGAGACAGGGGCTCTCACCCTCCTTTACAGGGTTGCCCCTCTCTCCGGGCAGCCAAAGGAGCACAAGGGCAAAAGGCCCAACCACAGCAAAGACCAGCCCTGCACACAGGGAGGTCGCCCAGCGCAAAGACAGCCGCGGCACCCTGAAGGTGCCCTGGCCTGGAAAAGCCCTTTGCCCAGAGGGCCCCTCGTGTCCCTCTTAAGCTCCAAGCTTGCTCTTGCCTCGCCGTTCCACTCTTGAGCCCGAAGAGACCGCTCCTGCGGCTCGCTCTTGCCTCGCCGTCCCACGGCTTCTGCAAACGTCGACGGGGACACAATGAGGCCTGAGGAGCTCCCGCTGCCAAAGGGAACCGCCACCCGACAGCCCCACAGCCAGATCCTCACGCCACCACCCACGCAGCCCCGCAGCTGCCCAAAAACCGCCAGCCTCAGCTTGACTCACCGTCGCGACGTCCGGCGCAGTCCCACGCCGTGCTGGGAGCCGGGCCCTCTGGGCAAATGAAGCCGGGCACGCAAGGCAGCGGCCAAGAGGCTGCACCCCTGCTTACAGGGGGCTCAAGCCGCTGCCCGGACTAAAAAGTGCCCGGGACTCCAGAGCACTGGCCACCGCTTACAGGGCGGCTCTGGTCCCCAAGGCCTCTGGAGGCTCCTTCTCTCCAGTTCCGGGGCGCTCCCCGCTAACGGGGCGGGCGCCCCACACAGGCTGCCAGCTGAAGGGAGCACAAAGGCTCCCAGACCCGCAGCCTGCTTACAGGCCGGTCCACACCCAGGGAGCCACAGAGCTCGGCCTTCCCCCAAGGCAACAGGAACCGGACTCTAGAGTCAGGCACTCGAGCTCACGGCCTAAAGCCGAGGGGCCACCAGCCCAGCCCCGAGGACAGGGAGGGCACACGCCCGGCCCCATGACTCCTGGCCCCACGCCTCTGAAAGACCGGGGCCAGGGACACCCGCCTGATTACAGGGGGTCCCTCCAACCGCCCGCTGAGGCCAGGGGGCGCACAGAACCCCACTTACGGGGCCGCCCCCTGCTGCCCGGCACCCCCCAGCAAGCATACGGAGCGCAGGCTCTGGCCTGTGCCCCACTCGGACAGGCTGGAGCCCGGCCGCAGCGCAGCACGGCAACACAGCCGTCTGCAGAGCCCCGGGAGCCTCCTCTCCGAGGCCGCCAGCCACGTGGCGCCAGCCCGAAGCAGGGCCAAAGGCGGGAGCGTGCCCTGCGGCACGGCACTTCTGCAAGCTGCCCCCTGGCAAGGGCCCGGGAGCGCTCGTTCCTGTTGCCTGGCTAAAGGAGCCTCCCCAGCCCTGCTTACAGGGACCTGGGTGGGGCTGCTCCTGGGGACAAAGGGTGCCACCAAAGTCCTGACACGTGCCCCGAGTACAGGGCCCGCACGCTGGCAGCTCACCAGCACCACCGGCAGCATAGGTGCACGCCCTGGCCCTGGCTACAGGCGGGTCATGCTGCCCACGCTGCCGCTAAGCGCCTTTGCGCCGTCCTCAGAAAGCAGGGGCAAGGCCGGATGCTTTCTCCACCCGTGCATTTTGGGCACCCGCCTGCGGCTGCACAGAGCTCCTCTTTCCCTCCTGGGAAGTCTAAGCTACACTGCACTGTTTCTAAAGTACAAACACACTTCCTCACTCACACCAGCTAAGGGGAAGACAGGGGAGGGGGAGGCAGGGGAGGGGGAGACAGTCCCAGAAGAGGGAGCAAGTTCTGTGCAGCCAGCCTACTCTAGGGAGCCATTGCTAATGCTGAGCGGGAGAGGAAAGCATCAGACCTGCCCGCGCACTGAGAGGAGGCCACAGGGGCCTCGACGCGCTGAAGCGCTTCAGGACTGGCACCGGGGACACGGGCTGTGACACACCCCGAGTACAGGGGGTCACGCTGGCCAGGGGTCAGCAGCAGGCAGAAAGCTGCCGGGGCCGGGGAAAAGCCCTGCCCTGCTTACAGGGTAGCTGGGCCGGGGGCCGGGAGAGCTCCGTTTCCCTCCTGCGGTGCGGAGACAGGGGCTCTCACCCTCCTTTACAGGGTTGCCCCTCTCTCCGGGCAGCCAAAGGAGCACAAGGGCAAAAGGCCCAACCACAGCAAAGACCAGCCCTGCACACAGGGAGGTCGCCCAGCGCAAAGACAGCCGCGGCACCCTGAAGGTGCCCTGGCCTGGAAAAGCCCTTTGCCCAGAGGGCCCCTCGTGTCCCTCTTCAGCTCCAAGCTTGCTCTTGCCTCGCCGTTCCACTCTTGAGCTCGAAGACCCCGCCGCTCGGGCCTCGTCGTCCCACGGCTTCTGCCAATGCACGACGAAACACTCAGGCCTGAGAAGCTCCAGACCCTGTGCCTGCAGGGAACCGCCACCCAACAGCCCCACAGGGACGTCCCCAACCAGCCACCCACAGATCCTTTTGGCTGCCCAAAAGCCTCACACATCAGCTCCAAGCTGCTGCTCTTACCTTGCGGCTCCACTCCTGGGCTCGAAGCCACCGATGCTGAAGCTTGCTCTTGCCTCGCCGTTCCACTCTTGAGCCCGAAGAGACCGCTCCTGCGGCTCGCTCTTGCCTCGCCGTCCCACGGCTTCTGCAAACGTCGACGGGGACACAATGAGGCCTGAGGAGCTCCCGCTGCCAAAGGGAACCGCCACCCGACAGCCCCACAGCCAGATCCTCACGCCACCACCCACGCAGCCCCGCAGCTGCCCAAAAACCGCCAGCCTCAGCTTGACTCACCGTCGCGACGTCCGGCGCAGTCCCACGCCGTGCTGGGAGCCGGGCCCTCTGGGCAAATGAAGCCGGGCACGCAAGGCAGCGGCCAAGAGGCTGCACCCCTGCTTACAGGGGGCTCAAGCCGCTGCCCGGACTAAAAAGTGCCCGGGACTCCAGAGCACTGGCCACCGCTTACAGGGCGGCTCTGGTCCCCAAGGCCTCTGGAGGCTCCTTCTCTCCAGTTCCGGGGCGCTCCCCGCTAACGGGGCGGGCGCCCCACACAGGCTGCCAGCTGAAGGGAGCACAAAGGCTCCCAGACCCGCAGCCTGCTTACAGGCCGGTCCACACCCAGGGAGCCACAGAGCTCGGCCTTCCCCCAAGGCAACAGGAACCGGACTCTAGAGTCAGGCACTCGAGCTCACGGCCTAAAGCCGAGGGGCCACCAGCCCAGCCCCGAGGACAGGGAGGGCACACGCCCGGCCCCATGACTCCTGGCCCCACGCCTCTGAAAGACCGGGGCCAGGGACACCCGCCTGATTACAGGGGGTCCCTCCAACCGCCCGCTGAGGCCAGGGGGCGCACAGAACCCCACTTACGGGGCCGCCCCCTGCTGCCCGGCACCCCCCAGCAAGCATACGGAGCGCAGGCTCTGGCCTGTGCCCCACTCGGACAGGCTGGAGCCCGGCCGCAGCGCAGCACGGCAACACAGCCGTCTGCAGAGCCCCGGGAGCCTCCTCTCCGAGGCCGCCAGCCACGTGGCGCCAGCCCGAAGCAGGGCCAAAGGCGGGAGCGTGCCCTGCGGCACGGCACTTCTGCAAGCTGCCCCCTGGCAAGGGCCCGGGAGCGCTCGTTCCTGTTGCCTGGCTAAAGGAGCCTCCCCAGCCCTGCTTACAGGGACCTGGGTGGGGCTGCTCCTGGGGACAAAGGGTGCCGCCAAAGTCCTGACACGTGCCCCGAGTACAGGGCCCGCACGCTGGCAGCTCACCAGCACCACCGGCAGCATAGGTGCACGCCCTGGCCCTGGCTACAGGCGGGTCATGCTGCCCACGCTGCCGCTAAGCGCCTTTGCGCCGTCCTCAGAAAGCAGGGGCAAGGCCGGATGCTTTCTCCACCCGTGCATTTTGGGCACCCGCCTGCGGCTGCACAGAGCTCCTCTTTCCCTCCTGGGAAGTCTAAGCTACACTGCACTGTTTCTAAAGTACAAACACACTTCCTCACTCACACCAGCTAAGGGGAAGACAGGGGAGGGGGAGGCAGGGGAGGGGGAGACAGTCCCAGAAGAGGGAGCAAGTTCTGTGCAGCCAGCCTACTCTAGGGAGCCATTGCTAATGCTGAGCGGGAGAGGAAAGCATCAGACCTGCCCGCGCACTGAGAGGAGGCCACAGGGGCCTCGACGCGCTGAAGCGCTTCAGGACTGGCACCGGGGACACGGGCTGTGACACACCCCGAGTACAGGGGGTCACGCTGGCCAGGGGTCAGCAGCAGGCAGAAAGCTGCCGGGGCCGGGGAAAAGCCCTGCCCTGCTTACAGGGTAGCTGGGCCGGGGGCCGGGAGAGCTCCGTTTCCCTCCTGCGGTGCGGAGACAGGGGCTCTCACCCTCCTTTACAGGGTTGCCCCTCTCTCCGGGCAGCCAAAGGAGCACAAGGGCAAAAGGCCCAACCACAGCAAAGACCAGCCCTGCACACAGGGAGGTCGCCCAGCGCAAAGACAGCCGCGGCACCCTGAAGGTGCCCTGGCCTGGAAAAGCCCTTTGCCCAGAGGGCCCCTCGTGTCCCTCTTCAGCTCCAAGCTTGCTCTTGCCTCGCCGTTCCACTCTTGAGCTCGAAGACCCCGCCGCTCGGGCCTCGTCGTCCCACGGCTTCTGCCAATGCACGACGAAACACTCAGGCCTGAGAAGCTCCAGACCCTGTGCCTGCAGGGAACCGCCACCCAACAGCCCCACACGCGGACCTTTTAGGAAGGCAGCCACAATTAATATCAGTTGGTTTTTCAAGACCGTAATTTTTGGAGTGCCCTGTGTATTGATTCCTACCTGACTGTAAATACGTCTTAGCTCCCTCTCATATATTATTAGATAATCATTTTCCACTCTTTTTGGCATTGCTGTGTTACATGAATTTTCATTTATTTGAGTTTTTGCTTTAATATATACCATGCTCCTTTTAGATAAGTCATTTACTACCCTAGTTTCAATTGCGTCTTTATGGTATAGTAAACAGTTCTGATTAGTATACGTTTGAGTATTTTTCATGTTAATTAGTTATATGAGTTTACGTGAATATATGTGGTTTGCAATCCCCCTTTATTGTGAGGAAGGATATTCAAGTAGCTGCACCTACAGCTATTAAATCCAACAGGCATATACTTGGGACAAATTCAGGTGGTAGGATTCTATTACTCTCACCCAGGTTTCTCTCTGAGGAGTTTACAAAGCAATAGTGTAGTATTTTGAACCTCAGGATTCATCAGGAATGCTTTTCTAAGACATTTTGTCTGCAGCTCCCACTGTGCCCAGGACAATACCCTTCTAAGGACTCGGAGGCTTTCAGCTAAAAATGTCACCTCTTTCCCTTTTAAATTATCCCAGATTGTCTATCAGAGATGCTGCCTCCTACTGCTGTCTTACAACAGACTCTCCCTCAAATGTGCTCATTTGTCCTCTCTAAATTACCCTAAATTCACCCGTCCAGAAAGCACTAATTTGTTTTAGTTAGGTTACCTCAGGTTTTCTGACTAGAGAGTCACTTACGTGCCCCCAAAAGAGGGGCTCTGATTTTCCCTCCACATCACCCCCTAACCGTGTTCTATGCGTCACCTAAGATTTTATCCCAAAAATGTTTTTTCTCTTCCCCACACAATTCTTCATATTTTCCCTCCAAAATATCTCCTACAGATTCACACAGATTTTGCTCCTCAAAAGTTCTATGCCATAAAAATTCCATTTTTGCTGTCGTTTATTCCATTGCAGATTAACTGAGATTTCAAATAAAAAAATGTTTCTTCTGGCTCTTTAAATTACCTCTGGTTTTATCACAACATTTTCTCTACCCCACCTCCCCAAAATACCGCATACTTTTCCGCAAAACCCATTTTCTTCCCTAGATAACCCCTGTAATTTTCTTGACAAAAAAAGTCTGCTCTATGACCTCCATAGATTACCGCAGCTTTTGTTCCCACACTACTTTATTTTGCACAAGAATGCTCACTCTTTGCCCCACAGGTGACACCAGGAAATTCCAGCATTAGTTCCCTTTACAATTCTTGCTGCCTCTATGAGTTACCTCACCCCTAGCCCTGGCAAACTGAAATATTGCGCAGACCGGCCGTCCATTCCATTTCTGTCTCACCCGAGGGCGGCTCGAGGGCGCCTCCAGGCCCGCGCCTCCCCGAACGGCCACCCGCCGAGAGCGGCAGACCCAGCGGCTTCGAGTTCCCGGCCTCGGGGCTGAGGGGCCCGGGCTGCGAGGCCACCGATGCGGGCGGACACAGCGGCTTCGAGTTTCCGCGTCTGCGGCTGACGGAAACGGTGGGACAGGGACACTGCTCATGTGCAGGAATCGCGCCCCACGGTGCCGATCGGGAGGCGGCGGCCGCACGACTGGAACACGCCCACACCTCCCGACCCCCAGTGAGGGACGTACCGTACGGCGCAACCCGATCCCCATCAGGGACTCTCCCGTGCCCGCAGCAACACCCCGCAAACCCGCATCTCCCTGCCCTTAGAGGCCCTCACAGCCCCACAGGGGCACACTCGGCATCGGCCACCACCTCAGTTACATGCAGGCTACACCGCATGCCTCTCTCACGGTGCTCAGCCACACCCGAGGCACCTGCCTGCCCCTCAAATCACCTTTGTGTCCCTTCAGCAACATGCAGGGCACACATTACTCCTTCAGTAACACCCACGCCCTCTCAGCAACACGCAGGGCATTTGCCATCCCTTTCGTGACCCTCATGTCCCCTCAGAGAAACACGGTGCACCTGCCTGCCCTCAAACGACTCTCATATTCCCCCTCAGAGGGACGCAAGAAACATCTGAATCCTAAGCCCTATGTAACAGATGGCTACACTTTATATTGTATCAAGTAATAGTAACAAGCAATACTGTACCAAGATGTGCAGGCGAAACAAGCAAAACAGCAAAGCCAGGGACATAGCAAGCACCATCCAGAGCAGAACAGCAAATTGTAATCAATCTTGCAAACTGCAAAATCAGCTAAAGACATAACAGACAGAAAATAAACAAGAAGCACCAGACATGTCCTGAAGACAGAGGTCAAAAGTTCAAATGGGAAGACTACAGAAGTCTTCATCAATGACCACCAGTAGACTTTGGATCACACAGAAGAAACTGACGCGGGTGTGAAATCACCAAACTCTCATAGAACCATGACACAGCTTTACACAAATGTGAGTATGTCAATGATACCTTGTAACCGGTAATTTACAATTTAGAATGAAATTGAAGGCAAAACATCACTGGGTGAGGTTTGGCAGAGAGAGTCACCTCACTCCCAGCTCTGAATATACAAACAACTGCTCTGCAGCCATCTGACTACAGAGCTTTGGATTCTTACCCAGCTTCCCCTCAGGAACACTCATATTCCCTCAGGGACCCTCACATCCCCTCAGCATCATCTGGAGAGTCACCTCCCCCTCAGTGCTCACTGTGGTCACAATTTCTTTCCAAAGTATTCTGTGAGATTTGCAGATTAACTTACATTTTACCCCCCAAAATGGTCCCTTCTGGCCATTCAAAATTACCTCGGGTGTTATCACAAAATTTTCTCTGCCTATCCTCCCCAAATTACCTCAGACTTTTCCCCAAAACCAATTTTCTCCCCTAAAGAAAGGTTTTTCATCCAAAAAATGTCCATTACACGATCGCCACAGATTACTGCAGCTTTTCTTCCCACAATCCTCAATTTTAACCCAAAATATTCATTCTGTGCTCTCCAGGTGATGCCAAGGAGTTTCATCCAGCACTCCGCCCACATCAAGTTTTTTTTTCTCCCCTCTGACTTACCTCACCTCTTCCTCCCGCAACCCGAAACACCGCGCAGACACGTGAGGGCCGTCCATTTCTCCTCTGCCTCACACCAGGGTCTGCCCGAGGGCGCCTCCCGGCCCGGGGGTCTCACCCCCGCCCGAAGCCTCGCCGAGAGCGGCGGCCACAGCGGCTTCGAGTTCCCGCCCTCAGCGTGAGGGGCTCTGAGGGGCGGGGGCGACCCTGGCGGCTTCGAGTAACCGCCCTCACGTCTGAGGGGAGCTGAGGCGCGCGCGCGCACCGCCCCTGCCGGCCAGGGCGGTTTCGAGTTTCCCCCCTCAGCTCTGAGTAGAGCTGAGACGCGCGCGCGCACCGTCCCGGACGGGAACCGCGCCCTTTGGCGCCCCTCAGCAACACCGCCCTCATCCCCCTGCCCTCGGTGACCCTCACAGCCCCACAGGAGCACGCTCGGCATCGGCCACCACCTCAGTTACATGCAGGCTACACCGCATGCCTCTCTCACGGTGCTCAGCCACACCCGAGGCACCTGCCTGCCCCTCAAATCACCTTTGTGTCCCTTCAGCAACATGCAGGGCACACATTACTCCTTCAGTAACACCCACGCCCTCTCAGCAACACGCAGGGCATTTGCCATCCCTTTCGTGACCCTCATGTCCCCTCAGAGAAACACGGTGCACCTGCCTGCCCTCAAACGACTCTCATATTCCCCCTCAGAGGGACGCAAGAAACATCTGAATCCTAAGCCCTATGTAACAGATGGCTACACTTTATATTGTATCAAGTAATAGTAACAAGCAATACTGTACCAAGATGTGCAGGCGAAACAAGCAAAACAGCAAAGCCAGGGACATAGCAAGCACCATCCAGAGCAGAACAGCAAATTGTAATCAATCTTGCAAACTGCAAAATCAGCTAAAGACATAACAGACAGAAAATAAACAAGAAGCACCAGACATGTCCTGAAGACAGAGGTCAAAAGTTCAAATGGGAAGACTACAGAAGTCTTCATCAATGACCACCAGTAGACTTTGGATCACACAGAAGAAACTGACGCGGGTGTGAAATCACCAAACTCTCATAGAACCATGACACAGCTTTACACAAATGTGAGTATGTCAATGATACCTTGTAACCGGTAATTTACAATTTAGAATGAAATTGAAGGCAAAACATCACTGGGTGAGGTTTGGCAGAGAGAGTCACCTCACTCCCAGCTCTGAATATACAAACAACTGCTCTGCAGCCATCTGACTACAGAGCTTTGGATTCTTACTCAGCTTCCCCTCACCAACACTCATACTTCCTCAGGAACCCTCACATGCCCGCAGCATCACCTGGAGAGTCACCTCCCCCTCAGTACTCACTGTGGTCATTTCCTTTTACCTCACGATTTCTTTCCAAAGTATTCTGTGAGATTTGAAGATTACCTTACCTTTTACCACCCAAAATGGTTCTTCTGGCCATTAAAAATCACCTCAGGTCATTTATAATTAAATATATAAGCAATATATAAGCAAACACAAAACTGCTACATGTGTCCTTTTATATCCCTTTTATGGGCAAAGAAATGAATAAAGTTTAACAGCTTGCTGATCAAATATGAGATATTGGAATCCACCCTTAAAGATGATATTTACTTCCAGCATTCCCTGACCTATCAGTATACAAGGAGGAAAATGCAATTTCACATTTCTGCATTTGAATAGCATTCATGGTTAATTAGGTTACCGGTATCACTGGCAGGGCTTAATATTGTCCCTTAGGACCAGATCTTTTACCACACTGTGTACAAATGATAACCCTGAGTATCTGTTCTATCCTCTCCATCAGTACTCTGCTGTGTTCTGCTGCTCTACAAAAATAAAAAATGCTTAAAAGAACAAAGAAAGCAGTAGTGGCAATTTTATCCACATGGCATTTATGCTGTCTAACATACTGAGAGCAACTGGATATTTAGGGATTTCTGAATTAATCTCAGCTAATTCTGAACTTCTAGAGTTGCTGGATCTTCTTCTGAAATTTTACACTGTTTTGTACACAGATGCTTTTTCTGTTCTGTCTCTGACTCTCTCATAGCATCAGTGTCCAGAGAAAGAATCAGTCCTGAAAGTTATATCAAAATTTCATTTTGTCTGACCAAACTGCAGCATGTACATTCATAAAGTCATGTTTTACTTCCTCCATAACTTTGGTAAGACAGTAGACTCCAAGCCACAACAGCAGTTTCTCATTTCTAAATCTACAAATTTATTTTTGTGTTGTCTGAAACCTGCGCCCTGAAGAGACTGCACTTGGAATTTCTTTGTGCAGAAATTTAAAAAGTGTAAGTATTTTACCATGGTCCTCTTCTACACAGAAATCCACCAGAAAAGAGAAGCTTCATATCAAAATAAGATTAGAAGTCTCTCAATATGAGGCAGCAAAAGACACAAAAGCGTAATGCTGTTTCCCTTTTTCCTGTAATTCCAGAATTGATGTGACTGTGGTGATGTCCATGAGTAAAAATGGACATGACTTCTCCAAGATTCTCCAAACCACTCACTTGCCACCTGGAGAGGACAATTTGAGGCAAAAAAGGTGAAAAGGGTGGGCTGGGATCAGAAGCAGGTGTTGGAAACAGTGATGAGATAAGAAAAGGAATGCTAGCAGCAACAATATTAATTAAAGAGAGTAAAAGAAATGAGTCACAGAGAAAATCTCCCTGAAAACAGACAATACCAGATGGATCCCTCAGCCTTGGTTTCTCCACCAGGAGGAATCCCCACTCCCCAGTAGAGACTCCCCCTTTCCCCCACACCTGGAAATGATGTGAGTCAGTACAGAATAACCTCAAGGTCTTTGCTCTGCCCCTCCTGGGAAAAAATTAACCCGGTCCAGACCAGAACCAGGCCAGGACTTTTCAAATATGATGGACAGAACTGATTAGAAATTACATCTTATGTATGTAATTGAGTTGAGCAGTCATAGCATTGTCTTAGTGTCCATGAATGAATTTAAATGGACATAGAAATAGATCTCTAGCTGCAGCTGTATTTCCCTGCAAACCTTGCAGATAACTAGTAAAAATAAGTCATTGTTTTCTACTACACAGAATTCTCATATACTCCTTAGCTAAATTTTTTAAGAATTTCAGAAATAACTGTAATTGCTGTTTGGTCATCAGAGAATCTAATTATTTTTCTTGTCATGTTCTTGAATTATTTTCTGTCACTGATGGAAGGATTGTGTTTTTCTTTCTAGTTTCAAAAGTATAGGTCCTACAAAAGATTTTCAGTAAAGATTATAACTGTATTCTTTTTTTCCATTTTAATTGTGTTTAACTGTGCTTTTCAACTCAGGAAAGTAAGCAGGACAAGACACAGGAGGTCAAAATACTATATTTTCTAAATAATTGTTTAGAATTTTTTTTCAAATTCAGAAAATATTCAGTTTTTATTCAAATTCCAGAAAAGTGGTATATTGCAAAACACAGAAACACGCAGCACCTTTTGGGTGTCAGAGTACCTTCTTTCAGATTTATTAGTACTGAAGAAAGCTAACATAAGATTTATATAAGCAAATTCAGTCCCAAGCTTTGTGGCTTCACTGACGTTATGCCTGTGAGGACTTAATTACATTTTCTGCTGAGCCATCCCAAAAACTTGCATGAACTTTTTGTTCTTGAAGAAGTTGCTAAGCACTTTTTTCCTTCACCAACCTCTTCATCCCCCTCAGAAAGGGCCAAGCCCATTAAAATTTGATCCATTAATTTTTTACAGTAAGTTAATTGATGGGATATTAAGGCTACAAAAGTGGGCAATTACTCTCTACTTCACCTCTTCTTATCCTCCAGTTGTCATTGCTTGAGAAATGAAATGCTTGAAAGTGGAATTGCCTGTTTCAAACCAAGCCTACAGAATGGCAGGGGATCCCCTTTTCTTTAATCCAGGCTGACACTAATCAGACATAACCCTGCATCTGAATGCTGGATGGGAACACAGATGGAAGATTTTCCAAGTTTGAATATTTATCTGGAGATGCTCACTACAGCTTTGGCAGGGAAATGTTATATTCTATTGATTTAGGTAGAAATATAATTCCACTTTTAAAGTGAAGAGAAAGTTTATATACATATTCTAATAACTGAGGGTCCAATTTTGATCAATGAGTAGTGCAAATGATGACAATTCCTAATCTGTGTCTCTCCCCTACCCTATTAGCATACATTAACATCTATTGATACATAAATAGATTCACTTATTAAAGATTATTTTATGGTCTTATGGCGTACATTTCATTTTTCTAGCAGATGGTGCTTTTTGTTGCTGATCACATTTGTTTTCTCGTAGGAAGTGCAACACTATCGACATTAAACCAAATTTATTATGTGAAAATAAAATAAATTCTTGCATTCTGCATAGGGATGTTAATGTTCCCAGGAGTCCTGACTTTGTCTGAAAAGGTACAAACTGAAATATTCTTTTTTATTATTTTTTACAGTTACATTGCCTAAAATGTTTAATCATGGCTTTCATTTTAAAATCTGTACTTTCCATTTCCCCACAATGCTGTTGTAAAGGCGAGCTGTCCGACAGAGCCACTTTGGTGTTGCAAAGCACCAAAACCACTTTTGATTTTCCTTCAAATCTTCCCCCCACTCAATTAAATGGTGTTTTTATTCTATAAACATAATAAGAAGTCAAACTTTTCTTTTCCCACTTGCACCTTAGTACAGAGGCTTCCCAGTGCCCCAACCAGTGTTTTTCTGCGGACTGTGCCTATATTTAGGTATTTTAAGTCACATACTAGAAGAAGGGATAAATCAAAAACTTCACAAAACCCAGAATACAACAATTTACATTTCAGATGTCAGGACAAGTCCAGACAGTATCAATTTACCTATGAAAAGTGAAGTCAGGTGAGAAAATTCCCTGGTGCCAGGGATCAGCTGTTGTGGATTAAACACTTCTGCTGCTGAGGTTGAGTTTTGCAGGGGAGTCCTGCCCTGTGACCCCAGAGGGGATGAGCAGGTGGAACAGCCCTAGGGACTGAAGGAACTTGGGGATGCTGTGGATGAAAGGCTGGACATGAGTCAGCAATGAAAACTCAAAACCCAGAAAGCCAAAATTGTATCCTGAGCTGATCCCCCAGTGTGGTTGGAGGGAAAATGGGGGATTTTGCCTCTCTGGCCCTGTGTTCAGGTGACACCCCACCTACAGAGCTGCTCCAGCCCTGGGGAAGAGGGGGAGATACTGAAGAGCACAGAGGAGGCACCAGGATGGTCAGAGGGATGGAGCAGCTCTGCTGGGAGGAAAGGCTGGGAGAGCTGGGATTGTTCACCTGGAGAAGAGAGGACTCTGGGGAGAACTTATTGAAGGAGATTTTTAGGAAGATGGGGACAGACCTTTGAAACCCTTCTGGCTTTAAACCAAAGATGGGTCAATTCAGGAGAGATATCAGGAAGAAATTTTTACAGTGAAATGCTGGAAGAGATTGCCCAGAGAAGCTGTGGCTGCTCCATCCTTGGACGTGTCCAAGGCCAGTTTGGAGCACCCTGGGCGAGAGGAAGGTGTCCCTGCCCATGGCTGGGGTGGTACTAGATGGGCTTTAGGGTCCCTTCCCCCCCAAAGCATTCTGTGAATCAAAGGGGCAGCTGTTATGAAAAGAAAAGGGAAAGTTCTCCCTTCCATTTCTCTTAACCCATCCAGAACCCTCTTTTGTCCCCACAAAACCTCTCAAACAGCCCAGGAAGGCTGTATTGCATCTTTGCCCAGATAAACTCTGCCAGAGGAATGCACTGGACCATTGCTTCTTCTCCAAGTGTTTATTATGACAAAAACCAGGAAGCCTTTATCTCATACTTTTTCCTTAACCTCTGCTCTGCTAATTGCTGGTCTTGGATTAGAAATTTTAACACCTGAGAAGAAAGCTAACCAAGTAGTCCATTTGAGATTCAATTCTTCTTAAAAGGGAGGGCAGATGTTCACCTGTTTGCCTCTCAGAATCTCTGATACCTCTGGGCTCTCCTTAAAAAAAAAACAAACTATTCTTTCTTCACCACTTTTACACTGTCCTGTACACAGATGCTTTTTCCCCTCCTCTTCAGTCAGCTGTTCATACCCTCACTGCTGTTTTAAAGTTCTGCCTGAAGAGTATCCTTATCTTTCAATTTTCCACTTTTTTCTTACCCTTGGGCTATTTGTCCTTTCACTAGGCCTACTATCTGGTAGAGAAAAGTAGTCTCTGTATAATGAAGATATTTTGCTTTGGGACTATCTCTGTGCCATAAATCTGTGCACAGATATTTCGGGTGAAGTCTCCTTTTATATCCTATTGTACAAAGTCCAGCTATTCTTCCACATCTCCTCCAATAAGTTTTACTGTAAGGGTATCTCTTCAAACAGGTCCTAAAATTTTTGTTAGGGAAGGGGTTTGATGTTGAGCTGCAGATTTTATCATGTGTATTTTCTGCTAAAAGCTAAATCAATTCCATTGCAGAGAACATTTTTGAACTTATTAGCATGGATAGGTTATCTGCAAGATGGCATGACAAAATTATTTAGTTTCTAAAGTTCTTTATGGCACAACCTGCCTGTGTTCAGTAGCTAAGTGCTCCTTTGAGTTGATGCACAACCTGTTTTACTCTGCAGCATGCAACAGCTATTCATCTATCTACTAATTCCATCCAAATTACTTCAAGTTGCTGACTTCTACCATAATTTAAGCTATTATATCTTTATTTTTCAATTAGCTGTTATTGTATAAAATACCTTATCTTACACTGGCATCTGTCTTTCCTTTTTAGGGTAGTTTTGAAGTTATATTTTTATCCAAGGTCTCAGTTTCCTTTGTGGATATTTGCAGAGCCTGGTTTCTCATTCCTAATGAGGAATTTCCTTATTTCCAATGCTTGCCTAAAAACATTTTTTAATCTTTTCCTTTATGTAATTTACTAAAAAAGAAAAGCAAATGAGGCTTTGTGCTTGTTCTATATGGATCTACCTTTTCATTGATATATCTCACTTCTAGAGACATAATAGATGCCAAAATGTCATTTACCTTCTTGCTGCTACCAGACATTGTGCACATAGCTGATTTATCATCCTTAATCAATCCCAGCTCTTGTTACTAACAGAGGCTACAAAACCTACAGTTACAAAACCTACAGTTTTGTAGGTTAATATTTTTATTTGTGCTGTAAAATTTGCATCATGCGGTTCTGTGTCCATCTCCATTTTTCCTTTCAGGGGGAATAGCCACAATCCATTGCATCACTCTGGAATTTAGGACCATGGCCTAGGGATGCTTTGCAGGATAATTATTTCCTTGCAGCTGTTTCTGCACTTCTGTCAGCTTCTCATTCTTTCCCCCCTCTTTTTTTTTTTTTTTTTTTTTTGTTTTTTTCATTCAGGTAAATACAATTACTCAATCCAGCTGATGCCTTGGAATTCAAATGGCTAGAGATGTTTGGGAATCTCTCCTAAATCCAGTGATATAAAATACAGAATTTGTAGCTCAAAGAAGGCCTCATTAGGCCAAGTAGTGCCAGGGGTCAGAAGTCCATGATATATTTACCAGCCCAAAAAGTACTCAGCAGGATTTGCTGGGAAAAGCAACTCATCTGCAGTGCCTGTGTAGAGCACTCTGTGTCCTGAGCAGTTTGATGTTAAATTTCTACACTCAGGAGTTGTCACAATATCTGTGTCCCCCTCTTCACAACATATTTCTTAATAGAAGGATATAAATTATTCATTTAAGTAACAAGGTGAAATCTGAACTTTAGCTCCCTGAATCCTATGATTAAGGCCTGTGAGCAGCCACCACGGCAGAACTGTTCATTTTCTTCCTAAAAATTTTCCAGAATTCCATGTCCCAAACCCATTTGCTTATTCCTCTGATTAAAGGGGTAGGTAGGAAGAAGCTAAAGCACAAAAAAGGGGAAGCAAGTGAATCTTCCTGTTTGAATCACAGCTGATTAATTTAATTTGTACGTCCCTTGCCAAAGCACCACCACCAGCAATCTTCATTTCCTCTTGAGTCCCCAAACACCACCACCAGCAGAAATCTTCATTTCCACTTGAGTTGCGACAGAACAAAACAAACCATTTAGGAACAGCATGCGAATTGGTGAGCTGTCAGGTCACAATGAGTGTTTTGTTTGCAAAACATCCATTTAGAACCTCATTACCCCAAATGAGCTCCACCTGCACTCCATTATAACAGCTTCATTCTTTTGTTTTTTAAAGTGTAGCAAAATTTCACTTATCTAGAATAAAATCTGTGAAACTGAAGGCAATGGTGTTGGATGGGCCAGTTTAAATAAAGGTTTAGCTGGGTGGATGAAGCAGGTAACAGGAGTAAAAATGTAAAAGTGATGTTGTACATGAAATACTGCATCATTATAAGTAATAGGGTCAGAGGCACTTCTGCTGTCAAGTGTCTTCTGACCTTGCTCAGCTCTTATGCTGCAAAGATTTTTGTAAGCTCAGTGTATTATTCAATGTTTTGCCAGGAAACAAAAATACTTTGTCTCTTTTGTTCATGAGAAACTGATTAATTTCCTTTGATTCATTAAAAAAAACCTTGAGGACAGTGAAAGAGGTCACTGAAGATAAAGACAGGAACTCCAAGGGGTGAGCATGATTCCCTCTTTGCGCAAGTCATATTTATCATAGAAGTTTTGAAATATAGAAAGTTGATATTTTCAATTTTAACAAACAATTGTTTAGCAAGTACTGTAAACTTTCCTCTTACTCCACCTCATTTTCCAAACACTTGTAGAGATGCTTAAGAGGCTGAAGCATTTTCACTTGTGCCTTGTCCTCCCATTTGATACCTTCCAACCAGATTTTCTTCCAGTCAGCTCTTCGGACCCTCACCACTGTTTCAATGTTCTACCTTGAGAGTGATTTTATCTTTCGATTTTCCACTTTTTTCTTACCCTTGGGGTGTTTTCCCACAGTACCTGCACCCTGCTAGGCTGAAGTGTTATTTTTCTGCAGGGTTTTTCAGTGCCTTATCATGTTTTCTTCCAAATCTTAAAAAAAAAAATTATACAATTTCATATATATGAGAGGCACCAGGCCCTGGTGACTATCCAGCTGCCAAATAATTAATTATTCTCTAATCATAAAGTCATACAGAAACATCTCCCAGATCATTCTGTCTGTAGTTTAGTCAGAGACAGTACATTCCCAGTTAAGTGTTTTAGTCTTGGATAAATAAACAATATATAGGAGCCAGCATCACCATCAGGACACAGGATTCCTGTGCAGCTCTACTTGAGTGTAATCAAATCTGAAGGGTTTGTGTAAGCCAAGAAAAGAGACTGCTCCCAGAGACCCTGCACAGGCTCTGGCTACTCAGCTTTATAACTACTTCTGATTATTACTAAGAATATTTGAATTGTTTTCTTTAAATGTGCAGTCATACCCAATTTTTAGCATCTTCCAGCACAGAAGAAATGAAAATTCTTTTCGTACCAATGCAGCTTTCCCTATACTTTACTAATAAGATTTTTTGCCCTGAACTGTCTGTATCACATATATTACATATGCAAAAATTCATTAGTACAGGTTAGCTTTGAACCTGCCAGTCAATGCAAATTATATTAAATGATATGTGGTGGTTTATATATTTGAATTATTGCCGCCACCACCAAATGAAAAAATATGCTACTTCAAAGCAGAGAGAAGACCCATGGCATAGAATAATAAAAAAAGAGCCAAAGGGTTTATTAAATTTGACACCTAATCTTTCCATCAAGCTTATAAAAATGCTGCCGTTCTGCAGTACTGACCTGGAGCATTACAGCAGCACTACTGCAAGATGTAGAGTTCTCAGCCACTGCTGTAAAAATGCCATTTTAATAAAAATAGTGAGCAGGTGGCTCTTATTTATTTTGCCACACAGCCACATCTCTGCTGTGGACCATTCTAAAAAGCTGCTGCACTTCAGGATGTGAAGCACTGTCATGAATCTTGGCTACAATTGTAATTAGAGGGCACACTTCGCCTGAAAGCAAGAGGTTAATCCTGTGGTGTTAAGAATTTTGGTACTTATTTAACATGATAACAGTAAAAGGTACAATCCCACAATATGCCAATGCTGCAAAAATGCTGTTTTAATAAAAATGGTGAGCAGGTGGCTCTTATTTATTTTGCCGTACACACAGCCACATCTCTGTCTTGAACCATCCTGAAAGTCTGCTGCACTTCAGGATGTGAAACACTGCCGTAAATCTGGGAGAATGGCTACCATTGTGCCATGATTAATTTCACCAGAAAGCAAGAGGTTAATCCTGTGGTGTTAAGGATTTTGGTACTTATTTAGCATCATAACAGTAAAAGGTACAATTCCACAATATGCCAAACTCATGGAACCTTGTCAAAAAGCTGTTGCACACACAAAGATCCAGAAATGACTTCTGGGTTTAGTCACATTAATCTTCGAACTGTGCAATAGCTCAAGCTTTGTGCTTGCTATAGAAAACCCTCATTAGTAATACAGTGGAAATTATTATTTAAAAAGAACATTTTAGTCCCTCCTGTTTTCTTTAGCACTAGGCCTACCTTCCCAGTGTTCTTCTGTATCCCAAAGCTGGCATCTTTGGCCTTCTTAAAGTTTTGGGTAGGTGGGATTAACCATGTGCAATTACCACCTTAGACATTTCCTGGGAATGTTGTGAGGTGAGGAAGGATTTGTTCTCAGTCTTGGAGTCTGCCTGAGACTTTTACTAATAATAGTTTTTGGGGTTTTTTACTAGTAATTCTAAAAATCATACACCTTGGGTGACCAGCTCGCAAATAGGTTTGTCAGGTTTCAGTGTATAACTTTCCTACAAGAAGTTGATTTTTCCCTATGGTGCTCAGCACAATGATCATGTGCTAATTTAAACATTTTGGTGAATGTAAATTAGTGTGTCTTTCAAGATTTTAATTTCAGTACCTAAATTGGGCCAGATGCCTAGTTGCTTTAATCCATCTACTTCTGACAAAATCAATTATTCTGATACAATACCAATGTGGGATTTTATCCACTACAATTTTATCAACCTGTGGTCAGCAAAAAAACTTTCAACTATTTTTGCTGAGGATGGAGATAAGACATTTATTTCAAAGGCTTTCTATTTTTAACTGTGGCTCTCTTGTTTTCTTCCCTCTTCATGGATGAATTTTGTGAGATGTTGGATCTGTCAGCTGAAATGACAAATTTCTGCAAAAATCTCTGTTAATTTTTTGCGATAGCTGAGTGTATAAAAAACTGTAAGTAAGTACACAGATAACAGATATAGTGAGTTTCGTTGCTGTGCTTTTCCAGTTCTTTTTATTTTCTTTTTCTACAATTCCTTTAGTATGTATGTGCTATATATTAATTTTCAAACTCTTTAACAATTACAGCATGGCCTTAAAGTTAACATCTAATAGAAGATCTGTTTACCTATGTTCCTTACCAAACTCTTCATTAGAATTGACACTTTCGACTCTATCATTTTTTTAATAAATTGGGGGTTCAAAATAAATTAACAGCTGTTTTTCCCATTGAAAGTTTGATGACAGAGATATGAGCTTATGTGACCTTGTACTGATTTAAAAGGTCTCCCTGGTAGTAGCTGTGTTCTTTTTCTCCACTATAAGGTCATGACACAAATATATTGGAGCTTTTTACCATGAAGAGACCCTATTAATGCTCAAGCAACTACCATGAAAGGAGAGTTGGGTTAATACATAGTGGTGTGTGTCAAATTTTTAATTGTAGTGCCAAGGAGAATTTATATCTCTTGTGTTTCTAAATTTTACTCTGAAGAACTAGATGATAAATTAATTTATAGTGTTCTTATTCTGTTGAAATAGATGATAACAGGCATATATTAATGCATAAATAGATCAGAAAGGAAATCTGAGTAGTTAAACCTTTGCTGAAGATGGTACAAGACATCCATTGAAATGAAACTATTATTGTTTGTGGCTCTTTTATTTCTCTTATTTTATAAGTATTTCCTAGGAGATATCAAGAAAAAACTGATTTGGGAGAAAATAGTGAAGGATATATGTGGTTTTAAAGATCAGGTTTCTCTGAACAACCTGTGCTGATTGTGCCTCCCAGGACTGGAACTTCTGATGGTCAGGTGCTCTCAGTTTGTGCCACTTCGACTGACACTTAGATGCAATAAATAGGAGCCCTAACTGTTTTTTTTTTCCCTCCAGGTAAATAAAATAAGGGAATATAATTTGAATCCAAACCAGGAGTGGGCTTTTAAAGTGCATCTGGTCATCAACATCAATTATTGCACTTTGGTTTTCAGCACCAAGCAATCCTGGAGCTCCCAAACTGGAATCTTTACTAATAAAATCAAACTAAAAGACTAGCTGTAAGTGTTAGCAGGCAGACAGGCCACAGTTTTCATCTATCTAATGTAATTTCACCTCTCTACCTGAAAAAATCATGATGAGGTTTCCACATCCTTAACACTTTTGTTGTACAGATCCCCTCTGGCTATGCTCCACCTTTTGGGAATATAGGACTTTCCAATCCTTAGTGGGCATTATAAAGTCATTATGGTTGGAAAAGACCTCAAACACCACTGAGCCCTTTAACATAGGCTGGTGTCTCTAATCCACAAATCCAGTAGACAGCTCAAGGGAGGTGGAAAGAAAGGTTTAATGCCTTTGCTGGCTGTGATCTCTCAGTTAGCAGCATGCCTATATAATTATATAATAACATATTCTGTGCAGCTGAAGGAAGAATGTTCTGCATCTCTAACCCTTGAGCCTACACCAAAAGCTCAGAAGTAGTTGCCATTTTAAGGCTCTGTTTATATCCAGATTTCCACAGACAGCTATGGTTCCAACCTCTGCAGTGGAGAGAAGCTGCACCGCATGGTGCTTGAAACCTCATTTTCAAACCAAGCTTGGGCCCTTCTGGGTCTAAACTCCATGTGAAGACAGAGACCATCTTGCTCCTTCCTTTGGACCAACAGTTCCCAGACTGGAAATCATGCTTCTGGAAGTGTGATTGCAATTGGTGTTATGAGTTCAGCCACAAAGATAACATGAAAACTGCTATCCCAAAAGTCGTGTTTACATGAAATGTGAAAAATGTAAATTATTACTAAGACAGTCCTAAAACCCTCAAAGACAGGCTTCTTAGTGTGGAGGAAATATGCTGAAGTAAAGGCACAATTTCCCATTTTGTGTAGCCAGTGTATACAAAAGAAAACAATCAACTGCATGGTTCTCTATTGGTCCCCTCTTTTGAAGCCTTTATTTTTTGGCAGCATTTGGGGGTTTTTAAAAAACTGAATGGAAGTTACTTTTCAGCCTGAAATTAAAACAATATTATTTACCACCTTCAAGAACTGCCCAACTCTCCAAACTTCTGTGATTTGCATAGAAAGGGAAAATATTAGATTTTTATGTCATGTGCTCTATTGTGCAGTTTCTTGTCTCAAAATCCCACTTGGAGAGAAGCTTAGAGTGCTTTTTCAGCCTGTCACTGTGCAGGTGGTGTCACTAGGATTGCAGAATAGAGGCAAATTATCAAAGCTAATAATCTCCTAGGCAATACTCTACTGTGGCTCTCTCAGTGAGAGCTGATGAAGCTGCCATACAAAGTGGGGACCTCTTCTCCCTTGGCTTTGGACTTAGTTCATTGCCTGCATCGAAAACTTATGAGAGGTGCTTGCCAGAGTTTGGGGATTTTCACCCTAGTGATGTTTTTAAAATATTCTAGAGCAGACTCTGTTCACATACTATAGGCTCTCTATTTACATAGAGATTTTGGCTACACCTCAGAAAGTACTCAGGTGTATTTTTTTTTATCAGTTTCTCTTCAAGAAAGCATATGAGCACCTGAGCAAAGGCAAAACCATAAATCTTATAAGAAGAGTTAGGTAAATGTGAAATCTGAACTGAGCAAAGGTGTCTCTCCATGTAGTGATGAGTTAGTTCATCCAGAAAGTCAACCCCTCTTCTGTTTTACTCTTTTTCCTTCAAAGAAAAGGTGTAGACAAAGCTGCCCATCAGAAATGTTGGTGGCGCCCCTGTGAAAATGTGTTTAAGAAAGGGAAAAAACATTCTGGACAGGCAGAGGAGTGAGGGAAAAGATGAGAGACAGCCCAGCGTATATTGAGATCAGTGGAGAAGGGAGAGGAGGTGTTCCAGGGGGCTGAGATGACATCACTTGCAGAGAAGACAACAGTGGAGCAGGGGAAAAGTGTGAGGAGGAAGGAGCAGCAGAAAGGAGCTGTTAGGGACTGACCACAATCCTCAGTGAGGTCACAGCATCCCCATGGGCTGCTCAGCATTGGGGTGGGAGCTAGAGGGGCTGAGAATGGTGGAGTGAGGTAAAATGGGAAAAAGCAGGAGGAGAAGGTGCTGTTTTAATTTTCTGTCTTTCTTTCTGATTTAGCAACTCTGGTTTTGACTGGTAATAAATAAATTTTTCCCAAGCTAAGTATGATTGGTCCATGAGAGTAACTCATAGGTGGGCTCCCTGTCCTTCTCTCAACCCATCCAGCTTTTTAATCTGATTTTATCTTCTTCTCCTGTTGAGGGGATGTCCCTTCTGAGGGGCAGTACTGATCTCTATGACAGGGACAGGACTCAGGGAATGGCTGGAGCTGTGCCAGGGGAGGATTAGAGTGGATATTAGGAAAAAGTTCTTCCCCCAGAGGGTGCTGGGCACTGCCCAGGCTCCCCAGAGAATGGGCACAGCCCCAAGGCTGCCAGAGCTCCAGGAGGGTTTGGACAATGCTCCCAGGGATGCACAGGGTGGGATTGTTGGTGTGTCTGGGCAGGGACAGGGGTTGCACTGGATGATCTTTGTGGGTTCCTTCTCACTCAGAATATTCCATGATTCTGTGAGTGGAAGTGGCAGGGTGAACATCTGGCATTTGGCCAAAATCAGCCCAGCACTGGTATAAATTATTTCTGTGAAAGGAGGCACATGGAGCAATTTCTGTGTGGTTTGTGTGTAATTACTGCCAGCTGCAGTGCTGAAGGGTTAGGTCACTGTGAATGTAGGTAGAGATCTTACCTTTATGATGATGGATTACCAAAAGATACTTCAGAGAATTTTTTCTCAAGCTGCTTACAAATTAAGTTTAGTATTTGTTGAGACCAAGGAGAGCTTGTCTCCAGGAAAAGTTTTCTGTGACCAAAAATGATTGTGTTTAGTGCTGGTCAGAGACATCAATCATCATGGTGAAGTGTTTTGGGAGAGGAGTCTTTAAAGTGGACCATATTTGAGCAGGATGAGAATAATTTTGGATGCAGAAGTAGATTTTCATGAAGAAGCTAGCAGAATCAATCTGCATATCCTTTAGCCAATTTGAATGAAAAATCCTGTAGAAAACTTGTTAGGATAATGATTTTCATTTTCCAGCACTGCAAGATGTTGCAGGTGATGATGCAGTAATCACTGAGCAATAAACACATTCAGAAACAGCATCATTTAAAATTACTTCATTGTTCCAATTGCTGATTTGCAAATGGAAAATACTCCCAGTACTGTTATAAACAAACTCAGTGGCAGGCTGTGCAGAAGGTTTCTTCTTTGCCACTTGCCAACTTTACAGCCCTACAGGAAGAGAGATTGACTAATCCACTGTAAAGTGCACCACAATTACCCGTGACAAACATAAAACTTTACTTTATTTATGAGTGTTGTGGTTTAACCTCAGCCAGCAACCAAGAACCACTCAGCTGCTTACTCATCCCCAACCCTTCCAGTGGGACAGGGAGAAGAGTTGGAGAAAGGTAAAACCCATGGGTTGAGAACAGTTTAATAACAGAAAGAAATTAAATAATAATATAAGGAAAATTCTTTACTTAGGGTGAGGGTTGCTGAGCAACAACCAAACCCTCAGTGTGTGATTCACATTGTTCTCATTCTAAAGACAAAACACAGTACTCTACCAGCTACTAAGAAGAAAATTAACTCTATCCCAGCTGAAACCAGGACAATTAAACACTTTTTAATTAACTGTTGCATGTGGTACCTTACTGACAATCTGCATGCAAACATGACATGAATAAAATTTAAAAAAACAAAGTCTGAAAGACATTTACCTTGTATTTCTAGAGAAAGAGTTCACATTAATAAAAAACCTTAATAGCTGGTGGCCATCAAGTTATTTTCTTCACAGACTTCTAAAAGTGAAGGGGACTTTTTATTTTAAGAATTCTGCAGTTTGGAAGAAATGGAAGATTTGAGTTCTTCGTTGTGGTTTGTTTTTTTTAAATGATTATTATTTTTCAATTTAATGGCAGGTTTATCCTAAGTTCAGTTAAAAATAAATCCTTTAATGTATTTACAATTGAAGTTGATTTCAAGTTGGCAGTGAAATGCCTGGTAAAATCTGTCAGAAACTTGCCAATAGAACATGAACATGAAAAAAAGGGGTTTTTTCCTATCTTGAGTTAAATTTTTGGTTATCAGGCTTAATTCAGCAATCTGCCAGGCTCATTTCAGAGGACTTAATTCAGCAACAAGTGCCTGTCTACCCAATGTGGTTCTATAAAAGAAATCTTCAAAAACCCAAATATTCATTGACAACTGAGACTATTAGCTAGTGTTCTGAATAAAAATGTGCATATTTTGAATTACTTCCAACTTCTAAACAAATCAGGAAAAATTTTACAATCTTATTTTACCGACTGTGAAAAATATATATTTCCATATAATCTTGGATTTTCATGTGTTTGAAAGATTTTTTTTAATAGAAAATATAAAACAATGTCTTAGCTACAGACAGGTGTGGGTAGAAGTGATCCCTGTGTGCTGGCATTTAATGGAGCAGCAGGATCTCCTCTCCTGCTGTGCTCTTGTGATGCTACAAGGCAGCACTGGACCTCTGCAGGGGCTGTGTGAGCAAACTCATAATGAGCCAGAACTTCCTAACCAAACAATTCCTGCCTCAGCAGGGCCAGAGCATAACAGGCAAGCATAAGGCAGTGTAGTGGAGGATTAAGGCAGTGATAGGATCCTCCAGTGATGCTTATTGTCCTGGTGTATAAGATATACGTGTATTCTATCCCCATCTGTCAGAGGTGGGGCAGTTCTCTGCTGTTCATTCAGCAGGTTTCTTTATCTCTTCCACAGCCAATCCTCTTTCCAGGAGATCTTGTCTGTCCATGGGCCATTAATTATTAATTATCTTCTGTTCATGGCTAGTGAGTGTCCCTGCATGGCTGATCAAATTCCATCATCCCATGGGGAGATGCTCCACCCAGGGGAGGAGCCAAGCATTCCTGCCTGGATACAATCTGAGCTTTGGGACACCACAGCAGCCTTTGCCCCCTGCATTGCCAGAGGAGCAGCTTTCTGCTGCCCTGCATTGCCAGAGGGAGCCCAGGCCCATCTCCAGCAGCCCTGGAGCTGCAGAGGAAAACTCCCCCCTTGTGCAGGATCCCTGCTCCAGCAGAAGCACAGCTGGCACTGCAGGAGGGCTGAGCCCCCATGGGATGGGGCTGGGACACCACCCTGACACACAGGGGGCCAGGGCATACTCTGACTCTGGCAGTGTTGTTTTGTATTACTTAATCTTTTAATTTCTGGTTTTGTTTTCTTCCCTAATAAAGAACTGTTATTCCTACTCTGATGTCTTTGCCTGAGAGCCCCTTAATTTCAAAACTATAATAATTCAGAGGGAGGGGGTGTACATTTTCCATTTCAGGGGAGGGTCCTGCCTTCCTTAAGCAGACATCTCCCTTTTCAAACCAAGACATTTATACACAGACTTTTAAGCAAAACTGCAGCAAATGAGGACAGCTGGGCCTCCTTGCTTCTGTGAAAGACTTATTTTTGTGTGTGTTCAGCCATGGGCAGAGTAGCAGGAGATGTACAAACTGTGCTCAGTTATCAAGGAAATAAATGACCAAAGGAAAGGGCAAACACAAAAAATCAGAACTCACCAAGCAGAGAAACATGGTGACGGCTACTCAGAGAATGAAACACTGCAGCAAACTTCAGCTTAATAATATTAGTATTTTGGTACTCCCACCCTCTCAAGGGTTTGTTCTTATTTTCTATGTTTTACTACATATGTTAGGAACATGGGAACATGGGAAATGTCTCAATTTAACAGACATTGAGATTAGTGAACAAGGAAAGCTGCATGAAGATGCTGTATTTTAAGGACAAGAAAATTCTGTGCCAAAACCTCCACAAATACTAAGGCAGAACAACTTCTCCATCTCCAAACCTGGTTCTGGAGCCTGTAGAGAGTTAAATACCTTGGCTAACAGCTCACCCAGCTGCTTCTTCACTCCTCCTCCCACCCCAAAGCAGGATGGGAGAGGAGAACAGGAAAGGCTAAAGTGAGAAAAACTCATGGATTGAGACAAAAAGAGTTCAATGGCTGTAAAAACCACCCCTGAACAATAACAACCAAACTAAATTAGAACCCCCAGCTGATGCCAAGGCAATCCCTGACCACTTCCCATTATCAGACTGGCGCCAAGCCAGGCTGTGAGTAATGGCTGCTTTGGAAAATTGGTGATGTCTGTTTTTGTAAGAAGTGACTTGGTTTGAAGGTGTGGCAGTAGAGGGGCTTTTTTGGTACTTCATTGATCTTTTTTCCTCCTACCGTGAAAGGAAAATTAATTTCTGAGAATTCTTTTTTGTTGTTGTTGTTGTAGAACAAGATAAATAGTCTTACCTTTGGTTTTCTTATTTTAATGATACAGAAAAAATTTTTTTTTACTAGTTCACAAATCGGAGAAACTGCAAATATTTTCTTCATTTATTTGTAGCAGCAATTTTTTTTTTTTTTGCTATTTAAGCAAGTCTTTGTATTTGGGAGAAGAATCAGACTAGGGTTATTTCTTAAGAGTAGAAAATGATTGGAGCACTAACTGTAGGGTAGAGTTTTAGGGTACAGACTGGTTAAACCGTAGCAGTAACAATTGGATTAATACACATACCATCTTCTAGCTCCAAGCTCAATTCAGACTCTAATAGTGCTCAGTTGTCTAAAAAGAGCAAATGCCAACACATATGCTCACCATATAATATATACATAATGCCAATTATATACTGAAAATTATATAATTATATATATTATATGCTATATATAATTTTCTATAGTCTATGTATAATATAGAAAATATATGTATTATATAGAATACCTTATATATTCTATATTCTATATTAATATATAATGCCAATTATAGACTTACATACAACTAATTGCCCAATAACTTCCAGGTTGAGAAGACCTTCCATTTCCTCTAGACAGTTCAAGTAGTGCTCAGTGAGAATGTTTCCCTAGGGTTGTGTTGTTGTTATCCTTGTAGGGTTTTTTTTACTCTGTCATTTAAAGTGTACACCTAATAGGGACATTGACATTATCCCATGTTAATACACTTTGGCAGTGGTACATTTCATGTCTTTATCTGATAAAAAAACAAGCAAGAGAATGGATGTCTGGTGTCTCAATGTTCTACTAGGAACAAGACAGTGTTCTGCTGTGTCAGAGTTATGCCAAAAAGTGAACGTTATTTCTAGGGTTCAGAAAATCAACAGAGCTAACTTGAAATTGAGATTATGTCTTTTTTGAACTGGGTTCTGAGATTTCATTTATTTTCTCTCCAACCTCATTTGAAGAAATGCAACTGAAACATGGCTCTGGTAAAGGCATTTTGCAACACTTCAAAAGAATAAATTCCTGCTGGCATGTGATTTGCTGAAAACACATGCTAAAGCCACGAAGCCATCCTCATCTGCTGAAGTTTTAAATGTATGCTTACAAGCCAGAGTGCTTCACAAAATCCATGTGGCCTTTGTGCTCTGCTGCTCTGACAAATGGAGAACATAATCAAATAAATGATGGAAGAGAAAGTTTTGGCTTTGTTGTTTTTTTGGTTTTTTTTACTGCCTCCTTTCTATTGTGACTGAGAAGAGAAGCTGATATCTCCCTGCTCTACCCCCCAGCAGCTGGGAGAAATGTCAAAAGGGTGATGGCTGTTGACAAGACACTTACCTGTTGTGTGCCACAATGACTCAACCCAGACTGCTGCAAGACAAGAACTGTGAAAAGCAAAAAAAACCAAAAAAACCAAAAAAAAAAACAAAAAAAAAACCCAACAAAAAAACCCCATACAATTTTATACACATAACACTTATTTTTCATATTGTTATGTTTGGGTTGAAAATTAGGTAAATGGAGTTCATCCATACAAATTCTTCATGCTTTCTCTATCTCATTAACTCCATAGCCTAGGCAAATGAGAAATGCTTGTAAAATTGCTGTATTTTATGTGCAGGCTAGAGACTGGAAATGCATGGAACAGAATGTTCAAGAAACTGTATTGTTCTTGTTCAGTGTCATTAGTGGCCATGTAGTTTGATTCTTATGAGTTAATGACACATAATAACAAAGGTTATTTTCAAAACTTACTGCAGATCTTTTGCTCAGCTCGTTTCTGTGGGAGATAACCAGATTTATTGAGATAATGCAACAGATGTTATTCAGGGAATGACTATCAAATGGAACCAATATCTGTAAAATAATCTATTTTCTAAATGCAAATTGCATTCTCTACAAGTTTTTCTTCACAGCACAGCCACTTTGCAAAACTCTGCCTTTCTATTTTGCAATTCCTTGACTCTGCAAAGAATCATCTGAACTTTACTTGACTCCACCACCCTTCCAAACACTCATTTTTTTCTGAATGTGGGTCTTGTTCTTTTATGAGTGCCACAGAAAATTAATTGAGGGGTCTTCTATTAATTGCAGCTCTTTTTCTGTCCTACACCATGAATTCAAATTCATTTCAGATCCAAACTGAATAGGAAGAGGCTTTTTGTGTTAATACCTTGCCTGGTCTGGAAGGGACTCCTTTCTGACTATCAGCACCAATGGTAGGATTTTTTTCTAGCTCTGTGTGTCAATACTGAGGTCACATGGGGCTAAAATCCAACAGGAGGTGCATGACTCCTTTATTTAAACACAAGCACACTAAAATTACACCTCAATTCCTGTACAAATCTGCAGAGGTCAGGGCACCTCACACTGCTTGTAAAGTCAGTAGTGCTTGTGGCAGAGGGGCCTCCATTCTCTTTCCATCATATCAACTACAGAAATACAGATTATACTACTTTCATAGGCCTTCTCAGTAACTGAATATATTTTTCTAAAGAAAAGCAGGCACAGGAATCTCCACCACAACACTTCAACATGATTTCAAATGCATCCCCTCCTTTACCTTTTTCTCTACAAACACTTCTTGAAATTAACAGATACTTTTGCGTGATTAAGTCCAGTTAGGTGGAAGAAATACCTGAATACATCAGAGGATATTTTAAAAATGGCAAACCCATCTTTTTCCCTGCATAGCTATTGGTCATTGAAACATTGGCAAGATATGTCTCAACTCAAAAAAATAGTAATAGAGTCAGGAATGTATTGCAGCACATTGCTGTTGTCATTGTCCCATGGATTTGAAGATAACTCCTTTCCTGCTGACCTTTTCAGCTTTAATATCAAGGTTGGGAGCACTTTGAAGTGCTGATTTTCCCTCTCACACTGTGTGACAGCAGACATCCTTTGCCTTATATCCCTTAAGGATTAACCAGTGTAAACCAAGCCTGTCCCAGGACAGCCGTGAAGAGAACCTCACATGGCACGGATGACAGCAGCTGGGAAGGTTCAACAGAATAAATCTTAAATCTTAAAGCTTAATCTTTCAAGAATAGGGCTCAGGAAGCTGGCAGGCCCTACAGAAGTTTGTGCTTCCGCATCTCAGGTGCTTTTGTGTTCCTCCTAGACATATGTGTCTGGCTATGTCTGCTGAGTTCAGCTTACAGGTCTTGCAATTAACACCTTCTAGTGGAGAAATACCACCTCTTCAAAGAGGTTATTCTCTCTAGGAAACTGGTGTTTCAATAACAGCAAGAGCCTGGAAAAAAACCCAGCGTTTACGTTTGTCCCCTGCTGCCAAAAGGACAGGGCAAGTGAATAAGCAACCATGTTTTTAGATCTTTGATATTTTGGGGGAAAAATTTAAAAAAATATAGAGTATTTTTTCTGTGGGTGAAATGTTGGGAGGTCCTAAAACATTGGGAGATCCTAAAAATGGGTTCATTTTTCTGTGGGTGAAATATTGGGAGATCCTAAAATACTCTCCTCTCTATTATATTTGTGTCCTCCCCAGACAATGGAAGGAAGGAATGATGAATCTGATTCCATGTTCTCAGAAGGTTAATTAATAATTCTATGATATTAATATTAAAGAATACTATACTATATTATATTAAAGAATACTATACTATACTAAAGAATACAGAAAGGATACTTACTCAATGCCAAAAAGATAATAATGAAAACTCCTGACTCTCTCCAGAGTCTTGACACAGCTTGGCACTGGCTGGCCGAAGAGTCAAAACAACTCACAGCAGAATCCAATGAAACAATTACCTGTGGGTAAACAATCTCCAAACACATTCCAAAGGAGCAAAACACAGGAGAAACAAATCAGATGATTATTGTTTTCCTTTTTCTCTGAGGCTTCTCAGCTTTCCAGGAGAAAAATCCTGGATGAAGGGATTTTTCAGAAAATGTGAATGTGACACCTCTGCAAGGGAGGAAAAACTCAGTGGGCATAATTTTACCAAGTGAATCATATCTCTGTTAATGCAAGGTGCCCACTAAGCTGCTCTATCCAGCTAGCAAGGTCTGGCTTCTTCCTGGGAAGCAGGACTGCAGCACATGGAGCTGCTGCTCTGGAAGGTAAATGTTGAAAATAACACATCCTCCTCCCTAATCCTCCACCCCCACTTAACTTTTGTGTCTGAATGCTCTGGACTGTCCATTTGATCAGTCTGGGGCAGCTGGCATGGCTGTGCCCTCTCCCTGCCCCTCCATGGCAGGGAATGTTGAGAGACAGAGTGAAGCTGTGCCAGCCCTGCCCAGCAGCAGCCAAGGCTGATGTGTTATCTGCTCCTTCCAGCTCCCAGGGCAAAGCACAGCACTGAGGGATGCTCTGGGAGCATGAACCCTGCCTGATATGAGTAGAAAAGCTGCCAATTTTTTTAAAAGGTTGCAGAGTTCACAGGTTGGGCTAGTTGCTGCCGGGGTGGAGTTCTAACTGTTTATTGTTTTAATCACCTGTCGTTTTCGTTAATCACCTGTCCTTGATGGTTCAAAATTCCCCCTTTTGTCGAGTGGCACCCTGCTGCTTCCTGGAGGATGGCACCCAGGACGGTGAAGAGGAGGGGACATCGGGGGACATGACATCGAAAATGACATCGAAACCGGCATGTAACAGGAGAAGCCCCTCACCAAAAGTAGCCAAAACCCCCTATAAACAACGAGCCAACACAAAATTGACAAATCAAAGTGATGTGAGGAACAGAATCTAGTTTCCGTTACGACCCTTTTTACTCCTCACTCTAACCTAAAAGATGTCAGCTAGAGGACAGAGGACCTCAAATGTTAAAGTGAAAAGTTGGGGAATGTCTTTATACTCTCGTGAGGACGGAACCCCCAGCTCCGCTCACAGACCAGTGGACGAAGCTGCACTCTTCCTCCTCCTCCGATCCGAGTCACTCCTGGGAGCAGTGGCAGCGTGAGCCCGGACCCGTCGGTTTTACTCAGCCGAGCTGATCACTTTTAATAAAGGCATTAAAAGGAGAGAGGTCTCCTGCCCGTGTTTATTTCACAGCCCAGCTAGACCCACTGCACCGGGGGAGCAGAAGCATCTCCTCTGTGACCAGGTGTCTCTGAGATATTTTAAATATGGCACATTTGTTTCTCTAATGAGCAACTACAGGGCTTGTTTAGATATGCAGGGCAATTGATGGGTGCAAACAGGAGCTAGAAATGAAACTCAAGAATATGTGAAGCATTGCTTCCCAAGCAAAATATGAATGCTGGACACAGGCAATTAAGCACTCCCTGTGTTTTCTGGATAAATATGCAAATTTGACATTCAAATCAGACTTCTAAAAAAAAAATTTCACCCAAGTTAAAGCACTAAGAACATAAGCAGTCCAAAGCTTAAGTCTTTTTGCTCCAACTTTAATTGCTTGCCATAATTTCTGTTAAGGGCAAGGCACTTTAGTAGGTTATCATTCTGTTCCTCCCAACTGTTTCAAAAGTCAAGTGTGGTTTCCCCTGACACATCACATAGTGGATGGAATTTTTAGATGGAGAATTTACAGCAGAGTAGCATGCAGGGAATTCATTAAAGCTGAGAGAAGGAAGTCACTGCAAGAAGGTGACAGTATTGTTTGCATAATAGGTTTGCCTGTTGCAAACTAAGACTAGCTACAGAGCTGCCTTAATAAATTACATTTTTTGGTAGTTAAAGAGAAGCATTTAGCAGGTTCTGGAAGAAAGAGAACCAAGTAGTCGATCATATGAAGTAGACAAAAAAAAAAGTTATGGGATAAGCTGTTAAAATGTGTTTATACAGATATACACTGCTGTTAAATGCAGATTTACAGGACAAAGGACTCTAATGACCTCTAATTCAGGGGTCAAAAAAGGCTTTTGGGAAGAGGGAATTTGATGTGCCACTCCTCCCTCACACGATTCTGCTGCAGACAGGGTCCCAATCTGGAGTTAGCATTTTTTGGTGGGGATCTAAGTTTCTGCCTCTTTCAGTACAGTTTGTTCCATTATTTGTGACTTCAGTACTCTGCCCTAAAATGAGATTTTATAATATCATATTTTAAGGCCACAGATTATTAACACCACTGAACAAAAGGCATCATAATCCTCCACAACCCTTTAACTCTGCTTCAGAATGATTTTAAGGGCTCAAATCAAACTGTGGGGCAATTAGCTCTTGGAGTTGACCACAGGGAAAGATCTGTGTTGCAATTCCAAAGTAACTTTTTTAACCTTTTGGTAATGGACACAATCTTTTCTGAGCAGCCTGTTCTAGTGGAATGAGTAAAGGGGCTGGAATTAGATGATCTTTAAGGTCCCTTCCCATAATTCTGTGATTCTATGAAATGAAAATAATTGCAGAATATTCTTTTCCAATTTTAAGTGGAAAAGAACCAGAAGAGTTGATGCTACCTGAGGAAACCAAGGTGTCCTGCTCTGTAGGTGAAAGAAGGTGGCAGGGAGGGAAAGAGAGCGCAGTGAAAAAAAAGAGCAGGCTATGTCCACTGCACCTCTGGATGGTATGGAATAGAGACTCCACCTTTTTGTGAAGTGTCTGAGCCAGGGACTAATGAAGTTAATCTCTTTCATTGGGAGGGTGAGGTAGGTCAGACTCAAAACCCTCCTTGGCTGAGTTAAGCTCCCTTTGGTGTGAAGGAGCTGCAAAGCAAGTTCAGCCTAGGACGTCACTAGAGAGCAGAAGAAACCTGAAGGAAAAAGCAGAAAGGCATTAGCATAGCAGCAAATCTCTTTTTGTACATTTTGTGGGTCCCTCTGTCACCCACATGCGATGGAAAGGTCCGATGGACATTGCAGTACCGAACTCTGCCGCGCTGGTGCTGCTGCCCATGGGCTCCCCAGCGCTGTTGATCCATCCCAGGCACACACTACGTCTCTCCTTTGTTTTCTGCCAGATTTTATCAGTCTCAGAAAACGGACAGTACCCTTACTGAATGCCTTGAATCCCAAATCTATTTGACAGTCACTGCAGGCTTGATGTGCAGCGGTCTTTGTTAAGGAAAGCACAATATTTACATAAACAGGTTGACCTTTTAAACCTCATTTTGTCAGGAGGAGCTGAAGGGGAGGAGATAAGGGGAGAGAAAGGGGCAGAGGAGCCTTTGCTACCTGTTGCTGTAAGAGAAATCATATCCTGAGGCAAAGAGACCTTTTGTTTATATGACTGCATAAAGAATCGTATCTATATCTACATATTTAACAACGACTACACTTGAAATGTACACTGAATTATTCTCTTTACAAACCATATCATCCTTTCTTCACTCCTTTTCTTACATCCTCGCTAAAGAAAAAAGAAAATCAATAAAGCCCCAAGCAGCGTAAATCATTGCTAAGATCAGCTCACTCCACGATTCTTTAGCATAAGAATGATTAGATATGCTGACAGGAACAAACCAATGCGATGCCAGCGGAATCTTGGGTTCCTGCGTTTTCCGACTTTTCCCCAGCAGATTCTGGAAACCTCAACCTGCCAGGCTGGCAAACAGACACGAAAGCTTCACACTGGTGCTTATAGAGACAATAGAAAGAAGACAAAAAGCTTCTTAATAAAAACCCAGAATTGCCATCTCATTTAAAGACCGCACAGAGCGCAGCAGACGAGTGCTGCTGTAACTCTCCATATTGCCTGGAACATACATCACATAATCTCATGGTTACTGCGCTCATTGATCCTGCTGAGCGTGAGCTGCACCCATCCCCTGCTGCCCTGCAGGGATGCCAGAGCTCCGTGCACGCTTTCCTGACACGGACTGCCTTTCACTTTACCCGTGCTTAGCTCTCAGCCCCACTATACCCAGGGAAAAGCATTTTTATTAGCCATGAACGCATGTCTGTTCACAGCAGAAAAGGGACCAGGAGAGGGGGGTACATACATCAAGCTCCATAAATGCTGGATCCCACACACCTCAAAATTCCGCACGCATTCCGGAGCCACTATGTGAGGAAAAAGGTGGTTTTTCCAACGAGCCAGGTCATTATTTCCATACCGAGAGCCCGGAAGCATCGAGAAGCGGGGGAAATGGAAAGGAGATGCTCCGCTTACCCGGGGCAGGAGAGGGACTCGAGTGATGAGCGGGGGAATTTCCACCCATCCCCTCTCCCCGCAGCAGGGTCGCTCCCAAAATCCGCTTCCCTGCTCGGGGATCTCCACATCCCTTCCGAGCGAGAGCGGCGCCGGGCGGGCAGCAAGGCTGCGGAAAATACGAAATAAAAAGATGAGAAACAAAGGGCTGGCCGAGGGTGGGGGGCAGGTATGTTCTTACCCGGTCGGGATCGCCGCCGTGGCTCGCTGGATTGCGGGCGCAGGAGGAGGAGGAAGAGGAGGAGGAGAGGCTGGTGCTGCGCCACCCGCAGCCTGCAGGAGCTGCCCCCGAGCCGAGCGCTGTCCCCGCCGTGCCCCGGGAGCTGCCCCCGTGCCGAGCCCTGGGAGCTGCCCCCGAGCCGAGCCCCGCACCGGGAGCTGCCCCCGTGCCGAGCCCTGATCCCAGGAGCTGCCCCTGAGCCATGCCCCGCACCGGGAGCTGCCCCCGAGCCGAGCCCCGTCCCCGCAGTGCCCCGGGAGCTGCCCCCGGCTCCCCCCAGCTCGGTTCTCGGTCCCGGCTCCCCGCGCCCCCTCCGCCCCGAGGGGAGCGTCCCCCCCCGGCCGCGGCTGCCGGGATGAACCCCCGGCGCTGTCCAACACTCCCGGCTGGTTCCAGCCTCTCGATCCTCGTTGCGGTCTTGTCTGGGTTGCACCTGCGTGGGCAAAGCCCCTCTCCTCCTACCTGCGGCTGAGATCCCACAATTTGTTATTCTTTCCTCGAGAATCTCTTCCATCACCACAAAAATAAAAAAAAAAAAAAACCCAAAAAAAAAAAAAAAAAAAAAAACAAAAAAACCCACCAACCCCACACATCTACCCCAGCGAATCCCATCCCTCTTCGCAAGTCCTCTTGCTATTCGGGTTTGCTTCCCTCTCTCCTCCTCCTTCTCCCCTCCCTCTTTCCCCCGTTTCGGGTTTGGAGCCTCTCTCTGCCCTACACACACACACAGACAGGCACGCACGGTGTAAATGGGTTGTCACACACGCAGAACCGCTGCTGGTTCCCAAAGTCCCCCCAGCCTGCTCAGCCCTCCTCTAGCCTGAAGCCGCAGATCATGGACTATATGCTTGGAGCCGGGATGCGTTTTATTCACAGCCGCTTCGCCTCCTGCAATTTCACCCGGTGAGTAGGTTTGATTTCCCGTTCAGGTGGCGTGCTTCCAACAGGAGGGACAAAAATACAGCAGGGAGAAATAAAAAGAAAAAATAAATTAAGAAAAGTTTTGCTTCCCCTTGTTCCCCAACGGGCGGGCTCCACTTTCTAAACTCGAAGGAATTAGGAAGCACCAGTTTTCTGCTCACGTTCATTCCCAGCCACCGCGCTCGGCGCTGATTGCAGCGCGCACCGCAGCACCGCTTCCAGAGTCACCGTTTCGCTGCTTATTCATCACATTTTATTCATGTTTCCATCAGGCACGGTACCTGCTTCATTCCCCGGTTAACCCCTGCAGACGTGGGCTCTGGGAGGGCTCAGTGTGCCGAGGGAAGGAAAGGACGGGATTGCTGCTGGCTGAGACAGCCGGGAGCATCCTTGGGAATGTCTGGGAACCTGCGGGGGGAGATCAGCTGGAAAAGTTCATTGCTGTCCCTCTTCCCCTGAAGAACTTGCACAGGATTGGGGGTGGGGAAGGATTCTCCAGAAGGGATAGGAAAGGATTTCCAGATCTCCAGCCCTGTCGCATGTGCTGGGAGGGGGCAGTGGCCAGGCAGAGGGGGCCGGGCAGCAGCGGGGTCGGCGGCCGGGGCTCCTGTCCTGCTGCTGCCAGGGCTTCTGTCCAGCCTCTGCAGCCGCTCGCTCCTCTCTCTTTCCTCATTTCTTAATCCCATTGCACCTTATTTCATTTATCACTATTTTCTGGCATACCTGCATTTTTTGCTGGCCAAAAATTGGCTCCTGAGGAGCGCAGGGAAACGTACACCCACCTATATGTACCTGAAGTATAGATGGTAGAGCTCTTGAATCAAGTAAGGGCTACATTGAAAGAAAAAGAGAGAACAAGCAAGGGAAATAAACATATTACATTAAAAAAAAAAAGGACAAGTGCCCTCAGAGTGTTATTTGTGGTTGATACTTCCAGGATTTCAGTGTCTCTAATTAGCGGCAGAGATCCTCCCACAGTCAATAGCAGAAGGCAGGGAGGAAACATGCTAGGTCTGGGCTCCGTGTAACTCTGTCATTTGGATAAGTGTGTGCGTGTGTGTCTGTGTGTGAGCGGTCATGTCTCCAAAGGAGAACCTGCAGAGATCACCAGGAAGGTGCTCGAGGCTTTCAGGCAGGTAGAGATGCCAGGGAGAAATAACAAGATCTGAATTTATTGCCTGGTGGCATGCAGAAGACGGGAAAGACCAATTCAATGCCAGAGGGTGCTCCCCCCTTGTTCTTCCCTCCACCCTCCTCTCCCCGCCCTGCTGCCTCCCGCTTCGGCCGCCAGATTGCTGGCTGCTGTCTGGAATGGAGTAGTGAAAAAGCCCTTCAAGCATGGGATCCAAAATTCACCCTTCCTCCAGCGCCTCTCTTCTTCCACCATGCCTACTTATCTCCTTCCAGCTCAGCATCCTCTCCGGGAGACTCCAGCAGGTTTTTCCCATTCCTGCTGACTTGCACCTCTATCCCCACCTCCTCTTCCTGCCCCGGACTTTTCCATAACTGAGGTGATGAACCAAATCCCAGACATTTCCCCTGAATTCCCCGCCTCTGGCGCTGCTGCTGCCGGGATCCTTCCGCACCAGGCTGCTCAGGAAAGTTTCCGTGCAGTCATATCCCCCTTCCCTCCCTAGGTAGGGAGTGTATTTCAAAAGCTCTACCTGATTTTTAATCTTCCCCCCTCCACCCCCCTAAACCTTTAATAAAGAAAGAAAACCCCAAAACAACCCAGCAAGTCCTGAGGGATTTCTGTTATAGTGGGAATAGCTCAGCCAGTGAGCATCGCCGTGCCGTGCTGCTTAAATGTTACCGCTCTGCAGAAGAGATTTATGTGCCCATCAGCGGAATATTTCCCGGGTTTAAGAGCGCTCGATTTTCCCTTTGCTGACGGGGATGGGAGACAGTAAGGCACAGCATGAGGGCAGTGGAGTTGTTTGGCTCGCAGGCACTGTGACGGGTGGCAGTAAAACGGTGTCTGGGCAGCAAAAGTGACACAGGTTGGACCGGGTGGCATTTCTGTACTCAGCGGAAGGCGATGCACATCAACCCCTTTGCATACAGCATCAAATAAATCAATGCAATTAACATGAGCTTAATGGACGATTGCAACAAGCGAGAGTCAGGCGTGGTAAACAGAGAATATTCCCACTCCCCTTGACTTCCAGCATTCAGCACCCCCAGCCCAGGGATATCTCCTTCTCACACGGGGCTGATGACTCAGAAAAAAACCAGGAATAATGGACAGCAGCCTGGAGGATTTTGCTTTGCCATAGTTGCTTTTTGTACAGTACCTTGGCGGTGTTGAAATACCTCCCGAGCCCCGCGGCCCATTCCTGACAGAACGCTCCCAAACATCTCTCTTCCCTGCATTTAGATGCCCAGACTCCCTGCTTGCCCGTGTCTGGCTTCACTGCCAATGATTACTCCATCTCCCCTGAAGCTGCGTGGATCTGGGACTCCCTTTTGGCCGGGAGTTCATGTCCCCATTTCCCACACTGGCGGTGGCAGACGGACACCCAGGGAGGTGGCCCTGGCACAGGGAACACCTTTAAGCGTCCAGCCTGCCTCCTCATCCTCCCGGGCTTCATCTGCCCCGCTCCTCCGCGTGTCCTGGGGCAGGTCCCGGGGGAAGGAAGGGCTGGGAGGGTGACACGGCGGAGGTCGGGGAGACCACGCCGGCAGCAGGAGGGGATGCTCCGGCTCCGGAGCCGGGGGTGGCAGCGCCTGTCCCGGCTGCGGGACCCCCGGCTCGCCCCTCCTCATCCGCAGCAGCTAAAGGCAGCTCGTTTTGAGGGGAAAAGAGAAAACACCCCCTTCTCCCGGGAGCGGTGCCGCCAGCCCGTGCGGCAGAGGGAGCAGAGGCTTCACCGCAAAGGGTTAACGCGGGGCTGCGGGGTGCTCCGGGCTGGAGTCCTGTGTGCGCCTCTGAGATGCACCAGCCAATCCTGGAGACAGCAGCGTGAACTAGATGTAGCATGCTGGAAGGAGGGAGGTGAAGAAAATAGGGTGTAAACTGTCAGCGCACACCGCGAGGCGGACCCGCTCCTTGGGCTGCGATGTCTCAGAGACTTAGAGAGCATCATGCATTTAAAAAGGTAAGGGCTTTGTTACCGACAGTCTGTATCGTGATTCACTGCCGGATTCAAGTGCGTTTTCCGTGTGGCTTTCATTTAGTGATAAATTGTGTAGCGCAGAGTGGGGAGAAAGTGGAATGTGGCATGATTTACTGCTCGGGAGCCGTTTGGAAAGGCTACGTCAGCTTCGAGTTGTAATGATTTCATGTAGAGATTGAGCAAGTGAATGCATGTGAAGTGAAGTGAATTCATGACTGGCAGAAAAATGTAATGCATGTGATAAGAGAAGGCTGTTCTGTTGTAGCAGCAAAATCAGTTACGGATCCATATGAAATGAAGGCTAGTGGGAGATAGATCTGATTTTGAGAAAATGTAGAGTAATTCAGATTCATGTATCTAACAAACAAGTCTGTCAGATAAAACCAAAAATAACTTAATTCTTAGGAAAAAACCCCCCATGTTTATTAAGCACAACATCACAAAAGAATGCTATAAAAAGGAGTGAAGTCAGAACCTTACAGAGTCTGTATGTGCAGAGATATGTGACTCTGACACATTAAGTGTACAGAGATAAAGCTAGAGTGGCCCTGCTAACATTTACAGGATATAAGAAATAACTTCAGAGGAGCAATCCGTTTAGATATCAGACTTCACAGACTGCTGCCATTGCTCAACCCCTTCCCTACAAGGAGTTACTCATTTTAAATAGGTGCTCTATCAGCTTTACCACAGGACCAGCTTTGGGAACAGAAACATTTGACTGGATCTCTTCCTCTCTGTATCTAAGCATAGCAACAGACCCTCAGTCTCAGATGCTGTTGCAGTGCTAATCAGCAGAGTTCCATCCAGAAACTACCCACAAATTCTTGCCTCCAAGCATTTTTCTCTTTAAGACGTGTATAATTTAAGCAGGGGAGGAATAAAAAAAAGATCTGTGATATTTTCTGTAAGCCGATCCACCTCCAGTGAGAGCAAACCTCCCCAACAGATGCTGAGTTCACAGGAGTTGTGTTTGGGGTGCTTGTTCATGAAATGCTGAAACCCTGTGAGTGAAAACGAGAACTAAAAAACATGAAAACAAGCAGCTGAATGTTTTTACAGAGCTCAGTGCAGGAGGCAGCATTTGTACAACAAGCCAACAAAACAACTTGAGAATATTCAAGTGATGCAATCCTCCTGTCTTATCCTTTCCTATTTTTTCTACTCCTCTCTGAAAGCCTTTGTGAAGAATTAATTACAGAAATCAATTCATTGTTTACACCAACGTGTCTAAAAATTTACTTTTTAGTCACATAGATTGCAGTGACTTGTCACTCCTCTCAGTCCCTGACAATGATTTATGGGACTCAAATATTTTTACTTCATTTGTATTAATTCAAAATCATATCTGATTGGGATCAGTCTAAGTAATTTCTTGCTTGAGATGCAACACCTGCTGAAAACAAAAGGAAGATCTTTCTACCAGCAAGCTTGCTTCTTCAGCAGTTTTTGAAAATCTAAATGGAAAATTGGATGATCAAACTACTTACCTAAGTTTTCCTTAGAAGAAAAAGAGCGGTGGAAAATATTAGGTGATAGTTTCTGGAAACATTATTTTCTGGCTCTCAGGCTTACCTAGTGCAGCTCATTCTTAATCCTCCCAAAGCTTCACCTCTCCTCAAAATTAGAAGCAGACATTTTTTTTACTCTCCTGAAACACTAGCAACCTCATATGGGAGCAAAATCATCAGAAATATACTTTGACAAACAGAGCCCAAGTGCTCTTTGAGAAAGGTTGCACTGAAGCCACTGTCCTGTTAGTAGACTACAGCCAGTCATTTTATGGAAAAGTAATCTGACTTCTTCCTAATCTCATCCTATATCAGTGTAAGAGAACATTTTTAAAAAATAAATTTGCAACTACATTCTCTTCATATCGTTGTTTTCCTTTTGCTCAGTATATGTGTATTCAGTGAGGGCCTGATCTTGGACAATTCAAGGAGATCAGAACATCCCTGTTAACTTCAATAAAAGCAAGATCAATTTCCAAAACACTATTTTGGAACCCAAATGAACTTCAGATTTAGAAGGGGAGCATCATGAAGTTTCGTGCTGCGTACTGAGCAGTGGGAGGCTTTACATATCTTGAGTCAAATATTATTAAAATACTAAAGAATTAAGAATTTGTGACCTGATCTTACATTGACCTAGGCCTCAGTACTTTTTCATCATTGATAAATAAACATTTTTCTGTATGAAGTTAAGGAAGCCCCACTGAGCTGCAGGTAATCAGCACCTTGTGACTGGAGTCATCACCCTGCTGAAAATTGTAGTGTGAATAAATTTGGTCTTCCAGCTTTGAAGTTACTAATTTATATGTACCAGAGTTTGTGTGCATACACAAATATGGTTTATACATAGATATAAATATGCATGATATGCACTACACATCCCTCCACACCCATGGTCTGTATAATCACTTTTTTGCCCTTGCTCATACCATGGGAATGATTTTTCAGCTCAGTCTCTTTCCTATCCCCCACTGAAAGTCTTCACCTGCTCTGTGTGCCACAAAATAATGCACTGAGGGGAGGGGAGAAGGACACTCTGCCACATCAGAACTTTTCAGCTTTAACTAATGAGCCTCTCACAAAGGCCACAGATTTTGTTCCACCTTCAGAAGAAGATTGACCAAGCAATATATATTGTTAGCTAAATTAACACCATTAACTGTAGTGGTTTCTCTTATAATGAGGTGAGATCGTAAGGCTCATGTGTCACATACCCTTACTGTAACAGTTACATTAATGGGGAAAAATTCTGCTGATTTGCAGTAACACCTTCATTGCCACATCCAGCAGCACTGATTAATGAGAAAAGTGGTTTATAAGGCACTTATTATACATTGGCAAGTAAAGGATGTAAATCTGGGGATTCAGAGCACTGCTCTATACCCTTAATCCCATATTGTTCATGACTCCTGAGAATACTGTAGGGCTACTTTAGCTCTTTCAGTACTTATAAATCTACTAGAAATAACAAAACCACCTGGTTAACTGAACATTGATGACCTCACTGGAGTCAAATGGGATTGTTAAAATCCATTATAAGTGTTACTTTTTAGCATTTTCTTTTTTTCCTTTATTTGAAATCTGTTTCTAAGGAGGCTTACCATCACTGGTGAAAAACACTGCTAAATGCTGAAAAACAGTATAATGGATGGAGGTGGCCCAAGTGTATATTTTTATTTCACCTAAAACATTATTGATCCCTATTCATTAACAATTTGTTGGACAGAGAGAGCACATATATGTTACAACAATTTTAATATTTTATAATTCTATGTGTTTTGTACTTAATGTGCTGCCCTAAAGGTTAGAACTGTTGTAGTTTAGGGCAGAGATGATACCCACCTCTTTTTCTCCAGAACATGTAGCTGCTCAGCATTCCTTGGGTGAATCCCCTGATTCCTTTAGGTCTGTACCAACGTTCTAAGGAAGATGCTTGTTTAAGGTAAAGCAGCACTGTTTATGCAGGTCAAGACTCATCCTGCTGCCAGTCCCTGGAGACTGTGGATTTATTTCACGGAGAGCCATCAGTTGGTGATGTTCTCTTTTTAAGTCACTGCTCCTGTGGGATGTGAATCTGACTCATTGGCTTAAAAAGTAAAAGCTTTAGTTACTACCTAAGTACCCTTTAAGCTCTCTGTTAGCTTGAGTTTATTAGATTGATTCACATTAGTTGAAGACATGGTAGTGGCTTTTTTTATTAAACTACTCTTATTTATAAACCAGCTTTCTTCATGCTTGCTTGTCATGGCCAGGCAAAGTCTAGAACATTTTTTCTGTCCTTCTGGAAAAAAATAGGCTATAATGAAGAAAACTGATGATCCTCATATTCAGAGAGACTGCAGTGATCTGTAATTCCTCATAAATAGACTTGTGTCTCTCATTCAGCACTGTGCAGGTACTACTGAATGTTTAAAGCTCCTCAACATGAGCTTAACAAATTTCTACTAAATAAGAATGTGTTTTTCTATGAGCTACAACAAGAAATAGTGACAATTTCATACTTAGGCAGTTTCAGATCTGGTCATATCTAAATTAAAACAGTAGAGAGATTGCAATTCCTGATGCAAACTCAGATTTTCACTCCTTGTAGCATGATGTTCATAAGAAACACATCTTTTAGCAGATGGACTTTTTTTCCCTCTCTGTAACTTTGCAATTTCTTCTAATCTTGTCAAAATTCAGTCTTTGAGCTAGATTTATTTAAGCTTTATTTATTTATTTAAGCTTTTAGTCTTGTCAAAAATCTAGCTTTGGCGCTAGATTTATGTGAGATAGCAGGCTGCCCAGTACACATAACATAATTATTACTTGTACAATCAGGCTTTATCCATCCTGAGCTGCAATTAGCCCCAGACTGGTTTGCAGGAGCTTGAATCTTTGCTCAGTCAGCCATAAAGTCCCTACTCTTGCTATAAAAAATTAATAGCTATAACATGAACATTTAAGAGGATCTGGCTACTGCCCATGCAGTGGTTACAGGCTTGGAATGCTGCAGCAAAGGGACTGTGGAAAAATCCTGCAACAGTTTTCAGTAGCACCAGCTCTAGAAAAATGGTCTCTTGAAGCTTCTATGAATCCTGCCTTGGGAGCTGGCACAACAAATGGTATAAGTTTGTTGATTTTTTTTCCTATTAGAATAAATAGGTTGAAGATGAGGAACCTGAAAGGAGTGTTAACCATCCATTTATATCAGCTGAACACCATGTATGCCATCTGTGAAATCAGCTGTAAAATATGCTGTAAGATCTGGAACACTTTTGTCTGAAAGACATAATAAAAGGGCAAAATAAAAACATTACCACTCAATTAGATATCATTGTTAAGAAATAAAATATATAAAATAATCCATTCTTCTAGCATGGCATCCAGAGAAGTGCATTGAAAGAAAAATTTCATGCCATTAGAACTTTATGGATGTTATTCTTAACTACTCATCTAAGTTGTAACTACTAATTTTCACATGGAGAATAAAATCAGGAAGAGTATAAATCCTTTAGCCTTAGCTAAAATTAGAGGGCTCTCTCCCATACCTGACTCAGAGCCTCTAAACTGAGAAAACCATTCTTTGAAATAAAAGAACCACCAACCACATTACTTGTGGATTAGGTCAGGTAATATCTGAGGGGATGGAAGTACATGAATTAGGTTGGATTTTGTGAATATGTCCCCATTGCAATCAGTACAGTACATTGCTATTTTGGCTCTCTTCTTAAGTCCAGAAAACAGCTATACACCATTATTTTTTCCCTTTGTTATTGTACATATATTATACAATATTAGCACTCCAATAACTTCAAAGAAACTTCTATTTTTGCCTGAGACTGACAAATCCTTTCCTCTCCATCCTTTTTCTGAGCATTTCTTGCAAAATGTCCAGGAACAGAAATTTTAAGCAGCAACAAAAATAGCCAGCCACTCGGTTAATGGAATAATCAACTTCTTTTTTATTTTATAACATTTTTGCCATCCAGTAATTTGTAAGCATTCTATAAGCATTGCTTGTTTAGGCTTCATGATAGAAACTGTCATTAAAGAAGGTTAAGGCACTTGGCAAGGTTTATACAGCACAATCAAAGTTGTACTTTGAGGTAGCTCAGCTCCAAGTACTCTCCTTCCTCTCTGTAACCTGAATCTTCTTCAGCTCCACAATCTGTTGGCGAGCAAAGTTTCCTCCCACTCCATCTCATTTTAGCCCTTCTGTACTACTAATCAGTTATATTTGGATTTTTCCTCAGGCTTCAAAGCCTCTGGAAGCAAAGCTTGGGTGTACAGTGTGTAAATAGCTGCTTGCTCCTGCTCTAGATGGTGGCAGCTGTAAGATCCCTGGGTATTGTATTTTCTGGGAATGTCCTGACGAAGGCAGGAATGATGCACCTGCCTCCATGTTCTCAGAAGGCTCATTTATTACTTTATAATACTATATTATATTAAAGAATACTATGTTATACTATACTAAAGAATACAGAAAAGATACTTAGTAAAATGCTAAAAAGATAATAATGAAAACTTGTGACTCTGGAAAGAGTCTTGACACAGCTTGGTGCCAATTGGCCAGAGAGTGAAAACAACTCACACCAGAATCCAATGAAACAATCATCTGTGGATAAACAATCTCCAAACACATTCCAAAACAGCAAAACACAGGAGAAGCAAATGAGATAAGAATTGTTTTCCTTTTCTCTGAGGAAAGGAAAGCTTCCCAGGAGAAAAATCCTGGGTGAAGGGATTTTTTCAGAGAATGTGAATGCCACACTTGGGTTTAAAAACTAGTACCAGGATGGATTAAAAGAGGAAAGGGCTGTTTGTTACTCCAGAATGGTTTACTGGATACACCAAATTTACATGTGTCTTAGTATCTTTGTATCCTACTGACACTTAGCTGTCAAATTGGGTCAGAAAACTTGTCTGGGGACTGAGAGTTATGAGTGAAGAGGAGATATGCTGCTGGAACTAGTAAGTCATGACTTTACAATGGTCATTTATTACTTAATGTCAGGGGGTAGCTTTCACAAAACCTGAGAAGCAGCTCAATTGCCATTAAAACACACCCAATGAGATTATCAGAGTGGAGAATGCTGGATGATCAGAAATTAAGCATTCATTAAAAAAAAAAATCCAAGATGGAATCAAGGTTTCTAAATATATGTCTCCTGTTGGGATTTTCTTCAAACTTGAAAGCTCCAGTATGCAAAATTGTATGTCACAGCAATACATGTCAGTCTGCGCTGAGTCTGGTCTGCTAGACCAGAACCTCTCCCAAAGCTGTTGTTTTTCTGTAGAGCAACTTCCAAACTTGCTCCAAGAGAGCTTGCTCTGATGCCCTTCTAACACTTTTCCTACCATCAGATGCTTTAGCCAAAAATTTTTGGACAATTTGGGAGAATGTTTAGCATAACTTGTGTAATGGAAGAGTGGCTTAAGACCGAAATGTCATGCAGAGTTTTCATGAAGAGGGATTTTGCACATAGGATAGTTTGTGTGCACTTGGGGACTTGCGAAGATTAAGGTTTCATCCCTTCAGACTTTTATGATTGCAATAGTGCAGTCATCCAGCCTGGAGCAGACTTCAAGCTGGGAGCAGTAGGTTTTCTGTGTCTTCTTGGCACCCTGGTGTTAGTCAGAAACCCAGGGCTTCCATAAATCAGCTTCATTTTAGCTCCTTGTGTGACAGGTACCTGTTGTCTATCAAGAATTAGGTGCTAGCCCCCATTTCAAGGTGAGGAACTGGGACACAATGAGGACTGGAGTGGATTTTACAAGATCATGTAGTGAAAGGAAAATGGAGAATGGCTTTAAACGGAAAGATAATAGATTTAGGATTTATATTGGACCAAATTCTTTCCTGTGAGTGTGGCACACGGTGCCCAGAGAAGCTGTGGCTGCTCCTGGAAGTGTCCAAGGCCAGGTTGGATGGGGCTTGGAGTGCCCTGGGCTAGTGCAAGGTGTCCCTGCCATGGCAAGGGTGGCACTGGGTGATCTTTAAGTGATCCAACCCAACCCAAACCATTCTGTGGCTCAATGATTTCTCCCTTTCAATTATTCACCTCCACAGTCCCACCAGCACCACACAAGTTGGGACTGGAGGTCCTGGAGGCCCTGGTCAGCCGGAGGTGGGTGGAGGACCCTGACAAGCCTGGTCAAGGCTATTGAGGCTTTTATGTGCTCTCAAAGCTTTGACAGGTAATATCTTCCCCTCAATGAGCTCCTTGTAGAAACAGATTCACTCATTAAGGCAGAAAGACTGCAATGGCATTTTGGGGATGCTGCTTGACATCATCAGCTAAAACACATAAGGATCCATTTGCACAGGAGGATGAACTTAGATTAACAGATTTAAACAGCGCCCGAGGGGATTTATACATCATGATTTGGGCAGCAAAGGAAAAAATTCAGGTCTTTTACAAATATCAGACTTTGAAGCAATTACCTCTGCACGCCTGGCAGCCAGCAGATGCTCATGGGCTGAGGAGGCTGGCACTTGCTGCACTGGGGAGTGACAAAATCACATGGGGACATCAGCTGAAGGCTCACAGACATTTGCAGGAGTGAAATTCTGCAGGGACAGGGCAAATACCAAGGCAGGCTCTGTGGCAAGGGCTGTAACACTGCATCATTCCAGACAGACCCGAGCACAGCTGCAGAGGTTGGGCTGACATAAATTCTCTCTTTCCATGGAGGCATTTGATGTTTCCTCCACTTCATTTGCCTAAAAAAAATAAAAATCAGACATCTTATTTGTTCTTTATTTTGACTGTTGAGGACATAGTTACAGGGGTCTTCTCTTTGAGAGGGGAGAAGAAAGCTAAAATCTGGCAGTGCATGAAGCTCTGTTTGAATAAAGAAAAGGTGCTGATTTAGGGTGCCTTTAATCAAAACTGATACTGGGAACTGATATGAAGACTTATTCTTAAGCCTGGAATGTAAAACTCTCCTAAGCTTGTTAGACATAGAATTAATTTCTCCTTTCAGATTTTTTCCCAGATGATTGTAGCTCAGAATTACCACCAGAGAACAAGCTGATTCAATCCCCCCCTGGAAAACCATGTTGACAATATGACTTGTCTACATGGGTGCCTTCTAATTTTTCTGTAGTGTCACACGCTGTCCCCTGCAGCTTATGAGGTCAGATCTGGTGGCAGGGAGGCTTCACCATCCTCTACCCTGGTCCTTCTGAGCAACCTGGGCCACTTGGCATTGGAAGGAGCTGAGCTTTGAGATCCCTTCCAACCCAAAGCTCTGTGACCCTGTGATTCAGTGACTTCAATGCCCAAAAAACCCTGTTTCTTTCTCTGTTCTTGGTCTCTTGCTCCTGCCCCAGACATCTGGGGGGACTTCAAGCAGAGCTCATCTCTGTCCAACAGCTGGCTGTGACCACAGGACTGAGCAGCCCACCTCAGTTCACAGGTCCTTTTGCTGTCCTTCAGGAAATTCAGCTTGGGAGATGTTTTTTTTCTGTGGATTTGAGTACCTTCCTTTGGAGAACAGAACCTGTGTGGTGGCTAAGCCCAGAGCAGAGCACAGCTGAGATGCTTTTTGCTCTCCTCTCTAGCTGATACTGATTAATCCCAAAATTAGAAAATTCCCAGAAATATTTTGATAATTTTCAACTAACAAACTAACATAAAGTCAGATGCCAAATTTGCAAAGAAGAAAGTTTAAATTCTTTAGCTATGCCTGTGCTATTCAGACAAGAAACCAGTAGTCCTAAAACACAAGTAGCTACCCAACCCATGAGACAAAAGAATTGTGAAAAGCAATAAAAGACAGTAGTATCTGCTCTCCATATTTTAAGCAACTGCTGAAAAATACCCTAAAAAGACATACACTCACACCAAATAACTGTAAAAATCTTGCTTATAGTTTCTATATTTTCAAAATCTTTTGCCAAGCAATCATATCTATGAAGCTTTCCTGTTTCATCTTCCCCAACAGATTTGAGTACCTTCCTTTGGAGAACAGAACCTGTGTGGTGGCTAAGCCTAGAGCAAAGCACACCTGAGATGCTTTTTGCTCTCCTCTCTAGCCCTTTCTGCTCTTTTCTCCCACAGCACACCATCAGCTTCACAGCTGGGCTGTGTGAGAATTCCATGGGCAGGTTCCTCCTCAGGTCTCATTCACTAAAAATTGTTAGCATGAGAAAAATGGCTCCTTGAAGGAAGAATAAGAATCCCTGATGATAACACAGGAGGTCCTGTGGTGCTTTGCAAAGGTGGGCAATGTGATCATCACAATTCAGACAGGGAAGGGAAAGCAGAGACACATGAAGTGATAAACCCAAGGACTTACAGCAGATAACAGCAATCTCTGAGACACAGACTATTACTTTATTCTTTATGTAAAATGTCTTTCCATTTTTCAGTGTCAAAATACGTTTTTAAAAAAAGATCTGGACTTGCCTTCTCTGAGTTTTACTGTTTCCCATCCACCTGCAGTAAATAAAATGTTGCATCTTGCTATTGATTCAAAGTTGTAGCATTCCTGAGAATTTTGTGTAATACCTAGAAAACAAAAGGTTTGCTCCATTCCTGTTTTCCATGATGTGCAATCTAAAAGAAATATGAAGGGTACTCTGCTACACCATGTACTGCATTTGATCAAAAGCAGTAACTTTGAAATCCCTAAGGCTTGTAAGTAATGGAGGGATGGAGTACCAAAACCCTCATAAATGGTAAAATTATGACCTTTCTGAAATCCAACTGCCTACAAACAGAATTGGATGTATTCCCCACCATCTGTTATAATATTTTTTCTTTGTATGTTTATTTTTAAAGGATATACAAGTAGTATTTAATATTTTGATTAGTTCAAGGAAAGCCAAGCCTTGTGTTTTGCATAAAAAAGCACCATCTTAGATATGTTAATTTTCTAAAATTTTTCTAAATGTTATAGGAAGTTGTTATTTTTTACTTTCCTTTGAAAGGACATATCTGATAAAAACAGTCTTAAATTTTTATTTCATCATTATGGGAAATTACAGCCAGGAGAATCCCACTTTGGCACAGAGGATTCTCAATTTTCCATGGAGAGCTGGGATAAATCAGCATTTTCTTGGAGTCCAAGTGAACATAAAAACCAAATGACTTCAGAGAGACCCTGGTCTTCTGCATTTCCACTGACAAAAGGGGATCTCAGACCAAGGTCTCAGAAAAATCTCTCAGATTCCAGGGTAGAGAGAAATATTGAAAAAACCCCAAACCTGATCTTATCAAAAATGTCTATACATTTGTACAGTTGTTTTATTTTGATCCTTGAGAACTGCAGGTAGATGTGGCCCAAAAAAGTTACTGGTGATGCATAACATCAACTTTATTGACTCTTGCATAAAGGGCTACTCCACTAGTGAACCAAAAATGACCAATTTAGTTGCTATATCTCTACTGTAAATTAACAAATCTGTATTAGCTTGACCCTCACGTTCTGGGAAACAAAAGATTACATGCACTGAGGTAACAATAGATGACTTTTTTCCCCCTCTCATAAAAATTTCAACAATTTCCATTTTAGAAAGAATTTAAACTTACTGATTTTTTTGTTTTCTTCAGCATTGCTGTGCACACATCTGGGCTGGCTCTATATTATTCTGTGCATCTTGGTATACATGGTTCATTAATTAATGTTCTGTAAGCAAGAAAGCTCAACCCACAAATCAAGCAGACACTTCAATCTGCACTATTTTAGCTCAGTGTCTTAGTGAGTCCATGAAATACCATATGTAATTATACACAACTTTAATATTTTTTTTTAAATTTACCTAAAAAGACTGAGTTTGGTGGGGTTTTCCCTACCATATGATGACAACAAATTGACCACAGACATCCTGTTCTCTTGTTCACAGCTGAAGCTTGATGAAATTTGTCCCAGTGGCCAAAATGTTTGCATTGCTCTTGCCAGCTCTACATCCACATGATGTAAATACATGGATTTTGCCAGTCTCCAGAACTTTTACATTTTCAAGAGAATTAGGACTTAGCTATGGTATTCCCCAAAGATGCTGAGTCAAATTCCTGCTGCACTAATGCCAGGGAAGAGACAATAGATTTCTAACAAAGAAGAATTTAGCCTGTGTTGCTTCTTGAACTCACCTTAACCTCAGAATTTAGAAAAAGGACCAAAAGCTTAGCAGCATTTACAAGTGGCAGCTGGGTGAAACCATGGGGATAACAGAAAATAAATGTGCAGAGCATCTATACCTGAGAATTGTCCTTTAAGCCAGCACTTCAAAGAGACCATTGTTGACATGACAGTTTTTATCAGAGAATAAATATTGCATTATTTGCTCTCTGTATAATGTCTTCTCTACTTGAAAATCTCCCAGCTGTTACTTAACAGGTGTTTTTGTTTGCCATGCCCCACCCTTTATCTACCACAAATTTAATACAGATTGTTCTTACCTGGAGTTCTATTGTGGCTTTGTAACTGCAAACTTTGTGTGTTCCATATGCCTGTAACAGACTTTAGAAAATGTTTTCAGGGCATTTGCATTAATTAGAGAATTTGAATATTCAAAATTTTTAGATATTTCTCATACTGTAAGCTTTGCAAAAATCCTTTGGCTGGAATTTTCTAAATTATCTTATAATAGGAAACGCACATTTAGATCCCTATAACAGCTTAACCCCTCCCTTAGCAGTCATCTTTTCAGGCTTCTGGTCCTTGCTTATTAAAGTCTCCTTCTCAGGGGTGTTATGAGGATTAATGCAATGCAGAATGATTTTACAATGGCTGGACAACAGACACAAGTGCATAAATACCAGTTACAGATGCACACATGATTTTTCTCTCCTTATTTCTCTCCTGTATATTTATGCTCCTTTGGAATATACCTCCATAGATATTTAAAACAAGGAGATCTTTAAACCAAGATTATTTTCTTCAGTGCCTGCAGAGGTCCTCTGCAGGTGTTTTGCCAGTGTTTAATTTATGGCACACCATGAGGTGCAGCATTAAGCCAAAAATAAACTCCTGGCTCTTCCACTATTCCTTTCCAAGTTCTGGTTTAGTCTAGTGTTAGGAAGATGCTACATATACACAGTAATTAATTTCCCAATCCTAATATTATCATTTTGAATTCAAAAGGGACTCAATTAGTCATCATTACAGTTTAACAGCCTGAAACACTTTAGTGTTAATAAGTAACTGAAAAAGCAAACTCCTATCTCTTCTCATTTAATCAAGTATGGGAATTTTTCAATGGAAAAGTTAGAAATTTTAATACAGCACTAGGTATGGAAATTGAAATGTTCATGACATACTTTCTGTAGCTTCATATAATGTCAAAAATTATGACCAGCATCTTCCCTGTCTGTGCTAATGATGATGGAAGGGAATGAATATGCTGTGCAATATATTTTTCCCTGATTAATGATCAGAAGAGACAAAAGCATTTGTGGATTTTCACTCTGTCATGATGTAAAGGCTGGTCTGGCCTGTCTGAAAGTGACAGGAATGTTTTCTTCATTTATACTGATCTATTTTTAACAGGAAACGGCAACCAAATGATCCTTATGGCTTTTATGGGCCAGTAGAGCAATCTATTGCATTTCAGTTTTGCTTCAAATCTGTGCAGACTGTCTCATACAGTGGGAGCAAGGTTATGCAGTGGAGTAATCTAAAATACATGAATTTGAAGGGGAAAAAAACCCCAAAACACCACCAGCCTAGGAATACGATACTCAAACTTCAATATGCAGACTCTTTTTACATGGAAGTGATGGCTTGGGAGCATAAATAAAAGTTTGAGAGGTCTCTGTTGTAGACTCCTGGAATTTAATTTCAAAAGGATTTATAAAATTAATGCAATCTGTGTTTTATGGCCAGAAACAACAGCATGGCTGTAACTGTTTATGGTTATAATTCAGTGTCTTGGTACATGCTCAGCGTGAAATATGAGCAGGGTCTTTCTTTATACATTTATTGTTTGCAGAATCATGTCCAAATCATGTTACAAACAATTACACCACATAAAGCCTGAGTATTTATCTGGTTGTATAGACAGGTTATTATATTCTTCAGCTGTAAATTCCTGTTGGTTCACAAGAACCTCTGTGCTCTCCTGGAGGCAGTCAGCTTCCTGCAGGCTCTTGAGAATATTAATATCTCACATATATGCACAGAGCAAATTTATTCAGTGACACAATTTTCATTATAATGGATGGGGGTGTTCAGTTGCAGGACTGTTCTGTTGGAAATATCCAACTTTTAGGGTTCACTTACAGACCAGTTTACTGATAGGAAGGAAAAATTTCCCACCAAGTTCCAAAAACCCTAGCAAAGGTGAAAATGTCATGATGAGTGCTGATTTGAGTGAATGTAAATCCAGCATTTTATTCCCTGTAAACTCATCAGCTAGAAAAATTAAAGCTCTCACATTCATGTATTTTAATTCATTCTGTGCTGTTTCAACTTAGACTGAAAACTGGAAGTGAATTCTTCTATAAATTTAGGAATCAACATGACCTTTTTCATCTCTGAAAGCCTCATGATCATGCATAGATGCTTCAATTAAATCTCTGCAGGATATTAGAAATATTAGCCCATTCCACAGGTATGGGTCTGAGGTACAGAGGGAAGCTGTGGCTTGTCTTCACTGAGCTCCTACATGATGCAATCAATACTTGATCTGTGACAGGACACAAAAAAAAATTGTTTAAGCACCATTTTTACGTGCTAAAAAAAAGTGTTTCTAGGCTGATCCACTGAGTTGAAGCAATTTGGACTGAAAGTAAAATGCTGCTGTTAGGGATACCCAAAATTTCAGCATCTGGAGTTGGTGTAAGTCACTTGAGCTCAGCACTGTGGGCAGCTCCAGAACTCTTGGTCAGGGCAGTCACTCTGTCCAGTGATGCTGCTTTGGACAGAGGAACTGTCTCTGTTAACCACATTTTGCAGTGAAGACAAACCACCATGCAATTTTCCCAAGAGAAAGCAGTGTGGGTCTTCTGAATCTCACTTATTTTCTGTCCAATGTGTGAACTGTGAGCTTATGTATTGACATTGCTGAATGGTTTTGTACTAGTGTACATCATGATTATGTACAGACATTGCTGAATGATTTTTGTACTGCTGCTAACAGTCAAGAACCTGATGTTGCATATTTTTCATTAATGACTAGCATGAATGGGAAAAACCCCCAACAATCCCTCCCCTGATGATTTGTGAAGGTTTCCCTTCAACAGTAAATATTATCACTGATGATGTTAATGAAGACATTAGTTTCACAGCATTTGAAGTACTGAAACACTCCACTGTTAACTAGCCTAGTGGGGTTTATGCTAATGTAAAATATAATAAAGTGGAGGCCACTATCTCTTTAAGCTGAAAGAAAGGAAACTTGTTTCTACTTCCAAGGGATGCCTAGTGTGTGCTTATCTAATTGACTGTGTATTTTGTCTAGGTGTTGAGGGAAAGCTAAGAGAATGAAGGCTCTAAGTCCCCAGTGGAAGCATGATATGGCGATGCAGTGCTGGTGCTGAATTGTTCTCTCTGATGGCTCTATGGGAGTGGATAGCACTGAGTCTTCATTGCTGGGTTTTAGCAGTTGCTGCTGTCTCGGATCAGCATGCCACAAGCCCCTTCGACTGGCTCCTCTCTGATAAGGGACCCTTCCATCGCTCACAGGAATACACTGATTTTGTGGACAGAAGTCGACAGGGATTTAGCACAAGATACAAGATTTACAGGTATGAAGCAAAGGGAAAGCAATTACACAGATGCCATCCTTAGAAGTTGTAAATTATCAATAAGGGTTTCCTTTAAGGGAAAGGTTCAGTTGTGGGAACAAATCTATAGACACCAAATTCATTGCTGAAATATATGCAAGGCCACTGTGTATTATGGGAATGCTGCTTGTGTTGTATCTGTTTTGTTTGAAGAACTTTTGATAATTGATTATGTTGTTCTGAAAAACTTTGTTGTTTACTGCCTACCTCTACTGTGTCCTAGTGATATGGTCAAAAATGTGCTAGGGATTCAAACACCACCTTTGGTTGCAGAGGGATCACCTTTGATCGTGCATCAATTGCTTTCTGTGTGGCTCATCAGGACTTAAGCTGAGGTTTTAAGAATGCAATTGTGGCTCTGCATATACTGCTGACAGAACAGACTTCATGGTACAAAGGAGGGCATTTCAAAAGTGACTCAAAAATGTTTAATGTTGGTTTATGCCATTTAATGTTTATCTATGCCATTGATTTGAAAAGGGGTGTTTGCTTCTCTGAGGAATCGAGTGATAAGAGCCACTGTGAATTTTAACAGAGGTTGCAGGTAGTTTGGTCCATCACAAATCTCAGCATTAGGCTGGCCCAAAGTAAAGAAAAATAAAAGGAAGACTTCAAAAGTATAGGTCTGCTTGAGGATTTGGGCTTTGCTGTGGAATTGCTTCAATGAAATGTTTGTAACCTGTAAGTCTCTATTTTGAGACAGCACTGGTGAAATATCTCCTCAATCATGTGCAATGGGTGTAACTCAATAGCATCCAATATTATCAAGCATCCAATATTATATGGGCAGGAAAAGGGGAGCTCAGTCTAATATGAGTGACCTAATGGCAAATAGACTGAAGGACAAATGAGAGACCAGGAGAGATTAAAGACTGGGAAAATAAATCTATAAGCAGAGAGACTTTTTACTTCAAATTGTGATGAATTCCTCCCAACAGCCAAAAGCAAGTGGGGCAGCAGGGCAATACAGGACAGATTTTCAGCTCCCTTAATAACTGTCCATACTACAAACACAGACCATGTTGGTATGGGAAGACACACACTGATTTCACTGAAAAGCACAGAAGAGGTTGTGTAAATGTCATACCTATTTTGGGATATTATTCCCTAGTCCTTTAGAAGAAGGTAAGAGTGCTATATGTCTATATGTATATTATATTTAATTCAGTGTCCAGTAGCCTGTGACAAAAGTGCTGGCCTCAGCATGTAAAGATTTTATTTTTAAGGAGTTGGCTTTATTTTCCTTTCCCAAATACATGCAGTAGAGGGCACTCTGTCGCAGGTCAATTTTGCAGTGGGCTCCTTTGCGATCTACAGAGAAATTAAACCCATTTTGAAAATAAAGTGTGATTTGGAAATATGCTTGATGAAGTGGCTTGTCTTAACAGAACAGCATTGCCCAATATTTACTGCATTTTAAAAGCCAGCTGTCAGGACCAATAATGTAAAGCCAATAATGCAGAGACTGAGGCAGCATATTTTATTCCCATTATTCTGTATTAGTCAAAACTGAACCAAAATTATCTTGCTAAAACATGAAAGATGGAATTGTATTTCATTTGAGCTCTTACAATCAGGTCCTTGAGAATTTTCCTCCTCTCAGCCATCATTACAGCAACATTGTTAAGTTTCACAGATCTGTAATCACACTGCTAATATTTATTTGGGTTTGTGCATAGGTTTCAATTGACTTTAATTTACACAATCCCACAGAAAATGTTTCTCAGCTTTAGTTCCATTCTCTGCCTATTCCAGGAAGCCAAAAGAGCCACAAGCTGTACTTTTTTGATTCAACCTCCAAAAACAAATCTTATTGTAAAGTTTCCCTGTAAAATATGGTCCCATTAGTGAGCAGTGCAGAACACCGTGACCTTGTTAGAAGCCATACACTGTAAATTTACTCTCTGTTGCTTCTTTAGGACTTGGAGCCTTATTGTCTGTTCATTCCCTCACCTGTCTTTTACCTAATGGAAAGGATCCCTCAGGGACAGGTCCTTATTTGAAGGGAGAGGTAAGGAGGAGGAAAGCCCCTGCCTGCAGGGACTCAGCTGAATTAACCAGGGAGAAAGGTGCTAACAGAGCCCCTCCAGTCCCTGAGCCCTTAGTTCAGCCCTTGAACCACACACCTGAGACCTGAAATTTAAAGGTTAAGGATGAAGGAAAGTCTTCTTCCTTGATTTTAAATCCATGCCAGCTCAAAATCTATGTGGTGAAGAATGAGTGAGATGTGTAGGGTGAGGGACTCCAGGGGATTGTGTCCCATCTGAACCCTTCCTGGCAGGATGTTGGTAGCACAGTGGGGTCAGACAGAAAATGACTGAGGACCCCTTTTCTTTTTTAATGGCACAAATGTGGCAAGAGGCTGCAGGTTACCTAAAGGAATGCTTGTCTTCTAAAAGGGGCTGGCTCCAGAAGAACCAACAGGGCTCTGAGCAGTAGCAGCTCACCTCCTGGGTCTCCAGGCTGACCCAAGAGATGACCAATTGTATCTCTCTGCCAAAACCCATCAAGTCCTGCTGCCCATGGGAACCAACTTAGGAAGAACAACCTCACACTGGGACTGTTTGTCTACAACTAGCAGAAATGAAACAGCCTTAATAAAAATAACATAAAGCCAGCAGTGAGTTGCCCATATTCCATGTCATAGTTCAAGGTGTGTAGCAGGAGATTTCAGCATGAGACTGCTGTCTGATTTTTGCTTTCCAACAGTGGAACAATTATTCAGTGACTAGAATGGTATTTTCATTTCCCCTCCATTTGCAGTCTCAGGAGAGGCGGTAATGATGTGGAAAAAAATTAAATCTTGATGGAATCTGTAATATCACAAGATTTTATTTCATTCCCTCATTAAAAACATTCTCTATTTTAATCAAAATCATATTAAAAAGCAGAGAATACATGTTATTCTGCTCTTGGTTATATTAAGTAATGCATTTTGCTGTAAATACCAAAGTTACAGGTGCAAAGGCCTTTGTCTTGTACCATTGTTTGACACTGGTTTAAATGGGGTCGAGGTCATGCACTGCAAGCCCATGAAAGATACAGAATGATTAAAATCAGATAATAGGACAGAGAAATTGGAAAAGCACCCAGTAGAGAGAACAACAAAGAATATTAAAATGGAATTTACTCGAAGGATACATTGTCATTATTTTTCAGCTATTGAGTAAAACAATGTTGTGCTAATTCTTTTATTTCTGTCACTTGTGTGGCAGGAGACAGACTGATTTTAAAGTTTAATTTCACATATGGCAATTGTTTTTAATGATACTCAGTAGGCTTACTTTTTTCAGTTCTTATTTTACATAACCTGTTTCCATTTAAAATTAATGCAGTCAGACTTTTAGGCTAAAATAAGAAAATTGATCACTCAATTTTCTGTTTTCGTGAAATCACTGATTGGTTGTGTTGGAAGGGACCTTAAAGATCCTTCAGATCCCATGGACAAGGACACCTTTCACAATCCCAGGGTGCTCCAAGCCTTGTTCAACCTGGCCTTGGACACTTCCAGGGATCCAGGGGCAGCCACAGCTTCTCTGAGCACCCTGTGCCAGGGCCTCACCACCCTCACAGGGAAAAATATCCAATCTAAATTTACCCTTTTTCAGCTTAAAGCTCCCTGTTTGCATGCTAATAAGGCAAAAAGCAACTGCTTTGTATCCACACCCTGTGGTCACTCTAAACAAGTGTTCATCTGACCATGAATCTGTTATAAATTATTGGGATGAAGCCTAGGATTTGCACCAAGGAACACACTGATTAACTGAGCCCAATTTCTAATAGGAGGTCTTTATCAGATTTTTTTTAAGCATAAAAGTTACATTTTTTCTGATCTCCATGAATGGCTTTTGTAGCATCAAACAATCATGTGATAAAACCAACTAGTGCATCAATTGTGGGAATGTACCAGCAGAAAAATAATCTGCCACCCATGTTTTATTCTATAAATTAAGGTTCAGTTATGTTCATGGGCAAACAAGCTGGCTCTCTCCAAGGCCAGGAGTATTCAGTGTTACAGAACAGAGTGGAAAGAGACAAATAAATATGAAATAAGTTTTAATCTGATATTGCAGAACACTAAATAATATACAACTGGTTATCAACATTGTAATAAGTTGGAAATTGTGGGCTGGTTGTTTTGATTATGTGATTATTATGGCAGTGCTCTATTCCCTGTAATGCTTCAAAGGAAATACCCTCCTGCAGGAAATTTAATAATTGGCACAGTTTTTGGTGGTATTCTTTATCACTGATCTATGAAGAAAACCACCAAGAAGGCACCTGGATGGCTGCTGAAAACCCCTAAAGCCATGGGAATGCTCTGTCAACATTTCATGGAAGGTGGCTCCAGCAGTTAGCATCAAGAAGTATTTTGGCAAGGAAAACCAAGTTTATAATTCGTTATTTAATACACAAAAGGAGTGCTGTGCCTCTTATGTAAATCAGCTACCCAGACAAAGGAATTTAAATCCAAACAGAAATGAGACAGAGAGGTTACCAGGATGGAAAGAGTGATTGTGAAATTATGCAAAGAACTTACATTGTATCAGAAGAGGTAATTTCTACAGAGATAGGGAAGTATTCAACCTATCAAATAAGGTCTTGAGGAAATCTCCTCAGGGATAGTGTGGAGTTTTGTTGAAGCAAAATGATTTAAAACCTGAAACAGATGTGAAAAATCAGGGGAAGAAAGAGCCTCACTCTTTCTTTTAAGGTGGAAATACTTAACAATATTTAGAGGGGGAAAAACAGAGATGAAAGAGGATAGAATTCCTGCCAACAGAATACATATTATAAAGTAAGATGAGCTATCTAAACCAAAAGCCATTACTGTCTCAAAACTGAATTGGTATAAACTGGCTATGAATAAATTTAGGTTGGTTCTTGAGAAAAGGTTCCTAATCATTAAAGTAATTCTGGGACATACAAAGTTACAGAACCCTAGGAGGAAAGGGTTTTATGATGTGATGCAGATACAAGTGGATGAAGTTTTAGTGACCATTGACATCCTTTGGGGCAACTACACCTAACAAGTGCCCAGTATTGCTCTGCAAAATGTTAAAGAAAGGAATCTCTTGAAGCAGTGAGTTGCCCTTGGCAGCCTGGCATTCATGTAGCTTGAGAAGATTCCCTTAGAGGTTGTTTTAAAAGTGATTGTGTTCATCAACAGCTACAAAAATAGAAGCATTTGAAGATAATGCTATCAACTTAAAGATAAGAACACAATGGGTTCCTCTCCTGTGTTCTGAATCCTCTGAACCCATAGGGCAAAGTGAGCAAGACTCAAGACTGTAACAGGGCGCTCACTAATATGTTTCAACTCCTGTGTGTGAACCTAAATAGGGCCAACATTAGTCAATCTGGAATAACATTTCCTTGTGCTCTTCCTGAGAGTGATTTGAACTGATTAATCTGGAATTTCAAAGTGTGGAGAAGAACTAACAAAGGTCTTCCAAAAGTGGGTTTCAATACAGGTGTTTTAATGGGAATAACAGGAAAACCAGAAATCTCTGCCTTTTCCAGCAATTGGCTCGATCAGTAAATAGCTTCTGGTCTGTGTTGTAATTGGTTCCTTTAGGGATTATTCCATTCAACTTGGTGGATAAAATGTACAGAAATCAGGTGAATCATCATCAGAATATTTGCAAAAGTCTAGATTTGAGAATGCACTAAATCCTCTTTAGAATTTCAGGGGCTCACAGGCTGGTAAGAGGGAAGAGCTTGAAGAGAGTTTTAGGGATTTTGAGTTGATACATTTCCACTAGAAATATAATATTTGTAGCCCAGTACATTGTTAAGAATGTCTGGATATGAAAAACATCAAAGAGTTTGATTTTGGATTGTGATACAACAGCCTCTCTTATTCTAGATAGCTGGACATAGAAAAACATGGCACCAGTTAAATAACTGGTGTGGTGAAACTGCTTGAATAAGCGCATGCCTGAGCAAAATTAAAACTTTAGATGACCATATTTCCAGGTCTAGAAATACCTGGATAACATCCTCCAAAATCATTGAATTTCCACCCCTTTGTTCCAAATGCAAACCCCTTTCATAGGAAAGAATTTTTTGTTTAATTTTAGAGCCTAAAACATACCAGGCCATGATGTTTTACAATTAGCAATTCCTGTTATCAAGATTATATAATATCAATATGGTATTAGTTTCTTTCTCTTTATCCAGGGAATTCTCTGGAGGGTACGTGCTTGTGAAAAGGTGGAAATAAGAGAAAATTTAAACTGAGAAGCCATGCATACATAACAGAAAAGTTTAGAACATGTTTTCAGATGAATTATAACCAGAACCTAGTTTAGTTTAGCCAGAATATTAACGGATTGACAAGTCCCTAGACTGGAGGTTCACAAAGGTGAAGGAGGGTTTGGCTGTCTCCAATATCACTGGGGCAAACAGGGGACTCCAAAGATGGATATCAGAGACAAGAAAGATGGAGAAGATAAAGACTGGACGCTTGTTTAGGTCTGCGCTCACAATCCCAGTTGTGTAAGGGGTCTGCCATGCATGGATAAATGACATTTCCATGGGCAACAATGAAAAAGCCTGAGATCTGGTGGGTACTTGTGTCCCAGGAAAAGGGCAGACAGAAATAAGGGCTCAGACATGGACAGGAATCTAGGAGCATAGAATATAAGAAAATAAAGGTAGTATAGAAAGTAATCTTACCCCTAATGAGTTGCAGCTGGGCTAATTATTAAAGATTAGGAGGAGACCTGACTTTAAAGACCACAGCTGTAACCAATAAGAAGAAGGGTGCTATGAAAGAGTGGGTTGGGTGGTTGAGGGGGAGCTGCAGTTTGTTGGCTACTGAGAAAAGAGCTGGAGCTTTGAGGAGCTGCCTAGGAGAACCATCAAGGAGGTATGAAACTCTTGCAATAGGGAGACAATAATATGGAACTTTTGCAATATAATCACAACAAGCCAGGCAGTTCTGATTCCCAAAATGACCCCATTTTCCAGCTCTCTGACATCTCTAAACTAGCATGGCAGAGAAGTCATGTGCTGCTGGTGAAGGAAAGCACTTTTTAGTCAGGAACAAAGAAGAAATCAAGCTCATTTTTGAGACTGCTCCACAATATCAGCCCACGTTTGGAGGTCTTGGATAAAAGGCCCTGTCCCTGGAAGTGTCCAAGGCCAGGTTTGACAGGGTTTGGAGCAGCCTGGGATTGTGGAAGGTGTCCCTGCCCATGGCAGGGGGCTGAATAAGATGGACTTTAAGTGCCCCTCCAAACCAAACCATTTTTGTGAGTCTCTGAAAGCATGACAGCCCATGGAGGCACAGTGTTTTTTTAAGTGATTCTGGCTTCCTACAGGGTCTGCAGAACATTCAGTTATTTATCAAGAGAGTTATTGAGAGTCATTCAATTATTGAAGACTTTATTGATCAGAGAGCCCAATTCTACAGATCCCAAAGGCCTGGGACCAGACTCAGACCTACCCCATATCCCCTCACTCCACACAATGTCACCCTCCTGGGTTTCAGAGGAAGGGTGGAGTTCCTCTTGATGAGCTGGGGCAGCACTGGGCAGGGTGCTGGGGAGCAGTGCTGGCTGTGCCAGGAGGATTAGGAGTGTTCTCAGGAGTCAGCTTGACAAGAACATGAGCATGTTTCAGCTTGGCAACAAAGGAGATTATTGATGCCAAGATTGCCTTCTGTATATCTTTTTTTCATAATACACTGCAGGAGTCTGTGTTTTGACAATCTCTCTTTGTATTTCTCCCTATTTGTTCTGTGTATTTAATCAAAGATCCTAAAGAAACTCAAATGGCAAGAGAAGAGCAAATCTTATTTTTTGTAAACATTATTATAATCTATTTCCAGAATATACTCTCTTTCAAAATCTAATATTTAAAGATAATTATTAGATCAAACCTCCTACTGATATGTTTCCCAAGAACAAAGAACATTTATTTAGAGAATATGGTGTGTCATCATTTCAGTTAGTGAGTTCATGAATCATTTAAGTTGCCCTAAAAAAATTAGTATAATAGAGGCTGTAACTTAATGGTTTCATGCAATCACTGAAGTAGTGTAAAAGCTGTTTAACACTAATAACAGATACATTCTTCAGTCAGCAGGGTAGTCTGACAGGATTTTGCACATGAAATCAGGTCATTTTCATTAATTCTTTGAAGACATTTTGTTAGTTTGGTCTTTGTTCTTTCATTGCCCTTCCTTTTCATCTTTGTTTCAGTATCCCTGCTGGTACTATCAGTGATGTTCAAGATGTAGAGGATATCAAACGCTGATGACTTTCATAAAGGAGAAAACAATTACTAAGATTTCTTTTAGTTACTGAAGAAAAAAAGGATTTAATTTTTTTTATTACTTGAAGCAAATCCTCTGTGCTTTTGTTTGAACCGCCATGTTGCTGTTTTCTCTTACTGCTAGGGCAGTAGCTGTCTCCAAACAGAATGGCTTTCAGGTTTTTCTTTTTGACTATATGTTAAGTCTATATGGGTGGCACTTTGTACCTTATGCAGAGAAAAATGACTGAGTGGTACGGAAACCTTCTCGGTATAAAAAGCCAGTGATATTGATTGGGGTGTGTGATTCTTTGTATAGAAGGGCATTTGTGCCTTTTCCATGCAGGAAAAAGAACAACTGACACTGAATGTGCTCACTCAAGAATTTTTGTCATTTTCTTCTACTATCATTAAGTTAAGGCTGTGGTCAATATCTCTGAATCCAAATCTTACTTGTCTTCTAGCTCGGATTGATTGATTCTACAGGTTTTCACAGTATTATGCTGGTTGTGAATTTTTTTTTTTTTTTGTAGCTACAGTTTCATTCCAGCAGAGACCCTTGTGAAGAAAAGCAATACTTCAAAATAATGTCTTGTTGCTCGATTCTGCCTAGAATCCCAATATGATTGTTATGGATAACAGTGTTCTTAAGGTCATTAATGGCTCTGTATCTCAATTCATCTTCTGATACTCTCAATTTCTACTTTATTTATGCAGCTTGAGAAGAGAAGATATTGTTACTGACCAGACAATTTGATATATACAGAGCTATGAAAAATGCACACACAGATCCCATCAGCAATTTAGAAGTTGTGTATGCAGGTCTCACATGCATCCATTCTATCCAAGAGATAGAAACTGGCTTTGAGGAGTGAATGCTAATTTCTTGAGGGAAAAGCACATATAGAGGTTTTGACTTTTATAAGTGACATAATTTAAAATCAAAACAGAACAGACACTACCAAATATTCAGAAAAAAAGCAGAATCTGAGTACTGAGGAAATGTAATTGATTAATCTAAAGTAAATATTTGTGTTTCAGCTAATTCTGAACTATTTCCTTACTGTTCTTGACTATAGTTAATATAGAATGGATTGGATGCTTTACTACGAACTGAAATACAATATCTTTGCTTCCTGATATATGTATGCTCTAATAATAGAAATTAAACAAAGATATTGGTTTGTTATCAAGTCACATCTAATTGCATTTTATTTAGCTGCATCTTTAGCCATTTACAGAAAATACTGGGTACTGATAATGATGATGATGGCTAAACCTTGCACAGCATAAGCAGTCTGATAACCTGCATTAACAAACAGAACATGGCATTTTGTATGCATTTCATGTATTTCCCATGCAAAATAAATTTTAAAAATAATTAATAAGTTCAAGTGATTAAAGCAGAATACATTGGATTCAAGCAAACAAGCAAGAGACTGATTATTTTCAGACATGCTTCAGTTTCAAGACTCTCAGGAATCTCAGGCCTCCCTTGAAGTGGAGAAGCAGGGTAGCTCACAGCCCTGCAGGGTAATTAGTCAAAAGCCTACTAGCCAAGGGTGTGTTGAAGATGAAGGCTGGAAACCAGTGCCTGCACCTAACAGGAATAAAGCTCTTCTTCCTCCTCCTCACCTCCTCAGAATCTGACAAGCAGGGGTGCACCAGGCATGAGGCTCTGGAACTAGAAGGCCAGACAACTGATGAGGTGGGCAGAAGTCCTTCTATCATTGTGAGACCACCTAAAAGTTAAAAACCTAAAACCTTCTGTGGGACTACCACCACCTGTGCCCTAAAAACACCTGGATGAACTTTTGGAGCTTTTTGGAACTGGTGCTGTGAGAGCCAGCTTGGAAAGATGCCCTCCTGGATCTCCTGTGTGTCTGCAGCTGGGATTTTGTGAGCAGAGTGAAGCTTGGGGCCATCCTGGCCGCAGCAAACATGGAGTTTTTGAGTTTAAAATCTCTGGTGGCAGGAGGAAAAATGCCAGCAAAACCTCAGCTCTGGCCATGAGGAGAGCAACCTCAGGCTGATCAGGGGACTAGTGAGCAAGGTCCCCTGGAAAAATGTTTTAAAGGTGCTGGGGCCCATCAGCACTGGTCAGTTTTGCTGGTCACCAATTCCCACATGCTGGAAATCAAACAGAAGAGGTGGAAGACCTGCTTGGCTGAACAAGGAACTTGTCTTGGAAATAAGGCTAAAAAGGAATGTGTGGAAGCAGTCAGATGATGTGGGTAGAATACAGAGATGCTTCTTTCCATTGTGGGGAGAAAATCTGTGCAGCTAAAGCTCAGCTGAAATTGAGGTTGCTGGAACTGTGGAGGAAAATTAAAAGCGTTTTTTCAAATAGATTAATGGCAAATGGCAGAGTAAAAATACCTTGGGCACATGCCAGGATGAGGATGGTCACCTCACAAAGTGGGACAGAGACAAGGTGGAGGTGTTAAATGCTTTCTCTCCCTCTGTCTTCAGCATGGGTGATGGACCCAGAGAGTTTCACTGCTGTGAGCTGGAGGACTCTGCCTATGAGAATGATCATCTCCAGTCTATTTGGAACTTGTGAGGCATCTCCTGCTCCAGTTGGATCCCTACAAATCTATGGGGCCTGGTGGGCTTCATCCAACAATACTCAAAAAGCTGCTGAAGTCATCGCAAAATTTTGCAAGACCATTTTTGAGCAGTCTTGGAAATCCAGAGAGGTCCCAGCTACCTGAAATCTGGCAAGTGTTCTGCTTTCTGCTGATATTTAAGAAGGACAAGAAGGAGGACTCTGGAAACTATAGTCCTGTCAGCCGCTCTCCAGGGCCTAGTACAATTATGGAGAAGGTTATTCTGGGAGGTATTGAAAAACGCCTGGTGGACAACACAGTCATTGGTCACAGCCAGCACAGCTTCATGAGGGGAAAGTCCTGCTTATCAAACCTGATTTCCTTTCATGATAAGGTGACCCACCTGACTGATCAAGGGAGGCCTGTTGACGTAACATTTTTGGATTTCAGTAAACTTTCCAGACTTTATTCAAGGATCCTTCTGGACAAAATGTCCATCCCACAGCTGGATAAACATATCATGAGATGGGTGAGCATCTGGCTCACAGGTCAGGCACAAAAGGTGATAGTGACTGGGATGACATCAGACTGGCAACCTGTCACCAGTGGGGTTTCACAGGACTCCATCCTCAGCCCTGAGCTCTCCAATGTTTCCATTAACCACCTGGACATAGGACTGGAAGGGATACTCAGCAGATGATACAAAACTTGGGAGGAGCTGTTTGATTGCCCCAGAAAGGTGTTGCAGAAAGTCCTCAACAAATTAGAGAGATGGGCAATCACCAAACATGGACTTTAACAAGGAAGATGCTGCCCCTTGTGACTGTGTTCACAGGGGTATTAGGATGAGGCAAGATACAAGGATCTGACTCCATGTTTCAGAAGGCCGATTTATTATTTTAGTATATATATTATATTAAAACTATACTAAAAGAATAGAAGAAAGGATTTCATCAGAGGCTAGCTAAGAATAGAAAAAGAAAGAATGATAACCAAGGCTTGTGGCTCAGTCTCTCTGCCCAAGCCAGCTGGGCTGTGATTGGCCATTAATTAGAAACAATCAACATGGACTAATCACAGATCCACCTGTTGCATTCCACAGCAGCAGATAATCAATGTTTGCATTTTGTTCCTGAGGCCTCTCAGCTTCTCAAGAGGAAAAATCCTAAGGAAAAGATTTTTCATAAAAGATGTCTGTGACAGCCCCTGGAACAGGGTAACCTTGGCTCTGTGTATGGAGTGGGGAACAGGAGGCTGGAGAGCAACTGTGGGAAATACTCTGGGGGTCCTGGTCCATGGCAGATGGATCTGAGTCAGCAGAGCCCTGGTAGCTAGGAGGGACATCCCTGTCTTGGGGACACCATGCCCAGCACAGGGGATTGTCCCCCTCTGCTCTTGGGTGGCCTCACCTCGAGGGGTGGGGGCTGTTTTGGCTGCCACAACATAAAAAAATTATACTGAACTATTAGAGAGCATCCAAAGGAGGGCTTTCCTTGAGGGGAAGCTGGTCTGTTCACTTGGAGGAGACTGAGGGAGACCTCATGCAGCTACAACTTCGTTGTGAGGGGAAGAGGAGAGATGGATGCTGATCCTTGTCTCTTATAGCCAGGGACAAGACTCATGGGAGTGGCCTGAAGCTGTATCAGAGGAGGTTTAGGTAGAATATTAGGAAATAGTTCTTCTCTCTAGAGTGTGGTGAGCACTCAACAGTCTCCTCAGGGAATAGGCAGAGCCCCAGGGCTGCCAGAGCTCCAGGAAAACTTTCTCAGGGACAGGGTGGGATTGTTGGGGTGCCCTGTGCAGGGCCCAGAGCTGGACTCAAATATCCTTGTGGATTCCTTCCAAACTGGCAGATTCTGTGTTTCTGGTAGCAAATCAACAGGCTTGATAAATTAGAATAAGTGGAAAACATATAGACTATGGTTCTTGTCAATTTACTGATGGTCTAGAGCCCAAATATTGGTGCTTAGTGTGAGAATGAATCAGTGTGAATAAGAATTCATGTGTTTTTATATATTCATGAGTATATATTTCTGTACACAAGCGACAACGGATAGAACAAGAGGACACAGTCTCAAGTTGCGTCAAGCTAGATGTAAGTTAGAAGTAAGAAGGAAATACTTCACAGAAAGAGTGGTCAGAAACTGGAATCATTTACCCAGTGAGGTGGTAGAGGCATCATCCCTTGAAGAATTTAAAAAAAGACTGGATGTGGCACTTGCTGCCATGATCTAGCTGAACAGTTAGAACATCGGCTGGACTAGATGATCTTATAGGTCTCTTCCAGTCTTGAAAATTCTGTGATTCTGTGATTCTGTGATATGCATGTGTATGAATGTAGAGATACATGCATAAATATAAAGATAGATATAGATGAGTAAATAAGTTAATGATTCACATTTTTGCAGGGAGAAGAATACTGTTGTTTAGAAAGAAAAGCTTATATCCTCTGCAGTCTGGTGTCTGAATAGGAGCCTTTGGCCAAGGCCATTAATGAAGTTCGCTATGGACATTTGCTCATGAATCAGACATCCAGAAAAGATTTGTAACCCTGACTATGCCAAAAGGTCTTTCCTGATTAGATCCTTGTATTAAAATGCCTATGGCAGAAACATTCTGTCACATCTTGCTGCCTTTTCTCATGCTTTTGGTGAACTCTAGATTATGCCTAAAACTTGTCCGTTAAATTTTGGCTGTGGCTGTAGTAGAAGACTTCTGAGAATCTGTAACTGAAACACATTACCATGAAACTTCTTTTTCCTTTTCATTACCATGAAACTTATTTTTCATACAGGAGCTACCATGACTTTGCTCCATTTTTTTTCTCAGTCTTTGCATATGATTCTGGATATAGATAATGAAATTAGCCTTGACAAGGTACAGAAAAAAATAGGTATGTGTGTGACTACAGAAGCTCTTCATTTAAATCTCAGCTTTCTAGAGATTCCTTCTGTGATAATGTAATGGGAAATTCATATGCTATAGATTTTCCACCTGTACCTTCATTTCTAGGTCTGCCATGTGCTCATGTGTTGATGGTGTTCAGAGCTGTCAATATATGTTTGATAAACATTAGAGGTGGTGCACAATTCCAAACTTTCAAAGAATCTGAAAGGAGTTCTTGAGCTCTTCGCCTAGGACTGCTTTGTTCCTTAGATACCTTTGCCTTTACACATTTTAAGAAAATATATGTTTTTCTTTTTGTTGTTATGCTTTGTTTCAGGCCTTGTGTAGTGTCTGGAAGATATTTTTATTGTATTTGCCTTTGAAATATGATGTTCCTTTAAGTAGAACTATTTCTCACATGGATGACTTCAAAGGCACGTTTGTTTATTTAAGATTCTGCCTGATGAAGTAATGGTTATATCTATTTTTACTGCTGACTCCTTGGCCTGGGTGAGCACAAATGTGTGCTTGTTTACACATTCTGAAGTAGCAGCTCTGTGTGACTTGGGTATGTGTTTCCTTGGCACCCAAACCATGAAGAAGTCTTAGAAATCAATGTAATACATCAGACTCCCTGGCACTTGTTTTTTCAGAGAGACAAAAACAATCTAAACCACTAAATAAACAACCAAACTGTTCAATTTTTTAAGTGATGGTCATTTTCCCACTCTATGAGATTAGTAAAATGTCAATCACTTAAAAAGGAATTTTAACCATAGTAATTCATTGGAATTTAGAAGTAATTAAAAAGAAGTTTTAAACTTAAAAAGTTGCAAAGTAGGACATTAAATTGAAAGGAAAGTTCAGTCTTAGCTAAATGATCTGGAAGGTGCCCTACAACTTATAACTCAGAATCAAAACTGTCCCTGTGTTTTCTGCTTGCTGAATTAAATTGTCCTGCCACAAGGTTTGATAATCCCTTTTAGTCAATGCTGAAAAGGAAGAAAGGAGTGAAATTAATGACTTCACATTACAAATGCCCCAGGCAAAGACACTTGTGTTATTTGCCCTTTGGCTGTTACCAGGTCTTGAAAATCAGGAATCATTCTATCTCTGTAATAACATTATGCAAAACTGACATGACCTGTGAATTAGTCTTGTGGGATATTAAACTCTCTGTCTCAGATGAAGTAATCCACTTCTAGTTAAAGCAGGGGGGCTGAACTGACAAATTACAGAAATTTCTGGGTCTAGACTAGCATGAAATGTTATGTTGATCTTCATTGTAAGTTGACAGGCATACAGAGGGAAATATATAAAAGTATAAATGTGTCCACTGTGGACTTGATGCTGAGACTAATCCAGCAAAAGGATTAGGATTTGGGATTTATTTAACTCCTTTCTAATATAAAGAGTGATGATGTTTTTCTCACTGATAGCAAATGATGGAGTTTGGAATAGTACTATGGAGATTTAATTCCCATGCTGTGAAATGAGAAACAGTCATGCTCCTCACAGGCAGAAGGCAGAAGCTTTCACAACCAGGGTGTTCAAGGACTGTACATTTACTTTTTATGAGCTCAGCTATTACTGAGTGCAGTAGAAAATTTTGGGTCTTGGGTTTCTGTGGTTGAAATGGCTCCCGAGGTATTAGAGAGTCTCTTTTCTTAGCTCCACAACTGAAGAAGTCAAGATTCATTGGTTCTGCTTTTCAAGGTTGTTTATTTTCTCTTATCTGTTACATTCTTTCCCTGACCTGCTGAGATCTGTCAAGCAGGTCGGGTTGTGGCACAGTGACTGCCCTTGGGGTGGTGTTAGCTTTTTATACTAAGAACTGCGTGTACTTTATTTACAATAATTTCCCAATACCTATCACCTATGTTAGACAGTCTGTCTCTATTTTAAACCAATGCATAAGTGTCGCCATCACAGCAGAGGATGGAGGACAGGACACACCCAGATTCCTCCGTCTTGCCTTTTGAACCCCCATTCTAAATCCCCAAAATTCTACTTTCTCACCCTGTGACAAATTAACTATCATTCTACTGAAACTCTTGGGGCTTATAAATCTTCACACAAAGTTGGTAATTGTTTCCATGGGCTAAAATCAAAGGCACAGGTGTCTTTGACTCTGTGCCAAGGTCTCTGAGCTGCTTGCCAGGGTCTCGAGTCCTCCAGGTCAGCCAGAGCAATGTCCTGGGTTCCGACAGTGTTGGAGAGTAGGAAGGCCCTGCAGAGGGACCCAAACAGGCTGGATTGATGGGCCAACACCCGTGGTGTGAGGCTCAACAAGGCCAAGTGCCAGATGCCTGCGCTTTGTGCACAATAACCCCCTGCAGCTCCAGGCTGAAAGTCCCTGTTGGGAAAGGCTGTGGGGGTGCTGGGGACAGAACTTAAAAATGAGCCCAGATGGAGCAGAGGCCAATGGGCCCTGGGCTGTGCCAGCCCTGGTGTGGGCACGGGCCCAGGGCAGTGTCTGTGCCCTGTGCTGGCCCTGCTGAGGGACCTCGAGTGCTGTGTCCAGTTCTGGCCCTTGTGGCCAGAGAGGCCTTGAGGGGCTGGAGCGTGTCCAGGGAAGGGAACAGAGCTGGGGAAGGGTCTGGAGCACCAGGAGGGGCTGAGGGAGCTGGGAAGGGGCTCGGCCTGGAGAAAAGGAGGCTGAGGGGGGACCTTGTGGCTCTGCACAGCTCCTGACAGGAGGGGACAGCCAGGGGGGCCAGGCTGTGCTGCCAGGAACAGGGACAGGAGGAGAGGGAATGGCCTCAGGCTGGGCCAGGGCAGGCTCAGGTTGGATATTTGGGAAAATTTCTCTCCTGAAATGGCATTCGGGCCCTGGCACAGGCTGCTCAGGGAAATAGTGGAGTGCTCATCCCTGGAGGTGTTCACAAGGTGTGTTGATGTGGCACTTGAGGACATGGTTTAGAGGTGAACATGGTGCTGAGTTGATGATTGGACTTGATAGCCTGAGAAGTCTTTTCCACCATCAGCAATTTTATGATTATTTGATTTCTCTTGGGTAATTCCAAGTTGGTTGAACACCATTTTCGTACCAAATAAAATTTTAAAGCATTTTTTTCACTGAAGTAATTTAGATAATTGTTTACTAAAGAAATACAACTTTGAGAATATGTGTGAGTATGTGTGTGCAGATTTTGGAACTAGTCTTCAGCCAGAGAGGATGTTAGACACAAACGCTGTGCTCCCTCTGAAGCAGTTTGTAGTAATTTCTGTTTTCAGCCATTTTTTTTAAAATACTGATAAGCTTAAATGAACAAAATAAATTTCTGGAAGAAAAGAATTGTCCATTATAAACACCTCCTTTATGTTGTTTTTTCGTAATGCTCATATCATGCTGGGTAAGTTTTATCAGGGTGGTGGTATTTGTGAAAGAATTATGTTTATTCTGTATCTCTTTGCACTCTGATGCCAGGTGTATTTGATGGTACAAGATGACTTTTTAAATTTCAGATCTGCCAAACACAAAGTAACATATTGCTTGCTATCTGTAAAGCAAATGGAGTTCGCCTTTGCCATTTTACTGCAGTGCTTGTTCCTACTTTTTAAATTATGTTTTATTTTCATTTTCCCCTGCGTTATGGCCATCCCGCAGTTGCAGCTTGCAATGGGAAAAGTGATTGAATATTACAGGATGGAAACTGTTCAGTTCTGCTTCTGCTGAACTGGAGAAGTTAGTGAGATGTGTCAGATGAATAGCATAAATTCTGATTTTCCAGTTATGTATTTAGCTGGTTTTGTAGGCTTGGTGCTAGTCAAGTGTGAAATATTCTTGTATATCACTGCTAAAGCACATGGCATTTTACATTTGCACATGCTTTGATTTCTTGGTAAAGTACTAATAAAGGTAGGGGAACAAAGCTGGCTCTGGTTTTTGTATTAGTCACTAATAGAAAGTGGCCCATATAATTTCTCCTATATGCTAAGCCACCTCTTGCTGTCAATATAGATACAGTTCACCAATCAGCAGCAATAAAAGCTCTTTAATTGTGTATTTTTGTTGCAAATATTTCTAAGTAAGTATGTCCGAAGTATAAAAAGCATAATTAAAATCTATAATTCAACTATCTGGGTCCATTGATAGAAATACAGCCTCATTTTAAATGAGCTTTAACAGTTTAATAGCTCTGTGCTTCAAAGAAAAGTAGATTAATACAAATAGCCTGCAAGGAAAGATAAAGGTTCAGATCTCAGCAATCTGTAAAACTTTGCATTTCTATGGAATCCAATTTCAGGCTGCACAAATACAGTTAAGAGGATGAGTAAACTTACTGCATAGCATATTTGGTTATCCTAACTATTGTTGCTCATTGAATTAAATTTGATCATTCTGCTGAAGTTCCATTTTTGCTTCATATTCCTCATGGTACAGATGTGTTCTGTGTTTGATGTTCTTTAAATGTCATTGAGGCTAATGCCATATCAATTAAATATGCTGTTTGAGTACTATTTTTTTTCCCCACTAGTCAATCACTGACATTTTCTATACAGCTTAGCATTTGCATTCTGAAACAGATTTTCAAAAGAACCTCAGATTTTCAAAAGACCAGACCTCGGTGTGACATTTGTTTATTTCGGTACCTAAGGAGAATTATTGCGGTGCTGAAGAAGATGGCTTACAAGTTTCACATTAACTGGGATGGTTCCACTGTCATTAGTGGAAAATTGTGTGAATAGTTGATTGTTTAATAAGATTTTACCTCCTGGTTAGGTTTAGTAGGTTCAAATCCTGATTGCAAAAACTTTGGGACAGAGAATGACGGAGGAATACAATAAATAACGGTGGGAGGCTGTAAAAATAAAATAAAAAAAATCTCAGTCTGACCGGAGGAATCATTGAGGATTTTGTGAATTAGAGGAGTTTAATACATGGGACTGAATTACTTACAGGAGGTGGCAAAGTACTGTGGATTTAATGATTAGGGAGCAGGAAAGGAGTTTGCGGAGCAACAGCATTGATACAGGGCAATGAAATTCTGAGGTACTTAAAAAGAAATGAGGAAAAATTTACAGGTGAGTAGTTCAGATAATAGATCTAATTGAACTCAAAAGATTTCTTGCTGTATTTTTTTGCATAATATTGGTTCAACTTCATTTTATATAGTTTGTCATCGTGCCTTAAGTAAATTTTGACACCAGTTTATGGCACTGAATGACACTATATCTTTCACCTAAACCCAAATTATTTTCTTGTATAATTTACTAAAATATTACTTTCTCTGTTGCTAATAATCAACTTTTGCTATAGAATTGGGAGATCCCATTCCCCTCCACCCTTCCTAGGGCTCTGAACCCTTGGTGCTGGCTTCTGACAGTGGCACTGACAGTCATGCTCTTGGTTTACTTGCAGAGATTTTTTCACCCCATGTCAGATGTGGAAGAAAGCAGAATTCCTATTCATTCTGGCCTCTAATGGCATACCCTACCTTTGAGCAGCTAGAATTGCAAACTAACAGTTCTTCAATGATATAAACTTTTATATCTCTGGGTTTTGTTGTTATATTACATACTACCTATTATAGGTATAACAGTTTGTACTTATTTTATTTAAAAAACCCCAATCCAACAACAAAAGCACTTCAGTTGTGTGGTGATGTGTTTATTTCCTTTCTTTTGGGAACTGTTATTTTTTTTCAAATATTCTGGACCAGTCAAGAAATATTTTGAAAAGGAGAAAAACATTTTGGCTGAAATTTTACTGTTATCTACTTACCCAACCTGTGTTTCCTTTGCTTCCATGTTATAGGTGCATCTCACAAAAATTTTCTTCACTGGAAGGATTGTTAAGCATTGGAACAGGCTGCCCCAGGGAAGTGGTGGAGTGACCATCCCTGGAAGTGCTCAAAAAACATTAGATGTGGCACTTAGAGACGTGGTTTAGTGCTGGGCCTGTCTGTGTTATCCTAATGCATGGCTTCAATCATTTTAGAAGGCTTTTCCAACCTTAATTCTTCCATGATTCTGCAATTCTATGTTTTAGAAGCTGTGCTCTGTAATGCGTCCCATACCAAGGGGGTAGGGAGCATTCTGCATTAACAGTGCAGCAGAACAGAGGCAGGACAAAGCCATGCACCTCTTTCTACTTTACTTTCTATTTTTTAGAAGAAATCCCCATGTGCAAAAGAGGGATTAAAACCCCCCAAGAAAAATGACAGCTAAAAGACAGTGTAACAATCTTTCCTATATATTAGTCAATATGTGTTCAGATGGGGATTGTTTAGGCTTTGGGTTTTGCCAGATGGGTTCTAGAGCTGAGTTCAGCGGTGTTGGTTGTAGAGGGGACTGTGGGTAGCCTGATTGGAGGTCTCACAGTAAAATTGCCTCATATGATATATTTTCTTCTTCTGCTTGGCTGTAATTGTCACTAAAAAGTCAATCTCTGTTCTTAGGCTGAGTGAAAATGAGCTGGGCTATTTCTTACTTGGATACTAATTTGTAAATTAGATTAGAGATGAATTTGCAGCACAGCTAAATAACTGGGTGCAAAAATGGCAAATTTGTGGGCTCCTAACACTGGAGCATAAGAATGTCTAAGGAAACCTGTCCTCCTCTGCACAGGATGTGTCTCATAAGGCCAGTGTGGGCCATAAGGAGAGTGCTCTGCCAACAAGCCATGCCTCATTAGCTGAGACCAATCTTAAAAGATCGATCTTGAGCTTTCTTACACTGAATTTTGCAGGTCAGAACTTTTGGGAAGAGCAGAACTGAAGTGTCCCAGACCTCTAAGGAAGTGTGAGGACAAACAATAGGTGTGTTTGATTTGTGTGAGATTGGTGCTGTGCTGGGGACTAACCAAGTCAAACAGAAATGTTGGTCAATTCAATCAAGCTTTAGAGGTGTAAATGTATTTTTTCAAGGTAAAGTTTATCTTGAAAAAGATGCTTTTTCTGTGTTTTTCTGCTGTTTATTGACAGGCTTTCATGGTTTTCTCTGTGAGAAGCATACTGACAGCTTCCTAATCACAATATTCTATAATGTACTTGTTCTGAAATTAATTTGCTAGTTTGAATGTGTACATGTATGTGTATCTGCATACACATACATACCATTTTCCATCATCCTCCCTTCACAGGGAGGGCTTTAGGTGGGCTTGGGAGCATCCTGCCTTCATATTTACTGTTACAGTGTCCTTGGGAAAATGTAAGAAAGTTCTGGACTTCTCTGAAATTAGCTGAATACTCAAAATATTCATGAATATCCTTTGTAGTAATCATGTGTGCAAGTATTAACATCATGTTTGTGTGTGCAGAGGGGTTTGAAGAGAACTAGTTTTGAGGAATGTTTTACATGATGTTAAACTAATGGCTTCATGCAATCACTATGAAAACATCAACATCTAGATGAAATGTTGGAACCCTGGTTGCTGGGACTTTTAGACTTTCTGTGCTGACAGGCACTGATCCCCCAGAGAACACTGCATTTGACCTGAGGCCATGGAGAAGGCTTCCAAAGTGGAATGATAATTTGGGATTGTAATTGACTGATAATTGGGATTATGGGTGTGTCCTTTGAATAGAAGTGTGTAATATCACATGGTAGAAAACTTAGTTTAAGGTTTTAGAATATAGCAATATATAAAAAATCAGATGGAGGTTTTAGGGCAGAGGCTTCACCTTCTTCTCCATGGATTTGGGTGGTTTTGTGTAATTGGATAAAAATTTCCCCATTGTGGGACACGGGTGGTTGGTTATTGGGTTAAAAATAAAAATAATTTAGATATTATTTCTTAATTGGACACTTTATCCTTAAAAAGCTTTGTAGAGAGAGAGGTACAGCTCCCTTTTAAGTTTGAGTGGAGTACTATAGAAGTTAGGGTTTGTGAGACTGTAGCATAGAAAAGAAGTAATAAACATCTGAGTCCAAACAATGAAATGCGAGCTTATTCACCTGTTTCATCTGTTTGCTTCAAGAAAGACATATAGAATGGAAATATATGGTGTCATATCAGGGACTGGAGCTCAGATGTTCCCCTTATCTCAAGAATGCATGATCAGCCTGTGGATATTTGCATGTTCATCTGTTCTCAACCTCCAAAACTGATTTGAAAATTGGAGTGGGTCATTAGCCAGAGTAAAGAACTCTTCAAAATAATTAATAAATACCTTCAGGTACTCCAAAGCATTTCCTCCAAAAAACTGAAGTCAAAAAATGTGCCAATGTCACAGCTTTGTTGAACTGCTTTAGGTACTGACAGGACTGACATTTTCTTTGAGAATCTGGAAAACAGAATCAGCTCCCTGACTGCCATCTCTCCCTTTATGGAACAGGCTAAAATGCTGGGGATGATCTAATTCACAATGTCAGTGTTCAGTGCTGGTAATTCCAACAGTTATAGAGCTTTCCTCCATGTCTTTCTGTCATTTAAAAAGAAAGTAACACTGACAAAATGTTGAAATAAATGTATTAATATTTCTGTTTACTTTGTAAGGTTAACTTCAAGTAAGAAGTTGAGCCTGATAACATACAGAGAGAAACAGGTGCAGAAAATCCCAGAGAAACCAAGTTTATTAAAATTTTCTTTCTTCCAAACAGTCAAGCTGATGAATGCCAAACGTTGCATTATGCAATGGTTTTAGTGCTACCTGAAAGCAAAGGGAATATCACTATATAGCCACAACTTCAGAAGTGATGCCGCTGTAACCTGTTATCCTCCCCCAAATCCCTAGATATAGATTCTTCCCTGTCACCATCTGGATGCAGCTTCCTGGAGGTTTTTCTAAAACACACTTTCACCTAACAGTTGAATTTAAATATAGTCTCTCTGTTGCAGGCTGGAGGGTTAAGTGTCATTTCAGTGTAACAGTCAGCATATGGTGCCTGGCGCAGGGAGAAAGAAAATTGAAGTCGAAGCCAAGCTGTCAGGAAGCTGCTGCATGTCTCTAAGATAAACTGCAGAGTTTCTGCAGTGCTTCGGGGCTCCTTTCTGATATTTATATCTGTATTTGACACTTTTGGAGTGGTCACAAGTTGTCCTTGGAGGGCAAAGAAAAAATTGCTCAAAATTTCTGGTGTGCTGGCATATGTAATTAAAGAGACTATTACTGCAATTAGTGAGCAGCTCTTTTCAACTGCAAACCTGATGAAGAGAGAGTGTTTTGAGCAGAGGGATTCCTCTGAGCAAGGCTCATAGGTGTGCTTGCCCATCTGGCCTCCAGATTTCACAAACCTCTAAGGAACAACAGGTGAAAGGCCAGGTTAGACCCAAGGCAGTCTTTCGGTTTTCCATCTATCTTCCCTTCTATGGCAATCTTTTTTCCCTATCTGCTTCTTATCACTTTGGTTTACTTAAGAAAACTGGCTTTTAGTGGAGAAAGTAAATCCAACAGAAGGGGATGCTTCTCTTGTAAGGGAAAGAGCATTGTTTTACTAAATCACTACAGCTTCCCTACGACTTATCTCTTGTGTAGACTGGATGGAAGAGGTTGCCCAGAAATTCTGTGCCTCATCCCTGGAAGTGTCCAAGGCTAGTTTGGATGGGGCTTGAAGAAATCTCGTCTAGTGGAAGGGACAGGGGGTGGTATGGGATGGGCTTTGAGATGCCTTCCAATTTAAACCATTTGCTTCACAAGATTTGATTCTGGAACCACATGGAAGTTTTCTCAAAGAATAGTCTGAGAAACTGATCACCTTGGTTGGGATCAATGGGAAAATCATGGAGTGAGACCTCTAGGAGCACATTTCTGGGGACATGATGGCCATGTAGAGTGGCTGACAACAACATGGATTGACCAAGGTTAAATCAAGTGTGACTCACCTAATCACCCTGAGGGCACGGACTGGCCCATACCTCCACTGCAGTGAGGCTTTGGACAGTCTCACAATGTGCTTGAGTTCAACTTTTGATGTTGCAGCCCAGATGGGAGGACAATCATAGGGACAACAAACACAGCTGGACTCCTTTCAGATGGTCTGGGGTGAGGGGCCTCATCCCGTCCTCCTATAAACTGAAACAAGAGTAGTTCATATCACATGTGGGGAGAAACTTTTTCTCCATGAGGACAATTGATACCTGAAGAGGTTGCCCAAAGAGATGGTGCAGTTTTCATCTTTGTCCGATTTCAGCAGGAGGTTGGACTAGTGACCTTCTCAAGTCCCTTAAGCCTGTGGTTCTGTGACCCTTATAACATTGCTGAGCTAGTGAGATGGCACTGGCTGCAATTACAAGTGTTCAGAGAATATTTTTCTCCCAAATATCAGCTTTTCAGTAGACCGAAAACCTCAGCTGTTCCTTGTGCCGATTGCCCTCCAGACTCTTCACCATCTCCATGTCCCTCCATGCATTTTCTAACAGCTCAGGATCTCTCTTGCAGTGTTTGATGATTGCAGTGCAGTGCTGTGATGGCAGCTGCATTGAGGAGGACACTGAGGGTGAGGTGAGCACGCTGAATCCTTCAGAAAGATCCATGACACTGTTTTCAACAGAAAACACTTTCCATTTTGGGTAAACATAGAGGAACTTTTTCCCTAACCCCTCGCAAACCACAGTGAACACCACTTCTATATTTACGAAAACACAACTTTTCATGAAAGAAGGAAAAAATGAAGCTGGAGGAAGACACACATTCTGTCTGTACTTCTAACTGATGAAAAGCATTTTCCTATTGAAAAGAGTTTAAAAGCAGAAAAATCTTTGTCCAGGTACATTGTTCATTTCTTGCAGAGAAAGGATTCTCCACTGTATTATCTTCAGGATATTCCATTGTGTTTTCTTTATGTATGGTTCAAACATATCTGCTTTATGAGATGAAAAAATAGTCAGTGGTGTATGTACTCTGGCAGATTTAGCTCTGTGGGTTTAAAAGAGTAGGCTCAGGTCTTTCTGCATTAAGTTCTAGAAAAATGCTGATTTATACAGCTCATTAAGGGTCTCAGAACTAACTTCTAACTGAGAAAATATGGGTGACTAAGCTTATACACCTTTGTTTGAAATAGATTCAGAGTCCAGGGCTTAGAGTGCTTTTTGCAACTGAGAAAACTTCTGCCCAAATCCCTTTTCCCTTATAGATTCATTGTGTGACCATGCACAAATCCTTTAGCCTGCTTTGCCACAGATAAAACCAATTTCCTGCCTCACAGGAATCTGTCAGAAGGAATAAATGTAAATGTGCCCAGGTACTGTGACAAGGGTAGGGGGTGTGGAAACTAACTGAGCTCCACTTTTGCTCAATCTGAACTTGTTTGACCTTTCTCATTTAAAATTTAACTTTATGTATAGGTTTAAGGGGATTGTTTCCTGCATGTGTGTATGTGTGTCTTCTCACCTGAATCATCTAGAAATGAAAAACATAGCAGGAGGCAATAATTGTGATTATAAATTGAGCTTAGGATGAATAAATTGCACTTTTGTTAGCACAGAGGGATGAATTTCTCTTTTTTGAAACCATAATCTTGCATGATTTAATCCTTGGTTTTTCAGCACTGTTGGGATTTTCAGTTTACTGCAGTGTCTTTTGTGTATTGCAGGTGTGATTTCTACTCAAGGTGTTCTTTGCTCTTTCTAGAAGAAAAAGCAAAGTGATGGATGAAAGATTTAAGGACAGATTGTCCAATCCTTTCACCTACCATAAGCAGGAAGTGGTTTCCATGTGATGGCTTTGTGAGATGTGAGCTGCAGATGTATTTCTAAAACAGCTCCACACAAATCTCTTGATCAAGCTCTTGGAGCAGACCATGGTGAGGTACAGGCTCAGAAGGTAAAAAAAGCCTGATTAAAGTTTTCTCTGGACTAAAAGGGAGAAGAAGGAAGGTTTGTCTCAAAAACTGGAACCTTAAAGGAACAAAGGATTACGATGGATTATCCAATAAATATTAATTTCCAATGTCACCTGGCCACAGAAGAATTTGTAGGCATTTCTTGGACTCCATCACTATATTCAATGCTTTTTAGCTGCAAATAAGATTTGTATTCATAGTGCTTAATTTATGGTTGGATGTACTTCAAGAGAGAGCCAGTTGTTCAGCCATGGCTCCTGGAATAACATAATTCCCTCACATGAGGAGGAGGAATCTTTAATGCACAAATTGTGGGGCACCACTCATTGCCCTGCACTGTACTGGGTCAGATCAGATGCATTCCACAGTCCCTCTTGACCTTAAAACACATGGATATAAGAATCTCTGAAACAGTGGTGCTCCTTGCCCACAGATCATCACCCTGTCACTACAAATGAGTAGTGATCACATCACAATGTCACTACATTGTCTGTGCAATGAGAGCAGCTGCTGCACTTTCCACATCCTACAATGGGGCATCTTAATGCTGCGTTTACCTTCCCTCCACTATTTACACTACATTCCTCACTGAAAGCACACAGGGATTATCTGATTCTCACTTTCCCCCCACGAATCATTTGAGACATGTGTTTTTATTTTGGGAGTCAACAAATATGTATAAAGCACTACAGGTAAGACAAATTTTAACAATTCACATCCAGTTCTTTCGCTGTGATCACCTTTTGAAAATCTGCTTGTTTGACCCAGAGAAGGTGATGACGACTGCAATAAAGTCACTCCAGGAAAGTTTCTCTCTTTGATCTGCTTGGACAAACAACAAGGATCAAGGTTTTGCAGCATGATCTCTTAACAATCTTGGAGACAGTCAGTGAAAGGGAAAAAATTTGAATAAGAGGTAAGACACAAATGTAGTTCTTCAGGAAGGGGGAGAAGATTGGCAAGTGGCTTTTGTAATCGCCATCAAAATTTGACTATTTCTTCAGCAAACTGAGTAAATGGGAAGAAATGGATCTGGGGAAGAAATATTCTCCCATGTTAAAAATAGGCTCCAAATACTGGAGTGAACAGATTAAATATAAAAGTGTTTATGAATGAAAAATCCATTGAGGGATTATTCAGTTCAGCTGAAGGTCTTTATTGCATTTTTAAAGTGTTGAATTTTCACCTCATTACTCGCACCATTTTCCAGATGATTTAGGAGTATGCTGAACAAGAGAGATCTATGTGGGACACAATAATCTTCTCCCTTGTGCACAACCCATCATTTTTTTCCCCTATGTTTGTTTCCGATCTTTCAACAATCCACTAGAGGATCTTTTCTCTTGTCCCATTGCACCACAGCTTCTTTAGGAGATTTTGGCTAGGAAACTTCTGTAATGCCTTTAGAAAGCTGGGTGTTCTAAGATGAAAGTGAAGCTGTTTTTGTTTGGATAGAGAAGGGAACATGCTCCCCCTGGTATTCCCCTCCAGAAGAGCTGTAATGGGACCAAGCACAGCCAGTGTCATTACTACACTGAAATCATCAAAGCCTGCCCATTTTTCCCTCCATACTGCAGTGGTATCCTGGGACAAATCCTGCCACAGGCAGAGCAACTATTTTTGCCTCGCCAGAGACATTTTTCCTAACACTCCCTTGTGCTGTTGATCAGACCCTGTTCCTACCCACACAACCCAAATTCCTGGGTTTAAATCCTGAACCGAACCTAGGAGGCAGAGCTAGGTGAGCATGTGTCCTCACCGCCCCCTCTGATCACATCTGTCTCATTTAATTTGTAGCTGTATCAAATTTAACCTGTAAATGAAAAGTGAAAATTGAATTTCTACTGTTACTCAGTAGGCAGGCCAGGTTGCCTGTGGGCTTGGTAGCAGATGTGTAGTAAAAGAGGCCTCAGTACCTTTCCAGTGCCATTTATGGTGCACAGAAATCCACATGACCTTTGGAATGCTGACAGTGATGCCAACTGTGAACAGAGAAAGAAATCAAAAATGCTTATGTGGAAGGTGGGGTGTCTTTATTCTCCAGGAAATTTCCTGCTAGTAGTCTTGGATAAAGAAACTACACTGAACAACTACAAGAAGGTATACTGTAAAACACCTAAGTATTTTCATGTGCCTCTTGATCCTGATTAAAAGCTGGTATATGGGTTTCCACAATACTGGGAAAAAAATTGCATTACGACAGTTTATACAGGCTGAGTTTTTCTCATGTTTTTATGTGATAGATTTAGAAATATCTTTTTAAAATGAGTCAGCTAAACCTCAATTTTGACACGAAATTTATCCTGGAGTGGTCATGCATTTTTTCCAAAGCAAAGCATTTGCTTGTGTTATATCAAAATGTCAGTTAGTTTTTATTTTGCATGTTATTCTCAGTCAGAATATCATTCATGTGGTACACAATGATCTCACTGGATAGAAATGTGTTCCATCTCTTGGATTTGTAAATGAAAGCTGTAGTTTGGCACAAGTTGTGCCAAAACTTGTTTTGTTGCTGTCTTGTGCCTTTTTCTGCCTCCAAGGGGGTAATTGTGGCATTAAGTTAGTCCTGTATTTAAGATATTGTAGAGGCAGGAGAGAAGATAAGGGTAAAGAAGGGTTAAGAAAGTGTGACCCAGCAATTTGTTGGGAAATTAATATTTCATCTGAAAAGCAGCAGTGCTCTCCCATGTTGAAGAATGTGATATGTCCACTGGGAGTGGCCTTTTGATATTTTCTGTGATCTGTTAGCTTGCCAAAACTTTTAAAATTATTCTTGAAGTGTTCAAGGGCATATTGAATGGGACTCCAACAAGCTGGGCTGGTGGAAGGTGTCCCTACCCATGGCAGGGGGTGGAACTCTACAGTCTTTAAGGTCTCTTCCACCCCAAACCATTGCTGCTGAGATTCTGCAACATGATTCTGTACAATAATATGTTTGCATAGCTCTGGGGCACTGAATCAATGACAAAAACCATAAGGAAGACAGGAAAATGAGCATGGAAAATGCTGCATACACTTCCCACGCACATCAAGGTGCAGCTCCACCTGTCCATCAGCCTTCTGCCCTACTTGCTTCAATGGGGAAGCTGTGCCAAATTCATGGGATCATTCCACATGCTTCTAGTGTAAGTCACAGAATCCTCTTGTAGAATCATAGAATGGTTTGGGTTGGAAGGGACCTTAAGCCTATCCTGTTCTAATCCCCTTATACCTTCCACTAGACCAACTCATCACACTTTATCTTTTATTTTTAGGGACTACTTAGGCAATCTTCACATTTTATTTCATTGCTGTCTGAGTAAGTGTTTTCCAGCTATACTTAGAATAATAAGCAATAAATTTCTTTAATAAAATCCAATTTCAAAGTTGTTACAGGTTATAAATCATTCTTTTTCTTTGATGTGCAAGAACTTGCTTAATTGCTTACTTGCTTACTTCTTGCTCTGAGCCCCATCCTTGAACACTTCCAGGATTCCAAATACTTCACTAAAAACAGAAGGCAGGATATCTAAAAGTACAAGAGGTAATGCACAACTAGATCCACGGAATATGCTGTGACAAGATAGTAGAAGGAGAAATATCTATGTGAATATTTCTATGAGAAACCATGACAGCTGTTTTCTGATATGAACTTGACAAGGCTGCGAATGTTCATATTCTGATTTTTGAGCTGGTAACCAACAGGGCAATGAAGAAATTTGCTTCCATGGTAAAGCACTGCACAATTAAACCTTCTCGGCTGAGTGCTGAATGCCTTCAGCTTCCAGGGAAGCTGAATACTTCACAGGCTTGCATTCCCTGCCAGATGCTTTGTAGATGTTAATCCATCCATCTGTGAACCATCCACTCTACCCCAGCTGGAGGTGGGATACAGAAAACACAGGGAAAATAGCCTGTTAAACCACGGCCATTTCCTATACTTGCACTGAAATGTGTGGCAGGACAGATCAAGGAAATACATTTAAGAGAGAAACATGTAATTACTTTCTTTTTTTTTTTTCCTCTTCATATTAATATTATAAATTTACTGTCTATTTATCGATTTTATTTAGCTCATTTAGAACTTTTGAAAGTGACAGACTACTTAAAAAATCATTCTAAATCATCAAAAGAGCAAACTTGGCAACACATGGAGACTCTGTCCTCTAGATCCAGTTACTGTGTTTCAAGGCCATTGCTGAGAGAGGTGCTGTGGGGAATGGGAGAAAAGAATACAAGGGAAGAGTATAAAGTCAACCTCAAATCCTAAAAGGCTTTTTGTCCTGGTAAGAATCCCAGCCAGATGTAATCCAGAGTTCTTACTGAAAAACAGAAACTAAAATGTCAGAAACAAAAAAGGATTTTATTTCTTAGCCCAGTTGTGTTGGGTTTCAAGTTGCAGCCTGGGTTTAAAGTTTAGCTCCAGCAGGAGAAAAGCAAATCAAGGGTCTGATCAGCTGCCAATGTTCAGTAGAATATTTCACAGATAAAATATTTTTATTTTGAATCATCATCAACTTCCAACCTTGCATAAGTATTGAACTTCATTCAGACTACCTTATGACACATCAGCAGGTATGTTAAAGGAGCCCTTGACCTGGGAGGAATTAATATATCACTAAAGCATATGAATTCCACTGTTCCACTGGTAACACTTATATTTTCTGCAGAAACCAGCGTTTAAGATATTTTTCATCTTTCCTTTCACTCTTTTCCTTTAAAGCTTTAGAATTTGATATCTGTCCTCCTCTAGCTAAACTTAATGTTTTACCTGGGTGTTGAGATGAAAATATACAGATTTTAAATAGAAGAAAAGCTGCTTACAGGTGTTAGATTTCCCTTTTTTTCCAATCTGTGCTGCAAAAAGCAATGAAGTTTATGCAAAGTATAAAACACCATTTGCCTTGGACATCTCACCTCCATTTAAAATAGTTTTGCACCTGTCAATGAGGTCATGATTAAAAGCATATTCAAATTGCCTTTTACAGAGGACTGTCACAGCTCACTAATAATTGTCCCTAGTCAAGCAAGGAAATTCCTTATTTTTTTCCAGTGGAAATTGAGAAATGGTGTAATAAGTTATATACTTTAATGTCTGTAAGTCTTGCACCTCATCATCACAGTAAATAAATTAATTGTTTTTCCATTACTTTTCCATTCCATTTATTGCCCCTTCTGAGAATCACACAACACACATGTGCCTCTAGGAGTTTGTTGATTTCTTTTCAGATATCTGGGGAAGTTGCTGCTCTACCCTTTCCATCTGAGAGCTCTGAGCCAGGCCCTTTGGAAGACTGTAGAAGGAAAACATTCCTAGAATGTTCACATGTGAGACACAGTACAGAGGAGCCTTAGCCCTGAGCAGAGCCATAACTAAAAAAATCTCATTCCTTTAGTTTCCTTTCAAACAATATTGGACTAAAGGAAAGATCTCTCAACTTGCAGAGCTGACCTCACAGTGGGAAGGGAAGAAAAGTGGTGTACAACCTTGTTGCATAAAAAATCAGTCTCATAAGTGAAAACAAGTTCTATGTGTTTTTGGTAGGCTGGAGAGCCTTTGGGTAATTATCAGTATCTTTCCATCAAAAATGGAAATAAACAAACTGATGAATATGGACATTTGCAGTAGAAGAATTGGAATGGGTTTAAATTTCTTATCTTCATAGCAAATTATCCCTTTCTTTACCCTAAACATGAATACTTTTTTTTTTTTTTTTTTTTTTTTTTTTTTTAATCTGACCAGCTCTTTTTCCTTTTTCTAGCCCGTGGTAAACACAATTGTGAGCCTATAAAATCCTTCTTTCTTTATCAGTTATGGGGATGCAGCAGTAGTTTGCAGCAGCTCCACACATTTTCAAGTCAGTAAAAGTGACACTAGTTCTAATGTAATAAGCTTAGAGACTGCATTTATTTAGGCAGTTAATGACTCTTGCTACAGTAAGTTTTCATTAGCTTGTTTTTTATTTTCTTTCTGTTTTCAAGTCCCCTTTATTGTGCAAGGAATGATGAAGCTTGGTACGATGGCAGAAGCTTTTGATTTGTTTGCAAGCAGCAGCAGTTCTTTGAATGGCCTCAAGCTGCACCAGGAAAGGTTTAGATTAGCTGTTAGGGGGGAAAAAATATCACAGAAAGGATTGTATGTCATTAAAGGTTTTTTCCAACTTTAGTGATTCCTTCTGGAGGGGGCTGACAGCTGGTCTGTGAGCCAAAAGTTTGGGATAGCAAGGGAAGAAATTGAAAAGGGAAGGAGGGAAGGGAAGGTCATTTGCATGGGAACCAAGAGCACAGAGATAAGCAAGGGATATTTGCAATCAGAGAAACAAAACTAGTATGTGCCTTCAGGATTTTTGTAAATGCTTTCCAAATTGGTTCATGCAGATTCCTCTGTACCAATAAATAGGATCAGCTTTTTATTGTGACCAATGATTTAAGTGCAGGATTTGTCAAGAAACATGCTTGGTTAAGGAATGTATAAAAAAGAAGAAGAAGCAGCAAAAAAAAAAAGGCCTCTGATATATTGCTTAATGTGTCATTTCTGTCCATCTCATCTACAATAATTCCTTGCCTCTATAATTTAATGAATGTACAAGTCTCTGGATCTTCTGCACTATATTGCCTTTTCCAAAATCCCAGGAGTATGTCTGAGGTTAGCCAGGCACATCCAACATAAAGAACCTCTTACATTCGTGTAAAGGCACTTGTTTTGCAATTCCTTGGGAGATGATGTCAGCCTGCAATATTCAAGGACTTTACCCACTGAAGCATAACCCTTCTCCTCATCTAAATATTATTACACTGCAAATAATTTTTTTTATTCTTTGTTACTTAAAATGCTTTAGCTGGGGTAATTACACATGCTTCGGGTGTCTTATGCAGAGGCTGTTTTTGTGACCTTCCTTTTCAGTCATTTCCTTAAACCTGACATGGCCTAACGCCTTCCCTAGTAACTGGGTAGCTCTGGTTTGAGGGCTTGCTCATCCTCAGTAATTAAAGCAGGGAAATGAAATCCAGGAAATATATAAATAGACAGATGTGTAACCACAGTAATAGTCTGTATGAGATGTACAATTCAGCTGTCTGTAACTCAGCAGCCTTAAAATCAGCCTTGGCAGATTTAATCAGCTTTTCCTATGTACGCTGCTGAAAAGTCTCAACAATTATATAATGATTTCATTTTCTAGGCAGGTAGAGCTTTAGTTGTTGCTTTTCTATATAAAATGTTGTATGTTTCAAGGCATCCTGACAGTTCAAAGCAGGGCATTATTCATTAAATGCTCTCTACTTTGGAAGTGTCCTCCAAGCCACTTGGATATTGTGTCTTTCAGAAGTATTTATGCATTTCTCTGTGCCTTTGTGGGATAAGATTGCAGGATAGAAATATGTCAGATTAGACTTTTAAGAGCATTTCTTTAGTTTTCAGGTGTCAAAGCAGATATTGTTTAGGAAATAGGTAAGGAACAGTGGACATAATAAAAAGTCAAAGCCTGTTTTCAGCGAGTATGGCCAGGAACCATATAAATACTGTTAGAAAAAGCAATGTGAGCTGCACTGCAAGGTCTCGCTTCCAGTTTTAGCCATACTGTGTTTTCTCATTAAAACAAGGAGCAAGAAGTAGGTTGTGAATCAGCGGCAGCGTTTCCTAAATTGACCTCGCCTTTGGTGCCAGTAATAGAACTGGGTCTTTATGAGTGCTCATGCCTCTTAACATGCCCAGCTGGGCCATGTCTTTATAGGCACTTATGCTATTTGCATCACAGTGGCAGGACGGATGAAAAAAGTCCTGGGGCCATGCAGCTGCCATTTCTTTAAAGTACCACCACTCCAGCACGTTTAAGGCTTTAAACAAAATGTGTTATAATGGGTTCCCTCTGTGTTCAGACTAAAAAAAAAATATATATATTAGCTGACACGCTGGACTTGAGTGCAAAAGACTCCAGTGTACCTGCAGGGATGGAAGAATCTGGAATATAAGAGATGAAGGAAACATTAGAGCACCTGGGCAGTCCCAGCTGTCCTGTGTGGACAACCCACTCCCTCCACATGCCAGCAGGGAGGATTCTCCTGGGAATGCAGAGGACAGACTTACTGCTTTTCTTGGTGAGAAAATGCTGTTCTGCAGTGGACTAGAGGCTCTGAAGAAAACTGTTATCTGAGACACCAGGAATTGAAAACAATTCAGCAAGTCACTCAATGTGGGTTTATGAATAAAGCTACTAATAAGCCAAATTGCAGAAAATGGGGTAAAAATCAGTAGCACTAATAGTAATGCTGTAGTAGTTGTCAACTCTACAGATATTTCTCATAATAGAGAGCGGAAAAAGTGTTTCTATAGCTGGAAAAGATCTATCTATAGAAATAATCACACATGACTGGAAGATATATGATCCACAATCTGTCTGAGTGTCTTGGCCAAAGGGTTCCTTTAACACTGCTTGACCCAAAAGGCACAGAAATGTTAAAGGAAAGGGATGGGAACCCAAAAGCCTGACTCCCTTTCCATTCATGAAGTTTGTTTTCCCTTTAGCTCTACACTGAGAAGCTGCTCTTTGGTTCTTTTCCCGTGCCTGGGCTGCCATGAACTGAAACATTTTCATATTTCATTTCAGCAGCAGTAGCAGTAGGATGAAGTGATTCAGCCACAGGGCCTATATACACCTCAAAGTTATTCTGAGACCTTAATGCTATTTCGTATTTTAAAAGCCACTATACAAATGAAAATTTTTTTCCATATTAATCAAAATCAAAATATTTGCTTATTTTAGTTACTTTATTCTTAGTTGAGAAAACAAAAATAGTGCAAATTTTAAATGGTATCCTTCCTGAACCAAAAACATCTTGTCTTTATCAAGATGTTCTGTTTTTCTTGTTGGCTCTTTTCCTCATATTTCAATGTACCATCCCATAATAACATCATCACTGTCTGTGTTAGTTATTAAATTAGCTTGAGCCAAGGCCAGGCAATAAGTAAAGGATGGTTCCCTCTGCCTCTAGTAACTAGATAATTAGGAAAAAAAATGCTGCTTATGTTAAGGAATAATAAAAATTATTTTACTTCATAGTATAAATTAACTGAAAAAATAATAAAAAAGAAGGTTATAAGGTTAAATTGTACCTAGTACAGAAGGGGAAAAGAAGTCCCTTGATATTTCATATTGACAGAGCAGAAGAAGATTTGGGTTTCCTTTTCCTTTAATTATCAACACAGATATTGAAGTCCATAGATCCAAGAATTACATGGATACATGGAGTATCTTGAGTGCCACTTTGGCATTTCCAGTGTGTGCAGCACATCTCACAATTCAGGTTAAAGAGGACTACAGGAAACAAGAAATACAAGCATGGCAGCCAATAATGTGTTCGGAAACCTGGGCTGTGCTTGTGACAGTATTTTGGACTAGTCACCTTCCTGAGGGGATTCTCAGAATTAATTTTTTGGGATCCTAAAATATTTCAGTTAGCATGGGATTTATCTTTAGGCAAATGAGTAACTTTGGCTTATTGGCTAAAATTATTTTTATGAGACTGAATGAATTGAAATACTGAAGAAATGTGCACAGCAATGTTCTTTATTTTAATAAAGTTGTGTATAAGTTTTGGAAGTTCACTCTTGCAAAGTTGTTTTATTTTAAGAAGATAATGCCTTTGCATGTGGATTTTATTTTAAAACTGAGTTTTATTTACTTGCATTGAAAAAAGAGGAAACATATCTTTTTTCTCTCTACAATTCCACTAAAATCACCAGATATTATATTGGACAGTGTAAATGACGTATTCTTCTGTAGGATAAGTTGTAGCTGTAACAAAACCATATGATTGCAGGGACAGCTTTATAATGGAAATGTCTTTAGCTATGAGGAGGTTACAGAAAAGCTTCAATATACAGCTATAATATACAATCCAAAATGTGTTGCAGGTAGTATTTAACAAAGAGATTACTGAAGAGTGGACAATAGGGAGGTGAAATGCAGCCCTGGAAGGGCTGTTTCTTTTTTTTTTTTTTTTATTTAGTTGTATTATGTATTTAATTTCTTCATCCGCTGTTAGATCTTTGTTATTTTTATGGTTTAGTTTCTATCCCTTTAGTAACTAATGCATGATATTTGAGAACTGGAGTATTTAACAAGAAAAAGCAAAGGTTTAATATTATCTTAAATGTGCAGATAAGAGAAAACAATTTGTTTAGTGACAATAGAAATTCAAAGGAGTCTTGTTTTGGTGTTTGTTGTTATACAGATTTTCTCACTTGGAAAGAGAATTACCATTTAGAAAAACGACATTAAAAAGTCAGCAAAAGTCAATGTTATTGAAAATTATATTTTAATTGTATTCTCTTTAGTGTAGCAATTTTCATTTTCAGAAAAAAATTATGTTCTTTGAAAAATAATCTTTGCTATCCAATATCAACAATATTGCAAGGCAAGTTTTGGATGTGTGACAATTTTTGGGGCTACATCTTTGGATACAAATGTCTGTCCACAGTTTGCATGACCTTAATAATAAACTTCTGAAATATAAGGATATTCTGAAACCATAGGAGATAACTTCCTATACAGTATATAATGAAGCCTGAAATTTATCCAGAATGAGAGACACCTCCTTGTTTTGATGCTGAAATCTTTGAAAATTATTAGGATTACACCTTTGGAAGTGAAGAGATTATGCTGGTATTTTTTGGACTAATTACAGTAATATATTTAGATTTAGATTAGATATCTCAGAAATCTTTGCCTGTGAGGGTAGTGAGGCCCTGGCACAGGGTGCCCAGAGAAGCTTTGGCTGTTCCTGGATCCCTGGAAGTGTCCAAGGCCAGGCTGGACAGGGCTTGGAGCACCCTGGGATTGTGGAAATGTCAATGGTTGACCTTAGAATAACTTTAAAATTACCTTAAGATCCCTTGCAACTCAAACCAGTCTGGGCTTCTGGAGCCACCTGGGACAGTGGAAGGTGTCCATGCCCATGGCAGGGGTGGCACTGGATGGGCTTTGAGGTCCTTCCATGCCAAACCATTTTGTGGGTCTGTGGTTCTGTATTTCTGTTCATGTCCCTTCAGGTACAGTAGAACACACCAAAAATGGAAATACGTTTGGAAAAGCAGTGTGGTTTTGGGTGAAGAAGGGTGGGAGGTGGTGACACATCAAGTCCTCCTGCCAGAAATCTGAATCCTGCTCTGTCTTTGCTGCCCCACCATAGAGCCATGCCTGGTTCTGTGGTAAAAAGATGTGAAAAGAGGTTCTCTGTGGCAGAAACTGTCCTGTCCCAAGCTGTTAGCTCATCCTGTAGCACTCTGCATCCAGGTGATGTTTGATGGACTCATTAGGGCTGGGCTCAGCTTCTGGAACCTGCATTGCAGCAGCACCTGAGTGCCTCAGAGTCTGGCATTTTGCTTGAATGAATTGTGTGTGCAGGGTTTTGCAGGGAACAGAATAAAGTCAGAAATGCTTTTACCAGTAAAACCTTCAGTGACAAATATTCTTTCCTTCTAAAATGTTTATTCTTTTCTTCTAAAATGCTGTGCCTTGGTCAGGGAGAGCCAACTGATTAATTTTGGAAGGTTTTCTTCCCTCCTGTTTCTGGATTGCTGACTGAAGCCTCCAGAGTGGTGATCAGCTCTGGCACTGAGATTTCTGCCTGTGCAGCTCATCTCTGTGCACTGAGGTGGAAACACAAACTTTACAGGGGTGCTCATTAATGCAGAAAACCTTCTTAAATGCACCTAAATTGTCCAAGAGACAAGATAGTACTTACCATCCCATATACAGTGACAAGGCTTTATTTTTTGCATTTGTGATTGGCTCTATTAAACTCCCACATTTCTTGACTAATTTTTTTGTATTTGGAAACAGAGAACTTAATTGTAAACTTCTCTGCATAGTGGTTGGTTACAAATTTGTTTAGTCTGCCTTTAGATTTCCAATGATATGTTAAGCACATTTTGGATATTTTATTTGAAGATTCTAAAGAGTCTAAATATTAATTATGAGTTAATTCTAAATTTTTTCTCTTTATTTTTGAGATAGATTAAAATGTTTGCTTTTACTGGAGTCTGCCATGTTTTATTTTGAAGGTCCAGAGTCCTTGCAGCCATATCATGATTCCAGTAAAGGAAAATGAAAACTGATGTTATTTTTTGAAAGATTATTATTATATAAGTTTCCTAACAAGAGCTAGGACTCAGTGTATTGATAACTGTTAACTGTGCTGGTAAAATTCAAGTCAGGAAGCAACAGATAGAAAACAATGCATAAATTAATTTTTAATTTCTCTCTTACCTTTTCCAGTTGCTTTGAGTTTTGTGTATTTTAAAAGTTGGAGGGCCTGATATTATTTATTAATTTCTTAAATCTTTAGCTGGTCATTAGGGGCAGGAGTTTTTTCCCTTGGTGTCTTTCAGAGGAAGAAGAGATCAACAGAGCTCAGTCTCAGGCAGGCTTGGGCTCAAGCAACTGCTCAGGCTCCTGCTGAAAGATATCATTAATTTTCAGGATGAATTGGAACATTGCAGGGATTCTGGCTTTTTTGGCAATTGCAACTAATATCCCTTTCTAAATCTGAACAATATCACAGTGTGTGCTTGCACAGGCCGGACTGACAGGGTATTCTTAATGGTGAAATAATAAACAATGAAAAGTCATCCTGTAGCAGACAGTCAGGACAAGAGGAAATGGCCTTAAGTTGTGTCAAAGGAGGTTTAGATCTGATATTAGGCAAAAATTCCTCACAGAGAGGGTGGCCAGGCTTTGTCATGGACTGCCCAGGGCAGGGGTGCCTTGAAGGGTTCAAAAATTGTGTGTTTGTGACATTTGAGGACGTGGTTTAGTGGTGAACATGGTGGTGGTGCTGGCTTGATTTTACAACCCTAACAATTCTGCAATTCTGTGAAATGCAAGCATAAGAAAGAGAAGAAGAATTTAGCTACTTTCAGGGTTTAAAGCAGCACCCAATCTACTTGTATCATGAAGTGATGAAAAGGGTGATTTTCAGCAAGCTGACATTAGTCTCATGTAATTTATATCCATTTTCTGTTTCTGCACATACTTTGCCTGTTCTCCAGAAAACAAAGGAGTTTTTCCCAGGCAGCATTGATGACAGGGTTTTACTTCAAGAGCAGGTCCTGTGCTAGCTCCTTATCACTTTTTAAGATAATCTCTATGTTGATAAATGAATAAACACTAAAGTGTTTATCCCCAGTATGTAACTTCCATCTGTTTGAGGGAAGCACTGCAGGTTCACCCTGTCTCTTTTTTCTGTACTATTTCCAGTACTTATCAAGAGCAGTTTTAATTATTTCTAGCAATATATGTTCTGCGGACATTTACTGCTGTTAAACAATTTTTAGAGGACATTCCTATTGTTTTTCTTCCAGCCTGCATGAACAGTAAATATCCTTAGCAGAGCTGAAGTTCTCACAATCCCTTTCTTCCCCTAAATATTTTTTTCTAGAGCAGTTGATCTCCCCTTACAACATCATTATTTTTATAAATTCAGCTCATAGGTGTCTAGTTCCAAACACTGCAAGGGTTTTGTTGCCCACTCTCTGTGTTGCAAATAATTATTCTGTATTATGCACTCATTTAGAAAGGATTTCTTGCTTTATATACACTATCACTTGATATAATTTAAATTATTGTGATGATGTCTCTGGGTCTTCTTGAGAGCCAGATTTGATACCTTGAAACACAGTGAGTTACTTAGGCATGGCCCACTGAATTATTTTACACACTTGCATATAATATAATATAATATAATATAATATAATATAATATAATATAATATAATATAATATAATATAATATAATATAATATAATATAATATAATATAATATTTGTATATAGCTCATGACTGGAAATCTGTCTGGAAAAATTGCTTTCCTTCATAGCCTTACAATTATTCAAGAATACAAGCAGATAAATCTGTTATTCCCCAGCTGAATGAAGTTCTGAGCAATCTGCTCTGACCTCACATTTGGGCAGGAGTTGGACGAGATATATCCTGAGATTCCTGTGATCCTACTGACACAACCAGCACCTGTTCAGAATAAAATGTTGTGGATTTGGTTTTGATTTTTGGGGTTTTTTGTTTGGTTGGTTGGTTTTTTGTTTGTTTGTTTTTGTTTTTGTTTTGTGTTTTGGTTTTTTTTTTAGGAAAAAAATGAAGCCACAAATGCTCTGCAAGAGTGCAAGAGTTTAACACTTGAGTTATTTAATTATTTTCATTCTCTTTTTTTTTTTTTTTTTTTTTCTTTGTAGGAATATATTTTCCCCCCACTTTTTGTAGATTGCATATTGCTTAATTTTCCTCAGGTCTTTTCTTCAGTCTTTCATTTATGGATTACCAACAGTGCCAGACATACCTGTATGGGAAGGTGTGATGAATTTAGGATTAAGCTTTCATTACAAATGTGGTGGCAAATGTGTAATGTCTTGATGACCTCCCTTTAGGTTTTCATATGCAAAATTGTTCCCAAGTCTTGCAAAATTCTCCCATTTAAAAAATGTTATATTGCACAGAGAAATGTAAATTGACCTTATTGTAGGGGAATAGAATATAGGTAAATAAAGGTAGTATAGAAAGTAATCTTATCCCCTAAAGAGTTGCCGCTGAACCAATTACTAAAGATTAGGAGCAGGCCTGATGTTAACAGGCCACAGCTGTAGCCAATAAGAAGAGTGTTATAAAAGAGTGGATTGGTTGGCTGAGGGAAGAATTGGAGTCTGTTGGCTGCTGTAAGGACAAGGAAGAGTCAGTGCTTAGAGGAGATGACTACAGGAAACATCAAGGAGGTATGAAACTCTAGCAATATGGAACCCTTGCAATATAATGACCGTAGAACCTTTGCAATATAATGACAATGCCTAATGGCAAAGATAAAAAAAAAAAAGATTGTGAAAATCAGTGTGAAGACAGTGTTGCCATTTGCTGGGCCTGTGTTTGCTCAGACAGGGAACCCTCTGAACAGGGAGCTTCCGGATCTCTTCTTCTGTAACATCTCCACCCACCACTGGTCATTTGGAAGTAAGATTCAGAATTAATGTGTAAACAGTTTCTGCTTTACAAGATGAATTTTGTGCTGTGGTAACCAATTTCTGCCCCCCCCCCCCCCCCCCCCCCCTTTAATAGAATTTATTTTTCAAGTTTATGTCTTTTACTTTATGCTCATTATTTTGGCCATATCCTTTTTTCATCTGAGATTCTGAGTGTCTGTTTGTTGATCTTCTCTCAGTTCCCATCTCAGGAGTGGTGTGAAGGGTCTGAGCACATGGCAGCAGTGTGGTGTCCCACTCTCAGAATCCCTGGTTTGGAATGGTGCCATTACATGATATTTACCTGCATAAAATTTAAAGGAGTCTGTCTTCAGTAAAACCCATTTGCACCTGTGACACTGCCATTTCAATGTTTTCATCCAGAGGAAACCCATCTCTGGGGGAAATTGCTGTTTCTCAAGTGTCTCCACCTCAATGCTCAAAGCAAGCCCAGTGTGGAATTTTGGGTCACAAAGCAAGCTCCACCAGGTGATGATTTGCTTCCCAGCACATAGTTTGATTAGACTCCTTCAGTTTTGTGTTTGATTGATTCTTTTCACATTTGCAATAGGGAGGGAAACTATAATTTATTTACGTCTAGCTGAAAGAAAAGTGGAACTCAGATTTAAGGTATCAAAGGTCTAAACTTGAGAAAAGTCTCTGTTCCAGTGCCTGGCCACCCTCTGGGGGAAGGACTTTTCCTAAAACCCACCTAAACCTCCCCTGACACAGCTCCAAGCCCTTGTGCAGAGTTTTAAAGTTTTCTTTTTGAGTATTTATTCCAGCATACATTCCCCGTTTCAATGGTTTCAGAGTTGTGATGTTATAAAAATTAGATTATAACAAAATCCAACCATTCAGTGTAATATGAGGCATGAATCACAGGATCATTAAGGTTGGAAAAGAGCTCTAAGATCATCTAGTCCAACCTTTGGCTGATCACCGGAGTCATGCTATGAGATAGATTAAATACAACTCAATAAGAGACAGATAAAAGATTGTAAAGATCTTGGATAGCAAAGCTGATTAGATTTTCACATAACAAAAATACACCTAATGAAGTAATGTATTTAATTTAATGAAAATGAGGCTGCAACCATTAGGAGACTGGGCTTGTAGTTGTGAGCTGATCTTTGCTTCTTTATGTACTTCTATAGTTGTCATGACAGAGGCTTTACCCACCATACCCTTCTCAGCTGCAGCAGGTAAATACTGTTTTATTATCCCTTAAATTAAAAAATTGTAAATTTGGACCTGTATTTTACCAAAGCTGATTTCATATTCAGCATATTCAGGGTTTTTTTTTTTTTTTTTTTTACAGTCAAATTTATGCACTTTCTACTTTCTGGGGGTTTAAATATAATGAGTTTTAGAATCTCTTATTATAAACACACCAAATTATTCACAGGATAATGGATGGAGAGTGATGAATTACCAGAACATAAATCTGTAGCATTCACTCATGGTGGGAACTACAGAGGAATGGCAAGGCTGATTTATTACTTGCTGGTGTATCTATTCCTGTTTGTGAGTGTTAAAATTACAGTACATAGAAAAATTTAATTAAAGTTATTAAAATGAGAAAACTATTTTCTGTTTTCTATTCCATAGCTGTAAAAGTTTTTCATTTGCTCATAAATTTAGGGATAAGTGTAACATTCATCAAAGTGTAAAGAACAACGTTAGACATAGAGCTTATTGTAAATCTCATATTTCATCAACAGAAAGGATATGTGTCAGAGAGTGCAAGAACTCTGGGCTTTAGATAGCCTAGCACAGAAAGAAATCATATTTCATAACTATATCAAATCCTCATACAGACAAAAACATTAAATCCATTTGAATGTTAAAGTAATACATACAATATTGGCATGATGCTTTTATTTCCTGTTTGAGCCATGACTCTTCAGTTCATTGGAGAAGTCTCCTTGTGATAAATTTCAGAACTTCTTTCTCTACTGTGTTGTAAATCCTCCCAAAAAGCAAGAAAAACCAGCAGTATTTACTGGGAAGGAAAAATATATCCTTTATTTGATGCTCCAGCATGATCCACATCTAGAGAAGGAAAGACACTTAGAACAAAATCTTTCCAAACCTACCAAAACCACTTTTCTATCAAAGAGATCGTGGGGTGAAAAATGAGTTAAGAAATGGCTTTCTCCTTTCTTGATGGGTTTTTATTCTCTGTCACTTTATTTATTGATTTCTAACCTTCAAGCAATTTGAATGAATTTTGCAGTGAACCGATATGGAATCTCTCTGGAAACAGCAATGAGTTTTACTAAGAGAAGAGAAATATAATAGGCAATTAGGTCAGTTTTTGAAGTCTGAAGTAAAAGCCAGTCCAAGTAAGGTTTAGCTTCTCAGACAGTGCCCAGCTCTGATTGCTTATCCAGAGTTAAACTTCAGCCCAGACTTAGGGAATGTTTTGCCACTTCAAGAATTTTCAGCTCTACTTAAGAGCTGGAGCTTTTGTTCTCAGGGAGGGAATTTTTCTGCTGAGCCAAGGACATGAAGCAGAGTTTAAATTCAGAGCATTCTTCAGGCTGCCTGTACTCCTGGAAAGATTTATTAGCTTGTAGTACCAGCAGATAGTTAGCCAGACTGCATTGGCAGAGTTCCGTGGGGAAATGCAGCCCATGGACAGCCTGCAGAGGGTGAAAGTCATGAAAAGCTTGACAAATCCAGGCAAGATCAGTGAGCTGAACTGATGAAACAAGATCCTAACCAGTGATCAAAAGGCTGTGTGAGCTCCTAGCTAAAGGAAGGCACTTGAACAATTTTGGAATGTGTGTTCCCGTGGTGTCTGCTCCTTTGAAGCTCATGAGAGATCAAGGTGGTTTCCTTAAACATGTCATTTTAGCAGAGCAGAAGAGGAGCATTTCAATCCATCTGATAATGTCCCTTGAATCAATATACTCTATTTTTTTCCTTCTTCTTTCCTTTTAGATATTTCCTGTAGTTTAACCTTCTAAAAAGTCTTTTGGTCTTCACCAAAGGCTCTCCTTGTGCTTAGGGAAGAAAAATTCTTCATATTGGGATAAGGAGGAATAGGTCCCATAGGCAGCCAAGAGGAAAAGGGGGAAAAAATCATGTGAGTCTACAATAATAGAAAACATATATGGAAAGCATTTTGATTGACCCACAGCATTTCTCATCTGATGAAGTGAGGGTTTTGCTCAGATAGCGCAGCCGTGAGAAAAAACTGCCAAAAAACTTCACATGTATTGAGAAGAAACATTGACCTGTGTAGAGAAAGCATATTGATGCTTACTTTTATATAAAAAAAACATGTATATTTAAGTAATAAAACAGGAAGTTAAAAGGAAGTTGGGACAAGACACGTTTACCATTCCTGTTTCTTAGATGGCTGCAATGAAGCACTAAGGTCACACAAAAACTCTCTGGGGATTAAAATACTAAGCTATCATAGGCCATATATTGAACTCTTGTTTTACTACCATGATCCCTTCACTTCAATATTTAGAGCCTTTAAAGCAGTGGCAGGAACACACACTGTACACGGAATTCCACGAATCTTTCCAAGTAGGATGCATATCCCTGTTTTAAATGGTGCACTGTGCCTTGCAGGCAATCACCTGATTTCAATATGTTCATTTGAAGAGTATGCAAACAGCCTATTTAAATTCACAAAATGCTCTGTAGTTTTTGCAGGCCATAAAAGCAGTTTTATTTAAGGATAGTTTTGCATCATTGCTTGCTTGGAATAATTCTAACCTGAATATTTGGGTGCTTCTACATCATTATATGCTTGAGGAAAATGGTTAGTTTAGAGCAGTAGGATAACAGAAATGGAAATAAACTTGTGTATGTAGGAATGCTGACCAAGCTTTAGATCAGTAAGAGTACCTAAATTAAATTCAGACAGTGCAAGCTGCACACAAATGGTTCATTACCAACACAGAGATTAACAATTCTTTTTTCTTCTTTCCACAAGAAGAATTTAAAAAATCTGAGCTAAAACAACAACAAAATCAGCAGTCCAAGGCCTTAGGTAAGTTAGAGTTGCATGAGTCCACACAAATCTGCAATTAAAGATGAAGGAGAGAAATAATTCTTTTTGGTGTCATTTCTGTTTCATCAGTTTTGCCATTTTCCAAGGATAATGAGGGATGGACATGCTCTCCCAATAGTTCTGAATTAAACACCTGAAAAGGCAAGCAGAAAATGAGTCACACTGCTTTGTCAGATAACTGGACCTTAAATGGTGAATTCACACAGTCATAAAATAAGCTGGGATAAAATATTCATAGACAGCCCTTTGGGACAAAAGTTACCTTAAAAACAAAATTCTTGATGCATCCAAATTTCCAAACCACTAATGATACCTTCAAGAACAACACAGAAAAGCTGTAGTTTTCACAGAAATCTTCCTACAATGAATAATTATGTTTATTTCAACATAGCTTGTATTTTAATATCAGCCTATTTTAAAAAAAGTTGCAAAATAAGCCAGTTTTAGACTAGACACTGCTTGGTTTAACTTCCTGTTAGAGGTCATGACAGGGCTGTAGTAATTCAGGAGTAAATTATGAGCTTCCAGAGGGTATGCTGACTTGGAAGTGTTCTGTGCTCTGGCATTAATATGCAAATAAAAATATTTGTGAACATGTGGCAATAGAGAACTCCAAGGGCGTTGCCAGGATGTGCAGACCAGCAGTTAGAAAAGCAAAAATCTCAGCTCAACCTGGCATTGGATGTTAAAAAAATACAAGAAAAAGTCCATCAGGTATTGAAACAATAAGCAGGAACAGAAGAAAAATACAAGCAAGCCCACAGTTCAACAGGAGAAGTGTCACCAGCAAAGCTGAAAAGATGGAGGTTCTCAGCACATCCCTTACCTTCAGTCTTCACCAGACACTCTTGGACCTCAGTTTTTGGGAACACCAATCCAGGTCCATGCAAACAGACCCACCACCAGTGAAGGAAGATTTGTGTGTGAGCTGTTGAGGAGCTTGAGCCTTACAAATCCTGAGGATGTTAAAAGAGTTGGTTAGTGTAATTTTGAGGCTACACCCCATTATCTCTGAGGAGTTGTGGCGGTCAGGGGATGTCCCAGAAGGAAGTTAATGCCACTCCTACCTACAAAAAGGGCTTAAAGGAGGATTGAGGAAATTGCACATACATCAGTCTTCCTTTATGCCCTGGGGAAGTTAAGGAAAACCCTTACAGGTCAGGACAAATCTGTTCACTCACAAAAAAGCCAAAGGTTGTGCATGCAAGCAATGAAACAACAAGATTTTATTCTCTACTTCCCATCAGCAGCACACATCCATAATTCTTCTTTTTTGTGTACCACCCCAGAAATTTCTGCTAAGAGCTCGATTATGATACCCAAGTTTATAATGAATAATTAATGTCTATTTCATAGGTGTCTCTCTCACCTACAAATACATATTCTTGAAATCAAAACTCTACTGAGACAAGTAGTGTAAGTGTTATATATTTGATGGCAGTGAAAAAAAAGCATCAGGAAGTGTCTATCAGCTTTCTTAAAAAACTTAAGCGTGTGATATCAACACTGTTTTTATCACATATCCTAACACAACCCCATAAAAGCTATAACAAAGAAAATTAACTCCATCCCAGCCAAACTCAGTACAGAGAGACATGTGTCTCTTAAAATTATCAAAGAGCTATGGAAAATTTGTATTTTCTCTTTGAAATTGGTGGTTTATGAAGACCATCTGATTCAAAATATATGTAGTATAGACCAGCATCTATTTCATTAAACAGACATATATTGAGTGTGCTCATGGTTGCATAAGGCTTCAGAAGAAGTGAGGAAGATCAATACATGGATTTGTGTGGGAAAACTGGCCCGGTTTGGATTACAAGCAAGCTGAAGGTATTGACAACATATAAAAAGTAAATATGGTATAGGCTGGACACCATTTGCTTTCCAAGAGGAAGCTTCCTGGAATCTATATGGATTCCAGACTTGCTCAAATTATATTCATTTGGAGTTGTTTTCTCTCTGGAAAGGAAACATTTGATTTTAGGTGCATTCCTCAGCATTTTAGGATTGACTTTAGAAGACTGCTGTTCTCTTGCAGGGTTGAACTCAGCCCCTGATGGGGACTGGGGTGTAGTAGTGGGTCCTTGGGGCTGCTCAGCTGTAACTGCTGGGGTCAACTAATGAAGTATGTTTAGTTTTGATTGTCATTGTCATCCCTTCGACAGGGGAAGAACCAGTGCTGGAATATTCTGCTGAATTATCTGGAGTCTGCTTATGCTCAGAACTGATTCACACCAGGGTTTTTATAATCTCTTCACAAATTTTACTTGTGGGAGAAAAGTGGCTGGGAGAAGAAGCTCTTCAGTGAGACAATGATGATCAATGTCCTCCTAGATAGTTTTGTCCTGTTCTCGAAAATTGCTTTTAGCAGTGCACCTGATTCCAGCAGAGCCAGGCTTCAAACTGAGGCTGGGACCATGAAAACTTGATTATGTTGCACTTTTTAGTACAACCAACTCTGTTCTCTTGGCCTGGGGGCTGATGGGTGCTGCTGGTGTGTCTGAAGTACCTAATCATGCTTTGGAAAATCATTGGCAATGAGTTCCTAATTAATGACTGACCCAGCTGTAACTTAGGAAACATGTAAAATTGGGCATATCTTGAAAGCTGCTGCTGATGTCACAAGGCTGGATACATCAATATGTTGGTGCCATCAGGATTTATATTGTTTGTGCCAGAAGGACATTTCCAGATTGAAAATAGTCCAAATGGTAATGAATTGGAGGCAGCAGGTTTCATTCATTCCAAGACGAAAATAAAAAGGTAACTGATGTGATGGACAAGGATTATTTTCATGAAATAATACTTTCTTGGCTTCTTTGCTAGAGAAAACTTGCCTGAAAGCTTGAGAAACAGATGAAGTTCAAGGCTCTTCCCAGGTTTTGATTGTACTTATTAGTAAATGACTTTTTAGTAGGTTTTGTGACTCTGCTGAGACACAGAGCTGGTTTGTGCTTTACTGGTGACAATCCAGTAAAGATTTGCCCTGCTGCAAGCTCAGAACCCAATTATTGTAATCATTTTTTGCTGGATTATTGGTGAGGCTGGTCCACTGAGTCAGAGTTAGTTCCAAAGATTATATGATATTATTGCATGCATTTTTACAGGCAATTCAGCCCAGTTTGTGTGCTTCAGGGCTGGCAGCCATCAGTTTAAACTGCTGGGTTTGATTGTGAGAACTATGGGAGGTTTTGTTTAGGAATTTCCACGTCTTTACCTCATGTTCCTGTATCAACAACTGAACATCCATGATACAAAGCCTGTGCTACATGAGCTCACCATTCTGGAAATAGATGCATTTTTTTGAAATAAAAAAAATATAATTCATCTTCCTCTGGTGCTAAAAAGTACCCACCATGATTTTCCAACTTACCACCTCTTTAATTTTATAGTCTCTTTAGGATTTTTATGATTTCCTTACAGTTTTGATGATTTTAGAGAGTGGTGCTTAACAAATAATTTTTTGTTTGTTTTTATTCAGCATCTCAAGTACAAGTACCTTATTAAGAGGGAGAAATATTAGTTCAGGTATGCATAGAGATATGGCTATTTTGTATTCTTGTTCAAGCTTTGAAGGTGAGACTTTAACAACAAATTCTCCTGAAAAGCAAAGGAAAATCCTGTAAAAGCAACAGGGTTTTCAAGAATAGCATATCTTTCTCCATTAAAGCATGTCAAGTCTTATCTCAAGTGTATTTCTGAGTTTGCCACTTTCCATTCTTGTTCTAGTGTCACTGAATTAACCTTCTCTACACAGTATGATCTCAGAATCAAAAAGTTGTTAAGACCTTGAAGGTAAAACTCTAAAGATGTCATATGTCTTCAGAGAATTACTTGTCTGAATGAAGCTGTCTTCCTTTCTTTCTTTCAAAGAGAGGGAAAAGTACATTTTAAAAATACTGAGCTTCATAGTTGTGAATCCTGTCATTGTTCCATGATGAAACCAACTGATCAGCTATCCTGGAAAATAGGTTGTTCTCACATTAGCAGAAGCCTCCTGTTTCAGGCTGAGTCTATATTCACTGATGCTTAGAGTTACCTGAACTGCTCGTCTTGTTCTTATATTTTTTGCCTTGTGAAGGGGTACCAAAATGAAGAATTAGTTCCCAAAATTCTCTTTGTGCCCTCTAGCATTCTCTCTGCAGCTACTGTTACTACCCCAACTTAAGTAATCTTAAGGAATGCCTGGCTAAACCTCTGAATATTTTAAATCTAAGTCTTCTGTTGATGATAGAAATTAAAAATGTGCCCATTACTGCAGCACCTCTCAGTCTCTAATGCAGACAGCCTTGTATTACTTTGGCAAATAGGGTACCACGAGGAAGGACTTACAAAGGGACTGGCACTATTATACTTGATATATATGAAATTGTTTATTGCCAAAACTAGCTAAAACCACCCAAAATAAAAAGACAAAATAACTCAATCTCATCAGGCAACAAGGAATGTAGAAGGCCTGCTTCTTGAGATGGTTGAGGAAACACAGATAAGTCACTTTTTTTTCCTTTTAAACATTGGTGGGAACTCTGACAGAATTGACAACTTAGGAATTTCATCACTTTGATTTCTATCACTTTTTCACTCCAATTTCCCTTCCACTGTGAAACAGGAACTCCAACACTAGGTGCCACTAATGTGATTGTCCTGTTGGGTCACTAAATCCCCAAAACTGGGCTGAACAAAAGTTATTCTAAAACTTTGGTTTTTCAAGTCTGGGACTAAGTATTACCATTCACTTGCTCAGAAGAGAGGGAAAACAGGAGAGGAGCTCTGGCAGAAGAGATAAGATCCCTGACAGGAACCAGCTCTATGGAAGGCTGCACAGAGGCAAATAATTTGAACATTTTCTCCCTTGTATTAATGTTTTCTTCATGGTTTTTCCTGGAAATCATAGATTTAAAAATCTGATGCAAGGCTATTGAAATAAAGAAAAATGTATAAATTCTATAAATTGCCAGCTAGAAAGAAAATTTCTGCCTACATGAAAAGGGGACACACAATTAATTAATTACTTAAGTCCCATTATTCACAAAGACTGAAGGGTACTGAAAACACAAATTTATAACACGTTTCCTTGGAAAGGACATTTCAATGCCCAAGTGATTAAATATCAGCTGTGTAGAATTAAAAGACTATCAAAAGGTGTCAGAAGTGCTATCATGTCTCCTGGGGAATGGATGTCTTACAGTTTTGGGCCTCTTCTGAGCAGATGTCTAACAAAGTGATCCCAATATTGACTGCGCCAGCTAAGGAAATATTTGCAGAGCTCTGAATCAGAAAGGAAGGATTACAGGTTTTCATGCCCTGTGATGTGCTCAGGTGATGACACATGCAGCAACAACCTCTTTTTCTCTGTATTTTGTCATCCTTGAATTCCTACAGTGAGTCAATAGCATTTATCACATCTTTTTCTTGACCTGGGCACCTCTATTCCAGTATTTGGTCTGTCTCCAAAACACACAACTCACTTCTTGCAGCTGAAGGTTACTTTTGTAAAAAATCAATTTGTATGTTGAGATCTTGTGCCCATAATAAAGGTTGGTCACAGGAATGGGAAAAAATTCAACTGAGGATTAAAGCTGGCTAAAGCACGATCCATATTCCTGAGAAATGATATTGTTGAGCATTCCCTTGCAGCCCAAAGAAAAATCTGTAATGCTGGGCATTCCTACACCTGTGGGCACAGCACAGCAGTTTGGCATGAAGGTGAAAGGTGCAGCTGAGCCTTAGGGTGGGTTCAGAGCAGGGTCAGGCCATAGTGTCTCCCACAGCTCCTTTTCCAACACACACAAGCCCAGGGCTGCACTCAGCTGAGGGGCTTTGAGCAGTGGCTCCTTGCCAGTTTATTCTGCTCAACTAAATTCTTTCATGGCTGACTTTCTTCTCCTGCCAGAAATGGTAGAAGGGATTTGAAACAGAATAGAAAAGAAGCTGATCCCGAATACTGTGGTTTATTTTATTATTGTGGTTGATTGAAAGAGACAGAAAGCTTCAGTTTGGTTCCATTCTCCCTACAGCACTCACCCACCCCACACCCCCAGTCCAAAACACTTTTTTATTATTTACAAGTGATGCACATCATAATTATCAGTTTATTTGTTAGAGACTTGACCTAGTTGAGTTGAAAAGCTGTTTTCACTTGCACAGACAAGCAGCACCACCCTGGAATGCTTATGGAAAAATCTGGTGTATAGAAATGTTCTCACTGTAAACATTTTTCTACAAGAAACAACTAGATCAAAACTGTAGGCTTCCAGAAGATAAAACAGGCCTCAACTGTTTCAGTGTAGGTGTTGTAAATATGTGTGGCTACTTTTTGATGCAGGACTACAACCACATCTACAGGAATCTTCATTATATAGTTTAATGTGCATGGTGGGGCTCAGATGAAGGCAGGACTTGAACACCTTGGAGGTCTTTTCTGTCCTTAATGAGTCTATGAAGTATGGGAATGAAGCAGTTATTTCTTGGAGTCAAAAATCAAAATATGGTGGAAGTATTTTTACTGCTATTTAATGGAATGTTTCTTCCCTCCTGCGAGGTGCAGCATTACTGAGTGTGCATTTTCAAAATACAAAAGTCATGAACACGGACTGAGCTGCTACTTTTGACAGGATAAAAGCATTTCATCTTTAAATTAATTTAAAATTGATCACCATGTGCCTAAGAGTACACAGATACAAATCCATAGCTTAGAATACAAGCAGACAGTGTTCCTCCAAAGGGAGAATTCTTTAAGTTCAAAGCTTTGTCCAGCTGGCTGAACCAAGAAGAGCTTTCTTTTCCTCATTGCTGTGTGCCATGTTTTATTCAAGTCACACTTGCACAGAACTTTCACAGTATTCCCTTGTTGTGTGAGATAATTTACTTTCAGCTTGATCTTGAGTAACTGGCCAGAGCTGGTTCTGTTCATCTGTGAAACAGAAGGTGTTACATCAGTGCTGGAAGTGCTTATGGAATGCAAACACTGTGGAAATACCACCAGAAATATGCATGCATGAGAGTATTAGCACTCTAATTTTCAGCTGGTGAAGAATTCCATGTGAGCTTTTCAGGTTTTTTGAGCAAGGGGAAGTTGTGTTTGCTTCCTAGCAAATTCTCAGGTGTGTACAAATGAGACAGGGTTAAATTATATTGCAGAATATATAAGTTGTCACTATTTTACAGTGAAGCAAAATTAAAATTGTAACTGTTCAGCATAGCCTATGTGGAATTGGCTGGTGACATAGCTTTGTGATCTCCTTGCTTAAGGCAGTAGGACTCTGCCCAGTGTGTTGTTTGTTAAATCAAGTGTTTGGTTTTGATTTTCTTTTTGCTAATCTTTAAGCACAAACATGTACTTTATTCACCTCAAGGGGTACCATGAAAATTCCCCAACAGTCCTCTTAATTTAATGTGATAAGAGAGGAATGAAAAGACAGACTTATGATGCCAAATTTCTGCTATGGATTTTGTCCTTTTTCTTTTCTTTTCCTCTTATAACTGAGAGAGAGAAGGCTTAGCTTAAATGTTAGGAAGAAATCCTTCCCTGTGAGGGTGAGACTCTGGCACGGGGTGTCCACAGAAGCTGTGGCTGCCCCTGGATCCCTGGCAGTGTCCAAGGCCAGGCTGGATGGGGGCTTGGAGCACCCTGGGATTGTGGAAGGTGTCCCTGCCCAAGGCAGGGGTGGCACTGGATGGGCTTTGAGGTCCCTCCCATCCCAAACCCTTCCGTGATTCTATGACACCACTCATTAATTAAATTCCACTGCCTTTCTTGCTCACTGTCCACATCACAGCTTATGATATTTCTCATCATAAAAATTTGCTACCTCTTCTTCTCTTGCCCTGCTTTCTCATTTTAATCTGCTTTGGGTCTTATCATCAGAGCCTTCATCTCCAGTGGCTCATCTTAGATTGAGGTTTTCTTTGAACTTCTGCCTTTGTTTCTCATAACAGAAGATTTGGGGTCATATTCATGAAAATGTTCCTGGCAGTGGGGGGCACAAGCTGATCTGCATTAGGAAGAGAATCTGGAACTTATTTTTTTAATTCGTGGAGAGAGGTTTTATACAGTTCTATGTAATCTGTGTTGGAAAAGGGGAAATGAGCCCCTGTTGATTTTATAGAGTTATATCCAAACTGAAGTTCAAAAGGGAGAAAAAACTTCCTGAAACTAAAGCAAGAGAGTTTCATGTGTAAAACAATTTTCAGTGATGCAATTTGAAATAAATTCTACCATATTAAAAATAAACCAACCAAACAATCCTTATTTGTTTTCTCAGAACTTTCAAATTCTGAACCAGATATTTCGTTGTGGAATCCTAGTGGGAGCTCTTGAATGGGAGAGGTACGGGCTAGAGATTGAGACACCCTGATGTCAGGTTTCCAATTAGTCCTGATAAAGTTTGTTTTGGAACTAGTTGCATTCACTGGATGATCCTTGTGGACTACCAGGTGGTTTTCAGTCTCTTTTTAGAGAACATTTAGCAGAGTGGAGTCTGGTCCTGCTGGTGCAGTTTGCAAATATTCTTCTGATGATGGAACTACAGACTGGAGTAACACTGTGCTGATAGCAAACCCTGACCCACACATCAGGGAGCAGAAACCTTACCTCCATCCCTGCCCAATCTCTGTATTTTTGGGGAACTAATGTTTGCAATTTGCAAAGAGAGAGCCCAACTTTACTCCTCAGACAACACAGAGCTTAAAAAAAGCCCTTCCACTTCTGCTCACTTAGATGTAAATCTCAGGCATAACCTGGCCTTGCTTGGTGTAAGAGTGGGGCTGTTTCACAGCTGATTTTCTTCTAAACCTTTCCACCAAGTTGATCCCTACAGTTACATTTTAGAAGGTGCTGCCAAAGGAAACAGCCTCAGCAATCATCCCAGATGATTTATGGGATGTTCAAATCCAACACATCTCATTCACATTAAGCCTTGATCTGTCTAAGCAGAGTTTGTGCAAGCAAATTCATTCACATGCACTGTAATAAGGCTTCATATCCCTCCAGGAGCTTTGAAAATATGAGGGATACTTATCCCATTTTTATTCATTGATCCATCCATTCTGGAAGCAAAAGATATTATATTTCATGGCTTCAGCCACAAGGACCTCCAGCCTTGCTGAGGAATTTTCTGAACCACTGACTCCAATTTCCATATTCTGGGGAGAACAGTAGAATGCATTAGATTAATATCTGAACTTAGTAAAGAATTTGATATCATAGTTCACAAGAATTAATCATGAAAATAATCTATCTTGGCTTGACTATGATCCTTTGGAGGAATTAATACTTTTAAATGCTTAAACATGATTGTCTATGAGGATGTAGCTGACCTAGGGAGCAATCATATCAACCTCAGCCCACAGAATAAAAATAAAAATAATATCATTTATGTAGTCCCTTATCCTACTCAAGGGAGGAAGTTTGGAGTCAGTAAAGTGTTTGAAAAGTGCTTTGCTATAAGTGACTGGGATATTTTGGCTGACATTCTGCTTTTCAATAGTATCCATTTTAGTCTTCCTTGCATATAAATACACCCTGGCTTATTTTCCCTAAGAGGCCTCTGGGTGCATTTCACCAATTAAAAGAATATTTTATACACCATTAACGATACTCTGCCAACAACTGGCAGCACTTACTCAAAGCCCAGCTAGATTAAAGCTGCTGTGGTGCCACAAGTGAAGAGCAAACCCCACCCACACCTTTTTACAGGACTTTGCTCCTTCATCACCATTTAGAGAAAGAGACACCAGTAGATGCCATTCTGATGGGCATTGATAAGTGCTTGGGTGAAACACAAATGCCATGGAAGTGTCAGATGGTTCATTTTTTGTAGAGCAGAAAGAAGCAAGAATAGACTCAGATACTCAATTTGCTCTGACCTTGAAGTACAAAGGTTATGACCATTGAGGATGATTTATTTTAACCTAGTTGCTGGCTTTTACGTCTTTTAGGTTTTGTCCATAGTGATGGAGAGAAAGCCATTCACAGCCACAAATTTAATCATTTTCAGGACCTTGTGTTTACCAAGAATTTCCTATTCCCAGAGTCAACTTTTCCCAAAATTCCCTATAGCCTATGTACAAGCTGGAGAATTCTGAACTTAAAATTTAGGCTGAGTGTGAATTTGCCTTTTCCTGGGGCAGTGGAGTTTGATGCTTTCTAGGCTGTTTTAGTGACTGAGATAAATTTTGTGCAGCTTGTGCCTTGAAAATGATAGGAACTATCAATTTAAAGAGTAGTTGCACTTGCTAAAGTGCTTTGCTCAATCTTTTTTGTGCGTGTGCCATGATCAAGTACAGCATCAGGGCCACTAAACTGTATCTTTATACTTTAATTGCATGCCCACATGTGTGATTGACTAAAAAATTGATAAATTGGACCTCACAGAAAACAAATAGCTTAAAAAAAACTGCTCTAGATCAGATTTTCTGTTTGTTGCCTTATTTCCCCTGCAGCAAAACTCTGTACAACCCTGACAGCAAGGATACAAGGTCAGTGGAGATGCTGACATTTAATGCCTGTAGTAAACATTTCAGCATACAGAAAGCAATTATTTACAGCTTAAGCAGTGAGAAATTACAAAGCTTCTCTTTAGACCTTGTGGCTTCTTGGCTGGTATTTGCAGAGGTGATGCATACACAAAAGGATTTCTTTACTGCTGTATTTTCTTTACTGTATTGTCTCTAGATGTTATTGTGCTGAGCTTTCTGAAGGCTAATAGCTCACAGAACACAATAAAAAGTGGTTATTTAGCAACACTTCCATGGGTATAATACTTCTCTTCTTTACCCTCTAATGCACCTTTTTAATAACTTCCAGCTGAAAATACTGCCCTTATTTCCTAAGAGCTCTTCGCCTTTACTAAATCACCAGCAGGTATTGTTGTTTTTACAAACCTCCTCACAAAAACAGCCTGTAAAATATTATTATTCCAAGTAGCAGTTCACAGGAACAGAGCAGTTCCTTGTACTGAGCAGTAGAAGTCATGTATTAGAATGCAAACTTCTTATTCTTTTAAATAGTAAGGTTTTTTTAAAAGCTTACATAGTTTTTGTGTTTGTTTTTTTTTTCTGTGAGTGGTGCGTGCTGCAGTAATATTTTATAATACCTGCTGTGTCATTTGTCTTTCACAATTAAAAATTATAATGCACTTAAGAAATACATTCTTTATAAAATCTGAGTGCAAAAATAATTTTCTATACAAAACCAAATTATTACTGTTTAATCTGAATTGTTATTATTGTGTATTTTAATTTGTGGTATCAAGGCAGGTAATAGAGATGAATAAAATATGAATTTAAAACTATAGCAGACTGTACAAGGAAAAAGACACAAATAAATGACAACAGAAACAAAACGTTGAGCACAGCAGGGATATTTTGTGGTTACATTGTCTGAGAACCAGGCAGCTTGATAGAGGCTGCTAAAATACAAGAAAACAGGAATTAGGGGAACTGAAACTTTTTCTAGGTAAGAACGTGTTATATAAATACCCAGGAAGGATTAGGAAAGCCAGGAAATTTGTGGCTCTCTTGAACACTCCATGTTAAATTCTCATTCTAAATTTGGAGATTTTTAGCATTGTGGCTGTTGGACCTTTGCTGGCCACCCTCTCCTCAATAGGATGTGAGAATGAGATGAAAAAGCTGATGGACTGACATACAGACAGGGACACCACAACCCAACTACCAGGCTAAATAAGGAAAATTAATTTTGTTTATTGCCAATGAAAATAGAGTAGGAAAGTGAAAACCAGAGACAAGAACCCTGAGACAGTTTTCTGAGAATATTTTACTTTAAAAAAAAAAAAGTGAATAATTCCAGTTTGTGGTCTGTTCCATTCCTTTTTACTTTTCTCTCTGTCAAATAACTCCACCATCAAAAAAAAAAGCCCCTCCAACAGTTCCTTTCTTTCCAGCTCTTGAAAATTCTTGAGTAACCACAGTTGCTGGCCTTTCCCTTTTGGGGGAACATAAGAGTTACCACCCCTCAGCTTAAAGCAAGACAATCTGGAAGTCCAGAAAAATCTGAACTGCCCTTGGTGGCTGTACTTGGAATCAGCTTGGCTTCCCTAGGGTGGGTGCCCCAAACGGCCAACTTGGGCCTTCAGTTAGCACGAGAGATGCACAAGACAGGCAATTAAGGTGAGGAGATAAAATATGGGAGCTCATATAACGATTTTGTGAGCAACTTTTGGTCCAGGTGCCTGGCTCAGTGATGCTCGTGTACCTTGCAATGCATTCTGCTCCTCCAGGAGTTATGAGCTTCTTCTTCATATTTATTTGTATGTGGAGTTATAAATTTCTGATCTTATTTCTTGCTTGTGGGATGCATTTTCTCCCTGTGCATTCTTATTCATGCAGGCTTTCATTTGATTCTGCTGGAAGATTCTCTCCTCCTTTTCATGCACTCGGAAATTGTAGCCGCAGCATTTTCCGTGGTTGTGGAATTATGCAGCTGCTTAACACTGCTGTCTTTCTTGTTGTGCTTGTTCTCCTTCTGTAATCCCAGGGACAGGAATTATGGCATGGGAGCCTCTTAAATCACCAGGGTTAGCACAAGCACAGTTTGCACTCCCTGCAGTCAGAATTCAAAGGCAAAGGGTGCCCTGGAGCTGGGTGTGCTCCTGCCTTATGGGGCTGCAGCTTTGCATCTGATGGACAGAAATCACCTTTCATCTTGCATTTTGAGCTTCATGGAAGTGCAATATTTTCAACTGCCACCTAAAAAACCCAACCAACAAACTGAACAAATTATTTCCACTGCATTTAATTATGCATAAGCATTCCTAGAAAGTTGTCTTAAAATGCATCCAGTGTGACCTGTGGATTGCTTTTCATTTTCTTGCTGTTGTGGACACTTCACTGTGCCATTCTCCATTCAGCTGGCTGAAAAGAATGGAAATAATGCTTTCAGAAAAATAAAGGTGCAGTTTCACCCTCCCTCCCTCCCTTTCCTCCTGCCCTTGCTTTTCTCCTTTTGGGAAGCTGATCTGTCAAGGTCATGCACTGGGAAGTACAAATGCAGGTGCTGGGAGCTGTCCAGAGTTCTGGAAACATTTATGTGTAGCTCAGACAAATTATTCATTTAGTCCTCAGACTGTTGAGCTCTCTAGCTCCTGACATTTTCAAATGACAATAGTAAAAATGAATGTGGTGAGTGGAGTCATAGCTGCTGGTTTATGTACTGCTTGAGCAGGGGTTAATGAGCCTTTTCTGCCTTGTGAGGTTACAAAGCAAAGCAAGGAAAAGGCTTGTGGGGGCGGAAAAACCCTGAATAACATCAACATCCTAAATAAATACCTGAACTAGGATTGGTTCTATCTTCTGAGCTGAATTTGATAGCATAGTACACTTCCTCCAATGTTAGGAGAAGGGTGAGGCACACCCAAAACAAGATTAAAGGACACTGAGAAAAGGCAGAAGTTGAGCAGGACTTGCTTCAACTTTCCTGTAGTAAGCCTAAAAGAAAACCTTTGACAAAAATCCATGCCCAGTCCCACCATAAGAAGTACCAGTCTTATTTAAAAATCTACAGCATTAAGAATTAAAAAATTACTGGGATGAGGAAAGGAAGAAAAGATCCTGAGAGAAAGATTCTCCACTAGCTGTCATCCTGATTTTTTCTTACCCTATGTAACCAACACTACAAGCTTCAGAGGCCCTGATGCAGCAGTGACACAGATACCTCCTGTAAACCAAAAGTGATTTCATGAGATTTAAATCAATTTGAAATTGAAAAAGTGTGTTAATGCTAAACAGTTGGCTATCTGGATACATTCAGAGTCAATATTGGCAATGCAATGGATAAGCAATGGTAATAAATAAATGAGTGATAAAAGTACACCCCTAATTTCCTGCTACTCTTCTACAACTGATCCAGGGAGCTTTAATCTGGCACAAACAGACAGAAATATGTTCCTGTCCCTCAGCAAAAAGTGAAATAGCACCTAGAGAAAGGAATGAGTTCTTAGGAGGAAAGTGCAGCCAAAGTAATAAATAGTAACATTGCTATTGCAGGATCTGGAAAATAAAAATAAGCCCCTGCAATAAAAAACATATTCAGGAGAGCAAATCAGAAACCAGATTTTAGGCGTTTATCCTGAATTTTTATATTAAAAAAAATCTTCAAAATAAATTTAAAACTTCAAGGAAAAATTGAAAGGGGAACTCTGCAGGTTTATTTGCATAAAGAGGCAGAGAAATAGCATTATTTAAATAATCTTTTAAATTATTAAATCATCCTTTAACATCAGATTTACAAGGGTGTGGGGGGCTGTTCCTCTTTAAAAAAAAACGGTAAAATAATGCATTTATAGAAAAATTTTATATTTTGGCTATGGTAAACACAGATCAATCAAAGCTTACATGTCCTATTTGTTAGACATATTGAAAAAATAGTCCCTACTACTCAAACTGCAAAAAAACCCCCCAAAATAAAAACCTTTTTTTAACCTATATCTGTTTGATCCTTGCTTTTAATATCCCTAGATTTTTTTTTCAGTTTATAAAACCTGTTGCACCTTGCACATGGGTGACTGAGCAATTACTTGTATGTCTAAGCTCCTATAAAGGACTGAAAAATAAATATTTTTACACCTAGGGAAATGGAGTGGAAATCAGAGAAAAGTGACTTTATGTGCAGTATGCATGGGTTATAAAGGGACTTCAGTGTTTTACTCTAAAAAGCAGAGATAACTGATGATCTTCTGTAAATATCATAAAACATATGTTTTTAGTTTCTTTGTGAAAAATCCCCTGAAAAATATCAGGGGCTGCCATTTTCCTACATTGTCATTAACACTGTAAATGAAAGTGGTTTCTTAGGGGAAACACTGAGACTTTTTGCCAATGAAATCCCAATCTGCTGGAATTCTGTAGGAATATTGGGCTTCATGATACAGGGGAGGTGTCCTTCCTCCCTGGTGGGCACCCTGCTGGCTCAGCACCTATTCCAGGGGTGCAGAAGCAGCTGCACAACTGAGCACAAAACCTTCAAGAATTCTTTTTAAGCCCCTTCCCACCAGTTTCCCATGTTGGTTTTACCCCAGTAAACATATTTACATATTCTCTCCACAGTAAACATTTTACATATTCTCTCCTTCTCTGTCTTCGCCTCCCCCTAAATCATTTGTCCCTGGTTTCTTTTCCCCCACAAGAAGTCATTTTTCCTATATCAGCACACAAATTTAGAATGTTTGACAGCATTTCCAGGGTAATCCTGGAATTGCTGACACAGTTCCCTGGGTGCTGCTGGCCTTTCAGACTGTCACCACAAAAAGTCCCCAGTGCTCCCTTCCAAATATTTCTAAGAAGTGCCTTTCTCTCCCCTAAATCCCATTAAACTCCTGAAAACCTGGCCATTCCTGACAGCAGTGTCTGTAATTTTATTTGCTTATCACTGTGCTCTTTGTTACATCCATCAGTTTCTCATGTCATTCCTGGTGGTTTCCCAAGGTCTGTTCACTTCTCAGGTCAGGGATTAGTCCTTTACCTGTGTGCCCAATTTTCTAGACCCTTTGAAAACCTCAAGTTAAAAGAGCCATAAAATCAGAAGAAAAATTGAAATTTAAACTTATTATTGAAATTTGGTATTCTTTTTCCTTTATTGCATAGTATTACACTTACCAAAATATTAACAAGTTTAATTTGACAATAAAATTACCTGAAGATGCTTTGGTAAGTCCAGTTTGATTTTCATCCTTGTTATTTCTTCATGCTTTACAAAACTTCAGAACAAAGTGCTACACCAGGAGGCTGGGAAAAACATCACTCCTAAGGAAATAACTCAAAAGTTACCAAAAAAAATAATTAATCTAGTAAAATATTATATGTAATTGCCATCATATGCAATCCATACATGCCAAACTGATTTAAAAATGGAAAAAACTTTCCGTGTGTGCTCTATATCCCAGCTGACACAGCAACAATACCAAAGTACATTATTAAATCCAGTTTGATTTCCATCCTTGTTACATCTTCATGCTTTGCAAAACCTCATAACAAAGTGGTACACCAGGAGGCTGGGAAAAAGCATCTTTCCAAAGGATATAACCCAAAAGTTACCAAAAAAATTAATTAATCCAATAAAATATTGACCATATTATGTATTGACCATATATGTAATTGCCATCATATGCAATCCATACATGACAAACTGATTTAAAAATGGAAAAAGCCCTCCACATGTGCTCTATATCCCAGCTGACACAGCAACAATACCAAAGTACATTATTAGACCCTGCAGCTAAATGTGATATTCCAGTGGTTCTACAAAAGCCACACACTTTGGCACAGCAGAAAAAACTAGACACATGGTTCCCCAAACTTTGTTCTGTCACATCAATACCAAAGAGGCAACGACCTCAACATGACCAAAAACCTGATCAAAAAGTCTCAAATGTACCAGCTGCAGCTTCACAGGCACTGCACAATCAATAATTTGAAACCCACATATCTAACCTTCAAGATGAACCCAGTCTTTGAGCTTCTTGACACTGAATTCCCACAAGGACAGTGCTGCATTAATGAGCACTCCATACCTCAATGCCTTGTCACCTCCCAGCAGCAGTGGCTGAGCCATTAGCTTGCAAAACGTTCCCTGTCATGGCAGCAATCTATAGATGCTGTCCTTTGACCTCACAGAAACCTGTGCGTGCTGATCATCCCATCAGGAACAGGTGCTGAGCCAGGAGTTTAATGCAGTCACCTCCATCCTGCAGAGAGGGGCATCCCCTCACCTTGGTGCACGCTGCCAGGATGCACATCAGTCTCCCTTGGGCTTCCTTGATGTGGAGTAATTATTTATTAATTTTTTATTTAGTAATTATTATTTTTTATTAATAAATAATACCTGGCATCAAGGAGTATTATAAATAATACTCCTTGATGTCAAGTATTATTTATTAATAAAAATTAATGCAGTGCAGCTATACTGCTCCTCATAACCAGGATGGTGCTTTTAAAAGGTGCCCAATACTGCAAAATGTCTGTTTGCACAGCCCCAGGAGCCAATAAAGGCTGCTCACAATCATTTACAGCATTTTTTTGTATTATCAAGTTGAAATATAGAGTCACAGAATCATATGAGCTGCATGAGCTGCACTGACAAACCTTGGCATTTGGCTGGTGTCCCTCTGGGGCCCTGCACCTTGATGCACAAACAGCAAGAAAAGTCTCACAAGAGCTGGTTTTAACACTATTTCAACAAATAAAAGCTGTTGGACTCGACACCATAGAAAGGAGGTCTGGACTTTTGAAAAGCTCCAAATCTGGGCTCTGCTCAGGTGCCTTCAGCCTGGCAGCAAGCTCAGCAGGAATGAAATGCCAAAACCCTAACGTGAGAAATGTGTGGTTACCACGTGAATGCTGTCCAGATGGTGACCATCCCTCTACCTGTGCTTTAGCCAATTTGTATCTGTGTATACAGCTTTGACAGCTATTAAGTTCTCTTAGTTTTTACACAGGTTTTGGAATGTATTTAATTTTCATACTAAGAGACCCAAATTGCTGATGTGGAATGGAGTCCAAAATGCACTGAACTGAGCAGAAAAAAAATAAAAATCACAGCCTGACTACATCTTGGAACTAGTAATTAGTGACTGAAACTTTTCTACAGCTGGCATCACACTCTTTAATAAATGTAGTAGAGTGTTGAAAGGGAAGACATGGACAGAGCTGCATTGCCATGTGTGTGATTCCTCTCCATTTATTGTCTTTGCTTGTTGGGACAAAACAAGATTGAATGTGAGGTGAAAGGGATTCTGGTAGGAAAGCCTGGTTCAGACAGCTCATCACAGCAGGCAGTTGAACATCAATATACTGTGTAAATAAACACCTTTGTAAATGGAAAACAACCACATTTCCAGTCTTTCTGTACTCCAGGGCCTCAGCTGACAGGCAGCACTTTTGCTTCCTTGATGTGGGATAATTAATGCAGTGCAGCTATACTGCTCCTCATAACCAGGATGGTGCTTTTAAAAGGTGCCCAATACTGCAAAATGTCTGTTTGCACAGCCCCAGGAGCCAATAAAGGCTGCTCACAATCATTTACAGCATTTTTTTGTATTATCAAGTTGAAATATAGAGTCACAGAATCATATAATCACAGATTGTTTGGATGGGAAGGGACTTTAAAGCCCAACCAGTGCCACCTCCTGCCATGGGCAGGGTCACCTTCCACTACCCCAGGACCCTAACAGGGAATAATTTCTTCCTTGGAATCTTCTCTTTTTCAAGAACAGCCCCAACTCAGCCTGTCTCCATAGCAGAAGTGCTCCAACCTCTCCTATAATTTTTTAAAAAATAAAATAACATAAATTATTTTATTTTTTAATGCTTGTGCACAGCATATCCTGGTTCAAAGAATTACAGTATATTGCAGGCTAACAGGCAAAGCTCCCCAGATTTCTGGGCCAAGTGGTGTAAATCAGTTCTCTGAGTCACTGGGTGAGCTGGCACTTGGAGGACTTTGGGTCTCTCAGGCCAGGCCAGGCTTGGTTTAGTTTTCTGTATAAAATCCATTTCAATTAAAAGCCTTGCTGACAGTAGCACCATTATTCAATCTGGGAAGAGTCATTCCACACTGATAAAATTGGATTTCTTTGTCGCAGTCTTTCAGACTCTATCCCCACAATGTGTAGCAATTTTTGCACAGAAAAAAAAAATTAAAAAAAAAGAAAAGTGATTTAATCCACAGCAGTTATTGCAATTACAAACAGTGTTCACAAAACTGAACAGAATTCATAATTCTCCAAAGCATCACAGAACCATTCAGCCACAGCACAGCTGGGGAAGGGAGTGCTGAAGAAGCTGAACAAAATAACTGATTGGGGTGATCACAGTGGCAGTGGTTCAATGCTGCCACCCAGCAGAAATCACCCACTTCCACCCCCTCAGGGCTGGCTGGGAACTCACAGCACAAATCACTCAGCTCTCCCTGGGGAGGCCCAGGAGCTGGAAGGGGAGAGTCTGAGAGGAGATGCTGAGATATCACTGCCCATGTGTCCTCTGGAGCCTGGAAAGCTGAAAATGGCACCAATGTCTGTGCCAGAGCTGAAGGAATGCAGATGGGAGAGTGGCAGATTTGGGCATTTGACTAAATCTTGTAGCTGTTTGTGGCCATTCCTGGAATACTGACCTCATCACTGTATGTACCCTGCAATAGCACAGAATCATGGAATGGTTTGGACTGGAAGGGGCCTCAAAGCTCATCCAGTGCCACCCCCTGCCATGGGCAGGGACATCTTCCACTGTCCCAGATTCCTCCAAGCCCTGTCCACCCTGGCCTTGGACACTTCCAGGGATCCAGGGGCAGCCACAGCTGCTCTGGGCACCCTGTGCCAGGGCCTGACCACCCTCATGGGGAAGATTTTTTTCCTAATATCCAGCCTAAAAATGCCTCTCCCAGCTCAAAGCCATTCCCTCTTGTCCTGTCACTCCAAGCCCTTGCCCAAAGCTTTCCATCTCTCCTTGGAAGGACTCAGGAGCTTTATCCCAAAATCCAAGCTGCACAGTCACAACACTCCCAGCCTTTTCTCTTGGGAGAGCTGTTCCATCCTTTCACAACCATTTCACACCCTTGCTAGCAGGTTTTGTTTTACCTCTGTGCATGAAGAACCTCCTTTGCTTAAAGGAAATCAGAATCAAAACACACTACTAAGCACAAAATAAACATTCATTGGGATTCCTCTTACCTAACTGGTGCTTAGGAGGGCAAGGTGGGAGCAAACAGGTTCTGCTGATGCAGGACAATAAAGTCTGTGAATTATCTTATAAATTCCATTTTTGATGAATTTTTCACTCCTTCCATACATGAAACAGTAAGCAGGAGCTGTGAGGAAATGTATATAACTTCTGAGAATACCAATTGTATGCTGCTTTCTAAAGCAAGTCATTGAAACACCATGAGGATTAGTATGCAATGTGCAGAAGATGTTGAAGAGGAAGATATCTGCTTATGAATTATCAGAATTATATTAATAAATATTCTAGGAAGTTGTGTGTATAAATATAAATCTGTGTTTTTATTTAATAGGATTATTTCTCTTTCTCTCATAACCTTACCTGGAAATGCAAACTGACAAAATAGAAAAGGCAAAGACCAATTAGATGGGAAAAAAATGCATTGCAAAAAAAATTGCAATGCATCCAAACAGTGATTTCCTGTAATTTCTAAACCTTCATTAACAAGCTCCTCAGCTCACCTCCTCTCCCTGCTACTCCCACAAGTTCAGTTTAAGCTTCTTCAGAGTAGCAGAAGTTATTCAAGCTCTGATTGATCAGCAACAAACATAAAAACAGGTCAGAACCTTGAGTACCTCTGAACCATGCACTTCACATAAGCACAACAGTGCTACCAAAAATAAAAGTTTTTGGGATCATAGCAGACATCTAAAAGACTTCTGTTCCTCTGAAGAGTTACAGAGACTTGAGTTCTTATTCCAGACATTTCAAACATTTGAAGGAGACTCTGAAAGCAGCCATTCTTCTATAAAATAAAAATCTGCACGGGAATGATGCTGGGGTGATTTTCCCCTTTGTTATGGCTGTGCCACAGCCCTGGCTGAACATGAGCTGTGCATAAATGTGCACACACAGCACCTGTGTCACAGAGCCCCCAGCCTGCTGTGCAAGAGCCTTCATCTCTCAACACAAATACCTGAAAGTGCTTTTCTGAACACTTTTTCTACTTTGAGTCTTTTTCAACTTACTGCAAAACTTGGTAGCATTGGTATTGAGTGTAGTGAGGCTAGAAACCTCCCTTCTCTTGGATATAGGGGGGATTAGGGTCTGATGGATTCAGCTGTCTGGTTTGATCAGGGTTTCCACACTGAAGTTGAGCTATTTGGGTTCAACGGCACAAAAGCACTGGTACTGTTTTTCCCCACAGACATTGTGGAAACCTCAGTCACAAGTACCCCTCAACAGCTCACCAAACATGCTCTCCAAACATGCAGGGCATATTTGTGTTCTCTAATCTTAGAACACACTTTTCCTGTTTCATTTTTAGTTTTCAAATCAACATTAGCAAGGGTGGAATTATCAGATGCTCTTTTCAGCCATAGTGGTGTTGAGAAGAAAGAAAGAAAGAAAGGAGAAAAAACCCTTTTTGAAAAGAGTTATTTGACTCTGTCCTCCATCACTATCCATGACTATAATATGTGCGTGTACATTCCACGTGCATAATTCTAGGAGTGAAAAATTCAACTCTGTTGATAGTGGCACTTTCACCATCCTAAAGGTGACCTAAAGGAAAATTAAGTCTCTGCTAGGAGGCATTTTCAGACAGGTACAGGACACCTGGGTCCACATTTGTGTCTGCAAGTGGTTCCCTGAATAGTCATGGTCACTTCCCTTATTAGTATCTCACCTTTAATAGAAAGTGAAGTGCTGGTTTCACAAATCCTAAATTGATTTGCCAAATAAAAATAGAAGCAGTTAAGGATGTGGGAGGAAGGTCAGGATTGATGCTCACATTCGTGCTGAGGGTTTGTCTCATTCAATACTCACTGTTTTCTTAGGAACTGGTATCTGGTATAACATTCCCAAAAAACATAGGTTAAACTTGTCAGCAGCTCAACACTGCAGAAGGAGAGTGATGTAATTATAAGAACATAATTTTTATGAAAGAATATATCCCACCTGATGTATCCCACATAATTTCAAAAGCCCCAGCTTTTCTGCTTCAGTATGTCAGCATTTCCATTGAAACCCTCATTTTAATGGGAATGCTGCTCATCTGCAAAAAGTGTATTCTAAGCAGTAAAAGGGAACTTCCAGGATCAAATACGAGCACACTACCACTTATAGGAGTGTTAATGATTTTAAAGAGAGTCACTTGCCTCTTTTTGAAAACACAACCATCCACAATTTTGACTTTAATTTTTGAAGATTTGTTAAATCTTGGCTGGAATTCCAGATGGTCCGTAAACCTCTTTTTCGAGAAATATCTGCTACCAGGGGAAGGAATGGGCTTGGGGAAAAAGACTTATTTGACCTGTTTGATGTTGTTAACACAAATCAGGAAATAGTGACAGTCTGAAAATGGAGAATTTTGGGGGGGGGGGGGGGGGCAAAAAATCCCCAAAATACAGCCTAGTAAAAAGAATGAAGATAATTGGCTCTGATCCTAAGATGCCACTGGGAATTTCCAAACAGGTCCCAGGGGATAGAGGAACACTGATCTTCAAAGGAAGCGCACACAGGACTGTTACAAATTATGTAAGGTCTGATAAGGAAGTTACATGGTCTGATAAGGCAATTATCTGGAAAAATACCATCCTTAAATCCAAAGTAATCCAGAAAGGCACTCACAGGCAGAATTGGCAGTGTGCTTTGGCCCATCTCCATGTGCTCCTAAGCAGGATGGGAGGAGGAGAGGGGGCTTGGTTCTGATTCTGGCATGCAGGACTGTATAGACAGCACAGATTAATTCATTGCACCATCACATCATGATTTCCAGTGTGTGGCTGCCCTAGAAAATGTGAATATTACAGTTGTACATGATGGCCTTAGCTCTGAACTCTCACATATTTGAGTGCTGGAGAGTCATGATGGCATGGAAGGCCAGAGGAGTTCAGAGCTGAGGCAGCATCTCCTGCTGCACCTTGGTGTCCCTGGGTCTGTGTGATCCTGACCTCTGAGGGCTCCATCTCTGGCCATGAAGCCAAGAATCACCTCCTGCACAGAATGTAAATGCTTCAGACCCATCCCAGCTTGTCTCTCAGCACGAGCTTGCTCATACCTTAGGTATGCACTTCCAAAATATATTTTCCCTTTGCTACAGCCACCCAAGAACAAGGGCTATGATTGCAAATTTAGTGGTTTCTTTAGCAGGAACTTTTCTCTAAAATGTACCCGTTAAGCATCTTTCCTGTGATTTGTAGCAGCTGTTGTGTCTCCATGCCAACTGATGGGGAAACGGGGGAAGGACACTCTCAAAGTCATCTCTGAGCTCTGCAATATCTTATGAAGAAAAGCTCATGATTATAATGAGAAAAGTAATTCCTCACCATGAAAGCTGACTGAGAGCAAATGGAGAAAAGTAGGAGTTTAAAGTAAAGAAAACCTGAGTAGAATTATCACCCTACATGAAAAAGGTGGAATTGCTTTGGAGATGAGACCTTCCTCTTGCCTCCTGAGATCAGCTCCTGGGAAGGGCTGAGAATTGGCTATTGTGAGTAATCTTTGTGCCAGTGCTTGTGGGGCGATAAAAGGCACGAGGATTTAAAGCAAATTTCCTTGCTTGATAAATCCAAGCCTTTTTCCTGAGGAGAACAGATAATTTTTGTCAGAAGTATGTGTGTAATTGCCTCAGCGCTGAGCCAGGTGGGAACCGAGGCAATAACACTCGAGCAAGAAACTCTTCAATGCCTCCATGAATGCACAAGTTATTTCAGAAATGCAATAAATAAAACTCAAGTTCTCTGCCAAACCAGAAGTATGGTGACAAGATAGACAAAGAGAGGGAAACAAACCTGGGGGAGGACGGGCTCACATTGAAGCAATGACACAGTTGCGGCACATGCAGCAATCTCAGCACATTCTCAGCTATGTCGCCGTTGTTAGCCCAGACAATGCATTTAAGTATTTGCTGCAATGCTGTTTAGCAGATGATAATGAAATAGCAGGCAAATGTACATGGAAGAAGATGGAAATATCTTGTGCCTCCTCACAGGGAATCTATCAAGCATAGAAACAGGGGAATGACACTCGGAGCACTTGGAGGAGGGCGAATGCTCTCCGCTGATTTCTGCTGTAAATTGGGCACTGGGGACAAAGGACAGAAGTTCCACTGAAGTGTGACAGAGGGTAACGTTTGCCACCATGTGTCACCACTGCACTCAGGGAATGCAGGGCGATGAACTGCAAGAGGCACCAGTTTTAGAAATTTATCTGCAGCCACTTTCTCCTGCAGAGCAAAACAACAATAAATAGGAAAAGGCTGAAGGCAAAGAATGATGTCTCTCTCATTTCAGCTTCAAACAAACCTAGTTGTGTATCTTCCTCTTCACTCCTCTCTGTAGCCTCTGCACAAGATCTGGAAGACTGAGTAAGTTTAAATATTTTTGTGAACAGATCCACTGACAAAGGACAGGGTTTGAATTTCTAATTTTAATAACAGACATGAAGATAATATTTAATAACAGACATGAAGCAATTATGTATCAGATACCCACTGATATGTAATTGCCACACCAATGGATTTTTGCTACATTAAAGTCATCCTGAATTTTTTTATTCACTCTCTAAGTTGAATTTACAGAACAATGAAATGGATGTACACACAGAACATGCAGGCAATATAATTGTGATTAGAGGTGGCCACAATCGAGTGACCATCACCATGGCCTGCAAGTTACCTCAGCTTTGCAATTTGGGGTTAATGTGACTGATGCCTTTAGACTAATGGCAGTTTGAAGGGTTTTCTTTTTCTCCTTCTCAATTTCAAAATATGTCCAGTATAATTTTACCCATTTTACATTAAATTGGATGTGCCTTTCCTTTGCCATTCAGAAGTTGTTGGACATCTTTAACTCAGAGATTATGAGTCAACAACTTTGTAAGTCCTTCCCTGAAAACAAAACCCTTGTGATGCTCTGTGTATATGTAAAAATTGGTTGTTCTATACAAAATGGAAATAGACAAAGGCAACTTTTTCTGGCTGGTAGGTTTTCTCATTGTCAGGGAGTTCCAGGGGACGTTTTGACCAAACCCTTCTCCCTTTTATCTACTTATGGTACTGCTTAAGAAGAGGTGTGAGTAGCAGTGAGAAATCCTTCCAACCACCCACAGTTCAGATTACAATACAGAAACATCCAGATTAACTGGCAATGACCTTTCTGAGTCAACATTCCTGCACTTTGAAATCTGAGCATTTCTAGTTCTACCTTTTTGCCTTTGATTCTGACCTGGTACAGCTGGAACTAAATATAGATGTGAAAGGTAAAACCCATGATCACTGCACTTCAAATGTGCCTTTCAACTTGCTTGCTAGGGGCCTTACAAATTGTGTCATACACCAGTAGTCAGTGGGCAATAATCACCTCTCCTGGGATTAATTTCTGATAAGGACACTTTCATTTGGGAATGTCTTTTATTTAACACCATAACCCTTCTTTTTGAGAGACCATTTCCTATCATTCACATATCTTGTAGATGCATATTTTATCACTTTATGGTAGTGGCACAGAGTTTGTAAAACATTATATTATAATTATTATTATATATAGAGAAAAATACTGTACTTTCACCTATCAGTACTTATTTTACTTATTAATAGCATAAATTTCAGCTACAACTCGCTGTGGTGTCTAATTTTATATAATAAACCTGGCTAATAAAAAGTACTGGGGCACTGCTAAAATATAAATAACAAAGAAGAACAAATTGTATCTGAAACCAACAAGGCTGACGTATCCAGAGGGTAATTAAAAAGTCATTAGTTAAAGTCATCTGAGGTTTTGGTTGATAAAGTAAAAATTTAACATTTGTGTACTGAAAATTGATTAACAAACGGATACACAATTTTCATCACAGAGAATCAAGCTGTTGGTTAAAATAGAATTTCTTATGTACTTCAGATTATAAAAAAGATCATCTACTATACTCTAACAGGAAAAACTGGAGGCACATCCAGTAATGAATGGGGTATGGCTTTGGCTCTTGTCCAGTTATCCATAAATTCTCGTGGATCAACAGCAATAGACAAGTGAGCCAAACCCAATGAAGCTAATTTTAGCTGGCTGAAACCAGCACCATCTGGACTTCTGGCCTTGGTAACTTTCTATTGATCCAATCCTTCCAGAATTATTGGATGCCAAATGCATAAGGAAGATTTCCAGGTTCATGGTGTGCAATGGGAAGATTCTGGTATCTCCTTTGAGGGTTTCAGATGCTGTAATTTTATTTTTTTGGGGTTTTTTTGATTGAACTTTATTTTTTGTGTATAGCGGGTAAACCTTAGTATCCATCTCTTTGCACAATTCCAGAAAATAAGTATGTGAATTCAAATTGTTTTCTCTCTGAAGCCACAGAAACAGTTTGAAGTGGGCAGATGAGCACTTTTCCCATGTGGTTCAGCTCATCTATACATCTGCTTGCTTATCCCACTTATGTTAATCCAATCAGAGGAGATTCATGCAGTGATCCCAATTAACTGGCACTCTGGGTGTAGTGTCAAGTAGATACAATGAATTATCCCCAGTACAAAATACAAGGGAAGTATTCTCTGCATTTAAACACTGAATAAACTACATAAATAATCTGCTTCTGGACATGTTGTGAACAAAAAGAATTCAAATTGATCAGACATTGATTGTGAATAATTTATTCAAATACATAGTTTTAAATCAATTTTAAGAGCAGAGAGCTAAAATAACCAGTTTAAATTATTTTTGGCTTGTGGATTTATTTTCTGTCTCTTCATTTACTTCAGTAGGCTTTGTATTGAGCTCTTGCAGAGCAGACTTACATTAGATGTCACAAAGCTTAGAGTCCACTTTACCATTTTTAATAATGGTAATTATAGTGCTAGCATTTGATATGAAAAATAATTTGCATCTACTAACTTCTTTTCTCTTTTAAAATTTCTAAATATAGTAAACATGATGCTCTAACCCCTTGAGACTTTTAGCTTTTCTGACAGGCCTTGGTTTTAATTTACTTACAGGGCAGTAGGATTGTCAGCAGAGCTCACTAATGGCATTATTTTCCTGAGTGAAGATATTTTAGTGTATCATTAAATTACATCTCTTACACATGCTACATAACCCCCAAATATACATATAGACCCTTATTTAGACCTACTACAAATTAATAAATAGGTCCTTTTAGATATTTTTTTAAGTGACCGTGTCTATTCAGGATGAGAACATTTCAGCCTCTTGTTTTTCATCAGTATCAGTGAGGCTGGAATCCTAAGGCTCAAAATCTTCTTGCACAACATCACAACATCAATGTCCTGAGTATGTTTATTAGACACTTGATAAACCCAGAAAGTTGCTTTCCTTTGATGTTGGTATAAACACCAACTTCTGCCTTATTATTGAAGACACCTCCCAGGGCGAGGCCTCCAGTGGCTCATGGCAAATTTGCATAACTCCAGCAGGTGCAGAACAAACGTTCTTCACTCCTCATTCCCCTGCCACTTCTGAACTAATCATTGTTTACCTCATTAGTCATGCTTCCAAACTTTTATTTAGAAGAATACTGCTTTATTGGAGCTGTTGAGAGGATTTTGAAGGCTCTTCCCTGTAAAGATGCCTTGGGGAGAAATTAGATGTTCAAATGTCTGGGTATAGATTAAAACAAAGGTGAGCATTTACAATTTTTTAAGCCTATTTTTGATTGTCTTTAATCAATTAAGTCAGAAGCCAGGTGGGAGATGGAAAGGTGGAAGAGAATTACTGACACTTTGCATATTTACTCCTTACTGAAGCAGATGCTGAATTTAGAAGACCAGATTCTACCTTAAATTAAAACTACTTTATCTTTAATTTTAATAGTTCTCTTTGGCACATTTTCAATGCTTAGAATTTCCAGAGGGGTGACTTTCTATAGAATGCTTCTACTCTTTGATTTATCTTGATTAAGGTAAGATATGGGCAAACGAATCCCTCTCAGGTAATAACAAGTTTATTGTTTTGTGATTCTTTGCATAGGACTGCTGTGCTTCCAATTCTTCCATTGCTTCTGTTTGTGTTATATAGAAAGAGAAATTAAAAGTCAACTCATCCGTCCATCCATCCATCCATCCATCCATCCATCCATCCATCCATCCATCCCCATCTGCACCTTCCTAAAAATGTCCAAGGCATGTCCTACTTGCCTGTTAAACTAAATATACTTGAATCTTGTCAACTTTGGTTACTGGCACATTTTTAGTAGTTATTGATACATGGCTTAGATCCTCCTCTGGTGCCATGGTTATTACTTTGCTTTACAGGCCATCTTCTTGTGTTATTTTTGGAGTGCAGCTCAGAGGCTCAAGAACATCTGCACAGAGATACAAATAATTACCGCTGGAGCATCCCAGGGAGAACAGAAAAAATGCCTTTTAGGGGCTGCAGTGATTGCTTGAAGCTAGGGAGGCTCCATTGCTGCATGGAAGTGAAATAAGGTCCATTAAAACACAAGGGAAAAGGAACCTCTACACCACACAGATCAAAGGGCATCCCCATTAAAATTATTTTTGCAGAAAGAATGTAATGCTGGAAAACCTGTGGTGGTGTTCAGAGGGGTCCCAGGAGGAGGGAAGAGACGAGAATCTTGACTCCATGTTTCAGAAGGCTAATTTATTATTTTATGGTGTATGTTATATTAAAAGAAAATTATATATTAAAACTATACTAAAGAATAGAAGAAAGGATATAATCAGAAGGCTAGAAAGGAAAGGAATGGAATGATAATAAAATCTTGTGACTGACCAGAGTCCCAACACAGCTGGACCTATGATTGGTCATGAAGTAGAAACAACTCACATGGGCCAATCAAAGATGCACCTGTTGCATTCCACAGCAGCAGATAATTATTTTTCTTCTCTTCTGAGGCCTCTCAGTTTCTCAGGAGAAAAAATCCTGGCAAAAGGATTTTTCAGAAAATATGTCTGTTACAGAAAACCCATTTAAAATCCCATCCCATCGTGCTTTCAATAATATTTTACAGATACAGGTATTACGACTCCCATAAATGTCTCAATACTCATCATTTTCCAACTGGGAAAACTGACGCTGGAAGGGGCTGTTCTCTGTGTTTAAACAAGTGCAATTGTCAATGGCCATATGAGACTCTTAAAACACATTTTGTTCTTAAAATCCCTAAAGCTGCTTCCCAAACAACATAAGGTCAGGTACATACTGATCACTCACCTAGTTTGTATCCTGGAACACCTGCTAGAAAAAAGAAAATATTTATTCTGATGCAGTGTAAATGTGTAAGAACATAATGTACCTACATAGGGTAGGTTTAGCTCCCCATAAAAATGAGAACAAAGCTCAAACAGAGATGCCAGCTCTTGTCCACTACACATTTGGACAAACCATCTGCATTCCAGTTGTTGGCTGAACAAATAGAAAAAGTTATTTTGATTAAAAAAGCCTGAAGATTATTTAAGGTGAATAGAGTCTTAAAACAGGATTTCAGCTCCCCAAGATGTTATCATCAAAGGCAGGGTGTTCCTGGAATCTTCAGCATATCTCTGGAGGTTTCACATTTCCTCTTGTACAGGTCACTTGTAATCCTTGCAAATGTTTGATGGGAGGTCAATCCCCTCTGCTTCCAGCATGGTGGGAATCCTGCTGCTGGGGATCACAGCATTCCCAAAATGAGAGCAGAACTCTGGGAAGGCTCTGCCCCTCACTGGGGGCTGCTGCTGCTTATCCATTCCCACTTGTGCTCTCTCCTGGCAGCACATTCCAGCTGTGCCAGGGTCCCCTGGAAGAGCTGCTGGTCCCCCTATCCAGCTGCCAGGGCAGTGACCATCCCTGAGCTCAGGCACAGCTGAAAATGCTACAAAATGCAGTTTACAACAGACCCATAGAAAGCCTGGAAATGCTGCTTCCTGATAAACAGCTCTCCAGTTTGAAAGAGATATTTTTCCTTCTCTTTTCCTTCCCTCTGAGGACATCAGCTTCTAAAGAGTCACCTGTTCTCAGCTCGTTCACCCGAAATAATCCTCTATAAGGATTAATCCTTATGGGTTTTACAATGAGGCTTTTTTTTCAGGAGTTGCATGGTTGCTATGAGCTGCCAGAGAGCACTTTAGTCTGCAGCAGTGATGTAAACAAAATTAGCACTTTGCATGGTCAAGCAGTGACTGAAAAATGCAGTAGAAGATGCAACAACATAATGCAAATAGGAGCTGAAGGAGAAAAACACTCCATGTTTTCATTGCAAAATTAAGTTTTGTTCTGTGAGGTTTCCCTCAAATCCCACAAAAATACCTGTTGGCTGTCATGGGCAGGACTCACTTCTCCTCCTCCTGCAACCTCAAACACAAAGAATCCCATGGTTTCAGGGATGAGTAGCAATTTGTTTACAAGCACTGCTATTTGTATGGATATATGTAATTTCTTTTCCTCCTCTTCCTGGGTGTGAGATGAAATGATAAATCAGAATCTTAATAATAACTGAAATGGTTCAAATAAACCTGGAACTTAATAGTAATAAGAAGTTATACATATCTGCACTTTTCCTTATTTTTAATCCCATGAGGATAAAATTTCACATTGTAAAATTTTCAATTGCCCAACTTCTCTGTAATTAAAATGACATCTCCTTGGTGTCTCTGAGTCAAAATGTGTCAGCTTTAGAAAAATACCAGCCTAAATAAAATTAGAATTGATTAAAAGATAATCTTGAAATAATTTTAAAATCACAGAAACAAAACATTTTATCTAAGCACGGTAAACCCACTGAAATGTTGAAACAGGCAGCTTCTACTGCATATTTGACATTTTCAGTGAAAATAACATTCTTGACTACAGCTCCACTCTGGCATTTCAGAATAATTCCCCTTGCATCCTGTGCCTTCCACGACATGACTGATCCTTTATGAAACATAGCAATTATAATCAGCACTTAATAATTTCTATTATTTCATGTTCTTGTATCAACTTGTAGCAAACCCACATTGCATAAAATATAATTAAACCCAATTCTTTTGCTGACAGTCCCTTATTTTTCTACGTTCCTCTACTTTTCAGGAGCTATTGAGTTGAGAGAGCACAATAATTTTGAATATTATTAATTTGTGGATTGGGACTTGCCAACAGACCAATACTTTCCTATGCATGTACAGGCACTGGGACACAGCTCTTGTTCAGCCTTCTTTGCCCCAAATAAAGTTTGTTTTTCCTAAGTGAGCAATTGTTCACCTCCTGTTTCTGAATAACATTCTATATGTTATTGAAAGTCTTATGTTCTCCAAGAAGATCCAACTGTGCAACCTTTCCTACTAAGGAATTTCTTATACCTTTTTTATCTGTTTGTTTTTTTGAAAATGATTTAAACAGTTATTTTATTTTTTATTTTACTTTATAATTTGTTTTATATTTTATTTTTTCCTTTATTATATTTTAATTTTATTTCTTTGGTGTATGATTGGCATCTTAGCAGCCCTCTGGAAAGTGATAGAACTAATTTTTTTATTGTCACATATAAAACCTTCTTGTTTTATATTAGAATTTTTAGAGATTGCAGATTTGGATTTCCAAAAAATAATTAGGTGGACTTTTTGGAAATGTGCAATTCGTGTATGCAGAATGCTGCAAAAATTCGACTAGAAAACCGAAATTTGCATGGTTAATATTTTATATTTTTATGTTATTTTCGCATAAGGAAAGTTGTACTTAACTATTAACCAGAATAGAGATTAAAAATTACAGTGCAAGTGGAAAATATTTGATTTATAACAACTTTTAACTTTTCTTTCGTTCAGTAAAATAATTTTAATGTGACATGGATATAAGATGTGGAGGATATTTTTCTCCTGTAATTTCCTTCAATTTCAAAAATTTCATTAGTTATCACAAGATGCAGCAATACCACATAGAACATAGAACAGCTTACAACAAAACCAACCATTTTAATAACAAAAAAGGCTCGGATTGCTGCAACTCTTTTTATTTCGTTTCAAGGAAAAATCAGTGAGGAAATGAAATCACCTGCTGTCCCAATTAGCATTTAAATAGTCCCTATTTGGCAGCGAATTTCGTGTGCTTATTTAAGTTAAAGAGGTGAAGAAAGCGTTTGTTCTTATCTGTGCAGCTGTTGCTGGGTCAAGTTTTCTCTTGAAAGGGTGCAGGGATTCATGGCTCTGTCAGAATTGTTGGATCCAAGACCACTTCCTAATTCTTCATATCAAGGGCATTTTTGGTGTTAGCCAGATTCAGAGCAGAATATCCCTGTTTTTTCCTTTTGCTTTAATTTCCTTAGAAAACAATTTAAAAAAAAAAAGAGAAAAAGGCTCAAGATTGCTCCCAGAGAGGCAGCAGTGTGTGTATATTCATACATATGTATATACACACACACACATATATATGTATATATGCGTATATATTTATACATATACATACATGCCTACATAAATATATGTATGTATAAATATATATAAAACAAGGCTCTGTGTAACATGCCTCACTTCCAAGAGTAGATCTCACTTGTGGGAGAGGAAGAATTATAGAATTATCACCACTCTGAGGTTGATGCCTAAAGAGGCTGACCTGGAACAGAGGCTAGACAGAGTTAAAGAATAAAGTAGGGATTTATTAAAAGGCATTCACAGGATGCACCTTGGGCAGCACAAGAGCCTGGCTGTGGCTACACCCTAGATGGATGACTGGTCACAAGTTTATAAGTTTGGGGATTTTTTAAAATTTTATAAGTTTATATTTTCTTAAACACTTTTATAAGTTTTGGTCCATTTCCACATTGGGGTTAATTGTCCAATTACATCTCCAGTTTATGCAGTCCCATCCTCCCAGTTTGCTCTCCTCAATTTGCTGTTGTTTATATTTTTTGGGCCTGAAGCTGCAATGGTGTCCTTGGCTCTGGGGCTGGAAAAGGATTGTTTTATCTAACTAAACTGTGAGGAGAACTTGCTAACACTTTATATGAAGTTCAGAGTTATATAATAATGCAGTACAGAATCTGGAAAATATGAAGGGTAAAACTTAAGGCATCAAGGTGACTCCGTGGCAAGGGGAGTCCAACATCAACATCAGAGGTTTATGTCCAAAAAGGAGACAGAGGAGTCCTTTTTGGCTTTATTGGAATACAGGGAGAGGCCATGGGGCATTCCCCTAGGGTCTCTCCAATTTTTGGAGGATGCAGCTTCCTTTTTATCTCAATTTCCTGGCCACAATTCCCTTCTCTCTTTCCCCATTGGGTGAGGTACTTGAAAGGTTCAGACTTCCCAGAACACCTGATACCAAAGATTCCTCTCTAATGTATAACCCTCCCTTTTAATTTTTAATTCTTATGGAATTTAGGGGTTTTTCTTATCTATCGTTTCTTACATCTTTCAATGTCTAATTTTGTTTATCAGCAAACCTAAAGTTTATTTGTAAAACAAATATCTTCTTCCATCCATCAATCAGTGGAACCCTTCCATTGTTTCTTTTATCTGCCAGTGCTGGTTTTATCTACTAGCACACCCACAGCTTGTTTGTAAAGACAAATCCACTATTCCTCTCATACAGGACAAGTCAAGGTACTAGCAGCAAAAAGTGAGCATTTCTCTCTGTAAAAGGAAATTTCCAACCATCCTGTCTCTTTTTCCCACTGCTTACATGCAGTGAGACAGGAAGAGTAGACCCCAGTTTCTGCAGTTTCTGCCTTGTTTTCTGTGAGACTGTTTATGAATGTGCTGATTAGCTTGCTCCTGCAATATTTTGATATATTTCCCCCAGAAAGTGAAGTTGGGGGTCCCTTCACTCTGGTCACTGCCAAGTATCAGATAGCAAAAATTCCTGTTTTCTTACACCTTAAACTGAATTCAAGCTGGCAGTTCAAAGGGCAAGATCTCATAACTGTTCAAATCAGCAGATTTGTCTTGTGCTCTACCATTGCCCGTAAGTATAAATGACCTCATGTATTCTCACACCTTTCATTTAATGGAACATATTCTTATTACTCATAAAATACTGGACTATATTTAACACTTGATCTCCATTCAGGGAAAGCAAGAGGTACACTGGTGTTTTTTCCTGGCAGCATTGCAGAGCTGCTGAGTGCTCCAACCAAACAAAAATCATCTTGGCCGAGACATTAAGAGCAAATGTTAAATTTATTCTGGCCAAAACTGAATCCCTGGTAATTGCTCAGCATTGTTCCTTACCCAAAAATGTTGGAGAATAAACACCATCACGTCTGTTTGGCATATGGATTGGGAAGTCAGTTAATCTTGGGTTTATTTCTAGATCTTTATGTTTCATTCTGTTTCTTCCTAAGGAAGCTTCCTAGGAACAACCTGCAATGTTCATGTAGGCCTTCATAATCCTGAGCCTGAGGCAGAACAGCAGCCAGGACAATGTGGTCCAGAGCACAGTTGCTATACTGTGACAAATAATTTGAAATTATTGACTAATCAACCTCAAACTGAAATATACCTAGAAAATAAGCAATAATCTTTATGCTAATTTTAGTTAAATTATTCTGCCTCTTCTTAATTTCAACCAGCCTGCATATCTTATGCTGCTCTCAAATATGTTAACACTCATGTTCCATGAAAAAAAATGAAGAGAAAGGCAGAGTAACCCTGCCCATAGTTGATGTTTGGGAGTGTATGTCATGTACTGCTCCTCTTGGCTGTAAAATATGTCCCTGGTCTGCAGTTCTTGTCCCAGCCTCTGCTGGGTGCCCAAAGTCTCAGTCCCTCCCACTCTGTGTCAGGACTTGTGGTTTTATAACTAAAATCTACAGTGTAAATGATAACTACATGGCATTATTAATACTATTTTATCTCCCTCTGCTGTTTATATCCCATTTGAAATTTTCCAAAATCACCTTTATTTTTCACTCTAAGACCTCTTCTACAAAGGTGCTGGGAGTGATAATGAAATGAATTCAGAGGCACAGAAATTTTATAGTAATGCATTTTCAATACAAATATTTTACAATACTAAATATGTACAGCGTCATTCTATTTACAGCTTCTTTAAAAAGCTTATATTTTCACTCTGTAGAGGGGTTAAGTAATTTTCTCAGAATTTTTAATGTAGGGTGAGCTTCAGAATAGGTCTAGTTGCATACAGAATGTTAACTCTCTAATGGATGTACTACAGGGTGATGCACCCAGTTTTGTATGATTCCCAGAGACCTGAAGGGTTTATTTCCCTGTTTGTTTCCCCACCTTGTGCAATTTCCACATCCCTACCACTCAGGAAGGACTGAAAGATGAACCAGAAGGCTTGCACAGGTTGGGGTTCTGTGACCCTCATGGATTCCACAAAGTGGAGTGCAAGGTCCTGCACCTGGGCCAGGGCAATCCCAAATTACCAACAGAGAGGGACTGAGAGCAGCCCTGGGAGAAGGACTTGGAGATGCTGGCCGAGAAAAAAATTCCCCATGAGCTGGTCCTGAGTGCTCTCAGCCCAGAAACCAGCAGAGCCCAGGGCTCATCCAGAGCACTGTGACCACCAGGTCAAGGAAAGTGATTCTCCTCCTCTGCTCTGCTCTTGTGAAACCCCACCTGGGGTTTTATGTCTAGTCTTGAAGTCCTCAATGTAAGAAGGATGTGGAAATGTTGGAGCAAGTCCAGAGGAGCCATGACGGGCTCTGGAGCACCTCCCCTATGGATCCAGGCTGGGAGAGCTGGGAATGTTCAGCCTTCAGCAGAGAAGGTTGTGTGGAGACCCCACAGAACCTTCCAGGGTCTGCAGGGGCTGCAGGGAACTGGAGAGGGACAACTCATCAGGAACTGGAGGGACAGGGCCGGGGAGAACGGCTTCAAACTGACAGAGAGCAAGTTTAGATTAGATATTAAGAAGAAATCCTTTCCTGTGAGTGTGGTAAAGCACTGGAATGGGTTGTCCAGAGAAGCTGTGGCTGCCTCTGGATCCCTGGCAGTGTCCAAGGCCAGGCTGGACAGGGCTTGGAGCAATATGGGGCAGTGGAAAGTGTCCCTGCCCATGGCAGGGGTGGCACTGGATGGGCTTTGAGGTCCCTTCCAACCCAAACCATTCCATGAATCTGTGATTCTATAAAGTAAGACAAATACAGGTTTTTTTCTTTCACAGAACACATTTAACATTTCACTGTTCCTGTTGCAGAAATTCTTAAGTGAACTCCCATTAAATGCTTTCATTCAGTTAAGAGCACTAGGAAGCTCTGTGTTTATAATCTGGAATTATATGGACAATTTTCTTGCCCTGATTCTCTGTTTAGCTCACCAGTGCAATTCCACTGCTTCTTTAGAGATAGTTGCAATTTAGTCCACTGGAAAAAAGAAGAACACCAGGACCATTTAAAATAAACTAACATTCCAGATTTAGTTTGGAATTAATACAAATAGTTTTTCCTCACAGAGACTCATCCTTTGCTGTGGTAGAAACATTTTCATATGCTGAATAAGAAATTTTGAATTAATTTTTTGTGTGCATGTAGAGATCTGAGCATTTCCTGCTACCAGTGAAACATCACTTGCATAGGAAGAGAACATTAAATGCAAAGAAGATCATCTGCACATTCCCCCAAGAGCTAAGCCAAAACAAACAAATAAAACACCAAAGTATTTTCAGGAAATATTTGGGTTTACCTCCTACTCCTTTCAATAATTTGAATTGCTACAGACAACAATAGTGCAGATGTTATATTTCACAATATCAAGGCAACATTTATGCATGTGTTTGTGAGATTTACACTTGTGTGAAGCCAGAATCATCCCAGAGGGTTGGTAGAAACAACTGCCTTTATAAATTCAAGTGCAGGTTAAGTAACTGTCATCCATCAGTGCTGAAAATAGCACTGCTGGCATCAAACTGGAGACAAAAAGCCTCCACTTTGGAAGGATAAACTTATAAATTGAATAGAAAATGAGCCAAATAATGCACACTGTAGAAGGTTAAGTTTATACAACATTCCTCCTGGAAAAGGAACAATTCTGAATTTTATATACAGCTTCATAAATAAGGCTTTGGATCAGTATTTCTTTGAGAAAATATTAGAGACTATATATTTTTGTTTGAAGCCAAAAATTTAGGTACCATTTCCTTCTTGCAGGCAGTCAGGAGTAACATCAGCTTTTGTTTTGGATAGAAGGCAATTTGGTCTCTGTGGCACCAGGCACAAACCCATCCTGAGCATCAGTAACATCTCAAAAACAAGCAAGCAAACAGCTTCCAAAGGCTTTAATGACTCATATTCCCTGCCACACTATCCAGGTCATAAAGGTTTTTTTATTTGGCTCTGGGTACGGGGTAGAAGGAGGTCACGGCTGTTCACAGCACTGCCAGAATTCTTATCCTGGCTGTGCCTCATTTTTCAAACAAGAGCTAAGGTGAGCAAGAGCACCCCCTTGGAACTTTAAATCATTTATCACGGTGTGGGCTTGTCTGTAGGCCTCTCCATTGCCCAGTTCTGCGGATCAATTTGAAGTTCTGAAACAGAAGTAGCAAAAATGGTAATAAAAGGCATTTCAAAGACTTTGAGACTATGAGTTGTATCACATAATGATGAAGAATTTTAGCAGTTTGTGTTTCCCCTGTGATTCATCTGTGAGTATCAATCAACACTGAATCTATGAATCCTCTGCTCTATTTTCTCCAGCAGATCTTTATGCTGATTCATTCTTCATAAACTGTATTTCCATGTGTTGATTTATGCACTAAAACACTTCCACAGATTCAAATTTCTTCCTTATCTCTACAAAAAACATGGTTCAATTCTTTTTGTTTTCAGTCAGGACAAAAAGAGACTGAAGAAGAACATGATTTTCATGCTGATTTGGAAGCAGTATAAGGTGTAGCCGAATACCCAAAGTCCAGTCCCAATGAGAGTTCCAGAGACTTTTGACTGTCATTTTCTTAGGATCCATAATTTTTTTTTCCTGTACAATTAGCTACAGGGACAGGACCATAATATCAATTGGCTCTAAAGGTTAGGCAAAACCAGATTTTTGCTTCTCTTTCTAATAACTCTTCTCCTTATAGTGTCAAAAAACTCTTTTCCAAGCCAGTCTTCTCCATTTCAAAGGTTAACTGCTGTTTTAGCTATAGGCAAGATACCTTCTTCTCTGGAAGTGAAACAGCCTTTTACCCATTTACAAAGTATAAATCCATGTCTTTTCCTCACACTGAATTTCAGGCAATATTGGCTTTCATAACAGTCACAAATAAAATGAAAAAAAAAAAAAGCAAGAATTTTCCAGTCAGAGGAATTTTTTGGATTTCATTTGTCTTCTGCCAGTCTAAACAAGTGCACCATTTTATCAAATCTGTTACCTGTTTAGATAATAAATGATTCCTATGAGCTGATGTGAACTGGGAAAGAAGGATGCTTTGAGCTTGCCAGTACAAGGTGTTGGAAACTCTCTTGATATTGCCAAGGGGAGAAGGAACAATGTTCCAATCCCTCCAGGACATATGACAAACCATGAAATCAATACTTTTTGCAAGGAAAAATAAATATATAAACCAGTGAGAATGGACTATTGTAATTATTTGGATGGACAACTACTTTTGTCTCCAAATATGTCACCATCTTACCTTCAGGCTGTAAACCCAAGTTGTGATTATAATTTTTACAGGATCCCAGACTGGCTGGGGTTGGAAGGGGCCAAGTCCAAGCCCTGCAGGGTCACCAGAGCAGCTGCACAGAGTCACACCCAGGGAGGTTTGGGGTGTCTGCAGAGAAGGAGAATCCACAGCTCCTCTGGACAGCCTGAAAAGAAGATTTTCCTCATATTTGGATGGAACTTTCTGTGTTTCAGTTCATGCCTGTTACCCCTTGTCCTGTTCCTATGCACCACTGAAGGGTCTGTCCCCATCCTCTTGGCATTTACCTCTGAGTAGAGGGTACTTCCATGCTTAAAAGCACCCATGTAAAATGTACTGGTATTGCTCAACAGATCTGCTCTTTGGATTAAATCCAGATTTCTAGTTATTGGGAGAGACTTTTACTTCTGGTTCAGGCCCCTTGTGTATATCCACACATTGCATGCACTTAGAAGCACTACAGGGCAGAGCACATCTGAGAAAATGAACCCCAGAAATAGAAAAGAGGTGCAAAATCTGTTTCCTGTTTACTCAGCCTGTAGGAAACACCTCCCAAGCATCCCACTCATTTTCCGTCTCAGATGTAGCAGAGGCAAGGGTTTTACTGGGAATTATCCCTTTCCGCTCTGCTCCCTGAAATGCAGAGCTCATGAATCATTTACTTGTAATTTAACCCTTGTCTTACAAGCCTGTGCAAACTGGTGACATCTTACAAGATCATTCACCAGTTCCTCGCTCAGGTGGTTCATACAAACACTTCAGAGTTCTGAAGTGTTTTCACTCCTCCTGTACTTGCCATTTATCCATTGTGTTATTTGCAACACGTTCTTGGAAAGTGCATTTCTGCTTTATTCTGTGCTGCTTATGCCTCTGAGACAGGAGGTAAATTAGATTTAGTCATTAGGAGCTACAAAATACCTTTGTATGAATATAGGTCCAGCTGAATATGTGGATGGTGAGCTCCTGAATGAATGTTCACAAAGTTGTTGGGAAGTTAATCATGGAGTCTGGGTAAAAGGCAAACAACACCACAGGACAAGATACAGAAATAATTCCCCCTTGGATTTCATCAGGGGAGGAAATTTTTCAGTACATATGTTATAGACCCTAAATATCAATGAGACATGCACAAAAGGAAAGCCACATCCCTCCCTCTTGTGCCCCTTTTGATGCTCATGACAGGCAAGAAGTTTGAAATCATTGATGTCCCAGTAGCTGACTCAGTAATCTGACTATCAGCACTCATAAAAAAGAAATATATCTGAGTACATTCTAGGTATAATGTATGTACTTTTTGTATTAAAATTCATTAATACACTTGCACGTATTTCATATGCATAGTGCAAGAAGATAGTGAAGCTGATACTGATGGATTCTAGTTCTGGAAGTAGAATTTCAAATGCTAGGAAGCTGATAAGGCAAAAAAGGCATAGAAAGGAAAAAAATTACTAGGATAAAAAGATATTAGGATTAAAAGAAATCCTACTGATAGTGCTTTTTCACTGCAAGATAAAAGCAATAATATGGAAAAAAATGCATATGTTCAGGAAACTTTCTGTTTTGACCTTGGCAAAATGTCAGACAATTACAAGCATAAAGCTGATGAAGAAATACTTTCCATTTCATCAAGGGCAAATATGTTTAAAAGGAGCTTATTATTTCTTGAGTAGGTTTTTTTCTGATAAAACATGTAGATAATTGAAAATGTTAAGGGACACAGATGAGATGTGTTCTGTGCTATCTGCTTCTTTTCCTCCAGGGAGGTTGTTCTGTTTACTTTGCTCATATTGCAGTGTTTTTCTCTATTGTCATGTCTCCATACAAGGGTAGAGATTTTCAGGAGGCTGCTCAGCCACAATGTAACTAATTCCCTTCTTTTTCACCTTGGATAGAAAAATCAACCATAACAAGTATTTAGTAAAGATTTTGGCATATTGTCCATTGTTTAACTGATTGTAATAAGCATTGAAAGTTCTATGACCTGTGCTGGTAAGGAGAATTTTTTTCACTTGCCATCTGTGAATAATACAGTCTTGGATATTACATGATTTTAGATCTGGGTGAATCCTCTCTTTAAAAGCTTTTTTTTTTTTTTTTTTTTTTTTTCATAGCAAATATTTTATCTACTTCCTGTTTTGGAACTCCTAGCAGGTAGAAGCTTAATATAAAATGAAACTGCCTTCATCTCATCTTGGCCTTATTCAAACCATGGGCTCAGGCATTAGAAATCCTGAGGCTTTTAAAGAAGGTAGGAGGAGAAAAACACCATATATTCTCTCAATGATCTGTTCTGCCAACAGCAGAATTTGCAACTGCATGGGAAAACATTGGATTCAGGCTGCCACTGTCATTCCAGCCCCTTCAAAGCTGTCATGTTCTCACCATCCAAGAGTGAAGGTGCCTCATTTAGAAGACATTAAGGGAAAGGAACGCAGAAGAATTCTTTTGTATTAGAAATTGTATGAAGTTCATTTCCCAAGAGTGTTCTCCACATTATGCCCCAATATTATTCCGTAACATTTATGCTTACCAGTAGTAATATTGAATTATATAACACAACAAATTACTTCAAATGAGGCCTAGCATTGTTAATTTTGCTTGGGCTCTGTTTTGTGAGTGGTTGACCTTAGGTAGTTAGGAAGGTTCTATCAAACTCACAGTAAATCTCTTTATAGGCTCATTTAGTCACTGCAATGGAGGAGATCATATTTCCATTTCAAATCTCCTCACACTACCATTTTAGAGTACAATGGCATTTTAAAAATTTCCTTTATCTAGTTGTTTTATAGAGAGCTTTCCATAACTCCCCATGCCATAAGATTTAAACTGTATTTAAATGAATACAGTGATAGAAGCAAGGCTATAATTAATGTACACATTTGGAAAAAAAGCTATGGCCTGAAACTCACAAGACACATTGACAGCCCTAGGATTCCTTTCAGATCGACTTGCAATTTAAGCTTCTTTGAAGAGAAAAACTTGTCCAAAACTTGTATGATGCTTTACTAACAGGTCTTTCCTGTCAGAACACTAATGGTTTCCTGAAATTAAACATCTCTCTCAATGTCATTAATAAAAGAAATAGTGTTGAAATGACAACTGCATTTTAAAGTATGCTTCTTCTTTTCCCTTGTTGACTCTGGTCATTCTTCATGGGAGCTCCCTGGAGCAGCCAGGGATCAGATTTAGGGCAGCACATGCAAATCCATGGCTCTGATATCTGGGAAGATGGAGAGAATGCTGCCCATGCCCTGGGGCACTACTTATGATAATACATGATTCCATTATAGGCTTCATCCTAGGAGCCAGCCTGATTGATTTCCTCTTTCTTGTGCATGCCTGGGAACTCTGAGCCATCTTCCCTCTCCACAACAGGCTTTGCCTGCAGCACTGGAGAACTCCATGCAGTGAATCACCCTGGAAATAGATGGGCAGCACATCCACCTGCCATTCTCTCCTTGAGAGCACCATGGAGGCTGCTGGGCTGGGCTCTTACAGAGCAGAGGAAGAGGAAGAGTAGGAAAGGACAAACTTCTCTTAGCCCCAGTGTTTGTTCTCAGTGGAAAATCAGTTTTCTTGAGCAGCAGCCTGCATTGATGCCGAGCTATTCTATGGGAGGTGTTCTCCTGATGGATGGAACTCAGTGGCTCTGGAAGGCAGCATTTTCTCTGCTCAGAGTAAGGTTATTAACTCTGAAATCCTGAGGCTTTTAAAGAAGGTAGGAGGAAAAAACCACCATCTATTCCCTCAATGAGCTGTTCTGCCGACAGCAGAATTTGCAGCTGCATGGGAAAACGTTGGATTCAGTCTGCCACTGTAATTCCAGCCCATTCACAGCTGTCATGTTCTCATCATCCAAGAATGAAGGTGCCTTGTTATTCCATGGGAAGTGTTCTCCAGATGGATGGAACTCAGTGGCTCTGGAAAGCAGCATTTTCTCTGTTCAGAGTAAGATTATGAACTCCATCAGACCGGTTGGTGTGCCTTTGGCAATGGGCAGGATCTTGATTTTTGAAGGGGAATAATGTACATTGGGCACTAAAAAAAATGTTTAGGGCTGGAGAGTTTGTGTTAGAGAGACTGCAAGACAAACAGGTAAAGAAAGGGCTGACAAGAGAGGGTTGCAAAGTGAAATTAAGATTAAAACCATGAATTATATATGGACAGGTATATAGATAGACATATTTATGTGTCATATATAAAGGAAGATAAGGGTATGATTTTACTCAGAGTGACATTGCTAAAAAGGGAAATCAGCTCTAATTTTAGGAGCTACTAGTGACCCAGAAAGCATTTGTGAAAACCTCCTCACTCAATGTGCTAGAAATAATGCACCATAACACCTCACCCTGAACTTCATCCCAGTTCTTACCCTGCTCCTGCACTTTGCTCTCATAAATACAGCTCCTTCTGAAGTCTGAAATATTTCCTCAGCTCTGGAAGCTGCTCATCACTTCTCTCTTGTCCAAATCCAGGTGTCCCTGCTCCTTAAGACAGGCAGACACTTTTAGTGCCCTGCATCCCTATTTTATCTTCTTCTTGTCTCTCCCAGAGAGTTTAAGTCTTCATCTCTCCATATTCTAAAATATTTCATTTAAGAAAGACTCTAGCAAAATAAAAAAACTGTTTTCTAAAATCTCTAAATGCTTCAGCTCTGTCTGGGGCGCAATTATAAAACTGTCATCTTTTTAAAAGGGCTCCATCTTCCATATTCTACTCCCCCAGATTCCTCAACAGTGAATTTCAAAGGATGATTACTTGCTACACTAATAAATGTTCCCATTGGTACATTCTGAACCAAAAAAAAAATAACTAAAGACAAAACTTTTACAAAAGCATTTGCCTACTCTAAGCCTACAGCAAAAAAGAAATCCTTCTGTAGCAAAAAACTGTGGAAGGAACTCAAATTTGTTTAAGCCAAGCAAGTTTCTCTCAGTGCCAGAATAACCCAGTCCCTGGATTCAGTAAATAAATGATTTGTAGTAGGTCAGGGCAACCTCAACTTGGAAATTCATCTGAATTTGTTCTGGATATGGCCATTGATTCCAGTTTAACTCTTCCAAGAAAGGATTTTCTGCTTGTGGAGAAGGGCTGTGGGACATAATTTCTGAGTCCACTGTTGACAGAGAGACACCAAGGAGGGCAGTGGGCTCAGCCCAAGGTTAAGAGGGGATTCAGACAAGAGCTGTAATTACTTGCACAGAATGTACCTAATATTTAGAAAAAATTTCAGTTGCCCAGCATGCATTAAGAGCTCTAAAAATTGGACACTGGAATTGGCAATATTCAAACTGAAAATAGAATGCACCCTCTGTAGTTAAATGCCACAACAGATTGCAGAGGATTTCTGAGAAATCCTCAGAATTTAAATCAAGATGTAGATGTTTTTCTGGGGGACAGTTTCTTCCCAGTCCCAAAGGTGTGACACAAGAGGCATTTGGTGGGATTCACCAAAAAGGGGGCAGATTGAGGGGATTAGGATGGTCTTCTCTGTCCTTAAATACTCACAATGAAAATCATATCAAGGGTGGCAGAAAACTGTCTTTTATAAGAATTGTATCTTTTCTGTTTATATTGTGTTTGAACCTCAGCTCATATAGAGAGCTTAGAACAAAAGGTTTCCTCAACGCATAAAATAAATATTTTACAACATAAAACTTGTAATATTTTCTTAGTGCCAAAGCAAGTCTGTCTTTCTGGTCTGTTCAGGAACTACAGTTAACCAATATTTTCTTATGTATTCAAATGAAAAATATGACCAGAAAGCAGAGAATTTAAACAACAAAAAAATAGATTTTTTTTTGTAATTGATTTATTTTTTGGTGGTTTGGTTTGTTTTTTCAGTTGAAAATTACATTTACAGTGCAGGGTAATTCACTGTTTTTAGAGTCTGCATGAATGTGATCAATATACACAATGAGGACTTCACTTTACAGGCAAAAAATATTTGTGTGTAATATTTTCATTTCTCCCTACTCATTTATAGTAGTTCCATAAAAGCTGCAAATAGAAGTTATAGGTTTTCTAGTTTCCTAACAGGAAAGGAAAGTTGTGAGAGAAAACTTCAAGACCTGACAACTAAGAAAATCCCCTATCAGAAACCAATTCTCAAATACCAATTTAGCACACTGGTGATGTGTAGAGTCTTTAAGAACTATGGGGTCTTGCTTAACCTCATGCCCTTGACTGGTAAATCACATTCAGTTTCAGTTAAGTTACAGAAATCTCTCCCTACCATCATTCTTCATTTGTTTTTGATTAAAAAATGGCATCTGCCAGAATGTGTCTGAGAGGAAAGGCAGTTTGGATCTGGGAGAGGAAGAGAAGGATGCTGGAAAGCAGAAGGGCTACACAAAAATGTATTTATCTGAGTTCTGCTGCTAACTGTGGACTTAAAAGTATTAAAAAATCCCACTGTTGAGTATGTGTTACAGCCCTGGTCATTCAGCTGCTGGCACCCCTTGGTTTCTGGCATCCCTCAATTTTTTTTTCTGCATCTTTGATTCCTGCTTTTGAGTTAATTTTGTACCTGAGTGTTTCTCTCTATTTACATGGGACCTTCAGCAGGACATTGCAAGGTCACTAAGCTCTTTGCTTTTCCACAATCTTGTCTAAGAGGAATCCTAATTGATGTTGCTCTACAAAAGACTCAACAAAGTGGTGGCTGAGTCCTCAGGTGCCTTGCACTTAATTCCCAGAGTCTGTACCCAAAACTGCTTTTTCTGTATCTGGGAGAAGCTGAGTTACTGCCAAGGCTGCCTGTCCTGTCTAGATTTGAGGACAATGAGTCCTTCTCACTAATAGCTCTATCTGGTATCTTAATTGGCAAGTAAATTAATAAAAGATGTGTTTATTGCTGTGCAATGAGCTTGTTTGTTTTCCCTGCTGTCATTGATTTACTTTGGAGAGGGGAAGGAGGCAAGTCTTTGAATTCACTTGTATCCCTCTTACAATTGAAACATCATCACTTTTTAGGAATCAGTCTTTCTGTCTGTGTATTTTCTCAAAATGGAGGCCAGAAGTATAGTAAACTAGAATTATCACAGTAAGGTCAAATGTGGTGTGACAGTGTTTCTTTAGGTTATCCAATTTATGTACCTAAGTGACTTAACATCAAAAGGCAAAGAAGATGGGCTCTTTCTCGTTATGATTTTAAAATTTACCTTGTTCTAACAAAAATACTTGTTGCATCAGGTCCATAATTGGGGAAATCATTGCTTTAATTTCAGTTTCTACCAAATTTGGTTGTTTTAGAGCTATATTCACATCAGAGGTCACACAAAACCAACAGGAGCAGCAGCAACCTAAGTGGCTTCGTTTTTATTTATTTCTTCCCCAACAATTATTTTATTATGGACTACTTTCCCTACTTCTAATAAATAATCCTCGTTGCTTGTCCTGTCTATAGCACATGACAGAGTATCACTGTCAAGGCCCGTTGTAATTCCCAGCGAGTCGCCCCCAGCTACCCGGCAGAGCAGAGTCGTTTGCAAATGAAGGACATTTGTCTGAATGACACATTTCTGAATGAGAACTACTTTGTTTTTGCAGAGAGTTTGGCCGCTGGAAAGTAAACAATCTTGCTGTGGAAAGAAGAAATTTCCTTGGCTCCCCACTGCCACTGGCCCCCGAGTTCTTCCGTAACATAAGGCTGCTGGGACGGCGCCCGACCCTTCAGCAGATCACAGAAAACCTGATCAAGAAATATGGGACACATTTCCTGCTCTCAGCTACCCTGGGAGGTAGGGTTAATTATTGGGAATGGTGGGGGTGAGCTTGGTGGGAGTTGACTAAAAGTGCTGGTCACAACTCTTCCTCCTCCAAGCCGCCAGAATGGGCAATGCTCGCTGTGGAAGCAGATTTTGCTCACTCTTGGCTGTCCTTCTCTTTATTGGTGCTGGGTGTAGAATTTGGTGCAGAAAAAGAGAAGAAATCCAGTTGCTAAGATGGAGGTACCTTACTTGAGCTCCATTTCTTTTGGGGGTCTCTCTCTGCACTGAAGTAATTAAGAAGAGTGACTTATTTTTTCTGTAAGTGGTCCTTGTAACAATTAACATAACAACAGCTTACAGAAATATCTGGGTCCATTGCAGTCCTGCAGAAATGGAGCCAGAAAACCAGTAGCAAGTATTTCCAACAAATCTTTTAATTTATGGGACTTTTAAACTACTTTGTCCATTGGAAAAGTATATTGTCATGCTGCCCTTTTTAGAATTAGTCTTCACTTAACCAGTGGGACTGCATTTTCAAAATGGGATGATGAGGCTTTGCCATGTCATTCCCATTAACTTAATGGAATCTGCATCTTTCAGTCCCCCCAGACTAATCTGGAAAGGGTAGCCCCATGGATAATTGGGATCCAGTCACCAGATGGATTGAAGAAATCCAGTGAAGAGGCCTAATGTTCAAGGGAGAGCCTAAATTGTTCCGAATGAAAGATAATTACTACCTGTGATTACCCATCCAGGCATTACACAATGAACTGACATTTTAGAAATGCAGCTCTATCCCATCGTGGGTGATAATATTAAAGATAATTCTGGTGATTGAGTGTCCTTCCAGCAGGACAGGCTTGTCGAAATCCTTTATTCACCTGAGGAATGGTTCTTTTTAATACATTTCATAACTGAATCCTAGCCATTTGTAAAGGAAATGAGAGCCCTCCTAGTCTCTCTTGGCTGATAGCTGAGATCTGTAACAACCCAAATGGCTCACAGAGGCTTTCTTTTGAAGGAGACCATTGGAGAAACAAGAGGAATTTCTGTCTTGCTCTAGTTATTTTTAAAAATTAAGAACTAATTTCTATCATTATTTTGGGAACTAGTACCTCTGTGGCTTTACCACAAGAATTTGAAGAACAATTTATGTGTGTTGACCAGCAATTTATAACAGAAATCCCTGAAGTTTTTACATTACTTTGAATATTTTTCTATGCAAATAGACACATTTTATAAATGACTGATTTCTTGAGTATAGAACACATGGCACATTTGAATAGGAAAACTAAATGCTGAAGAGAAAGAAAATGTTCCTTAAAATATAAAGCATAAGAACTAAAGCTTTGGCTGCAGCATGCATCCCACTTCAAGGATTATCCAATGGTAAAAATTATTTTTCAATATTGCTACCTATCGGCTAATTATTACCTAATGTAAATAGCAGTAGCTCCTCAGTCATGTGATGAAACTCATTGATAAGGTGAAACTGGATCTAGCAGCTCTCAGAAAACATTCTGACATGACCACAGCAGATCTTTACATTCAAAGCAGCAGCATCACACTGATCACCACAGAGCCACGGAGCTGACAACCTTCAGGAGGTCTGGACCTAAGAAAAATTAAAACTTAATGGCGTTTCCTTTGAGGACATCTGAAAATTCTAGCTTGGACCTTCAGTATTCTCCCCAAAGCCTTAGCATTTGCTGCCAGGTAGCTGAGGTAGGGCACCATTTTCTCACCTCAGAAAGGCTCTAAAATGCAGTAGCGGCCCCAGCCTTGCCCAGATTTTCACTCAGAGGGAGACAGAGTTGGCTTCTGGGCTCTGTCACTGCTTAATGCAGTCAAAGGGAGATTTCATATTAACGTGGGGTTTGATTTAGGTCCCCAGTCTCAATTTTTAGGCATGATTTGAGGCACACCTGCTGCCTTCCATTATCACTGGATGGGTGCTGAATACTTTGAAAAATCGGTTTAATTACAATAATTACAGGGAATTAGTAATTTCTAAGAAAGCTTTCATGAGGTAGCTAATAAGCCCATACTTTCCTGGATGTGTTAGTTCTCATTTTCAGGCTGGATTGAATGGGGATTCCCACAGATGCTGGTCCACATTTGATTAACACATAATTAGATTTTTTTATTATTTTAATAATGTATTAGTACTTTCCCTTTAATTACAAGTTGTTTTATTGTGAAAGCTTGTCACTTATGTAGCTTGTTAAAAGCAGAAGACCAAATGGAGTGTGCACAGTACTTTTATCTAATGAATCCCCAATCATCTGTATTCATGGACAGAAAGGAAAACTTGGCAAATGAACGAGGCTGTGATAAGATTTGTGTGCCTCTGTGACCATTTGGTTTCCATAAAGATCCCTTTTTGAGCATAAAGGGAACTCTTGCACATGGTTGTTTGTGAAACATTCCCTAGTCTTTATTCACAAACACAGAAATACACTCCTCAAGGGCATCCAGAAATGAGAACCAAGGGAAAAAAGTTCTATATTTCTTGCTGCCACAAGATAATGTGGAAAGTGACATTTCTCACTGCTTTTATTTCTTATGGAAATTTTATCTCCTGGTGCCATAAGCCCAAAGTCCATAACGAGCTGCATGATCGAAGGACCTTGTGTGACCCAGTGGACTGAGCACTTACTATGACTTTCTCTCCTTATGCATTTATACATTTTTTGTTTTGCTTTCATACTTTCCTCTTCTGCCTGTCCTCAACATTATGCAAGGATGGTGCAGTTTGCTGGAGCTACACTTTAAAGGATTGCAAAAAACCAGATGTGAGCTTCGAAGCTGGAGGATGTTGGGAAGCCTGGGGTACCGCTGTGGGATGGATATAGGAGGACAAAACTGAATCCGTCCAGCTTTAAAGCCATTCCCTTTAATGCTGTTCCTGCAGAAAAGGCCATTTAGCAAAGCAATAGAGTTGGTGATGAGGATAATTAGTACACCACAATGATTGGCTCTTGTTCCAGGCATTTGGGTGAAGTGAGACTAATTTGGGTGCTTTGCAAGATGAAGACAGCACGTTCTTCAAAGAAGAGCTCCTTGCACCAGGAAACTGCTCTGAATAAACCAATTTTTAGGACAATCCCACAGCTTCTTGTGAAACCAGAACCTCATTAGGCAACTGCCTAAGTGGTCATCTGAAAAGTTCCAGGTCGATTTATTTTTACTGCTATTGTCAGTCATCTTTGCTCAAGGTGTTCATTACCAAACCATCAATCCATTCAGCTCTCCGGGTCAGGAAATAGCCCTTGATGCTGCTGAAGGCTTGATGAATCGGAAGAAAAGGAGGTAATTTTGTCTTTAAAACAGACAGTCTTAACAGGAGTGGGCAGATCAGCTGGACCCCAACCTCTCTCCGCTGATTACAGCCCTGCGAGAGTGATGGTTACACCTTCAGTTTTCCAGCTTTTCTGTCCCTCATTAATATTCCCCCGGAGCTGCAAATTATTCTGCCTGCAGAGACGGGGGAAGTTGTCAAGTGGTGTAAAACAGTGAATCTCAATGGGTTCTGAAGGATTTATTAGCACTTACACTAACTGCTGATGCGACCTTTGCTTTCCATAACACTCTCTCAAGGTAAGGTACAAACTACTGGCAAATAAGGGAAGGAGGGCACAGCCTCAAATGACTGATGTGAGAAAGAAACTTGAAAATTTTGCATCTGATTTGCATATACCAGTCACACCCCTCGTCTGGGTATGTAAATTCCCCAGAATTTAAGATTATGGAAGCTAAGGGGAGGGGAAAAAAAAGCACAAAACACATTAACTTTCTTTCCTCTCCCGTTTACTTAATGAAGAAAAAATTTAAATCCTTAAACAGATGGTCTGTATAGAATTAACGTGCACTGTTATTCACTTGAACCATGGAAATGATACCACATCTGGCGTGACATTAATTTATATAGTTTTTGAGCCTGTGCATTTCCATCAGCATCTGCTTTAGTTTGGGAAAATGACCTGATAAAACCCTGATGGTACCTTTGGTGATCCAGACAGGAATAGATTTTCCACTAGCTGGTAGTAGCTGGTGTATGTATTTAGGTGTAGTTATTTAGGTAGTAGCTGAGGTGTTTCATTTAATCAGAAACCTTTGAGGAGTTCATAAACCAAAGACCTTTAGTCCTGTGTAAGATACATTTCTGTGTATGAAGAGAGGGCTCTGAGCAGGCATCTGTGGGTTATGCTAGGCTATGGCTACCTTGGAGTGTTGTCCTTTTATTCCTGTTTCCTCTCTTTCTGACATGAAGTGATGGGAACTGCTTGGATAACTTCTTTTTCCTACCACTTTCCAGTCTACAGATGAAAATATGAAACATCAAGGCTTATAATCTCTTTATTATTCCAAAGATATGGGGACAGGCAAACAGTCTCTCAACAACTGAGGCAGAAAATAGCACTAACTATTTAAATCATATGAATATGTATTGTTATGTATAACAAAATATATTTACTCCTTCAATAGATGGTTATATTTAGTTACAGTTGTTACAGCATTATTCCAATTCCATCACGTTGATGGAGATTTATATTTTTAATTTAAATAATTAATAATTAAAATAATTTAAATAATACCTGAATATGTTTTAAGACAAAGGCAAAATTAATTTCTACTTTCTGAATCCTATTTTTCTTTAGGAGCCTTACATCTAAATGGTCTGAGGAAGGTTGAATATCTGGGTAAATTCCCATATACTTCTTTTCTTTCCCTTTTCTTTTCTTTTCTTTTCTTTTCTTTTCTTTTCTTTTCTTTTCTTTTCTTTTCTTTTCTTTTCTTTTCTTTTCTTTTCTTTTCTTTTCTTTTCTTTTCTTTTCTTTTCTTTTCTTTTCTTTTCTTTTCTTTTCTTTTCTTTTCTTTTCTCATGTTGTTGGGACCTAGTAGAATTTATAAATATATGTCATGGATAATATGTTCCTATAAACTTAGCAAGAATTAAAAATTGAAGTTAAGTTATAAGCTTGCATATTCCAGGGCTGGTGGGGACAGGACTGGACACTGTGGCAAGGTCAGTGAAGAGCATGAGCATCAGTCCCCTGCACCTGCAGTGACAAAATCTGTCAGGGACAGCCCTACATGGCAATAAAACATTCCTGTAGTGACTGAGAGCTTCTTGAACCACTCAACTGGGCTATGTGGCATTGTTTTGTGAGCATAATTGTGTGTTTCCATGCTACTTCCTTTAAACCTGAGAAAGTGAAGTTTAGTGTCTCTTGAATTTTGGGAAGGAGAGCAAATGCAGCTTTCAGATCTTGTGAAAAGCACAGCTGGGAGGATTTGATGCTGAATAATCATGTTTTATAAATGTTCACTGTCATTACTCCTTTTCAATCCTTAAAATTCATAACCTTGTTTTCTAAATCACACTTGTTTTTAGCTGATGCTTGGATGTCTTAGCCTGTTTTATGGTGACAGACAGTAACCAGTGAAAAACAAGATTCCTCCATGTTTTCAATGTGACACAAGAGTCTCTTTTGGCATGGGTTTCATTTTCTCCAAATGAACTTAAAACTCAAGTTGTCATCCCTAAATCCAAGTTAGCAGTGTTACTTCCCAGACCCTGGAGCTCTAGGTGCTGAAGGGAGCCTTTTCACAGCTCTGCAGGGACACGGGTGCCTAAGCAACAATGTAGAGGGTAATCCACTTTTTCTAGAAGAGCTCAATCAGCTCTGACAGATGAAAAACTATGTGAAAAGTCTTTTGGGCAGCAAATATTTTTGAGCTGCCCCTGATGGCACCTGCTGGTAGCACAGTGCCTGGGAATGCCAGTGATGAGCCAGGATGAGTGATACAGACATCTCTTGTGTGAGATGCCATGTAAGAATTCAAAGTCATTTCAGTCTGGTTATAACGAATGAAAACCCAAATATATCTGTCAGGGTGTGGGGATGATGCCTTGAGAAGGCTGACCTAGACCAGAGGTTAGACAGAGTTAAAGAATGAAGTAGGGATTTATTAGAGGGCCTCAATGCATCCACCTTGAGCAGCACAGGAGCCCAGCCAGGGCTACACCCAAGGTGAACCAAAATGGTCACAAAATGCTCGAATGGGCATGAGGTCTCTCACTTTGATCAGTTCTGCTCCATTTGCATATTGCAGTTAATTGTCCAATTCCAGCTTTAGCCCATCCAGTCCCATCCTTCTTGTTTTCCTCTCTTCATTCCTCCATTGTTTGTGCTCTTGGGCCTGAGATTTGGATCATTTGTCCTTGGTCCCCAGCTAGAGAAGGAATTGTTTTGTCTCTCTACTCTGTGAAGAAAGCTTACCGTCCTTAATATGAAGCTCAGAACTACACACTAAAGCAGTTCCGACTCTGAAAAATATAAAAGCTAAAACCTGAGGCATCAGGGACCGAGCCTGCAGGGCTGGGGGTGCCAGGGGATCCTGCCAGAACACACCCAGCAGCCACTGCATGGAAAGCATAGAGTCAAGCAGGATGAAGCAAATAGGATGATGTGATGACTCTGACATGGTCCAAACATTCTTTTCCTGAGATGTTCCAATCAACGTAAAGCATCATAACACACAGCCCTGTCTTTTTTCAAGGTTTGATTGTTTGTTTGTTTTTGAAATGTGAGTTTTTGTTGCAGTTCTGCTGTCTGCTCATGGAGAGCAGGGAACGGAAAAACGCCTGAGATTTTTTTTTATGTGAACAAAACTCAAACTCTGTTTTAATAATAAAACTTAGCAGAATTCTGTTGAACTATAAGGACCCCCACAATCTCTATTAAAGACTAATACAGATCAATCAAAAGTGTTTACATGAGAACAAGGTGTGGTGGATGCTCTGTGGGCTGGAGAAGGTTTCCTACAGTGACAGGGTGGGAGAGCTGGGGTTGTTCAGCCTGGAGAAGGCTCCAGGGAGACCTTACTGGGACATTACAGGACTTAAGAGGTCTTATAAAAAAGAAAAAGAGTGTCCAAGGCCAGGTTGGGCAGGGCATGGAGCAACCTGGGCTAGTGGAAGGTCTGCCCATGGCATGGGGAGAACTGGACAAAATTCATAAGTTCCTTTCTACCCAAACCAGTCTATGATTCTGTCATAATGAAATACAAACAACCTAAAAATTATATTTTTTAGTCTTTTCCAGAGATTTTCTGCAGCTTTAAGTCCTTGTTTCTTTGCCCTTACAATTCATTATACTTTCAATGGAAAGATGGTTGACCTTGCAAAAGCCACTTTAATCTAAACAAACTACCTCAGCCTTCTGGAAAAGGGGAAAACATGGAGAGAAAGCTCCTAGGAAAATTTTGTAATTAATCTGTGCAGCCTGAACTGGTTGCTGGCACAATATTCACTCTCTGAATTGTGCTGTTGTCTTCTCTGATACCACAGAACCATGGAATGGTCTGGGCTGGAAGCATCCTTGGACTGGGTTGCTCCAAGCCCCATCCAACCTGGCCTTGGGCATTTCCAGGGATCCAGGGGCAGCCACAGCTTCTCTGGGCACCCTGTGCGAGGGCCTGCCTACCCTCACAGAAAGCAATTCCTTCCTAAAATCCGTTCTAAACCCTGTCTTTGCAGCTCCACAAACAGCTGCACAAAGCCCATGACCCTTGGCTGCAACCTCAGCCGACTCCATTGCTTTTGATCCCAGAAACATCTTTCCTCCTGGCTGGAGTCACATGGCAGGTTGTGACAAATCAGGTTTTATTGCATGGGTTTTATTGCATATTGAATGCCAGCAAAGCTGGAACCCAGAGCAAGTTCTGATGGCAGATTTCTCTCAGGGGACAGGTCATTAGAGTTTGCTGTGTTTTCCCAGTTCCCTCCTCACAGCAGTTGTGAACCTTTGTCCACATATTATAGCAGAAAGATTAAATAATTGGGTGGGGAAATCCTGGTTACTTAAGGAGGCTGTGCTAATTTCTAGTTCTTTGGAGCTTCAGGCAATTAATTCCTGCATTGATGACTTCATGCACAAAATAATGACCCATTAGGAAACTGTAGGAGGAGAAGCATAAATGTAGTGGTGGAAGCTGAGGTAAGCTCCATCTGGAACATCCACCTGTCCCTCCCAGGACAAAAGGAATATTCTAGACAAGCCCTGCAGGTCTAATTAGATAAAAAGCTCCTGTATAATGCAAGTTTTGCCTGTGTAAGGTCTGAAGGGCTTGTCTGTCCTCTGAATTTCTGAGAGACTGGGAAACACATAATGTACATTGGGGAGCAAGGAGCGTGCTTGTGTTAACCAAAGACAAATTTTGTGAGTCAGAATTGGCCAGCAGAGGTGATGTCCTGCACACAGGCACAAGTTCCTCACTTAGCTTTGCTCACCACCAAGATTAGCTCCCTTTGAAGATGATGTCATGTTTTCATCCTAGATTTTTATCCTACAGCTATTACTTTTTGGCACATAATCCCATTTGAAGTTGGCATCCTCTGCACGGGCATGGTGCCACTGCAGCAGATGGGTGAGCAGTGAAAGTAGCACAAGTGGCAAGTCAGACCTTAGCAGGGTAACTTCCTTTCCAGGAACTAGGAAAAGGCACTCAGTGGAGTTGTTCAGAACCTAAAATCCAGGTATAATGACATTATTAATCAATTGTTGAGCTAAATGTTGAAGGATGCACGTTACCAAACACACGCTCTGACAGTGAGGAAATTTACTACTGTCCAATTTATTTTGGACATAAATTGCACAGAAGAAAATACTGGGTCCAGAAATAACTTTTCCAATTTGTTTTGTGATGTAAAGAGTTTTGCCTAAACACTTTAATAAATGAACGAATTATTGCTTAGCCTGAAACATAGAAGAATATATCCATGAACTAGATGATAAACATGGAAAATTTGACAGTATCAGTAGGTGTGTTCTGAAAATGTTTTTAAGAACTCAGTTAAGCAAGTCAGATTTTTGGGTTTCAATAATCTTACAGAAATTAAAATTTCTGAATTCAACAGTATTTATCCACGTCTCTACAAAGAGATAGGAAGTGAGAAATCCACAACACAAGATGCTGAAGCGTCTATTTTTTTTGGAAAAACACCAACTTTCTGAAACCTCCACATTTTTCAGTTAGAAAAATTTGGTTCAAGGCAACTGTTCTATCAGATTTCAGGCACTGCTGAATTGATTAGAAAGCACATGGTTGCTCATAACAAGGTGTAACAAGGTGCCTTTCTTCTAAAATCAGCGATGAGAGAAGGAAACAAGCAAACATCCCAAGTATTACAGTGTTTACATTTTCTTTTATGCCAACACAGAACACTACAGAATGACTGTACTAAGTGACCTTGGAAATAAACATATTTTGTATGTTCTTCAAGTTGAATGTTTACAAAATCTCTCCTTACTGTTGCACGTTGCTGATGCCTGCTGGGGCTTCTCTCTCCCTGCCCAGGAGAGGAGTCGCTCACAATTTTTGTGGACAAACGGAAGCTGAGCAAGAGGTCAGAAGGGAGCGACCCCAGTGCCAACAGCTCTGTGGTGACCCTGGAGACCCTGCACCAGCTGGCAGCCTCCTACTTCATCGACAGGGACAGCACCCTGCGGCGGCTGCACCACATCCAGATTGCCTCCACCGCCATCAAGGTAGGGACTGTGGCACCGAGATGGTTTCTGAAAAATAAATCCTCTCTGCCCCTGATTTTCTCTTGGGAAGCTGAGAGGCCTCAGAAAAGAATGAAAACAATATTATCTGATTGTTTGGGAATGTGGTCTAGAGGTTGTTTACCAACAGGTGCATCTTTGATTGGTTCCATGTGAGTTGTTTTTAATTAATGACCAATCACAGCCAACCGTGTCAGACTGAGAAGTCAGTCACGTGCTTTCTTTATCATTCTTGTTTAGCTTTCTGATGTATCCTTTCTCTTTCTTTAGTACAGTTTTAGTATAGCATTTCTTTCAATATAATATCATAAAATAATAAATCAGCCTTCTGAGAATATGGAGTCAAATTCTCATCTCTCACCTCGTCCTGGGGACCCTCACAAACACCACCACAGGACAGCTCCAGGGCACACCCCCAGGGGAGATCTCAGCTTCACCAGCTCCTCAGGAAGTGTGGTTTGATTGGTTTTATTCTCTTTTTTTGCCCAAATCAAAGAATTCGATTTATAAGGGAGGTGCTAGCATGGCAGAGGGTCTAAAGATGTACTAGAGATATTAGTGATGAATAATTGGTACAGAAGTGTTTCTAGAAGTGTTTGGTGACTGGGACAACCTCATGAACATGTGTAATCAGTAACTCCATTTACAGACAGATTTATATTTCTCATACATCTTTCTTTTTCTTCCTTTTTGAAAAAATATTTATTTATTTATTTATTTTAAAATTTATTTTAGATATAGTTATTGTGCTTGTATTTTTTTTTATGACCTTTGGAACAGTTTGGAGGTCTTGGCTCCAGAGTTTTATCATTTTCTGTTAGGATCGAGTTTTAGCACAGTTTGTCAGTCGAAGCACCCTCTGTGCTGACTGCTGCAGCTCTCTCCTAGCACTGGAGGATTTTTGGCCAAGATCAGTGTCCCAGGTAGGACACAAATCAACAATGTCCTCCTGAGGAGATCTCTAGTCTTACGTTACTCATTTGAAGTATGAAGTCTCTCCCAGTTTATTTCCAGATTTGAAGAGCAAACAAAATTGTAACTTGCAGTTGAATGTGCAGTAATTATGAAGCTCTCGATGCAAGATGTGATTCAGGAGCCTTTCTGCTCATTGAATCTTTCCACTGGTAACCAAGATCTTCATTAAAGACACCTGAAACCAGATGCAATTCCCAACTGTCTTAGCTGTTACTCAAGCAAATATAAATTTACTTCCTAGGAAGTGCCTTTACTGGGAGAAGGATACAACCAGAATTTGTGGCTCCAGGGCACATGTTCAGTTTGGCTGCTGGTCCCTGGAGGATATTCCCAAAGTCCCATCCATCCTGGAAGGGTGCCATGGCAGCTCAGCCCAGCCCAGCTTAGGGCTGGTCATCTGCTGGTGCCAGAGTTGAGCTGAGAGTGCAGCAGAACAAATCCAGGGTTTGGTGGAAGCTGCCCATCTCATCACCTGGTCTTGGAGGAAGGACTGGATTGGGAGCTTGTGGCAAGATGGGTCTGGAGTCTTCTCCCAGGCAGCTACCGATGGACAAGGGGAAATGGCCTCAGGTTGTTCCAGGGTAGGTTCAGGATGGATTTTAGGAACACTGCCTTCCCTTAAAGCGTGGTGAGGCATTGGAAGGGGCTCTCCAGGGTAAAGGTGGAGTCCCCATCCTTGGACGTGTTCAAGAAGTGAGTGGATGAGATGTGGAATAATTGACAGATTAGTTTGAAGGTTGATGTTCTTGGAGGTCTTTTCAACCTTAATGGTTGAATTGTCTGATCCTTGCTGCAGACCATGGTATCTCCCATCCCTCAGATGTGACTTACCTTTATAACCTGATTTTATTATGTAGATGTACAGCAACCCTTAAAACCAGGCCCCCTCCACATGCAAAAATTCCTTCTATGTGATGATAATTGGTGACTGCAACCAGTGGTAACTCAAGTGACAGAACACAGAAATGTAGACACAAAACACAGCCTGAAAGAAACCTGCCCTTTCTGGCCACTGAAATGTTTTTATGAAAATTTGTGTCACAATGCAAAATTCAACCCTGCCCAGCTACAATTTACAGAGTAACCTTCTGCAAGATTTCTACAACCACTACAAATGAAAGATTTCTCTCCAGACTCCTGCTGAGGTCGATGCAAACCAAGTGTTAGTCCACCAGCAAATATGATTTGGTTAATTGGCAGCAGGAGCCTCCAGGAAATGGTTCTCACATCAGATGCACCAGTGCTGGTAAATGAAACCCTGGCTTCTCCCACCACTTTCATTGAGACCCTGGGAACATTTGCAAGACAAATTTCTACTGTCAGAACACTTAATTGAACAAAATCCTGTTCCTGTTGAAATGCAGGAGCACAAAAGCAGCCAAGGAAGGTTTGTTTTTTTTTTGTTCTGTATGCACAGGTTTTTGAAAGACTGCTGTTTTTAAATTGGAAAACCATCAAGTAAAGTTTTAGATCCAGGGTGTAAGTAGCACATTCTTCAATCACATATATGCTGACACCTGAGTTAGAGTACTTTCCATACAGCTGCTGGACCAGATCTCTGTCCTAGCCCAAGGGTTGGTTTGGGAGAAGTGACACCCTGAAGGACCTGGGGACCAGGGTGATGATCAGAGCCTCTTCTCCTGTGCTGCTGCAGGGAGAAGTAACCCCAGTGCTTGTTACACCACAGATTCCTGAGCAGCTTTTAAAATCCCAGTGTCACCAAAACTGTGGGAAAAACAAAAACTCTGCAACGTCACTTTTAGTGTTAGAGAATTAAGGCGTTACTTTGTTCTGGGAATGATGTTGTTCTGGCCAGGATGTGGAGCAGAAATAATTTCATCCATGTGTGGCAGAGTAAATAATTCCATCACACATGGCTCTTTACTAGACTTCTCCCATACTCATACAGACAAAACTCAGAGAAATTCATTGGTTTGCCATTTACTGGTCCCAAGTTACACAATTTTCAATATTTGTGTTCCTGTGGGTATTGATCCCTTCACCTTCAATGCTAATTAGATCCTCATGTGCTGCTCCCAGGCTGTAGATGTTAAATCATGAGGACTTGCCTAGGCAACAGTGACTTTTGAAAAGAAACTTTAATTCCTTTTTCCTGGGCAAAGACAAACAACCCCCTGGACCAAAGCTGGTTAAAAATGTTAAAATTATATAATTTCCAACACCAGCACTTCCTCTGTCTGGCGTGCTCACCACAGCTCTGCTCAAAGCCTCCTTCTTTTGGATGGATTTGCCAAAAGAGCCCAAGGAAAAGTCTCACAGCTTGGCATAACTCCCTTTTACCAGCATCAAAGAAATCCAAGATAAAGATACTGCAACAGGTTGACAAATCCCTAAAGTTCTGAAGTAATATTAGAAGTTTTCCCAGCAGTCATTTTTGATTGCTAACTAGTTAGCAACAACAACAACAAAAACAACAATCATGTTCAGGACCTAGTTAGTATTTGATACTGTAATTTTTTATTCATTTTGGGTGGCTTTTTCATATGCAGTATTCTAGACTCTACAATATTAACAAGAGTTGTTTATATTTTAGGAAGAGAGCCGAGAGTATCAAAAATGTTTCATATAACTCATGGTCTTACTAGGAAGAACATAACTACTCTGTTGGGAATGCATATCTGAATAAACCGACCAAACAAAAATATGATATGGAACAGAAAAGGCTTAAAACACAAATCAGAAGCCCTGACATTTGCAGTTAAATCAGAGCACTCTGGTGCACAAATGAAATCTGCCACTCAAGTTCCTGGAATTTGGGGCTTCTAAATGAACAGGAATAATTTGCTTTGCTATTTGACTTATTGTTTGTCACATTTCCTGATACACTAGGCAGTCTGAAACTGCAGCAGGAGTTAGGGAAAAATAGAACAACTCCTTGCACACCTACATGTTTTCTGATTGTAATGCTCAGAGACTGCTCTCTTGATGGCTGGGCCACCTCTAAAATATTATTTGAGAAGAGAGATTACAAATACAATTTCTTTTCTCTAAAACCACACAACCTCCCACAAACAAAGCCAATATGTGATCCTTCTTTTTTCCTCTGGACTGGTATAAGCATCCCCTTTCAGGTTAGGCCACATCACTCTCACACCTCTTTTTTTCCCCTATTTCTATGAAATAAAAAGCATATTTTCTCCTAAAAAAAGAGATAATTTGTATCCACATGTGATGTATCTTCTAAACAAACGACTACATTAATTCTGTGTCCTTTCTTGTAATTTTTTTTGTTTCTCCTGCTACCCGTGACATAATTATCCTTAAAAGTAGGATTGAGGCTGCTGCTGATGTAGGCTTTGCATTAATCATGCAGACAATCCACTGAATATTCCACATTAAAAGAGTTAACATCATCCCATGGCAACATTTTCTGACTGGAAATCAAAATGTCCATGGGAAGAGCCCATAGCTCGTATCAATATTTAATATATTTCAAAGTCCCTGACACATAGATTCTTTCAGTATGATTTTAGCACATGCATTTCAGTACAAGTGCTAAGGCTCATGTGCTAAATCAACAGTTTGGAGCCTCCAGGGCCTCTCTGGAAGCTCACCAGGTGCCTGAGGGCTGTGTCTCATTTGCATAACATTTACATGAACATACAGCCTGTTGTGTTTGAAATATGACACGTCCAACATCACTTCCTTGGCACGCTCATTTTGGAGGCATTTTCCTACCAAAACCTCCCTTCAGCTGCACGGATGGCTGTTGGTTCTCCTTATTAACAACCTATTAGGGTGATGGGGCTCTTGTCTAATAAAACCCTGCCCAGCTGTGGGAGCAGAATGCAAATCAAGGCAACAGAATACAGATAAAGGGGTTGTTTTACAGATGATAAAGGCAGCATTTTTCCCCATGTCCTGTCACTGCCTGCTGGCAGAATGACCCTGTTGATCTGGCCCGGGTGGTGTGGCCACGTTCCTACCAGCACATTAGAGATTTTTGTGGTTGTGGGTGGGTGGCAGAGAGCTGTGCCACCCACATCTGGATTTCTGTACATCTGGATTTCACCCTGCTTCCTGGGCCCCAGCTCTCCCCTATTCCAGTTTGCTACAAGCTGTAATTTCAGCACTGTCTCTAACAAACTTCTGCAAGGAGTCCAAACAGTTGTGCAGAACCTAAACATAAAAACATAAAAACATTAAAGCACAAAAACCACCTTGGCTGCACGGTAAATTAAATATTACTGAATAGTCTCAGTGCATTCTGCAAAACTATAAACACAGTTATGTTAGAGCATTGGCATTAATGAAGTGAGGCTGTTCCATAGGTGTCTCTTGGAGGATATTGTCTCCCATCCCAGAATACACCTCCTTCTGTGGGAACTGGGCCAGGTGAGTACAGCAGAGGTGTTATTGTAGAGTCCAAACAGTTCTGGGACAGCCACAGTGCAACAAAGGAACAGGAGGCAACAGAAGAACAGATGCATAAATTGAATTTTCCACCAGCTATTTACAGCTATTTACAGCCCATTTATTCCATCTGAGTGAGAAAGAATAAACATCCTTGAGAACGTGCCCTGTAATTCCAATTAAATTTTATTGTGCAATTTGCTTTTTACTTTCCCCAAACCACTTTTTTTTCCTTTGCTATGAGAGATTTAAGCATTTGGTTTTATCTGAGAAGTTTAGATTACAAAGAACAGGGCTCTGTTGTGGTGGTAACTATCTCTGATTATCTATAATTAACCCATGAATGACTCATGGTGGGCTGTTAGAGAGGAAACTTAAGTGTAATGAAATTAATTTCTCCGCCAAAACTCAGACTGAAATATACAGACTTTTTTTTTTTTCTGTTTTCTTTCTTTTTTTGTCTGAAAAAGCTTGCTTGGTTCAATTTTTTTTTTCCTTTATACCTTCTATTTGCATCTGTTTTTCAGCGAATTCATGTAATTGCCGTAATTGAAAGTAGAAATGCTGAAATACTATAAAGCCTTTAGCTTTTGTCAGATTTCTGGCAAATTCTAAATCTCAACAGGTTGCACAGTTTTGTATAAACAGCCAATTTTTGGGAAGCTTTTGAAATCCAGTTCTCGAACCCTTTTTGCCCGCACTTTATCCATTCAGTTTGTGGGTAGAATTTAAGACTATACAGCTGTCAAACGTTGTAAAGGACTGAACACTGGGAAAAAACATTTGCCCAGCAACAGCTCTAAAGTATAAAATCACAGTTGGAAACATTGTTTTGGAAAGTCCTGTGACAGCAGGTTTTTATTGATTTTGTTAAAGAAATGAAATATAAATTTCACCAGACACTCATTAGAGATGTGTCTTAGTGTCTTGGTTTGAAAAGACAGGTGTCTGCTAAGGAAGGCAGGAGCCTCCCCTGAAATGGAAAATGTACACCCCCTCCCTTCAAATTATTATAATTTTGAAATTAAAGGGCTCTCAGGAAAAGATATGGGAGTAGGAATAACAGTTCTGTACTAGGACAATTAGAAATACAAATGAATAGTACAAACCAACACTGCCAGAGTCAGACCATGCCCTGCCCCCCTGTGTGTCAGGGTGGTGTCCCAGCCCCACCCCATGGGGGCTCAGCCCTCCTGCAGTGCCAGCTGTGGCTCTGCTGCAGCAGGGATCCTGCACAAGGGGGGAGTTTGCCTCTGCAGCTCCAGGGCTGCTGGAGATGGGCCTGGGCTCCCTCTGGCAATGCAGGGCAGCAGAAAGCTGCTCCTCTGGGAATGCGGTGGGCAAAGGCTGCTGTGGGGTCCCAAAGCTCAGATTGTATCCAGGTAGGAATGCTTGGCTCCTCCCCTGGGTGGAGCATCTCCCCATGGGATGGTGGAATTGGATCAGCCATGCAGGGACACTCACTAGCCATGGACAGAAGATAATTAATAATTAGTGGCCCATGAACAGAAGAGATCTCCTGGAGGGAAGATTGGTTGCAGAGGAGATAAAGAAACCTGCCCAATGAACAGAGGAGAACTGCCCCACATCTAAAAGGTGGGAATTGAATACACACCCTCATTTCTAATCTAAGACCCTGAGCAGCCTCCAGTAGCAGCTGCACTCTGTTACCTTTGCAGCAGAGTTTGCAGGGGAGTCACGAGCACAAGGAATTACAGCATCTCCAGCTTGTTGGCAATGCAGCATGAGATGCTTTCAGAACAATAAAATAGCACATAATAGAGACGCTTGAATAAGCATTTTGGAAAGATTTTGGGTAACTATTCTCCACTTAGTAAAAAAACCCCAAACAACAGAATGGGATAGAATAGATTACATGATAGAACAAAACAAATTGAAAGGCTCTTCTATTAGTTATGAGTTTAGTCAGGAGAGGAGAGTAAAAAAACTGAAGGAGATGAAGACTGCCAAAGCCTGAACAAGCTATAAATATACATATGTAAAGGAGAAACCTTAACAGCACTCACACAACACTTGCCATCACAGTTGTCAAAAACCTATAAACAATTCACACTACAGTTCCTTAAATGTTCCATACTCTCTCTCTTTTTTATCCCCCTTAAAAAACTGAAACTAAAGTAAATAAACCCAGAAGATGGAGAACGGTTTTAGTATTGAGAGCTCCACAGTGAACATATTGAACAGTGCAGTTAGACAGGGCATTCCAGCAGGAGTTTGGAGGTTTGTACAGATTTCAATTTGATCTTTATTCTGTCTGGCTTGTGTATGGGTTGGGAAACTTCAGCACTCTGCCTGTCCTACACCCTCTAATTGGCAGCTACTGCTTGCCAGCAGGTCAGAGAATGTCAAGCAAGGACTATAAAATTCACAGAACATTTCCCTGCCTCTGAGCTCTCAGAAATAGGAGATAGCATGTATCAACAGCTTGTATGAGCACAGAGGTCAGATTAGGAATAATATCTCAGACCAATAGAGACTCTGCATCAGAACAAATCAGCTTAGAGAATAATAAAAGGCTGTGGAAAGTTTTCAGTTTTCACATTATTTTTCCGAGAGATTTTTTTGGCCATAATACATTTTTGCATGTTTTGTTATTATGGTTTATGATTCAATCTGCAATCATCCCCTTTGATCTATTCATTTAGTGTGAAAAATTACCCCTTGTGTGGGAATCCTTCACAGCTAACTGGCACTGAGAGTTATATCATTGCTGTCTTTTGCACTTCACTGTTATTTTTACCTTGTAAACCTTCTCACAGAGCTCCAGCAGAATTTGCATGTCTGACAGCAAAACTATAATTTAATCTCTTACAAGATAATGTACATAACGCCTCTACATGCTGAAGCAGAGAAGGGTTTAAGAAAGGTTTCATTATTCATCCAGGAGACTTTCTACACTATGGAGTGATCATTATTTTCAGATCTTTAATGCCTGAAAGGTTGGAAGCTGCTCTGCAGGCTTTGTAGCAGAATCCAGTGAGCAAAAAAAAAAAATTATTCTAGTTTTTCATGGCTAAACATCTAATTTTCCTTAGATAAACATCAGTGAGTCAAGGAAGTTGCTGCTCATTCATGTTGGTATCACTGAGATCAGGGTTTTCACAAACCAGCCTCAACTACCATCTTCCCATTTATCAAACTGTGTTCATCATCTCTCCTGGATAGCCAAATTTAACCCTTTAATTCCCAGGGAATAGCTACTGCATTTCATGGGCTTTGGGTACTCTTCCTTTGAATTTTATTGAAAGTAACATGAAAAAAAATAATAAAAAGGCCCTTTTTTGTCATGGTTATAATGGTTCATAATTTTCCAACATTTATAATAATTCCAGCAAGTGGAGGATATGGATGTCTCCCAAATAATACGTAAATTTACAAGGAAACTTAATTTTATCTTCTCCAAGTGTATCTAGAGCCTGGCAAATGAAAAATCATTCCATGTTTTCTCTTCAGCTTTTCATGAAATCCTCAATGTGTAAAATTAGGTGATGTGCAAAATTAGGTGATGATAAAACCGTGATGATAATAGAGAAAATGGTTTGAAGATTACTATTGAAATATTTTTCCTGTCATGTTTTAGTCTACTTAAGTAGAGTTTGCTCTTAGTCCAATTCCCTATTTGAAACACAACATTCACAAGAATACTGAGCTCATAATAAAATAAATAGCCCATGTTCCTTCAGGCATAAAAAATAAAATGTGTTGGTCTGCTTTTCTTACTCTGGTATTGGTTTACATTGGGGAGGATCTGTCCTTCCTTGATATCCCAAACTGACAAGTCTGTAGTGTGTGTGACCTGAGAGTTCTGCCCTGATACCACTGTGCAATGGCTTAGAAATAATTTTGCATACATACAAGATAAACATGTTGATAGCAAAAGGGCATAAAGGAACTATACAGTGGCATATATGACTTTAATCCAGATATTTACATGTGCAGGACCTTTAATTGAGAAAAGAACTCTTGTCAAAGGGTTTTTCACCTACAATATTGTGAAAGGAGCTGGATATCCAGGAATGTCCCACCTCACATGGTTATCTGCATAGAAACAAAGCAAAACCTGCAGGTGGTGGAGTTGCTTTCAATTCTGAGCAGAGCAAAGTCCTTACACTTCCCCAGGGCTCCACAATCCTGATAATAACTGCTGCTTTCTTTTCATAGGGTTCCTCTTTTCCCTTCTGAACTTCCCTCCTTCCCTAGATTCTTGTGCTCATAGGAACTCTGGATCTCTCTTTTTCTGATTTTTGATGGAAGAAATGCACCTGCCCTTATGATACATCATTCTTTGCCCTTGCCATTGGCTTATCTATGTGAGGACAAGAAAAGAATGAATAAAACCCTTTGGATATGATCCTATATTCTATATTCTAAATATTTTTTCCTACCCATAGTAGGACACATTCATGTATGTTTTAATGAACAGGTCTTGGTATTTGATAGGTCTTTCTGTTCCCATGAATCAGGATGATGTGAAGGATTTTCCAGCTGGGCTCAGCAGTCAGTCTGGGTAACATTACCCTCAGAGCCTAATTCTAAGAGCAGCTTTCTGTACATTAAAATATCTCTTCTAGGTTTGTTCATGAAATAACAATATAGAGAGTCACTGGGTTCCCTGACAGAACTTTCCATATGAATGAAGCAGCCATATGAAATGAAGTTTAAAGCTTCAGTGTTAAGTTGCTTTTCTTCTCTAACACAAATTTAGCAAAGCTGAATTCCATTTAGCTTGAACAACTGATAGGTATTTAATGATTAAATTATAGATTATGATTAAATTATAGATTGTAGCTGCCTGGTCTGTAGTAGGTCTGCAAAGATGCAGGAAAACACTCTAAAAACCAAGTTGCATAAAAGCAAGAGTTCAGCAAAACACTAAATTGAGAGTTGGCCATACCAATGAGACAGAAAGGGCAAATGTGCTACAATCATTTACCAGAGGGAATAAATGGGTGGGAAGTAATGAGGATATAACCTAAAAATAAATCCCTGCACACATCTCTGTGAGCCAGGCAGACACCCCTGTTATGGACACTAATGTGATTCCTTGTGAGAGCTTGGGATGACAACCCCAGGAGGGGGAGTTTGATGGCAAAATAAAATGGACATGAGAAATGTCCTGCTGCAGATGTGACTGCCAGGGAGGGGCAGGGTGTGCTGAGCTGGAGTGCCATGGGCAGCACAAATAACTCAGGAGTTTCTGGGCAGCAAATCTAACACCTGGAAACAGCTTAAACTAGTTAGAGATGTTACTGAAAAGAATATTGCAGGCAAGTTTTAGAATTGCACAGAAATGTATAATCAAAGGTAAAATTCTCTAGATTCTCTGTATGGAAAATTAAATTCTTAATTAACCTGCCCTTATCATTTTGCTTTTTAAGCTTCAACACTTTAAATGCCTTTCATGTTCTTTTTTGGACCTAATGTTAACCCATCACATTTTTTCTTTGGCACAAGTTTGAGGTTTCTTTAAAATTTTATTTTTCTCTTAAAAATAGGACATATAGGATTTTAAAAACTAATCACATTAAAGGTATAACGTTGCCAAATGATCCAAAGATAATTTTTATATTTACCAAGAGGATCTTTATAATTACCAAGAGGATCCTTTTCCTGACACATCAAAAAGAAAAGAAACATTTTAACTTTTAATCCTGATTTAGGAAGGACTATATTTTTTATTCATACTTTCCCAACATAAAAAAAAAATAAATTCCATTCACCTGCAGTATTATTATGACAATATCTGTGATTTTTATAAATAGGGGCTAATAATATCTGTGAGTTTTATAAAAAGGCAAATCATTCTGTCTTCTTGAAACTAATGGGGACACAGTGAAAAATCCCAGTGGCCTCAGCAGTGCCTGATGGAGCTGGCCCATGAAGATACAAACCCTGAACCCAAAACTCTTGAGAAGTCCTTGCATGGGATTTTGCAGCTGGGTTAAATGTAATAACACATTTAACCTGTACAGCATGAGCCCCAAAAATTCCTTGGAGCTTTTTGTCCCTTATATAATAATGCAATTATGTTTGGAAAAGGATGTAAAGCTGGGAAATGGGTTTTTCTTAAGGAGGCATCTTTGCTTTTGCTTTCTGCAGATACCTTGAGATTTTTATGGACTTGAAATATTATTTTAATTTGTATCTGTGCTCTTCTCTCTGTTTCTAATTTTAGCTTTTAAAGCAAATATATAGATTTCATTTGCTGTTTGTTGCTCAGCTGTCTCTTTAGGCAATAAAAGCTGAGAAAAAAAATAATATTAGTGTTAATTTAAGTAAGATATGGGCAAGCAGAAGTAGCTAAATGGAGACTGAAACAAAATCCTCTGTTTTTTATTAAATTTTTGCTAACTCTATTATTTCTCTGTAAGAGAACTTCACTGTCATCTCTTCAAGATTAATTAAAAGAGATAACCTGTTCTTTTGCAGATAAAGCCTGTCCTTATTCTCTGTATGAGGCTGATGCACCTTTGATTTCTAAAAGTGCAGGAAATAAAGGCTCTGGCAGGGCTGCCCTGCCTGGTTTTCCAGCAGCCTCATTTCCTGCAAACTTCCCTGTTGCAATCCAGAAGGCTGCATGGGAATGTGGAACCTGACAGGCAGTGGATTGAAAATGTCCTTGAAAAGGGAAAATCGTGGCTGTGATGCCAGGACTGTCAGTGCTGCCAGACTTATTCCAGTATTGTGGATTCTCCTGGAGCTCACAGATGATATATTGCTCCCTGAGATAGTGGGGAATAGACTTGAGCAGAAAGGGGATTGTTCCCTATCAGACTGACCTGAACAGCCTTAAAAAATCATAGCATTTTCAGCAGCTGCAGCAGACCAGAATTCAAATAGTGTGAGCTCATTTCCAGTTCCTGAAATATTCTGGTTTCTGAGGTATTTAATGCTTTATGTAAGGAGAATGCATTTCAATTTCCTTGTTATTTTAAGGTAACAATCTGGTTCACAGTAAATTCCTGGGAGTGTAGAAACAAAGCAGCGCAGAATTGAAGGATTAGACTGATCTCTTGGGGAGCTTTAGTGCTGCATTCAGTAAAATTCAAAGTCATCTCCTTGCCCAGAAACTTGAAAGAAGTCCCTATTTCCCTTTTAATGAAGTTAATGGAAATTTTGCAATTATCTCTTTTGCAGAAAGATCAAGTTTACTGTTCCTCTTCCATTTTTCAGATAACAGAAAAAGAGGATGGGAGTCTTTCCAGGTCTCCTGAGTTAGGGGGCTCTTCAAATTAAAGTGTCAGCCCTATGCTGCTAGAAAATCTGTTCAAAATATGTCATGCCTTTGAGGTATTGTTTTAGATTCCTAGCAATTAAAAAATCATTTTGAAAACATAAATCCAACCTCTGACATTGTGAATGCTTCTGGTTTGTCTGCACCTCCTTCAGAAATGTTCATCTAGCCCCTAGCTGAGAAGTATCAGTGCTTGGAACACTCAGAAAATTTGATTTATTTTAATTGCACACTCATTAGCAGGAGTTTTTTAATATGTTCAATGACAAAAATAGGGCAGTGGAGCAGCAACTATTGTGTGGCAAAGGGAAGTGCTGGAATAAAGGTGCTTTTGTGAAAAACTGTCAAGCCTGGGGGAAAAGAAAGAAAAGAGTTGGCAGGAGATGCACATCTAAATAGAAAGTACATTTAGTGCCTGTTTATTTGATCAACTCTTTTTTAAGGTGAAAAGAGCATTGACTGCAGGATGGGCAGGGACTACAGGGGGTGGGAGCATGGGCTGAAGGTGAGGTTGTAGAAGGGCAACGGAATCAGGACCATCATGGTTGGAAAAGACCTTGAAGATCACCAGGTACAGTCGTCATGTTATTCAGGAGAATCCCAATTTCTCCCCATTCCAGACTTCTGCCCCATCTTCTGTCAACACAGCCACTCAAAACAGACCTGTCTCCCTCATGCAGATATGAGGAGTTTGCTCTAAATCCTTATTTGAATGTTTGAAGCATTAAAGAGGTTTGTGTGAATGTGAGCACAGCTGCCTATTCTGCAGTGACCAGCATTGCCTCATCCTCCTTTGTGCTGGCTCAGTTCTCATCCTCAGAAGCCAAAGCCATTTTTAAGGAGTCCTGCTGAAGAGGACAGTCCTTTATGCAAGGCACACACCACCTCTGCATGGGCACTTCGTTAGGAATATTAGCTACATGTGCTTAAAAGGACTCACCAGGAGCAAAATCTCTGTAGAAATGTATTTCCCTTTTATTAGGAAAGTCTTCTGTTGGCTTAATTATCATGGAGAAAAAAAAGCAGGCTGTTTCCCAGGGAAATACTACCCACTGATATCACAAGAATTCAGCCCTGCTTAAGTGCTAGGAGGTATGTTCTCAGTGAACTCATAATCGGGTCATTATCACCATGGTTATGAGATTTAACTGACTGAAAACTGTAGGCATTTGTCTCATTAATGCCAAATGTTAGAGTTTATTTCTGGGAACTGAAAACTCTGCTGCCCAGGGACACCTGTTCTGTGATAATCTCTGAAAACAAGGCACTGGAGAACATCCTACCTGCTTCATGTCAGGTGATTTCACAGGTGGTTTTTACTGGTTCTTAGGGGGTTTTGGTTATTGAATAACTTTGTTCTGTGGTGCTTTGCTTTGTGAGTTAATGTTCTTTGTGGGTTGCAGAGCATGCAAAACAAACATTGGTTCTGGTGCTCTTTGCACAGTGTTAGTCACTTCTGGACAATGCTACCTCCCAGCATAATCTGAATTTCTATTTTCTTATCTGTCCCTCTCCTCTTTTTGGTCTATCTTTTTTCATACACATTCTGACAGAACAGTTTTCAGCTGTGATCTTGGGACTGAGCATAGTCACACTTCTCTGCTTGGAAGATAATTAAAGGCGTGCCATTGCCTTTCCAATTTCATTCCTATTGTTGCTGAAACAAAAATGTAAAATCATCAGTAACACTTGGCTCAAATCAGAATTAATGTATTTTTATCCTTTCAAAATTTTTTTTCTTCTTCTCTAGTCTGTCTTTTTATCACCAAAGTTACCCCAAAAGGTCCAAGGCTAGGTTGGATGGAGCTTGGATTAACTCAGTCTAGTGGAAATGTCCCTGTGGCAAGGGTTGGAACTTGATATTCTTTAAAGCCCCTTCCAACCCAAGCCAGTCTGTACATGTATAATTTAGGAAAATCAAATCCTTTCATCTGGTCTGAAAATTTGATAGAAATTTGAGGCTTTCATTAATAAATCATTCAGAATTTTTTCTCATTTGCAGTCTTTGTGGAGTAGGATTTGTGTATACAAAACCATATGTAACTGCATGGCTCTGACCTCTGACTAGAATTGTCATCCATCAAAAGGTGAAGGTTGGATGATTTTTATGTTTTTTAGCATTTCTTTTTTACATACTGAGACTATTCATTTTGAATTTCTTGTTACCATGTATTTTCTATGCAGAAGATAAGAGTACCAGAGCAAGGCAGCTGACAGAGGGTGTGAAGGTACCTGGAAAAGTAAAAGGATGAATAATATAAATGTATAGATTGGAATAAAAAATGAACATTTAGAAAAGGTCCTTATTTATTGATGTATTTATAGAGCATTGTCTATTATTATTATTATTATTATTAATTTTAATTGCTTTACTGCAATGATTGTAATTCATATCAAAACTGCTCTATATAATTTTCTTCTGAATCAATGTATTTATAAATGTTATCTCTCAAAACAGTGGCAGTCTCTACCCATGTCTGGCATAACTCAGATAAGAGTGAAGAAATATGAACAAAAAGGGGCACAATAACTACAAAGCTACTTACCACCCTTCCTTATTTTGTGATTTCAGGGGCCATAAAAGAGTAATAGGAATGGATAGGAATTGCAATATTTGCTTTATAGTTTATACATTCCATATAACTTTATGAAGCTGCATTGCCTTATAGAGAAATGCTTGAAAGCCATAATAATATTGTGCAAACGAAAACAACATTAAAATAAATGGATCTTTAAATAAAGAATTGCATAGGTGAATGATGAGCATAATATGTCAGAGTAAGGATAAAATTCATTGCAACACTTACCTGCCATTCTTTTGGTTTTCTGGCTATTTTTCTTATTTAATCTAGGTAGCACTATTTTTTATTGTATAAAGAGATTAGGATTCTATTTATGAACTGGAGGTACTTTCAAAAAAAAAAAATCTTATTTTAGAATGGAATTTTAGACTACTTGTTGGCAGAGGACTGAAGAATCAAACACCAATTTTCATTCCAGCCATGTCCAATCCAAATCTCATCCCCCTGCTGGAGTCTTTGTGCTGATTCAGGATGATTAAGCAAAAACCGTGGTAAATCTGCTGCTGTCATAAATATTAAAGATTGCCAAACGTGCAGAGAGGACACAGCCTGGCTTGAGCCCTTTTCCTCATGCATCTCGAGCTCTGCTCACAGGTTTGGTGTGGGCCAGTTCTGTGTCCTCTCCATGGGCTGTCCACCCTCAAAGTGATGGAAAGGTGCCAGGAGCTTGGAACGAAAGGAAATCTCATATATTCTTTTCAAAAGGGCAAGAAGAATGTGAAATCTCAGAAGAACATCAACTCAGAAGGTTTCAAGGACATCACAGCCCAGCTGCAGCCACCCACAGGCTGTGGGTGAGCTAGATTAACTCAGTCTAGTGGAAATGTCCCTGTGGCAAGGGTTGGAACTTGATATTCTTTAAAGCCCCTTCCAACCCAAGCCAGTCTGTACATGTTGCTGATTTTTCAGCAACATGAAAAATCAGGGTTTATATCAGAAAACCTTCATATTCCCATCAAATCAGACTGTTCAAATTTCCATCTCCCTTCTGTTTTTTACAATTCACATTGGTTGTCTGGTTGCATGGCTGGCACTTGCTCAGTTCATGTCTGCATTTTTAAAATCTACTTCCTCACCCTGTAATTTAGGCTGAGTCTCCAGGAGATACAGAGCTGAATATGATACCTGACGTAATAGAAAATAGCAGTGGTTGTATTCAAAGCTGGGGCAGGTACAAAATAAGGGTAAATCTGGCCACAATTTCTGAAACAAGCAAAAGAAGAGAAGCAGGAAATTCCAGGAGAGTGGCTGAGAACGGTTTGGGAGCTGCATGACAGAGGGATTGGTTGTACTTCTGATTTTAGAAAGAAATTGTTGACACTTCAGAATTATATATAATATTCCAGGAAGCATATAAATTACTAAGGTTTTTTTTCAATTTATTTAAATGTGTTTACTCACCAAGTTGCACCAGGGACAGACATTTAGGTTGGATATTAGGAAAAATTTTTTCACTGAAAGGATGGCCAGTCACTGGTACAGGTTGCTCCCAGGAGAGTGGTGGAAGTACCCTTCCTAGAAGTGTTCAAACACCATGATATGGGGCTTAGGAGATGGGTTAATGTTTCGACTTGACGATCTGAAAGGGCTTTTCTAACCTTAATGATTCAATGATATAAATAACTGCTCTCTCCCAAATAAAAACCTTCACTGTTAAGCCAGAGCTCTACTTGTGGAGGTCCTGGTTTGATAAATTTGCTGTATTTTGGTTCTGTGGCCATGGATTTGGTGATTACAACAGACAGAATATTCGGAATTTTGTGCCTAAACTTACCTTAGGCCCTTCCCTTATGAAAAAAAAAATCCCACCACTACCACCATTATAAATACAGCTCATAAAGGGCTTTTAATTCCAAATATTGATCTTCTTCACTGGAAAAATCAGAGCTTTTCTCATGACTTCAAGTAGAACTTTTCACGTGCACAACTTTCAAGAGGGGAAAATCAGAGTCCTCATTTTAATAAACTTAGTATTTATATTTTATTATTATTCTTCATTGTTATTATTTTTATATTTATTATATGTACTATATATAATATGTTATAGAAATAATTATATATTAGATTATATTACATGATCCATAGTATAATTATTAATATAATATATAATAATATATAATATAACACTAATTATAATTATAATTAACAATATATAATATTTATAATTAAGAATATATAAATGTATTATATTAATAAGCATATAAAGTATAAGATATTTATATAGACTATATTTTATATTTATATATATTTATAATATTTTTGTTGCTGTTATTTTATTTATTATTATTTTATTTTATAAACTGAGTATTTAGCAAACTCATTGTAATTCCCACAGTTATGGAAAAGAAATTTTCTTCAGACTGTTGGTGTAGCATTACACCACTCTAACATTGTATACTGTAGTATTTGTGTAGTATTGTGATGGTGAGGTGTTTGTAAGGATTCTCTGTGATACAAACAGCATTCCCTGCTGCTAAAACATTTGCACTCACCCTTTTGGCAATTAAATTGTTATTTATTAATTATGCATATTCACATATTCTTAATTATGTCTCCATAATTAAGTCTGACGTGCTTTTCTGGGTGAAATAGGGGGAAACTTTATGAAACAATCCTCTGAACTGCTCAGTCTGCTTTGGATATTTCAATGAGTGCTTCTCCCTTCCCACCAGGTGACAGAGACACGGACGGGTCCCCTCGGCTGCAGTAACTATGACAACCTAGATTCTGTCAGCTCTGTTCTGGTTCAGAGTCCTGAAAATAAGATTCAGTTGCAAGGTATGTAGGTGCAATTTCATTAATTTGTTTTTGGAATGGGGTGACATTTATCACGCTATTTGGGTTTTTTTCTTTCTTCCACCTCATAAAAGGTCATTTTCCTAATTTTTTTGTGTGTTTCTGTGCAATGAGTGCATTGCAGCCAAAGTGAAGGAAATGTCAGTACCTCGTGGTGCCTTTGAAATGGAAACAATTTCTACACCCATCAGAAAATAATTTGAATAGCCCTGTTAACATTTTGCATCCCTGTTTAGCATCCACTGGCACATCTCTTTAACAGCCTGAATTCCCAGAGATTCCACCAAGCTGGGGGTGACATTTGGTGTGCTCAGCCTGCTTTGCACATGCTGAGCAGTAGCTGACACCCCCTGCACTTGTTGCACCAAAATTGATGGAGTCACTAGAAAAACAGGATATACATTTTCAAATACTCTAAATCAGGAGGAGTCAAAGGGCTTCTCCTCTTGGGAATTAAAATTTAAAAAAAAAACAACTTGGAGGGTTAAAATCTCACTCATTAGGAAAATAGTAATAATTGTGTATAAATAAAAATGAAAAATACACAGAAGCAGAAAGAGGAAGCAAAAGGAAGAAGAGAGTCTTCATTTCTAAATAATATTCTTTTTTTCAAAATTCCAGCAGAAGCATTTCCTGGCCTGCATATTAAGACATAAGAATTTTTGAAAAATCCCCCTTTATGGTATTAGACCATTAATAATTTTTATTTTCAGTAACAAAAATAAAGCATGAGCAAATTATGACTATGAAAACACCCACTGAATTCTCTTTAATGTGTGTGTTTGTGCACACCTCTGACTCTATGCCATGAGAGAGCCATACAATTCTTAATTTGCAGTTGAAAGTAGATATACAACTGTTTCCAAGATTTAAAGTTTTCTATATGAATTTGTAATCACTCAAACAGTGTGAGGTGGTTGGTGATATTAAGAACAGCTCTCAGGGGTGATGATCCCTGTGGTCCCTTCAGTCTCAGGATAGTCCATGATTCTATGACTCTTCCTTAAAATATCCGTATGTGTTTTCTCCCTTTCCTTTCTTTCCAGAATCAGTTAAATCAATTAAAATATAAAATTATTTCTCAGAGAGAATTTTTTTTTTTACAAAAACTTGTCATTTCCACTGGGATGCCATGAATATTTCCAGAAAACATAATTTTTTATGGTTTCCATCATATTCATGATGTTTTTCTGTTAAAATCTGGAAAATAATCTTTGCATCTCTCAGACTGTGGAGAAATGTATCATCAGAACTGTGTAAACTCTTTAATGGAAGAATTGAGCTGGGCTTTTTATTCCTTTCACATCCTCTATGGTTGAAAAAAAGAATGGTTTTTCACAAGACAGTAGCAGAGTTTTCCAAATTTTGACAGGAGACAGAAGGAAGCACAGCCAGACCAGGTTTCAGCAATTGAAAAGGTTCTGAAATTCCTGTTATAGCTGTAGTTTTGTATATACTTAAAAAGAAGGAATAAATCTCTGTGAAATCATCCAAGTGCCTGTGGAGAAAAAACTTATATCACCAAATACCAAAATCATATGATAAGAAATTACTTGGAACACATATTGCAGGAGTTTTTTGAGGCCCCGCAGGAGCTGGACTTTGCACCCTTTCCATGCTAAAACTGAAGTAGATTTAAGAATGAATTTTCTTACTCAAGGTTTTGCAGCCCTACCCTTCACATCCAATTGACTGTCCCACAGCAGTTTGCTACCAATGCTAGAAAAGTAATCAGCCAAACTTTATTTTTCAAAGATTTCAACCAACGCAATTTTGCCCTTCCTTCTTAGTTTACCCCTCCAGAATCACAGGAGATAATGAGTTGTTTAGACAAGCTACATCTTGTGCCAAAAGAAGCATGGAAAACAAGCCCAATTTTGGATGGAAATGTTTACACCTCTTTTCCTGATTATGCTGTCTCTTCACTCTGTCTCTCAGGGCTGCTTTCCCTTCATCAGCATTTTCAGAATCTGCATTATTGCTGGCACCAGGATTATAATTCAGTTGTGTGATTTCCTGCTGCAAGGCTCTGGCTGCTATTCACTCAGCAAGGAGAAGCTGATGTTACCCAATCCCCCTAGGAAAATTAAAACAATAAACTTTCTCTCAGAGGAATACAGGTTACTCATTAGTGGATGGATATTCCATGCTGAGAGGGAAATGTGAGGAATATGTCTGAAAATAATTTTTAAGAAAGGAAATACATGACATGGTATAAGTGCTGGACAGATGTACAAATCCTCCTAAAAACTCCATATATTTTTGGTTTTCATAACTCTTTGTTTGTTTGCTGTGTGAGCTGGTGAAGCTGCTCAGCTCCAGAACTTTATATTTAACACCAAAATATTTCCTCCATTTCCTACAGGTCTTCAGGTCATCCTTCCTGAGTACCTGCAGGAGCACTTTGTGCAGGCTGCTCTGAGCTACATTGCCTGCAATTCAGAGGGGGAGTTCATCTGCAAGGACAATGACTGCTGGTGCCAGTGTGGCCCCAAATTCCCCGAGTGCAACTGTCCCTACATGGACATTCAAGCCATGGAAGAGAACCTGCTCCGCATAAGTGAGACCTGGAATGCATACAACAGTGAATTTGAAGAATCTGGTGAGGTTTTTTTTTTAAATTTATTTTCCCCCCCTCTTTGGCTGTATCCCATAGATTGGTTTATGTTCCAACTGGCCCCAGCCACGCTCTTACAACTTTTTCATGCCATGTTGTCACAGTCATATTTTCTGAAAAATCCTCTTTGCCCAGGATTCTCCTCCTGGGGAGCAGACAAGCCTCAGAGAAAAAGGAAAACAATATTATCCCGTTTCCTTCTCCCTGTTTTGCTGCTTTGGAATGTGATTTGGAGATTGTTTATCCAACAGGTGGTTAAATCAATACAATTCACATGTTGGATAAACAATCTCCAAATCACATTCCAAAGCAGCAAAACAGGGAGAAGGAAACGGGATAATATTGTTTTCCTTTTTCTCTGAGGCTTGTCTGCTCCCCAGGAGGAGAATCCTGGGCAAAGAGGATTTTTCAGAAAATATGATGGTGTGACACCACATTAGTTTTTCTTTAATCTATCAAGGTTTGTTTCATGTCAGAACCCTAATTACTAAAAATTTTAGACTTTCTATACTGACAAAAAATAACTCCCAAGAAAACACTACATTTAACTTGAGGCCACAAAGAAAACTTCCAAAGTTAAATAATAGAACTAAAATCTTAAGTATATAGTTTAAATAGAAGTATATTATATCACATAGTAAAATACCTTGAAGTTTTAGAATATAGTAATATATATAAAAATTTTTAAAATTTTTAGAATGTTTAGAATTTTTAAAGCAGTAACTAGTCCTTTTTCTTCATCTTCTTCATGAATTTACGTAGTATTGTATAATTAAATAAAAAAATCCACATTACAAACCATGAGTAATTAGTTACTGAGTTAAAAGTAAAAATAATTTAATTTCTTAAAAACAGTTTATCCTTAAAAATTTTTCTCCATTTATACAAAGAAAAATACAACTCCATTTTTAGTTTATTAAAATAAAATACTATACAACTCACAGCTTGTGAGTTCTATATAAACAGTTACAATAAATATATTATAATAATATAATAACTGTAACTATAATATAAATAAAATCTAATAAATATCTAAATCCAAACCAAAAATACCATCTCATTAATTTAATCCCAGCCTTAACAAAAAAAAACAAAACAAAAAATCCACAGTTTCATGCATCATTTCATCTGTCCTGATCATCAGAATTTCCTGTCCCACAGAGAATGGGAGCTACAGGTAAAATCAGCTTCTGAACAACTGTTTTCACAACTCACTTGTTCAGTGCTATCACAAACAGCTGTCTGGCCAGATGGTGGGAAAAGTAAGGAGAGCTCAGCAGACCTGGGAAAAATTGTTGAGAAAAAAAAAAAGAATTGAGGGAGATAGGAAAAGTCAGAAAGAATACAAAAATCACAGGTTGCAACGAGTTGTGTTGGAGGAGGAGAACAAAACAGTAGAAGAGAAAAGGAGGAAAACCATACAGTGGTTAAGGGAAGGGCAGAATAAATATCAGTAAAACAGTGTCGATGAACAGTACTTTATAGACATCCATTTTTATATTTCTTGTTTTATTGTTAAAGACTGATTCCTCAGCTCAAGAGAGCTGGTAATTTCAAGAGACCCTGTATCAGTTAAATGCCATTTGTTGCAATTTTTAACCTGATGCTGTTTTTTAGCTGAGTCTGTTTAGAAGATCTGAAGCCCTTTTTCTATCCCCATTCTCACATTTAGCAGGAGGACATCAGAATTTACAATATTTCTCCTTGGAGGGCCACAGACATCTCTGACTGTAAAAGCAGGAATAAATGTGTTGGTTTTGTGTACATTTGGGTGCATTTTCCCAATGACTATTTGGACACTTTTAATTATTTTTGGAGCCATGCTATCTTTTACTACTTTGCAAACTAGGGCAAATATGTTGACTTTTCAGAATGGCACATATTTGCAATATTTTGTCTTATCTGAATGGGCTGTGACATTGTTCAGTGCCTGAAAAATGTCCTTTGCAGGATCCTACTTAACAGCAATTTTACTCAAGCTGGAAGAACACATACATCTGTGGAGGGTTCTTACGGCGAGCTGTATAATGGACATCAAGTTAATTATGAGTTTGAATCATTGTCAGCTACATTTCTAGTCCTATGCTCAGGTCTGTGACACGAATGTCAGGGGAAAATTGGTAAGAGTTAAATTCTGGGCTTTTAAAAGACTCTTTAGCTCTGCTGGGTGAATCACTAAAATGCCAACTTGACATATATCTGTCAATTTGGTAATTGCTAGTAGGTGTGGTTACTAAGAAGTGTGAAATTTAGGTTATTAACATCATTAAGACATATGCCACACTCCCCTCTTTAGCCCTTGAAATATTTAAATCATTTAAAATCTAATAAATATACCAAGCATGACTTCCACAACTCAGAGGTAACTTCTAATATTTCTGCTTTTGTCTCATAAAGTGTTTTGCATAAAGATGGTCATAGGAAGATGAGATAGGTAACCTTGTATGGGTCTGAACTTGGAAAAAAGCTGGCATGGGAATTTTTGATTGATAACTTAGTCATTGAGCAGCCAACCTCATATAAATCACATATTAGCACTGAGCAGCTCTTCCAGTGCTGTCACACATGATCTGTAAGCATTTCCAGCCACACTGATCTATATATATGTATATATATACATGTAGATATACAGATATATAGATATTTATAACCATTAAGACATATTCTGAAACATTTGGAGCTTGAGCAATATTTCCATAATGAAAAATTATGAACAAATATCAGTGTGATCTGATCCATGTTAGCAGCACGTTCTGGCAACAAAAGTGACCTTTATTAAGGAACACTAGAAAACTGCTAAGTCTTTTTCTAAATCAGTGGAAATCAGCTTCTTAGATAACAGTATGTTGCTTTATTCTAATCTATTTATAATAAAAAATAAATTCACTAGAAAGGAGGCCAGATTATGTAGTAATTTCAGTCTGAGCAGCCAGTGACAAAATAATCCAGAGCAGTCACTGCTGGCCCATATAATCTACTATTAATGGCAGAGGAATTAATGAACTCATTAATTCCCTTCTATGACACTGTGAATTCCAGAGTCAACTAAAGGCAAATACAAGAGAATTAATTTTTTACCTTTTCTGCTTCCAAACCCTTTCTTAGTTTAGATGTTACAAATCAGTCTTCTGACTCCAGAAACAAATCTTGTCCCCTTATACTGACATGTAAAACTTACTGGGGTCATTTGAGGCCATTCACTGTGGGCAGGATTTAGTTTAAAGAGGAAGTAAATATTCTATTTAAGAGGGTTTGTTTATTCTCTGTGTTATCTCTCCTCCTGTCTGTTCAAGATAAAACAACTGAGGAAAGATTTTTTTTTGAAGAAAGGATGAGAGGGCTGGGGTTGTTCAGCCTGGAGAAGAGAAGGCTCAGGGACAATGTATTAAATACCTGAAGGGAGGGTGCCAAGAGAACAGAGCAAAGCTCTTCATTGGCACCCAGTGACAGGAGAAGGGGAAATGGGAACAAACTGGAAGACAGGAGGTTCCCTCTGGTCACCAGGAAAGAGTTTTTCACTGAGGGTGACCCAGTGCTGGCACAGGGAAGTTGTGGAGCCTCCTCTCCTGGAGTTCTCCAAAGCTTGACTGGCCATGGTCCTGGGCAGCTGGGTCTAGGTGGCCCTGCCTCAGCAGGAGTTTGGACCAGGGTTTCTTCCCCATCTCAGCCATTCTTCGATCAAAGATTTGTGGAAATCTTCCTGATTTCCACACAGGAAGACTCTGGTCTGCACTCTGGGCCTGCTGGTAGTGACAATTCTCTTGAGCCCCTCTGGCTGTTGCAGGTTACATGACCAAACACATCCCAGCTCAGAATGTGCTCTTTATCCTTATGTGCAGACTGCATTTTGCTCAGGCTCTTCTGGCACTTTTTAACTACTCAAATCCCATTTTGGAAGATGTGCAGCAATATGTTATTTATCTCTCAGTAAATTTGGCTGCCTTTTTCATTTCTCTAGCTGCCCTCCAGCAATAAATATTTGATCACTATTAGCTCAATGAGCTTTGTATAACCTCTTAGTGTCAGGTTATGTACCAAGATCTTAAAAAAATTACAAGAGCTTCCTTCAAATTGTTTACTCTGAACCATCTGCTTATCCTTTATCAGATCTTGTGGCCTCCAGACTCTACTACTACCCAAGAAAATGAGCAGCTGTTTCCTTATCAAAAATCCGTACGAAAGCTGTTCAACCTTTATTAACAAATTTCATTAACTTCTTGAGGAGTTTGGCTGAATTACTGTGTAGGCAAAGTGCTCCCTGAGACCATCATTCCAAGAAGCTGTGTTCTTACTACTAACACTGAAAATATCTAATGGAACCAAGCAGGGCTCCATTTTCCTTTCCTGATATGCATGGAAGTAGCCTTTGTAGCCTGAAAGGACAACTAAAACCAACAAACAAACTCGTGATGCAGTTTGACCTGCTGCTTTCACAGGTCACTCAGTTTCCCTGAGATTCCAGGCTGTGGAGTCCACCCATGTTAGATTAAAGCTGTGCAACCTTCTCGAGTGTCCCTGAAGCCTTCCTAACCTTTTCAGTGTTCAATTGTTCTTTAATATTGCAAATTTTCTTGTTCCCCTTCTGCCCCAATACAGGAGCACCTTCTTGTCCAGGTGTTTCTCCTACCTTGCCTCAGTGAACTCCACCTTTCTATTGCAGAAAAAAGGTTTGACCTAGAGCACTTGGATGTCTTTTGTTTCCCCCAATAAAGAGTGTCAAATATTCCTTGAAAATATTCTCACATTTTGGAAGTAGGTGGGACTTCCACAGCTTATGGTTGGAGCAGTGCTGAAGATGGTGCAGATAAATAATTTGCTGTGTTACACATTTGGGAAGATTTTGAGAGTGATAAAAAGTTAATATACAAAGAAACTAATTCTGACATAAAACACTGAATGGCAATTTAGCATGTTCCAGAGATCATGATCTGCTCTAAAATATAGTAAAGTCAAGAAGACCCCCAAAACCATCCACAAGCTCTGCTCTAAAATATAGTAAAGTCAAGAAGACCCCCAAAACCATCCACAAGCTCTGGATTCTGACAACCAGTATAAGAACATGATCACACTATGCCTGTGCCATTATTTTGGTGTGGTTGGCTGCTGAGTATTTTTGGAAACCTGAACACTCCATTTAAACAATTTAAATGACAGCAATTTTCTTTTAAGGTGATCTGGTTGTTGACATTGAAAAAAAATGTAGCAGTTCCTGCAGTGTAATTTCATCTTTCAGAATTAAAAAGGCTATCAAAATAAATAAGGACATCACTGAAAATGTTGCTCAAAAAATAGAAAATGGCAAAATTGCGTTTTCATAATTTCTCTTTTATATCACTAGCATTTATGAGACCTCCTGGAAATATGAAAGTAAAATCTTCCATCAAGCATTTCTTTTCACATATCTGACATGCAATGGCAGCTTGTTGCCTTCTCTCTGCATATTTCACAATATGCTGAGCATTGGATTTTTTCCTCCTTGAAGGCAACAAAATTCCTTTTGGAATATATCCTTGGAAAGCATGAGATCAGGAGATGTATAATAAATATTATGATACATAAACTCAAAGTAGCTTTGAAACAACAAACTCATTCTGTTAAACATTTAGTTTAAATACCAGCTAAGATGGAAGGAAAGAGCACACCCACCACAAACTGGACAGAAATTTGCCTGTCACAGCTGGGCTCAAGGGTGATTCAGTGAAGCACTGAAATATGTGCTTGTATGAATCATTTGAAGTGTTTGAGGAAGTGAAAATAACATTTTTTAAACAATTTGTAGTCCATTAAGTTCAGGGATTTGACTTGAATGTCCAGTAGAAGCTTTAGAGAAGCAGAGCCAGAGCCATGGAGGCCCCTGAAGGGTTTGACCACAGAACACAAACAGACACGATGGACACAGACAGAATTAATCAGAAGTCACCTTGCAAATATTTTGAAGTGCATCCATCCACAGCTTTAAATGACAAACAACTTCTCAAAATGTCGAGTTTGATTTTTTTTCAGTCACTTCTGTATCTGCTTTACAGAGATAATTCAAAAGGTAAATTTCAGTATCACAGAAAGTGCGAGTCATGAAAGTGCAGCCAAAGTAAATTGATATTAACTTTCACATGAATATTTGCTGAAACTATTTTTCATTGTCCATCCATCCACCATCAGTGCTTTGATTGCAAAGTACTAACAGAAATGAATTGCTGGTGCAAGCTATTCTTAAATCCCTGGCTTCATTGGATTTGGATTTCATGTCTAAGGCATTCCATAATTCCTTAATAACTCTGGGATGTCTTGATATTGAGCATTGGTTACCCTTTACATGTACAGACTTAAAATCATCTGAAAAAATGCACAGTTTAGAAAGGTTCACCTGAAAATGAGGTCTGAACCTCAGTTAATACATAGCACTGCATAGATGTTAACAAAGTTTTTTTTGTTTGCTCAGCAGAGATTGCTTTGGAGACTTTGGAGTCCTGTTTCTCAGTTCAATTATATTTTTCCCTTTCTTTACAGTGATTGAAATAATGATGTTCCCAAAATCCCTTGTATAAAAGAATTGGATTTAAAGGGTTGGAGAAAGTGGATTCTAATAGAGGAGATGATAAGCTTATTACTGAATTAAAAATCAGTAATACTGAAGGTGGGGAAGTCCAACCATTTCATTATTTTTTGGGAGGTAGCATTTGCATCCTATATAATTACTTTTATGCAAAACCTACAGAAAGTAATAGGAAAGATCATCTCCAGGATTCCATAATCTGCAGTGAGATTTAGAGAATTATCCGTTTAATAGTGCCAGGTATTTATATCTCCATTTTCAAAAGTGCAAAACGTGGAAAATCACCGTATTTTGCTGATACACTTTCCTTACTCTCACTTCTCCTTCAGCTCATATTTTCCAAAATGAAGTAAGCCTATGCTGAAAAATACCAATTTGGGAATAAGAAAGGCTCTTTCCACTCTTTCCATCAAATCTGTGGAGCTGGTTTAGGACAGCCAAGCACAACAGAAGATAGACCAACCTTTGGTGGTCACACCCTGTCTGTATAAAACAGGACCCTGCCTCACTCCTGGCTTCAAAACTCTTCCACTATTTCTTGAGGAGTGTTCTCACACTCTCCCTGTTTTCACACTGAAAGTTGCTTCCAACTGCCAGGCTGCAAACTCTTGTAAAATACAGCAAAATCAAAGCTGAAAATGAACATTGCAGGTGCTCAGGGGTGTTAGTGTTATATTTTCTGAAAAATCCTTTTTGCTAGGATTTTTTCTTTTGGGAAGCTAGGAAGCCTCAGAGAACTATCTGATTGCTTCTCTTGTGTTTTGTTGCTTTGGAATGTGGTTGGAGATTGTTTATTCAACAAGTAGGTGTTTAATTAGTTTCATGTGAATTGTTTTTACTTAATAAGCGATTACTATCTAGTTGTGCAGAGACTGGAAGCAGTCATGAGAGTTTTTAGTGAGTATCTTGTTAAACCTTCTGTAAGTATCTTTTCTCTATTCTTTAGTATAGTTTAGTATAGCATTCTTTAATATAATATAGTATCATAAAATAATAAATTAACCTTCTAAAAACATAGTCAGATTCTCAATTCTTCCTTCCTCCTTAGGACCCCAAAATATCGCACAGGGGAGAATTCCTTACACTCCCTGTCAGCTTCAGGTGTTTGTTACAGATGGACAGCACTGCCTTTGTGATTGCTGAGGCTGTAAAGAAGCCGCAAAATAGAATTCAGATGTTGTCTCAACATCAGAGACAGTCCAACAGTCAATCAATACACCCAGCTATAGCAAGTGATCATATTTGATCTCAAAATCTACACAAATCTCTCAGTACTTCTTAGAAAAGAGAATTATAGTCCTAATTCTTGCATGTAGATGCCCTAAGATGCTGAGCACATAGCAATAAAGAGTGATACATCTGTTGAGTTATTTTTTTCATCCATTTTTTTGTAGCAATCAAAAAATAACAGATATGGCTGGACTTACTTAATTTGCTAAAAATATATTGATGCTTTGAGAAAGCAAGTGCAAAGCCAGGCAGTTAAACAAAATACAAAGTTATATCTTTAACTTAGATTTGAATAGACTAAATTTCAAGCTAGAAAAAAAGTCATGTAAATAAATTTGAATAGATTGTCCAGCGCTGAAGGCAGAAACCTTCTGTGATGCACAGAATACATTATGAGGCAGCCGAAGACAAATTCAAATCTTCAAGATCAAATGTGAACCGCAACATAAAGGCACAGGGGGCAAGAAGTCTGCATCATTAGATAAGTAGTAGCTTTTTCACCATTTCATACACCATTGTTCTGCAATCATCTTAATTATGGATTATATTAATATTTCCTGGCAGTGCATTAAGGCATACAACCAGTGGAACAGTCTTTCTCCTCCTCTCCATCAGACAAGCATTTTAAACTATTGCTGTCATATTCTTCCTGATGGACAACTCCAGAAAAGCTGCAGCAAATCTGCATTCAGCCTGTGAAATTTAATCTTTAAAATCCCTCTATCTAGTCAGAAAAATCAAGTGTAATTTTGTTTGCCACCTCAATAAGGTGCAGATTTTTGCTACTCCTGTGGCACAAATCCTTTCTTAAAACTGTTTAGCAGAAGAGGACACCGTGGGATTCCTTTTTATTGCCTCTCTCTGCATCCAAATCAAAGTCACCTGGCTGACAAGTAAAAAAGGTAATTCTTCCCAGCACCAAGCTTGTGGATTGATATCATGGAGACACTGACCTGGGTCCCAACCTTCTTCTTTCTTACCAGCAGTGATAATGACAACCCTAACAGCTAAAAAATGCCCTCAATAACTCCTGTGTAAAATACAGCAATGGTGTCTTAAAAAATTTCATTTAATCTCGAGCTAAAAATTATCTTGGAATATATAGTGTTTGTTATGGTTCTTCTACTATAGGAGGAGAGAAAACAACCACACTCTGCCCCCTCTAAAAAAAGCCCAGAAAAGCTCCCCCCAAAAAAGGCCAACAAAAATCCCTCAAAGAGAAACTACATTCTAAGACAGACATTTTAAAACATGTACCAAATGTCTCATTTATACCTGCTTCAAATTACTAAAAGGAAAGTAAAAGGGCAGAAGGTAACTGCAGGCATAATTTGGAAATGTCAGTTTAAACAGAGATGTTGTGTTGTACACTCTGATCAGAAGAAACTCATTGCATTTATAATGGAAAAAAAGATGCCCAGACTGATTTTCAGGCTCAGTGTTGAGATTTCAAATCCTAAATAATGTCACAAGATGACAAGGTTTCACAGACAGACTGTAAATTCACTCCATCATTTGCAGCGAAGGCAGTTTGCACTGGAAGTCCCCTCTTAGTCCAGTGACATATTCTTGCTTTTCCAGCTGCAGTGATTCAATTAAAATTCAGGTAAAATGAGACTAAAAATGAAACCTGGAATTCAAACGGAATGCTGGAGGATTTCTTCAATTTATGGACACCACAAATGTAAGCTTGCTGTCTGAAGAGCTTTGTTTTGGTGAGTTTGGGGCAAGGCTCCTTGCACGGAGCCCATCGCAGATGTGCCTGGGTCACTGTGCACAGTCTGTCTCTCTCTGCTGACCAGGACAGAGCCATTGCCATGCAAAGTGAGTCCCATTTGAAATCTTAATTGAAAGACTCCTTGTGAACAGTCTGAACTGACTCACTGGCAGCTGAAGGTGCTTTTTAATCACTGAGAATAAAGACTTCAATCAATATGGTTCAAACTATTTGCCCCTGAGCAGTGGAGCGGTGGTTTGCTTTCAAGCACTGCTTACAGCCTCAGGCTCAGGGCCAGGAAAACTTAGCCCCCTGAGTTCTTAATACAATTATTGTTTTCTCCATTATCTTGCAGGGGTGTTAATTTGCCTCCCAGTAATTAACTTCTCTCTGTGGTTGTCAGGAAGTTTAATCAATAACATGAGCAGATACACCAAGCTGCCGTTCCTTCTGTGACCAATGCTCCCCTCCCAGCTCTTCCTGCCTGTGGAGGTGTCTCTGTTTTAATAAAATGAACAGGTGGGATGTGCATAATGTCTTTGGAGGGTCAGTCTCTAAATTGTTCCTGTTCTACTTCAGAAATGATGGTACAGCTGCCCCTGTTCCAAAACTAAAAGCATTATCCAACTTCTGCTGCACCTGGCAAATCAACTTTATAAAGTTTCACGTGGCACCGCATTCTGAGATGCTTCAAACACTGTGATGACATTGTAATAAGAGGAGGAGCAGAAGGCTTGATCTAATATAATTCTACTTATGTCCACCATGTACAGGACATAATGTAATTCCCTTCAAAGCTAGTGACAAAATCCCCTCGTTCTTGGTGGAATTCCAATCTGCCTTGGCAGCTTTGGGCTTGCTTTATTAAGAGTGATGTCACTCTGTGGCCTCTCTTTTGTTCTAGGGCAGTGTTGTCTGTTCTGATTCATAGCTTCTTAAATCTTCTCCTGGAACAGCTTAACACTGCTTATTTACTTCACTGTGTTTTCCAAGAACATTTTTCAGTGTCACTCATTCTCTTCCCTCCTTTATCCTCCTGTGAATCATTACATGTTTATTTACCCTACCCAGTTTTCAAACTCTAGGAGTTTCCAGCATAAGGAATATGTCTTATGCATTAAATGAATTTATAGCTCTGTAGAAAGATAATAAAGGGCTTTGGGACATCCATGTTGCAGGAGTACTTCTAAGTCATATTGAAGTCATAAAAATATTTACCAAAAAAAATCCAAAATAACCTGTAGATAAATTTTTGAGACATTTTCCTAGAAAGCTTACTGTGACTTCCCTTTGGAAAGGGAAGCATCCCTTTGAAGGGCAGGGATAGAAACATTTTAAGGACTAATGAACCAAAATCAAACCTGACAGGCTGAAGGGAATGCCCTTCAAATGCTGGGACTTTCAGAGACAGCTGTGGAGTCTGGCTTTTTTGGTTTCAGGAAAGGGAACTTGCTGCCAAAGTCACATTTAGATTGCAATAAGAAACGTGTTGCTTCATTGTAGGAAATGTGAGCCCTTCCAGGCAAGGTTATCTCCTGCCCAGCAGAACTTCTGAATTAATCTACAATTTGTAGCATGATATTCTGGTTCCACTATTGATTTGGACTGAAATTATTTCATCTTTATGTGACACCAGGAGACTTTCCAGGCTTGTGAGAGGAGGATTTTTTTTTTTATGTTTCTATGACAGGCTGACATTATTAGCATTAACTCCACATCATACATATATGTTGTATGTTATATGAGTCTGATGTATTCTGTGATTCTATGGTAGATGTTAGATATGTGTATAACTATACAAACACATGAGTATATACATATAGATATGTATTATCTAACATCTATCATAGAACCACAGAATCATTAAGGTTGGAAAAGACCTTTAATATGATCAAGTCCAACCAACAACCAGCACCACCACCCTATTGTCCAAATATTTTTAAAACACCTCCAGGACTGGTAAGTCCACCACTGCTCTGGACACCCTTTTCCATACTTGACAACCCTTTCCATGAAGAAATTTTCCTTAATATCCAATCTAAAGCTTCCCTGAGGCTATTTCCTCTCATCACTTCTAACATTTACATGAGATTCCTCAGTTATGTGTATAAAGGACTGACCAGAAGATCTCTGTTCCTCACCAATTCCACTTTCACACTGACACTTATCCCTGTTTATTCTTTCTTGCAGAGCACAGGGATGAGAGGAGCTGTCCTTGCAGCTTTCCTCACTTCAAAACGAAATCAACCAAACCACTCCCCCCATCCCTCCAAATCCACCCCATTGCCAGAATCATCCAAATTTGTTTTCCTGAGGTTTCTGCAGCAGCTGGATTGTTCCACTTCAAATAGTCTGTCCAAAAGGAAGTGTGATCATCTTTTCCTCCTTGAAAAACAGACACCATGTCTTGCAGAAAACACATATTTCCTCCCTTCCCTTTGTCCTTCAGAAAGTTTAAAGGAGAAATCTTTTGCTTTATAGAAGGAACTATTTTAATTATCAGGAGAGCTGGCTGATTTAGCCTAAATTGGAGGGAGAAGGGGAAGGAAAATTCAGATTTACTGTCTCTTCTCTGAAGAAATAAGGTTGTTTCCAGCTGCAGTCTTCTGCTTCTTTGAATTGGATTATTTTCAAACATATATTTCTTGGAACACAGCTGCTACTTCTTTGACAAATTGAGTAATGCATCACAAAGAACTAAAATTCATGGCAACATAAAAACAAATATATGTTCATTTTTAGCACTTTGTTTTCTCCAGGCTTCTGCATCATGGTGGGACATTTTTAAAAACATCTATCTTTTATAAATCTCTTTAATAACATCTACACAATATTGAGGCAGCGCTTTAATGAACAGCAATCACATCCAACCATTTGAAATGTGGGTCCCATGGTTTATATCCTCTCAGACTTCCAGATTTGTGCTTTCAGGTCCTGATTTACAGCTGACAACGGTATTTGACTCCCCATCATATTTAATGCCCTGATTAAAATAAAAAAAAATATTGTTATTGAATAGGATTGATAACATGGTGGTCACACTGGAGCAGCAACAGGTTTACACAAACAATGCAGTAAAATGTGAGATAAAATGGGAATTAGGAGATCTTTCCTTCCAGAACTCTCACCCCTTACACGAATTGCAGCTCTTACTGAGGACTCCAAGGAAGAGTTGTCTGGAGTTGTCTGGAGCAATAGGCCAAATTATTTTTATTATTTGTAATAAATGGCAACAATTAAATCTGGGGTCTGTTGTGCTGACTGCCCTATAAAGATATAATAAGAACCAGGCCTCTCTGAAGAGCTTGCAGTCTAAACAGAAAATGTTGAAGTGTAGCAGAGATTAATATTTGTATACAGGACTCTACAGGACAGCTACTTTAAATAAACCAGCCAGGAATAATTTTTCAGTAACTGCAAAATTATGGGGGCTTTTTGGTTTTTGGTTTTGGTTTTTTTGTTTTGCTTGGTTTTTGTTGGCGATTTTTGTTTATTTGTTTGCTTTTTGTTGGGTTTTTTGTTTGTTTTGATGTATATTTTTAAGAATGCAGTAAAGCACTTAACCTTCACTTTGAAATGTTTATTCATTTTAAAATTTTTTACTTCATAATTTTGATGTTATAATATGAAACTTGACAAAACAACAACCACTTGAAACTTGACATAACAACAACAACATGAAGTTGACATAACAACAAAAAATTTCTATTCCATCAAGGTCAAGGCGATTCAAAGGAAAGCAAAACAGGAAAACTTTGCAATATTCCTTTTACAGGATATCAGAGAAATTGGAGGCATTTGGAAAATTAAAAAAAAAATTCTAAGGATTGAAAATAACTTTGGAATGCTAAAAATCCTTTCACCTTTCCTTTTCTTTGCACATTTCTACTCAAGAGCCCTCTTGGTGGTGACATGAGTAGCTTTAGCAGCTTTCCTTGGCTGTTGTGTATGATGAACTGGCAGTCTCCTTTCCAATTCCTAACATGGAAGAAAAACCAGCCAGTATTTATATTAAATAATAGTTTTGTTTACAGCACCAGCAGACAATCAGGCTTCCGGAGCTACTAGAGATATTTCCTAAGTTTTTTTTTTTTTTTTTCCAAGGAGAGCTTCTGGTCTGAATATTCTTGTTGGTTCTGATTGTCACTGCTTTCCCTTATGCAATATTATCTGTTTATTTTGGCTTGCTGTTAGAAGGAACTGTGCCAAAGGAAGGCTGGAGTCCCATTAAAACCAGGTGTAGGCAAATGATTAGCAGAGACAAGGAGACAGGTAACTTTGAAGGAAAAAACATCACAGGAATGAACCAAAACTGCAGCTGAATTTTGTTTTTTAATTTAATGTAAAGTTTTCAGTTCCTTAAGTAGATTTTTGTCTGTTGGGAAGTAATCTGGAAAGGCACATGCTTCTGGAATATCATCTCATGGATTGGATGATGCTCAGAGAGGGAATGGTACAGCTGGGATCCATCAGGAGTCACACAGGGTTCAGCCTGTGAGGAAAAGGGAAGAATCCTATCTGAAAACTGGTGGCAAGTTCAATACAGCCAGGGTCTGTCCCAGGACTTGCGCTCTTTGCTTTCTTCAGCAATGACTTGGAGAAAGTGCCTTCTCATCAGGTTTGCAGATGTTGCCAGTTTGAAGGAGTGAGACAGAAATCTTCAAGGTCAGGGCTGGACAAGCTGGGGACCAGGACAACAGGGACCTGGTGAAGTTCAACAAGAAAAAGAAAAATCCTGTTCTGGACAGGCAGAGCATCAGCTGGGGCAGGAAGATGCTAGAAGGTTCCTGGGGTAGAGGATGAAGTGATCTGACAAAACCAAGGCCACACTGTGGGTGCTACAAAGGAGGGACCTGGAGATCAAGGAGGGGATTGGCCACAGTGCTTTTAGGACCACATTCAGGAGCTGCATCCAGTTTGGGGCTCCACAGTACAGGAAAGACATCAGGAAGCTGGAGTGTGGTCAGGGGTGTCCTCAGAGAGGTGTGGACTGGAGAGGCTGCCCTGAGAGGAGAGGCCCCAGGAGGGGTTGGTCAGCCTTGGGCATGGAGACCTCAGAGAACTCAGAGCAGCCACCCTGTCTGCAGGGAGGGAAAGAGCCAGGCTGTGTAGGGAGAGACAACAGGCAGGGAAACAAGAGAGATTCACACTGGGGATGTGGAGAAATATGTTCCCTATAAGGGCACTTGAGCTTTGAATGCAGCAGATTCCAAATCCTGACTGGACCAAGCTCTGAGCAAGTTAATCTGATGTCAGAGTTGACATGCTTGAAGCACAAGAGCATCTCTCCTTGGACTACAGACTGCCCAAGGAAATAACAAGCCTGACTTAACACCTGATCCCAGAACTCTCTCTGGTTTAAGAAGGGAGCTGGATTCCAAAAGAAGCAGCGCTTTGTGCAGAGGAGTGATCATTTGCAATTCTCATCATGAGAGTGAGAAAAGAGGAAATGCAGGGGAGAATTTGCTTGAGCTAATTTTGAAGCTGTCTGGAGCACTCTGGCTTGGAGCAGCACATCAGTCCATATCATTGCTTGTTCAGACTCATCACACCCTCACATGTTAAAAACAACTTGGTTTCTGTTAGTTTGCCTCAATCCCACTGTAACATTTTGTCAGAGCCAAAGCAGAACAGTTTTTGCATGAGGTATTACTCACTTCTAGACTGTGATGGCAGAATTTTGATACCTCTAAAGCAAGTTAAAGAACTTGACTGAAAAAGAGGATGGGTGTACAAATGACTGATATAAAGATTTTTAAGGGAGAAAAACGTTTCCTTAGAGCTTCATTTAGAGAAATGACAAAACAGCCCATTACAATTGCTCTCTAATGGTAGATTTTGACATGATAATGTTAAAAAAGGGGTTTTCTCCTATTAACATATTTTTACTGAACTTTTTTAAATAAAAAAACCCTAAAACCCAAATTCTTATTAATATTAGAAGATACCTAGAGACTATATAAAATTGTGAATAGTATGTTTTAGTCAACAAAAGATTCTTACATTTTTTTCAGTTATTGTCAGGCTGCTTTTGCCCAGAAAACATAATTGCTTTTTTACAGTCTGAATAGTGTTGAAAAAATTAAAATTGATTCTGGGTAGATGATATAATCCACAATTAGACAGGATTATATATTTACTGAAGCACCATGCTTCAGTGTTCCAATTTCCAATGCTAAAAGTTTTTTTTCCATAAGATTATATTATTTAATTTGGGGTAAAATGGCTCATCAAAAAATATGGCATTAAATGATACCACAGAATAACGCTTGATGCAATGTCATCTCTGCAGAAACTGTCATTTCTGGAGACTGAGAGAAGGTGGCTGAAATTTCTTGTGGCCATGAAACAATTTTTCCTTAGCATATCACCAAATGCACATTCTTTTCAAACTGTGCTTTTTGTTGTCCAAAATTTTAAGTAGGTTTTCACCTCAATTATTGTCACATGTGTGTTATCATTAATTTCAGCCATAATAAGAACCAGCAGGAAAAACAAACAAAAAAACAAACAAAAAAACCAAACACTATTATCTTTCCTTTGATAGAAATCCATGTCAAATTTGAATTTTCCTATTTACTCAGGAGTTCTTGTGTTCCATGAGCACATCTCTGAGACTTCCCTAGACAGAAGCCATGGCTTAAATGAGCTGTTGTTTTATCCCCTGCTCCTGCTGCCCTGACTGCAGAGGTTCAGACTCTTCCCTGCCTTTGAGCAGAGCAAGTCTGGGCTGTGAGGAGGAAATTGCTCCAAGGTCCTTAGTCCTGAGCTAATCCCTGTTACTTTGACTGGGGAAACAGTGCAGATATGATTTAAAAGGAAATTTCAGGAATGACAGGTTCAAAGCTCAGTCCTGGACTTGCTCTGTTTGCTCTAAAGGAAATAGGAGACAAAAGTGCAGTGCTAAAATTTGGTGGGTTTGTATTTCCAGCATGACATTGCTGTCAGATGTCAGCCTGCAGCACCTTTAATCACCTGGTGTTCTGAATCCACTGACTTCCAAGGGTGCCTCCACAAGGGATCTTAGGAAACAAGCCAAACCAAGACATTTTGGCACCCCGGAGAAGCTCCACAAAGCACTCAAACAAACAAAAGCATAAGTGTGCTGTGTAGGTGGGACAGTCTTGTAGCAAAATACCAGGGAACATCAAAATATTCACAGGATATCAGGGCTCCTGCTCTCTTCCAACAGTGAGCAGGGGCTGGAATCTGAAATGCAAGGAACTCTCAGAACTTCTAAAAAGAAAGTTTAGAGTTTTAGCATTCAAGATATAGAAATAAAAGTAGTTGCAGAGGTAAACAAGGAATTTAGAATGCAGTACTGTAGGTTTGTGTGTCATAATTATCTATGAAAGCTTGCACTGTAACATAAATACATAAGAGGAAATATTTCAAGATTAAGTCAAAATCATAAATATCTTTGTTAGCAGTGTTTTATTAGTCAACAAATCCTTAAAAAGTCTTGTAACTAGGAGTTTTGTGACCTTCTGAACCCTGCTATAATGATGTGAGCCAAACTTACCCTTCCTAATATTGTAGAAAATAAGAAAATAAACTGCATCATCAGAAACAACTCAGAAGCCCCATCACTAACTCATTCAAAACTCCTTCAGAAATAAAGCGGGCATAAAGCATGGCACCTTTTTCCCTTGCAGCAGAGCACCGTCAGGTCCTTGGGTGAGGTTTTCTGGATTTTTTTGGCTTTTGCCAGCTCTGTCTGCAGAGTTGTAACCACTGCACCCAGCACTGAGCCCTGCTCTGACACCAAACAACACTGAGGATCCAATTTACACCTCTGCCGCTCTAGGTATTTCTCACAGCCTAAATATGTCTGATATTCACCTGATTTCAGCAGGAATGTTTGCTCCCATTATGATATTTATCCTTTATTTTTTCCCACTGAAATATGGGATGCCATTTCTGTCTCCAGGCACTTGTGACACAAGGAAGATTTACTGGCAGAAAGGAGAAGTGAAAAGAGACACAACCAGCCAGCAAATGAACTTGCTTGACCCACCACTGCATATAATGTTTTACCTTTTTAACCTTATTTGCAATTAATGAAGGATATCTAAAATCACATTGCATGTGCTACCCACGTAAAAATAAAAAAGAAAATGCTGTAATCATATTTTATGTGTAATCAAGAATCATAGTCTGGTTTTTTGGGTTGTCCTGTGCAGGGCCAGAGGTTAGACTCAATGATCCATGTGGGTCCTTCCCAGCTCAGGATATTCCCTGCTTTTATGAATTAAAGTATCAATTTCTATGGCCCCTGGGACTGTAATACTGGCTGTTAATCCTCAGGAATGGCTGGCACTGTGTGTTGATTAGAGTGTAATAGTTTAATCATCTCTCAGTGTTAGGAGTTCATGTTGTAGTTTCACAGATCATGAAATGTGTCTGTTTAAGATATGGGCACATTATCTTCTTTTATTTTTTAATTTTTTTTTTTTTTTATGCAGCAGGCACTGTGTAACCATGCTCATTTTATCTCTGTCTCTCCTTCACCTGCATTATGGAGCTCATTAGCAGGATCAGACAGGGCACAAGGGTAGTCAAAGATGATGTTTATTACAGGGAGAAAAAAACCATTTTCTGATTGGAAATGCTGTTGCATTGCAAGTTGAGGAGTGTAAACCTTCCTTATCACTTCTAAACACTGCATGGAGCAGTTGTTAGCTGTAGAGATTAGTGCCATCGAGCAGAGGACAGCAAAGTGACAACATTCCTTAAATACATGGTTAGAGCAATGTGAGGGCTGAAAAGCATCCTCTGAGCCTGTTGTTTCCTGAGGGAGTTGCCTTTGTTTTGACTTCATGAAGCTCATTTTAAAGAGCTTTACCAGTGCCTCAGAGGAACAGAAAGGAAAAGAGACAATAGGAATTAAGCAGGTAATAAGGAATGTGGCTTTGGGATCTCATCCCCCCCAGAGGTGTCAGAGTATATATTTATATACATATAGCATATACATATATGTAAATGATATATTTATTTTTTATATTTATATACATATAGTATATATATAAGTAAAAAATATATTTACAGTTCAGTTCTCTAAATCTGGTAGAATTTATCAGATTTTTACAAGCTGCAAAAGGACTTACTTTGTATCAGCTCAATAAACTCTCTTTCCTATTACTTAATTTTTTTAAATGACCATTTTTAATATTTTTAAGTCTTCAGACTTGGAGGGCTTTACCAAGCCAATGGGCCAAGGCAGACACAACCTTCTGTCACACCTTCTGTGCAGACTTGGGAGGGGCTGAGAGCTGGGAAGGGCAGTGTGAGGATGTCACTGAGCCCAGGAAGGGACAAAACTCTCTGGCACTGTCTTTGAGCTCCAGTGAGTCAGGCATTCCTTTATTCTGGCCAGGATGTGCACTGGAAATCACTCCAACTATACATGTCCATTATGAGACTTTGGACATTCTATAAACTTGTAGCAAACAAAGAATTCTTTGGTTCTACACAATTATTTTCCTTAGTTAGTGTGTGATCTTCTATTGGATATTGATCCCTTTGCCTTTCATGCTTATTTGGTCCAGCTCTGTAGTTCCCTTATCATTCTTCTCTCAGAGGGGTTGTCTCCAACTTTGCCAGGCAGATTTTCATTAGTTTAAAGTCTGATTAATGTCTGATTACCTCCTCTGTATCTTCTAAATTCCCAACATATAAATTTTAAAATCCCACACCTCCAAAGGCCCTTTTTATTTGTTGAAACTTATCAGGCCCTGCCCAGCCTGACCCAAAACCTTGCTGGTTTAAAGATTAAACCAACAGCAGAGCCCAGCTCCCCTCCCCCTTGGCAAAGGGGAACAAATCCATTACTAAAGTAGCTTAAAAATAAAAAGAATGTTATGGCATTTCCAACAAGGAATTAGAGGTTGGCAAAGTTGGACCGGGCTCTGAGCAACCTAATCTAGAGAAGGTATCTGCTCATTGCAGTGGGGGTTGGACTATAAATGTCCTTTCTTACCCAAATTATTCTCTAATTGTAAGGTAGGAATAATTGTCATTGGGGAAGGAGAAAACAGAACTGTCTATCCCAAAACTACATTAAGATTCACAGAGATGCTCATCTGGTAATGCAGAATTTATTAAATATTCCCATTAATTCAAATTGTTAGCTGTACACCCAGGAATGGACATTCTTGCTGGACAGAGGATAAAAAGCAACTTAGACAAATTAAGGAAGGGATAAAGCAAAAGATAAAAGGCTCCAAATAGTAGATAAGATAAAGAAACAGTTCCTTTCCCTCATGCCCTAAGGACAGCACAGGGGCTGTACAAAGACAAAGGCATGAGGGCAAAATGAACAACACATTCCCAGAGGAATTATTAAAAACATTTTCTTAAACATAAAATCATCATAATTTTCCCTTGATTTTCATTTTTTACCTTCCAGAAGACTTTCAATGCTTTCTGTTTTGTTATGAGCCATCACCCATCACAGAAAATACTCTGCTGAAGTGGGACTGTTGTATTCCATCACTGCCCTGTGTCCTTCACTATATGGTCAAGGGTCACTACAGCATATTTATAAATGATCTTTTTTTCTCCATCCATAAAAAGGAAAATATTTTTGCCTGCTTTGTGTAAAAATCTTTAAAAACCTAAAGCTAAATCAAAAGACTTAAAAACAAGGATGTCAATGGAGTATTCTTTGATGTGAGTGGACGTTTTCCCTAGTCTTCCATGAGCAACCTAAAATGACACCAATGTTAAATATTATGATTATTTTTGTTTGAAGAGGGAGGGTATCTCAGGCAGCAGGATCTTTGCTTTCACATAGTCTGCTGAAATACAAACCATCCAAAAGGAGCATCTGGCAGGGTGAAAGCCAAACTGTGGGATGAGTGACTTCATTGCAGGAACAAGCTGAAAAAAAAAAAGGATTGTGAAGGGTGGGAGGATAGCAGCAGGCAGAAGGGCAGGCAGGAAAACATACTGATATACAGAAACAAGAAAGATAAAGGATAAACATGTGCATTCAAGTGTGCCACTCACTCTCACATATTTACCCAGTATTTGGAGCCCTTTTAATGAAAGTCTATTTAAGTTCAGAAGTTATACATCATTCTACTTATGGAAACAGACTCCTTAATTTATAAAACTCTGTTAATAAGATTCTGTCTACATATCTTTTGTGGACTGAGCTACCAGAACAAGTCACAAAGCATGGCATGTTCACAGTAACAATATGACCTTGTGATTGAAGAACTCCTTTCCACCACTTTAGCGACAAAAAAGAAGTTATGGGAACATTTTTGAAGTGTCATAAAATTTTGAAGTACCATAAAATGCTTTGAAAGGCTCCATTTTAATTGTAAATACTTATGAAAGTCTAATTTAATGGCTTGTGTCGGGTGAAATAACATATATATAAGAGCAATGGCCTGTGAAATCACATTTACTTGCATGTCCTAAGTATTGGAATACACTTCTTTTAAGACAGTTTCTGATGTTCTTCAAATGAGTCAATAAACATTGATCATTAAATGCACATTTGCTTTCAGATCCCAGATTTGAAGGTAAGAAACTCTGATTCTTATTTAATCTTCGTATTACCCAGGTTGAGAAACAAGGACAAAGCTTGTATTTGCTTTAATATTAATTTTTAAATTATAGAAATATTAGATTTTGCTGACTTTATTCTAATATTACCAATGAAAATGTAGTCATCTTTCTAGTTAGAAAGAGTTAAAATGCTCAATTTTAAAATTTCAAAAGATTGAGTTTATGAAAATTGTTTTGTGAAAAAAACAAATGAAAAGTTAATTTCTGCTGCAAGAATAACCATAGCCACATAATTCTTTTTTTTGCAGATGAATTCAAATTATTTATGAAGAGGCTGCCTTTGAATTATTTCCTGAACACATCTGCTGTGATGCATTTGTGGACAATGGATTCTAATTTCCAACGCCGCTACGAGCAGCTGGAGAGCAGCATGAAGCAACTCTTTCTCAAGGCCCAGAGAACGGTGCACAAACTCTTCAGCCTCAGCAAGAGGTGCCACAAGCAGCCCCTCATCCGCATGCCAAGGCAGAGGTAAGTGCCTTGTTTGAAAGGAAAGGTGTCTGCTAAGGAAGGCAGGAACTTTCCCTGAAATGGAAAATGTGAACCCACTTCCTCTGAATTATTATAATTTTGAAATTAAAAGGCTCTCAGGCAAAGATGTGGGAATAAGCATAACAGTTCCGTACTAAAATTAAAAATACAAATGCAACAGTACAAACAAAACAAAAAATACCCTGACAGAGTCAGAATAGAAGGGGACACCCTGTGGGTTAGGGTGGTGGCAGCAGTCTGTGAGAAATAGCTATTCACTTTTCATAGTTCAGGTTTATTAAATCTTATCAAAAATACAACACAAGAATGAATAAAGAAAAAAGGTTACAGCGCTGGGAACAAAAAGATTTTCCCTGTTATGTGCTCAGCCCCTACACAATGGAGGTTTTACCCTTTTTAACCCCTTAATCCCTCTCAAAGTTCTGCCCATCAACCTCTTCTTTGCTGTCCAGTGGTGGAGATCTCTTCCTCAAATCCTCATTGGAGGTCAGATGTCACCATGGTGACAAGCCAGCCCTCCCAGATGTCCCAACTCCAGCTGTCCCTGACTAGCCACATGAGGAGGTACAACATAACTATAAATCTATAAACTTTTCTAAGCCTATATACATGATATTTGTCAATTAATTGTGAGAGTCAATCATAACATTACTCATCTATCACAAGTCCCATTCCATGGTGGCTCAGCCCTCCTGCAGTGCCAGCTGTGGCTCTGCTGGAGCAGGGATCCTGCACAAGGGGGGAGTTTTCCTCTGCAGCTCCAGGGCTGCTGGAGATGGGCCTGGGCTCCCTCTGGCAATGCAGGGCAGCAGAAAGCTGCTCCTCTGGCAATGCAGGGGGCAAAGGCTGCTGAGCTGTCCCAAAGCTCAGATTGTATCCAGGCAGGAATGCTTGGCTCCTCCCCTGGGTGGAGCATCTCCCCATGAGATGATGGCATTTGATCAACCATGCAGGGACACTCACTGGCCCATGAACAGAAGATAATTAATAATTAATGGCCCTTGAACAGAAGATATTTCCTGAGGGAGGATTGGTTGTGGTAGAGATAAAGAAAACTGCCCCATTAAAGAGGATAACTGCCTCACCTCTGACAGATGGGAATTGAATACACTCCAAGCTAAACCTGAGATAGTAAGGAACACTCTATGAAATCCTGAGAAATCTAAACGTGGCACTAAAATCTCCTCAAGGCCATAGATGTGGGAATGGTACAGCCACAGGGTACAGTCCTTATGTTTCTAGGAGTTGAACAGTCCCAGCTTGCAATATCACTCTGTTCCTGTTTTCTAAATACAATGGGAAAGGTCAGAATAAATCCTGATTTGTTTGTGACTGTGTAGGATAGGAGGCAACTTAGATGTGACACGAGCACAGATTCATCATCCCATTTGGTTTGCCTGTTTTACAGAGCCATGTTTTCCATGGCACTTGGCCAGGTGTAACAGTGCCAAAGACTTGTGTACAGAATCCTGAATAACTGCTCTGGAGCAGGCACAACTGTTTTAGGAACTTTGTGGGTCATTATACAATGTATACTACACACAATTGATTTCTCGTCTTGTTTGTCAAATATGAATTAGATTGCAAAGGATGCCTGAGGAAAGAAAATAGAAGAGTTTCAGTCCTTCCTAGAAACAGAGAGAGATCCTGAAAGCCAGCTAATCAAATCTACATTAGCATAAAGTGGGTATACTTGATTCCTGGTCGAAAATTGTTTTGTTGAAATTAGTGCAATGACACTACAGTAAATCTGAAATGAATGAGCTTTAAGGACATTGTTCTTCTGAGCACAAGTATTGTGGGATAGTCCAGTGACTCCTGCATTTAGCACGTTTCTCAATTGATTTTAAAGAAATCTAGTTTAGGTTCAGTGTTCCAGAACTGCCAGGGATACTTTACACTCCCCTGCTTTCCACTCCGCTGTTGCAAGCTCAAGCACCATCAATTCCTCTTTGCCTGTCAGTGGCCCTCCCCCTTCTTTCAGGAGGCTGTGCTTGTAGCTTTCATGCTGCCTTTCTTCTACATATTGTGCTTTGTGCTGTGACTTGTTAGTTGAAACCAAAAATTCACTCGTGGGGTCATTTTGTGATTAGAAAACATTCTGCCAAGAGAGGTTATGTAATCACTGCAGAGCCTCGTATCCTGTCAGGTGTGTCTTGGCCATGACCTGAATGAGCATCCTGCAAAGAGATAATTCACCATGAACGACTTCTTCAGGAGCCCAGAGCTTCTTAAAACACAAGAAACAGTCCAGGCTCATTTTTGCCCTCACCAAAATTAAATACAATAGATTTTAAATAACTTAAAATAATCAGGCCTTCTAAAATAACCTCCACAGGGCTTTGGAGGAACATTTGGTTGCCATTGATAATGGCAGTGATAAAGATGAAGTGAGATATGTAAAATTGCAAGGATTGATCAAAACACAGCTTTCTTGTCATATAAAGGATTTTTTTATTTCAATGCAGAACTTGCAACTTCATTATTTTTTTCCCTATAAAGATGTGACACTGTGCCAAAAAGATGTGGATAGGCAGGGAAAGGTCCAGACAAGGGCCACAAAAATGATACTAGAAGAGGAAGCTGCCCCATTAGGAAAGGATGAGAGACTGTGAGAAATGAAGGCTCAGGAGAGCCCTTAATTTCCATGTTCCATATTTAAAGAGGGAAACAAAGAAAATGGAGGAGTCAAATGCAAAAGACGAGAGGAAATGGGTGCAAGGTACTGCTGGGGAGATTCTGAGTGGACACAAGAGGAAAATGTTTCACAATGACAGCAGTCACTGGAATGACCTCTCCAGGGAAGCAATGAACTCCTCAGTGCTGGACAATTTTAAGATGCAGCTGGACAGGATGCTGGGCCATCTTTTCAAGGCCATACTTTTGCCAAAAATGTTGAACCAAATGATCCTTGAGATCCCCTCCAGCCTGAAGGCATTCCATGGTTCTATGACAGCAATGAGTCTGTTCTACAGGGAGTTGCACCAAACTTTCACAGCAGTTTGATTTTGCAGTGTATCTCAAACTCAGAAATACCATCACTTACTTTTGAGTTAATTATGTCTCATTTTAGTGACTACTCTGAAATTTTTCCTTGTCACTACAGAGGGAGATAGGGCATATGATGTAGTGATGAGCAACAGATGACTCAAATATCAGTGTTAAAGCAGGCTTGGGAATACTTTGCCAGGGGGATACATTTGCTAAAAGAGACAAATTTTAAAGGTTGGATTCCATCTGACTATCTGGGAAAATTGCCTTCTGACATCCAGGCTTTTAAGGCTGATAAGTAGAGCTTTAAAATAAGAAGTAAGGGGAAAAGGTCAAAAGAAACTGGTTTAATGTCCAAGCTCATTTAAAAAATCTGATAGATCAAGATAAAGTATTGGATAAAGCAATATCAGTGGTGAAAAGACCAATAGTGAGAAAGAAAACAGGACCTTGACAGAATAGTTTTCAGATATTCCTCCTGATGAGAATATACCTAATCCAGATGAAATACTGAATTTTTGATACCTGCCAACAGGTAAGTGAATATAGAAAGAATACCTGAGTAATGCCATGGAGAAACAGGAACCATTGCTCAGCCTGTAACATCAAACATTTCAGCAGACAGTGAGGGGAATAAGAGAACCAAACCCCAGTACAATTTTTTTTTGTGTTCAAGAGAAGATAGAAATAAAAGCAGAAAAAATATCTTTGTGATCTTTAAGGTCTCTTCCAGCCTAAGACAGTCTATGACTCTGTGTACCATGCACAGTCTAGGCTTCAAAGAAACAAGAAGGAGAATTGGAACAAAATGTCATTTTTCCAGGATTTTCTAAACAACTCCTTCAGGTTAATGTTTGGCCTCTGCTACTGGGTGAATTTTATTTTGGAAAGAGAAATTAGATTGAGTTAATGAAGCTATAAATACTATTTTCAATAGTTTTGGGCAGGTGTCCTCTCAGATACAGATTAAAGAGGCAAGGCTTCAACTTTTAGTAAAGGTCATGGTGTTGGCAGTGAGTAAAACCAGCTCTGCTAATGTTTAATTTTACACAGAATTTCACTAATCAATAGAATATATTTTAAAAGGATTTTTCAAGGCATATCTTGAGAATGAGGGCTGTTTTTTCATGAAACTGGGAGGTATGTCCTCAAAGTTTAATGTAATTCATGAAAACTTTCTCTGAGACTGGAGTTTTATAGGGATTTATCTATGCAGTCTGCCAGAAATCATTTGGTCACGCCTGAAGGAGCTCCTGCATACAGTCAAGGTTATCATTATTACTGAAAAAAAAATAATCTCTTTTCTCTGGCTACAAAATTTCTTTCTTGAACATGAAACAAATTGTTGCCTGATGGTTTTAAATGGGACTTAATTAATGAGTTACACAGAATTGCTTGCAATTTCTTTCATATTTCCTGAAGACCAAGCCACTTAGTAATCATAATACTAAATTACATTAATATTTTAATTTTCTAATCCTGAAACCAAAAAACCATTGAATACTCTTCTAACATCATTGTTCACAGCAAAAAAAGACTCAATTAATTTGCAGGTTAAAGAAACTAAATTTCCATGTCTTTTTTTTGGACATAGTTTATATTCTTCAGCTAGAACAAAGTACAAATAGTTTTTTTTCAGTTTGCACTTGGGGTCAGAACAATTTACTGTAGCACTTTTGTGTACAGTGGGGGTGGCCCAGGATTGCAACTTTTATTTTATTCTGTTCACTTCAAATCTTTTCACGTTCCAGATGTTCTGCCCAGCTTTTAAGCTTGCTTTCATTAACATGAAAGAGACATTTGGTCCTTTTCCTGAAAGTCAGATCATGCCAAGATACATCAAATACCCTTAGATTTCCATTGTGACACTGCTGAGTGTAAGTTTTAAAATTCACCTCAATTAATCAATCAATCTGTAATCAGTGGAGTATTTACTGGTTGTCTGAATTCAGCAAAAAAAAAATACCACCTAACATTCAAAGCCAGAGAAATTTCTGTGCAGGTAATCTGCTCCCATGTTGTGTATAAAGGGTGGGTTAATAAAACATTCAATTTCAAGAGATAAAGAGAAAAACAAGATAAAAAAACTGCACTCTGAAAAAGAAATGTGTTCTTCAGAGTGATACTACCAGGTGAGATTCTCCCTCCATGAATTTCAGGCTCTGCTGCCTCAAGAGGCTGAAGTGATTATTTCCAGTATGTTCTCATTGCACTGACACATCAGCCTTAAAAACAGGGAGTATTCTTGTGTTCTCTTGGCAGAGTCCACTGTGTGCAGCAATTGCTGTACTACCTGATGGCCAGCTCCTGCTGCAGCCTTGGTGCAGGAAAACGTGTTTGAGACATGGCACAGAACATTTTGGTTTACAGGAAAATATGGCTGGGAGATGGCACAGAACATTTTGCTTTTCAGGGATGTAGTTGAGAGATGGCCCAGAACATTTTGGTTTGCAGGGATGTGGTTGAGAGACGGCACAGAACATTTTGCTTTGCAGGAAAACATGGTTGAGAGATGGCACAGAACATTTTGCTTTGCAGGAATCAGCAGGAGGTGTAAAATACAGATGGGAGGATGGTTGAACAGCACAAGGAGCACAGCACATTTGGTTTGCAGGAATCAAGCTGAGGTGTAAAACACGTGTGTGGCCTGAGCTCATCTGGTGCATTTCTGGGTTAGGAGCATGAGCTGTGAGGAGCAGTGGGTAATCTTTGGAGAGGATTTGTTGTGGAGTGCATCCATCCTGAGAAAAGGACTAAACTGGGCATTTAGTCCCAGCTCTGATTCCAGCAGCATCTTCCTGAGATGAGGTCAGAAAGTGATGTCCTACTGACTGAGTGAGGGCAAGTTTCCTCACAGGCTTAGGCTGAGCCTGCTGGCTCACACCCCCACTGGAGGGTGGCACCTGTGAGCCATCTCTCACTCCAACATCACCTTCATGCTGAACCTTTTCATTTGAACCTTTTAATTTCTCAAAGAAAAAAAATAAGTGGAAGGAATTAGTAAATATCAACTGTACTGCACATGGCCACTGCAGCTCACATATAAGAGGTGAAGCAGCAAGTAAAAGTGTGGTTATACAGTTGTGTTCTGGGGAGAGAAAATGGGTTTTCTTTCTGTTTTGGTGGACACAGCAGTAAGGTTTCATTTTAAATGCAACGACTGTGCTGAGAAACTGAAAATCCCAGGAACAGAAGACCTGATTCTACCTTTGAATTTCTGCCAGTGAAACCCCTGGTGTGAGCCAGAGCTAGGGGTGTCCTGGCAGTCACATCCACCCGAATTATGGAACCAAAGGGAGAGGACTGGAATCTCTGTGCTTGTGAACATTAAAAGAACTATTAACTGTCTGGGTGGAGAAGGACAATCTTCCCTTTCCCAAATATTTTAAAGAAGGACAGCAATGATTTCCTCTGATTTGCTTTAATATCCAACCACTTGTGAAAGAGATGGAAGAGAGGGGAAGCTTTAATTTCTTCCTTCAGAAGTGCCAGTTTATAACTTGGTTTCATTCCTTTTGTGTCATTCAAATGGGTTCCTTCACTAATCATCCTTTTAAGTGAGTACACTCAGTACAGGACATTATTGTAGGTATGAACCTTATCTGTATGCACTTCAAATAATTTCATCATGAAAAAGCATCACTTAAAGGTCTAATTTAATCAGCACCATCTGTGATTTAATAAAGATATAAACAAAAATATTAAAAGGAGAGAGGTAATGTAAATACAGTAATAAGTTAGTGGGAAAAAAAATTGCATCTTCCCTGCATAATAACTAAATGGAAACCTGGTGCAATAAGCTGCAAATGAGCATCTCAAGTAAATAAGAATTTCAATCTCAGAACACCAAGAAATGGCATGTGCACACAAAAGCATGGAGTTTTGAATAGAATGTTAGTATTTGAATTTTTGAAAAGACTGGATGCTTAATATTACCATGTAATTTAAAGTGAAGGTGATAATTATATCAATAGTTCAGACACTTTTTAAAAGGATCTTATTCTGGTAACAGAAACTGAAGACAAATACAGATGAAACTTCTTAATAACTTTAAAAAAATATTTTAACGTATAAAAGCCCCTATTTCTGGAAGGAAAGTAATTATTGGTAGCCTTATATTTGAAGCATGTCCTTATCTCCATGAAAGTTATTTTTTTAAAGAAGCATACTCTGAAGCTAATGCAGATTTAGAAGGAGTTCATCACTAGAGGCAGTGAATAGTTACATCAAACCCAAGAGTTTCAGAAAGAATTGTGCTTTTTAAAATCAGATTTTTTCCTGGAATTTCCCACAAAATGCACAACAGACAGCTATGAAAGAAGGAAGAGCCATGAATTTCCATTTTCTTGTTTCCATATTTTTTTTTAATTTCACTTAGCAAAATATTCACATGCCCTAGAAGCACAATGTCTGAATACTCTAAAAACACTTAAGAGAAGGGGATTTTTGTTTGGGTCCTCTCTTCAATGCATAGGCAGAAAAACAGATTTAAAATAGATGACTTTTTTACAGCATCTGTGAACACAGTCCATCAGAACACAGGCCTGGAAACCTGTTTCCTTCAGAACTCTCCAGAATGAAATACATAAGAAATAAAGGGGGTAGTGCAGGTTAATCCAATTCCCTCAGGATGTAATGCAGGATTTGCTCCTTACATCCCAAAGTTGTTTATCAGCTCCTTTAGATTGCTTTGCTATAAGTGTAATTGATTCATGGGCACAACATTACTAAGGAATAAAATATTCCACCAAGGAAGCCACAGAGTTCAAGGTATGAAAGTTTCTCCCTGCATCACACAGAGACTTTTCATCTTAAAGAGCATTTGTGGCACTGGATGTAAGGGGAAAAAAATCTAATTATCCATCACTTAACAGGTTGCTGGAGTGAAGGGGAGCAGTGAGTCTAGAGAAAAATTATGTTTTAGAAAGGCAGAGTAAGACAGCAAAACCTCCTCTGGATGGGCTGGATCTAACATAAATGATTCTTCTGAACACGAAGTGCTAAATAAACAGTATTTTGTCTGCTTTCAGAACATCTTCTTTAATAGAGGACAAGGATCACAGAGATGTTTCTAAACAAAAGTGGTTCCAAGAAAAATGCGTTGTTATTATTAGCATATTTAAACAAAAGAAAAGAAGAAAAGATTTTTATTGTCTCTGCTCCAATTAAGATATTGCATTTTAGTCAAATGGATGTCAAAAATGGATTTACAAATTTTAATGCTTAATGTTTACAAATTTCAATATTTTTTAAACAATTTACAAACTGTTATGTTTTTATTTTACAAATTCTAATGGGAGTCAAAAATGGATTTACAAATTCTAATGTAAAGGAATGCCTGTCCAGTGGAAATTTAAATTGGATGTGACACACCAAGTGCACATCTGAAAGTCACATGCCACAGACAAGGAAGGTGATGAGATGAAGTGTGAGAGACAAAAGGAAGGTCAGTTTGGTAGTGGCTGCTTTACTAACCCGAATACTAAGTCTGCATCTGTTCTCAAAGGAAATAAAATGATCTGCTTGGAGGTGATACCTTTAATTGGATTGGGGATTAGAGTTATTTAAAACTAACGTGACAGACATGAAAATATGATCTGGAGCCCTGCAAATAATAGGTGTGATAACAAGGAGAAGCAGAGATAAACTCTTGTGTACAGATGTGTTTTCACACATGGTTTAGGAGCTCTATATACACAGGGCACCTGTCCTTGGAACACCTTTCCTCTCAAGGAGATCTGGGGTTCTAATGGAGCAGCTCTTTATTGCACATGTATAGGGGCTGCTCTTGACCACCTGCTACCCATGAAAATTTTTTCCAACTGCTCCTCAGCTCCACTTTTGGTATTTTTGATGAATAGCAACATTATAATGAAGTAATTTCACCATGTCAGACAGTGAAATGAGTAGAGGGTTTATATTAATGTCACAGGGCAGGAATATTCCTGCTTTGGAAACACCATATGTGCAATATGTGCAATGAAATCACATTTCTACACCAATGTTTTGTGCTTTTCAATTACAAACAACTTAACAGTGCTACTGTCCCCTAAAAGCAGTGTTTTGGCAATCATAGTTTACATTTTGCCACAGAATGTAAAGTAAGATTCATCTGAGATGAAAGGTGTTACACCAATGCAAGAAGATACATGATTTAATGATATTGAAGATATGATACATGACATGATAGTGATTTAATATTGCAGGGTGCTGAGTTACATCTTGTTCTGAGACTTGCAATACTAAAATATGATTACTGAATCACTGACCACATGGCAAACAGCCCATACTTTAAAAGGACATAACAGATGTGGCTTGTTATCACAAGTCCACAGAATAGCTGTGACTGCTGGATTTTCAGACAACATTTCAAAGCAGTCACTATTCAGAGGTGCAACAGCAGAACATGACTGAAGGAATCATCTGTTCAAGGACAGTGACTTCCTTGCGGGCTCAATTCTGTGAGTGACAGGATGATAGGAACAGAAATCACATACTCTGTTGGAACATCAATTTCCTCTATACAATCTAGTTCTGAAAAAGTGGAAGGCTGGGCTCAGTTTCCTCTTCTCCCTCATGAAACAGTTTCTAGAGTGTTCATTTATTTCAGATCTGCTGACATTAATTTACTATCACTTCAAATTATCTCTGTCCCTTCCATCTAACAAAACATCTCTTTGTTTCTAACCCAAAGGTCCAAACTTCTTTTTTTGCCCCCCAGGCAAATTTTGTAATTCAATTGATCCAACTAACCTGAAAATTTGAAAAAAAAAATACAATGCGCTTAAAATAATATTTTATTTTTGTAGATATATGGTGTTAAAAAAATAAAGAAAAACATGGGTTAAGAAAAAGCTGCTAAAGAATTTCAGCTATAAAATATTCAGCACATTTAATACCCAGTGTAGACACACAGTACTGAAGACTTTGCTTTTGGCCTTTTGGCTTTTACTGTGACCAAACTGCTGTAAAGGACTTTTCCTGAGGCCAGATTTAAAGACATCTTAATCACCTATCCACATGAATCACTTGCAGAGACAACATCAGAGCCAGCACTGTGGTGACTCACAAGGCTTGGAAGTCTACACTTTAAAATAATTACTTGACATGTGGATGGATGCTGGCACACATTTCTGGGCTTGGCAGCTCCTGTTTGCCCCTGGCCTGGTGACCATCTGTGTTTGCAGCCATGACATGTGACACGGTGGCCATGAGCCTCTCTGGACAGCACCCCAGCACCTTCAGCATGATAATGTACTCTGAAAATGCAGCTGGAGGTCAGGGAAGGACACCAGAGGGAGATATTGGATTTTGGAGCACCCTGGGCTTCAGGCTCTCCCAAGTCCAGAAAGTTTTAGTATTGTCCAGATTTGCTGTATAATAACAGCATATTTGAACAGGGAGGTTATAAAATCTATCATAAGGGCATATCTTTTATCATCTATGAGTTATTAAGAGAGACATGTACAAACTAAGTAAAAATGAGCTTTGTCCTCAGCATCACCACAGTATGAGGAATGTCTAATGTTGTTGAAGAGCATCCAGAGGAAGGCACTAGGATGGTGAAGGGCCTCGAGGTGAAGCCGTGTGAGGAGCAGCTGAGGGCACTTGGTCTGTTCAGCCTGGGGAGGAGGAGACTGAGGGGAGACCTCAGTGCAGTTACAGCTCCCTTGTGAATAGGACAGGAGGGACAGACACTGATCTCTGCTCCCTGTGAGAGGGACAGCACCCAGGGAATGGCTGCAGCTGTGTCAGGGCAGGGTCAGGCTGGAGCTCAGGGAAAGGTTCTTCCCCAGAGGGTGCTGGCACTGCCCAGGCTCCCCAGGGAATGGGCACAGCCCCAAGGCTGCCAGAGCTCCAGGAGGGTTTGGACAATGCTCCCAGGGATGCACAGGGTGGGGTTGTTGGGGTGTCTGGGCAGGGACAGGGGTTGGACTTGACCCCATTGGATTCCTTCCAACTCAACTTTTTCTGTGATTCTGTGGTCAGGAATCCTCTGTGGAGCCACCAAAGCCCCTCACTCCATAGCCAGCACAGTTCCCCATTCTGGCCTAGACCTGATCTCCCTCATTATCTTTTTCCATTGTGTCCCTTCACAAGCACAGCCAGGGTGTTTGTCACAGAGGTGTCCCACCCAGGCTGCCATCAGCTGCTGGAACATAAACACTTCTCTGGGCTGTGCTGTTTGAAGGAAAATACCTCTGTGCCAATAGTGCCAATGCAAAGTACTGGAAAACTTTGACACAAGTGCAGAGGAAAAGGGCGGGATGAAGGCTGGACTTGTGGGGTGTGGGATATTTTCAGGCATATCCATATTTTAGGCAAAGCCTTTCATGGCTCCGATGCCTCAATTTGACCACAAGCTCCCTGCTTGTCAGGTCAGGTCTGTCAGCACTGAAAATGAGCTTTTCATTATCAAAATCAGAAAAAAAATCTTTGTTAAATAAGTGGTAGAACTGTGAGACATGCACTGACATGGAAATGGACAGAGACTAGTGAGTATCTGATATTCCTCACCTGGGTTAAGTCATACTGAATTTACTTTGAGAGATTGCTCACAAGGTGAGGTACCAGCTCCTCAAGGGGACATCAAACAACATTATTTAAACTTCAGGGCTGTGCCCCAGATCATCTTACATGATTACATGTAGTTGCTTTGAATAGATAAATTTGAAGATTGCATACTTTCAGTCCTGCAGATGATGGGAATTTCAAGCCTTTGACTTTAAAAAATACTTTGGAAAGCACTGTAAATGTGTATCTGACTTGTTCACAATGTCCAGTGTCTACTCTTTCATTCCTTATAGATATATGAATCAATCCTTGGTTTCTTACATGCAGAATGCACAAACCACATTGTTATGGACTTCCAAAAGACATATTTATGGGAACAAGCTCTCTATCAGGCCAGTATGTAAGAAGATTACATAAAAGAAATAAATTCTTCCCTGTGAGGGTGCTAAGGTGCTGGCACAGGGTGCCCAGAGAAGCTGTGGCTGCCCCTGGATCCCTGAAAATATCCAAGGCCAGGTTGGATGGGTCTTGGAGCAGCCTGGGACAGTGGGAGGTGCCCCTGCCCATGGCAGGGGTGGAACTGGATAAAGTTTAAAGTTCCTTCCAGTCCAAACCATTCCATGAATTTATGAGAAGATTTATGCTAAGTTTCATCTCACCGATTCCTGCTAGGCTGTTTTTCCATTTGCAACACAAAGAAAGAAATAACCTGTATATGTCAGCTTCATAATTATCAAAACTTAATAACTCTTTCTTATTTACAATCTATTATGTCTTCTGTAAAGTGAAATTTTGTTAATTTTTGGTGTAATATATTCTCTTTATTCTCCCATATGATCTTGATAAGAGGAAAATAGGTGGATAAAAAGTAGTTGAAGGGTAAAGTGTGAGGAAACATTTGATTTTTCTGATTGAGCTGTTAGATAAGAATTCAGTTTGTGCATAATTACTCTGGATACTTTCAAGTGTAATTTATGAACAAAAACATTAGAAAAAATATATACAAGAGTGTTTATTGTTTTTAGACACATAAAAAAGCCTCTGAAAAATTAAAATTAAGAAGTCATTACTGGTGTCTTATGAAGTAGCTATATCCCTATTGGTAAAGACTTCTGTTTTGGAAGGAATTTTTCCCCCCAGAGAGGAGCCAGGCAGACAGCCCAGGAGCATCCAGCCCTCTGTGCTCCTGGAGGGACAGGAATCAGCAGCAGGTCCGGGCTTGTACTGCTTTGCCAAGAAATGTCACCTTCTCTGGGAAGGATCCCAGCTGGAAGGGTGAGAGCAACTCCATGATAAACAATAAACCCAGAGTTGTTTTATTCTCTGCTGGCTGTGGTGTGACATGTCCTGTGAGCACAGGTGTCACCCAGGGAAAAGCTTTGCTCTTGAGGGATTCACCTCATGTTCTGTGCCGCCAGAACATTTATGTCCATGACAGGTTTTTTATAAACTCAGTGTAGCCCCTCAGTACACCTAGAGATCTTGGCTAACAGAAATCCTTCAGTCCTGGGTTGTTTGGGTGGGAAAGGACCTAAAGCTCATCCAGTCCCATGTTCTGCCATGGGAAGAGGATGCCTTCCACCAGTCCAGGTTGCTCCAAGCACCTTCCAGCTCCATCCTCTCTGTCCTTTGTTATTGTACAAAAGGCACAGACCTACACTAATGCAAATTTCCCATGTTTTTATCCTTCTGGAGAAGTGCCATGAATATACTTCAGAAAATGAATATAAAGCACTGTGTTATCAGTAATATTCTTTAAAAAAACCTCAAATTTTAGAGTAATTTTTAGGCAGGAAACAAAAAAGCTTCCGGCTGAGAGGATGCAAATGAATTTTATTTCACCAGCAAGTGAAGGAGATCAGCGCCTTAAAGCAACCTTTGAAATGAAAATGAAATTGCCTTGGCTATCAAGTTCCTGCCTCACCACTACATCCTGACCAGTGTTTTGGTATTAAAAAGTTGTCTCCTCATCCTAAACCTGCATAATCACCAATGGCAAAGAGAAAATCAAATGTCCAAGACATCTGAGTCCCATGGCTTCAGCCCACACCCCTGCAGGAAACGGCAGGAAGGGGTTTTTTTCCACAGGGCATCAGAATTCATATGAGCAACTCATGGAAATCTCATCCTGAGATCCCATGGGATCTATCCCAGGCAGGCAATGCTGACTCAGAACATAAAGTCTGTTTACCCCCAGTTTTGGACTCTGAAATACAATCAGTGCAATAGTTTAAAATGGATAAGCATAGACCAATACAAAATTCTCATCAAGCAGCAGATGACACAGCACAGCTGCAGAAGGCATTAATTCCAATTAATTTGTAAGGAATTTATCCCAGTCAGGATTATATCAGATTTCTAGAAACTGATCTTTGAAATGATGGGTGATGGTGAGTATAAAATAAAGGACTTACCTATTGCAAGGAGCAGAACTAATGGCACTCCGGACAAAAGGAGACACTTGCTAATTTTCTAACATAGTTATATTGTATTATCTTTAATAACTGAATTATCTCAACTGTTGAGGTATTAAAGTAAGAAGATGACACAAACCATACTAAAGCCTTCTCTGACTTCCACCCAGAATTACCTTCTCTTTGCAATGAATCGATTTGCTTAAAACTCAAGAAGTTATAAATGTAATCACAACCTTAACAGAAAGGCAAGTTGTTTTTTCCCCCACTGTGAAGCTGCCACCATATTAACCATAGAATTTACTTCCTCCAGGTTTTTGTTATAAAAATCGTGGAGTTTTAATTTTTTTATTATTTTCCTATGTGGCTTTTTATTCATTCATGCCTTCAAACCTCTCCTCTTACATAAAAGTACAGCAAACATCAGCATTTGTTGCATTAATTGAAAACAATGTATGTCTTTGTGTTAAAACTAAAGAAGTTTGGAATGAATTTAACTTTTTGAAAGGCATTTCCTTTTAAAAAGCAATTAGAAATCTTTATCAAAATGGGTTAGACTTTGTTAAATTTCTTTGTTATATTTAATTATATTTCCATTCCTTATTTCAAACAGTGATATTTCCAACAGGATCTGATATTAGGATAATTTCCTTAAACTTTTATTAATTTGTTTTGTGTTTTTTTTTTAATCTTCCAAATTTCAGACACTGGTTGATGGTAGTGAAGATGAAATGCTAAACAATTCTTTAATTGGCCTCAGAAGAGCCCAAAGGCATCTTGTCCTTGAAACTGTGGATATATTTTTCCACAGATTTTTGAAAAAAGCTGCCTTAATTTTGGAAAAAATTAGGAACAATAACTGATGATTTTTTTAATGTAAGTTGATAGCTTACCATCTGTGTAGATTGCTTCATCAGTGCATTATCTACAGCAAGCACTACTGGGTTGGATCATTCCTGGAGTGATGGCTGAGATGGAGTATAAATATAAACCAGACATTTGGCAAATGTGGCCAAGATGGGAGCAAGGCACTGGGAAATGGAAAGCTGAGCTGCTGACAGGGCTGGCCCAGCCTTCCTTGACAAAACTTCAGTCAAATAAGCTCTGAGCAGAGACCAGTGTAGCAAATCCCAGGCCAGCATGCAAACTTTCTGTTTCATCAGTTTAGCCCTCGATACCTCACAAAACCCTTGAGCAGCAGTTTCTGTCTTGCTGAGTCCAGCCCATGGTTTAATGAGTCTTGCCACTTGGTTGTTGGGCATTAAGTGATTTTTTATTTCTTCTGCTGACCATCTGCTGCATATTCCAACTTACTCCTCTATGTACATCCACATTTGGATACAACATCAACTGTGGGGAAGAGAAAACATTTTACTTGTGGATTAAGAGATGAGCAAAAGTCCGTAAAAGCCAGAATCCTCAGCTTGAAATGACAGAAGTAGAGAAACAGGTTTCCAGCCATGAATATTTAAAAGGAAGTCTATACAGAATTTCTGCATCTGGGTTTCCAAGTGTTGCTGCAACTTAGGGTTGGATTAACTTCAAAGACAAAAATAGACCCTCTGTCTGTGAAAAGCAGAATTTCTCTGCACTGAATAGAGATTAGTGTCCTGACACAGAGCAGTGAAGCTTTATAAAGAGGGTTTCTACATGACGCACCTGTGAATCTTGGCTAATAATGACTCCAGAGCCTGTTTCTTCTTTTTTAGCTGAATAGCAGACAGACATCTGGTTATAGAGCTCTATAGAGAAATTCAGATGAATGGTGCCATGCATTTGTGAAATCCATGACATTGCAAGGCTCACAATCTAGGGGATCACACATCTCACCCGAACTTTTAAATTTGTTTCACAAAAACTGATTTAATCTATTTCAACTTTGAAGTTTTCGAGGGCATTCACTATGTTCTTGTTACCCTGTGTATGACAGTGAAAATGAAATGGAACTGACATCCTGTGTCTATGAAATTCACAAAATTTGTATGCAATTCCTGGTTCAAATACCTAACCCTAATAGTAAACACAACCAGAAATTCCTTTGCAGATCATAATTCTTAAAAACTGATATAAAATATACAACACTGCACACATAAAATCAAATTCATGTTTACCTGTGATAAAAGAACATTTGAAGAACTCTTTCATTAACTAAAGTATAAAATTTTCCTTCAAAATTGTCAAGTAAAAACTTCTTGAGCATACAAGTTAAGTTACACAGAAATTTGCCTCTTTAAAAAAAAGGTTTCTCAAATCCATCCTCAGGAGTTTGATAAAAATGTTCTGACATGTGATTTCTGCTTCTACTCTCTGAGAATCTACATTTTAGTGGGGTACATCACAGATTGATCCCTCTGAGTCACAGAACTTGCCACATTTTGGAAGAAAAGGCTGGTTCCCATCTTTTCCAAGGGTCTGATCTGAGGTGTTGCCTTGATGATTTAGTAGAAAATTGGATTTGTAACTATCAGATAAAAAAGTAGTAACCAGATAAAAAAATAGTTGTTTCCTCTCTTCCTGACCTTGTCATATAGAATCATGGAATAGTTTGGGTTGGAAGGGACCATAAAGCCCACCCAGTGCCACTCCCTGCCATGGGCAGGGACACCTTCCACTGTCCCAGGTTGCTCCAAGCCCCATCCAGCCTGGCCTTGGGCACTTTCAGGGATCCAGGGGCAGCCACAGCTTCTCTGGGCACCCTGTGCCAGGGCCTGCCCACCCTCACAGGGAAGAATTTATTTCTTTTACCTAATCTAATTCATGTTCTTTTTCTTAAGATCTAAACTCAGTTTCTTGCTCACCATTCAAATCCAACCATCCCATCAATGCTTTCAGCTCCAGGAAAGAAGTGAGCAGTTCTAAGTATCACCTGTTTTCATCCTTAGGTCTGCAAGTTCCCACAGGCCCTAAGAAGAATTTAATGTCTTTACTGGTAGTATCAATCCAGCATGAATTCATGCTTGTGAACCCTAAATGTTCTAGTCTCTTTGTACCCATAATGATGTGGGTTTGCCATTTGTGCTCAGTAGCCTCATGAAAAGTGCAGATCTTAAATCAGTTAAGATAACCCATAAAGAAACAGAATTATTGAACTACTTTGGGTTTTTCTTAAGTGTTTAACGTGTTATATTCAGGTCTGGAGGCTGTCACAGCGCTGAGGTTTCATTTGCTCACCTAGAGCTTTTGGCTGCTCTGCATATGTTGTTGACATCAGAAGGTGCTGAATTACCATTTCCACTGGAGGAAGGGAAAAGATTGAGTGCTTAATTTCTTGAGAAGATAGCTTTTAAAATGCAGTTAGGGTGTGCAACTGCCAGTACTAAGGCACCTGAATGGCAGCAACACTTTGCATACCTTTAAGCTGTAAAGTAAAACTGAGTGTGATTAATGGGATGGCTTTGCACATAACAGCACAGCTGGGGATTATGTTATTTTATATTCATCTTCCAAACTCCCATAAAAGTGGATTATTGTAGCATAGCACTTGTGAATAGCTACATGATGACTGGAGCCTTAACAGCTCCCATGTTCTTACAAAAGGAAATGTACTCCTAGAAGCTCAGTCCTCCTCTGTGGAATTCACCCTTCAAGGAGGATGAGAAACATAAAAAAACCTGGAAAGCTGTTTGGGGGACATTGGGGTCATCATAAAAATATTGGAAGATGTGTAAATACCTGGCTGAGCATGAAGAGATCTTTGCTGAGCTCCTGTGGCCCAGGTGGGCTGTGCAGGTGTGATGGGCATGGCTGGGGCTGGGCACAGGTGACCTGAGCACCAGAGTTTCAGCTTTCACTGTTCCCTGAGCCCCAAAGCCATGATAAGAGAGGGAAAATGGGTTCAAAGAGAACATCTGAGCCTAAAGATTTGCCCCAGGGTGTCCTGGTATTGCATCCATGTTGGGAGCTGTACACCAGCACCTAGATGACCTGAGCAGCAAGAGAGAGGTGAGAGGTACAGAAGTTATGTAGATACAGAGGAGAAATATATATATATATATAAAATATATAAAATAAATATACTGTATAATATATAAAATATATAAAATAAATAATATATAAAATATATATTATATATATTATATGTATGCTATCTAAAATATATATATTATATATAGAGGAGAAACATATTATTGTATATGGATAATAGAGCTGCAAACAGCTCTGCATAAAAGAGTATTAGGTTTTTGAGCCTAAAGATTTGCCCCAGAGTGTCCTGGTAGTGCATCCATGTTGGGAGCTGCACACCAGCACCTAGATGACCTGAGCAGCAAGAGAGAGGTGAGAGGTACAGAAGTTATCTAGATATAGAGGAGAAATATATTAATAGAGCTGTGAACAGGTCTGCATAAAAGGGTATTTGACTTATAGTTCTCATTGCCCACTAATTACAAGATAAAAATTTGCAGTCATCTAAACTCTGCTGAAGCCCAGCTGGAACTGGAATTGCTGCCATGTGTCATGTGAAAACCCTATCATAAAAGAAGATTTTTTAATGGGCTGTTGGCATCAGCTGGAAGATGCCCACTGATCTCATGGCAAAAGAATCATGGTTCTCCCTTATGGCAACTCTCTAAGTTAAAATGCTTTTTAATAAAAAATCAATTTTTCCTTGATTCATAGTCTTTGATTCCATTATTTATGGCAGTTGAGTCACAAAAATAGAAATTTCTTATTGCTTAAGTTTTTCCCCATTTGTTTTTGCTGTTATTTGTGAGACAATATAAATGTATCAGTAATTAAATGTTGATACTTTAGTTTCATTAATTTTAACTGTATCCATATCTAAAAGGATTCAGGTTGATTCTGCAGCAGGAATGGTATTGATCTGCAGAAAATCTTGCTCTCAGTCTGGCAGGTAGCAAAGAGATACAGTACAAAGAATATTAACCATAAATAATTAAAATTTTTCTAAAGTTTCTTTTCACAAATAAAATTTAATGAGTAGGATTTCAGCTATTAAAAATTACTTTCAGTAGAACAATAATAGTCATTATTTCCACTTTTCTGTACTCTGTGTTCTTCAGAGTGTATGTTAAGGATCAGATCAGCTGCTGACATGGCCTCAGTACAAGGTTTCCTCTAATAATTTTTATTTTTTCACAGATATGTTACACTTTTGGTGAATGAATAAGAGAAAATATTAACTGTATTTTAACCACCCCCCCTAATTTTCTGTGGAAAATCTCAATTTTTTCATCTGTTTATTTGTAAGCACAAATTTATGAGGCAATGATGGTGTCCTTAACTAAAGCTAAACACTGAATTATTTTCCATGCATTACTGCAGTACCACTTCTGTGCTCCTTAAGTTCTTAGAAGGATAGATCCCACTAGGAGAAGCATAAATTTAATAAGGAATACTTAGCAGGTCAGCAAAAAATGAATAATAACAAGTGATATTGCTTTGCCTCAAAACAAGCAGGAATAATGCAAATATATTAACCTTAGCAAAACCCTTTGAGTGATAAATAATGTAAATGCATATCAACATATTGCGGTCTATGGTTAAAACATATTCTGTTTCTTTATGCTTTTAAAAATATGTCAAAATAATAGTTGGGGCTTTTTTCAGGAATCTTTTTTTTTTAATTAAACAATGGAGAAAAAATGATTTAAGGAGAAAATTGTTCTGCAAATGCTGAAATTATCAAGTCCTGTATCCCTATAAATTAACCTCTCATTGCTGAATTCTCATCTGAATCTATGGATTATTTGGGCTCACATTGCAAATTAACAGTTTCTCCATTCTATGAACTGTCTTACTATTTTCATAAAACATGGAGAAACTCAATGCTCTTAATAATTCTGACCATTTCCAAATTTTTTAGATATTATCTGAACACTTCTAGATCTTGTTGGCAGAAATAGCAGAGGAATGGTAGGCAGCACTGACAGAAAATACTACTAAATAAACCTTTTCCCCCTCAGAACCCAAGTGGGAACACATGCAACATTAAACCAAAACAAGCCAAACAAGGTTCCTTTGGGGTCCCAAATGAGAACACTTAAATGGCAGTGAGATTATTGGAAATATCAGAACCAGAAGCCAAATTATGAGGGTTTATCCTCAGTATCTCCTTTGTACCTACACATTTAACAACTCTGTGCTCATATATGATGACATTTTTTCCTAAAATTCCCTCACTTTCAAATAATTTATGAACATCTATTTGCTGTTTTTTTCCATTTGCTTTAAGATATCTCTAATTATCAGCACCATCCTCATGGATGGATCCTCTTTTCCAGCTTTTGAAGAACACCAGGGAGATGTGAGTTTGACAAGCAATTATGTGTAGATTTAAGATTAAACAGAAAGAGCAAATTTATCTCCACATGAGTCCAGAGTAACTGGAACAGTGCTACAGCAAAACTACTCATCTCTACAAATTCCTGGGTATTGAAAGGAGGGATCCATCAAAATCAGAAGGATAACATAAGCAGTTAATAGGAAATGCAAAAGGCCACTTGAATAAACCTAAAAACCAAGCTTAAAAAATCATCACATCCAAGAAAATAAACTGTAAGTTTGAAGAAACAGATGAAACTGACAAAGTGCCTCACAAAATAGAGGATGTAGGAGCAGAATCTTAAACACCTTTTTCTTTAATGTGAGAATAATTTTGCCTGTCCATAGTAAGTTCTCCCAAGTAACAAAAAGAAGTTCCCCCCACTATATACCTAGTGATCATGTGGAAAATAGCAAATTTAGCAACAGATGGCAGGAAATGGAATTTGCTGTCTTATCAGGACAATAAAGCTGAAAACAGTTGGGTTAAACTTGATACAAAGGGAAAAAAATCTAGCAAAAGAAAATAGGACAGACACTCTAGTTCACATTTATAGATTCTATTAAGGACAATCTGTTTTTAATTGGAAAGGGGTCCCTGAGCCTGAAAATGTAGTGCCTAAGAAAGTATTTGCAAGTTATTGTCATGCAGAACATGAGTGCTGCTCATGCACAAAATTAAATTCACTGCTCAGTGACTCCACTCCTGTAGCTGCAAACCAGGAGAATCAGGAGTGGTGTCTGGAACAGCATCTCCACCAATCCTTTACCTTGTAGTGGAGCCTGATGAGAGAAGCTGATTTTTTTTTTTTTTACAGCTCAGCTCAGTCCCTGCTGCTCCAAGGCTCTGAAAATGTCACACACAGGTGACTGGTGCCTTCAACACACTGGAGTGGGCTGAAGGTCTCTGGCAACTGAACTGAAACATGAGAAATTCATGAGCCATTTTCAGTGTAAGAGAATGAAGAGACAAATAAATATTTAAAGAGACTGGGGGTATCTGTATAGAATACAGGGATAGCCTGGTTTTAGAGATCAGCCCAAATATTTGCACTTCTGAACTTTGCAGGATTTCTCTTGTCTTTGGTTTTGTTACTGTTTTAAGGTTGGTATTTGATGAGGAAAAGGAAAAAAATGGAGAAGGGGGAGGGGAAGTGGAAGGGGAAGGGGAGGAAAGGAAAGGGAAAGGGAAAGGGAAAGGGAAAGGGAAAGGGAAGGAAAGGAAAGGAATGGAAAGGAAAGGAAAGGAAAGGAAAGGAAAGGAAAGGAAAGGAAAGGAAAGGAAAGGAAAGGAAAGGAAAGGAAAGGAAAGGAAAGGAAAGGAAAGGAAAGGAAAGGAAAGGAAAGGAAAGGAAAGGAAAGGAAAGGAAAGGAAAGGAAAGGAAAGGAAAGGAAAAGGAAAGGAAAAGGAAAGGAAAAGTTGTAATGGAGTGCTAGTTCTGAGTTCACTATGATGTGATCTCATATGACCCTTTTGTGTCTCTTTGTCCTTGGCATGTTGTCCTTTGTGGGCAGAAAATCTCATCCATCAATCACTTCTGAGAAAGAGCCCTGCTCAAGGAGGAAAAGCATTGCAGCCATGTCCACTATGAGTCAGCCACTGGCAAAAGGAGGAAAAGTCATGTATTATCCATTGCCGTTTATCTGATGTGGGGACAACAGACTGATTCCACCCTCCTCCCAAAAAGAGAGCTGCTCTCTAACTGCTCTGGGTCTGGAACCAGAGTAAGGCAATTCCCAGCACAATGGTTATTATGTATTTTCCTCAATATTTGCTGAGTTTGCCTAGAAAACATTAGTAGACCATCTTTCATGTATTAGTAATGAATCTCCCTGTGATATTTAGGGGAAAAGCTGGTCAGTGTTATGTACTAGGTGTTCATAATTAGCAGTTTGTTTATGGAAGATATTGCCACTCTGTGCTCCAAAGAGATTTTATATAAAGAAAAATGAATCAGTGAAAATTTTTAAAAAACAAAACAAACAACTACCTGCAAAACAAAAATAAATATTAGTCAAGAAGAAAATGAAAAAAAAAATGCTTTCCAACATTAAAATAAATGTAATTTTACTGCAGAATAGTATGAGAGTTGAGAAAGATTATTTTTTTTTTTGGCTGTCACAATGCTAAAGCCAGGTTTCTACAGCAGGCTTTTGCACTTTTGGTCATCTCCTCTTCACCTTGTGTCCATTTTGTCTGAAGTTCAGTGGTTCTGTCTCTAATCTGAAGTCCCTGAGTCCAAGCCATAATTTATACTTTAGGAAAGGCCACAGGAATTATCTCTGTAGGGCCTCCTGGCAGAATTCAGCCAATCTTACTGCTCCCCTCCTTCTGTTCCTGTACATTGTGGTTATTAATTGTTGTGGTGTTGTGAGGGTCCCCAGGACAAGGTGAGAGATGAGAATTGACTCCAAGTTCTCAGAAGGCTGATTTATTATATTATTATATATATTATATAAAAAGAAAATTATATACTAAAACTAAACTAAAGAAAAGAGAAAGGAGACATCAGAAGGCTAAACAAGAATAATAATAAAAAATCTGTGACTGACCAGAGTCCTGACACAGCTGGACTGGGATTGGCCCTTAATTAAAAACAATTCACATGAAACCAATCCAAGATGCACCTGTAAGGAACCTCCAAACCACGTTCCAAGCAATCAGGTAATTATTGTTTACATTTCTTTTCTGAGGATATCACAGTGGCAGTACCTGAGGACTGGGCTAGACTTCAGGATTACGTGGAGCATCAACACCAAGATTTGGGGGTGGGGGATTATGACTTGGCACAACAGATGTTGTTCTGCACTCCATCTAATGGGTTCATGTTTATGGGTTTGTGTTTTACATGCTAAACAGCATTCCCTGCAAACCATAAAAGAGGAAAATATAAACTGTATTAAAGAGGTCAAAGTTTAAAAGGTTTGTGAAACAACCTCAGCAACCATGCTCAACTTCAGCAGAATATTTTAAGTAGAAGAATCAATCATATTGCAGATCAACAGGAAAGCAATGACTCCCTTAGCAAGACAATGAAGCTTTCTCCCACAGCAACCCTATCTTCCTCTTTATAATGGTTATTTTTACCTTAATATCATCCTCAACTAGAAGATGGGAAATCATTGAGATCCTCAAACTGCAGGATTTAGTAGGATGCATTAAAGATTATGCCAGGACAATTCAAATATTCTCCTCCATCACAATCATTTCATGCTGGGAAGCTAAATGGTCTTTGAGTACCCAACAAACCTTTATTTCTGGAGCTGAGGGTAGAGATATTCAAGAGTTCAAGTACCCATTTGTGGTGGGGAGTCTATGCAGCAATTCAGTCCTGTGTGACAAAATAATAATTGAATGTGTTTCCATAGAAACTAAAGACAGCCAGTGAAAACTGCTGTAGAGTTTTAAAGGAATTCAGTCAAGTTTTATTTGAGTAAATAAGGATCACTGGCAATATACTGCTGGTTACAAGGACAGGTGGTACTCTTAAAATTACTTTTAAAATTACATCACTGAGCAGGAGCTCCTGTGGTTTCTCACAGAGCTACAGGCTGGTGTTAAAAATATTAGGACTATGTAAGTGATTGATCAGGAATGCTCTCAAGTTAAAGGGGTCCTCTTTACTACTGCCATAATTTTTTTTAGAGCAAGCCCATAGTGAGGTGAATTAGATAGATTGAGGGAGTAATAGGCATTCGGATAATAGAAATGCTTGACTAGTAATTGCTTTATTGCAATAAACAGCTCTGATTGTAAAACTCCTGCCAGATGTAAAGCCAATGTTCATTTGCTTTCCTTGTACCATGGACAGTTTGGGGTTTGGAGAAGGAGTGTTTGGCTCTTAAGATTAAACTTCAAAATCCAAGAAAGGATTTGAGCAGAGCCAATTTTTCTCTGACTTTCTGGGGATGTTGATGCTGGCTGTAAACAGCCTTGTGAGAAACACTGGGCTGTGTGTGGATTTGAGCTCCTCAGTCCTTTTGCCCCTGGAGATGGATGGTGTGGCAGAGGCAGTGTAATTACTCACCAAGGTGAGAGTGGTTGTGCTGCAGCCCTGTTTACCTGCCTGTGACAAACCCTCTTACCTTTGCTGTCATCAGGAGCACCACAGCTTGGAAAGAGGGAAAAGTCATCAGTGATTGAAGAAAGTGAAAGAAATCCCACCAAAATCTGCAAACTCCCCACATAAATGCTTAACCGCCTTATCGACTAGAATCCATGTCAAAGATATTTCCAAACCCCATGTGTGGGACAAACAGGAGAAACCATGACTGATATGTTTGTCTGAGGACATCAGTGCTATTTTTGTGGCTGTTCCTTGGTATTCAGTGGTACTCCCTGTGCACAGCAGGAAATCTGCATGACAGAGGGGCTGTTAAAGATCCAGACTTGGACTTCAGCTCATAGCTCTGCAGTTATCCCCCTCCAGTCCTCCCCATCCCTCACTGCAGCTCTAAAACTCCCCTGAGCACATCCTACACCCCATTTTTATTTATTTGGTCTGGTTTGCACATAGATTGGGACCTCCTCAAGGCAAAGGCTCTTGAGGCAGGTTGTTTTTTCAATATGGATCATGGCTTCAGGCTTTTCTTTTCACTTTTACTATAAATACAATAGAAGGTGCAATATCATTTACAATATCAAGAATTTATTGAATCTTTTTGGGGACAATTTGGAAGTGCTTTTATCCCAGTAATTAAGCATTAAAAGCTAACACTATGATATCCTTCATGCTTCATGACTTCATTCACAAACTTAAATTTAACCAGCCTTCATGAGCTTAAAGTGCAAAGGTACTGAACTACAGGTGGTGCAGAATTCTGTACAAGATGGTAAAGAAAATGAGCTCTTTGCCATTTCTCTGTCCTCAGTAAAAAATTCAATTTTATATCTTCATCATTCATTTCCATTAATTAGTATCATCACCATTCCCCTCATGCCATCATGACCCTTGTTCCTTTGGTTCATTTAGAGCCCCTGAGTGTGTGTTTCAGAGGACTTTTTTTTCAGGGGATTTTTGTAGCTTTGTTATTTGATTTTCCCCTGATTTTCATCTGGTTTTCCTGGAAGAGACAGATAAACCTTTCTGAGAGTTCCTGGGGTATTAAGGAGGAAAGTTTTGTATATATATGGATATATAATGTGTATGTGTACATCTATATATATATAGATGTATTTTTGTATATTACATATATATATTACATTTATATATAATATAATATAATATAATATAATATAATATAATATAATATAATATAATATAATATAATATAATATAATATAATATAATATAATATTATATTATATAATATTATATAATATTATATAATATTATATAATATTATATAATATTATATAATATTATATAATATATATAATATATATACACATATTTATATGAAGCACACTAGAGACCTTGTTAATGATAGAATTCCTCCAGAGCCTTTAGTGTCCCACTGCGATTACAATCCAAGATTCTTGGAATGACTGTTAAGAATGCTAAATATCCCTTAAAACCCATGCCTTTGGAGGCTCTGAAATGTTATACATCACATGTCAGAGAAACTGATTCTCTAACAGATCTTTTTTTCTTCTCCTGGAAGGAAATCTTGTCTGCTCCAATCCACTTTTGGTTATTGATGTGAACACTTAGGAATACTTTGTGAAAGACAAGGTCCTTAAATTAATTCCTTCTGTTGCAGCCTGTTAATTTTAAAAAGGAGGAATTTAAAGAGGACCAGAATGTTGGGTATTTTGTCAGCTTATTGTTATTTTGGATGGACTTGTGTGTGTGTTTTTAATTATATTCCCTCAAATAAAAATGTCAAAGTGCCAAGGAAGCAGTTCTGCATGAGGAGGTTTTCTTACCACCTTGAATATGATGGCATTTAAAGGCATACAATGCCAATAGGGGATGAACTCATCAGAAGATTTACCTATGTAGAAAAATAGCATTTCAGGAGTAACATGATCTTTCTTTGCAATAAGAGTTGTCACTGCTTCAGGGTGTGATGCAGAGTTCCTCTAATGGTGCACATCACAATTCCATATCTTCCAAGGTGGGGCTTTGGCCCCTCACTCAGTTATCTACACTAATTTTTCTATTAACATGTAGAAAATTACTCTTTTTTTCACCCTTTCTATCACCTTCTATATTGCATTTCAGGCTGTAGGTTTGATTGCTTAAGGAAGGCAAAAATATTCTAGGAGATACAATCACTTGTTATATGTCATAAGCATTATTGCAAGTCTGTCTCCTAATTGATATTATAGACATGCAATGTTTGGCCATTTATTTTAATACTTTCTCTGTTTATGACTGTTACACAATTGACATATTATTACAAGTGTTATACAATTTAAAGTGAAGTGAAATACATGTTGTTTTTAAAACAGCAGGATCCAACTTTCCTGGACAGCCTTTAATTTTCCTTCAGAAATTCAAGGGTTTCCTTGAAATTTATTCAAACATACCATGGCAGAAAACCAAACTCTCTTCTGCAATGTGTTTTGTGCCTATATTAAAATTTTAAGGGTTTGCTCAAAATTATAGTTATTTTCAGTTATTACAAAATTAGAGAATAAAAGCACAGTGATCTCACAATCTTATTTTGGTTTATTTTGTTTAATAACATGACAAGCAAGGCATGAACACAGAGCTGAGTTTTGTATTCTTTAATTAAGACCATTACTCTTGTCGGGGAGATTCTTGCTTTGCTGTAATCCTTCTGGTTCTGCACAATGGAAGAAAATGACAGATTGTTGCTGTTTATATTCCAGTAGCTTTTAGGGATAACTACATTTATAATCCAAATAGGAAACAGCAGGGAAAAAATAAGGATCATTATAAAAGGAAGGAGCAAGTGACTGGTCCACAGCCACCATCACACAGAAATAAAAGCAGATTTTCCCCAGCTCCACATTTATAGCTGCCACAAAGTTTGCAGAAACAGATTTTCATTTATTTGTTTGCTCGTTTTATTTTGTTTCAGTTATTTGTATCTGGGAATAAGGATGCCTAAAACAGGACTAAAGGTCCTGTCTCAAAATCAATAGGAAAATGAGAAGATGGAATGGTCTTGTATCAGCTTCACAGATGTAATCATGGACTTGCCTCTCTGCTACTGACTGTTAATGAGGCTCTGCTTTTACCCAGAATAATTCCATAAAATCTGGAATTGATGGCTTCTTTTTCTGGTGTGAAATCTCTTTTCATATCCAGATTTTTAGTCTTTAAAACTTTGGATGCTTTTGTCAGCAGTGGGGTTTTTGTGGGTCTGTTATGGTACAGTAACCCTATAATTGCCCTTTTGCTTGATTTTTGATTATCTGACAATATATTGAAAGGCTTTAGCTCAGAATTTATCTTCAGTCTCTGAACTTTCTCTTTTACTCCTATTTTCAATAAAATACTCCAAAAACATGGATGCTGCTTCCTCCTATCTGAAGTTAAAACACACAGCACTCTGTTCTCATCTTCACTAGATTTTTGTGATCTGCTGCATTGTATTCAAAGAGCTTTCAGTCAAAGCTACTTTTTTATTAATTCCAGAATTTCTACTGCCTGTACCTCTTGTTATAGTTTCCAGCACAGCTCACACAAACAGATTATTATTGTGCTTTTGGCCTCAAGATCTTGACGAGGGAATCCAGTTGGTCTTGGTAGCTGCTACTGGCTCCCTTTATCCTACAGATTAAATACTGAAATTAGGTTTATTTATACATATTAAAAATCAAAGAAACCCCTGAATTAGCTGCATTTACACTTCCATCCTAAATTATTCAGTGAAAGGACTTTTCATTTCAAAATCGTATTTAATTTTTCTCCTTTTTCCAAGTCGGGGTGTCCCTTCATTACTTTCTTTTTTACCTCTACCTTATGGTCTACTGAAAACAGAGCAAAGAACTGCCCTTGCTCTACATTAACATGAGCATCTTTTGGGGCTAAATAATCCAGCTGAGAGGGAAAGTTTGGCAGAAAAGCAGGGAAAATACACTGGGCAACATCAATACAGAGTGAGATTTATATTGAGTGAGATTTTATGGATTTACATGAAATATGCAGAGACGCTTTCAAAGACGGGCTATAGTGAGGGGATAAAGGACAATGGTTCTTAAATAAAAGAAGGTAGATTTAGGCTGGGCATAAAGAAAAAATTCCTTTTAGGATGAGGGTGGTGAGGCCCTGGCACAGGGTGCCCAGAGAAGCTGTGGCTGCCCCTGGATCCCTGGAAGTGTCCAAGGCCAGGCTGGATGGGCTTGGAGCAATCTGAGCTGGTGGAAGGTGTCCCTGCCCATAAGGGAGGATTGGATTGGATTGGATTATCTGAAAGGTCCCTTCCAATGAAAACGGTTCCAGGATTGTGTACAGAAATGCACACAGCATTATCACACCCTCATCTCACTTCTCCATCTGAAAGTAAAGGCATTTCAGTGTTCGCTTTCAGTTTGTTCAATATTGTGATGTTTCCCCAGTTTTCCTTCACACACACAAAAATATGATTACATTGCAGTAAATTTGGCTGTTACTTTTCTAGTGCCCTAAAGGGGTTTATTAACCTGAGTGTCACAGAGATATCCAGTTAAATCTTGTAATAACTCCATAATTCTTTATTACATTAATACTTTAAGACACATCTGGAAAATTCCACCTAAAATTCCACAAAATGAGTGGTTAATCTGTGAGCCAATGTCAGTTTTTCACAGATCTAGCACTACAAACACAAGCACACACTCACCCAACAGGTGAGTGGCTCCAAGTAGCACACAATGGTTGGAGTATTTTGGTGGGGTTTTGTGCATGCGTGTGGCATGTTCCCTTCTCCTTTACATGGAAACTCTTAATTTTCCTAACACTTCTGATTATTTTTGTTCTATAATTGACTCCATTAATTAATTTTCTATGTATTTCCTTTGTCCCTGCTGCACTTTGGATCATTATTTAGTAAAAGCTTTCAAAGCTTTTCTCTGATTTGTCTCCCTTTACATAAATATTTGGTGCTACAAAGCAGTTTGATTCCCAATTAAAAATACCGCAATGGTCATTATGATTAGGGCTATGTCAAAATAATTGTGGATATACTATCTTAATTTTTTTCTTCTTAATAATTATTCTTTTGGGGTGTGTGTGGCAGAAATGTTTCATATTAGAAAAATTTTACTATGAGAATTATAAGAGTGTAACATAAATGTAGTTAAAACTGCAAAGCTTTGTAAATCAATTCATAACAGACCAAATAGAAACATCCTCTGAAATATGACATGCTTTAGTGCCAAAATATTGTTTAGCTTGAAATATTGTTAAACCCATGGCAGTTTTCTCTGTGAGATGCAAAAGGTTTCAACCACTTAATGTAGGGATTTAATTCCTCTACTTCTCATGATATAAAGACTATGTGGAATTTAAAAGGAAGAACATTTATTATTGATTTTGTACCAGCCCTGAGGGGCCCAGGCAACAGCTGCAGAATGGTGGCACGAGGGCTAGGGGATCTGGAAAGACTCTCCTTAAATGAGATTAACAGGGAAAACAAGGTATTTTGGCTCCATAATTCAAAGTAGATTCAGTTTAGATTGTGTAGAGCCCCAGCAACATAATCCAGCAGCATGCTCCAGGTTCATCTAGTCACCCCAGAGCATCCTCACACTGAGACAGAGTTCTTTAGTTACTGCATCTACTTCAATACTGGAAGCAATTTCAGCACATGGAGACATTTCCATTAAAATTCCATAGCTAATTTTAATATCCTTTCTGTGTATGTTAGCAGGCATCTCTTAGGTAGAGGTTTCTCTTTCCTTTACACACATTTAGAAAAGCATCATAGTCCTTCCCTGCTTTACACCACTCTTTGTGTTCACCATGGCCCACACAACCCAGACTTTTGAGTCAGCCTGAAAGTTCCTGGCTCAGGTAGAGAGAGCAGCAGTGAAATTGTGAGATGTGAATTCAGAGCAGCTGCACTGCTCCTCTTTGCCATCCTTGTGAGTGGGATTTGCAGTGTCACCAAGAGTCTCACTGCCACACCTGTAACATGAGGAAAATTATTTCACGCACATTTATTTCAGTGGTGGGTAATTTTGTGAGGCTGAATAAACTAAAAACATTCAATCTTCTAATGCCAGAGGGATCAAGGCCACCCTCAGCAGGTTTGCAAGCAGAGGGTGCAATGACAGCCCTGAAGGACAGGGTGACATCCAGAGTGTGACGGTGTTCACAGGGGTCTGAGGATGAGGGAAGAGATGAGGCTCTGACTCCATGTTTCAGAAGGCTTGATTTATTATTTTATGATAATATATTATATTAAAACTTTACTAAAAGAATAGAAGAAAGGATTTCATCAGAAAGCTAGCTAAGAATAGAAAAAGAAAGAATGATAACAAAAGCTTGTGTCTCAGACAGAGAGTCTGAGCTAACTGACTGTGATTGGCCATTAATTAGAAACAACCAACATGAGCTAATCAAAGATCTACTTGTTGCATTCCACAGCAGCAGATAAGCATTGTTTACATTTTGTTCCTGAGGCCTGTCAGCTTCTCAGGAGGAAAAATCCTAAGAAAAAGATTTTTCATAAAATGTGTCTGTGACACCAGAGGGCCCTGGACAAGCTCCAGGAGCGGCCCATGGGAACCCCAGGAGGTTCAACCAGGGCTGCTCAGGGCAGCCCCTGGGGTCAGTCCAGGCTGGGAGGAGCAGCTGGAGCAGCCCTGAGAGAAGGGTTTGGGGGTGCTGGGGGTGAGAGCTGGAGCTGCCCCAGCCCTGGACCCCCTGCCCTGGGCTGAGCCCCAGCCTGGGCAGCAGGGGAGGGATTGGGATCGTGCCCCTGTGCCCCTGAGCATGGTGAGACCCCACCTGCAGAGCTGCCCCAGCACAGGGAGGAGCTGGAGCTGCTGCAGAGAGCCCAGGGCAGGCACCAGGATGGGCAGAGGGATGGAGCAGCTCTGCTGGCAGGGAAGGCTGGGAGAGCTGGAATTGTGCAGCCTGGAGAAGAGAAGCTTTAGGGTTACCGTACTGTGCCTGAAGGGAGCCCACAGGAAAGAAAGAGGGAGACTTACAAGGGATGGAGTGACAGGAAAAAGGAGAATGGCTCCCCACTGCCAGATGAGAGGCTTGATTAAATGTTAGAAAGGAATTCTCTGTAAGGTTGGTGAGGCCCTGGCACAGGGTGCCCAGAGAAGCTGTGGCTGCCCCTGGATCCTGGCAGTGCCCAAGGCCAGGTTGGATGGGGCTTGGAGCAGCCTGGGACAATGGAAGATGTCCCTGCCCATGGGGGAGGATTGGCTTTAAGGTCCCTCCCAACCCAAACCATTCTGTGGTTCTGTGATTCTGCAATCACTCACTGCTCTCCTGGCTTCTGTGCAGTTGGCAATTTTACCCTGATTCCTAGAAGGAAAACAACACTCGCATCAAGACCATTATCAAATTAAGCAGCCATTACTGTTGTTGTTTTGAATCACAGCACAGAACCAAAGCACTTGGAGTCTGCTTTGTCCTTCCCAAGATGTAAATCCACCTGATCCAGAGCAGGATGTTGTAGAGATGGCTGTAAGTGCACTTGGTGCTGATGTTGCTGTCTCACAGATTTATACTGGACTTGGCCTCCAAAGAAGGGGAAAGTAGGTAATGGGTATTTTACTGCCTCTCCTCTTCTTGTTAAATTGTCTTCATTTTTTTACTTAGCATCTGCCTCACTGAGTACTCATCATCTGCTACTGAGCCATCTGATGTACAACAGATGTTAAGCACTTAGTGAGGCAGAGAAGGAAGTAAAAGTGTCATATCATGATTAAATACTTGCTCCAGCTATTCTATAGGGTGACCATAGTGCTTTGTTCTTACATTTAATGTTACAGTGTGCTGAACAGGATTAGACATGTGGTTTGGATTAAGCTTGCAACTGCTCTAGTAAAAATAATCCTGTCTTTAAGTAAAGTTTTTTTTTCAGAGTAAGAAAAAGAATTGCAAAATATTTTAAATGCACTTCAGAATTATGATTTATGTCTGCCATTAAGATTCTCATCAGAAGCTTGGCTGGTGTTAATTGCTGCATTAACTTGCCTAGGATTATCATATTTTTTACCATGCTTGTGTAAAAGTGAGATTATCTGGCAGACTTTCTTTCTCCTGCAAGCATTCCAGCTGAAAGCTTGTGCAGTTTATGGGGCAGCAGATTTAACCACAGGAGTCTTTTCATCCTGCAGCAGTAGCCTGAACTTGCAGCAGAGTAGGAAATGAGTATAAGTTGGAGCTGAAGTTGTCATTGAAGCAGAATTAGTTAACAATCTGCTTCCAAGTAAATTTTAAGAACTGAGAAAATTTGTGGAATATTGTTGTGCACCTCCAGGTATTTTCACATTGACATATTTGATCAGACAAGGAGGAATAAGGAGGGAGGAATTCTTCTTCTTATTATTATTAATAAGGAGCAGGAATTGTTCTTCCCTGAGAGGTGTGATTTGTGTGAGCAGGAGTTCTTTGCAGACAGTGGTGAGATTCAAACCCCAGAATAATGGAGACCCAGTTTTGGGGTCTTAACTAAAAGGCAGGAATTTGGGATTTGGAAGGGTTTCTCGTTTCCATGTTCATAAGTCGGAGCAGTGATTCTCTTCTTTTAGAGATAACAGGTTTTCTACTAACAGGACGATCAATATTCATGTTCTCACAGAAATTCTGCCCAGATTTAGCACTTATTTTGTACTTTTGTGCTGGTTTTAAAATGTTGATTTCAATTATTTGCTATTAATAAACAAAAGAAGTTTAAAAAATTCCAAACAATTTCCAGGAAGGTGTAATTCATTACATAATTTGACAAGTATCCTGTACTCACAAAGTATCATATTTAATTCAACTAAAAATGTACTTCTACAGTAAAGTTGTGATTTCAAGTGTGTGAATGACCAGAAACAGCTTTTGATTATAAATTATTACATAACTTTGCAGGATGAGGATGACACAGGCATTTCAAGCATTCCATTTTTATTTGAAGCTCAGTGGAGTGACCAGGACTATTCTTGCTGGTTTCACTAGCTTTAGAAGCTGGTTCTGCACCCCAGTGTTTGGAAAACTAACTCATCAGGCCAGCATGTGCGATTTTCCAAATCAAATAATAATTTTTGTTTTGTTAAAAGAATAATTGAAGAGCTCTTTCAAGTCTTGCTCAGGGCACCTTTGGTCATATTGCTTTCTCTGGTTCTGAGTGATAAAATACTGGAATGACCTGCCTGAGGAAATGGTGGAGTCACCATCCTTGGATGTGTTTAAGAAAAGCCTGGATGTGGCAAGTGGAGCCAGGGTTTAGTTGAGGTGCTGGGGCTGGGATGGACTCAATGATCTTGAAGGTCTCTTCCAGCCTGGTCATCCTGTGAATTCTGTGAATTCAGGGAGGCTTCACCTATTTAATTTTATCTTATAGTGTGTAAACGTTCTGACAGTGCCCCTCTCACTGTCCTCTGCTCTCACCCCTGCCCTGGAGATCCCAACCAGTCCATTGCTTGTTCAATACTGAACATTTTGTTCTGTAGTCTTCTTTTTTTGGGGAGTGCAATTGTTCCTCTTCTACCTGATTTCTTGATTTCTCCAAGGAGTCTCTGTCCATCCACCACACCTCTGTGATGTTGGGGAAGTCACAGTACTGGAAGTGTGTCCAAATCTGCCTGTTCCCCACACACATCCATGTCCAGGCACAGAGAAGATCCCCTAGGTGCACACTTTCTGCACAGAATGAATCACACAGTCACAGAATGTTTTTGGTTGGAAAGGACTTTGAAGATCATCCAGTTCCAGCTGGATGATGCGGTTCCAAACCACACTGGAAAGCCTCTCTCCCTGGATGCTTTATTTTCCAGCCCCAAGCTAACAATGCTTGAAGCCCTTGTCACAGGGTTAGTAGGTCTGGCACCTGAGCTGTCACTTCTCACCTTCTCTGAAACCCCTCTGTCCCCAGATGCCACCATCCCCAGAGGGGCTGTGGCAGCCTCAGCTGCACCAGCTGTTGAGCCAGATGTGACCTGCAGGACACATCTGCTTCCAATCAAACCTGATCCTTGGCTGCAGGCTACAGAATTTATCTAATCTTGAATTTCTAGGAGAAAAAGAAGGATTTTGTAATGATGTGCCAGTGTGAGTTTACCTAGTTAAGGATGAGTGGCTTAAATAAAGTAGGTATTATCCACATTTTATGTACTTTTGCATAATTTACTTAATTTGCTCCACTGAAAGCAATAAATTTACAAAGAGTAACAGTACTCCTTAATGGCTAATTTTAAAACAAGCAGTTAAGTAAGGAAGTAGATTTTATTTTTTAAAATAGACTGTATTTGTTAAATAATCAAAGACAGGTATAAGCAGATTCTTCTTGAAATCTCTCTGTTTAAAATCAAGTAAAGAGAAATCAAAGGAAGGCAATAATATCAGAATGTTATTGTTTTGAACTTCATTGGAATAAGGAGATAACCTCCTTCCCTCTAAAGTTGTTGACCTCCTTGTAACTGCTAATCATCAAAGACATAGCAGTTTAAATAAGCTACATAATACTAAATTACAAACAGCATTACTAACTTATAGAAAGAAACTTACTTTATTTTGCAGATTGTAATTTCATGCAGATTTTTAAACTGCTGCTTGTATTCCCTAACAAAATAGAAGGAGAAAGGTAAGGTCATTAAAAATAAAGAGAACAGAAAAAAAGTGACTTTATAGAAATTTTGCTTCTCATAATCATTGAAATAGTAGATTGCATCATTAATAAAGAAAAAAACCCAGTGTTTTATACACCATGTGGTTGGAATACCCAGAATGTGGTTGGCTCACCCAGAATATTTTTGCTTAATGCTGACTTTCAAATATGAACCAAGAAGAATAATGATAAGGTATATTCAAGTTGTGCATATTATAATATTTACTTATGCTTCTAGAAAATACCTAGATCAGTAGGCATATAAACCCCCACCCCTGAACAGCCAAGATTCCTGCCCTAAAAACAGGAAAAATTATAAAGATTTAAGAAGTCGCCATATTACTGGTGACTTAGATCATGAGAATATTTTTTTACTGAACTTTATTTTCATGTTTCTTAATTACCATAATTTGAGATGCCATGGATTTCTCTTTGAGGCAAATTCAGATTACTTAAAAGTCAGTAAGGAACAAATGAGGGTCTTGTATTTTATCTCCAAAACAATGTAATGAAAGGGGAAGAAACTGTACAACCATCATCATTCATGTGGCAACAACAGATCTGATTGCAGCAGACAAAACAAGTTATTTAAACTGTGCATTGCTAGGAATAATAGGACTTGAAAAATGCAAAGAAAATAATTTTTCTGACTATTTCCATGTAGTTCTGCTCTTCCCATTGTCATTCTTCTAGTGGCTGTGCCTCATCAGCCTAAACTGTTGCTTTCAGAATTTTTCCCAGTGTGATGTAGGACATTAACTGTTCCTCCTAGTGAAACCAAAATGAGATGACAAGAAGAACATTAAAGTGATCTTTTAATTTTGTCTCCAAAGATGAAAAGTAAACACAACATGCTCATGCTTGGCTTCCTGTAGAGATTCTGTAGTGCTGGAAGTGTTCTAAAGAATCTCTTTAGGTGGGGAGTGGGGATCTGTGCTATTCTAGGAAAGAATTTTGGCTTGCTGTCTGTTAATCAAAGCAGCTCTAGCTAGTAAAAAAAAATAAAATCTTCATAATAGAATAGAGGGACAGTAGAGTTGTAGACACTTAGATATACACTAAACTCTTCCTTGGTCAAATAGAACACACAAAAATAATCTGAATTGTGTAGGATTTCAAGATGTTAATCTGAAGACAGTTACAGAAAATGGCTCTTTGTCAGGCTGCCTTGACAGAGCCACAGAGAAAGCAAATACCTGAAATAAATGTTCCTGTCATGCCTGTGGTTTATAAGGAAACTTTTCTTTTGTGATTCTGCATTGTTAAGAGACAATTTATACCTGTATCTATCTGACAGCAGATGATATCGTGCCTTAACCTGACACTAAAACCAGCTTTATTTTCCTCTTTCTATAAATTGATAAATTAGAAATAATTAAAATATATTTTTAGATTATATTATTTATATGTGTATTATATATTATATTATCTACTATATAATATATATTATATATAAAATTCATAAAATATAGCAAAGTCTATAAAAAGTCTATAAAATAAAAGTTTCTATTATATTATTTATATATATGTTGTGGTGTGATTTCAAGGTTTACCTCAGAAGCCCAGGTCCCTCCCCGTATTGTATTATATAATATATATATAATATAATGTAATGTAATATAATATAACATAATATTATATTATATTATATTATATTATATTATATTATATTATATTATATTATATTATATATTTTATTATGTATAAAATTAAAAAATATAACAAAGCCTATAAAAAGTCTATAAAACAGAACATTTATGTAATATATGTATATATATTACATTTTATATGTATTATATATTATATTATATACATTATATTATATATAAAAAGTCTATAAAAAGTCTTTAAAATATATCAAATTCTATAAAAGTCTATAAAATATAGCAAAGTTTATATAATACATATATATATTATTATATATTATATAATACGAAATATATATTATATATTATATATTATATATATTAAAAGTCTACAAAAGTCTATAAAATATAACAAAGTTTATATTATATTTACATATATTTTATTATATTACTATATATATATCTTATAAATATACTATATTTAAAATTGATAAAATAAAATATAACAAAGTCATATTGGCTAAAACACATATTTGCTAAAACGCGTATTTGCTCAAATCCTCACTAAAACCCACTTTTTTTCTACACTTCAGGTCTTCCAACTACTGGCTGACCCGCATCCAGTCGCTGCTGTACTGCAACGAGAATGGGCTGCTGGGCAGCTTCTCGGAGGAGACGCACACGTGCGCGTGCCCCAATGACCAGGTGGCGTGCCAGGCGCCGCTGCCCTGCACGCTGGGCGAGGGCCCCGCCTGCCTCAGCTGTGCGCCCGACAACCGCACGCGCTGCGGCGCCTGCAACGCCGGCTACATGCTCAGCCAGGGCCTCTGCAAGCCCGAGGTGGCCGACTCCACCGAGCACTACATCGGCTTCGAGACGGACCTGCAGGACCTGGAGATGAGGTACTTGCTGCAGAAGACGGACAGGAGGATCGAGGTGCACGCCATCTTCATCAGCAATGACATGCGCCTCAACAGCTGGTTCGACCCCTCCTGGAGGAAGCGCATGCTCCTCACCCTCAAGAGCAACAAGTACAAGTCCAGCCTGGTGCATATGATACTGGGCCTGTCTCTGCAGATTTGCCTGACTAAGAACAGCACCTTGGAGCCCGTCCTTGCTGTTTATATCAACCCTTTTGGGGGCAGCCACTCTGAGAGCTGGTTTATGCCTGTGAATGAAAATAATTTCCCAGACTGGGAGCGGACTAAGCTGGACTTACCCCTTCAGTGCTATAACTGGACGCTGACTCTGGGCAACAAGTGGAAGACATTTTTTGAAACTGTGCACATCTATTTGAGGAGTCGAATAAAGTCGAACGGCCCAAACGGCAACGAGAGCATCTACTACGAACCCCTGGAATTTATCGATCCCTCCAGAAATCTGGGCTACATGAAAATCAACAACATCCAAGTGTTTGGCTACAGCATGCACTTCGACCCAGAAGCAATTCGAGACTTGATTTTGCAGCTGGACTACCCCTACACTCAGGGCTCACAGGACTCAGCACTTTTGCAGCTGTTGGAGATTCGGGATCGTGTAAATAAACTCTCTCCACCCGGCCAACGTCGCCTGGACCTCTTCTCTTGCTTGCTCCGTCATAGACTCAAACTGTCTACCAGTGAAGTGGTGAGGATCCAATCTGCTTTGCAGGCCTTTAATGCCAAATTGCCAAACACAGTGGATTATGACACAACCAAATTATGTAGTTAACCATAAATGTGAAGCACAACACAAAACTTTGAAGGAGTTTTTACAGTGCTTTTGTGGAACAGTTTATGTTTGGAAGAGTAAATTTAAATTGTCTTTTCAATATCTGTCTTATATCAGTCAATACTGTTGGATGGCAATTTACACATATGAACTTGCTGACAATGAATATATTATACCTGCAGTTTTGGTTTATGAATGAAATAAATACTGACACCAGTCTAGAAGACATTCTACTTTTTACAATAAATTTCATTTGTAATTTTATATGTTCCGTGGCAATGCTTTTGTGCATTACATCCTCTAGAGGGAACATAGAAGGAGACCAATAAAATTTTGTAGCTGAACAGTTATTACAAAGAAATGCTGTGGGATTCTTTTTTCTTACACAAAAGTAGTAACTTTGATACACTTTTGTGTGTGTTGAACTCAGGAGGGGTAGGCAAAAAGAAGAGATTGACTCCAGATTTTAAGAGAAACTGCCACAAAGTCACAGCCATAGGATATTTTAATTTTAGGATGTGGATCTAGGAGTTCATGCCAGTGTAGTGATGCTCCACCTGAGGCTGGTCCTTTCCAAGGTGCTCAATGTGACACCAGGGTGATCCCAGGGAGTATTTTAGGATGGGCAGGAGGTTGGAGGTGTGGGATGCACAGCCGTGCAAGGCTGCATTTTCTCTAGAGGAGACAGGGGAGAGGCTGTCTGCAAATGACCAAAATGCTTTTCAATGCCCCTGATCCTTTGCTTTGCATATTTACCAAAAGAATCAAGCATAGGTACACATTGCCTCCTCCCAAATGCACACACTATAACATTCAGAATTCTCTGTTTTGGACTGCTTACCCAAATACAGCCATGTTGCTTAGATTCAAGTTAATTAAAAAATTAATTCAAGTTAAAATTTGTTATTAGATAAAATTAGTTAAAGCTAAAAAATTAACTAAAGTTAAAAAATTCCCTGCCAATGCAACTGTTTAGTAGATGGGTATTTTTTCCGTTCTATTCAGTGAAAGAATTTTCAGTTTTTTAAAACATATCCCCTTTTACAGATACAAGAAATCCAGTCTATAAAGCTGTGTGCAAGTCATTAATTAAACATTGTCAATTACTGAAATTAATTAAATGTGAATGTCTGTGGATCAGAATTAGGTTTTTTGTTTGACATATCTCAGCAGAAAAAAAAGCACATCTGAGACAGCAGAACCTGGGACTGAAGCTTTTGCTGCCTCTTGCAAGAGAACAGAACAAATGGCTGGATTGTCAGAAGTGCCCATTAGCAGATACAGGGTAAAATGAAGGAAATTGATACAAAATGGTTTAGTAGTACCTCCTTGCATTCATTCTGAATCTGTGTCACAGATTTAAAAGTCAATTTGTATTTTTTAAATGGAAAATAATTACATAAAGAACCGGCAAGCACAGAAAGCAAAAGCCCCCATTTCATTCATACACAATTTTAATTCAGCTGGACTCTAACAAAATTCACTTTATTCCTTTCAATTTGTTGTATTACAGTGTCATTTAAATTTAGCTTAATCTAAGACACACTCCTCACTTCCAGCAAGACCCCAGCAGCACAGGGGAGAAAAGACCTTGTAAGTGAATGTAGAGAAGCTAAAATACAAGGGCAGAAACTCTTCAGAAAGACCACAGCCAAGAGAAATCTTTTCCTTAGTGATTCCTGTCTCTCCTGACTTTCATGAAGATTTATCTGCTTTAATGTTTCACTGCCACACATTTGGATAATTCCTCAGACCTTCTGTGCTTAGAAGTCAGTTAGAACTAAAAATAGCAGCTATTTTCCCCCCGGTTTATTTATTTTGTGTGTCTGTGTTTTGTTTTATTTTGTTTTTTGTTGTTGCTGGAGGAATTAATCTCTGGATGAATTCTTGTTTTTCTTCAACTTACAGCTTTCTTTTGCTGATAAATAATGTATCTCAGCCCCTCTTCTACGTGTCCAGATTTTGGCTTGCTCTTGCATTAGTAAGATCTCCCCAGTTAAAATTCTCAGTATCCCTGTTTCCATCCTCAAGTCTTTCTTTTGCTCTTTTGTTATGTCTCTGGCAACTATTATAACTTGCAAAATTAGATAGTTCAATTTTACTACTCAGTACCTTGTGTAGTCTTTTCAAACAAGTGAATCCTCCTTAAGATTTCCCCCATGACTATTTTTTCTTTCTTGGCTCAATTGGGTTTTTTTGTTTTTACATATCTTTCTCTGCCAAGATTTAAAGTTCTTCACTGTGCAGAACATAAACATATCTGTAATAGAAGATACAGATCAGAAGAAGCCCCAAAAGTGGGACATAATTTAATTATTACACAGCACATTGATTATGTTGGACTGGAGAAGTGGAAAGCTCCTGTCACTACTCACCAGCTTTGTGCCAGATTTCCTAGCCCACGGTTCATGGGCTAGTTTTGGATTTTGGAAAGTGTAAGCTCATAGAATAGGGAAAGGTTTTATTTTACCAGAACTGGACTCTATAAAGATAAATGTAATAGGGGGAAAACCCCTGCAAATATGTAGCGAGAAAAAAATAGGCACCGGTTTATGTGGTTCTCAAACAGGAGACAATAATATTTCCCTTTTGACATTTTTTCCAATTGGAAACTTTCTATATTTTCAAAAAAGAACATCAAGATGTTTTTTAGAAAAAGATGACTCTGGATGAGTCAAATCAGCAAACAACTTGATCCATAAGAAAGTTTTGTAATAAGATATGAACCCAAGGTTGGAGAAGAAAGAGCTGTGGCTACATCCATGTGCACTCATTTCCATCTGCAGATATTTGGAGTGATCAGATCCTGGTGCTTTCTGCTGGCATTCACCAATGCTGTTATTTCCTGCCATCATAAAATGGGGGGAAAAAACCAAAAAACCCAAAACAACAAAGCAAGGAAAAGATTATAATAGAGAATAACAGAACAATAGAAATCCAGACTTGTTTGGGAATATATAGGCTAAATTCAATCGTATTCAAACATAGTGAACATGAATGAACTCTCATTTCTCTCATTGCTTGCTGAAAAAAAAATTAAGCTGGAAGAAAATGAGTTCATATTCTAGTGGCTGAAGGCAGAGAGAGGTGTAGACACATTTCTTCCCAAAATGTGAGGGAGAGCCTCTGTTTCCAAAGGTATGCATATGTTGACTGCATTTCTTGTGAAAGTGCTTATTTGGCAGACACCTCAAGTCAGCAAAGAGACAAAAGCCAAAAAAAGTCAGTTTTCCCAGGCTGAGCAAGCAGTTTGTGCAGGAAGGAGGATGGAGAATGGAGGAGGGGGCTACAACTGCCTGAAGGTCTTTTCTCTGAAAATGCAGCACGTTTTCCAAGGACAAAAAAATGTCATGAGGAATAAAAGTGATCCACATCTTCCTCTCTGCTGGAAAAGGAAAAGGAGATATGGGGAAGGATCAGCGTTTTACAATGCATCAGCCATGGTTTTTTTGGCAGGTAGGGGACAGAATCTGAGTTGCTGTTCCACCCTTGGGAATGGGATCATCCTCTGGATGCTGCAGCCAGGGATCCTGCCAAGGTGGTTGGAGTGAAAGGAGGAATCCAGGGAAAAGTAGAGAGGAAAGGAACCAAGATCTCATTTGAGTAGGGTTTTAAACAAGCAAGAGAGCCTGTTTGCCTCATTGCAGCTAAAAGCAGAGGGCAAGATCTCCCTGGGTGTGGAAGATGTTTGGAAACAAGGAATGTTGTGGCTATTTTTTAATGAGAGTCACATTGGGAGATCTCAACACCAGAGCAAGGGCAGTGTTAATGCTGTTGTGCAGGACTCATGGGGGCCCAGCAGAGCAGTTTGTAGGACTGCAGGGCTGACTTTGGGGTCTCTTCACTCAGCTTCATTCTCTAAGCACCCAATCTACTCCAGAAGCAGCACATACCCAACATTTTCTGCATACACAGATCACCAATGAAGCAACCCACAGTGTTCACAGGGGATAAAATGTCAGCTTACCCACAGGACAGTGTATGGATTTCTGACATTAATTTTCACAAACTTGGCAGTGTGGTCACACCAGAGGTACCACTGCTCTGGGAATGAGTGCACGTGGGAGTGCAGGGACATAAATTCATTTTTTCCCTCCCAAGCCAACAACAGTAAGGTGTGAATTATGACTAAAGAAACAGTTTTACCTCCCAGAAATAGTGAAATTTTCCTTCCCTGCAGATTTCTCCTTGGATGGTAATGTGCATCTAAAAATACCAGCATACTTGTCAACACACTCACACATTCCCCTGGTTTAGGGAACATTCAGTGGCACGAGCAGGTATGAAAGGGAAACACAAGCAATGCCAATATTAGCAGCAATAGGTGCTGCAGGACTGCCCAGCCTCTGGTCACACCTGCACCAGGCATTGTTTGCCTGCCTGTGATCTGCTCTCAGCACACAGCAGACAGAAAAGAGCTTAAAACCACCTGGGAGGCAGAGATAGCTTTGCTCTGAAAACAATGCTCCCCTAAGAGGGACTAATCCAGAGCGTGACCACCTTTCAACACATTCCAAGAGCTTTCTCTTTTCAGAAAAAAAAGGCTTTTTGCCAATTCTCAGCTGACAGGGAAGAGAGAAGAGGAGGAGTAAAACAAAGTGAGGTGTGTACATATCAAACTACAATTCTTCGGTGGGGAGAGAGGGGAGAACAAAGAGCCTTTGAAGAGCTTTGGGATCCCATCACAGCTGTGTAACTCACTCCAAAAACATTGAGGTACCACAGGGATAACAGAAAACCAAAAATGCAAGGACCATGTACAATCACTGAGCATGAGCCTGACAGAAGAAAATCAACCATCACTGGTTTTGAACACACACATTTTCATCTTACATCTTTCCCTCACTCAGAAGTGAGCGAGGGAAAGATGAAGAAGAAACTTTAAGCATTAAACAGGAATAGGGGAATGACAAAAGATAATTCATGGTATAAATGTGCAGAGCTTCTTTCATGTGCCCTTTTCATTGGGGCCTCTCATGTTCCCCTCAGTTATTCAGTTTACCAGGTGTGTATTAAGGCACAACTGCTCTGCGTATAAAATTAATACATCACAACATGAGAGAACTTTATGGTTGTCTAAGATGTCCAAATAATTTAAAATAACCCTATGTCTTACATATCATTATAAATTTTCCAGCTAAGTCCTTCCTCAGCATCAAATAAACAAAACCAAACCCCACCTCCCCAAAATAATATAGATAATTTCTACAAGATTAGACAGTAATTCTACCATGAATTATGATTTTAATATATATATTTCTATAATTTTACTTTTTTTAAACTGGTTTTGTACCATTGTCTTTCTATGAATTTAATTCCTCTCTTGATGTCCAGTGTTTAAGATTTCCCTCCCAGAATCTGAATTTCTGAAGGCACTAGTTTGACAACCTGAGATGTGAAAGTTCTTGTTTAACAGCAGGACATCAGAGAGCATCACAGCTGCCTTTTTAATATTTAGATGCATAAAGTTAAGATGAGGACTGTGCTGCTAAGCATTTTAAAAATGCCGACTTGTCATCACAAAATAGAAAATGGAAATTCTTAGCTATGAATTTTATCTGGACTCCAAACATTAAAGCCTCGAGTCAATCAGAATTTAGTCATGTAAAAGTACCAAGCATTTATTTTCATACATTATTTCCCAGCTTTAGCAGACTCAGAGAGCAAAATGAACATATGAAGTGACTGAGATTGAAAACATTGGTGCTATTTCTAATATGCCTTTGGTAGAATGGAATACATTGATGACAATTTTTTTCCCCTTCATTGGAAAGGCAATATTCTGTCATATTCTCTTAAAATAAATTGGAGCGCCTATATTCCTCCACTTCAACCCAGACATATATGAATTTTTTGCTGTGAATATTTACTAAAGCAGCTGGATTCTGTGCACACACAGCCATTGAACTGCCTGGTTACTTATTTCCTTAGGAGACAACTTTTAATGTCATTGCTAGAGCTGGGAAAAGCTATTCTCTAAAGAACTGGGACACTCTGGGCAGTAATCCCCCTGCAAGTGCAGATATTTGACCTTCAGGTTAATAGATGTCATTCCCACCTGAGCACTGGGGGAGCAGGCAATTCTTGAGCAGGTGAAGTTGCTCTGTAAGCAAGGCCTTTGTCACACTTGCTGAAGGTGACAGACATTTCTGGTGGCTCAATCCATCCCTGCCCACGTGGAGGCATCCAGCTGGTCAAACTTGCAACATCTCTGATGAAGGCTTTCAGACAGGAGCCTCTTCTATTTGCAATAAAGCTCTGATGGGCAATTTAGACATCTCATTAGTCCATTAGTTCCTCAGCAATCCAGAGGTCCAAGGTTCCTAGCCTAGATTAAATGTGTAATGATGGGCAATGTGGATAATCAGCCCAGAGCTACTAAGGCCTTTATGGAGAATTCTATTGAGCCTAGGCCCATTTTCTCTAGAAGAAACTGCAATTTATGTTAGAGACAAAGAGCAAGAAAGAACAAAAAATGAAAAAAGAAGAAAGAGAAATGCCACCAGTCATAGATATAAAAAAACAGTTATTAAAAAAATAATGATAAAAAAACTAAGAAGTGATTAAGGCCTACATTTAGCCACTGCATAGAATCATGGAATCCCAAAATGATTTGGAATCCCACAATGGTTTGTGTTGGAAGGACCTTCCAGATCATCCAGTGCCACCCCTGCCATGGGCAGGGACAGTTTCCACTATCCCAGGTTGTTCCAAGCCCCATCCAGCCTGGCCTTGGACACTGCCAGGGATCCAGAGGCAGCCACAGCTTCTCTGGGCACCCCGTGCCAGGGCCTGCCCACCCTCACAGAGAACAATTCCTTCCCAATATCTAATCTAAACTTGCTCTCTGACAGTTTGAAGCCATTCCCCTTGTCCTGTCCCTCCAGTTCCTGATGAGTTGTCCCTCTCCAGTTCCCTACAGCCCCTGCAGACCCTGGAAGGTTCTGTGGGGTCTCCACACAACCTTCTCTGCTCCAGACTGAACATTCCTGGCTCTCCCAGCCTGGCTCCACAGGGGAGGTGCTCCAGAGCCCTTCATGGCCTCCTCTGGACTTGCTCCAACAATTCCATGTCCTTTTGTTAGAGACACCAGGGCGGGACATGGAGCTCCAGGGGCTCCCAGAGCATAGGGAATGTGCTGAGGGTGCCTTGGTCCCACTGCCTATGGGACAGAACTGTGCAGAATCATTCCTGAATGCACTGAAATTCCGCAGCTGCAGTACAGTCACACCTCAAGGAAATATTTTTTAACACATTAGGAGAAAAATGTAAAATCTCCTTATGAAATATGATGTTTGGATTTATAACTGAGTTTCCCCTGGTAAGTTCTGGGAAATTTCCCTAAATCAAATTAAACTCAGGGAGCTCAGCTGGCCTTATAAATCACCTGTCTAAACTAGGAATGCTTCAAGTGATGCACGTCCAAGTCAGGAAGCATGACAATAAATTTGATGACATAAAATGAGCCTGTTAGGCCTGGATAAAACTGTGAATAGGCAGTTTTTATGCCTTTCTTAGACAACTACAAATGAGACTTGTTTTTATATAATGCTGGATGAAGTGTCCACATGTATAGCTCCAGCCATTGGGTCTTATTCACAGCAATGAAAAGCTTTCTGCTCAGAGAATTTTGGAGAATTTGAATCTGAAAACGTTCAAATGAATATCAAGTCCTGGATATCTCCTTCTCCAGTGTCTGTGCTATGAGGTAGGAGTAGGGAACTATACAGGAATGCAGGGGATTATCACAAAGGTGAGAAGGGGTTTGAAGCATCTCTCTGATGAGGAGACGCTGTGGGAGAGGGTCAGATTAGTTTGGAGAAGGTTTAGAGGAGATTTAATCAATCTATAAAAATATCCCAAGGGCAGGTGCCAAGGGGATGGTGCCAAACTCTGTCCAGAGATGCCCAATGACAGGACAAGAGGTGATGGCCATGAACTAGCCAAGCCCAACAAGTTCTACCTCAGCATGAGGAACCTCTTTCCATGGAGGGTGGCAGAGCACTGGAACAGCTGCCGGGGAAGGGTTGGAGTCTTCCACTCTGGAAACATCCCACAACCCTGCCTTGGCAAAGGGTGGGACAGAAGATCTCCAGAGGTCCCTCTTTTTTGGAACCCGGGACATTCCTCTGGCTGCCCTGGAGGACTCGAGACCCTGGCAGGGGGGCAAAAACACCTGTGCCTTCAATTTTAGCCCATGGAAAAAATTACCAACTTCATGTGAAAATTTACAAGCCACAAGGGTTTGAATAGAATGATAGTGAATTTATCACAGGGTGAAAAAGTAGAATTTTGGGGATTTAGAATGAGGGTTCAAGAGGCAAGATGGAGGAATATGGGTGTGTCCTGTCCTTCTTCTAGTCCTCCATCTTCTCCTGTGATGGTGACACTTTTGGATTGGTTTAGAGTAGAGACAGACTGTCTAACATAGGTGATAGGTATTGGGAAATTATTGTAAATAAAGTACATGTAGCTTTTAGTATAAAAAGCTAACACCACCCCAAGGGCAGGGACTGTGCCACAACCCAACCTGCTGGACAGATCCCAACAAGTCAGAGAAAGAACGTAACAGATAAGAGAAAATAAACAACCTTGAAAAGCAGAACTGAGGAATCTCAACTTCTTCTTTGGTTGTGGGGCTGAGAAAAAAGACTCTTTAATACCTTGGGAGCCATTCCAGCAACACAAAAACTGAGACCTCCCGCCCCTAAGGACTCTGTGCTTCTGTGGATGAAGCCCCTTCAGCTTTGGAAATTTATTGCTGGGATAAGGAGAAGACTGTCTTGCTCCTTACAAATTGTCACTAATTCACAATTCTAAGACTGTGCAAGAGTTAAAGGATGAGAGACAGGCTGGGGGAGCTGGGGCTGTGAGAGGGACCCCAGAACCCCACCCAGAGCCCAAAGGGAAGCTCCTCCAAAGGACTTCATTGCTCACACCTCTCCTCAGGAAAGGGTCAGGGAAAAATAGCCCATTATAATTCAAAAATCTTGTAATAGAAAACGATAAAACACACATCAAAGCAAAGAATTAGTTATCTCCCTGTTCAAAATCTTACCAGAATAATCAGAGAATTAATATTGGTTCAGATCAAATTATTAGAATAAAAATAAAGAGTAGGCTGCTGTTACACCAAAGATAATAACAGCAACTGCTGGAACCCTAGTTGCTGAAAATTTTAGACTTTCTATGCTGACAAGCACTGACCCCCAAGAAAACACTGATTTAACCTGAAACCATAGAGAAAACTTCCAAAATTAGATAATAAAATGAAGATTATGAGCATATAGTTTAAACAAAAATGTGTAATATCACATAGTAGAAAACTTAAAGTTTTAAAGTATAATAATATATATAAAAAACCCCTAAAAATTTTAGAACAAAAAATCATCCTTCTTTCTCACCTTCTTCTTCATAAGTTTAAATAGCATTATGTAATTAAATAAAAAATCCACATTACAAACTACAAGTAGTTAATTATTAAGTTAAAAATAAAAATAATTTAAGTATAATTTATTAATTAAACAGTTTTTTCCTTAAAAACCTTCAACATCCCATTTCCTTTCCTGGAGAAACAGGATGTGATTTTCCACACATTCCCCACCAGCCCCCAGGGACATGCTTGGTATTTTCACATGTTTTCTAACAATTTTATCCACTTTTATCTTCCTTCATTGGTGTGAAAGTCTCCACCATAAATGAATTCACTGCATGTGGTGTGTTTTGCATAAATTAAATATTTGGGATTTTTTCTCTTTCTTAACTCTAAATTGATTTTGTCCCGCTCCAGTTGGGATACACAGCGCAACATAAAGGACCTATATCTCTCTGACATGCTAATAAAAAGAAATAAATATTATACTGTAACAGGACTTTCAATGCCACCCTGATCTACTCTGTTAACCCCACATTAAAAGCTCAGCACACAGTTTCAGGCTGTTTTGGATTTTTTTTTCCTGATGGCCAAGTTTCCATTTAAAAGGATGTTGGCTTGCCTTTGTTTTCATTTCCAGAGTGCTTCATTAGGCTTACAAATGTTTAATTAAGTTTTATTAAATGCATTAAGCTGAGAGTAAGGAGCTGCACTTTGCACACTGGGTGAAATGGACTCGGTGGAAAAAACCCATTATCAAGAGTGATCAAGATTGATCTGTGCATGCTTTGGCCAATTTGTAGCTAGAGGGAGGCTGATTTTTACTTGCTGTTTATTTAAGGGAATGAATCATACCAGTACAAATAAATCATTGTTTTGATTAGCCATTTTTTCTCTTCCCCCCCCCCCCCTTTTTTTTTTTTTTTAATTTTCTTGTAGCAAATGTTTTCTCTATTTTCCCTGTTAGAGACAGCCTGCACTGGCTTCTTTAGAAAGTTCTGTTGTTTTGCCAGCTCAGGGATTTTACAGTAAGGCTGATGATGCCAGATTTGTTTTAAAGTCCAGGTCCTGGAAAGCTGTCATGGTGTGAGTCTTCATTATGTGCACACAAAAAACTTGATATCCTCAAGGCTAGAAATAATTGGTGATATAATGGGAATGTTGTGGGGAATAGCTTTCCAGGTGGCATGTCCCATACCAGGCTTGAGCTGAAAGAAAAATCTAAAGATTTTTAAGCTGCCAAAGCCATCTGATATATAAAAGTTTCTGATAAATAAAACCTACAGTTTCTGATAAATAAAACCTCTAGTTTTTGTCTTCTCCAAAAGACAAAAATCTTCTCATTTTGCTTGTCCTGGCTGAAACTGACATCTGTGGGTGAAAGTCCTTGCCCAGGAAAATTAAAAACAATACACTAACTTTAACAAACACTAAATTACAATGCAATCTCATGGTTTTTAAGATTCCAAGATTGCTGTTTTTCTTATCATTCTTATTATGTGTAATTTATGCTAATATATATTCCTGATTACTGGTGTTTTTTTTTTTTTTTTTACTTGGAAGCTCACAACTAATTAAAGAACTATTGCTATCCTTGGCTGAACTTTAATTTTTGAACTCAAAAAATTAAAGGCTGTGTCCTCCAAAAATTTGAGAGATCCCAGGACAATGCCCCATGGCCTCTCCCTTGATTCCAATGGAGTAAAAGGACTCCTCTGTCTCATTTCTAGACATAAAACTCTGGTGTTTGTGGATTAATTTTCCTGACATGTTCACAGAACCTCAGGGCAGAACTCTCATGAGCACTTGGTATTCTGTTGAACCCTGTGCTGAAGCAGTTGCTTACATTGCTTTTAACCATCACTGCTAAGAAGTTGTACTCAGAGACAGAAGCTAAATAAGAACCTGGGCAGAGCTCAGCTCTTACCTCCTCCCCTGACATCACTGGGATTAAATTTAACCCCTTATGTAATACATGCGTTTGTATATCAAGACTGCAAAGCCCATTTGCCATGTAAAATGTATTTATTTGTGTTTTCTAGATGTAACAAGTCACAGTTGATCAACACTAAAATCAGTAATACAGACTTTGGGGATCTTTTGCATTGTACTTCCGGCCTTATAAGCATTTCTGCAGCATGACATTGTTTGGAAACACAAAAACCAGTTTACACAGTGCATCTCCGCCTGAAAATTCAAGAATGACATAATTTGAATGTTACATAAGGCAGGAGATACATGGGTTTTATACATAAAATATGTATATGTCTACTATCCTGTACATCCTACAATTATGAAGACATTTCCAGGTAGCTGACACTAGAGCTAAACAGCAAGTATTAAATTATTACTTCTTCATCCTTGTTGGCTTTTTCTCAGACATTCTTAGATGAACATTTTTAGTTCCCAAAACAGTTGGGATCTTTACCTTAGGACTATGAACACCCAGGAATGAATTGGAAGTTTCCATCAGGTTCCAAATTGTGCTGAAGGTGTGTGAGAGGTTCAGAATGGATGGGAGACAGCTCTGCTTGTGAATGTTGCTGTTTTTAAGGCTGCTGCAATTGGAACAAACACACAGAACTCCTCTGCTGCAGCTGAAGGCTGGGGGACCTGTGCACCAACACTTCCAGGCTTTCACAGGCACTGAATTCAAATTCCAAGGAAGACCCTCTCACTTTCCTCTTCCTCTGTGAATCACTGAGCTCCATTTGAGCCTGCAAGCCTTGCTTGAAAGAATCTGCATTAATTACTACTCATCAGCCTTAAATATGGTGACAGCTCCTGTTGGCAGCCCTGTTTATTTTGTGACCACCTTTTCAGCTCTGCTGTCAAATGTATTTTTTTTTTCTCCTTCCCAAGAAAACAACCTTTCTCTGTGACCAGCTGCTGAGAACAAACCTCCTCTCCCTCCCCTCCCCAGTCCTGAACATGCCATCCTTATTTCCTTGCCAAGGAAATTCTGCCCTTATAAATAGGGGCCAGGCTGGAGTTAGAGATATCAAATTTTAAGCTGCTCAAAGGAGAGAAGGTCTATACTGCTTCTCTGGTTTTCCTCTTCATAGATATTGTGGTCCACCTGTCAAAATGTACTTAATTTCCTGTGACTGTCTGTGGTTTCCCTCTCTACAGAAATATTGCAAAGGTTTGTTTGGAACTACCAACCTACTTCCTGTGAAAATCCTTTCTGATGGAGATGTTATTCATTTATTTATTTTTTTTTTATTATTTCTTCAGTAATCTAGGTCTGTGAAAAGAGAGCTTGGAAAGCTATAAAACAAATTGTCTTTTACCATCCCTTTCTCATTGAAAAAAAAAATTAAACTCTCCCAATTTTCAAATAATAACACCTAAAACTCTATCAATATAGATGAAGAAGAGTAATTATTGCCTGAGGGGGAGGAAAAAAACCCCAATCCCTGAATAAACACCTCTGAAAAAGAAGAAACAAAGATTGTTAGAGACTTAAAAGGTTTCAGAGTCTAAACAGTAGAACCCACAACCATAAACACAATTTAGTGTAAATTGCTTCACTGACACAATAAAACCTGAGTCATTAAGTGAGAGAAAATGTAGGGGATAATTATGAGGAAGGAAGGAAGTGGCAGAAGGAAGTGGCGGAAGGAAGGAAGTGGCGGAAGGAAGGAAGTGGCGGAAGGAAGGAAGTGGCGGAAGGAAGGAAGTGGCGGAAGGAAGTGGCGGAAGGAAGTGGCGGAAGGAAGTGGCGGAAGGAAGTGGCGGAAGGAAGTGGCGGAAGGAAGTGGCAGAAGGAAGTGGCGGAAGGAAGTGGCGGAAGGAAGGAAGTGGCGGAAGGAAGTGGCGGAAGGAAGGAAGGAAGGAAGTGGCGGAAGGAAGTGGCGGAAGGAAGTGGCGGAAGGAAGTGGCGGAAGGAAGTGGCGGAAGGAAGTGGCGGAAGGAAGTGGCGGAAGGAAGGAAGGAAGGAAGGAAGGAAGGAAGGAAGGAAGGAAGGAAGGAAGGAAGTGGCGGAAGGAAGTGGCGGAAGGAAGTGGCGGAAGGAAGTGGCGGAAGGAAGTGGCGGAAGGAAGTGGCGGAAGGAAGTGGCGGAAGGAAGTGGCGGAAGGAAGTGGCGGAAGGAAGGAAGGAAGGAAGGAAGGAAGGAAGGAAGGAAGGAAGTGGCGGAAGGAAGGAAGTGGCGGAAGGAAGGAAGTGGCGGAAGGAAGTGGCGGAAGGAAGTGGCGGAAGGAAGGAAGGAAGGAAGGAAGGAAGGAAGGAAGGAAGGAAGTGGCGGAAGGAAGGAAGTGGCGGAAGGAAGGAAGTGGCGGAAGGAAGGAAGGAAGTGGCGGAAGGAAGAAAGTGGCAGAAGGAAGGAAGTGGCGGAAGGAAGTGGCGGAAGGAAGTGGCGGAAGGAAGTGGCGGAAGGAAGTGGCGGAAGGAAGGAAGTGGCGGAAGGAAGTGGCGGAAGGAAGTGGCGGAAGGAAGTGGCGGAAGGAAGTGGCGGAAGGAAGGAAGGAAGGAAGGAAGGAAGGAAGGAAGGAAGGAAGGAAGGAAGGAAGGAAGGAAGGAAGGAAGGAAGGAAGGAAGTGGCGGAAGGAAGGAAGGAAGTGGCGGAAGTGGCGGAAGTGGCGGAAGTGGCGGAAGGAAGGAAGGAAGTGGCGGAAGTGGCGGAAGTGGCGGAAGTGGCGGAAGGAAGGAAGGAAGTGGCGGAAGGAAGGAAGTGGCGGAAGGAAGGAAGTGGCGGAAGGAAGGAAGTGGCGGAAGGAAGTGGCGGAAGGAAGTGGCGGAAGGAAGGAAGGAAGTGGCGGAAGGAAGTGGCGGAAGGAAGTGGCGGAAGGAAGGAAGGAAGGAAGGAAGGAAGGAAGGAAGGAAGGAAGGAAGGAAGGAAGGAAGTGGCGGAAGGAAGTGGCGGAAGGAAGTGGCGGAAGGAAGTGGCGGAAGGAAGTGGCGGAAGGAAGTGGCGGAAGGAAGTGGCGGAAGGAAGGAAGGAAGGAAGGAAGGAAGGAAGGAAGGAAGGAAGGAAGGAAGGAAGGAAGGAAGGAAGGAAGGAAGGAAGGAAGGAAGGAAGGAAGGAAGGAAGGAAGGAAGGAAGGAAGGAAGGAAGGAAGTGGCGGAAGGAAGGAAGTGGCGGAAGGAAGGAAGGAAGTGGCGGAAGGAAGGAAGGAAGGAAGGAAGGAAGGAAGGAAGGAAGGAAGGAAGGAAGGAAGGAAGGAAGTGGCGGAAGGAAGGAAGTGGCGGAAGGAAGGAAGGAAGTGGCGGAAGGAAGAAAGTGGCAGAAGGAAGGAAGTGGCGGAAGGAAGTGGCGGAAGGAAGTGGCGGAAGGAAGTGGCGGAAGGAAGTGGCGGAAGGAAGGAAGTGGCGGAAGGAAGTGGCGGAAGGAAGTGGCGGAAGGAAGTGGCGGAAGGAAGTGGCGGAAGGAAGGAAGTGGCGGAAGGAAGGAAGGAAGGAAGGAAGGAAGGAAGGAAGGAAGGAAGTGGCGGAAGGAAGGAAGGAAGTGGCGGAAGTGGCGGAAGTGGCGGAAGTGGCGGAAGGAAGTGGCGGAAGTGGCGGAAGTGGCGGAAGTGGCGGAAGTGGCGGAAGGAAGGAAGGAAGTGGCGGAAGGAAGGAAGTGGCGGAAGGAAGGAAGTGGCGGAAGGAAGGAAGTGGCGGAAGGAAGTGGCGGAAGGAAGTGGCGGAAGGAAGGAAGGAAGTGGCGGAAGGAAGTGGCGGAAGGAAGGAAGTGGCGGAAGGAAGTGGCGGAAGGAAGGAAGGAAGGAAGTGGCGGAAGGAAGGAAGGAAGGAAGGAAGGAAGGAAGGAAGTGGCGGAAGGAAGGAAGGAAGTGGCGGAAGTGGCGGAAGTGGTGGAAGTGGCGGAAGGAAGGAAGGAAGTGGCGGAAGGAAGTGGCGGAAGGAAGGAAGTGGCGGAAGGAAGTGGCGGAAGGAAGTGGCGGAAGGAAGTGGCGGAAGGAAGGAAGTGGCGGAAGGAAGGAAGTGGCGGAAGGAAGGAAGTGGCGGAAGGAAGGAAGTGGCGGAAGGAAGTGGCGGAAGGAAGTGGCGGAAGGAAGTGGCGGAAGGAAGGAAGGAAGTGGCGGAAGGAAGTGGCGGAAGGAAGTGGCGGAAGGAAGTGGCGGAAGTGGCGGAAGTGGCGGAAGTGGCGGAAGTGGCGGAAGGAAGGAAGGAAGTGGCGGAAGGAAGTGGCGGAAGGAAGGAAGTGGCGGAAGGAAGGAAGTGGCGGAAGGAAGTGGCGGAAGGAAGTGGCGGAAGGAAGTGGCGGAAGGAAGGAAGGAAGGAAGGAAGTGGCGGAAGGAAGTGGCGGAAGGAAGGAAGTGGCGGAAGGAAGGAAGTGGCGGAAGTGGCGGAAGTGGCGGAAGTGGCGGAAGTGGCGGAAGGAAGGAAGGAAGGAAGGAAGGAAGGAAGGAAGGAAATCAAAGAAAGCTCTTTTAAAGCAAACAGGATATATTAATTTTCTCCTCCTCTACTCATCTGTTGTGTACAGGCACACATGTGGCAAAACAACAGGATCATTTTTTACATTTTGAAACCTTAATCCTCTTTGCTAAACAACCTGCACAAGTAAGGATAACCCAGTAGAACTTCCAGAGACTGAAACTGCTTTGATGGCTACATTTAATTTCCTAAATAAAGATGCAGATATCAGAGTTACAGACCAATCCCACTGTCAAGAGCAACTGGGACAAGGAAGGATACTTACATGAGACCAATTACCCTTCTTTTTCCTTTTGCTGGCAGTAATGTCCAGCAGTCAGAGTACATAATTTAACACATTTAAGTTTCTATCAGTTTCTGTTCTTGCTTCATATTTTCAGTTACTCTATCCCTTGGGTTTTTTCCTAAAAATGCTTCACATAGAAGTATGAGCATGAAACCCTCCCATATGTCATTGCTTGGCAGCAAAACCAGAAAAGAAAACCCATTCACAGGGAGCAACAACAAAGCAACATAAGACACCTTTATTCTGAAGTACTTTTGTTTTAATGTGCTTCTATTGAGAAAAGTGAGAATTTAATTTGGACTTTACTATGATGCTGCATCATTAACTTCCAAACACCTCTAGAGCTTTTCCATTTCCCTGATTCTATTCTTAAACCTGGAATTAGACTGCCTTAGCCTTGAGTTCAGGTGCAGTGAGTACTCCAGTCTTACACAAGTATTCTGCTTTTCTTCCTTTAGATAAATGTTCTATTTTTCATTCTCTCTTCTTCTTTTTTTTTTTTTTTTATTTCTCAACTATCTGAGATTAAATCATCTGTACTAATTCTTGTTTTCATACCTGAACAATTAGCAGAGGACTGAAGGAAGATGCCATTTGACAGCTATGTGAATAACAGACATGGTTTACCAAGAACAGAAAAAAATTTTAGGAATGTCTTCAATTCTTTTTCATTCTAATTTGGAGAAGATTTTAAACCTTAAAAGTCTTTTCCCCCTACATAATTTTGTGAAACGTAGCTTTTGCTGGGAAAGGTTTGGCTTTCATTTCATCTTCTCCATTACCAGTTGCTTTTACCAGTAACTATTACAAGGACCTCATAAAACTTCCAGTGAGAAAGGCTGTCAAAACAGACAGAACTCCATGAGATATTTAGCTTTCAATGAAATGGATTTTTCTACTGCAAACCATTTGTTTTACTAGCCTTGGTGAATGATAACAACTGTGATGGGTCTCTTATGTGGGAAGATTTAGGAGAGTGTATCTGTCACATGTATATTCACCTCAGTAACTCCTTGTTCTTGTAGTAACAAGAATTTCTTATTCTCTCACCAGCCTCTACATCATCACCTGAAATGGAAGCTGGGTGTCAATGCCAAACTTGAATCAATAAAGAGCTGAAGTACCTGCAGTGGTGCCAGAGGTAATGTTTCAATTAATCTTTCAGAATTAATGCCTGCTTCATTTCCAGGAAGTCCAGAGGGGTACGTAATGGACCCGTTTTGTGCTATTTCAATAGGGTGAGAAAAACTGTGCTTCGCTAATTTGAATTACACAACTGCAGGAGGATTTGGGTAGGACAAGCACCGCCCTAAACCAGTTTGATGATGGGAAAGAGTAGTGAAAAGAGCAGTCTTTCTTTATGCTCTTTTACAACCAGGCAGAAAAACAAAGGAAAATATTGTGCCTTCACTGTGGTACCACCAGCAGCACCAAAATTTGCTGCAAATTCAGCCTAAAAATAATCACTGCCCCTGGTGAATGATGGATTTGTTGGAACTATCCAGCTGATCTGCTCTCAAAGTTGGGAATAGTTGGAGCGGCATCTAGTATCTAGATCAGTTGGAGAGAGGGAGAATTGTTGAAACCTTTTGGATATGTCCAAGTCCATGATGGTGTCTGGAAAAGCCTGGGCCCTGTGAGCTCTAGAATAGAAGCTGGAATCAAATCATGGAATTCTGGAATGGTTTGGGTTGGAAGGGACCTTAAAGCTCATCCAGTGCCACCCCCTGTCCCTGGAAGGGCAGGGACACCTTCCACCAGCCCAGGGTGTTGCAAGCCCCATCCAGCTGTTGCCTCCCTGTCCTGCAGCTGGTTTTGCAGGAGTCAGGAGATTATAAAAGGGCTGGAGAGGATGGAGAGGGAGCTTTTGTTCCAGCATTGTTGGAAGCACTGCTATTACTTATTGCTATTACATTGTGAACACAGGAATGCAATGATTGTTTGCCTGATGCCTGATTGTGGTTTTGTCAATATAGAGCTCTCACTTGCTAACAACTAACTATCTCATTAACTCTTTTTTTTCCCCTGTGCTATTAAGCATATTTGATTCTCTCTGCTGTCCTGTTATGCCAAATAGCAGGAGGGCTCCTCATTACCTCATTCATTGTTTAGTAACAAAGCCTTGCAGGAGTCCAAATGAATCGCTGAGTGTCACAAGTGTCCCTTGTCACAGCAAAAACACTCCACGTGCCGCCTGCAAGCAGCACACCGGGCCTGCCACTGTACAATTCAGTCCTGGCAGCTGCTGGGGCTCAGAAATTCAATACAGCCCATTGTAAAGCCACCACAAAGGAGGAAAATGGATCTGGAGTGGGAGAACGTCTCTGCAATTTCATATTGATTCATAATGAAGGCTGTTCATTAACATCAGAACATTGTGCATTTCTTTAAGTATTTAAAGTTCATTTTTTGAGACCTTATGTATTTCTGAAGAAGTCACAAGTGACTTCAATGCTATAGCCTCCCTCAGAGTTTCTAAGCCTCTCATTGCTCTGGGCCTAAAACCATTGTTTTCTCAGATATATATATTAAAAAAACCCCAAAAACAAAATAAAAAAAGAAAAACAACAACAAAAAAAAACCCAAATACCCCAAAAATCTCAAAAGAAAACACCAAAAAACAACTCCACCAAAAAACAACAACAACAAAAACCCCCAGGGAAATTATTTTATATAAGACGAAAAAAAAAAAAGAAAAACTTTTAGAAGGTCCCAGAATCCACCACTGTAAGATAGCACATAGGCAGAATAGCAGAATATTCTTGTTGACATTAATTCCCCTTCTAAAGCTTTTTGGAATAGATACCAAAGCCTTGCATGCCAATGGTTGATGGGGGATCATGCAGAAGACACATAGACATTTGTTAAGAGAATTATTTTGCATGAAGCATCTCCCTGGGCACAGGAAGTTTTATTAAGGACCAAATCTAAACCAAGGTTTCCTTTCAGGACCACGGACTTCTAGAGCAGCTCTGGGCCATCACATTTTCCAACTGACAACCTCAGGGTCTCTGTCAGAAGAAAGTAAATAATCAACTGTATTTTTGAAGTGGTGACATAGAGATATATTTATACAAACAACAGTTCATGAAAAATGGTTTGGGATGAGGGAGTGATTTTGCTTTTTTTTTTTTTTTTAAGATCTGTTGAACTACTGTGGATGCTTTTCTAAAGCTCTGTGCAGTTACTGCCAACTTCTGTTCAAGGCACTGATGTTTATGAACATTCTGAATTAATTTATGAATTCTGTACATGAAGTGCCTGAGTTCAGACTCATCCTAACAGGAATCTGAGTAGTGTTAGGAGCAAGCTCAGATATTTAACTAACAATCAGGAATAGTATTTGAAATATAGAAAAAATGTCTATCATTGCTTATGGCCCAGATTGAGCATTTTGTGAATTTCTGAGGTAATCTTATATATTTTTCAAACTTAACTTTAACAAAATTTGGCAAATCATTAAGAAAAAAATTTTGGACTGGCAAATTTGCTATGTCTAGAAGACATTTTACTTTTGTTGCTTCCATCAATCAGGGTGAGACAAAACCCTAAACCTACCCTAATGATCAGTAGAAAACCCTGAAACAATTAAAGGAAGCCATCAGTTTTATTACAGAGTATTAAAAATACATCTGGAACTTCCAAGGGTGTTAAATAGTCACTCAACACCTGCTCCTCTCTGTCTTCACAGGACACAGAGTTTTTATCTCTCTTTTTGTACCCAACTGATGTTGGTATCATGAAAGTATCTCATGAATAATTAACAGAAAGCACTTGCTGGACATGGAAGATTTGAGATGAAATCAATCAATTGGTGCCTGCAATCCATGTTATTAACTTTCAGAATCCAGTGAGGGGAGGAGGAATGATCTGCATCTTCCTCACCCAATGCTGATGTTTGTACAGCCTAGGCTGGAATTCAGCTCAGCCCCACAGCAATTTCACACTCAGAATCCACATCAGGCCAGCAGAATTTCTTCACTTTTCTGCTGCTGCCATTGATGCCAGAATGTGGCCACAAGCACTTGTAGAAAAGTCAGTTATGAGGTAGCTCTGCTGTAGTTTGCAGCCTACAAGGCAATAAATGTTTCCTCCAGAACACCTTATAAATTCTATCTCTCCCAAATAACAACATTATCACTGCTCGATGAGGGGAGGCTAATAAATTTTAACAATAACCAAAGCAAAAATGATGCCCTAAAACACAAGGAAATGAACTGTTCCAACAGAGCTGGATGAAAAACAAGGAAGCATTAAGAAGGATAAAACCAGGACAGTGCAGTACTTAAAAATTTGGGTTACTTCAATCAACCAAGAATAAAAGCTTCAAGAACCAATAAGATTTCAAATTGTTTCTATTTTATGATAATAGAAACCCATCAGATTCCATCATACACATGCAAATGCAGTATTGAATAAAAATATTAACAGTTAAATACCAAGCATACTTAATCACATCACATGTAAAAGGGAAAGATTTGGTGATTTGAAAGCTTAAGAATAATTTGGTGATTCAAAATCTCTAAATATACACAGTACCTCATGCTACATTAAACCAAACCCACTGCAATGTACCCCCACTGCAAAAAGAATTGAATTATTGAGACCTCCTGGGAGAGATAAGGTTTATCCAAAATCTGCCAACAAACATGCATTAACTGTCCCACAGAGCCTGCTATTGCCAGCAGGGCATGGCACTATTCTAATGAAATGCATGGAGGGATAAACAATATTTTTTGGCTTGTTCTATGTTGTCTCTGAAGATTTATCTCTTTGCTTGTCCATTTTTGTGCATTGTGGAAGGTCACAAAGCCCAGCACATCCAGAGTGACAGAAAATGGGGCTGCTGGAACACCAATTATCCCATTTTCTTCCAGCAAGGCAGCACTAGCTATCCAAATGCAGTTGCTGGCAGAGGTTGGTCAGTCTGTTTTGTTCTCATACAACTTCAGTGGCTGAAGCCTGCTCTATAATTTATTCCAGTGCTTCCCAACTCTTACATTAAGTAACCAAACATGGTTTTAATATCAAGTTGTATCACAAAAAGATTATGGTTTCAGCCACAGGTTTCTAATTTCTTCACAATGGACAGGAAAGTGGATAATTTCCTTTCCCTTTGAAGTTTGTTACAGAGACCATGGTTTTCCTTCCAGAGTAAATATGCAGGAGAAATTACAGAGAATTAATGATCTTGTAGTCCCTCTAAGGACTTTGAAATAATCCAGGTAGCTCTCGCTAAATTAATTATTGGATTTTCTCTAATTAAAAATTGTTCATAAGAAATGGCTCCCAACAACAGAAGGGAACCTTGATGTGCCTGGAGAAAAACTGTGCCTGCACCTTCAGTGTTTGATCACCAAAGTTTAGTTAGAGAAACATTTAAAAGGCCTCACAAAAGCCAAAACATAGGTGCTCTGCAGGTGTAATAAATTCATTGATCGCAGTTAGTCGAGGCAGATTTCCTTAACTTGTGGCTAATAATGTGCTTTTTTCTCACACTGCAAGATCTGAAATTATTTGCACCCAGTGCAGGCTACCACTCCTTTTCTGTCTTAGTCTCATTGCCTGTTTCAGTGTTCTGAGCATGATTTCTTTAGGAATTCTTGATTTTGTGTGTGGTCAGCTTTAGCTGATTCCTTTAGCAAGGAAAAGTGGGGGCAGAGTGGGAAGGAGGGGGATGAAGAGACCCCAAGGGTGCCAGAGCTCCTGGAGGGTTTGGAAAACACTCCCAGGGATATCCAGGGTGGGGTCTTTGGGGCATCTGGGCAGGGGTTGGTTTCATCATCCTGGTGGGTCCCTTCCAGCTTGGAGTATTCTAAATTTATGATTCTAAAGCTTTTCTTTAGCTCAGGTTGTGGAAGGAGTGCTGTGGTGCAGCACTCTGGAGTTGTAACCACTCAAATTATGAGCAGAGTGAGTGCTCTGCTCCCACCAACAAATAGGAACCTAAAATAAGGCTAGAGCAGCATGACACTGGGAGTGGAATGATTCTGCATTTGCCTTTTCTAACTTGGAGAAAAGATTAAATATACAGGTAAAGATGGTACCAATGCAGGCTGCTAGTTTCCTTGTAGTAGCCAGAATAGATATATTTATTTTATATTATTTGAATTGAGAGGGTGCATTGCCTTTTTATGTAAATGTACATACTTCTGACCTGGAAAAAATATTTAGGAGAACTTTAACCTGTAAACAGTTTTAATTATTCTGTGTCACTGTTAATTGAAGTACTTGATGTAAGTGCTGTATAATTGACAAAAGCTCATTTTTTTTGCTTTAGCTATGCAACCTTTCCTATAATACATGAAAAAAAGAATAAAAAGAGGCCAAAAAAAGTCATGAATTCAAAGAATTACATTTCTTCTTCAGTTTCAGGAGAGTTAAATTTTCTGCTGGTGTTTAAAATGGACAACTTTCAGGCTAAGAGTAGTGATTGAATTTCTATCATTGGGTGTGAAAAGGAAGAAAAGGAGCCAAAAATACAAAAAAAAAAAAAAGAGTTTACCAAGCCTTCTGAAGATGGGAGGCACAGCTACAATTTAGATTAGTCAAGAGCATTGTTCTGGCTGAATAAATCCCAATTTAAGTTTATTACCCAGCTCAACTAGAGCAGACCTTTGTGAATCAGCACAAGTTTGCAGAAATATTACCAGCACAAAAGTAAACCCTCACTGATAGACCATTCCTCTCTGTAAGGAAAATGGTGGTTATTTTTCTTCATACAAGTCATTTGATCTTCTAAAAAAATAACAGTAGTAATCATAAGGTATTTTTTTTCTGCCAATTCTCTGAATAAATGTGCATATTAAATGTGTTTATTAACAGTTCAGATGAAAAAATAAAGTTCTCAGTCTCCAGTACTACCCTCCTAAAAACCTTTCCGTTTGCTTGATAGTTCAAATTCTTCCTGAATTATTTCTGTCTAAAAAACACTGTAAGACTTTGTCAAAGTAAACATCAAATCAACACAAGTCGTGACTTCCCTAAAAGCTGGTGGCTACCAGTTCTAATCAGGAGCTTCCACAGCTCCATGTGAACAGAAGTTCTCTGTTTACTAAAGAAATAACAAATTCATGTTAAAAATCCCCATTGAAATCCTCTTTGAAAGCAAACGCATATTTGCTGGAAATCTCTCTCCTCTTCTAAAAAGAGTCTGATGAAAAAATATCTGAGTGCTGTGAGAAGATATTCCTGCAGAACTGAAAGATGTAATTTTTCGTGCGCCATCAAATTGCCAAAAGCTGTCATTGAAGGAAAATATTATTTTAACAAGTAGCATTTCATTTTCAACTGATTTAAACAGTGGCTTTAGAAAAATGTTTAAAAAAGTATTGTGAACTTGCATATAGATTTTATATTCCATTATGATTGTTCAGGAAGTAGCAAGATAGTAAAAATGATATATCAGAATAATGTAGTAACAGTGTTGGAATGAATGGCTCAGACTGTGATATATTGAATACATTGTGTATTTCAGATGAGCATAGATACAAAAAGATGCTCTTGTCTGTGCAGGAGCAATTTTTTGCTATTTAAAATATATATATATTGACTCTCTATATCATACTTTGCCATTAAGTCTCAGTATGCACAGATACTATATTATCACACACTATAAAAAAAAAATTAAAAATAGTTAAATTACAGAATATTACAAAAAATATCCTATTTTCAACCAGAACTTATTCAGAGCTGCCTAGCATGGGAGTTTCATTTTGCAAAAGACTATTTTAACAAGATCGTTCATCCTATCTGAAGTAATTTATTTTCCAGTGAGAATTTGGAGGAAATTACATTCAGAGCAGTCTCTGTAATTCCTATGCACAAGTGATCTACAGGAGCTGCTGAGTTTTGTGTGCTGGAATTCAGTCTGCCTCAGGGCATTGTTTTGCAGAGCTGCTGCTCTATGTGTTGGGTTAGACACATCCCCAAATATATGAAAATGCATTCAGAACTTTTAGGTTTCTTGGTTAAAAGAGAACCTTTCAACTTTATTAAATGGTGCACATCTAGATTAACAAGTGGTACAGGTATTATGCTTTAGGCCTGATTGAAAACACTTCCAAGTCAATAGGAGTAATTTCATTGACTGTAAGTGGGGTTGTAACACCCACCAGGCAAAAGTAATGGACCTTGAATTGAATATGCTCATTGTTTCTTTTTTTTCCCTCTTCTCACTAGATAACTTTCACTCACTGTATTTTTCTGTTCATTTCCCTGTTTCCCATCATTGCATCCTGACTCTTCTGTTTGTCTTCCATTCCTCAAGGTTTCACTGGGATTTTTGCTGATGCATGACTGATATATATATATTTTCATTATTTTTATTTTTCTTCCCTTTATAAATAATGTCCTATGATTTATGAGTAACTCAGAGAAAGAAAACTTCACACTCTTGCTTTCCTGGTTTAGAAGCCTGATAAGGGTAAAGAAAGAATAATGGAGGCTGCATAAAAGTTAACAGAAACTTGTTGTGAACTGAAAAATATTTAAAATTAATATCACAGAAACACAGAATATCCTGAATTTTAAGGAACCCACAAGGATCATCAAGTCTAACTCCTGCCCCTGCACAGACATGTCAACAATCCCACCCTGTGCCTGAGAGTGTTGTCCTTTCCAACCTGGGAATGCCATTAATTCCCTATTTATAATATTGAATATTTTTATAATATCTATTAATTATCTATTATCTACTATCTATTACCTATTACCTATTAATATATGCAATATATTACTATGATATGAAATTATTTATTAACTGTGCAAAGTTAAAAAAGGAAACCAATGGCAGAATAATTAACTGCAGAATAAAATATGAAATTATTCTAGCAAGGAATATGAGGATTTTTAAAAATTTTACATTATTTTTCTTTTCTTTGGGCCTTTATATTGAAGGGGACATTCAACCAGCAGCAGCAGCAGTAATTTGTGACCAAGGAATTGATCTGGGATGGGCTGGGATGCCTCACACCCCCAGCATTGGCACATGGTGCTTCTTTGCAGCCTCTTTGTTGTGGGAATGAGTGATTGGCTGTCATGTTTAGCTGCCTGCCAGGTAAACCACAACACCCAATATAGGGCATGAAGTGTTGAGATAATGATAAATCTGACCACAAACCCACATTTTTATAATAATTCATTATATTATTTTAATAGTGGCTGGTCACAATCTTTATTTATTTGATCTCAGCCTTGCTGTGCTCATTCCCAGAGTCATGGTATGTAGCACCTCACCTCCTGTGAATGTTCCCTGTTGTGCTGTTTGGCATCTCTGGGGGCTGGATTAAGGTTATTATTTTTCTGTGCTGTGTAACACTGGCTGATGATATGATAAAATTACTGGTTGTGACACTAATCTCGTATTTGTACTCAGCATTACCACCAGGAAATATCTCTGGGAAACTATTAATAGTTTCTCACTTTACCTTTTCTCCTCAGTGCCAATCCATGGGGGAGTCAAGGGAGGGCACTTCTACCCTTTCACCTTTCCCTTCTCCTCCAAGCCAGCTACAATGGCTCTTGAAAATTTTGGATGTAGTTGGGATGTTGAACCAGCACATTCCTATTGTTGTGATTCCTGATTCTGTACACTTGATCCTCATCCTTCAGTGGACAGGAAAAAAGATTTCACCTATAATCCATGTGGGACAACAGCCTGCAGTTACAGGGTAGGGAACCAAGCAGCTGGGATCACCTTCTAGGGAATGGGGCAATGACCAAGTGACTGGGAAAGGAGCACAAGGCACCGCCTCTGGACGTGACTTGTCAGCTGTGAAGGAAGTCCTTTTCCTTTTTTCCTTCTCCTTCTCCTCTTTCCCTTTCGCTTTCCCTTCCTCTTCCTCTAAACCTTCTTTATCTCAGCCCAGGAGTTTTACTTATTTTCTGATTCTCTCCCTGACCCCACTGGGGGAATGAATAAACAGATGAATGAACATCTCTGTGGGGTTTAGCTGCCTGCAGGTTAAACCACCACATGAAATATTGCTCCTTTTTGTAGGAGCAATGCCTTTGGCTTTTTACAATATTTAATATTTATATAACAAGAGTGTACAGCCCTTATTCAAAATGATCAACAAATAAATGCCAGGAAATTTTTGAGGTTAAGTATTTGAGTTCCATTTCTGATTTAATACTTTTTCTGCTGAAAGGAACTAGAACCTCTCTGTTTTACAAAACTTTATTTTCTCTGTTTCTCTCATTGTAGTTGCAGTCTGCTTTTTTTAACCCTTCACAATCAGGATCTTCATGAAAACTATACCAAGCAAACTCTGAATCAAATTTTCTTATAGGAGAAAAAATAATAACAAAAAAATTTCTTGCCTGGATCACTGTTTAACAGTGATAGCACTCTCCTTGATATATATGTACAATTGCATTTTCTAGTGCAGGACCAGGGAAATATTGATCTCTTACCCTAAATAAAATTCAATGATATTTTCATCAAATGGAACACCTATAAACCAAGAAGCTGCATTAAATTGGTTAACCATTAACAATTCACCCTTTCCCAGCTACATTCTTTATTCCTACAGTTATTTTCTTGCAAAGATGCACTTGACAAGGAAATTATTTTTCACTCTTGTTTGACATACTTATGCTGGGAAAACCTTCAAACATAGCTCAAGCCAGAAAGGCGCTGGGGAATATTCCCTGAGCAAAGCACACCTGGATAGAAAATTAATAACGTTTCTTTAGATGAATACAAGAGAGGATAGGAATTAAATATTTTTCAGTGGAAGAGCTATAAAGGAGTGATACAATGCTTTTCTACTATTCAATAGTAGCTACTATTAAATAGCCAACTTAATAGTAGCTACTATTGAATAGTAGAAAATATATCTACTTTAAATAGCCAATTTATTTACTGTTCAGCAAAAGCTGATGCCAGTAGCTCACTGCCTTGAAAACAAAACTTCACATGCACTGGCTCAAACTGAAATTCCCTCACAACCTCAGCCTATGCTTCCAGTTGAGACAAAGTGCCAATTGACTTAAAAAGAAAATAAAAAATGCTCTTACCCCTATGTTCAGTATAAGAAGGAGCAATATTTTACAAGGTCTGTTAAAGTAGCTCCTGGTTCCTGGTGCAATATTTCTGACATCTGTTATTTCAACGTGATGTTTCCATTGGCACTCTAGCCCTTCAGCCAGCCATGAAAAACTGAAAAATGACTTTGTGCAATCGAAATGACAAATACAGATCTACAGGATAAGCCTTCAGCAAGAGTCAATGATCATAAATCCCATTTTTCCATTGTTTTCTTGAAAAATTTATGATGTAGTTTGGCTTGCTTTTCAAATGAATGCTGAACACATTGTCAGCAGAAGGATTCCAGAGCTCTGTAAGCAATAACCCCTGGGATTTTTTAGATCCTGAAGATTTGTCCCAGTGAGAAGGTTTGGAGCTTTACATAAGCATGTTGGACAATTTATTACTTTATTTAGGCTCTCTATTATGTTTTTAGTGGGGTTTAGTAATTTATGATTTATTCTATACATCTAGAAATAAACATATAGAAGAGGCTGCTGAACCAGAGTCGTGTCATTCAACCCAATGTGGAGGTTTTAAATCACCAATATTCTATGATTTTTACACAACAAGAAGCAGAAAGGAAATAGGAATATGAAAGTAAGATAGGATTTTCTTTTGACAGGAAAAGGGGACAAAACACACCACAAATAAAACCAGGAATACTTCTAGATTAATTTCTTGTCTCTTCCATAATCATATTCATAATCCATGTAAACCAAATTTTAATTTCCTGATGGATGAAATAGAAACAATGAAATTTCCTCTGTCCCTACTGTGCAAGGAAGGAAGGAAGGAAGGATGGATTGATTTTAGGTGTCTTCACTAACCCTCCGGGTCATGACCTTCTCTTTTTGTGTTTTTAGATTAAAAGCACCATGACTTTGAAGACAATTTAAAAAAAAATAAAGAAACACATTTAAACAAGACATTTCATGGAGCTATTTTCTGTGGTAATTATTTACACAGAACCCATCATTCAGGATGGAGCTAATGACACAAAGGAATACATTCAGGTCCACGTTAAGAAAACTTCAACAATCCTGACCATGACAGGTGAGGACATTTTTTTAGCCTTATCAGTGCCAGTCTTTTGCTGTGAAAGGCCTGTCCTACTAAACTTGACATCTTGTATTGTCTGATGAACCATTTGCCAAACTTCTGATGATCTATTCCTTCTTACATAGCTTCTGAGATTGGAAAAGGAATAGGAATATTATTTCCATTTCTTAATGAGGAAATTATAACTGTAAACACAATTAATCAGCTTAGAATAAAATCGTGGAATAAACCCCATACCTTTTTCCTACGGGTTAGAGAAGCACTAATTCTGCTTTTCCCACTTCCTTAAATACTGGAATTTATAAAAATGGTAGACACTATAATGAGTAATGTGTACATAGAGGGTGGTTTTCTTCTATACATAGAAAACACCCAAAATAATAAGATGAAAAATGTTATAGAAATGACAACAGTATAAACCAACTTATTTCCCACTGTGAACTGGTAGGGCCCTTTAAAAACTTTTTAAAATCTTGGCAGATTCAATTCTATCCCTCTCTCAAAAGCAGTGAAAAAAAATACACTGCTTAAAACTTTCTGGTGATTTGTATGAGCAAGGAAAATGCAGAATATTGTTGTTCAGAAATGTGTAGGCAGAAAAGTCATCATCCTGGTAGCTGGAGAGTTGGATTTGCTGAGGGCTCTGAAATCCTGCTAAGCTTATTTCTTCTCAAGAAAGAATATTAAAACCAAAAGAAGGATCAGTAACTGTGCTGGAGAAAATATTGGTCCTCAGCAGCTGCAGAAAGCCAAGAACACACCAGTGAAGCACTGAAATAAAATTTACAAGTAGGGAAAAAACTTATCTAAGGAAGTCACACAAAAATGGAACAGAAACTAGAGTAATTAGAAAACACTTTCAAACCATGCTTGCTCTGCAAATGTATTTTGTCAAGATATATCCTGGAAATGAGTTGTTTGATCAAGGTTAGAACCCCCAAATTCCTAGGAATTCTCTATTTGAAGAGGGAAGATGAAGCCGTAGGCACAGATCTCATAAAAACAGGAATTAATTTTTGAGTGACTTGGCACCACTTTTAAGCATATTATAAATTAAATCCACTTATGTCTATATAAGTCACTTGTTTTAATGAATGTGATGTGTAATGGGGCATTTGGGTTTGGTGCCACTTGTTTTATATTAATGAAGTGACAACATGCTTGTTTTTTATTTAAAAAGTGCCAACAACCAACAAACAGACTAAATTTGGAAGGAATGGGTTTTCTTCTAGGGCAACAAATACTGTGTGATGCTTGAACATGGAAATGTAAAGAAATAACACATTCAGATTATTGAAACTTTCATGCTCGCACATGTCTCTGTGGCTTGTGAATTCTAAATCCAGAATGCAATTTTTCAGCTGATTATCTCTTTAGGCACCTAAAATGAAGTTTAATCCTTTTTATTTCATTTTGCATTGCATGAGTTTCTTGGGAATGAATGTGGAAGAATGAAACCTAGAAGAGGTTCTACAGGGAGTCCTTCAGAAGCTTTTCTATTATGGGACAGGAGGGTTAAATACAGTTTTTCTTTTAGGTTTTATTTTTTTTTTCATTTTCTAACATTTAATAATATGTAATAAGTATGGAATGCATTAAATTACATAGGTATATTAATTTTTTACCTGTCTATTCTTGTAGATGTAATTCAGAAATACCTTTACAAGTCCTCTTCATTTAATTCAATGTAAATTAGAAATGCAAACGATTATGCTAAGGCTTACAGTTAACATAAATATTTAATTTAACCCTTACTTTTTAACTAGCTGGTGCATACCACCAGATAGGATTTTACATATCAGCTGATGTGACCTTTCATTCCCCCACTGATCTGTAAACCTAAAATAATCCATTTTCATGCCATAAGCAGATGTTCCCTGAGTCCGTGTGTGCAGACCACTTGTCCCAGTGACCAATTAGAGGTGGGCACATTTGAGGGGGCCTTCACTGCCTCATGGCAGGAGATATGCTGATATCTTCCTGAATTAAACATGACTGAGCTGCATATCTGGGCTGGTGGGCAATAACCAGAGAAAGCTGATTCTGGTGGTGTCATTAGAACTCACACAAGAGCTTGCAAGGTCATAGCTCTATTAAAAAAATTAAAAAGCTAACAACTAAAGCAATTGGAAGGAAGGTGATCAGAGCAGCACAGAGGAAAAGCTGCCTACATCAAATAGTGCTGGTCTTTGATATCAAACTCTCTGAACAGACTTTAATTAGGTGCTGAGATTGAAATCTGTGCCCTTTGAAGGGTTGGTGGTGACACGTTCCCAGCTGTTTGTGTGGAGCACACATGGCCACACAGGCTGGTGGCCAGAGAGGCCATGGGAATAGCTGCCAATTAAACCTTGGGTTACCAGTTCCAAGTATGGAATATGGCTGTCAGCTTTCTAAATTAATGGGACTTTATGTCCCAGTCCCACTGGTGCTTCTGGGATGATTCAAATTAAGTGGGATGGCCAGCAGGTGAAGGAGCAGATAAGTAAGAAGGAGAGAGACTTTACAAGAGCTTAGAGTAGTAGTGAAAAGACAAGGGGAATGACTTTAAGCTGAAGGAGAGCAGGATTAGAGGGGATATATTCCCTGTGAGGGTGGGCAGGCCCTGGCACAGGGTGCTCAGAGAAGCTGTGGCTGCCCCCAGATCCCTGGCAGTGTCCAAGGCCAGGCTGGATGGGGCTTGGAGCAGCCTGGGACAGTGGAAGGTGTCCCTGCCCAATGCAGGGGTGGCACTGATTGAGATTTAAGGTCCCTTCCAACCTAAAGCAGTCTGGGATTCTGTGATTTATGTCCAGATCGCACTGGTGCTCCTGAGAGGGGCTGAGCTGAAGGCAGGCCTGTGGATCCAACTCTGTAATCCAGCTCAGCAGAGCTGTGGAGTCTCAGCTCCCTGAAAGTGGCCTTTGGCTACAGTAGCTTATTTCTTCCAGTAATCTGGGGGGAAAAAATAAAAATCCCTGTGATTGTTCACAAGAAAACTTCCTACCCTGACAGGGGCAGCCTTTTGTTCTTGGTGTCAGGGCCTGTTTGGTCAGCAGGGCACTGTCGTTCTCAAGGCCTTAAAAGTGAAATTGAACTTTCCTTTCTGGTAATTTTACTATGTCTGAGTAGCTCATGAAATTAACTTTCTCTTTTCCCTGATGATGCTAACCAGAAGACTATTCTCCTGTTGGATGGGTCCTATCAGAGGTAGTAATATATTGCCTACAACAATTGCTGCAAGATTTATTATAAGTAAACATTTCAACCCTGGTAAGATCCAAAAGCCTCACCCTAAGGTGGGAATCATTTGTAGTGGATGCTGTGAAAATATAAAATAGGATTTCACAGAATCATTAAGGCTGGCAAGGCCTTTCCAGGTCATCAAGTCCAAGCTGTAACCAATTCCACCTTGTCACCCAGCCCAGAGCCCTGAGTGCCACATCCAGGCCTTCCTTAGACATCTTAAGGGGTGGGGATGTCCCCAGATATACTGACTTTAAGGATTTTCCTTTAAATTTTCCTCTGTGCTGCATTTCTACACTATTTATCCAGTCAAAAATAATATTTCTATTTGAAAATTAAAGTAATTTTGATTACTTATATTCTACCTAATATTCTACCTGATACACCTCCAGAGGGATCCTCTGACAATCGATGTGCTTTCTTGTAACTGATTCCAGGCACAATTTTCAAATTCACTTCTCTAAAATCACAACTCTTAGGAGCACTTGAACACCATGACATCTTCCTTAAGATGACGATATAGCCAAAGAAGGGAAAATGTGCCCTGCAGACTGCAGCCTACATGGTTTCCATAAAAGATATTTGACGGATTTTTATTTGTTTCTGGATGGTATTATAACCAAATCAGCTATATATGATTATTATTATTTTAAACAATACTGAGAGTAAAGATTAAGTTAAATTTGCAGGTGATTTCTGCAGTCTGACAAAGGGATTGCCAGTACTCTGTGCAGCAGAGAGCTGTCTGATCTGACAGATTAGATTTAACCTGGCAGATTTATTTGTCAAGAGAAGGCACCATGCTTGGCTCATTTAGAATCTCACAAGTTCTTACCCTCTGCCACAGCCCCCAAAAGCACTTCACAATTACTCTGGGTTAAAATAATCAGTTTTCTGTTCCCCATGCTGTAAAATGGGCCAGTCCTTGAATAAATGCTGTGCTGGAATTAACTTATAAGAACCTTTGTAGTCTTGCCCTCATGGCAAACAGAAGCTACCATTTCACACAAAAGGCAAAGTCTTAGGTTCCAAAGATTTAAAACTATTAATGGGAGAAACAGAAAATTATTCCCAATTTTAAATATCCAGGAATTGCATTCTTGTTGTAGGAACAGGAGAAAGACAGGTTTCCCCACAGAGTAAACCAGAGCAAGTTTAACTTGTGTATTTTAACATGTTGGCTTTCCTAACTGAGCTTTCTAAAGCAGTCTAAAAATTGGCAACATGAAATTCTACTCCAAACCATCCTGGTATAGAGCACTAGACAAATGGTGTAAAGAGCACACAAAAAAATCTTCTCCCTGAGGCTGAGGATGTACATCAGTAACTCTCAGCTTTAGCCTTCTATTCTCAAGCCAAGGCTGGTGCTAGAGAATTAAAATACTGCAGTATTGCAAATAACACTCCTAGGACTACATATCATTTTTATTTGCATTTCTTGCAGCCTTCTGGCATCTTATTATCCCCCTGGACACAAGGCCAGTAACCTCAATGAAATACCAGGAGATATACACAATTCTAGCATTCCTAGTTTAATAAAAAATGCTTTAAACATCTTAGTACAGAACATATTATTGGCTGTTTGTAACAAATTCCACTTGGGAGAGCAGCTGGTGCATCAGTGAACCCAGTGCCCTTGACTTCATGTGCTGCCTATTATTTTGGGAAGCAAATCTGAGATACAAATAAATAGCAGACACTTTTTTGGAAACACTACCATGATGAATAATCATTTACTGAGTCTCGACAGTTATACAAACATCTCACATGTATTGCTCAAAGTATTCCTCCCACCTTCTGTAAACACAGACGTGAAATCACAAATCTTATTTGCTGGGTCACAACAACTTTGGTGTGTGCATCTTGCTTGGGGGAGCAGAGACTGTTCCAGATACTCTGCCTGGGATTGTGAGATTCCAAAAGGAGTGGGATGGGCTTGGAGTGAAGCGAGATAGTGCAGGGAGAAGATGGGGAGAGCAACTTCAGATGTAGGAATGCTGATTCTCTCAGTCTCTCAACATGTCTTCAGTCCAGTTCTGGGCTCTTCCTCATGCCGTCAAAGTGCTCAGAATGGTTAGAATTCATTCCAGCAGCAGCCACAAACTCACCAGCATCAGTGTGGGGAGAGTGAGAGGCTCAGACCCTAAATAAATTGGAAGGTAACAGACAGAGGAATGACAAGGGAAAAATATGAGACCATGGAAATATTTCCCCGTTAATTATGACCCAGTCCATTGGAGCTGCTGTGCGTGTTGCACAGAGAGGTGTCATTGATGCTGCTCTTCATTTCTTTGTTTAGCAGTTTGTCTTGGAGGCTGTCAGAACCCAGGAAATTCCTCTGGCTGCCCTGGAGGACTCAAGACTGCCAGGGGGCTCAGAGACCTTGACAAAGAGCCCAAGACCCCTGTGCCTTTGATCTTGACCCATGGAAAAACAATTACCACCTTTATTGAGAATTACAAGTCAAGAGAGTTTAACCAGAATGATAGTGAACTTGTCATGGGGTGAAAAAATAGATTTTTAGGGTTTTAGAATGGGGGCTTGGGGTCCCAAGAGGGAAGAATTTGGGTGTGCCCTGTCTTTCTTCTTTCTTATTCCTAACCTCCATCTTCTGGATGATGGTGGCACTTTTGGATTGGTTTAGAGTAGAAACTCACTGTCTAACATAGGTGATGGATATTAGGAAGTTATTGTAAATAGTGTACATGTAGTTTTCAGTATAAAAGATAACACTGCCCCAAGGATGGGCAGTGTGCCTCAACCCAACCTGCCAGACAGACCTCAGTGGGTTGGAGAAAGAGTTTTATGGATAAGAAAAAATAAACAACCTTGAGAACGAGAACAGAAGAGTTCTGACTCCTTCTCTGGCTGCCAGGCTGGGAAAAGAGACTTGTACATATCTCAGAGTCAGACTTGTACATATCTCTGACCAGCAGAGATTCTGAGAGGAGGCTGTGAGCAGCCGCAGCAGCCCCATGGCCTTAGCAAACACATCACAAATCCTCTGCCTTGCACACCACAAACTTTTAGTGGCTGATGGAGCAGGAAAAGTTCTGTTGAGCTGCTTGTGAGTTATTACAATTATGTAGCTGAACGTTTCCAATAAGTGATTCTCTAACTTCATGGAAAAAAGATCTCATCTTTCTTAAATGAGCTCTTCCTTCATCATGAACCATTTCCCAAGCTCTGTTCCTCATCCCCTGCAAGTCACAGCCAGCATTCCAGTGACACAGCCTCATTCTTTTGATGAAGTCTTTCAATAATCACCTTTGCCAGTAGGCACTTTTTCCCCCCCCAACAGATACTCCATTCTTTCATTATTTTCTGGATTAGGACCAGATTCTTTGTCAGCCAGGGTTTTCCAGGATCTCATCAATAAAACTCTGAATTGGCAGACATGATTCCAAAGGAGGTGTTTGATATTATCATTCTTCCAAGAGCATTCCCATAGCCTTCCCTAACATATTTCAAGAGTCATTTTATGATGCACAATCCTTTGTTAACACAACAAAGTGAAACCCTACAGATTTTAACCCACACAGAAAAATTGAAATTCTGTTTTTCATTTTATAGCCTTTTGCATGGAAATTATTTTCTTTTACAAGGGTAATACACATTTGAAGCACTTGGCACTGAATTTAGCAAGACCTTGAAAAAGAAAAGCATGCTTTTATAAAACTTAAAACAACCTTTAGAAAAAAAATGAAAATAAAAAATGAATTTTTTGAATAATAAATTTTTTCTAGGGAAGGCTAAGAAGCTGATTTGTTATTCAGAATGAGTGACCTACTGTACATGGAAAAAAATATAATTGGGCCTCCTAACAATGGCATTTAGCATCAATGTACAGTTAGAGGCTTCATTACTGAAACTCTGCATAGAAGTGACTTGGTAGCAGTCTATCAGCATAGTCCCCTTCTGCACAGCATTTTGAAGTTAACTGCTAAAGAACAGAACAATTCAGTGCATAAAAAAACCCTGTTAAGGCTGTACAATACTTGAATGAAGATGTGTTTACAGAGACACTCCTCAGAACAAGGAATATTTCCCTTTGTTCACAGTTCAGAACACAGAGTGGGTGCATTCCTGCCCCATCTCCCAGCCCTTAATGTTATAGCAGTCAAATGAGATTTTCCTCTCATGTCCTTGACTCTGCAGTCTGCTTAGAACTCAGCCTTCAAAGTGCACCTGTAAATCTCAGTGTTTAGAGGAATATGTAACTGCTGGCTTTAGCACTTAGCCTCCTTCATAAAATACACAGTCTATAACCTATCCTGCAATTTAAATGCAAATAATATTTAAACAAGGCTAATCTGGTGAGCTTTTGTGTGTAGAGTGATATATGGGAAGGAGATGTTTGAGGTGCAATAGTTTACTGCTCTGAATTCCTTTTCACATCAATCATCTCTCCACATGCATCAACGATTAAAATGGTTCATGGCTGCAGGGACTATGACAAACTAACATCATCATTTAAATGCCCATGATAGCACCTTTGAGCATAAGAAGGTGATAGGAAATGATAAAATGTTAATTATAAGTTGTAAGCAAAACCAAGTACCTCTATTCATCAGTGGCCTGCTGATTATATATAGGGCTTGTTTGTACAGCCACCAAACATACAGAGAAATGTGCTGGGGTGGGGGCTGCTCTCATTTAATCTTTTCTGTATAAATCAGCCCTGGCCAGCTCTGCCTGTTGCCAGGGGAAACACATTTTTACTTCACTTTCCCATCTTATCACAGGGATATAATGGAGTACTGTCCCTCCACCCAGAGAAGATGTCAAGAATTTAATCATCAAAGTTGAATTTTTCATCCTTCCCTAAAAGGGGCTTGCAATGGGTGTGTCATGATCAGCCATTCCTCTCCAGGCACTTCCTGCTCCTGTCCAGGCAAAAGGGACTGCTGACACTCATTTTTCCATCTTCCAGATGGCTCCTCAGCTTTGCAGTGTCAATTTAAATTGATGCTGACACAACCCAAAGAGGGTAATTTTTTTTTTCCCTGTCCTGCAATCAGGGTGGTGATTCTGAATTGTGTTTAAAATGATTCTCCACTTTCCTCTTCCTTGGCTGTAAACCAGTTCTCACTGAGACCATGCTCTAAAAAATATCATGAGTCACTTAGATGGTCTGTTTTATTTGCGCTGTAGAAATGAGCTGCAAAACTGTAGCAGGAATTCGAGAGCTAGAAACATATTTTTCTTAGAATGTAGACCTAGAATGGATTTTTTTTCAAAGTAAAAAAGTAGACTTGACTGTAAACATGTTTATACCTTTTTTCTATAAATATAAACTCATTTGCCACAGGACTATTTTTCTAGTGCATAATTCCCTGTGCATTTATATGAACTGATACTAAATCTATATTACAAGGTGACCTTTTTTTTTAATCCCAAGAAACACCTGAATATAGTAATATTCTATAACTTCGCATTATTAATTCCTATTTTTAAACATTTCTATCTACCATTTTTAAAAAAATTAAACTGGCCCTTGCCTCACCATAGTTCCTTGTTAAAAAGGCACATTTTTGCCTATAATCACTTCCATTTTCCTTTTTTCTGCCTTTTTTTTTTTGTTCTACAACCACTTTCCGAGAAGCTAATCAATACCTGGAATATTTGCACTTCCAGACTGCCAAATCCAAGAACTGTGAAACTTGGAGTAAAACCATGACCCAATACAGAGCAGCAGGAGTTTTCAGGCTTACATCCTTATGTTTGTAACCAAGACAAAGGCAGTGGGAATTTGGAGAAGAGCAGTGAATAAGCAAGAAAAGTCACTCTACAACAAAGAACTGTGTCAGGCCAATATGAAAAGGAAAACGGAGCTCAAAATGAAATGGAGACAAAGCATTCCTTTGCTTCAGTCTCAAATATGTTTAAAAAATGCAAAAAACATAGCAAGTTTGAAAATTAAATGTATCTGATGATTATAGAGGTTTAAAAAAATGCAAAAAACATAGCAAATTTGAAAATGAAACGTATCTGATGATTATAGAGGTTTTTAAAAATAATCTCTCCAAAGTTTAGTACTTATATTCAGGAATATATTAAAAATAAATGTGCATGTTTATTCTGCCAAGATTTTCAGCTGAAGTGTTTTGAGGTCACTGTTTCAAGGCCTCTGAGTTGTTTGGCTATTGAATTCTTTAGAGAAGAAAGCCAAATTGAGATGGTGGATTCTTGTTCCTTCATTGCTGCTTCTTCTTTGTTAGCCTGATTTACAAACCTGATAACAGCAACTTGTTCAAAATATCTGCATAATCTATCATCATCTTAGCTAGGCACAGACCTTTTATAGAATATAAAAAGAAATAAAATAAAATATAAAGGGAAAAGTAACTTCCAGAAGTCCTAACTCCTAATTTTTGTAGCAACTGAGAGAACCTGAGTTTCCTGATGTGGATTGAAATGCAGGAAGGTTGTATAAAAATATAAAAGCTTTGCAAACAGAATAAATCTGATCACGGAAAGATGTTGGGATACATCCAGTGCCGTGTAATTGTTCAGTGTCCAGCCAATGCTGTCGGATAACAATGCACTGGTCTTGGACATGGGATTTGTTGTTGTTTGGGCTGGTGAGACAAATCAGCCATTGAATGAAAACTGCTCAGAGTAAATCCAAAACAAGAACTCACTGGTCCTCTTGGAGTAGAAGGAAAAGCAGAAAAGGTGATAGAACCTGGATCTCTTTGGAATCATGAATTTGATCCTGTGTCATTGGCCATTTTCCTGGAAGATTCAGTTTGGAGAATATTTCTGAGCACATTACATGAACCACTCTCTCTTTTATTAATACAAAATTAGATTTGTTGATGTTACAGGTGAGCTGAAAATGTAGAAATGGATAGCTTAAAATGCAATTAAAGCACGGCAGGTGTTTGGCTTGTTTGTTTGTTGTGATGTTTTTAAGCATTCTGAAGTCAAAGAGGATCATGTGGATTCTGTTTGGATGAGATTACCATGCAGAGCAGCAGCTTTTTCTTTCTTTGTTTTGCGTTTTTATTTTTGTTTGTTTGTTTGTATTTTTGTATTTGTGTGCATGGTTGTTTTGTTTGTTTCGTTTTGTTTTGTTGTTGATGGTTGGGGTTTTTGTTTGTTTTTTGTTGTTTGTATTTTCATTTGTTTTGCCCTTTTTTTTAAAACTTAAAGAATAAAAGATGTGCTTATGTTCCCATACAACTTCTGCAACAGAATGTAATGAGACTTCTGAAAAGACTTGAAAGAATTGTATTTTCCCCTGAGTAACCTTTCATGACAGTCAAAATATGTTGTTCCCACTGTTACATTAAGTTAATGATAAAGAAAACAAATTCAGAAAAAAAACATTAAACAAAATCAATAGACATATCAATTATTTACATTCTAATGGGGGAAAATTCTCTTTGGACTGAGCAGGATCTATGGCATAAATATAAAAATCAATAGACTGAAGTCATAAGGGAGAGTTGCTGTTTGCAGCCTGCTGAATACTTAGAAGCTCTCCAGAAGATGAATGAATTCTACAAACTGAAATCCAGAGGTGGTGGCTGTGATCCGTTAGCAATCCTGGGATTTGTTCTTGTGATCACAAGGTTTGAACATGACAGGATGTGTCTGTTGTAACTCAATACCTCCTGCTCTGGTGGAAGCTGTCCCTGCTCATGGCAGGAGATTGGAGCTGGGTGATCTTTAGGATACCTTCCAACCCATTCAATGATTCTATGAATTCTGGCAAAAAAAGCAGCAATTGAGTAAATTCTTTCCCCCCAGCAATGTGTTCTTTTTTATTTACCCTGTCCCAAACAGCCCCATTATTAATTGTAAGCCAGCTTGAAGTTTTCTTCAAAAGGATAACAAAGGTTTTTTCACTTGGGGTAATGTCTCTTGATTTGGGCACCTGCAGATACTGTTATTCCATGATTTCATCTTCCTTCAAAGCTGCTAAATAAACTTACTTGGGATTTTGCCACTTACTGGCTTCCTCCATCATTTTTCTTCCCAAGCCATCGATGTCTTAAGAACATCTGCCTTGGCACATTTCAGTGATCTGGAGCTGCAGAGGTGTTGATAATGAGAGAGATGTCCCCTGACATTATTCCAGCAAGCCAGGGATGCCAAACTGATGGAAGGGCTTTGGATTAGCACAATATCAGAAAGGTGGAATTGCTGAAACATAAAATTGTACCCCACTGTCACAAGGGCTGATTTGGAAGGGCAGATGTAGCCTCACCTCTCTCCCTGAGTGCCAAGTGATGTTTTTGACCTAAGGAATTCTTGTGCCATGACAGCAGGTCGCCAGAAGGAAGGAGAGATGCACAAAAGCTTTAAGTAAGTCTTATGTGTCTCTCTGCTTTTTAGAGCCTAATTTTACAACAGGGCATCACTGATTCATAACCTTGGGTTTCCTGCACCAGAGGAAATATTTCTATAAATGCTCTTTAAAAAAATTTCTTTTTGTTTTTTCATCCATGCCATCTTTCACATTGCCTCTATGGTTGGGAGGGGTGAAAAAAGACTTCCTTTTCCACCTGTCCCTCCCAGGAATTTTCAGTAACACTGAGAATTTATCCACAATTTACTGAGCAGTGAACATAACAAATGTTTTTCATATTCATGTACATCTACCTGTTAAAATTAGCAAGAAAGAAGCAAAACAAATCAACAGTTTCATTTTTAGCACTGTAATTTTTCAAAATAACCCTTTAAAAAGGTAGAGTTCTAATTAAAGCTATCTGCTTAGCTGTAATCCTGGATCCTTCTTTGTGTTCTATTGCAATTCTCTTGTGCCACCATTTAATTTATATGACACAATGCTCCATCAGTGACATCCCACAAGACTTTCAATGAAAGACTGAGTGTAAAAATGGGAAGGCTGCGTGTTTTGGAAACAAAATTTAAATGTCAGGGCTTGGGATTGAGGGCTAATCACCAAAACCATAAATCCAGGAGGGATCAGAGGCGCTCTGGCAGGCAGGGGAACCCTAAAAACTTCATCAGTGCAAATAGATACCTGCTTTTCTCCACTCCTCAGGGGCTACCTGAGGACAGGCACTGCTCTTGGCACTGCTGGGAAGCACAGCAGGATAAGCCAGGCAAAGAAACCCCCAGGATGTGCAGCAGGCACAAAGGGGTTATTAGCAGCAGGGTTCAATATGGGAAGGAGCCCTTCCCAGAGGGGAGTCTGGATCCAATACCAGTTCCAGGCTTGGGCAGGGGCTGTACAGGTGTGATTGAGCCTTTATGTGACTTTGTCCCCCAGGATTAAGGATGGCAAATCAAATATGTTTATATAAATAGAATAAATGGTTTATTTAGATTAATGATGATAATTATAATGATTAGACTACAGATCTTAATCAGAATTATTTACTGCACAGTATAGGTAGCTCTGACTACTTCTATAGTGCACTATTTGTTGAAACAGTGATATTTAACCTGGCAGAATAATTTCTCAGTAGAGATTGATGTCACTCACCCATCCCAATGACTATGGGCAAATCTCTTCAGCTCAGCCTTGAGGAGTGACCTTGAGGGGTGTCCCTACTCCAGGGAATAATCTCCACACACATGCCAAGAAAGAGCTGAAGATCCCTCCTCTAAACATTGGGACTTTTTGTAGTGTGAAGTGTTGGACTGTCAGTCAGATGCCCCCAGGCTGTGCCAGCTCAGCAGCTTTGGATCAGATATCAGCACTATAATTTGTTGGTTCCTCTGTCAGGAACTCAGGAAACATTGTTCTTCCCTGGTGTTTAACTTCAGGATGGATGAGCCAGGCTGCTCTCAGCATCCTTCAACCCCAAAAGTGATCCCCATCTCCAAACAGGGATTTATCTGAGCTGTGTTGGCCCCACTTGGGCAGAGCATCCTTCTCCGTCCTGCACCTCCATCCTACAGGTGGAAGTGAGGTACAGGTGAATTTCAGGACCAAGCCACCCATGCTGTTTCCAACAGGATGTGTTTACAGCTCCAATGTGTTGTTCCATCTTTGCCAGGACATGAAAAGCAAAACATAATAGGGATCTGCTGGTGTCTGGTTCAACATCAAACTGTCCCATTGGCACTCAGAATTTCCTTCTCGCAACTGGGAATCCTGATTTTAACTTAACCAAAAGAACACCCACAGAAGTGTGAAAAAGCCTCAGAAAGCTGCCATCCTGTCCACTCCCCAAACCAGACTCTCCAAATCCCTACAACTCCTGCCTCATCAAGGATTGCCCCAGGTCCCAGAGACTGCTATGGAAATTCTTCTACATTACATCTTCTACATGTTGTAGCCCTGCTGGATGTCCTCCCCTGCCACAGAAGAGCTGAACATTAAAAAAGTAATCAGGCATCTTCCAGGCATATTTGCCAGACCAGTTTACAACTTCCACTGCACTCAGTTTTATGAAGGGAGTCTTTGAAATGACTCTCAGATACTTTTACAGTGGTAATCACAAGACTATTAGGTGATTAATGTGATCATTTGGACAGAAAGTCAAAGTTTGCCAGGCAAAGCGACATAGAATGCTTGTTGTAAGAGAGATTGCAATTTTACAAAGGTGAACATTTATGTGCTGGCAGTGTTTAGAAACATACAGTTTTAAACTTGGACAAAAATAAGGTCAAAATGTCTTTTGTAAAATGGTTAATTCCAGCCTGGATGAGTAAAGAATTTTCAGTTAATAGATGTAAAGATAATCTTATCTAGTGCAATGATTTCTTTCTGAAAAGATTAGAACTATTTCACTAACAGCATTGTTAGGCAGTGGATAAAGTTAAAAAATGAGCTTCCTTCAAGTTGAAGCATGCTTCCACCCAGTTTTCCGTACCATGGTTTATTTTGACAAAACTTTGTAGGCTGGATTTACCAAGGAAGAAAACCAGGGAAAATCATGATACAAAAAGATCAATGATTTATCAGAACTGTCTCGTTGGGTTCTTGAGGATTTTTGGGGGTTTTCTTTCCAGTTCTCTGCATCAACCCCTAAGTATGGCAGTTCGGTGCAATTTAAAAATCAGACATATTTTCACCTTTTCTGTCAAACCCTCAGATCCTGGTCTTGCAAAACACAGCCTTTGAGCTGCAATGCTGGAGAATAAAGACAAACTATCTTCTCAAATGATTTTGGGTATGAAACCTCTAGTACTTCATTAATGCTTCTGCCTGAGGGTTCTAAAACCCCATCTCTCAAGGTTCCTTCTGTAAAGCCTCTGAAGTTTTGAGCATAAAATGGACAATTTGAAAGAATCCCTAGGAAGATCTTGACAGTCAACTTCTCATGCATATGTGACATGTATTTTGAAAAATAAATTAACCTTTTGTCACTCTTGAAGAGGACAGTTTTTAAAAGCAAAGGTTAACTTTGGTAGTCAGTAGGCATAAAACTGTCCTTTTATGAATAAATTTAATTGTTGACAAATTCAAATAGAGAGAAAAACACATTCTCCCTTTGGCAAACACTTAATAAACATGTAGACTGGGAGAGAAATCTACAGTGCTAGAATATGTTTACCAGTAAAACCAACTATTTTGCCACTAGACACCTTTTGTTCTGTCTACTCAGAAAACATTTTAACCAGTAAACCAAACTCTTATTTTTTACCTCAAGGTTTTTATTTTTTCCTTCCTACACTGAAATTCTTCAGATAGCTTGAAAATGTTTCTCAGTCAAATATTCACCTGAGCTTTTTTCCCGTGTGTTTATTGAGAAATGCCTGGAGCTGAGCTGCACAACTCTACTTTTTAGGAGAAAAAGATCTGTTGGCAAATTAAACTTACTCTGACAAAGATTTCAAATATCAGTTCGTGGCAACTATCAAGTACAGCTGAGAAGGGTGGTTTGTTTGTTTGGCTTTTTTTACAAACTATAGTACTTTTGTATGTTTTTTGTAGTGTCTGCAATACATTTCTCTGTAAATCTTCTAAGTTTCAGATATGCACAATCCTCCTTGGGCCAATATCACATTACTTGGATATACAACAGAAATAGAGAGGTTGGACATGCACTTAGGCGGGCAGAGAAAGGGAATTATAAGTAAATCTATTATCTGGTTCCTTTTTCTTCTCTATTTCAGTCCTGCCATTTTTTTTCCCTGCTAAAGGCCTGCTCCAAAGCCTGTCCCAGTCAATAATAGTCTTTCCCCTGGTTTTAGTGGACAACACTTCAGCAGTTCAGAGTGTTGCTGATGCATTTACATTTTCTGAACTAAATTAGTTGCTCACAGCTAATTTATTGCAGCCATGAAAACCCAGCCACTTTCCAATTCTTGGCTTTTATAGATCAGCTAGCATTTGGGATTGAGAAGATTAAAGCTGCTAAAGAATCAATTGGCTGAACAAGTAGAATGTATAGAAAAAAAACATTAGGAAAGCTCAATGATGTACTACATTATCATTAAACATCAATAAGAACAAGGAAGCACAGCACAGGCAATTTTTTTTTATACACAAAGAAGAGGGTATATAGAACACAAAGGCGTGAGAGATCTGGGTTAGGTCCCTTAGCTCTGAAGATGAATAAAGGAACTCCAACACAATTTGGTTAACCTTTCTTTTTTTCCCCTGCTTGCATAAGAAAACAAAATCCATAAATTAAAAAGCTTCAGGGTCTCTTTTATATACTCCACACATTTTGACTGTATTCTATATCACTACATGAATCATTACATGATACATATCCACCATCTTACTCATGCTCATTACTTTCAATTTGTGGCAAGACAAGCTCTCCTCCATCCCTTAATTAGCAGTAATGAGGTAATGACAATGGCCATCTGCTCTGATTAGGGGAATCAGTGACAAGAGCTGCTTGCACTCACCTCGTGTTTGCTCAGTGGTCTGAGCTGTTGCATTGTAAGAGCCCTTCTCAAGCAGAGAGCTCCATCTCTCCTGCTTGGAAGCATCCAGTACTAAAGTTTTCCCAGGATTTGCTACGTGCTCTCGCATTTCCAGGCTGGGATTAGAGGAACAGAGGAGCTGCTCAGCATCAAAACCATTGTGCTTTAGCTTGCTTTTCCATAGCTACTAAGAAGCAAAACTCCAAACAAAGATTTCTTCAAAATCTTTGAAAATCTGGACATAAATCTCTCTGAATATAGATCTCAGCTTAAGAATGTTTCTTTTTGATACCAGTGAGAAAAGATAAGACAAGGGAGTTTACAAAATCTTTCTCCAATTTTTCACCTTCCTTTTCACTGAAGCAGGTGTTAACAGCCCAAATCTGTTCAAATTTTCTTACTTTGCTTTTGAGTGGTTAAATAAAGTTCAGCAAGGCCAAGTGCTTGTGCTATACCTGCGTGGGGCAATCCCAGACGCAAATCCATGCTGGGCAGAGAATGGATAGAGTTAAATATAGAATGTGCCAACGTATACTGTTAATGTTATTAGCAAACCAAAGTTCCCAGGAGTTGCTAGACTTAATACCATCTTCTTGTCTGAGAAATATTTGTTATAGAAAAACTTCCAATGTAAATCAGTGGAACACCAGGTAAAGCAGATGCCAGGCTGAACTTTTAACAATCTGTAGAGAAACCTTGATATATGGCAAACTCGATAATGAAACAAATGTTAGATGTTAATTCAGGTCACAAATAAAAGCTACTTGAAGAAATCTAATGCCAAAGTTGAATTTTAAGGTGCTCTTAGGATGATTAATTGCTGGAAGAATGTATGAAGCTGTTCAGTGTTTTAGATGGCCCTTAAAAATAACATCAGTATATGAAAACTACTTCAATTTATCCATCTCCTTGAAACCAACCAGTTCATCTTTCTGCTTCTAACCTGAAGCTTTATCTCAGTTGAGATCTCCGACATGTTCATTGCTGAAGACTTTGCACTTGTCCTAGATGAGATTTTTCTCTAGGAAGGCAGCTATAAAAAGCAGAGTGTCATGTTATAAATAAATCAAAACAGAAGGGTGCACTGAAATCTTCTCTGTTTTCATAACTGTGTTAGCCAGCTTTTGTCCTATTGCTCTAAAAACATGTACAAGGACAGAGAGTTTCCATTTGCCTAATTAAACTGGATGTGTTTTGGGCAGAATTCATAATTAGGAACCCATTTGAAAATTATTATCCTTCTCATTACTAAAAATGGACGTCAAGCCACTGACACTTTGTCTTGTTTATAAATATTTATTTTTTAACTAGTGGACATTGAACCCATTAAATGTACCAGAAGATGAAGATTGAATTATAGTTCTCTGGCAGCAATTAAGCTGGTGACTATTTTTGTGTCCCTGTTGGACATTGGGCCAGGAGGTATGTTTGTGAGCAAGATTTGTGCAGGTGGGGTCAGGGTTTGACCCTGGAATATTTACTGTGCTAGGACAGGGAGGAATATGTTTATCAGGTGATATTTCATTAGACCCAGCAGCAACTCTGTCTCTACAGAACATTTACATTGCAAAAAATCAGGTGTTCCAGAGGTTACGTACTTCACACAACAAAACAATTTATTTCAGACTGACATAAGTGCTTCAGCAAGTTACACAATTGCAGAATCTTTTAGAAAGAATAATTATTGAAAATACTAAACAGAAAGATTTCTTAAGGAACATAGTAATGGAAACTGGCCAGTATTCCAAGGTAGCCTCCATTTAAGTAAACCTCAGTCCTCCAATATGACACAGAACCATAGATTCATTAAAATTGGAATAGACCTCCAAGATTATCGAGTCCAACCTTATCAACATCAAGAACCCCAATCTTCAACTTGCAGAAGCTAGCAAAGCAAGAAAGTGGTAACAGATTTACTTTTCCCCAGCATATTATGTCTTCAAAGAAGAAAAAGTGATTAAGTAATTTAAGCAATTCTTAAAATGCCCTCTGAAATTCAGGCAGAAATAACACTCCCTTGTTGAAATGGTGAAAGCCAATCTGAAATCAAATAAACCCCAGTGAGTAAGTAAGAGAAATAAGTTTCTGATTCTGCATGGCTACAAGGCAAATGGTGACCTCACAAAAGACTTTGGATAAATTAATTAAAATAAACATCTTTAATATCCACCAGATCGTTATCTGCTGACTTTGCTTTAGTATTCTCTTGGCAAAAACTTGAGTAATTGAGACCAAACATAAATACTGCTTTCTCCTTTATTTGATGTGTCAGTTTGGGCACTATGTTGTTCACACAAGATGGAAATTGGAAACTAGATATTCAGTGAAAAATAGAAGCAGGAAACAGATGATGGGGTGGAATTTCTGCAAATTTAGGATGGGCTTAGAGAGAATGTCAGAACCAGTGTCTAAAACTGTGATGCAAGTCTTCCCCCTCCAACTGCAATTAAATGTGATGCACACCTAAGTATCACCTGTATTTCGTACCACAGATTTCTCTGGGGGCTTATACTCAGGTTTCTTTGTATATCAGCCCTGATCTAAATTCCTCTGCAAACTGGGTACTGGGAAGAGTTGAGCCAATCATCTACAGAACCACAGAACACTTTGGGCTGGAACGAACCTTAAAGATAATTTCATTGCTCCCCTGCCATGGGCAGGCACACCTTCCATTATCCCAGGCTGCTCCAAGCCCCATCCAACAGTGCCTTGGACACTTCCAGGGATTCTATGATTTCAATATGTGCAGAAAAGGAGCATTTCAGGGCTACAGGAATGGCAAAAGTGATCCACATTTTTGGAGAGTTTAAATTTCCCAAATGTTTACAAGAAAACTCATGCTGCTGATGTCACATTGTTATTTTCTGTAGCGTGGTGTCCCACCATAGAAATAATTCTGTGACTACAAACAACAAGATGCTGCAAGACCTTGAAACAAAAATCTTGATTCTTTAGAGTAAAATGTAAATTTAAGCAGTAGATGATGACTTTTTTTAAAGAATTTGACAGAAACTATTTTCTTCTGTACATATGAGATCTGTTTAAATTGGTAGGAGAAGGAGTTAATAAGAACATAGAGACTGAGTTTTCCTTTAGATTTTTTTTTTTACAGAAAGGAATTTATTATTCTAAGAAAGGCACTTGCTCTACAGTATTCCTGAATTTACTGCACCATTAAAACACAGTAATCAGCTGCAGTAAAATGCTATCAGGATACCAAACACAGTGAGTGTAATGAAGCAGCTGCTACAGTGATCATCAGGAATTAGATTTTTGTCCCTACACAAAATGAGAAATAAGATAAACATAGAGAAATTAGGAAAAACTGATATAGATCAAACTGGCATGATTTGGAAAGTGACATTTAGAGTAGAAAATCAGCATATTTGTGATGTTACCTAACATCACAAGAAAATTAAAATACTGCATAATGGATTAGCAATATCTGACTTCACCAGTGGTCTGATGGTGCAATTCACATGATGTTTTAGACATGGGGTGTTCTCTGTGACATTTTTATACTCAGATAAATTGTTTATTTGACAACTCACTTTCTTCAGGATTCTGTAAAGAAACAAATGCTTGTTTGTTTTCATAACAAATGGCAGTTATTATGAGTATATTTTCAGACTGTCAATGTTCCTTCAAGATAGTCATATGTGGCTTTTAAAACTAGAAAAAAGCTTCAAAAATTTGTTGATCCAAGATTAAAGCATTATTTGGAGTTCAGGAGAACAAAGCATTACAGGAGCTGATTCTCCCAGAGTTTTTCTCAGAGAGATTTTTGATTTGTACAGCAAGGATCCTCATTAGGAGACTAGACTGTCTTACCTCTCTGACAGACACAGTGCCAGAGAATCAGGGAATACTCAGAGAGTTTTTCTGTCAGAATCATAAATATATAAATACCTTTATGGGTTTGCTGGTTAAGATGCAGAAACTAAAGATACAGAATATTATTAATATATATATTCTGAAAGGTGAAGCAATCCTGGTACCAAAGTCTTCTGGAACTTCACTTACAGGCCAACAAAAATTTTTGTTTTTGCAGATTAGTTATCTTAATGTGCAAAATTGAACTCTTGATGTAGGGAAGGGCAGATCTAAACTAAATGCACCTAGCAAGAACTGCTTGCAAAGATCTGCACAATTGTATAGTCCACACTGTGGGTAGATATTAACATAATAAGAGAAATTTCCTCTATTTACCATGGAGCTGAGCAGTATTTGCTCAGGGTTAAAGTATTTCAAATTGATGTTTCGGAGCACAAATCTGATTAAGAGTTGTTGAGGGAGCTGGGGAGGCTCAGCCTGGAGAAAAGGAGGCTCAGGGGGGACCTTGTGGCTCTGCACAGCTCCTGACAAGAGGGGACAGGCTCTGATCCCAGGGAACAGGGACAGGAGGAGAGGGAATGGCCTCAGGCTGGGCCAGGGGAGGCTCAGTTTTGATACTGGGAAAATTTCTTCACAGAAAACATGTTCAGGGATTGGAACACTCTGCCCTGGGGAGTGCTGGAGTACCTGTCCTTGGAAATATTAAAAAAATGTGTGGCTGTAGCACTGGTTTAGCTGTGAACGTAAAGATGAATGGTGGCACTGGATTGATGATTGGGCTTGATGACTTTAGGGGATTTTTCCACCTGTGAATCTCTGATTCTTTGCCTGAACTCTGTTCTCATGGCAGATGAACATCCTGACTTTCACAAAAACCCAAAATCATAAAATTCAAACAATGTCTGCACAGTCTTTCTGGGTTTTCATCAAAACTTTGAGGGATGAACACCAGGAAATGTGTTGTCTCATGATTTAGATGTGGCATGCATGACAGCCCGGGTATGGAATATATCTGGACTTTTGGTTCTGAATGGAGAATTCATCAGTGAAATGACAGGTAGAACACTATGAGTACTTGTCCTGTCCCCCTGTAAAATGAGGAGTTGGGGGGCATTATTTTTGATAACTTTTGAGATGAAAATAAAGGGTGAAGATGGCAAATATTGATCTGAGAACCATTTATTGATCAAGAAGAGTAAGTGTTCCTACCTAAGGGAGATAGAAAAGAGAGCAGAAAGGGAAAAAGAGAGACAGAGACAGAGAGAGAAAAAGGGTAGGGCATCTAAAGACTTGTATTTCTTAACATTTCTTAACATATTTTGTGTTGGTGAAACAGCAGGCCAAAGACCTACAAACTGAATCCTGATCCGAGCTGACAGAAGCCATGAGAAAACTGACAGCTCTTTATGAGAACAGAGTCTGCAGCAGTGAAAAACAACTTGTTTTCACTGAGAAAGAGCTCTAAGACTATGGAAAACAACCTGCTTTTCCTGAGAAAGAACTCCAGGACAGTGATAAACATTAGCCACCTGTATAAACTGTTTTTACACTGTTAGATAAAGAAATGAAAACTATCTCTCACAAAAAACTCTGTGCACGTACACACAGGGGGATTGAGTGACTGATCAATACAGGGTGACAACTTGTTACTGATCAATTGGGGACAGACAGGGAATGTTCTTTAAAAACTCAATGAAAAGAGACTCATGAAATAAACTGGGGTGGATCCTTTTCATTTTGTACCATAAAATGTGTCCTACATCCTTCTTTATCAAACACCACAGTGACATCTTGAACATTGTGTAGCAACAGAACTGTACAATTTGTGCATAAATTCAATATTCTGCATGGTCATTTTGGAAGGCTGTTGACTTGTGTGCCATGTCTAAATGCATGTTGTGTTTATTTAACTTTAAATCCACTTGAAAGGAAGGGATTCTGACCTCACACTTTAGTCCAGCAAGATGTTCTTCCTCCAGAACATAATAACAACTACAATAATAATCTGATTAACACTGCATCCAGTCACCCTGTAACACAAATAAACAGGTTCTAGGTCCTTCCAGAACCAGGATCATAACTATAGCATCAGAATGAGGGAATAATCCAGGTGTTTACACCAAATATCTGTAAAATTTTTCATAGAATTACAAAGTCATGATTCACATCTTCACAATCCTTTCTCTCAAAAGCAGGTACTTGGTTGAATTTCATCTTAAAAATGCAGCAACTCATGTCAATGTTGAAGCCTGAGAAAACATATTTCTTGCTGTTTTCTAGAAATTAATCTTCACTATCAAGCCCAATGTTAGTAACCTTGTATGTATTTATATAAATATTTGTTGAGTCAGGCTCACTTAAGCTATTTCCTCATGTATTTCTCTCATAAATCCTCATTTGCCCTTGTGTACTGTAGGAGAATAAAGATGAAGTGAAAATGTACTTTGTCCTCAGAGCGTTCAGACAGTTTTCTGTAAGGGTTATGAATAATTCTCTGATATTCACATTACATTGAATTTAACTAAATTTATTCCAGGCATGGAAAGTTTATGTTGCTGTTTCTCAAACTTCACATGAAAATACTTTATAATTATTAGAAATGTGGTAGCACTTTAACAGCAATCTGCTTATTTTATTTGATGTAGGGAAATGTTTATTCTCTAAACAGAGATTTGTGTTCTCTTCTGAAGGAAGTATTTAGTAAAGTCAGTTTGTGTAAAAAATGATGCCCAAACTGGACTTTGTCAGCAGTTATGGGTACTGTTGACATATTCATTTTTACTTTTATTTCCCTGTATAAAGGGGACAGAATCTGCATTCTTGACACTGGATTTTAAAGGTTGAGAATTAAAATACTTCCATAGACTAAGATTAATAAACTCAGTTATTAATTCTCCTCAGAATAAAATCTCAGATTCTCAGAAGGATTTTTTTTTTGAGACAAAAGGAAAAAATAGAATTTGCAAAATCTATTTGTAATTCTGTTTGGGTGCTGTGAGTCCACAAAACCACAGTGAGGACTGGGTCTCTTGCTGTGTCATATCAAAGGGTTTGAATTTATTTAATTTTCCTCCTCAGATATTCCAAGGCAGTGATTCTGGTGGGGTTTCCAATTGCAATAGGCTCAAGGGAAGAAAAAGAAACTCAAGGGAAAGGAAAAAGAGAAAGAGAAAAGAAAAGAGAAAAAAGATTTCTCTTACTATTACCTGGAAAAAAGAAGAGGTTCCAGAACATCAAATAATGATATTCCTATAGTTTTAGGACAGTTGATGGTGCCATCCTGCTTCTACCTCACTTCTTAAAAAATTTTGACCCAGCACAATTACATTCTCTCTTTTGTTTTACTTCCTCTTTTTTCTTTCTTCCTGAGCTATTTTGTGTGTATATATAACACAATTTTAAAGAACTGTCAGGTTTCTCAAATAAACAGGCACAGCAGCAGTGAAAAATAATAAAAAACCTGTGAAAAATCTGATGAATTTTGTATTCTGTGCAAAACAAGCTCCTATTTTATCCTGTTTTTTATCAGATTCATATCTAGGCATCACTAAGAAAGAAAGAGTATTCAGGAAGAGCATTTCTGCTCAGCTGCAGAGAAAATTTAAAAATACATTTCTTTATTTATATAAACTAAAAAAGCTGTCAGACTAAATACATTTTTATTCATGTGAATATATGAAGGTTAAAGTGAGTGATGAATACATTAAATACACATTATATTGCTCACAGAAAAGGAAACAGAACTCAGAAGTTTAATGCTGTATTTCAAGTAGAGTCTTTTGCTTTACTTGCTTGTTTATGAGCTTTTCCCCAAATCCCCTCTCCTCTGCACAGCTCCCAGTGCAATTAATTAAAAGAATGCAAATTCCAGCAAACCAAAAACCCACCAGTAACCTAAAAAGGGGGTAGAATAAATTAATCTATTCCTCTGAATTTCTTTTAAACTTTTTTCTTCACATTTTAAGGCTTGGAAACATGTGGACAAGCGCTAAATAGTTCATGCCTGTGACATAGAAAGCAATCATTTGTAGGAAAGCCTGAAACAAATTTCAACAATGAAAGTTAAATTCAAAGTTCTAAACAGACTTTTTTACTCCTGAGAGCAGAAGTATCTCTTTAATCTCCCCTTTTATATAGTGGATAACTAATTAGGTGGTAGTATTTAAGTAGAGCTGCAAAACAAGCAGTTTAGAAATCCTAATACTGTGTGTTCATTTTCTAAATTTCCCCCCACTCCATGCAGTTATTAGTAGTTTTGATTAATTCAACATGAATAGGGAGCAGGATTTCAGTATTTCTTGTGCACCTAAGTATTTGGCAGATTGTAAAATAAATGCAAAAAAGAATCACCAAAAAAAATTCAACACCTAACATCATAAACCACAGATTTTCTTAGACCCACGGTAAGGTTGAATAACAATAATTTGTTCTACATTAATTATTTTTATAAGATACAAAAAAATTAATTTATGGTTAATTTCATACAGTTATTTTTTCTTTATTTCTTAAAAATCTGGGTTATAAGTGTTAGGGTAGTGACAAAGCCTGGAAATGCCAGTCCAGTGCTGTTTAACATGCACAGCGTGAGCTCCAGGCAGGGTCGTTGGTTCTATAAGCACAATCTTAATTACTGTCTTTATGCTGATGACATCCAAATATAATAGGTGTATCAAACAGCTCCTGATGACTTAGATAAATCTGTCTCCACTCTGGAAAGATACTTACTAGACATTAAGTGTGGAGTGTCTGCTAACATTTGGTGCTTAAACCAGAATTGATTTTATTTGGCCCGCTGCCTGCTAAGTAGCAGCACCTCATTTATGGTACCATTGGTTGGAAATAGAAAATTGCCTCCTTGCTGAATAATTTTGGTGTTATATTTGACCCTGAAATTTGTTCTGAGGCCACATTGTTAAGTCTTCATATTTACACATCAGGAATTTAGCAAGGTTAAGGACATTGCTGGTTCAGCAGGATGCACAGCTCTTGATTTATGGCACACCACAGCGAGGTTGGAATGCCATAATTCATTGTTTGCAGGTTTCCCTGAGCTGTTTGTTGTACACACTTGAGCTGTACAGAGTCCAACACTTCCAGCACTTGCTAGAAATCAGCTACAGGATAATATCTGAGGAGGATGTGGCTGGCTGTCAAAAGGATTCTGTCCATGTTTAGGAATTCTTCCACTCAGAAATCAGCTGGTTCAGAGGTAGCTGGTGACATCTAAATACCTAAAGCAGATTCTTTACAGATCCTTGAGGAATTTTTCTGGTATGAAATGAATTCTAAATGAATTTTTATAAATTTCCCATTTTCCCTGCAAATTCTCCAGAAATCTCAGTTCTTTTTAAGAATATGATTTTACTTAGTTTGAAGAGCTGCTTACTTAATAGCGGTTTATTTAATTCCTTCCAAGATCTTTCACTTGTGCTGATAGGAACTGTTAAACCACTTGAACTATTACTTGGAAAAGCATTTATTTTATCTGATTTGGCCTCAGTTTTTGAACTGAGTCTCCTTTACTTTTGTGAGGCCCCATGATTTTATGCATTTGAAGAATGACCAACTGATATTTGGCCTTGAAATTCAGGAGAGGTGAAGATGGGTGGTGGTCCTAAGTGTCTTTATTGATCCCATAATGACAGTGGAGATAAAATTATGTGGTGTTAACCTTACCAACAGGCAAACTTTAGGAGGCAAGAAGTCAGTGTTACTTCAGTAACAGTGTAATTAAATACAAACAGATGCTCAGTACAAGACCAAAACCACACACAACCTTTTTTTAAAGTTTGTGTAATGCTGTTTTAGCAGTGCTCTGTGTTCTGTTGCCTTTCTCAGTGTCACGTGCTTCTCTCAAAACAGAACCTTTTAGGATCAGGTCTGTCAGACTTGGTTTTTGCTCCACATGGAGAATTATCCATGCCTTCTTTGGCTCTTTCCTTTCCAATTGTCATTCTGGAGTGCCTCAGATTGCCTCAATCAGTTTTCCATAGGAAAAAAAGCTTTCCTGAGGACAGTCTTCTCTATACTGCAGACATTTTGGTCCCAAGATGAGTGTTTCTGATATATACATAAATATAGATATATAAAGAAATAGGTTTGTCTGTATATATATATACACAGACATATATAAAAAAACATTGAACACCTAACATCATATGCCACAGGTTTTCTTAGACCCAGGATTGAATAATAATAATAATTTGTTCCACATTACTTATTTCTATAGGATACAAAAAAATTTAATTGATGGTTATTTTCATAACGTTATTTTTTCTCTATTTCTTAAAATTCTGGGTAGATAGATACATATATATATCTAAAATAAATAAATAAATAAATAAATAAATAAATACATAAATAAAATTTTTTGAGTCTCAATTTCCCCACCCAAAGCAGCTTTAAAAAATGAACCCTATTGATCTCTAGATTTTTTTGCTGTTTAGGATGATTTCCAGACTGGTAAATTGCCCCAACCTCTGACTCTAATGTGCTCTCACCCCTTTAAGGACCCTTGTCTCCTGTTACATTGTTGGTGCCATGTGTGGAAAGGCCTCCAACAGATTCCTGAGTTTGCAAAGTGGGTCATGCAGTCAAGTGGAAGAACATAGCCTTTGGATACTCTGGAGATGTTGTATTGGGATGATTGCTCTGGAAGTGCTTCCAATTATAAAGATTGCTTCCCCCAAAGGAAAAGAGACTTTGATGTTAGTGAGTTATCTCAAAACAGTTGGAGATACAATAAAATCCTATCAGAAACCAGCATCAACGCGTGCCATTGACACATCAGGTCTCAAGACAACATTTACCAAGAACCAGATAAGCCCGAGGCTTCCTCTTCCTTAATTAAACTTAATTAGGTTGTCTTTCTGAAGTTTTTTCACTCAGGAATGATTGAAGCCATTGGATAAGTGAGTGGAATTTTCACTGAATGGTTTTTGGAAGAACTGCTATTACAGCAGGTGGGTAAACCTCTTTCCAAACCCACATGTTCCCACAAGGACTTTATGTAGACAGAGGGAGCTTTGGGGATGTCTTGCACTTCCACATTTCTTTGTGAACATGGACGAAGCAAAACAAATTGTCTCACTAAAAAATCAGCTCTCATAGAATTTTTTACCATCCCAGCGTGTCTGTGGTTTACAGAATGGCTGTTCTGATAATTAAACTTTTACAGTGGAAGTGATAATTTCTGATACTCGAGCCACATTCACGCATATTCAAAAGGGGTTTGTTTTTGCACACCTCCTGATTGCCATCTCTCAACAAACATCAGATTGTTTCCATTATCAGTTCACAATACCTTTCCTTGATGGTAAATGTCTTTCATTTGCCTAAATGGAAATGAGAATGCAATTATGGATATTTATAACTATGCATAATACAATTTTTTTCAGACAATCATGGGACTAAAGTGATGAATTTTGTGTTCTGTCAGTTCATATTATGGCTTGCAAAAACTTGCCTTCTACCTATGTATTTTTGTCAAGTAAAATGACAATTCCATCACTGGACATTTTAGGAATCAATTGCTGTGATTATTGAAAAACAAATTATTTGCACAATAGCATTTATATGATTAAACAATTTTTAAGTAACTTATTTATTTACTTTTTCTCTTTCTAATTTTACTCATTTAAACAAAGTGCAACACTAGAAAAGAACTTTCTGTAGGTTTTATCTGATTATCTGAATGATTCCATTTTGTAACAAAATGTGGATGCCAGGTTTGGTTGTTTGTAGCTTTTAGGACAGGGGTCTAAATGCCCAGAACCAAGATAATACACACCAAGATAATAAGTGGAAACAGGAGATATGTATACATTTGAGAAAATACTTTACTCAGTGTTTCACAATTAACTGCAGGGTTATTCATGACAAAACCCTTATGTTTAAAAAATAAACTGCATGATATAATGATTAGTAATTTTTTTTTTTTGGCAATATATTTAAGAAAAGAAACAGGAAAAAAAAAAAGAATTGGTCATTTTCCAGCATAAAAATGATGAGTTTATTTTCTGTCCTCCAGAATACATTTGGAATGGCTCTAATGTTTTTTAACCAAAGCTTTTGGCACAGATCTGGACTAAATAAAGCATTAAAAGAAGGAGTTGATCACAGATAACCTCTAGGATTTTGTTATCAATTTTTCCTTTTGACTCAGTGATATCTTTCCACTGCTTTTTTTTCCCTTTCACTTTAATTCTGAAGGATTTGACAACTTCCCCTTTGATGACTGAGTACAAACTCTATGAAGTTTTTTATTTACTACTATATGGAAAGATACTTTCCCCCTTCTTTTTCTCTCTATTTTGAGCACCTTGCTTAGTCAGAAGTACAAATAAAATGATGTGTCAAAGAAGATCTGGGTGAGAAAATGATCTCACAAATTTTATGCAACAATGTAAAACAGAAAGAAAAATCTGCTCAAGGTACCAACTGTTTCTAGAAGGTACTTTTGTCCATGAAATGTTATAGGTAAAATAATTAAAGGGAGACTGCTCAGTGTTTTACTATCTTTTAGCAAAAATCAGTATCTGGGAACTAACATATGAATAATTATTTTGATTGTAGGGAGAGAAAACAACTTTGCTTTCTCATTTCCCTCAGTGGGAGGTGCTCATTGTCAGCACCTCTGTAGGCAATGTCATAACCTCACTGAATTTGTCTATATTACAATTAATTATCTATGACTATATAGTAATTAATAACCTAAGACTATATAGCAATTAGTAAATAAAGCTTTGCTCTATTTTCAATCTCTTGGGTCACATTTTATTCACACTCAGATGTTTTCTTAATACACTTAAGACAGTTGTCAGTGTCCACAGCTGCCACCTATTCCCAAATTCAGATTAATGTCTGTCATGGTTCTGTAATACATGGTCTCCTCAAGTAGGGCAAGCCTAACTGCAGCTTCATTACTGAAAAATAAAAACAAAATATCTACAACTGCAGTTGTTGCTTATTCCCACAATTCTTGTCTCCTCCCTTAGCATTCAACTCTCCCTCCTGCTTGGAGTCTCATCATTTCAGTTTATACATTTGAATGATGAAATACCAGAAGCAATTTCACACGCTGTTTCCTTGCATTTGTTCTCATTATTGTTTTTTACTAGAAAACACTCATGTAGTTTCCAAGGAGGGAAGGCAGTGGCACAGAAGTAGCCAAACTCTTTCTTCTAGGTGGTTCCTAGATTCATGAGAAGAGACAAATCAGCACAAGCTGAAACACAGAAAATTCCACTTAAACATAAGAAAAATTTCAGGCTGGGTTGTTTTTTTTTTTTTTTTTTCCTTTTGCTTTGTGAGTGTTTGAGTATGGAAACAGGTTATCCAGAAAGGTTGTGGAATTAGTGGGATGGTTGGTCCAGATGGTGTCCAGAGCTTCATTCAAACTCAGATCTTCTAAGATTCTGGAACATAGATGATGTTTCTCAGCATTAAACAAACTCACAGTTTAAAGCATTTCAAAATGCCTATGAATTTTTCTCTCCAAATCAGTGTATGAAATGTATGAAAGTATGCTAAAACATTAAAATAAACCCCAAACAAGCAGACCAAAGGCTCTGAGACTCTTTTAGCTCACACTTTGCCAGGAAGTCCTTTACACTCTTCCCTTCTGATATAAAGCCAATCCAAGTATTGCAACTCCCCACCACAACTTGCACCCTTAAAAAGTACTTTTGGAGTTAGTATTTCAATTTGGCATCTACAAAATGTCATGGGGTTTTAATTTAAATATAGGGAATCATAGAAACTGCAGCATGCTGTAGGTGAGTGTAATTTTTCACAGTTATATGTCCTCATGGAAATTTTCTTGCCCATGGCAGGGAGGTGGAAAAAGCTGATAATTGAGGTTTCTTTCAACCCAAACCACTCTATGATTCTCTGATTCTTACAGAATTAAGCATAATCTGTGCTTTCAAGGAGCCCATTGTTTATTCTTTTTCAGAAGCAGTGTTTCACTTCTTGCATTGTCATTCAACTTCCATCTCCTAATATAACCCAACCTTTCAGAGGTCTCTGACTCAACTCATCCTGTTGAAGTTCAAAGCATTTTATTGTCATGGGTTGCTGCGTCGCATTGATTTGCATCAGGAAATGTTTACAAGAACTATAACAGCCCTTCAAGGTCTTACTATGTCAAGAGTGATTAAAATTAAGTGTTGTTCAGTGGCAGATGAGAAATACAAATATATATGCTGTACTTTTATTAATATATATATGTTAACATTATTTATTCATGATGGATACACTCTTAGCTCAAGCCTTTAATTTCAATTCCACATAGATTTTGGCAGGATACCAGAGTTATTTGAATTCAACAGCAAACTTACATTGACTATGATAGATAATCATTGAAAATGCAAGATTCATCCCAAACAGCCCAATAATCCATAATCCTGAGTTCTTTAATGACATTTAACAGTATTATTTTTTTGTTTTATTTTAATGTCCTACAGATTGCAAGAGTTAGGTAGAAAACTGAAGATATTGTACACATTTTCCTCAAGTTCACTGGTAGGCAATGTAAGAATTGATTCAGAGCTTGAACTGGCACTACAAGTTCTCTTCTTCAAATCTGGTCTGTAAGCTGGAATTGGTTTCCAACACATCTGGGAAATGATGATGATGATGATGATCTTCAAAATGACAAAACCACACAGATTGGTTCCCTTTAGACCAGTACAATAGAACAGGAAGTGCCAGATACGCATCTGGTTGAGCTCCAGACTTCCATTATTTGAGTAATATTTCTTCCCCTTTTCCTTGGATTCGTGATTTTTCCCCTTTCCACCTGATTTCTGTTTATCTTTCTGTTCACAAGGTAGATAACACAGGAATACTCATTGTATATCTACCTTAGAAATACACAAAAATGAATTTTCTCTGTATTTTCTTTAATCTTATTTTTTACACCAGATTTTATCAGTGCACTTAATGCATCTGTTCAGTTCTAGAGAAATAAGGGATAAGGAAAGGTGAACATAGGGGATAAGGAATAGAGATCTGGACTTTGTTTGTGTTGGAACCAAGGGAATGATAAGTGGTTTTTGTGACATCTCCTAAGGAGAACAACTTGCTGTATATTACTCTGTAATTTGCTTGCAACAGAATCTGTAGATTTGCCTTTCTGGATACAGAAATATACCAATTATGTGGAAAACAAAATGGGAAAATGATATATCTACTGATAAACAGATGCTGTGTTGGGTGGCTTTTACCCTGTCTTTTAAAATCAGCTTGCAGTTAGACTTAGTAAAGAGCATATGCTTGTTGATATAATAGTAGTCCAGATTTCTAAGATTTCTCTGTGGCATAGTTATTGATTAACTTGCAGAAAGCTGAAAGCTCTTTGGCTCTAAAGATTTGATGCAATGCTATTTGTGTATATAAATATATATATATATATATATATATATATATATATAATATATATATATATGTATGTATAATAAGAAAGCTGGAGATAAAAAAAATTGTACTAACTTATGGAAAGAAAAAAAGAAAAAGAAAAAGAAAAAGAAAAAGAAAAAGAAAAAGAAAAAGAAAAAGAAAAAGAAAAAGAAAAAGAAAAAAAGAAAAAGAAAAAGAAAAAGAAAAAGAAAAAGAAAAAGAAAAAGAAAAAGAAAAAGAAAAAGAAAAAGAAAAAGAAAAAGAAAAAGAAAAAGAAAAAGAAAAAGAAAAAGTGGATGCTGGTCCTTAATATCTTAAATGTGTCAAGATCCTGCTTTTATTAAAAGTTCAACCGAGGGGAAATTTCTACCAGACATGTATATTACTATCATGCCTTAGAGGAATCTGGAGGGATAGGAAGCAAATGTCACACTTCTGCAAAAGTGAAAGAAAAGGGAAAGAAACAATTTATCTGTCAATCTTAAATCAATGACTTCAATGCTGATCACAGGAAAAAGTAATGAAATAATGGAATGCACTGTATAAAAAAAATTAGTAGTTTCTTCATGAACGTCAGTCTTGTGGTTTTGTGTAACACAGGTCTCACCCAGAGTAACACATAATCTTACTTAAGGTGCGTTAGTGGGAGTAAACTTCAGCTTTATGCTTCAGATTGCAAATTGGTTTGTTTAATTTGCTTAAATGACAAAATTGTCCTGCTGCCTAAAAGAATGTGTAAAGTTAGGAGGTACAGCCTCAAAATCTGTTCAAGGTGTTGCTGGGGTTTCAGTGGAGAGGGTGGGACCCTTTCCTGCTGTCACTTCATCAAAGGTCACCTGCATCAGTGCTGAGCATAAGCTGAGGGACTGGATGGACACACAGCTCATCAGGAAGCTGTTTGGGAAGTGTCAGTGCTGAGCTCAAAGCCATAAAGTAACTTTGTGAAATTGCCACATGAGGGGAAAAAACCCAGAGCTCTGAGCTGTGGGATGACATATCCCAAAATCATGGAATCATTAATGTTGGAAAAAGCCTTCCAGATCATCAAGCCCAGCCTTTGACCACATACACCCATGCCCACTAAACCATAACACAAAGTGCCATGTCTACATATTTTTGGACACCTCCAGGCATGAGGACTCCAGTACTGCCCTGGGCACTCCCTGACAAGGCCTGACCACCCTTTCCGTGCAGAAATTCCTCCTGGTGTCCACCCTGAGCCTGCCCTGGCCCAGCCTGAGGCCGTTCCCTCTCCTCCTGTCCCTGTTCCTGGGAGCACAGCCCGACGCCCCTGGCTGTCCCCTTCTGTCAGGAGTTGTGCAGAGCCACAAGGTCCCCCCTGAGCCTCCTTTTCTCCAGGCTGAGCCCCTTCCCAGCCCCTCCTGGTGCTCCAGACCCTTCCCCAGCTCTGTTCCCTTCCCTGGACATGCCCCTCAGTGCAGAATTCCTGAAGTTTGGGCCATAATTGTTCAGGAACCAAAGCTTTGTCATTTGGTTTACAGGTGGCTATACAGGGATTACTTCATGTTCTATAAATAGGAACCATAAAATCACAGTACAAAAACTATTTCTGAACTTCAGATTATTTGAAACGGAGAAGAAAATGACAGAAAAAATTCATTGGAGAAATATTGAAACAAGCTCTGTCAAGTGTCTGCCAAAGATTAATTGCTACAAGAAGGGAATAAGGAACCAATCCATGGAAGTGAAAGTTTTCTATCTCTCCAGGCTAACAAACCACTTTCCTTAATCAAGTGCATTTTCTGCAGGCTTTACTTAGTCTCACTCTGGAGTGAGTGTCACAAATGACATTAACTCTGATGACTATAATGTTAAAAGCTCAACAAAATGTGAAATATCATTTCCATGGGAAATGTCAGGTACAGATGTGATTCTCATCCACTACCAGAAAAAACCCTTCAATATGAGATCTTTGAGGCTCTTACTTTATTGAGCGATCAAAATTATATTTTTATACCTAAGTGAAAACCCCACAACAATTAAAACAGGTCTATAAATTCCAAGAATAAACTTTATTTTTGAATTAATGAAGTGGTTGAGGTTTTTTCTCTTTTATAAAACCAATCTGTCAAAACAGCTATTTTTTTTTTCCCAGATATATGTGATGCTTTAACGATGTAGATTTTCAGCTGTTTTTTAGCCTTTTCCAGATACCAGTATTAACATTTATGCTTTAGGCTTGACTATGTGCTTAAATATAATTTAATTATACATAAAGTAAGCTTTGTCAATATATTAAATATTCAGAGTATAGGAATTTTGGATGGAAATTTTCATTGTATAGAATTCAAATTTTCCATAATTTTCATAGAAATGGAAACATGTTTGTAGAAATTAAATGCAGAGTCACTGTAAATAAGTGGGGCAGGAGATGTTCTGGGCAGGTCTGAGTCCTCTTCCTCTGTCTCCAGTGAGCCGGGCTCCTGCATGAGGGCTGGGTAGCGGGGGTTGACCCAGATGGTGCAGATGGTGACGTCCTTGCTCTTCTGCTGCCACAACTCCTGGGCCTTCCTGTTTTTCCCATGGGACACCAACTGATCCGTGTCTTGGAGGAAGAGCTTTTGGAATTGTCCTGGGCCGATGTCAGACTCCGATTTGTTGGGGTCATTAGAACTGGACTGTGCCAGGCTCTCTTCCCCACTACTGCTGTCCTGGCAAGCGTGGACCAGTTCTGCGTCTCGTTGCCCAGCTCTTCAAGGAGTGCCGTCACTCCTGACCTTGCTCCACACAGCTCCAGCTCTTCCAGCTGGTTGAGCAAGGGGCTGGGAGAGCGGCAGCGCTCTAAGGGGTACGGGCCTGCAGGCTCCGAGGGCTCTTCCCATGTTCTGTGTGTGAGGGGCGTGGGGGGCCTCTCTTCCTCACTGCTCTGACTCTGCTGGCTGCTGTTTTCCTCTGGCTGTGTCTGCAGTAGGCAGCGCCTGTCCAGCTTGGGGAAGGGCTGCTCCCCAATGTGTGCTGCTGGCAGGAGATCCCCCAGCTGAGCCCCTGTCCCCTGGGCAAGGCCAGCTCCCAGATGGGTGGGCGAGGGCCCAGGGGCGTAGCAGGGGCTGTGTGGGGCAGCTGCCCGGCTCTGTGCCCCCGCTGCGGGGGCTGCTGCTGCTGTGGCTGAGCCCCTGCCTGGATATCCTAAGAGCCAGATATATTTGGTTGGATTATCTTTATTAAAGCCAGTATTTCCTGTCAGGATAATATTAGTTGACAAACATTTTTACGCATCTCAGAGTTCACTAGGCTGTAGTCTAGACAGGTGTGCTGCTTATTTTTAGTTCCTTTTTACAGTGATTCATCCTCTTACAGTATTGAAAATTATTTATTACAAGAATTATGTTTAAAGTATTTTATTGACCTGATTATTTGATAGTTTTACATTGACTGATGTATGATAAGATTGCAAAGCAGAAGTGCCTCACAAGGTGGTTAAGGAAATGAAATTCTCGTGATTAACACATGAGCGCAAAACCAGCTTGGCTTTGAGAATGCAGGATGAATTTGAAATAAATGCAAATATCTTGGTATTTGTGAATGACCACTGTAAATAAGAGGAGGCCATGTCTAACCCAGCTTTTGGAGTGAGACTGCATTAAACCATACTCATTGTTGGTGTGTGGGGTATCAAACATCCCAGGGCAGTTACCGCTGAGCCAGACTGAGCATTGTGTCACCTGTGCTCACCCAGCCCTGAAAGGGAAAGGGCACAGGGAACACAGAAACAAACAAACAACCAACCAAAGTCAAAGGCTTTTTAAGAGGACAAAGCAAAATAATAATAATAAAAAAGATTGACACTAGACACTGCAGGATGAGGGCAAAGGGGTTGTGAAGCCTTTGCGTGTCTGTACATGCTAAGATGATTTTCAGCCCTCTCAGGCTGGTAGACTTAATTCTTTTTCTATTTGTTATTCTATTGGCAACCAAGCTCCTACACCATGCATTTGTCAGCATTGAATTGCATTTGCTTCATGTCAAAAAACCATCTATAAAGGCTTGCTGCTGCTTTTTTGATGTCATTTTGTTTGCCACAGCTCTGAACATTGGAGCATTGACTATGCAGAGAGTATGGGAACAAGTTTGGAGATATTTTAAAGCCTCACCAAAGCGAGGAATGCTGTTTTTGAACTTATTAAAGAAGGATTTATGTGGGGAATTTCTGGGAAGTTGGCTTGTTGAATCTCTTTTGCCCTCCTGGAAAATTTTGCCCTTTCCATTATTTCTACAGAAAAGGAAGGACTACTTACAAAGTGGGTATCCTTAACTTTCTAAAATCTCCTCAGGGGATTCTGAGTCTGTAGAGTATCACTTCCTATTATTACCATGTTTCATGAGGTTTAGTAGAACATGCTTTTAGCTCTGGATTTAAAAAAGAACAGGAATTTGTATGACTCCAAATACTGTCAGGACACCAGACATCATCTTCTGTGAATGTTTGGAAACATCTCTAAGAATGAGCTGATGCATTATAGAGAAGAATCAAGACAGTGGATAAAATCCTGCCCTCACTGCTACTAAGAAGAGTTTGGTTTCTGTCTTCAGGCTCCAATTTTATTCCACATATTTCTAAAACCTGCATTTTTTCATTGCTGAATGACAAGAGTTTTGTTTATTGTGTATGGACCTAACTCCTCTTCCAGTCCAGGCTTAGCAATAACCAAATCTCTCAAAAAAAAAAAAAAAAAAATAGCAATAAAAAGCCATTACTCAGAGCCACTAAAATTACCCAAAATCCGGGAATCAACAGTGAACTAACTTCCATAAAACTACTCCCATCAACCTACTGCCCATAACAAAGCTGATTCCAGGATCTCCATGGGCCAGTGTAGAGTCAATGTCAAATCTCAAAATCTTGAGAATGCTTTTAATACCAAGTAACTTGTTCCTGGATATTCCGTCTATCTTCAGGTGAAACTTGATGTTCAGGACGTGCAGAGAACCAAGCAAACTCATGTTTTCTCTTTTAGAACTATGAGAAACATGTCAGTGTCTGTCTTATACATTATGCACTGCAAATTCCATCTGCCAATTTAGCAAGCTCATAGTGATTAGTTCAGAAGTTGATTCTCCTTGAGCAAAACCAGGTAAAAATCAATTACGTAATTGGGATGCTGGAGTTGCTGCAGCCATCAAATGGAAATACCACACTCCTCAAAGGATTGCATCACAGTAGAGGAAAAAAATGTTTTAGAATTAAATGGAGTCTTTTAATCTTCACAAAACAGCCCCAGCTTCTCAGGTGCTCTGAGAATATCTGAGCAGACAGTTTAATAAATTAGACTTAACAAATCTTTTTTATGAAAATGAGTTGGAGACATTCTATCAGAAGGTTTCCAGATAGCTTTTTTTCCTCTGTATTTCCTATACTTTGGTGTTGTCCTTAAGAATTCAGGTTCTTTTTGCCTATCAGAATGTATGAAGAAAAGAAATATTGATTTTAATAACTATATTACTTGAAAGCATGCCCACATTCAATTTACTAAAATCAGATTCCCTTCCTATTCTGAGCAGCATGATTCTGTCCCAAGGAGCAACAGAAATACCTAACAAAACTTAGATTTAGGGTTTTTTTTAATTATTGCAAATATTTGGTCGTGTATTCAGTAGATGAATTTATATAAGTACATAGATCCACAGAATGTATGTAGGAATCATAGCATCTAAGAGTGTTTTGGATTGGAAAGGAACTTGCAAGACCATCTCATTCCAAATCCAGTAGCTGCCTACGGGCAGGGACATCTTCCACTATCCCAGGCCTGCTCCAAGCTCCATCCAGCCTGGCCTTGGAAACTTCCAAGGATCCAGGGGCAGCCACAGCTTCTCTGGGCACCCTGTGCCAGGGCCTCCCCATTGTTATAATAAAAAATGTGGTCTCTACACAAATCCAAATTTACCTTCTTTTGGGTCAAAAGAGTTGCCCCAGTCTTGTCGCTACAGGCCCAAAGGTGGACATGAATATGCAGAATACATAAATTTACACGGAAGCAAATAGATGCCAGAGAAAGAATTGGGGTCTAAATAAATATCTATATATTTTATATGTAATAAAAATAGACAAAACATGTTTTCTTTGTGATTTTGGCAGTTAAGGAAAACCTTCTGTGCTCTCGTCTGGGAGAAAATATGCTAAGTAAAATATGAAGTTTTAAAAGGCTGCAACTAAAATGTAGGAAATAAACACCTGTCTCCCCTGTAAAAAAATTACCAAAATTTCTAATGTTCCTTAGGTTGAAAGAGGTTTTAAAGTGTCTTTTTTCTCACTAAGTTATTAATTCATGAGATGTAAGCCTTTCTCAGACTGCCTAAGTAGTGTTTTCTTCATTCCTGCATATCACACATCTGAGAGAATCTATGCAATACTTGCATGAACAATATTTGCATTGGTAACTGTGTTTGTACAGTGTGGAGTCCTGAAATCCACACCTTCAAAGGTGATTATGTACCATATCCACAAAAATTCCAGTGAAATCATTCATGGTCTCTCACAGTAGATATTTCAAATGTATGGGACTGTAAAGAAAGGTCTACTGCACTCATGAATTAATCTCCAGAAAACAATTATTTAGATTTAAACTGTATGAAACAGAGGGTTTCTTTATTTTCCCCTAAAATAAAGCAAATATATGTAAGAAGGTGGTGATTCACGCAGCAAGTGGCATTTCTAGAAGCTCCCATTATTAGTACTAAAAATGCTTTACCATCTGTCTCCTTCTCTCTTCACTCATTTATTTTGCTGCCTGCAGTCACGTTATTTTCTTTTTGAAGAAAGAGCAAAGTTGGCATAAGGAATTCAGAGATCCTGGTTCTGCAAGCAGTCTCCACCTTCTGCCTCCTGTCCCCTGAGTGAGCTGCTTTTGCATGGGATCTCATGCTCTGATGATGCAGACCATCAGTACTGACACAGGCTAAATATAACTCAAACACCAGATTGCATCTCCTGTCAAACAGTTCAATAACTTATAAGTGAAAACTCTTCATTTTCATTTTGCCCAATTCCAGGTTAATATTAAAAGAAAAAAAAAAAAAAGAGAGAAAAAAATCCATGCAACCCCACCCCCCACCCCCAAAATAAATCCTACAGAATAAAACCCAAAAATAAGCAACAAAAAAATCACTGATGGTTTTTATGCTTTTTCCATGTCTTTGTCCTGCTCTCATGGACACATTTCTTCAGAACTCCTTGGGGCATCTTTCTCTGAGCAGGTCCTTTAATAACACCCACATAAATACTGCTGCAGAGTAAAAAACACGATGCAAACACATACAAACGACCTAAAGTTACTACTGCCTAAGACGTAGTTTAATTAAATAGAAGATATGTCATGATGGCACAAGCAGCTTCAGAAATTGAGTGAATCAAAACAGAAATGTAAGGATTTGTGGGTAAAAACCAAAAATAAATATTCCACTGTTAGCAAGATAGCTTGCCTAATGTGAATATCAGAATTGGTTGCAAGTTTTGGCTTCATCAGAGTCTGTAAAGTCAGGTATGCACAGCAACAAGAACCCTGTGAGTTTAATAAATACTCTTTATTTGGCTTCTTAAATGGCAATGGGCAAAAAAGACCCCTTATGGGTGTTACAATACTGAAAATGAAAGCCGTATGCATGTGTAACACACAGAGAAACACGCACAAGAATGGTAAATTGGCAGGAAATAGGGTCATTTTTCACTATGTAAAAGATTACTTTTGGCACATATATTCATTAACTAGAATATTCACAAATGTCTTTAATTGCCTGTTTGGTATCTTGTTAAAACTGTAAGCCATAAAACCCTGTTCAAACAGGATTCAGCCTTCCTGACTCATCAGCCTACGGCACAGCAAGGTTCCTTCCCATTCTCCAGCTATCAGGCTGTTGTCACATTCAGATTTTTGTTTTTTCATCTGTCCACAGTGAGTCAACAATGATCTTGGTATTTTAAACGCAGTTGCATCCATGTTGAGGTGGAATTCAGCAGCCATCTGATCCTTGGAAAAGGAAGATGTTAGCAGTGCAGAGATAAATCAAGAAAAAAAAAATAAAATAGACTTTTTTTCTGTTGTTTAAACTTCTTAGAATGGTGAATCAGAATGCTTGGTTTTAGAATAAATAGTTGTAAACAAACTGCAACTTGTCTTAATGTTCAAATGGGAAGACTTTATCAAGATGAAGACAAAACTTGATATCATTTTCAAACCAGCAAGCAATTTGCCAGACACAAAAATAAAACAAACAAAACCCTCCCTCTCTAAGCCCCTGGTCTGACAGGAAACCTCCTGATCAGCCTTTAAGCACAGAAATATGACCATGGCATAAAGGATGAGGTTTTCCTCTGGTACAGCAATCCATTTGGCAATCAGCAGAGCAGCCGTGGTGAATATGCAGTGATTGATGAGGATTTGTGCTTGGAGTGTGCTAATGAACAGCAATCCACTAGTGCAAACATGCAATTTCTCACTCATTACCTGTACATTAACGTTTGATTTCATATCTTGTCAACATCGAGTGCAAACTAACTCAGAGCTGGAGAAAATCTCCTTTGGAGATTCCTCAGTAGGAAAAATAGCCTAAATCTTTGACTTAGGTTAGCTGGGGGTGTGTATTGTGTGTATCTTTTAGAGGTGGGACAGTTCGCCTCTGTTCATTGGGCAGGTTTCTTTATCTCTCCCACAACCAATCCTCCCTCCAGGAGATCTCTTCTGTTCATGGGCCACTACTTACTAATTATCTTCTGTCCATGGCCAGTGAGTGTCCCTGCATGGCTGATCCAATTCCACCATCCCATGGGGAGATGCTCCGCCCAGGGGAGGAGCCAAGCATTCCTACCTGGATCCAATCTGAGGTTTGGGACCCCACAGCAGTCTTTGCCCACCGCATTCCCAGAGGAGCAGCTTTCTGCTGCCCTGCATTGCCAGAGGGAGCCCAGGCCCATCTCCAGCAGCCCTGGAGCTGCAGAGGGAAACTCTCCCCTTGTGCAGGATCCCTGCTCCAGCAGAAGCACAGCTGGCACTGCAGGAGGGCTGAGCCCCCATGGGGTGGGGCTGGGAGACCACCCTGACCCACAGGGGGCAGCTCCTGCTCTGACTGGCAGTGTTGGTTTGTACTACTCCATTTTAAATTTTATTTTAATTTTTTCCCTAATAAAGAACTGTTATTCCTATTCCCATATTTTTGCCTGAGATCCCCTTAATTTCAAAATTATAATAATTCAGAGGGAGGGGGTTTATATTTTCCATTTCAGGGGAGGCTCCTGCCTTCCTTAGCAGACACCTGTCTTTTCAAACCAATAGAATCTTAAAAGCATGTAAAAAGCACGTGAATTTACTGCCCAAGAGCTGTTCTGCTGAAGGCTCTGGCAGTGAACTCCTTTCTTGGCAGGACAGCCTGACCTGTGCCTGCCTTCTGCATGATGCCTGAACTGTGTTTCTGTGCCTGTACCTCTTTTAAACTCTGCAAATGCCAATTTCTTTAGTCTCTGTAAAGCAAAAGTGACAGAGATAAAAAATGTTGTCTAAAGCCAGCAGATATTGAGACTCTGAAGACAGATATTTACTCTAAGACTCCTTATTCCTGGGAAATAATCCTAGCAGCAAGGGAAATGAGTAACAGATGGGATTACAAACATAAAAATTCATCTGACAATAGATGTTCACAATAAATTCTGTAAAGATTTTATGAACAGTGAAGATCGTAGGGTCTATAGCACAGGATAAAAATAGCATCAATATCCCCAAGAACCCTGAATTCTTTCTTTCTGGTGCCATCAGACAACTACAGAATCCAAGAATGGTTTGAGTAAGGAGGGACCTCACTGAGAAAAGTATTTCCTCCCAGTTGCCCATCTAAACCAACCCTTCTAAACTGGAATATTCACCATTCTTTCATCTTATAATTTCCCAGTTTAAATTGTAACTATGTGAAAGTTGCAGCCACTTATAAAATTGTATTCCAACAGCTCATCTCTGGAGTTTTTTCGTTGGTGTCAGGGTTGTGATCTTTACTAATTCAATAACCGTAATTTACTAATACAGGTGATTTTTATTGCAAGACATTATCACAAATATGAACAAGGTTAGGTAGCCTGGGGATGAGTGACTGAAACACTTTATGTCTTCAAATAATGAAATTTCAGGCGTCAAAACACAAGTTTTGAGGAGATGAGTGCTGAGAGAAACAGCATTATTATTATATATACCACAAAGAAAGAAACTATAAAAGGAAATAACTATTTATTTTGTTTTGTCTGGTTTTGTCTGGTTTTAAGATCCCAGTGCATCCAAGAACAAGTAAAATTGGGACTGTTATGGAATGATTAGCATTCTGAAAAATAATTTCTTTATAAAGTACAAATTTGTGAACAACACTACCATAGGGATATTTTAATTTTCAGAGAAATTTACTGCTTTGGGTCTTTGCTTCACTTATTTCCTGATGTCCACCTGGATTGTCAATGAACACTTTTCAAAATCAACCCTCATTTGCTGGTGTCTGTCAGTAATAATTAAACCCCTAGAGAAGTGACATCTAGAATTATTTATATTTCCCCAAAAAATCAAGAAGAAAGGCTGTTGTGTTTTTCAGCTTTCTTTTGTGATCCTTTTTATACTATCTTCCATTCTTTAGACTAATTTTTTTGTAATGCAAAACCTGCCTTTTAGGCTGTAATTGTCATTAGTGAATGTCTGTAGTCTTCTGGATTTGCAAACTCAAAATGCAAATTTAAACAGCATGATTAAGCATATTCTTTCCAAACACACCATCATTAATTGCTGATCAGAGGTTTTATAAATGGAATTAAATGTGCTATTCAGCTGTCTATATTTGGAGAAAACATCTCAGCTTTGAATTATATTGGGGCAGTTATTAAATACATTACTGCAACAATATTATGTGAAGAATCTGTAATAGAGAGTTAAAATCATAATTATTGCTGTCGTGTGACAACAGTTTTTCAAATGGGTCATTGCAGCCATGGAACAAAGTTCTTAATTTAAAATAAAAGATGTGGGAAAAAGAGGGGGTCATCTCCTCAAAAGTTGTACTTAAAATTCAATTATTTAAAGACACGAAGTGTTTCAGTCACTCATCCCTAAGCTATCTAACCTTGTTAATATTTGTGATAATGACCTGCAATAAAAATCACTTCTATTAGTAAATTACTGTTATTGAATTAGCAAAGATCAGAACCCTGACACTGAAGAAACTGAGGATATTACAAGTGATAAGGAAATACACATTTATGAGAGATTGGGGGAATGTCTTCAAACAGAGAGTGAGTATAGATGGGCTATTGGGAAGGAATTGTTCCCTGTGAGTGTGGGCAGGCCCTGGCACAGGGTGCCCAGAGAAACTGTTGCTGCCCCTTGGCAGTGTCCAAAGCTTGGCTGGATGGGGCTTGGAGGACACTGGATAGTGGAAGTTGTCCCTGCTCATGGCAGGGGTGGCACTGGATGGGCTGCGAGGTTCTTTCCACCCCAAACAACTCTGGGATTCTGGGATTCCATGACTCAGCTCCTTAGCACCAGATTGGTGCTGGAGGAGCTCAGCACCAGCTTCAGTGAGCTGCAGGTCCCTGTGGTTGAGCTCAGGAAGATTTTCCCTTTTCCCTTTGCACACCCTGGCAAACAGGGAGCCTTTCAGCCCACAGCACTGCCCTCTGTGCCAGCACCAAGCCATTCGCAGCCTGGCAGGGCTGGGCTGCCACCCCATGTGCTGCAGCTGCTGCCAGGCCTGCTCAGGGAGCCCGGGCAGCTCTGCACACGTCTCCTGGCCATTGCTCATTTGGGAGGGGAGCAAGCAGGAGCCTGGGAGTGCAAAGACAAAGCCAGCAGCTGCTTTGCTGGGGGCCCCAAGGACAGGCAGTGTCCAGGCTGTGGGAACCTGCAGTTTCAGCTGCTCTTGCCAAGCACGTGTTCTCTTTCAGGACCTCGAAAGATAATGACAATTCTCTAGACTTTTGGGCTACATTAAAATGTCATTTAACTTTCTGCTTCAGAAAAAGGATTATGAAACTTGAATTAGAGAAGACATTTAAATATCACTTCAGGCTTGAACAGAAATACCCATGTGGAAAATGGTACAGCAAGTCTTTCCAACAGACTTTAGTCCCACCTCATAGCCTACAGCAAAGTGAAATACATCAGGAATGACAAAAACATAATGCAAAGTAGAGATCTGCAAGTTAAAGGATACTGTGTAAAGAAAAGATAATACATCATACTCATGGGAGAAAAAACACCACTTGAAATTACAAAGTAAAAGTCAAGTCAGAAATCAAAATTACAATGAAATATTGAAAACAAAAGGAAAATATTTAATTTTCTGGTTGCAAAGAGACAGCTGAGAACTTTGCTTGCAAATAGTTCCCTATCCAGACTCAAAATTTCCTGCAGGTTTTTAGTGGCACTTTGTCACAAGGAGTAGGAGCTGCGTGAGATTCCTAATGTCTGTCTGGAACAAGAAAGGAAACAACCCAGACAAAGATAGAAAGGATGCTAAATTAAAAGATACATATTATATAGTATTTATAAATACATAGCAATGGATGATCAGAAAAAGACCTACTTAACAAATTTTATAAATTCCTTTAGAAATCTGACTTTAAAAACCTGAGAAACTTTGCATTTTATAGATTGGTTGGTTTGTATCTTCATTCAAAGGCAGCTATTTCAAAAAGATAAAGTACAAATTATATAACATCTGGAATTAGCATCTGGCAATTAATAGTTTGAGAGGGTCAACAATTTTTTAAATTACTTTCAGTCCTCAGAATAATTCTGTTGTGCTTTGAACAAAATCCATGGCTGGTGTGATGTCTGAACAAAAAAATCTATCAGATATTCTTCCATGCCAGAGATGAGGGATTTTTACTTCTTTGAAGTAAAGAGTTTTCAGGAAAAAATTTCCTATTGGTGCTTCTTTTAAAGGAACTGTTTTCCCATCATGTGAAATGGTGCACAAGACCGCAGGCATGACATTCCCTCTGTTTCACTAATTTTCCAATTTCATTATGTTTGAAGACTAAAAGAGTTCCACATAACAAACAGTTCAGATATCAATTATTACTATTATTTTCATGGGATCACACAATATCTTGAAATGAAAGGGACCCACAGAGTCCAACTTTTGGCCCTGCATAGAACACTACCAATACCACCCTCTACCATTTTAATCTATTTCTTGGAAATAAAATAAGATCCTATGTGAGTGTTAATCTGAAATTAATACATGTTTGTAGCAAAATATTAAAAAGAGCTAATGTCCACAAGGGAAAACATTCTTTGGCTTAAAATGTTTAATGAATTATTGTTGCTCTTTTTAGCAAGATACACAGAAGGAAAAAGATGTGTTTGTTTTTAAATGGATGATTTATAGAAAATATTTCTTTTGTTCACTTCTTACTACTGCTTAGAGATATTTATCGTATTTGGAACAGTAAATTTGTCATGCATGTAGGTACAAGCTGTGACAAATTGCACAAGTTTTACATCCAGATCCTGCACTTAGTGAACAAGCCTTAGGACCTTCTTGTTAAAGAAAAAACATTAGTGAAAAATCACTTTTTTCTAGATTTCTGGTGGTGTTTGTAAAAGTTATAAGAATTCACAGTAGAAGCATGGCAGGTGTCGTCTTAACATTTCCTGAATTAACACAAAGTTTTCCAGTATCTTGTTAATAGTTAATACAGAAGAGGACTTTTTATGCTGCAAAAAAACTACTAATAAATTTTAAAAACAATTATATCCTGGAATATATTCAGTTGCATAAATCAATCTATTGCTTTTCCTTATTTTGAACAATAATGTCACTTTAGAGCCTGGGGTTGTCAAATCCTGTAAAACCTCAATTAAAAATAAAAATACAAAATAAGAAATCCAAGAGAAAAAAATCAAGACCAAAAATACTCCACCGGGTGAGAACTGAAGAGTCAAAAAGAGCCCACTTGTAGTATGTTAAGGAGGGCCAGGAGTTGGACTTTGATGATACTTGTGAGTTTCTTCCAAGTCAGAATATTCTGTAATTCTATGATTCTGTGTAGCAATGATCTCTACGCACTAGAACATGAAACAGAGACTGAAACATCTCTTTAGGCACATATGCATTATACCCATGTAGGATAATTTTCCACCACTTTTCCTAAAGCCCAGCTCTTTTAGGCCTAAGAGCATCAAGCTGTAAAACCAAAGGATGGTGACTAACAAGTTGCCCATCCCCTTCCCTATTTAAACCTGGTTCCTTCACTTTGTGGGTCTGGAGGAAATTAGTGGGGATGTATTACCTTGTGACATCTGAGACTTTGTCTTTCATTTCATTACCTCTATTCTTGGGACTTTTTATGTATTTCTTTCAGCTCATTTATACCTGGTTCTCTTCACCCTAAAAAGCTGAACCTACCCCTTCCCTGGAGCTGTTTATCCAGCCCTAAGGACAATGCCTGACTCTGCAGGGAGCTGAGCATATCTGGGGCTTACATGGGATCTCAGAAGAGCTCATTGCAAATGTACAAACTATTATTGCACACTACTGGGCAAATATTAATAACAGGAGCTTTGTGACATTCAAATGTCGCACAGACAGTTGGTGGTAAAGAAATGTTCAAGCAAATGAGTAATCTGAGATTGTGATCCTTCATAGTTCTAATTATAAAACAGCCTTATTATTTTCTGTAACATTGTATGATATAATAGTATTTGAAAAGTGACTGTATTAAGAGCATGACATTTACTGAAGTGAATAAGATTTTCACATGTGAAGTAATTTTGCGGCCACTTATTGTGCAAAGCAGAAACTTCAGAAGTAGAGATCAGTTAATTCTTTAATGCAATGCCAATTTAGAGTTATTTCCTTAATTTATGGTCTTTTCACAGGATTCCCCTGTCTTGGGACAAGGATTAAACACTGGACATTGCTTCTTTCAGCAGTTAATACTTGGAGAAGTCAGGCAAGTTGATTTTAGTGTTTTTAACTAAAATGTTTTTTTTTTTTTTAGTCTTTCTTTAGTGGTTACAAAAGGTTACCTCAGCAGAAACTCCCTTTTTCTCACTTCAGATAGTACTCTCAACCCAACTTCTTCCATTTTTTTTTTCCATTTCAACCCATTTTTCTTCCATTTGTTTGATCCTTTCTCTGTGATGTTTTAATCTGGGCTCCAACTGCTGGCCATTGGTAGTTCTCTCATCCATCTTATCCATGGCTGCTTTGTGCCACAGAATGACCCTTCCCACACCCTTCTACTTTGAAAAACAAAATAAAACTCAAACTATTTAACAAACCACACACACACACAAGCCTGACTGAAAATTAAAATTCTAACAACATGTTCCTAAGTGGAACGAGGTTGCTCCTAGTCCATTAATTAAATCATAACAGAGGGTTGATAGCACTGCCTTGTTTGCTCCAGAAATATCCACAGTAGGAGACACTGGAATGGAAAAATAGACAAAGGAATTGTGCAACTGTAAGCGAGATAAAATTCCATGGTAGTCCTGGTTTGTTCTTACAGAGTGATTCCATCAAAACTTGGCTCACATCAAACAAATCCAATTAATGAAATTTTACCAGTAATAAATCTGAAAGAATTATACAACATTTTCATTTGAATCAGTTGATTAGGAAATAACAAATTATCATAAGTGAAATATTTGTGCTTTCCAATGATATCAAATCAATCATTCCTCAGATAATTCTAGACATTTTGCAAAGCATAGATACACTTGAGAGGAGAAATATCCTTGTTTTTCTGTGGGTTAAAACAGTTGTAAGAGGAAATGATTCCTGAGTGTTCTCATGGATGCAAAATATATTTTTTTCGTATTTTAATTTTTTATCCCCAGGTGCCAGGTCTGTTCTGACTCCCTACACATATTTCCTAGGACTTCAGAGACTTTGAAATTATATTTACTAAAAATGCATTATATTTACTAGTTTTCTGCTAAAATTATATTTAACTTCTGTGAAGCTCTTAAGAAGTTATCAGGTGAAATGTTTAGTCATGGTGCTAAGATCCATTTTAGGCTGGATTTAGAAGGAAAATGCCAGAGAGTCATGCAGTAAACTACCCAGCTAATTAATCACTGAATTCCTTTAAAAATTAACCTTTTTTCACATGAAATCCTATAGAAAAATGCATTGGGCTGTGTTCATTGGAGACTTAATTGGCTTTTTCTTCCACTGCATACAGAGCAATGTTCTTACCTCTAGAGAATAGTTGCAGACTGCATCATAGTTGGAACAGGATATTTAAAAATATTTCTAATGGAGTAAAACAAGGAGAACATGGTTCAAATGGTAGACTAGGAAGTATTAGATTAACAGTTGGATTAATGGATTTTGCAAGTCTTTTCCAACATAAATGATTCTATGATACTTTGATATGATACTTTCAAAAAGTCTTAAATATTTCATATTTAAGAAGTTGTAGAAAATATTATAGAAAATTACACATGATATGTGGCAATAGCTGGAGTGAGAACATGCTGGAATTATAAAAGGGAGCAGTCAATTTTCCTGTCAAAGAATGATTAACCAATTTACCGGAATCATTAAAATTGATCCAAGATTTATGATTGCAGAAAGGTGAGTTTGGATGTAAGCTAAAAATCAGCACTAGTCCACGTCTTGAAAAACAGCCCATGTGGTCCTCAGTGTCACTGTAGTAGCTCCATAGGAGACCTTGTCCAGCCAAAACTGGCGATCACGAGCTATTTGTGCACAAAAAACCAACAAACCAAAAAAACCACCAAAACCACAAACCAAAACCAAACCAAACAAAGGATAAAAAAAAAAAACAAACCAAAACAAACAAAACAAAACAAAGCAAAACAAAAAAAAAAAAAAAAAAAAAAAACAAAAAAAAAAAAACCCAAAAAAACCCAAAAAACAAAAAGACACCCCAGAACCCCCCCCATATTGTTGTTCTTTTCCTTGAGACAATGTCTCCAGATCTGGAGCCTGTGTTTTCTCCCCAGCTTAATGAACACTATGAGGCATGGAAACCTGCCTGAGGTGGGAGAAGAATCATACCTGAAGGGCTCCAAGAGACCTGGAAAAGGACTTTGGAAATAGGAATTGATGGAATGGAATGACAGGACAAGCGGGGAATGGCCTCAAGCTGAAGGAGGTCCAGGGATAAATGGGATTTTGGGAAGGAATTATTCCTGGGAGGGTGGGGAGGCCCTGGCACAGGGTGCCCAGAGAAGCTGTGGCTGCCCCTGGATCCCTGGCAGTGTCCAAGGCCAGGTTGATGAGGTTTGGAGCAACCTGGGACAGTTGGAGGTGACCCTGCTCATGGCAAAGAGTGACACTGGATGGACTTTTAGGTCCCTTCCAACCCAATTGTGGCACTCTATGACAATAACTGAAGTATTTCTAAGACTAGCACAAATATTCAAATATCAAAGCAGATTTTCCCGTACTATCACACAGGAATGTGTTGTAGGGCTGAAAATGAACTGTACCAAAAGCTTGCCTTTCACAACAATGCCGTCGGTTTTATGACACTTTATAGCAAAGCCACTACCCAGTTTTCTCAGGATCAGCTTAAGTTTCCTCCCACAAGATCACTCCCAGCAGGGACCCCTTGTTAACCTGTATGTAGCTGTTAGTGGCCAAGGTGGAATTGGGAGAAATAAGAACTGAATACAAAGTAATTTTGCCATGCCCTGCTGGGTAACATGTTTATCCAAAGGCCTAGCACCTTTTATGTTGTGCCTATTTCTTCTGTGAAACACAAAATGCAAGAGGCAGAGTGTCACACACGGCAGTGCCAAATGTGCAGGCACTGATGCTCATCTTTGGAGTTCCTCCCAACCTCAATAATTACATGATTCTGTGATTTCCCAGCAGCCCTAAGCAGCACAATTCAGAGTGAAGGTGTCACAGACATGTTTTCTGAAAAATCCTTTCCTTAGGATTTTTTCTCCTGAGAAGCTGAGAGGCCACAGGAACAAAATGTAAACAATGGTTATCTGCTGCTGTGGAATGCAACAGGTGGATCTGTGATTGGTCTCATGTGGTTGTTTCTAATTAATGGCCAACCACAGAGATGTTGCTTGATAGATAAATGACACAAAACTCGGATAAGTTTCAAGTTTTGTGCCGTGCTTTATTAAGGGCACGGGGAGGTGGTAGACTAGCGTCCCAAGCCCGAGCCCCCCAATTTCATGTATGGGTGCTTCCCATCTGCCTCTTGCCCCTCAGCTGATGAGCCATGATCAGATCCGTGCTCCTGGTGAGGAGATGGAGTAAGAACAGCTACACAGAGGTTTGGTGCTGCACTGTCAGGCTGCAGCTCGTGCTGTCAACCCTCAGTGTTAGTGCTCAGAGAAACATCTCAGCTTTGACAGCACTTCTGACAGCAACTGCAGCACAAGTGACCTTTCCACTCTGCCTCTGCAATGAGCTCCTGCTCTGTCCTGTTGGGAAAACAGAAACAAGGAAAGAACCATTTGTTTTCCACATCCATTAGGTCTGTCAGGCGTTGGCCAAGTAGCCACCACTCGTGGCAACAGCTCTGGAAAATTGAAGCCATCCTTCAGCCACTGCACTGCCAATGTCTTTCCCTGACCTTCATTCTGTCATGGATGGAAAGTCATTTGTGTGTAACTCCAAAAAGTGAAGTCCTTGAGTTTCTGCAGAAAATTACCACTGATGACAGTGGCATTAATGAATATAAAGCAGGAAATCTTCCCACTCAGAGCTCCCTCCTGTGTTACACACAAGATAAATGGAACAGAAAATAAGTGTGAGGCAGAAAGACTAACTACAGGAATTATTTTTTGTCTCCTACTGAAATTTAGTAGAGATATTGAGAATAAAATGGGAAATAAGATTAAAAAATGGCAAGGAATGGACAGGTTAAGCATCAGGACCAACTGCCAGTAAAACATTTCCAACTTGTACCTCTAGGAAAAAAAACTGCATAAATTTTAGAGTAGCAGACAAATAATGCAAAGCAGGAAAAAGAGCAGATGCTCCAATACTGGCTGCAAGCAAAACGGAATTGGAATAACTTGTGCAAAGGAGGAATAAGTAAGAAAAACACAGTAGTGGAGTTATTACAGCTGATTACTCCCTCCTTATCTTCCTCCCAAGTAATCCTTCTGTGCATTAAAGGTTCTCTGTATAGTTATAAACCTTTAACAAAGACACATTTCCCTGTCACATTCCAAAAAGAGCTATAGAAATTTTCCTTCGAAGAAATAGAAATAGAATTTAAGGTGGTTTTTGGGTTAGTCTCTGGCAATGAAAATGGTGCAACTTCTGATGGATAATCTCTGTTTTGGAGGTGAAAAAACTGGTCATCCAGAGCCACTTATCATTAATTTGGCAGGCCAGAACCAAGCTCCAGAATTTTATTTTATTTTATTTTATTTTATTTTATTTTATTTTATTTATGATATTTAAGGTAATAGAAATTATTTATTTATTACTGTAAATGCAAGCTAAACACTTGTTTATGTTATCTTAGAAGAAGCAAGTTAAATGTTTATCAGTTTTGTCAGTATAGGGGCATTATGATAAATTCACTCAAAATCCAAATGGTGTGTGGGCAAAATAATGACATTTCTTCCCTGCTACACAATGTATCAGGAAGATGCTTTCAGAAATTAAATCTTATGTCAGTTCTGAGGTAGAAGATGTTTTTATTGAAACTTTTCTTACACATAGAAATTGTATCTGTGTGTGGATGTAGAGGTGTAAGTAAATAAATATATATGCACACAAATGTTACAAAAACACATAGACTGTACAAAAAGCATATCTCCCATTCTGTTTTTTCCTTCTTTCTGCTTCAGCTGCTTCAAACTGGCAAGGGCAAGGAATGTGGGCCAGTGCTTTTATGGAGCTGGTAATTGCAAGCAGCAGCTTTTCACTTGGCACCTTCTGTGTAGCTGTGTTGCCTTAATGACTTTCCTTCTACAACAATGGCAACATAAAATATATTTCTGCAGTCATAAATAGCTTCATGAGGCAAAAATATTGTATTTTTCTGTGTTTGACATGCTGTTATCCTCTTGAGGTCATTAAAGGCAGTGTCTGATGATTCCCTTTCCAGCCACTTCCTCAATATAACATTTTCCCCTTACAAAATTTTAAAATATTTTTCTGTGTTATATCCAGATAAAGGCAAATTCCACAGCCATTTCTCCATGTCCCAAATGGGTACTTCTGTGTGTTCCATACCTCTATTTCTTTTATAATTATATAATTTATAATTAGTAGTTGTATGTATTAATGTTATTATTAGCATTAGTATTAGCATTATGCTGAAGCAAATTATCAAGCATTGTTCCCAATATGACAATTTTTCACTCAAACCCTAAAGGGATCCCTATTTTTTCTGGGGTTAGATTATAATTTGACACATGGTGACCTTTTCTGCAACCAAATATTCCATCTATTTTTTCAACAAGGTACTACTGGAGTGCAGGTGGACTACAGAAATTCCATTTATTCAGACAGATTTTGTTCCTTTGACAGTATCTAACATGATCATGGTTGTATTGAATTTCATTGTCTGTATAAAACCTGCACAAAACTCCAGATAAAATGCTCAAAATATAATAAGCTTGCTTCAATCTTCCAACTTGTTCAATGTTCACTGTTTTAAACTTTGTTAGAAATAGGGGAAAAGAAAATAACAAAATCTGTATGGTTGGCACAGCTGACAGTTCCCTTTAAACACATCAAACTCTTTGAATAAAGACTGATGAAGGTAGTAGGCTTCTAAATGAACGAATATCTTTTATATATATTATTATCTAGAGTTGCAAAGAATTCAGGGATCCTAATGAGATCGTGAGAAAGCTGAGATGAACTGGTGCTGATGGTTGTAAATAATCAGCTATAATTGTGCTTTCCATTTAATGAGCACTTTAAAAGGATAAAGAAAACCTGTCGTTCTAGGAGCTGGACTTATTTAAGAAAAGCTAACAGAATATAGCACATTTTAAAGCAAGTCTTTGCAGGTTTCCCTTCTACAACCTGTTTGCTGGAGGGTTTTGGGTGTATAAAGGGACATAGCTAAAAGATCAAAATAACAAAATTCATAGCTTTAAAGAGGCAGACCCAATGTGTTCATGTTGTAACAATCAATAAAGAAACTGAACCTGTGATTGTTTAGTTGACCTCAGAAATTTCAAAGGTAGAAAGCTCCCCAGTCCTCATATATGATGCATTCAAGAGATCCCACACTTTCAGACACCAAAATCACTAAAGATGGAGAAAATGTCTTCATGAATGCAAGACCAGTTGTTTCCTTGCAATTTTATGACACCCTAAAAATTAATCCTTGTGTGACTGGCTGTATTAGCCACAGTTTGGGCTCCCTGTCTGAGAAGAGATATTTCTATTACTGGTGCCTATTAGGGATGTAAATGATTTTAACATTATAAAACTAGGAAAAAAAACCCCAGTCCAATATTCCCAATAACAAATACATACTGTCTCATAACAAAGGAATCATCCTAAATGTTCTGCATTACTTGTTTCAGAGTGTGACATTTCTAAAGGTTGGCAGGGCAGGTGTGCTCAGGAAGGTAGAGAAGATAATTGCAAGTGTGATCACACCTTTTAGCAGAGACATTTAAATGTAAAATGCACAGTGCAAATACTGCAGACATTTTACAGAACACCCTGACAAGTGCAAAATCTTCCCAAACAGGTAAAAAGTCTCTTGTGGCCTCAGCCAGCTGCTTACTTATGGAGCCCAGGAAGGAGAGGAGAATTTAGGCTGCATGGAAAGCAATGCTTTTGTTATAATATGACACTCACACCTACACTTACAATTTAAAGAGAAAGCACATTTGAACATGGTATATTATTTATTCAGGAGACATTCATCTAGAAGAATAGCAACTTAATTAGACATAATCTGCTGGAAAATTTTAAGTCTAAAGTTCTTAGAATGGGGAGACATCCTTTAATAGGAACTATACATGGGAATTTTAGTCTGAAATCTGGAAATTGGTGTAAATTTCAATCCTACTTAAATCTTATAGTATAGATCATAGATATGCGCATCCACTTCCATCTGGGATGGAAAAGATCTCTGTTTAGATGGTTAGTAGAGAGCACATGCCATTAAATAATCAATAAACTTAGTATTTGCTGAGCCAAATTACATAACTAAACAAAAAATATTAAACCTTCACGTCCTTCAAATACCCACTTTGGGTTTCAGAAACCAAGGGTTTAAAAAGAAGCAACATTTACTGTTTTCAAATGATATATCAAAGAAAACTTGACTCACAGGAGTCCCATATCTCCTCACTTAACCAATTTACATTTTGCTCCACTGCCCATAAAATTAGTTCAGCATTGGTCAGATATGTTTGTTGCAGTTTTGACTAACTGGGATTTTCTATAAAAAAAGGGGTGACTACATGAAATAATTAAATTAACTTGTCTGAGCAGACATTACTTGTAAAAATATGAATTTTAATGTCCCATGAAAAAAAAATTCATGAGCAGAAGACCCAAACAGCCTAGTTAATATATGTGACTTAGGCTTTCCATGGACAGCATTCCTGAAGTATTTGTGTAGGCAAGGATTTGAATTTTCAATGACTGGAGCAGCTAATGATTAAGGAGACTAAAAATAACCATAACATTTTCATTTTCCTTTTTTCCTCCAGTTTTCCACTACCTTTCCTGTTAATAAGGATTTTAAAAAGAAGGTGTAATTTGGAAAAGTGGTTGACTACATTTTTTACACCTTCATCCATCCCAAATTCAGCCTGTCCATCCCTACTCATCATTAGTTGCTGCTGTATGACTGTGTGCCCTACAGCTCTTCCCTCCTGAGCTGTTAGTCCAGCAGAAGCTGCTTTGAAAATACATTTGTGAACAGTTGGAGGATTATCATATGCCACGACCACTTCAGTGTTTCATCCCAATTTCTACTGCCAAAAAGTGTTCTGGTACTTAGACAGGGAACACATTGAAAGCTTTTGGCAAAGCAAAATGTGTTATGAAGCTGAAGATGAGATGTCATGTCCTATGAACTCCTAGTAAATAACAGATTTGAGGGAATTCTTGTTTTATAGACAGATATATATATATATATATATATATATATATATATATATATGTATGTAGCTATATAAATGTATATATGCACACACACACACACATATATACATATTTATATATGTATCCACCTACATGGGAATATACAATTAAAAAACCATACAAAATAAAGCCCATAAGAAGTTTTTTAATTATTCACTCCATACTTTCAAAAAAGTGAGATGCAAATGGTCACAAGCCAGAGTATCAGTGAATGCCAAGTGTAGCCAACCGTGTACATTTACATTTCAGTCAAACCAATGATCTGATAAAAGAACAAACATGAACTTTGCTCATAAATTAATCTTCTGTTTATATTTTTATTTTTTCCCCAATATATTAATTCAGTTCTCATAGTTAGAAAAGAAATATCTGGACTGCAAAGCAAAGACTTTTACTGCTTTATGTGTTAGAGACTGAAGAGCTGAATATTTTCTCTTCCCTCTTCATGCCATTCATTATATTTTTAATTAGACAACTGCTTTTAACAGATGAAGAGAAGTAAACTTTCACTTTATTTTAAGCTTTATTTTATCAACTGGAAATTCCATCACACCTGGAAATAAGCTGATCCATTTTTTGTGATCAAATGGATGAAGATGGGCAATAGGTTCAATATAGATCACCAAGAAATAGCAATCTGGGAACCAAATAAACTATTCTAATTGAATGGAGAGATAAATCCTCCACCTTTCTTTCAAAAATTAAAAAGAAATATAAGAACATAATTCTCAATGGTAAAGAATCTTTAATTAATGAAACTCACTGCTTAGTTGCACACTTTTGCAGAGTGCAAATCATGTCTGCTCTATATGGGTGTATGAACAGCTAATCAATACTCACTATAATGAAGGTTTATAGGTGACTTCAAAGGCAGGTATATTAAACCTCTAGAGCACATGAGCATATTTGTGTTCAGTCATTGACAAAACCATGAAAATTTTGAAATTTAAGATATTCCTCAGGAAACGCTTAAGGGTGAAGAGATAAATAACAAACTAATATTGATGTCACAGTTGTGATTTCTTTGTCACTCGGTTCTTAATTTGTGTTGCCACCATGTTCAATATTGAATTGATCTCCCCTGTCAAGATGACAATCCTCAGAGCTTCCACACAGAAGTCCAGAAAAACTTCTGCAGGCGGAGCTTTGGGTCACAGGGCACAGGTGTCTCAGGTTGAAAGGTAAAGCTGGGTGTGTATTCAATACCCATCTGTCACAGGTGGGGCAGTTCTCTTCTGTTCATTGGGAAGTTTTCTTTTATCTCTTCCACAGCCAATCCTCCCTCCAGGAGATCTCTGTTATTACAGGTCCATTAATTATTAATTATCTTCTGTCCATGGCCAGTGAGTGTCCCTGCATGGCTGATCCAATTCCACCATCCCATGGGGAGATGCTCCACCCAGGGGAGGAGCCAAGCATTCCTGCCTGGATCCAATCTGAGCTTTGGGACCCCACAGCAGCCTTTGCCCCCTGCATTGCCAGAGGAGCAGCTTTCTGCTGCCCTGCATTGCCAGAGGGAGCCCAGGCCCATCTCCAGCAGCCCTGGAGCTGCAGAGGAAAACTCCCCCCTTGTGCAGGATCCCTGCTCCAGTAGAAGCACAGCTGGCACTGCAGGAGGGCTGAGCCCCCATGGGATGGGGCTGGGACACCTCCCTGACACACAGTGGTCAGCTCCTGCTCTGACTCTGACAGTATTTGTTTGTACTATTCATTTGTATTTTTAATTTTTCTAGTACAGAACTGTTATTCCTATTCCCATATTTTTTTTTCTAGTACAGAACTGTTATTCCTATTCCCATAAAAATGGGCTGAGATCCCCTTAATTTCAAAATTATAATAATTCAGAGGGGAGGCTTTACATTTTCCATTTCAGGGGAGGCTCCTACCTTTCTTAGCAGACACTTGTCTTTTCAAAAAACAGGGTACAGAAAATGATCCTAGAAAATGACCTTTCTAGTCAGGGAGAAGAAAGTCAGGCACAGCCCATCAGTTCCTTGGTAGCAATATGGAAAGAGATCAGAGAGCCCAGACGTTTGTCTTCTCTCTCTCATTCAGGCAGGGACTCTGAGCATTTTTAATTCTCAGTCTCACTTCTCCAGAGCCAAACCTAATGATCTTTCTTCAGTGCAGAAGGAACTGAGGAGCTCTGAATGACCTCAACCAGCAAGACCTGCTGTCTCTCATTTCCCTTGCCAGCCTCAGTCCATCAAAGTTAAAAATTAAACAACTCACAGACCTTCACTTGAAAAACTGGGCACCATTTTCTGGTTTGTTCTATGGATTTCTTGCCCTCCTCTGTATAAATGCTATGGCATCACATCAAATAGGAAACTTTATCTTTTGGGCTGTGAGGAAATTTATTTCCTAGCATAAGTCTATTTTCTGGGAGTCAATAAAATATATTAGCAAACTTGGAATGAGATTTGCAGTTATTTGGTACATTTTTGCAGTTCAAGTCACAGGGCAATATCAGTTTATGTTCCCTGTGAATATCACACTATGTGAAATTCTGAAACTGTATTAAAAAACTACCAGCCAAAAAGACAATACAACAAAGAATTGGGAAATGAGGAAAGCCTTTGGTTTATTATTGTGGAAGTTTAAGAAAGATGTGCATATTGAACTCAGCAACATTATTCTCAGAGAGGGAATGACTATACTAACTCAGAATGTTTTCTTTTCCTGTGAAATTCAATAATGCAGAGACTAATATGCTTTATAAATCAGCAAATGTGTGAATCCAAAGTCAGTTTACTCTCTATCTAATATAATTTCTAAATATGAAATTCTCATTCTTTTTTTTCTACCCCATAAAAACTGCAGATTAAGGTTTTGCCTCAATTAGAGAAAGATTTAGAAGTCTAGATTGACAGAGGTATAAAATAGACAACTGCCCCTGGAAGGATATGAATTTCACTTTTATTAATTTTGCCCCAAAGGCTCAAATGTAATTTGTCCCTGTGTTCCCCCTCACTTCATACTGAAGCTCCAATGAAGGGTCAGGATTTAATTTCATCAAATTAAGGTTAGGATAGTTATCGCAGATTCTGGACTATATTAACCAGCCATTGGAAATTCAACTCTGAACTGTTCAGCATTGGAAGCTAAAGCTGCAGCCACAGAATTAACCCTGTAAACCCCAGTCCCTGTAAAGGCAGACTGGTGCCCTATCCTTTAGTTCAGTTTGGCAGCCTGGTCCCCTTGTAAACACATGGGATGGGCCTTCCTCTTCCCTGAAGTCTCCATGGCAGAAGTGATTTTGTGTGGAGACTTTCAAAGCTTGTGACTTCTTCTAACACATTTTGTATTTAATTCAATAGAGTATCAACAAGACAGGCTGACCTCATTGCACTGTTTAACATTCAATGGTGTGTCATTAACCATCTTCAGCAAGAATAAACAACATAATTTAGATGTCTTTTTTTTTGTTAAGGAAGGATTTTTTTATATCAGAATCATAGGATCATTATGGTTGGAAAAGGCCTCCAAGATAATCTAATCCAAACTGTGGTCCATCATCAGTGCCTCAACTAAACCACAGCTTTAATGCCACATCCAGTCATTTCTTGAACACCCCCAGGGAGTGTTCAAGTACTCTGTTGAAAAGGAAATTCTGGGTTTAGTCTGATCAATTAAATTAATTCGGTCAATTTGTTATCAAAATGTGCTGGCAGTGTGTTGTAAGAATGATGCTACAAAAATAACATACCTATCAGGAGACTATGATGTCATATTATTTGTAAAATTTTATATAATTTGGATATAAAGAGAATAATAATTTGTGTGTTATTAAAATATTTTAATTAATATCTTTCTGATAGTTCTCATTCTCATTTTATCATCATGGTAATGGTCAGGTTTTAATCTTTTTTATGCCACTACAAAACTCAGAAATTCTTTATCTCCAGTTCTTTTAATGCTGGAGGTACTAAAATCCAAGTGAAAGACAGAAAGTGGGTTATCAGTTTGCCAGAGGCCACATTTCATGGTAAGTTTTAAAGATATTTGTTGTTTCTTTTAGGTGTCAAATGTGATGTTCCACTTAAAACACAAAGTTACTTTCCGTCCATTACTGTTGAAAATGGAAATGAAAAAGTGGTTTTCTATTCCTGTCGTGAGCCAGGACAAACCAAACAGGTCAAGACATAACGAGGTAGAATTAAAATATGGAAAAGCTCAAACTGATGATTTAGTGAGCCAGTGCAATGGGCTGCCTGGGAAAATTCCAGGGCTCTGCTGGGATATGGGCATGACCAGGATTGAGCATCTGCTGTTTCCTAAAGGGAACTTTCCTTCATGCACAAGGCTTTATCAGCAATGACCCAGATGATGGCACACCTTAACGCTCACAATGAAAGTTTCTTCTTTGGGAAGGGCAAAAAAAAGGGAATTTTAAATAAGTTAATGGATAAGGGAAGCAAGAGAAAATATGGAATGATTTTCAGGCAATTCATTCTTCTCATGGAAACGCACCATAACAGCAGTATCAGGACTGGCAGATGCTGCATCATGAGCTGCACAAAAACAACAGCATGAGAACAAAAAAGAGAAAAATCTTTCCGTAGAGACTTTCAAATAACTTTGCCATAAAAATAATTGACAGAAGTTACCAGAGATGGAAGCCAAAGGCAGATTGCAGAACAGCAAATGACAGGCCCTCAGCATAAGGAAGGCTGAACTTTGTGGTGAAGCAGATGAAGCCTCAGGGTCTCTTCTATGTTCATATTCCAGGATAGAAAAACTCACATTGTTTTAATTTTCTTAATTAAAACACAGTTGTGGGTTTTAAAGGGTGTTTAACATTTTACACATTGAATTCCAGTTAATTTAAAGAACTGTTGCAACCCAGATTGGGCTCAGTATGTCTCAGGACCACAATAATTTTAGCAGCTTAGATGTTTCCCCAGGGCTGTGGAGCTGCTGTCAACTGGAACACAGGGTCCTGGGACAAGAGAAAAATAGGAAGAACTGGGATGTGAAAGCTCCCGGTTGAGATCAAGACATGAAGATCACTTACCAATTACTACCATAGGAAAAACAGGTCCAACCTGGGCAAATAATAAATTAATTTTTCTAAATAATAATAATAATAATAATAATAATAATAATAATAATAATAATAATAATAATAATAATAATAATAATAATAATAATAATAATAATAATAATAATAATTTTGTATATTAATTAATAATGTTATTTAATTTATATAATGCATTTAATTATTAATTATCTAATTATGAATTAAAATAGATTTGTGTAGTAATGAGGACAAAATTAAAAGAGTACCTTCCCCATACTCCTTCAGCAAAGGTCAACTTCAGTTGAGCCCCTCCTTCTTTCCTTCTTTTCTTACCTTGGTACCCACAGAGCTGTTTCCCACACTTCCCCCTCCTTCCCACTTTTTCCTCTTCCTGGATGGGATTTTTGTGGGAATGTGTACCTGTTAAGCAAAAAATTACAAACAGTAGGTGTAAGCTGGCAATGTAAGAGCAAGTTGTGAGAGAATATATCTCATTTTCCATTTAACTTTTAAATATTCAGGTCAGACATGCAGCTAATTTATAGTTGATGGCAGTATACAACTGATATATACAAGAAGACATATGCAATTGCTCATTTATTACTGAGAACCTTTGGTGGAAGAAGTAATGAATAAATTAAACTCAAGCTTTGCTGATGATGTAATTTGGATTTCCTGCTCACATATGCACTGTGTTGGTGAAAAATGGGCACATACTTTGATGACCTTAAAATTAATGATTTGTTTAATCTGCCCTCCAGTGCCAGCTGGTCATTTTTTCTTTTTAATTTGACTGAAGGGGTATTCCTCACCTAGAGTACTGCATGTAGTAAGCAGAAATCTTGGGATTAAACAAAGACCTGGGAGTCTGGAATAGCACAGTTCTCCTTGGTATGTGGTGCTTAAATCTCCACGATTGCTTTCAAAAAAGAAAAAAATTATATAATGCCGCATATTTTCTTGGATTAGGGCTTGGTCTTTGTTTATGAAAGCTGTGATTGATGATTGGAAATACTTTGTGTGAGGACAATCAACAGAAGTATGGTGGAAAACAATTTTAAGCCAGTTGTACTGAGGGTAGAAAATTATAATGGCAAGCTGTCCAGTTTCCAAAGTTGTACATTTCACAAAGACATCATTCTGCTATCAGATGAATAAACAATTGAGGCGCACTTTCTGTGTCAAGTACTGAGCTTAAATTTTATATTTCAGAAAATTTCTACAGCAATAAGGAGAAATCATTCCTCCCTGTAGGCAGAATTGACTAAGGGGGACTGCAGGATTATCAATGTGAATTTTGTCCTCTCTTGGTTTAAAATGAAAGAGGGTAGATTTCAATTGGACAGAAGGAAGACATTGGTGAGTGTGTGAGACACTGGAAGTGGTTGCCAAGGGAAAATTTGGATACCCCATCCTTAGGAATATTCAGGGTCAATCTGGATGTGACTTGGAGAAACTTGGTCTAGTGGAAGGCACCCCTACCAGAAGGGATTTGGGTAGCTCTGTTCAGTCCCTGTCTCATCCCACATCTGTCATTCTTAAAAATACAGGGCTTGTTTTTAGGGCTGGGTGGGTTCTCTCCTTGCTGCAGGTTTGGGGGTCTGTGATTATTGCAGATCTGTTGGGATCTCTGCAGTGCCGGGATCTCTGCAGTGCCAAGATCTCTGACTAACACCCTTCTTAACTGTGACTTGAAAATGTTTATTTCAGCCAGAGAAATGCAGCTGGATTCAGTTTAACCCGCTGATAAATCATTCGCTGGTAACATCAAGTTAATGGAATCACAATTTTATATGGAATCACAATTTTATCTTTTGAGAGTTTTGAGACAGAGGGTGATCTGTGGTTTAAAAAAATCAAGTTATAGTTTCACACAAGAATTACTATATTGTGATATTATGTATCTAGAGGAACATAAATAAAATTGTTTAGCAAAATAATTCTGGCTTTATGTTTTCAGTGCTTTTGTCTTTTTCATTCTAACAAAACTCCTGGAGGTTTTTCACTTCAAGCTGGATTTGAAGTGGGGCACCCAAGGGATCATTTTTCAGGGAAGATCACAGTGACTCAGATATGGAGCCTGGAATTTGCAGAGGTAAATGGCCAAGGTAAAGCTCAGAACTGCTACAGAGAGAAAAAAAATAACCTTTCTCTAAATATGGAGTGGTACCTCTGGAATTGTAAGGAAAACTTGGCCAAGAGAGTAAAACTAAACCAGGGCAGGGGCATCAGTTTCTCTTTAGTCTCACACCAGCTTTACACCTGTTAGTTCAGCAGCAATGGGAGGCCAAAGCCAACCCCAGGGATCTCACTGCAGACATTTTGGCCAAAGCCAACCCCAGGGATCTCACTCTGGACATTTTGGCCAAAGCCAATCCCAGGGATTTCACTGCAGACATTTTGGCTAAAGCCAGCCCCAGGGATCTCACTGCAGACATTTTGGCCAAAGCCAATCCCAGGGATTTCACTCCATTCCCTCCTCTCCTCTGGGGGACTTTGCCACTGAATCCAGCAATCATTCATGGCAAGGGATGAGCTGGGAAGAAAATCAGTGCATCCTTTATAGCATTTTTGCTTTCTTTGGGAAGAGGACAGGAGACCTCAAGGACACCTCCATACAATCATGGAATATCCTGAGCTGGAAGGGACCACCAGGATCATGAAGTCTAATTCCTGTCCCTGCCCAGACACCCCAATAATCCAACCCTGGGCACCCCTGGGAGTGTTGTCCAAACCCTCCTGGAACTCTGGCTTTTGGAGTTTTCTCCCTACAGATATCCAGGAGATTAAAATTTTAGCTGGACTGTTATACCAAAAGGAAAAAAAAGCTTGGGAAAGAGCAGCAGGTTTTTGTCTCCCTGTCCCAATGGACACCCTCATGTTGTGTAGGGGGACACGGCCCCTGCTCACCAGGGAGGGGAGGAACAAATTCCTTCCCATTATCTCTGTTTATTAAGCACTGTCCTATTTATCTTGCCTGTCTTGTACAGGGAGAATCCTCATCTGAGACAGCAATACTAATAACTTGCCACGTTTTTTTCATGTTACTTTGCAATAGAAGGCAGGAACATCATCTTAATTAGTCCTAGAAAGGGAAGAAATGCAAATACAACAAGACTGAACTTCAGACCACTGCAAACTCTCATGTGTGATCTCTCACTGGCTTTCAAAACAGAAGCCAACAGCATAAACTGCTTTTATAAAAACTATTTCCCTGCTTTATGATGTCTGGAAAAGCAGGGAGATACATATCTTTTAGGAAATCTTTTCCTTCACAGTTTTGAGAGGCCATTTCTTAATTCAGAAATGGAAAATTACAGGTACTTATCAGCATTATACAGCAGAGAAAATCCTATTCTAGGCATTCTCTTATGGAGCAGTGTGAGTTTTTCCAACTACCTCTCCTTCAAATTTGAAGTAATTTTGAAAATACCTATCTTCCTGGGAAAAAAAGCCCAAATGCTCAAAAATTTTCATTTGGAAAGAATATTTCTTTTATGTACCAGTACTTTCTTGTAACTCTATAACTTGTTTTTCAAAAATAGATCCCATTTTATGAAAACAGTGAAAAGAAAAGAAAAAAGAAAGGGAAAATAATATTTTTGGTGAAAAATTTCATAGGAATAATTTTCAGATTTTAAAATTTTGACTCTGGAGTGATATCAATTGCTATTTTTTCAAAAGAAATATTGTTCTACTAGTCTAGGTAGTTTAAAAAGAAACCTGAGTTTTCAACTATAAAATTATATCAATTTTTCAATGCCCTCAATCTCTGTGCCCTCATTCACCTTTAATTTGGCTGAGATTTCTGAAGTCAGTGGCAATGTTTCAGCCTAAGAAATTTATAGGATTTAGCTATATGGGAACACTTATGAAGTTCCCATTCTTTGCTCATTTGTGAAATGGCTTCATTGAGTTGATGCTCAGCCCAAAAAAGCAAGTTTGAGTCCACTTTCAAAGAGCCTGGACTGTGACAAATGAAAAGAGCTTCTCATAATAGCGTCAGGTATGAAATAGAAAAGGTGAAGATTAAACAAAAAAGCTTTCAAACTATAACCCAATTCCAAAAATTAAAAGAGTTTATGCATCTTCTAGTGCCACAGAAAATTTTCAAAATGAAAAAACTGTTTGAGGCAAAACAGGAAAAAGCCTCCCAGTGATGTTCTTGCCCTAAGAGCTGAGGAATTCTCCCCTGACCTGTGGGCACATTCCAGGATTGGCACAGACACAGCAGGAAGGGAAGGAGTTGGGAATCAGTTGCTCTCAGGCAGGAGCTTTTACTCTGCTCTGTCCTCCTCCTACCCCACTACAGCTGACACTTACCCCTGGGAGGCAATTAATATTGCTATTAGAAGTATTTCCAGGCTAATCATTTTCCTAGACAATTGTCAAGATTCCTGCCATACCCAACACAAAGCTTTTTTTTTTGTCCTGAATTACATCTAGCAGTTTGCTAAAATGGCACTTTGGGGTTTGGGGGAAAGATTTTCAAAAGCACAAATGAGATGTGACTGTTACTCTAAATGCCTCTTTTTTATTCCTTTTCTTTTTTTAAATGCTTTTGAAAAATAACATTGTCTCTGCATACAATCAATTAGTTTTCACTCTGAGTTCAGTTAAATTAATCTGAACATCCACAGAAGTATTATTAGACATGTTGTTCAAAATATCAATTTTTCATTAAGCAAGCAACAGACATATGAAAGATTAAAAAATTGAGATGCTTTTAATTATAAGAAAGTTAATCCTTCATTAAGGTTCTACTGATTTCTAATTTTTAATGAATAACTATTTTATGCTTTGTCAAGGAAAGGTAAGTTGACCTTACTATTTCCATAATGGCAACCTCCTGCAAACATTCCTATTTCCATTTTCTCCCTTCTGTGCTTCAGAAAATCATGTGGGTGATCTTTAAAGCTGAGAGCTGCCCTAAGGCAGTGCAGAGCAATCTAATCAGCCTGGTGTGGGTCCAGCAGAAGCATGGGCTGGTTGTTCAGGACAGTGCCCTGATCCCCACATGTAGAATGTCATCATAACGGAAGAGACTGATAATGAAGTAATAAAAAAATTAATAGATGGAGCGGATCCATCCATTTTCCCAGAATCTAGTCACTGGTTGCATGAGAGAAGCAAAATTGTGCTTGAGTTGTTTTTTCTTTGAGTCCACTGTTAATGGATTGGTCCCTTGCTTTGTGTCCTCTTAGGGCTTTCCTCTGTTGCAGGTAAAAAGCCACAGTAAAGTAAAACTAACTCATGCAAACAATCCTCACAGGTCTAGGATGACCTGAGACATCCCTGTAATTGCTGGATTTTTATGATGACATGGTTTAAAAGTCACAATAATTCATTGCTCCCTTTTGGACCAGCTGCTCCTCCTCAGGCCACAGACATCCTGAATTGTGCTCCTACAGAAAATCCAGGGATGTGTTTGGTGTTACAAACCATCACAACCAGCCAGATCTCTCATGGCTGTGTTCACAGACATGGCAGATTGTTTTCCTTCAGGAATCCATTGGAATTCTTGGGGAGGGATAGGAGTTTATTTATGGCTTCATGGGAAACCATTCCAGTGTGGCAAGCAGGGCACGGAACACAGGGATCCTTCCCTGGAAAACTCAGCATGGGAATGGGAAGTGGCCTAAATTCCTGTGGTCCTTTCCTCTTGGTATCTTACAGCAAATGTGGGGCAATCCAGTCCTTGCTGACTGAACCTGACCCAGCTGTAAAGAAGGAATAACCACATTTCTCCAGCTACCATCACAGCTGTGAAACAAATGAACGTCTTCTCCATGTCCTGCATCTCCTGCAGAGCTGAGCTTCTCCTACTGTTGGTAATGGGATTTGAAAGTTATTGACAACCTTGCTTCTCACAGCCTTTATGTTTGGATTAGCTAAACCCCTTTGGCTTGGCCACAAGAAGGTTGTAGTTCTGACCCAAGCCTGCTAAAATATTTCTGAGATGTATTCTATAGAGTGGACTGAAATCACTGTTGAGATTCTAAGAGCACCAAAGCTTAGGTTAATAGAATTTTATTATCCCTACCTCCAGAACCCAGACCCACATCAGTACCAATTACAGCCAGTATTTTCTTGAAACTCCTCTGGAACTGCAATTTGTCATCCTTCAGCAATTTTATCTTCTGGTTCACGTGCAGAAGCGGTTTCTACAAGTTGGGAAAGTAAAGCATTTGGCTGGGGAAGGTGCAACATGAGACACATCTGAATAGAACATGAGAAACAGCTCAGACTGTACCCTTGGAAATGATTGATAATTGTTTGGTTTAGCTGTGGTGGGATCCTGAAAAACAGACTTTTCAGAAGTCTACTCTTAATCTAATGATACTGCTATGATGAATGTAGCCTCAGTACATTTCTGTGGAGAAAGAATAATCCTCAGTTGTGGTTAGAACTGCCCTGTTTTCCTCTAATTGAGTAAGACAAACAATCTCATGAGCTATGATGTCAACAGAGCTCTTTGTAATAAAAAAAGGTTTGGAGTGCTTAGAATCAAAAAAGTAGGACACTGTTAATTTAATTGCTGGGAGATAAGTTTGATCAAAGCTGAGGAATGTAGACTGCATCCTCAAATATAAGTAGCTTCATTTAGAAAATGGACTTAATAACAAGCACATTCATTCATTTTTGGAGACTTGTGATTATTAATATTTGATCTAAAGAATGCCTTATATTTAGGGCTCTTCCATTATTTACATTTATTATCCAGTTCTCTCCTGCCATTTCTTTCTGGCTTCACTATTGCTAAGAAATATGTAACCAAGATAATCACATTATCTCCCATCAGTGCTGCAATCTGCTTAACTGGAAAAGCCAAACACAATATTGCAGTGCTGCTGCTGACAGGAGATTTAGCTAGAGCTGATTGTCCTCAGAGCAACTCACTCTCCTGACTTCCAAAGAAAGTCTGCCAAAACCTGGGAAGTTTGCTCTGCTCCAGAGGGCTGGAATTGAACTTCTGTTTCCAGCTCCAAAGAGTCAAATGGTCAGGGAACATGAGGAAACCAAAGTGCATTTCTGATGCATGAATCCATGTCTGGTGGTGATGGAATCATGTTTAGAGGAGACCTCTGAGATCATCAAGCCCAGCTGGCCTTGTGGCACCACCACCAGACCATGTCCCCAAGTACCACATCCGCATCTGGACACTTCCGGGGACAGGGATGCCACCACCACTGCCCTCAGCAGCCTGTGCCATGAGAGATTTTGTCCTGATGGCCAATCTAAACCTCCTCTGGAGCAACCTGAGATCATTTTCTCCTGTCCCTTGTTCCCTGGGAGCAGAGCCTGCCCTGGCTCCAGCCGTCTACCAGGGACTTGTGGAATGCAACCCAGAGCCATCTGCACACAAGGTCACACAAGAGGATGACCCTGAAAATGAACAATCTCTCTTACCATCCATCATACTGTGCTCATGGTTTATTCTGGTTTGTGGTCTTGGGATTTTTTAAAATTCATTTTTATTTTGAATTATTTTTATTGTGCAAAGAAGCATCACAACTTAGTATCCCCAACCTGTGCAGTTTAAACATTCGGTATTTTTAAAGCAGTAAGTATATTTGGAAATGTTTGATGTCCTGCTTGGATATTTCAGCCTCATTCAAATCCAAACATAATTATTGGAGAAAATGTTTCTATAAGGGTGGCTGTTCACAACAACTTGATTGCCTTATGACTTTGGGTCGAAAGATAATTATTTTCCTTTCTTTTAAATTATTTTAATTAATTTAAATTAATTATTTTCCTTTTCTTTTGTAAAGGTACTTGTGTTTTGGGTACAACTGCCTGGAACAATCAGAAAAACTTTTCACTACAGCCAGAAAAATTCAGTCTAATATGAAACAGCTCCTCTTTCCCTAAGAATGTGCACACTGGGTAGGATGCTAGAGTTGTGCTGAACAAACTTTCTGACCTTAAAGAGAAGACTCCTGTACCTCAGGGCCACCACAGCAACGAGAGGTGACATTTGGTTTGATGGGCTCCAGAAATTCCTCTGCTCAATTTGTGCTGTAGAGCCCCTGAGCCATTTTTCCCTCAGCTCTGCAATACTTCATCTTTGTGGCAGCTTCTGAAGAGCACTAAGTGGGGAAGATGGGTTCAGAAGAAGTTTGGCAAAGACAAATCCATCTGTTGTAGATTTTGGAACATTCTTGGCTTTTGCAATAATGACCTTTTTATTGTATTTTGCAGGAGGAAGAGGAGTCCCCAAAATTCCAGTCATCTAATGAGAGAACAAAGTAATTTTTTGAGGAATGCTAACTACATAGCCAAATCCATTCAACTTCATCTCCAGCAAGTTTTAGTGGTGTTAATGAGCATTTTAAATAATTGTAGACAAATGAGCACCTGTAAATTGGGATTTAGTTTATAACTAAAAGTTTCAGTCAATGTCAAGCCCTGAGGAGGGTTCTCTCATGTCTCTACTTATGTTACTCAGGAGACGAATTCCACAAAGCAGAGAAAGAAACAGTCTCTTCTGAGAAACAAACATCTGCCTAGGAGGAAATAAAACTGCAGAAACTCTGGCTGTTTCTTACTCATGAGATTTAAATATAATTTTTATGTTGTCACAGATTAATGACAGAAAAGTTTAAATATTGCTGTTAACCTGCCCTAGATCAATGCTGCAGATTGTCTCCAAGGCACTCAGAGCTTTGTAAGAAATTAAAAAGACAAAAGAACAAATTTGACTTTTCCCTCATGTGTACCTGAAAAGATAGAATCATTTTTAAAAAACCCTAATGACAAGGAAAGCTTAAAAAAAAACCCAAAAAACCCAAACAACAACAAAAAATCCTCTGAATTTTTTGTAGTTATTTTTTGTCTTTATTCTTGGAACTGAGTTCTGAAGACATTCTGAAGCTTATCCTGTTGTTGGAATGCTTATGGAGAGCACAGGATTCCTTCTAACAGCCATCCCATTTTCATGTGGCATTAATAAAAGCTGCATGACTATGAAACACTCACTTGAAAATGAAAACATTTGTGGTTTTTTGTGGGATGCATAGTCACCTACACAACATGATGACATTCACTTTGGTTTCATCAGATGTTCAAGAAAAAAAACCTCAAAAGTCTTTGAACTTGTGTTTTTGTGGTGCTGTCATACTTCTTTTCCCATACAGAGTGCTATTGCTCAATGGAGAGGAAGAAAAGGACATAAAAAGTCTGTCTTGGCTGTTGTCAGGGAGTCATCCCACCCTAACTGCAAAAACCTGAACTAAAATAGCTTTAATAATTTGTGAAAATCCTATGTGTAAGGATTGGGCCTCGTTTCTGACTCATGGAAGCATTTCCCTTATTACAGGAAATTATTCCCTCATTATAGGAAATTCCCTTATTACAGGAAATTATTGCTGTGCAATGGTCATGCATTATGTTCCTGTTTTAGTCACAGTCCTTAAATCACCCTGGGCTTTTTCAGCTCTCCTCTTGTCCCTTTTCTTGTCCACTCATAACCTCAACACTGTTTTCATTGACAGTTTTGAATAAATGATTTGTCTCTTATAAAACTGCAAAGGATAAGAATGAGACAGGTGGAAATGCTGGGGAGCATCACAGCCCCCAAATATTTTCTTCCCACCAATTAAAAGTCTGTACTGGACTTACATGACAAGGTTGAGTATTATATTTTTTGACTGTTTTTCTCTATGCTGCTCTGTTATAAATTTGCAATAAACTAAATTATTATTCCCCCGTTTGAACTGTTTTGCCTGTATGGTAATTGATGAATGATCTCCCTGTTGTTATCGAGACTGACAAGATTTTGTTATATTTTCTCCTCCATCTTGTTGAGAAGGGAGAGTGAGACAGAGGCATGGAGAGCACATGGTAAATCCACCTCAAGTTATATAACAATGCAACTTTTGTTGCTTAAAAAATTGCAAACCAACAACTTTCAGCAGCTAAAATAAGAGTTCATTTAATTGAAAAGGCACAAGGCTCTTTGTGTTTAGTATCCTACCATGCAGAATATAACTCCTAAGTTCCAAAATCAAAATATTGACATATTTAAAACCATAATCAAGATTACTAAACCTGAGTAAATAAACAAACTAAACTACTGGAATTGTAATATCTGTGAAGGAATTGATACTTTTGGCCATAAAGGCAGCGAAGGCTTTATACACCCATTATTTTAATTATTGATGAAATAATTTCTGGAGATAAATAAAAATTACAATCCATTTCTAAGTAATATCTTTTATTCCCAAAGATTCTATAAAATGCTAGAGGTGTGATGTGAAAAAAAGTATTAACTTCAAGAGAAATGTCCAGTGGAAACTGAGTATCTTTTGGTATAAAATAATTCCTTTAGATTGGTGGTTGCAAATTTAATACAATGAGTGCCATGACTAAAAATGAAAGATTTTTTGGCTCTGTAATTCCATGTAATTCTGTACATTTCTCCCTCGAAATGTGAATTCCAAGTCTGGGGCAACATAGAATATCTCAGGGTGAGTTTTCCATGAGTTCCTCAGTTCCTTCCAACAAGCACAGCTTTGCTTTTCTACTTGGAACAGATTCTTGAGCTGAATTGTCTCTTTTGATTTTTTTTTTTTAAATTTAAATTATTTTTTACTAGGTGCACCTCACTGGCTTTATTGCTGTCCATCCTCTCAGTGGGTCTGTGAAATAGGGAGATTTTCAAAGCAGAAGGAACACAACATTTTAAAAATATCTGTGAGAATGCCACCACATTTCTTGACAAGCCAAGCTTTCCATCTGACCCAGGTTATTTCCAATTTAGGGGAATTATTTGTCACAAACTGGGGATGAGGACCTCTGGGCTTCCTCTGAAGATCTGTGATCCTAAAATTTTGCGCGGGGGCAGAACTTGGACTCAATGATTCTCATGAATATCAACTCTGGATATCCTGTGACCTCCAACACAACATCAAAAATCATCTGCAACCCCCTGAACTGGAGAAATAATTTATTTTCACTGGAATTATTTTTTTCTCAAAGGGCTTTAAGTTTCTTGAGCCCTCCTGGCTGTCAATAAGTAGATAAATAATGAGTCAGAGCAGAACCACAGCTCACACCCAGCTCTGCCCTCCTGTCAAACCCTGACTGCTGCTGGGTAAATTGCAGGAAAATAGAGTCCAGTGCCTGCTTTTAGGAGTTCCTAAAGAGAGTAATTTGTGTATTTATATATATATTTATACACAAACTTTAAAGGAAACCAAAATCTTCACATTATCCTTTCAACCTTAATTTCTCACAATGTCTTGGAAGAACATGTTATCTGCTTTGTTACTTAGGACTCAGCTTAAAAATAGTCCCATTTATATAGATTTTTCCAGACTCTTCTTCACATTTTTTTAAAGCAGATATTTTAGAAGTAAAAAAAAAAAAAAAAACAACAAAGGCAAACTCCACTGCAGGGAGATTTTGTGTCAGGAATTGAAATAACCTCAGTGAGAGCAGAGTTCCCTAAATTTCAATGTGTAAGTGTAACATTATGCTACATAAGTAGACTGGAATAGATAAACATAAATTCTAAAGCTGGCTGCACCAGCCTTGAAAAGCTGTAATTAAGGTAAAGAAAGTCCAGGGAATGATCTCTAAGGAAATAAAAATAATGAATGAAAGAAGAAACCATTTCTCTGCAGTACATTATTCCACAATAATTAACATTTTTTATCGCTGCATATATATCTGCAATTAGCTATCTGAAAACTGAGGTCTAAGTTAATTGATTCTGTTATACTTGTGTAAATCTCAGCTAATTCCATGTGCTTCAGCAAAGCTGCTCTGGTGAAGCTGATGGCAGGATCTGATCAGCCATATGGGCTGCTTTGATCATCCTAAACTGCTCATTTAGCTATGTACAGGAACTAATACAGATTAATACCAGTATTTAGCTCCAAAACAAGAAAAATCAAATATTTCCTGTCTTTCTGCATGTAAAAATATCATCTAAGTACTACTATTATATTATATTATATTATATTATATTATATTATATTATATTATATTATAATAATGAAGTGAAAGGATAAATTTTGATTTGGAAGTTTGTCTTTAAACGAGCACAGTTTTCTACCATATTTGAACTTTTATTTTATTTTACATAAAGTTTTGAAATTCCAATATATATTCTATTCAGCCAAGACTGAGACAAATACAGAAGATGATGGCATAACACAGGAATTCTATATATTTAATATATATTTATATCTGTAAGATAATTTATATTTTTATATATTTATATGTATTTTAATATAATTATATATTTATAAACATTTATGTATATTTTACACACACACACATATATATGTGTGTATATATATATACTTACATATATATATATATACTGGCAGTGGTATTACTAGCAAAACTTATCAGGAAATATTATTTCATATGCATTCTTAACTTCCTTGTCTTCAGCTGAATACATATATTAAATTCATTGGAATTCAGTAATCTGATTAATTTCTCCTGAGAATGTACATTTTTTTATGATTTGGAAGGGAATGCTGCTTTGATATCATTTTTCTCACCTTTCAGAATCTTTACACTCATATTTGTATAAAGAATAGAACTATTAATTTGGAAAAATCTGCTGGTATTTTTGTTTTTCTTCCTAGGCTCTGTATTACTTTGGGAGAGCTTGACAATGTGTAATTTTCAAAGTAGCTAAGCCATGTTTCTCTGTGATAAAATACCTTTTGAAGAATATGTTGAAGGCTTTACCCTTTCAAAATATTATTCTTCTTTCTAATTAGCTGGAAAAAGAAAACAAATGTGAAAACATGAAAAAAAAAAATGCATAGAAAATCCATAAAATTTCAGTGCACCCAAATTCCTCTGCTGCTTTTCCCTTTGGCAGAAATATATCTCAGGTTCCCACAATGAACCAGAGTGCTTGAAGCTGTTGGGCTCAAAGGGGCTTAAACTCAAGACTAACAGTTCTAGAGGCAGCTTAAAGCTTCTTAGAGAGCTGAGATAAAATTAAAGGGCAGAAAAAATTAAACAACAAGTGGGCTGGAAGGGTGAGGGATTGAGCTTCCCTTTATTATGGATTTGGGACTGAGATGAGAGCTGAGGGACAGGAGAGGAGCAAACTCTGGGGCTTTAGGAAATAGAAACTGGAGTCTTGTTTTCTTTCCCACTTTTCTTTCTTATGTTACTTCTATTGGACTTTCCTGTGAAAAACTCACCTTTTTGAACATAACCAGCAGCAGAATTGATTTAGATTAATTTAGAACACTGGGGTTTTACCATAAATGTAATTTTGAAGCCAGATTTAGTAATAATCCTGCATAATTATAAAGCTGTTCTTCAACATCTTGTTAGACACCTGCTTCTTCATGAAACGCATTCTTGCTAAGACTGAGCCAGTTGCCACAAGGCCTTTCTAATTGAGTATTATTTCCATTTTAAAGTGAAAAACACAGTTGCTCATTTTTATTTCAGGCAAAGATATTACAGATGTCAAAAAATACAGAGCTGTCAGGCTAAAAATCTGAATGAGATTTTTGTTTCTAATGACAGCTTGCATATGGTATTAAAACAGATTAAAAAAAAATCTGCTGAAGGTTGTTTGGTAAAGAAACTGAATAAAAAAAAAAAAAAAGAAAAAAGAGAAGCTAATAGTGTTTCCTTCCTAGGGATAGCTGGCATGTTACAGAGTATTCCAGCTGGCAGGAAGCCACACATTTATGGACTCTTGATGTAATTTGGTTCTGCCCATAAATAACAGGGGTTGATTTGTTACTTTAAAACTGCTCAAGCAACAGAAAGCTCCAAAAATCAAACCTGCCTCGGTTGTGCTGCTGACATTCTTCCTGAAGTAAGCAGGAGAGGCCATTTGATGGGCTGATTTTTTTGAGCCAATACCTGCCTTGCATATTGATTTTCTTACCCAGGAGTGGGCTTGCAGAAGGTGGAAACTCTGTAGTATGGAGATCCTAAATGTGGAGGCACACAATTCACAAAGCATAATTTGAGTTCTTAATGGAAAACAGCCTCAAAAACTGGATCTGGTTCTTGTAAGATCTCTAAAAATGACTCTAAACCCCAGGTTAAAGTGTCAGAGGTCAGTGCTGTCAGGGAGCTCTCACCTGTGAGCCCAGCAGACGATAAACTTTTCCACAATCACTTGCAGCTGGAAATGGCTGGGCTGTTAAAGAGCACAGAGGAAGTCAAAGGAGGTCCAGCATTAAGCAAGGAGGTCAATGTGTTTTTTTCCTGTTTTCTAACTGTTCAAAAACTGTTTTGTTTAGCAGTTTTAACTTGTGATAGCCAAACCTTTTCAGTTCTTCAACTCAGGCATTTATGGTGCAAGCCCAGGTACAAAGAGGCATTGGATCAGAATTCCCATATGGCTTTGATAAAATGCCCAATACATTCAAGCCACACCAAAACATAAGATTTTTTCTTTTCTCTGAAACCATTGCCAGTCATCTGTGATAGCACTTCATGAACCTTGAAAACTTTAGGAAGGACTCTATTCTATTTAATTTTTTTCCCATAACTCTTTTTCCCACATTCTATATTTTGAGACAAGTAAACTAAAATATTATAAAAGAGAAAAGGCAGACTTTTCATTTTCTGTGGTTTGATGGAGAAGAACTTATGAGACAGTGAAAACAGACAGTGACAGGAAGTCTTTCTCACCTTCATTGATTAGGTACTTTTTTTTTTTCTTAATTTGAGGTGAGAGGAAGGGAAGGGGCCTCAGCTGACCTGTGAAACAAGGGGAAATTTCCTATTGCTCTGTGAAAACTGGTTATTAAAAACCAGCATGCAAATTGGTTAATGACAGAGCACCCTCAAAGCTGCCATTTACATTTGCAAAAAATCAATAGAAATAATTCATTTAAACTGTTCAGTCAAAACATTTCAACTATTCCACCCATGTGTTCAGTCCAGAAATATTTTCATTTTGCACATGTGATTGTTTAGTGGTCAGTTAGTATGAGTGGAAGCTTAAAGGAAGAGTTTTCACTCTATTTCCTGCACCAGAAGAATGTGGAGCTGTTGGAGAGTCCAGAGGAAGCACCAGGATGATCAGAGGGATGGAGCAGCTCTGCTGGGAGATTTGGGATTGTGCAGCCTCGAGTGGAGAAGCTTTGGGGTGACCCAATAGTGATCTTCAAGTGCCTGAAGGGACCTACAGAAAACATGGAGAGAGATTGTTTACAAGGGATGGAGGGACAGGATCAGGGGGAATTACTTCAAACTGCCAGAGGGCGGGGTCAGATGGGATAAGGGGAAGGAATTGTTCCCTGTGAGGGTGGGCAGGCCCTGGCACAGGGTGCCCAGAGAAGCTGTGGCTGCCCCTGGATCCCTGGCAGTGCCCAAGGCCAGGCTGGATGGGGCTTGGAGCACCCTGGGCTAGTGGAAGGCGTCCCTGCCTGTGGCAGGAGGTGAAACAAGACGAGCTTTAAGGTCCCTTCCAACTCAAACCATTCCATGATTCCATGGTTGATGTCCTCTTCCTTCACCCCACCAATGGGCAATGAAACTGTTTCCTAGAAGATGTCTTATTTCAGTTTCATTACTTGCACAACAGCTTTTTAAGGAGCTTCTTGCAGGACCTCCCTGTGTGTGAATAGTTGTACTGAGTGACCTTATTTTAGACACAGAGGTAGGAAAAAATAATTAAAAACCTGATAATTCTCTAGAAGAAACTGTGACAAGAGCACATCCTTTGGTCTCTTGCAATTTAATATGCTCCTCCTAGATGAAGTTTTATGTACAGAAATAAAGAGAGAGGTCCATATGCCTTTTTTTCAGGCGCAGAAACCATTGGCTGCATTTTTCTGTTTGTTGTCCTCCAAGAGAAAATCTCTCTGGTTTTGCATTCAATGATTATATTTAAGAACTGCCCATATCTGTGTGAATTGCCCATTGAAAGCATGCATTCCTCATTCCTAAGTGATTTTCAGAAAGTTAATAACTGACAGTGAATTTCACTGAATTTGTAATTTCACTCAAACTTCTGTAGTAGCTACACAAGGTTAAATCAGACAGAAATACAACACACAAGGCATTCATATTGAGGAAATGTCCTGTATTTCTTTTATTCCATAATATAACCTTCCAAAAGCCAGTTTATATGATAGCAATCTTTCTGATATATCTCAAAGAAAATAAGAAATAAAAGCTTGAAAGCTGACTGGGAATTTTTACTGTTTTTAAAACTCTGCTCTGTTTTAAGCCTGTAGTCCTCTTAAAATTGATGGATCAATATTCTTTCATCTTAAAGCATCCTTAATTACAGTCAAAAAAAATGGAGATTGGATGTGTTCTGTGTAAGCAGTGCAAATAGAGGACAAATTTGGGAATATATTTACACCACAATTACATTTGTGTTATTCTGAGTAAATCATTCCAATTTGTCTTTAATTGTTCTGAAGTGAAATATGAGGGTATGTAGAAGTTTCGCGCTCTCAGTTTGGATAGTGTACTTTTTATCATGTCAGCTATCAATTTATCCTGAAACTGCTGAGGGGAAACAGGAAGTATGACTAAACCTAAGGGAAAATTTAATTTAGACAGTGTTTCACCATTAATACTACTACTTCTAAGAATTGTAATAATAATAATAATAAAAGTTGAAAAAGGTAAAGTTATTTCTAGACTGTGGTTTGAACTAACTTTTTTTTATATGGTTTGGAAAGCAACACCTATAATGTATTGGAATTTAAGTAACCACTGAAAAAATTGAGATTCTGGAAGAGAAAAGGGCTCTGAATAAATCTATGTATTTTGTGGCAGCAGCTTTGTTATTGTCCATGGCAGAGGTTCAGTCTTCCATATCCTTGGTCTGATTCTCCATTTGATGCAGTATTATGAGGCAAAAAATAAAGAGAATATAGCAATAATCGAGCATTTTCAGAGCAAAGAAATTGTTTCTCTTGCTCCATGGAAGGGAATATTATTTCTAAAACTGAGGCAATGTTCAAAGAAAATGTAATAAATCCCAATGACTTTGTGAGTGTGAAGGTTTTTGTCATGGTAGAACACATGGAGAGCTGATGAGATCTTTTTTGGACAGACACATAATTAAGTTTTCAGCTCATCTTTAGCCATGCCAAACAAATTCATAAACCAGAACTACATATTCTGCTCTCTGCATATGCTGCATATGCTGCAGGATGACTGCTGGGGCAATGGTTTGGGGATGAGAAGGTCTGAAAAGCAAAATTACAGCTGAAGAGCTCTCATTGCTCAGTATTTTCCAGGATAAAAGATGGAATTTTGTATATCACTGATAAACTAACCCTCTCACCATTTTGGTGGTCTGAGGCTCCATATGGTCTTACAGACTTGCAAATCTTGCTATAATGACAAAACTGAATGTTCTCTGTCCTGTTCCTCGGACCACCATCACATATGGACTGGTTCAGAGGAGAAACCATGAATTATTTATCTGGCAGATTTTTTAAACTGCCATGTGTTTTTGAAGCTGTTGGAAAGTCTGAAATGGCATAAGTGGCTTCACAGGAGATGGATTGAGAGCCAGAATGTAAGCAAAGCTGCCCAAATTATGTGATGAATATAATTTGTTGCTAGCTACTGATTTATTGTATAATTTTCACCAGAACTGGCAGGAAATCAAGAGGGAAACTGGTTAGTGTGAGTCATCATCTAGTCAAGAAAAGCAAATTCAAAGCCTCTCCTGCAATCCCAGCGTCCTGATAAAAGTGTGGAATGCAGAACTGAAATCCTACTAGAGTGTCTGGGTGGACTTACTACAAAAAATCCCTAAAACAAACAAAACTAAAACATAACAGTAAACCCAAGAATAGATTTAGCAAAATCTTCTGTCTTGATCTCCAGAGGAGTAACCCAGTAAGGAGCAACACAATTAAGACTCACACTGAAACCTGAAATTCAGTAAGTGTTCACTGGCTCCCAGATTCGATACAGGGCAATGACATCTTGCAGGATCGGATTTCAGTAGCTCCAGGCAGTGCAGTCAAAGCCAGAAATTAATATTTCATTGCTGATGAAGACAATAAAAGACACTAAGATACAAAAGGCCTTGAGTCCAAAACATTCATTAATGTGTTTTAAATTTCACTTGACATCTGGTTCAGATAGTTCAAATAGTGAAATGCCACTTGTTCTTCCAGTTTTGGCTTCTGAGAAGCCACAGAACCACAGGATTATTAAACACTTCCAGCAAGCCATTGCAAAGGCTCAACACCCTGTGCTGTGAGTGCAGCTTTCCTGTGAAAGTTTGCAAACACACAGGGGAGAGAGATTTCTCTGCAGGTAATTATTGAGGTACTTAGGATTCAGTTTTTCTTCTTGCCAATGTGCAAGGTTTACTGCAGGATCTTTTTTTTTGCGTTGCCCAACTGGGGGAACATCAGTAGTTTCCTTCCAACACTTTTTACTGGAAATCCTGCGTGGAATTCTTTAATTTTAAAAATTTACAGAGCAAATTGTCTCCATTCATTTCCAAGACACCAAAGCATTTTAAACTCAGACTTGAAGGGGACTTTTACCTTTTAGATTCCAAGCTTTCATATGACCTTTCCATGAACATGAACCACTCCTGCTCTTTCTGAATTATTAAACTTGCAAAACAGTCCATGTTCCATGAACAGGTAAATGCCAATTAGTGTTTAAGACCTATTTAAAAAAATAGAAAGAAAAAATAAAAGTCTTCTCTCATTGAGTACGTAGAATTTATAAATTGGAAAAAACAAATATGGGGGGTTTTTTGGTATTTTTTTACTGCTGTCAGATGCTTTCAGATCAACCCACACTTTCTCTTTACCACAGTCTTGCTAAAACGGTGTATGAATAAGGAGTGCTTTAAAATACATCACTAAATATGTTAACTTTCTATTTAATTTTTTGTTTTTATTTTATTATTTAAGATTAGGCTATAATCTCTAACAGAATGAAAAAGTTGAGTCTTCCCACATAAACCTGATCTTTCTTTTACCTCTTTACTGCAGTGAATAAACCCACACATTTCACACTCCAATTGGCAATGTGTTTTAAAACCTACAACAGACACAACAACACAAAGCAACAACTGAAAACTTTCTTGAAAGTCTGTACTGTCAGGGGGTTCTTTACTCATAAACACTTCACCAATATTATACAGACAATTTAATTAACATGGGTGACTGGGGTTATAAAAAATCAGCCAGATGGGGTGATGGTTTGTAATCTGTATTGCTTTAAAGTGTGTGAGAATCAAAGTTTCCTGTAAACAACTCCACTTTCATACAATGAACCATATCCAAGCAGAGCTACTTAAATACAACATGAAGAAGAAGAAGAAGGGAAGGGAGTGGATGACACTCCTGCTTGAAAAGCACAGCCATAGTTCAGCGCTTTTCTGCTGATATCTAATTATTTTCTACTGGTGAAGCATAAGCAGATCAAGTTTCATCTGTGCACTGGAAATGCTGTGAACTGTCTGCAAAGCTCTGAAAAATTAATTTTCCCATTTATATGAAAGGCCAAAGTTCTTTTAACTGCTTGTATTACTGTGATATCTCTGTAAACAATCTCTTCACACATACATGAAAATGAGGATTTGCATAGGGTCCTGATGAGTTAGAAGGGCAGAAATTTTCTCCTAGAAATTGTCTGGAGAATGAATTAGCAAAAAAAACCAAAACCCAAAAAAACCCCAACAAACAAACAAACAACCCTTTAATTTGGCACTAATGGTTTAAACAAAAATATTATTTCTAGCTTATCTGAGGTTGGAGCCACGTGGGGGGCAGTTTCTTCTCCCAAATAATAAATGACAGGACAAAAGGAATCAGCCTCAAGCTGTGCCAGGGGAGGTTTTGTCTGGATATTAGGAAAAATTTCTTCAAGGCAAGGGATGCGAAGCCTTGGAGCAGGCTGCCCAGGGCAGAGGTGGAATCCCACACCCTGAGAGTCTTTGAAACATTTGTGGATGTGGAACTTGGGCACTTGATTAGCAGTAAACATGGGGATGGTGGTGTTGGATTGATGCTTCTAAAGGTCTTTTCCAGCCTTGGTGATTCCATTATTCCTTGTGCAGGGGATGGCACAGTCCCAGGTGCAGCCTGGACACAGCCCCCGAGCTCTGCCCTGTGATCCAGGGCTCTGCTGGGCAATTCCATGGGAAGTATTCTCATTATTGCCAGCAATATCACTGATTTATTTCCAATTTCAGGCTGAAAAGCTGTGAGCTGATACAGATTCTGCTAACATATTATTTGCTCACATTTACCTGGATTTGTTAATAGAAGAGCATTATCTTACAAGCTTTTCTTACCAGCTAAATCAGTCATTTAAATCCTGTTTCCTACATTGCTGTTTCTATTGACTTTATCATTACAGACCCTGGGTTCTTCTGCTTTATATCTCTTTTGAAAAGTATTGACAGAATATAATCTGCATAATTTTAGGGGGTGCTAATAAATAAACACAACAAACTAAAAATCTGGAAAAAAAAAGCTAACAGACAAAACCAGAGATAACCAAAAGAAGGACTAGAGGAAAATAATATGTGTATGGATTGAGTGCTACTAAGCAACAAATCTTTTTTATTATTTTCCAATTTTCCAATTTATTTTTTGCCACCTTGATTTTAAACATGTAGGTTTTATATAACTGAGGATACAGGGATTTTCACCCCTTATTTGGGGAATTAGGGATGTAGTAAATTACCAAAAGATGAAAATTATACTGAAGAAATCTGTAGAGGAAGAAAATAGGACTCTTAATATTGAGGACAGAGAATAAATTTTGCTTGCAAGAACAGAAATTCAAGACTTTGATCTACTCTGTATGAGTGCAGTGACAAAGCAAACAGAAACTTCAGCATTTTTATGCCACCTTCTAAAATTCATTGGCTGGCTAACAGCCAAAATCTGTAAATAAACTAATAAACATGACATGTTGTAAAAATAGAAATAATTGAATATAAAAGAGGGAAGAAGACAACATGGTGTACACAAGAAAAAACCCACAACATTTTCAAGATGATTCCTGTTCCTCTGAATGAGAGATGAACAGACATAAAAAAGAGAAATAAGCAGTAGGAAACAGCAAATATGTTCCATGAAATGTTACCATGAAACCCATGATGGTAGCAGCCACATATTGTAGGACGTTGGGAAATTGTATTTGCAATTCTAAATGAAGAAAATTTATATGAAGCAATATCCAGGCCTTTTCTTTTCATCATGTTAGGAACTGTGAGATGAAATGAGGGCAAAATACCCATAATTTTATAAAGATCGGAATACAAACCTGAAGAAAAATGAGGGGGAGAAAAGAGTTGCAGGAAGAAAGATGGCATCACAAAAGGCACTTAACAGTTAAGAAGAAAGGTAAAACTCTTATGAAATGCACAGAGAAAAAGGAGAACAAAATCTTAAAGTATTTTTGTTGTTTGATGGATAACATCTTCAAATTTTAAGAATTCGTGTCTTGGATAATTAAGTGAATGGAAATACAAATTTTTTAACTGAGTTTTTAGTGTGGGAAAGGTGTTTTGTTCACTTAATGATTGTGGGCAGATCATCTTTTACAGCTGTTTCAACATCAGTACAATGTGGAGAGAAGGAGCCGCAAGTCTAATGCCAGTAGATTTTGGCTAATTATTCAACACGTGATGATTTAGTCAGCTTTCAATTTGAGGGGTCCTTTTATCTGCTGGTGAGTTTCTTTGTAATGATGAGGTGGGAGACCCTGTCAGAGGCTCTTCTGAAGCTGAGGTAACCAACACCCACTGCTCTCCCTCATCCCTCCCTTGGGGTAGGAGCTGAGTCTGGGAAAACTCACCCTGGCTACCCCCACCACCAGATTTGTGTCATTTGCCATTCTGACATTAGAATTTTAGCGGCAACATTCACAAACCTGTACTAGCCCAGTCATATGACAGTTACATGAAGAATTAAAAGCCAGAAGACATATTTGCTAAAATAAATCAAGGTAAAACCATCTAGGTATAAAATATCTATAATTCTTACATTATGAATGTGTTTGAGGTCATGTTTCAACAGCTGATCAATTGAGATTCAAAATTTCAGATTTCATACTCTCATTTCATGGTCTCTTAGGTGAGTTCTGCCCTGTCTTTAGGGTGAGTCCTTGATGTGAGTGAAGGAAAACGAAGTCTTGTAAAAACAACTGATTTCAAGTCATTGAACTGAACTTCTGGTATTAACTTTTATCAAAATATTTAAATTGTTCTCGTTTCCTTTTCTGTTCATTCAGGCCCACAGTAAAACATGGTTTTGCCTGGTTTGACACAGTGATGGAGAACAAAGAGAACAGAGGATGTGCCAGGCACCAGCAGAATTTATGGGGCAGAGCTGAGATAAGGCTGTCTCCTCAAAATGAAATGTACAGATTACATTGCAATGCTTCACTGCATCTGCAGATAACAGAGTTCATTTTGTTTTCTCCTCTCCTGTGGTAATGGCTATTTTTCACTTTCACCAAAGGCCAGTCTAGCCATAATACAACATTTTGGATATAGACTGGCTGGAGGATTTTGAGTTACTACTTTACGATGTGGTGTAAATCCAAAAACCTGAAGTATTAATGCCCATGCTTGAAAAAAGTCTTCTACAGCTCCTGGAAAGAACTGAGAGTTGTTTAATAACTCTGGGATCAACATTTCTTCCATCCCAGGCTACTTTCATTTAGTTGCAATTTTTGTTCAATGTTTTACCTTCCAGGTTAAAACAGAACTTCATCTCTTAACACAATTACAGCTCAGGAGCAGCTTTTGTACAGTTTGCTTTATATCTTTTTTTTGTGGGAGAAAGAGAAAAGGAAGTGAGACAGAAGTCATGTTGTCATAATATTGATTTTCAAAGCCTGGACAAGACAGTTCATGTTTTGAAACACAATGGGAAATTCAGAGGACAGTTCACATATATTCCTTGTTCAACAAATACAAGTTCTTTTACCTACATAATTTAATTCAATCTGCTAAAAATACTGAATATCTAGGGGCTAAAATGAACTGAGGTTCACGATAATGATATTGCTCTTCCTGTAATTTATGTCCTAGTATCAAAATAGATGTATAAAAATCTTTGAAAGTTTCCGAAATAGACACACAAACTTTAAAAGTTTTCAGGTAAGTTAACCCCAAGGAGATGCAAACATCACAACTTTATACAGCAGGATTTATATTAAAATTACTTTTATCTTGAAAAAGCTACCAGAGATCTAAACATTTTGAAATACAGAATCATAAGGGAGAAATCTTGAAATAAAAGAAATAACAACAACAACAACAACAACAACAACAACAACAATAATAATAATAATAATAATTAACAGCACTCAAGGGACAGACTAAGACAGGAAAAAAAACCACAACAAGCAATATTTCTGTAATACAAGAAATTCAGTTATGTCTCTGTCAAGCTTAGTGGCTTTTCTAGTCAAATACAAAACACAGTGCTTCCTAGAAATGGAAAAAAAATCTCTTCAAAAGTATTTTCATAAATTGATGTTAAACTGAAACATGACCTTGAATTTGAGTCTGCATTGGAAGAAAGGTTACTTGGAGAGCTGCTTTAGCACTCTGAGAGTTTTGTGGCTGCAGTAGTCACTACTCTGCTTCCCTGATCCCAAAGAGGTGTCACAAACTGGCTGGGCCACAATAGAAAAGAAATGGTTATTTCCGCAGAAAAGGGATCTTAATGAAAAAAAATCAAGAGAAGCCACAAGATAATTTGGAAGCTCTGTGTTTCTGTTCCTTTGTTTCACAACCCAGCCAGGAAAGCAGGAAGGCAGCAGCAGAACAACATGTGCTGTTGAATTCAATAACTGAAATATCCATACCTTTTCTGAATTAATAACACTAATTCCTAAAACTTTACTTGATTAAATTCATTTTTCAATAGCCATGGCTCTTTCAGGTCCACTGATACAATATTTGCTCCTGAGCTGTTCTTTTGCTAACTTGACCTTTTCAAATCTGGAACATTTTGGTTCTGTTTTCATTTATAGTGGTGGCTACACCACCGTGTGATATTTCAATTGAATATGACAGTTTTACTATGTCTCCTTCTGTCTAGGAGTAGAGTTTATGGACACAGTACTAATAAAAATTGTATAATAAAACAAAAACAAAACTGGGCAGCTTTGGCAGTGAGATGTAGTAAATTGCTTAAGAAAGATACTCTAAAAGACAAAACTGAACATATTAAGAAATTCTGCATTATATATTTCTAGTGCTGTTATAATATTTGTTTTTATTAACCCGTACATCTTCATAGCTGGAGTATCTTGAACAACTTGCTGTTGACACAAGTTGCAGTCTATGGTAAAAATAGTGTGGAATCCAACTAAAGTTATAACTATGGGGTTCAGCAGCCGAGTCAAAGGACACATCATTAAATGGAGCATTCAGAGAGCCAATTTCTTGTCTCTTATTCCAGGAATAGAATCATGGAATTGTAAAATGGCCTGGCTTGACAAGGAACAAGTTAGCTCTTTTAGTTCCCATGGGCAGGGACACCTTCCACTGTCCCAGCTTGCTCCAAGCCCCATCCAGCCTGGCCTTGGACACTGCCAGGGATCCAGGGGCAGCCACAGCTTCTCTGGGCACCCTGTGCCAGGGCCTGCCCACCCTCACAGGGAACAATTCCTTCCCAATAGCCCATCTACCCCTGCCCTCTGGCAGTGGGAAGCCATTTCTCCTTGTCCTGGCCCTCCATCCCTTGGAAATTGTCTCTCTCCACTTTTCAAGTTTGCTCCTCTGTCGCAACATGACACGAAATGAACGACTCGCACACGCTGAGATATTTAAGGTAAAAAAAGGCCAGTTTATTTCTGGACTTTGATATTTATAGAATTCTAAAAGTGAGCATGGATTGGAGGACGAAATTGCTACCTCTCCAACTACACTGGTCAAACTAATCTAGTCTATTAATTCTCTCTTCCTCCAGAAAGGAATGCAGTGGGGTGGTTTTCACAGGGGTCCCAGGATGAGGGAAGAGATGAGAATCTTGACTCCATGTTTCACAAGGCTGATTTATTATTTTATTATATATATTATATTAAAAGAAAATGATATATTAAAACTACACTAAAAGAATAGAAGAAAAGGATTTTATCAGAAGGCTAGCAAGGAATAGAAAAGAAATTATGATAAAATCTTGTGACTGCTCACAGCCTTAACACAGGTGGCTGTCATTGGTCATCAAGTAAAAACAATTTCAGAACCTGGGTAAACAATTCTCCAAGTAACATTCCAAAGCAGCAAAACATGGAGAAGCTGAAGCTTCTCAGCTTCTCAGGAGAAAAGATCCTGGAAAAAGGATTTTTCATAAAATGTGTCTTTAACAATGCAAACACCAGTCATTATTTACATGAAAAGTGTGTGAGAAACTCTATTACAAAAATGTAAACATCAGAAGGCTTAGAAGAAATTTAGAAGAACAGGGTGACACTCCTTCAAGGCCACAATTTGGTCACTTCAAAGTTCCTCCTCTCCTCTCCAGGCTGCACAACCCCAGCTCTCCCAGCCTTCCCTGCCAGCAGAGCTGCTCCATCCCTCTGCCCATCCTGGTGCCTGCCCTGGGCTCTGCAGCAGCTCCAGCTCCTCCCTGTGCTGGGGCAGCTCTGCAGGTGGGGTCTCACCTGAGCTCCCAGCTGGAGCAGCTGGGCAGGAGTTGCAGCACCAAAAGAGAATTCTTTACTGTCAGGTCAGATGTCCAGCAAAAGGGACTGAGCTGGCCCAAGGGCTTCTGTAGGGGTTTATTGCCTGTGGGATGGAATGGACCCATGGGGCTGCAGGATGGTGACCTGAGAGATGAAATATCTCTGTTCTCTTGTTCTTTATAGCTCCCTAAGAATCCTTGCTCTGCTTTTGTCTATTAAAGAGAAAGGCTGACTGAAGAAAAAGAATTTGTGTTAGCAAACATGGATTCCCAGTTTTATAATGGATTATTTCTGAACCAGGCAGAGGGAGTTTTCTTCATCTTCACAGCCACTGAGAAAATACCTTCAAATTATTGAATTATTGGTGGAAGGTTCACTTTGGTTACAGGAACAATCACAAATAATTTACAAGTTGTTTGTGCAGATTAATATCTGGATGACATTTACAGGAAGAAATTTCAAGTCTCAGAAAAGTTATAAAGATGATGATTATTCTTAAGATATTTATACAATTTTCAAGCACTCTGAATCAGAGGAAAAAATGAACTTCAAAGTTTATAATGCTAATTTGAATAATATGTAAAGTGGTGAAAACGACATTGTAGATCTCTATATTTATAGAAAAAAATATAGCATTAATCTTATTTCCAAGTTTTTTTACAAGGGTCATGTCTACAATGTGTATTCTTTTGGTCTGCTGCTTGCAAATATGCAATCACAATTCCTGACCAAAGGCAAAGGAATAAAACCCTTTTCTGAAATGATGACTGTTTTAGCAACTATAACAAGAAGAGGAATTTGTTTTTCACCTAAGAATAAATAAAGAGCAGCCCAAAAGCCCAGGTCAGTGTGAGCAATTTAATTTGAGAAGTAAATTACTATTTGACAGGACAAATGTAAAAGCAATACATCGGTAAATGCTCACACTTGCACAACTTCCATGTCCATCCCATGTTCTGTTTTCCCAGGCCCAGTCATGAATAATTGGGACTAATGATCTTACTCAAGTCTAAAATACTTTACCTTACAAAGTGCCACGATGGAGGTTAGTCTTCCTGACCTTGCAGGAATGAGATTTTTCATTCCACTCACGAAGTGTAATGTCATTGAAACCAAATTAATATATTCATTTTAATTACATGGTATTTTTATACATGATACAGTGCAGTTACTTTGTGGAAGATTTGTATTTTTTTTTAATTGATCTCACAGAACTGGAATTCTATTAATATGACACCTACCTTTTCTATTTTTGATGATATATTATAATTTTTTGAAATAACTCTGAGAATCCAGCTTACATTTCCAAGATTGCAAATATGTTATATTTACTCCCAGTAATATAATTCCTTCCTGGTCAAAAGTTGTAGCTGCAGTATAATTATTTTGAAATTTCTACTTGCACATTACAGAGCTGAGGGCAAAGTTTTCACTGCTTACACAATTTTGTATGGTGACAAGAAGAGGCAAAAGAAGAAAAGTAATTTAAAACTTAGTAAATAAGAGATTATCTCCACCCTGCCTGTGCTCTGCTTGTTCTTAAATTATGGAAACAGAACTTTGATTTGATCAGAAGAGTGAATGGAATTATTGGAATTAATGCAATATAAAAACCTAAAGATCTAAAAGGCAAAGTGGAAGAGAAGCAAAGAAGTAAAGGGCAGTGCCTGCCTTGGAACTGAATTGAAAATATTCACCAAAATTAAATATATTGTGGTTTTTGGTGACATAATTCTGCCAATCGCCTCTTCTGATAACTTTTTTTGTCCAATGTCAGATGAACTTTTAATTAAATTGCTGTGCATTCATTGATTCTGTTTCTTGACACACAAAAAATAGGTTGATACTAAATTTAAACCAAATAAAGAAATTAGTAACTCAGTAGAGCTTCCTTTGATATTACAAAAGTTCATTGGACAAAAACTTTTATCAGAAATGGCAGAATTATGTCACCAAACCCAGAGCTGGTCTATTTTGATAAAAAGCCGAAATGAAGCTCCTGTGAATCTAACTGGGCCAAACAAAAGTATCTGAAGTGGGAATCTGGAGCAGAGTTTGATCTTCTTTCTCTGGATCTGTACCTAGATGTCCCTGGAATTGCAGTGTTCTGTCCTAAAATCGGTTACATCCTGTGGCTTACCCAAAAAGCATCAGGATTTAGTACATTTCTCTTTGCAATGAGCACAGAACAGATATAACTTCCATTTTCTATGGAAGAAAAGATAATGGAGAAAGGACCCTATTTTTTTATAAAATGCCTCTTTTCTTTGCACAAATACCATCAAAGTGGAAGCTCTCACTGGACCCTTCATCCCTGTGTGCTCCTGGGCCATGCTGAGAGGTATCACATTTATTAGGAGTGTTATTAGGAAGTCTTCCTCCAATATGTCACATCTGTCACATCTGTCCTTCACTGCCTAGCTGGCTGTCATCTGCTCTTTTAAGTACCAGCTCATGAGGCAGCTCTTTCCGTAGGCTGATTTTCACAGTGGAGTGAGCAGTGTATAACCTGATTTTATTTTTTATTTGTAATAAAACAGATTTCAATTGATTTGGTATGTTTTTATTTCTCTCATTGATTTGAATGGTGTATCAGGCAACCACAGGGTTACATATGTGTGTAGAAAAATGTACCACCTAAACAGATGTGATGTAATGATGTGTGAAGGGACCTGAATCAGCAGGTGAGAAAACATTGCAGAATTCAGTGCAAGAAAAAAAGCAGGAAGGAAGAGGAGGAGGAATAAGGAGTGCAGTAAGTGTTGCCTGAAGTTATTTTTACCTTATTTTCTAGCATTTTTTCTTGCAGACAAGGTAATACAATAAGGTATTTAAACAATATTGTTGTCTTTCTTGAGAGCCCCTTGTTTGCAGTTCTTCATTACTGCTGCTCTATTCTCCTGACATGTCATAAATCTTATTTTGTGCCTACTGCCCAACAATGCCATGTGGAGCTGTGGAGAGGCAGTCTGAGCTAAGGGGACATTTCCAGGTGTATTTACCTCTTTTGGTTTGGTTAACAGCACTCATTTCAACTGGAAACTAAATTATGGAATCACAGAGTATCCTGAATGGGAAGGTACCCCCGAGGATCTCCCAGTCCAGCTGCTGTCCCTGCCCAGACACCCCAACAATCCCACCCTGAGCATCCCTGGGAGTGTTTTCCAAACCCTTCTGGAGCTCTGGCAGCCTTTGATGCCTTGTGAAGGCTGGCCTAGAGCAGAGGCTGGGCTTTTAATAAATCCCTACTTTAAAGAATAAAGTAGGGATTTATTAAAAGGCCTCAATTGATGCACCTTGGGCAGCACAAGAGCCCAGCCAGGGCTGCACCCAAGATGAACCAAAATGGTCCCAAAAATGCACAACCGCTCACAGGGTCTCTCACTTTTATAAATTCTACTCCATTTGCACATTGGAGTTAATTATCCAATCCCAGCTTTAGCCCATGCAGTCCCATCTTGCTTATTTTTCTCTCTACAGTCCACATTGGTTTTGCTCTTGGGCCTGAGATTTGGATCATTTGTCCTTGGTCCCCAGCTGGAGAAGGAATTGTTTTGTCTCCCTGCTCTGTGCAGAGAGCTCACCATCCCCTAATATGAAGCTCAGAAATACACACTAAAGCAGAACAGAATCTGAAAAATATAAAAGCTAAACCTGAAGCATCACCTTGGGGCTGTGCCCATTCCCTGGGGAGCCTGGACAGTGCCCAGCACCCTCTGGGGAAGAACCTTTCCCTGAGCTGCAGCTGGACCCTGCCCTGGCACAGCTCCAGCCATTCCCTGGGTCCTGTCCCTGTCACAGAGGGCAGAGATCAGAGCTGCCCCTGTGCTGCCCATCATCTCCCAATGAGGCCTGGCAGTCTCCACTTCCCCAGCTAAACAAACCAAATGCCCTCAGCCTCTCCTCAGCTGGACAAAACCTTTTAAATTCCATGCTGTTTCTACACTACATGACTCTCGAGGTTTTTAATTCACAGATACTCGGTGCTTGCTAAAAACAAGGGGGTACCAAGTTGCCTACATTCTTCAGAATTACAGCAAAGAATTATTTGTACTCATAGGTACCTGAATATCTTTGAAAATCTGTCATCTGTGAATCCCGATGATAACATTTCCCTTTAAAGGTTTAGCGGAAAATGTCTCCTCTTAACGTGTGTGGCTCCGCTTGTCCTGTTGCTGCTCTCCTGTAGCAGACCATAAATCACTGCAGAGTTACTGACAGGCTGCACCACCAACACTCTGTTCCTTACTCTGGGACCTAATTATATCACCATCTGATGGCAACTCCTCTGAAAGGGGCTTGTCAGCATTTTCAGCACACAGCTTTCTGATTTTTTTTTTCCAAAGTGGATGAAAACTTAATATATCAGTAATTCCAAAATTGTATCTGCTTGAACAGACACAAAGGTTGTCAGTCAGGATTTGATTTCACTTGTCTATGATATGTTCTGGTTCTCTTAGTTTATTTTTTCCAGCTGGGGTTGAGAATCACACAGCAGCTTGTGTGTGTGTTTTGAAAAGTTCCTATAAAAAAAAACTGCTCAGTATTTCTCACTTATTTCTAATTATAGGTGAGGTAAATGTTTGCTGAATAATGAAGCGTTAAATATATTCAGTGTACATACAAAAGTGCTTGAGGGTAGGAAAGAAAAAGTTATCAAAATAATTACCTGCTAACTCTGCCTCTTGGGATCATCCTAAGTGAAATGGCACTGTGATTTTTGAGAGAGTTGTGAGAAATCCAGGAGTTTTTACAGGAACGTGGACTGATACATCTCATATTCTTCAATGTTTGCACATCAAGCTGTTATTCATTTTGGATTTCTCCCCTGGTAATTTTTTTTTCTGTCATATTGAAGAATTTATATTAACATAATACACACTGTAGGTGGCTTTAGTTCTAGAAATTAGTATTTTAATTTTAACTGTGGTTTAAAACTGCAACTATTTCCATACTGGTTCATTTTTTTCCTAAGTGAGGCAGTAAGTACAGAAGAGAAGATGAATTAAATCAGGTAGCACAGATTACTTTATTGCTAAAATATCAAACTAATCAACAAGACTCATGATTTGACAGGTGGAAACAGCACTGATGGTGGTGAATAATAACTGCCGCATGGTGATAGTCCAGGGAAAGTGTCACTTATGGCATCAGGAGTAATAAAAGGAATCATATGTTGGACATTTTGCTGCCATTTCATTCTGCGGCACCAAAGTCAATGAAAAGCCTTGATACAGTTAGCTGTTGGCTCAGGATGATCTCCATCTGGAGCACTCTGGCTAAAACTGTTTTGTACCTGGGACACACTCCAAATTCAATTTAGCCAGAAAGATTTCTCAGCGCATTTGGAAGAGCTGCCTCTCCCACCTTTCTCGATGAATTTGCCTCATGTGCAGCTTTGCACAGTTTTCCTTTCTGAATATTTTGGGCTATCAACATATTTTCTTTCCTCAAAATTGTCACACCATAGTAATGAAAATATTTCTGATTTTTTTTTGTATTGTACCAATTCCTTTGAGAGCTCTGCTTCTGCTGCTCTTTGTCTCAGTAAAATCTTCCCAAGCTTTAATGCTGTAGTTGCCTTTACTGGTCCTGTGCTCATTACGCATAAACTGGCAGAAATTAAAGGCTGGAGTGCCTGGTATTTTGAACACCAGTATTGCAGCAGCTCAGTGCCTGTCCCTCGATGTCCAGGGCAATGTGCAGGATGCCAAAATTCCCCAGATTTCCTCCAAATGCTGTGTGAGACAGCTCATCTGCCCAGGGCCAGGCAGGGGCAGGCACTGTGGTGTTGGCAGCTCTCAGGTTCCTCCTTTCTGTCCCGTTTCCCTTGCTGTGCCCTCTGAGGAGGCTGGAAGGTAATTTTCCAGAGGCACTGCAAGCAAACAATGGGCATGAGAGCTATAATCACTGCACTGATGGAGAGAGGAGAAGGAGCTGGGGTTCTCTGCCTGCTGTGTGGGACACCCAGCCCAGCCCAGAACTCAGACACCCCCCTCTACTCCACACTCTTCCTCAAAGAGAAAGCAGAGAAGCAGTTGATGGTAAACTTTTGTAAACATAATTTATCATTCCTAAACTCTTATCTAGGACTAATGTCCTCCCCATACCCACAAAGAACAGTTAATAACACTTTTTTCCCTGCCCCTTGCATCGCTTAGATGCTGCTTCCTAGGTCAGTGCTCAGCCTCTACAATATGTAACTATTCTTTCCTGGTGATATTTCTAATCCACCCAAAGGCACACCCAAGTTCAATTTCCCACTTCAATTTTACCCAAAGCCAATGACATCCACCCACAAGGCCTGCAGGTACCGTTTTCCCCTCTCTTCAGCAGACAGCAAAGCTGATCTGCTTCCATCAGAATGAAGGGGTCAAGGACCAAAAATAAACCCAAGCCCAATAACATTTCAAAATATGATAAAGGACACAGGGCTTGCCTGCACAGTTATGTGAGCAGCTCTTTTTAGTGCCCATGGAATCATTTCCTTCCTCAAACACTAACTGCTCAAATGCAAAATATCACAGAATCATAAAATCCCAGAGTCATGCTATGGCTTGGTTTGGAAGGACCCTCAAAGATCAAGAGTTTTTACAGTAAAATTGTGAGCCAGGATCTCCCGTGACTTTCCTTTTGCACTCTGAAGAATTTGTATACTTCTCTTCCTGTTTTTTTGGTTTTTTGGGTTTTTTGTTGTTTTTTTTTTTTTTTTTTTTTTTAATTGGCTGGGCTTTTTCCTCATGGTAGTCTGGTAGGCAAAAGAAAAAAGAAAAATTTTCCCCATGCAATGGATTTTTTCCATGAAGATGTGGCACCAAAGATCGCAGTTCTGCTCCAAGTCATATAGCTGTAAATTGGCAGCACTCCGATTAATCAACATCTTGATTCTGACTTCCTGCTGCAGCTTTCCAAAGCAGAATTCAGGAAGAGGACTCATTTTGAAAAGAATATTTTGTTTGATATTTAATTCCAAATGAGTGGTTGTCTCACTTTGTGATGTGTGGGCACAGTGGGATTTGGTCACAGGTTGGACTTGATGATCCTTGAGGTCTTTCCAACCTTTATGATTCTATGCTTCAATGATTTTAACTTATATTGATTTTACAGCTATTATTTTCCCTTTCTTTTGCACATACATTCCCACAGAGGCAAAGTATTAATTGGTCAATACTGCTGTCTTAGGGAAATTGATTTTTGAAAGGCCAAATGAAATTAGCCAGGATTTTTCATATGCTAATGTGAGGAAAGGTAAAACAGCTTTTCAAACAGAATGAAACCTTGACAAAGATTTCAACTACACAGATCTGGCCAGGCTTCCTACAGTTTTCCTCTGTGGCAGTAATCAGCCTCATGGGGAGGTCTGTAAAACTTTGGCAACACATTGAGAGCCCAGATGAATCCAAATCATGATAAATCACAAGGGATCTCATTGCAAGGCTTATTACAGCTGGACCAAACCTGGCCCAGCAAGTGAAAAATCAAACTGTGCTTGTGCATCTCAGGGGAAAAAACATCCAACAAAACTTGTAAAGAGTAACCGCACAGAGCAGCATCATATTCTGCTTTTAGAATACCTTTTGGACTTCATAAAAAATCGTAATTTTTTTTTTCTCAGAAAATTTCCATCGTGCAAAGGGGTGAAATTATATGATGAAAACAAGCAGTTAATGATTGGACTTTGTGCTACAGAAATCAGGTACAGGATGCCAAAGAAAAGTAATCCTAAACTGAGTTTATCTCATGAGAATAAGTAGAGTTGTGTGGTTGTGTTCACAAGCATCCCAGGAAAAGGGAAGAGATGAGAATCTTGACTACATGTTTCAGAAGGCTGATTTATTATTTTATGTTATATATTATATTAAAAGAAATTTGTATATTTAAACTACACTAAAGAAAGAGAAAGGATTTAATCAGAAGGCCAGAAAGGAAAGGAATGGAATGATAATAAAATCTTGTGACTGACCAGAGTCCCAACACAGCCGGACTGTGAGTGGCCATCAAGTAGAAACAACTCACATGGACCAATCAAAGATGCATCTGTTGCATTCCACAGCAGCAGATAATCATTGTTTTTCTTTTCCTCTGAGGCCTCTCAGCTTCTCAGGAGAAAAAAATCCTGGCAAAAGGATTTTTCAGAAAATATGTCTGTGACAGTGTTGTAGATATTAGGAAGTTTAGTTCCTAAATCTTTTTCTGTTGCAGAGCTGTGATTCAGGTTTAAAAGTTTGCTAAAGCACAGATCATAAACACGAACTCTCATTTGTCCCCTCAGCTGCTCCTCCAGGACCCTTCCCCATCCTCATGTCCCTCCTTCAGACACCCTCTAACACCTGTAGAATGTTCTGGAATTGTGGCACCCAAAATTACACACAACATTACAGTGAGGCAGAGCAAGGTAAGTCACCCCTGGCATGGCCAGCAATGCTCTGCCTGGTGGCCTCCCAGGATGTATGTGAAAACCTGCAAAAAGCCAAATCAAATTTCATCATCTCTATTCTCTACATGCTGGAACCCTGGTTACTGAGAATTTTAGGTTTTCTGTACTGACAAGCACTGACCCCCAAGAGAATACTGCATTTCACCTGAGGCTGTAGAAAAGACTCCCAAAATTAAATGGTAGAATTAAGATTTTAAGTGTTTAGTTTAAATAGAAGTGTGTAATATCACATAGCAGAAAGCTTAGTGTTTAAAGTTTTAGAATATAGTGATCTATATAAAACAAAATAGAGATTTTAGGACAAAAGCCAATCCTTCTTCACATTCTTCCTCAGAAGTTTAGGTGGTATTGTGAAATTAGATAAAAAATCCACACTGTGGGCCATGAGTAGTTAATTATTCAGTTAAAAATAATTTTGGTGTAATTTCTTAATTAGACAGTTTATCCTTAAAAAGCCTTATAGAGAAAGAGACACAACTCCATTTTTAGTTTGTTACAGTAATATACTGTAAAACTCACAGTTTGTGGAACTGTAATAGAAATAAACACTAATAAACATCTCAGTCCAAACACAAAATACTATCTCATGCATTTAATCCCAACCCTAACAAAAAAAACCCCAAAAAAATTAGACTCCACTTCTACATATCTCAACAAACCCATCTTCACTGATGCTTTGTGGATAGGAGCAGCCCAATATCACCCCTGTGGTGCTCACACAAAATCAATATTTAAGATGAGCCTGGATTTTTGGGGGAAGTAGAAGTATTATTCACCTTCCACTGCCCAGATTTTCCTTTAGGCACCAGGGCCCAGCCTTGCAGCAGTGCTCAGCTCTCAGCAGCAGCCTCTGCAATCCCATTAGGCAAATGTTCAAAGAGCTCCATAACCCAAACATGAGCTCACTGGGACATGCAGGATGAGACCACAGCCCCTTGAAATCAGTGGGGATTTTGCCACTCGCTGCAAAGGAATCAGTGCCACAGGGTGATTGCATCCCTTTACCTGATTGCGGATGCTGAGTTTGTTGAATAATTCTGGCTTTGATGCTTTTATCTGAAGATCCCTCAATAGATTTATGAGTTATTTTCATTATGATTCTTCATCCTAGGAAAAAGGATAAAAATCTGTAATAGTCCTTAAGTATATGAGCTGTAAAATCAACACAATTCTGTGCAGTTGTGACACAGCTTTGTGAAATGGTTTGAAAATCTTCTCTGTAGGACAGGTAGGATTCCTGCAAGAGTCATTTTGAGGGAGGTGATTCTTCCCCTCTCCTCTGCTCTTGTGAGGCCCCACCCTGAGAATTGTGTCCAGGTCTACGGGCAAAACACAAGAAAGATTTTGATCTGCTGGAAAAAGTAATGTGAAAGCCACTTTGGTGCTCCCAGGGCTGGAGCCCCTCTGCTCTGGAGCCAGGCTGGGAGAGCTGTGGGTGTTCACCTGCAGAAGGGAAGGCTTCAGGGAGACCTCTGAGCCCCTTCTAGTGCCTAAAGGGGCTCCAGGAGAGCTGGAGAGGGACTTGGGACATGGGATGGAGGGACAGGACACAGAGAATGGTTTCCCACTGCCAGAGGGCAGGGTGAGACGGGATATTGGGAAGGAATTGTTTCCTGTGAGAGTGGGGAGACTCCGGACACAGGGTGCCCAGAGAAGCCCAGAGAAACCCCTGGCAGTGTCCAAGGCCAGGTTGGACGGGACTTAGAGCAACCTAGGCTAGTGGAAGGTGTCCCTGCCCATGGCAGGGAGTGTCACTGGATGGGCTTTAAGGTCTCTTCCAACCCAAACCTCCTTGTGATTCTGTAATTCCACAACACATCCGATTTTCTTGTCTTGCAACACGGCTTAAAGGAGTTCTCCTGAGCCCTGAACCTGATTAACAAGTCAGCCTCCCCACCCTTTGCCAATGTATTCAGTGGAGAAATAATCATTTAAAGTGCTAGACAGCTCAGATCCTTATGGAAGGCTGTTCTGTACAGGGCACGGATGGATCCCAGCCAGCAGCCACAGCTTGTTCTGACTGAGACTCATTTTACCACTTCCAGCACAGGCTACTTCAGCCCCATTCCTACAACTCCATTTAAATCTTCCACTTGGGTATTTTAAATAAGGACCAAATTTCAGACAAAGGCAGCTCTGCTGCCCAATAACAGCAGAAATCAGCCAGCTGTTGAGGTGGTGTTCGCAGGGGTCTTAGGATGAAGGAAGGGATGAGAATGTTGACTCAATGTTTCAGAAGGCTTGATTTATTATTTTATGATATATATTATATTAAAACCATACTAAAAGAATAGAAGAAAGGATTTCATCAGAAGGCTAGCTAAGAATGGATAAAGAATGATAACAAAGGCTTGTGACTGACTGAGACAGTCTGAGCCAGCTGACTGTGATTGGCCATTAATTAGAAACAAGAACATGAGACCAATCAAAGAGGCACCTGTTGCATTCCACAGCAGCAGATAATCATTGTTTGCATTTTGTTCCTGAGGCTTCTCAGCTTTCTCAGGAGAAAAATTCCCAAGGAAAGGATTTTTCAGAAAATATCATGGCTACAAGCTGTCACAACTGGAAGGGCACATGAAGCCAGAGCAGTGCGTACCACAGCCCACGGAACTGCTCACAGCAGGACACAGCTCCAGCTTCCTCAGTAAATCACTGAATTCTCCTCTTCCTGCCAAACCCCATTTGTGAATGAAAAGCATTCCTACGGTTCTTTAAGTGTACCAGAACTTTAGGGCCTGAGTTGCATTATTTGATTAAGCAGTGTGTCATTAATTACTCCGGGCAGGTTTCTCCTGGGTACGGGAGCTGTGGAAGGCAGGCGGAAGGCAATAAATTCAGAATAATGCAATAAATTCAGAATCTGGGATTAATGAATGCAAATGAGAACCTGGGTTATGGTTTTTGGTTTGTTTTTTTTTTTTTTTGGAGTGTTGGAATGTACACAAGGCCACTACACTGCCTGGTGCTGAGAAGCAATTTAAGTTAACAATTTACATTTATTTGCATCTCACCACAAACCCTCTGTTAACAAGCAAGGTCAAAAGAGTTCCCTGGGGAATGAGTCCAGGACAGGAATGCTTCTCCCCATGCTGATGGCAAACCATGGATGTCTCACACTTCATCACCACTGAATGTAAAGTGAGTTTAAAACAAAAGCAGTAGTTAAGACATCGTTTTCAAGACACGTAAATTACAAATATTGTGTAGTGTTGAAATCAGTATTTACATTTAAAATGCCCACAAATATGTAAGGAAAAGATGTCAGGAATTACACAGCAGTAAGGAATTGCTTTCACCTGAAGGAACAGATGGTGGGAGAAATCCTGTCAGGTGGAAATCATTATTCAAATATATATGTACAACTTCTACTGGTTATTGCCTGGTTTGGGCCTGGTATATCAGAATTTGACAAGTGCATGTGTGAGTGACAGCTTTTATTTTCCCTTAATCCTATTTTTAGCTGTAACAGTGGCACAATCTCTGAATTATTTTGCACTCAATGTGCTCCACCCTGGCCTTATATTTTCCACATAACCTTTTAGTTTATTTCCAGGACAGAAAGAAACTCGATAGAGAAACCCAGGTTCTTCCTGAAAATTTTGGGATGTGAAATTATTGAGCAGTATCAAGGTCACTACCAGAAACTTTATACCAAAAGGAACAATAAGGTCTTCCAATTTGTCTTAGGGCAGAAATTTTTGAGGCTGAAGATTTTTGTTCTTATTTTTTTATTTTTCTTTTCTTCTGAATTATTTGGAAGTTCCCAGGGTTCATATTTTTAAGAGCAGGGCAGGTTACATGCTTCAATTACTTGACCATTGCCGTGGCAAACTGGAGGGAAGGTAGATCAAAATGTGTGCTATGCACCCTCTCAGGTAACTCATTTATGTGTCACTACACCAACATATTAATAAAATAATCTATTATGTGGTTTTATCTAGATTTTAGAGAAGAAAACTAAGAAAGAGGCAAGCTGAAATCAGATAGGTTGGTTCCAATATGTTTCATGTTATATGGAGAGTTGGAACAATGAGAAATTTTATGAAGTTTTATAGACAAGTTTTGACCTCTACAGAGGAAGGGATTCAGCTTTGATATGATGAGCTGTGATAATGTACCTTCTCCTGAGGGGCAGCACAGGGACAGCTCCAACCTCTGTCCTCTGGGACAAAGACAGGACCCAGGGAATGGCTGGAGCTGTGCCAGGGCAGGGTCAAGCTGGAGATCAGGAAAGGTTCTTCCCCAGAGGGTGCTGGCACTGCCCAGGCTCCCCAGGGAATGGGCACAGCCCAAGGCTGCCAGAGCTCCATGAGGGTTTGGACAATGCTGCCAGGGATGAACAAGGTGGGGTTGTTGGGGTGTCTGTGAAGGGACAGGGGCTGGACTTCATGAACTCTGTGGGTCCCTTCCCCCCCAGGATATTCTGTGACTCCATGATTCATTATTTCACCAGTTAATAGAATCCTTTCAGGTCTGACAATAGAATATATGCGGCATCTTTTAGCAACAGGCTATAAAATGACTTTTAATCTCCATGAAACTTGATGAAAATAATGGCAATGACTTTAAATCTTGTTAAGTCTGGTATGAATCTTTCTACTTGAGATGTGTTACTGTGCTTGTCTCCAAAATAGGAGAGAGGCCCATGAGTGAGAAGTACCTGACCTGAGAACTGCCACCGATCTTCTGTTTTTAAGTTCCCTCCAGACTGGTAAGTGATTGACTGCTTTACTTTCTCATGTCTTATTAGTATGATCTATTAATCTGGTAATTCAGGTCAAGCTGGCTCTGTATGTTGCCGAAAGGAATAAAATAAAAAGAACATCAAGATAAAATATTATCAGCATGGCATCACTGCAAATCTGAGTGACAGCACGAGTGAAACTCACACTGATGAACTGTTGGTATCCCACAGGGACACAGTTACTGCATCCTTAGGCCAAAGATTCAGCTCTGTGAGGTGAAGACTGCTCTCAGTTTTTGAAATATTGAACTCTGCTGCGTGGCTGGAATGCCTTGGCAGCACAGCCTGGCTGGGATAAACACACAGCAGCAGTGACAGCACCAGGGCATGAAACCAAGCTGGGACAAAGATTGCTGAAGTTCATGGAATCATGGAATCATTAGTTGTTTGGGATGGGAAGGAACTTGAGGACCATCTCATTCCAGCACCCTGACAGAGGCAGGAACACATTTCACTAGACCAAGCTGCTCAATCCCTTTCAATTTTTTCCTTCCTCTTCCCCCAGACAGTGTTGTTGAAAATAGGAAAAAAATCTTGAGGCCATAGGAATTGTGCTGCTTCTCTCTTGATTTGTTTCATGGACCAGGTCTCATAGAGGTACATTTTTCCTTCTAGGCAAATAACCAGAGGCTTCAATCCCCATATTTCCATGATCTGCTCAGACAACACAGTTTTCCAGAAATTCTGGAATTCAGGGCTTTTTCTACTGCTGATTTGGAACAGAGGATGTGAAGAAGCCACAGGTTCCATGTGCTACAAGGCAGCCACAGATTTCTGATGGTTTGTGACTCCAGGGAGAGGAGACCCCAAAGCTTTGGGGCTGCCTCATATTGGAGCATCCTACACCAATGATTCCTGTTCATAAATTGGGCTTTATTGTGAATATTTCAAGGCACTGCTGCAGAGCAAGAAGGATTGACAGAACAAAGTCCAGTTTCCCCTTTGTTTAGACACGAAGATGATGTTTTATTTCTGAAATACTCTCAAGTATTTACTTCAGCAAGTTCTCTTTGGAATTCTTGAGGTGTGAAAACATTATGCATTAAAAAAAAAGAAAAAAAAGAATGTGAATTAAAATTATGATCAAAAAAAGAGAGATTACTTCCGCAATGTGATTCTCCTTCATTCAAGTTATTCAACCCTTTCTTTACTGTGTTTAAGCCATGTCCATGTGTACAAAATGAGACCACTGCTCCTGCTTTCCTTGAGATTTACAAGAAATTATTGCTGGTAATGGGCTAAAATTGCTCCATGCCATGGCAGTACATGCGTAGTTCACATTAGTTTGTCATCTAAAGTAGGCTTAATAGAAGAAAAATATGCATTTATTATTTTTTAAAAAATAAAATCTATATTTCTTTCCTCTAACATAGCAAAAATCTACTAATTAATCAATGGGATCTTTAACAGTGACACAGAGAGTTATAAAATTCTTATATATTGTTAAAATTGTTATATATGGCAACAAAAAAGGTCTAATTGACAATAAATTTTCCTAAAAAAATCATTTTCCTAAAAAAAAGGAACTCCAAATAAAAAAGAAAAGTAACATAGAAGTATTTTTTTTTTTTTTGAAGACCAAGTGAATCCAAAGACAGGTTATTATGGGTTAATTATATGTATAAATAGCATAGTGTCTCTCAAAGGCTGCACAACAAAGTGAAAACAAAGGCGAAAACTATTATTCTTCATTTGATATAAAGAAACATATTTTGTATTTTATATGCTTTCATTTTTTCTGTGCTTAATTTGATTTATTACATATATATACATATATATCATTGTTGCTACTTAGTGAAATTATTTCCTTATTTCAAAAATTGTCATATATTTTCATTTTTATTTTATTGTTCTAGAAATACAAACCACAAAATTAAAAACTACTGCCCTGACAAATGCCAGTAAAACATTGGATCCTCTGCCAGAGACTGAGAAGATACAATTAATTGCCTGGCCAGATTTTAGGTTAATTTTTATAAAATCTATGCCCTTTAGGTAATGACAGTTAAATCATTTTAAAGAAACCTGTATAGTTTAATAGGAGCTCTAATAGTAAAATTAGTGGGCTCCCAGTGGTGACTTGAGAACTTAGGAAAAAAGTATTAATATTAGTGCTATTAGAATGAACAGGCTGCCCAGGCAGTGGGGGAATCACTAGCCCTGAAAATGTCCAGAAAACTTGTGGATGTGGCACTTGAGGACATGGCTTAGTGGGAATGGTTGGACCTGATGGCCTGGAAGGTCTTTTCCAGCCTTGGCAATTCCACATTGCAAAATACCATTCAACACACTTGCAAAGACCAAAGGCTTTGTTTCCCACCATGAAATCCTTCACAGCAAAAAAAGGCTGGAATCAATAAATTAATTCCATAGGAATCATTTATAGACCTTACTCACTCTGCCCAGGTTCCTGAGCCTCCCACTCTGGCAACAGGAGCAGCAGAGATTTCCTAGCAGAGATCTGAGGAATAATCCTCTTACAGCTGCTGCTCCTGCTACCCAATTAAGTCTGTTACCAAAGTACAAGGCCTGGTATAATTGCAATTAAATGTGTGAACAAAGCTAAGATCACAGAGTGGCTCCAGGAAACGCCTCCTGAGGAGTTAAAGCCCAAAAGGCAGGATGATCTTTTTCCTGTAGCTGAGTCAGAGGGAGCATCACACATTCATGTCCAGAAGCTGTAGAAAATGTCACCATGGACAGACACCAAGGGGCTTTTACCTAAAAATCATGGGAGAGAAATCACAGCCTCACCTTCCCTTTGAATCTATTGCTGGTATTAATATTAATATATTGTGCTGGATGCAAAAATGAGAGATGATATAAGCAAAGGGAGGAGGAGTCCATGCTTCAGAGTCTCTGTGGAAGTCAGATCGTGCTTTGTTTGTGTAAGATTTTTGAAGGTAACTCTTTCAAGCCTTATTTCCTCCTCAGATAGCTTTCAGCACTTCTTCAGGAGTTCCCTCTGAAGGGGAGGATGGAGGGCAGGGGGGAGTGCTGGCAGCAGTGCCCTCCTCAGAGAATCACATCCCTTCCAAACCTCTGAGGTGGGAATGAGCCTGAGAAATCCCTCTGCAGAGGGAGGTGTTCAAGTGACAATAAACAAGATGTAGAGTGCCAATTTATTCCTTGTGTTTCTACATCACTCTTAGTGGAAACTCAAGCACTAATTCAGACTGGAGAGATGAAAAGCGCTGGGGGTGCTCAAAGTTTTTGTGTTGCTGGTTTCTTGTCCTTTCAGGATCAAATTTCCATACTCAATGTATGTAACAACTGTCACTGGCAGAACGCACGTCTAAGTACAGATTTCAGTTAATAAATTTAGCAAATAAATTTTAAAAGTAGCAGATAACTAAATAAATAAATAAATAAGGTACTCTGCTGATAGCCCTTTTGATCAGTTTCCTTCTTCTAAAATATGTTTTTCTGCTGTCAAAACAAATCATCTAAGAAAATAACCCCATTCGTTTCAGCAGAAATGCAGGCCTGTAATAGCATAAATGACATATCTCTGGATTGCTGCTTGCTTCAGAAAACATCTGCAATAAAGCAAGGCTAATCCTCAAGAATTTATTTGTAGAAAATCCATCAGGTATAATACTGAAAAGCCTCTATCAACATCAAACATAAAGCAAGGCCTGTCTGAAGCATATGTAATCAAAGTCATGTCTTTTTTAATAAAAAAATGGCTTTGTCTGAGAAGCCGGAAAGCAAAACCTCCAGCAGATTTCTGCTTCTGTGGGGGGTGGCAAAATGTTGTTCTTTAATTGAAACAGGTGAAGATTTTTGTTAAGCTTTTAGATTCTTCAGAAAGCCTCCGTGACTGTCACCCATGTTCTCTTTTGATCTAAGGCTTTGCAGTCAACACCTACAAGAATTTTTTCAAGGAGCACACTCATTTAAAGATTTGACTTTCTCTGATTTTGAAATTAAGCATTTTCAGAAGAAAAGCAAAGAACAATGCTTGTTTGACACAATTTCTTGTGTCTCTGTTTGCCACATTACCCCATGACCTGATCGGAAATACTTTAAGAAGATTTGTGGAGGGAAAAGGTGTCTTCTGTTATTAAGTTTGTGTGAACATTTCTCTAGGATTAGTCTAGATTATGTAATTGGGGAAAAAAAAGATGGCAGGAGATTTTTTTGTTCAGAAATGGAAGAATTGATGTTTTTTATTTTCTGTGTCTATTTATGGGATGTTTATAAGTCAAAAAGGTTTCTGTTAATGTTTATGTAGATGACCAGCACATGATATTCCACTAACTCAATGAAACAATTATGTGCACTAGAGAGAGAAGCTTTTATTAAGTACTGTCAAGCAGTTTTAATTCCAGAATGGAGAGGTGACAGGGGGAAGTGGATGCATTTGCGAAGCCCTGGGATAAAGTCACAGGGGGTGGAAGGTGTTATCAAATCAGCCATTTTATCTGTCTTACCAAACAGTGCCTCTCAAAGGGTAACACATGGACAAGGCAAATAATACTGAATTTGTAGGAAAAAAAATTGTTCAAATATACTCACATTGCTAATAGAACAAATTTCAGTGGTCTTGCTATAGAATCCCAGAATTAGAGGTTGGAAAAGATCTCCCAGACCATGGACTCCATCCTGTGCCCAATCCCCACCTTGTCCCCAGCCCAGGGCCCTGAGTGCCACATTCAGGCCCCCCTGGGACACCTCCAGGGATGGGGACTCCAACACCTCTCTGGGCAGCCCCTGCCAAGGCCTGACCACCCTTTCCATGCAGAAATTCCTCCTGGTGTCCACCCTGAGCCTGCCCTGGCCCAGTCTGAGGCCGTTCCCTCTCCTCCTGACTCTGTTCCTGGCAGCACAGCCCGACCCTCCCCGGCTGTCCCCTCCTGTCAGGAGCTGTGCAGAGCCACAAGGTCCCCCCTGAATCTCCTTTGCTCCAGACTGAGCCCCCTCAACTCCTTCATGTTAACCCTAAACCCGACGCTCAACTCAACCCTAAGGTCTCTCATCTTAAAACTTAGGAAATAAGGATTGCATAAATTACTTCACCTATATAACACCCTATATTTATAAGATTATGAAGAAAAAAGGAATAATTTGGGTCTTAGTGTTCCCAGAAATAAGTTGAGATTATTCATTTGTTTGGTATTTTTTTTCTTTTGGTTGTTATTTGGTTTTCTTTTGTTTTGCTTGGCTTTTAAGTGTTTAAGCAATGTTATTGAGCTTGCATTTTTATCCAGCTAGGAATACCAAATGGTTTATAAACAGTCCTGTTGTTTTTAGGCAAATATTTTTTTCAGAATGTAGATTGCTTAGCTTGGATGTTCATATCCTGAAATGATTTAAGTGGCCCTCGAGGTCTCTTAATAGCAGTGCATTTGATTAAATTGGCCAACAACTATTAATTGCTTCTAACATCCCAAAGTGCCCAAGATCCCAGAACAAAGGAAGTTCTTGTGGTCAGTTCCCGCTCTTCTGTGCTGAAAGGATCTTTTTCTTTATGTGTCATTATGAAATTTAATTAAACAAAATCTACTGAATATCAGGAAAGACTTTGTTCAGAATGAGAAGCTTGGATTGTCTGCAGCAGATGGTCAGTTTCTTTATCTTCATATTTTTCAGAATAAAAATAATTCTCTTGTTCATGCAGTTCAATAAGAGACTGGATATAAGGAAGCCAGATATGCATTAAAAAAGCATAGAGCCACTATAAAATTTAAAAGTCTTTTACTGCAAAGGACTATTTTAACATACTTACTTTTTTCATAATATTTTAGGAAAATATGATTTAGGGTTTTTTTCAATGTGTTATAAAGACACATGAAAGAGAGAGAGATGAAGAAAACTTTAAAAAATCCAAATGAAAGAAGTGTTGGGTAGGAGGCAATTCTACTCTCCTAGATGATTACAGGGACATTGAGAATTCCCTGTTCAGAATCCTGCAATTGAAATAACATACCTGTCTAAGACCAGAGATTCAGAGCCTACAGAAAATTCTTGGGAAATAAATTTCTCCATGCAACATAGATTTGCATGAATTTGTTTGCATAATGGTGTTCACTATTCTGCAATAGTGGAAAATTATTTTAATTTAAGACAACTTTTGACTTCTTTAGAAAGTCCCAGGCAATTCAGGTGGAAAAAAATCCCAAACTGTGAGTAAAGCACTGAGAAAATATCATCACCACTCCTTCAAGGGAGGGTCTTGTCCTGCTCTGCTCAAGCCGGGACTTGGATTTGATGATCTCTGTGGGTTCCTTACAGCTCAGGATATTCTGTGAGACTACAATTTCCTGATTCTAATAATAAGCCTGTTTACTGGTGCTTTTAAAACATGCCATAGAAAAATACTATTAAAACAATTGGACTGTGTAATTCCAAACATCGAGATTCTAGAAAATAAAAATATCCTGCTCATCACTTGTTCAAAACTGTGTGATAATATCAAAACATGTCTAATGTGAGTATTTAACATATAGATATATATATTAATATATCTAATATAGAATCACAGAATCATTAAACTTGAACAAGACCTCCAAGAACATCAAGTCCAACCTTTGACCAAATCACCCTGTGTCCACCAAATCCCATCACAAAGTGCCATGTCGACTCCTTTCTTGATGACTTCCATGGCTGGTTGCTCCCTCTCTGTCCTGGGCAGCCCCTTCCAATGCCTGACCTGTGTTTCAGTGGAGGAATTTTTCTTCATCTCCAAGCTGGACCTCCCCTGGCACAATTTGAGGCAGTTTTTGAAATGGAATGATTGTGCTGAATGGAATGCACTTTGGAAATTTAAACCAAAAAAGGCTTTTAAATTACATTTAAAGTTGCAGAGTAGTGCTAATCTATGTCATAGGTTATGATGTTAGATGTCACCAAGTGTGTATTCTATCACCATCTGTTAAAACATGTGGGGCAGTGTTCTTCATCTCTTCCCTGATAACTCTCTTTGTAGGGATATCTTCTATTAATGAGCCATCGAGCCTCACTGCGTGGCTCATAAATTCCATCATCCCATTGGGAGATGCTCTGCCCGGGGGAGGAGCCAAACATTCCTACCTGGATAGAATCTGAGGTTTGGAACACCACAGCATCCCTTACCTACTGGATTCCCAGAGGACAAGAGCTACGTAACAACCACTGGGCCTTCAGAGGAAGACCAGACCCTTCTACAGGATCACCACTTCAACAGAACCCCATCTGTCACTTCAACAGGATTGCAGGCACCATTTAATGAGACTGCTACCAGCCCCTGACCCACAGGTTGTCAAGCTGGATCCTGACTCTGTCAGTATTTCTGTACTATTGCATTCACTTTAATTTTCTGATTAAATTGTAGTTCTGACCTGGAATCCCCCACTGGTTTCTCTTCAAACTAATAGAGTCTTGAAACCTGAAACAGAATGTAAGAACTTGAGACTGCTTGTAGAAACCTGAGCATGACAGTTCTTCCCTCTGCTAGCCAGAGGCTGTGATTTGGTTTAGTCCAACTCCAGTTATTAGAGCTGTTCTCACTGAAGGCTGCTCATTCCAAGTGGTATCAGAAGCTGCTATAAGGAGTAAGTTGCAGGAGGTTCTGCTGGTGCCTGCTGTAGCTCCAAAGGACGAGCAAAGACTCCTAAATGGAAAACTGCTGCTATTTTACATACCCAGGCTTATCCCAGGAGCACAATGTCAGTAGAAGCACAAGTCCCTGTATTGATTAGCAGCGGAATCAAAGAGATCACAGGCACAGTGCTTTGAAAATCACCACTGACTGATTATATTCTGAACTTCAGTCAGGACGAAAGTCAGAAGCAAATCTTTATTGCCAGATATCTTGACAGGGTCAGGAATGTTCCATATGGAATTCTAGATACACAGAGTAATGAATACATGATTTTTTTTCCCTTGCACTGGTATCTAAGTTCTGTTTCATACTCCTGTTTTTTCCATAACAACATGAAATGAAACACAAAACTGAACAGTTTGTGTGAGGGTATGTGGAAGGGGAGTGTATGCTCCTTTAAGGGCTTCTGGTCAAGGGCCTTTTTCAAGGCATAAAAGGGGAAATAAATCAATCAGGAAACCATAAACACAAGGACACAAACCTGACTGACAAGTAAGAGAGATGGTGATGAGAACCAGCTGATGAGGGCATGTGAAAGTGTTCATTCCAGCCAGGTTATCTGGTCAGGGACCTGGGAAATTGTGAAATTAAGGGCAAAACATAGAAACCAGAGAGAAAAGAGGCACAGAAAAAACCCCAAAACACAAGAGAAAAGATGCTCACTCTCCCTTAGTGCTGAGCTATGTGGATACAACAGGAAAGGCAACCTGGATATTGGGAAGAGCTCCTTTCCTGTGACGGTGGTGAGACCCTGGCACAGGGTACCAGAGAAGCTGTGGCTGCCCTAGGATCCCTGGAAGTGTCAAGTTTGACCAGCTGGCATGTGGGATTCTCTGGAATGTGGGATGTGCTACACTGGCTCACTTTCACAGTATGCATTTAAACATTTGTATATATATTTTTGTGAAGGATAAAATTGCACCTTTTTATCCAGACATCAAGCAGTCTCTAAATTTTAACTCTGTATTTATGCCTGTGGCAATGCATATGACACAAATCTTTTATTTGTGATACTGAACACTGAAGACATGCAGAGGAAAGGGTAGGAGAAAAATAAATGCACTTATTCTACTTTTCTAAAGCCTGACCTTTGATTAAGTATGGCCTCATGAAATGTTGTCTTTCAAAAATATTCTAAAGGTATTAGATGTAAGGGAAAGTGTACAAAAGGAACAGGAATATTAATCCTGTTAACAGGATGTTAATCCCTCCATGTGCCAAGAAAACACAATTACCAGATTACAATAGAAATAATTACTGAAGGTTCCAGCATTACTAAGGCAGCATTTGATGATTTTTTTTTTTTCCTATAACAAGCTAGAAGGATTCCAGTTGAAGCTCAAGTGTTATTCATCTTAAGGCAAGCACTGTAAGAAGATTACATGCAGGTACCCACTGAAGCAATAAGATTTCCAAATGTCCTTCAGACATCCTCAGTGGGGAAAAGTTGATTTCTCTACAAGACTGTTAAATCTCAGAAGCATCAGTTCAGCACGTAAAGAATGGGAAGGCACAATTACTCACTACATCCAAAACATCAAAGTTTTTTAGCCTCATATATAGGTACAGTCATGTAGAGAATACAACTGTCATGTCATTTCCTGCTGGATCTGAAAATCTCCTTTCTCTCCATTCATTTCCCTGCTCATTTATTTAGTTTTTTTTCAATAATAAGAAAGATAGAGGCAATAGCATTCCCTAGAACTTAACAATCTCATCCCCCAGCCCTGCCCTGTATGCAATTGAAAGCTGGAACATTGACATAAAATCTCTTTCTAAAAGAAGAAAGGCTCAGGTTTTCCTCTCCAATGTGCTACTGGTTGCACAGATAGTCCAGGAAATTGCTGTGCACTCAGTTCAGGCATCAGAGCCCACAGCCTGAACAATTTTGTGCAAGTTCAGACTCAGCTAAAACCCTGTTCAGAGGAAAGAATTTCTGATATTTCAAGCCCACTACTTCTGATTTTCAGAGGGCCAATATTTAGATAACTTCATATTGATTGGAAGAGAGACTATGTCCTTAACACAAAGGATGAAAGTCACCCTCAATTTATAACCAGAGTAGATAAGGTCTTAAAAATAACAGCTCTTGTCATTATTTCATCATGGATTAAACACCCTGTTTATTTATCATAACTTATTTATTTCAGGACTATTTTCTTTCAGACTTTTGGGGCAGAGGTCTGGAACAGTGATTCCTTATTTCCAACTGTTGCACCACAGTTGTCATGACAACTGGACAACTTACAGCAGTGCCTTCCATCCAATAGTTGTAAAATTACAGTAAATTAGTTTATTGGACTCTTTAATAAACAGGTCCTTTTCCTGCTCAAATGAGGAAAAAACAATGCTGTTACAAAAAAATTCAAAGGAAAGTAAATATAATGACTAGGATGTGGTTTCTCCCCTCTGGACACATCAGCAGAGCAAGCACTAAGGAAAAGTCAGACTGACACAACAAGAAATGGGCAAGAGAACGTAAGAATGAATTTCAGATAGAAATCAGGGGAAGAACCTCAGGCACTCATAAAGAATATCCTAAGGCTCTGGACTTTACATTTTGTATGCATTAATTGATATAACATCACCATTAACATTAAATCTTATCCTGTCTTCCCAAGCAAAGTTGCAGGTAATATTGCTTTATAGTTTGTTGAGTATTTAAGAAACAGCAACAACTGGGAGTGTAGGTGAGTGTTACACTTCTGAATAGTTTATGTTCCCATTAATCCACCTGACTGTTGAACATAATAAATCCAGGTTCCCTTTCTTGCAGGAGATAAAGCAGCTCTCTCTCCTCTGCCTGTTCTGTAAATTCACCAATGAACACTGAAGAGCTGCAAATTGTTATTCCTTATCTAAAATGAAGCTAATTTCACTCCCTGTTACTTCCCTGTTGCTGCAGCAACAGAGGGAATGATGAGTGCTCAATATACTGTCCTTGTCTAGAGCTTGATTCTAGAGGCTAACACATGGCTGATTTGTCTTTCCTCCCCCATAACTAGTAATTCATTTTATTTCAGATATTTTTCTTTGGGAAATCAGTCTTAAGAGGTGATACCTCTAAATTTACTTGGTATGCTGATCTTTTCCATGTGTGTATTTCCAAAACCTGTATCACCTTTTAATTTATTTACAGTTTGTGTAAATAAATTGTCTACACTTGCACCACTGAATTTTCTTCTTGTGATTTATGCTTCCTGTACTCATTACAATAATTTCTTTGAGACAATTACCTTTTAAATTCCAAGCTACAAGGGAAACTAAGCCAGCACAGATTGACAACACAATGCTACAAAATAGCTCAGGAACATTTATTTGAAGAAAAGTAATTTCAATTATAATATATCTGACACTCTTCCTTGAGGTTTTAAATGCACTTGAGGATGGAAATATTAGGTTTTAAGGAGGTTTATGGAAAATTATTGAAAATATTCATGCTAATATTTATTAAGAGGAACCTGGTCTGGTGGATGGGGGGTTGGAAAAAAGTGATCTTCAAGGTCCTTTCCAACCCAAATATTCTAGGGTTCTGAGATAATTTAAATGCAGTTTTGCAGTGTCATTCAGCAATAACTCTGAGTGCCATAAGTAGGAAAGCAGAGTTAGAGACTTCCCTTTCCAGCACCATTTCACCAGCAGCTGGATAAAGCAAGAACAAAAACCTTTGGATAGCTGAGGGATATTTTCCCTCACAACAAACATACTCTATGAAAACAAACTGCTCTAGTTCTTGCAAAATAAATGAAGCCTTTGGAGGCCACTGGGGTTCATGCAGTTTGTGCCAGCTGAACAAAGCCTGTCAAAACTCAACTGTGCCACTCAGAAATGGTGGAGCAGAGTTGTGCTGTGGTGATGAAAAGCCTTCAGAACCTTGACTTCTTTGCTTTGGGCAGTTATGCTGTTGTCAGGGCAGAATCTTGACACCAAGCTCAGCCATCCTCATCTCCCTCAGCTGTGCCAGACATTGCACTGGAATACATTCCCTATATTGTTTATCAGTAACTTGATATAGGTTTAAAGCAGCCCAGACACTGCAGTTCACAGCTTTTAACCAAGGTAAAACTTTTTGTGATGTTTTTATAAAGGAAATCAAAACTGGTGCTCCCAAATGCCTGAAAGACTTTTAGGAATGATGTAAATTTGAAAAAACAATGGCACTTCTTTTGTGTTTTTAATGAACCTCAAGCAGCTGAATTGAGTAAATAAAAGTATTATGGAATTAGGATGACAAGATTTTTCACTCATTTGCATCTGTATTGTTTCCAGCTGCATTTTTGCAAGTCACATTTGGGGAATAATGCCAATACTGCAATAGCCTGAAGAACATTTTTGGCTTGAATTCAGTGTGTAAAAATCCATGTAGCATTTCTGTGTACTAAATTGTCTCTTACAAAACCCAGTAATACAGCAACTGAAAAAATATTTGAAAACCCATCAGCAAGGCTTCTTACATGGGTATCTTATGGCACATCATCCAATAATCCTTTACATTGAAAATAAAATATTCAAAGATAAAAGCAGAACTGTTGGATGCCCGTTGTTCACTGTTAATTTGCATAATGCATCATGATTGCACAAACACCTGTGCTAAATATCTCGGTGCTGGCAATACCTGAAAGCATGTACAGTGTTCAATTCCACTCAAAACCTCTAATTCCTCACCATTCAAAAGTCTCCATTGTTTTTAACCTGTGCTTTTCAAGGCTGACAGAATTCCTTTCTGCCTATATGCAAGGGTAAACACAAAGCTTTTTTGATACCATTTACATATATCAGATATTTAATAGTTTAATGAGCACATCTATAAATAACTCAGCTGCAAAAATGACCAAAGGGAAAAAAAAAATCTTGATTAACTTAATCCATTACTACTTTTGAGCTGTGTTTTTAGAGTTTTGCTGTGGTGAATCTCAGGAGCAGCTTTATTGGTGGCAACTGCTTGAATTCTGAGATGATTTAGTCAGAGCTGGGTGATGTTTCTGCAGTGCTGTCACTTCAGCAAACCCTCAGCAGCTTGCTGGGAGCTTCCCTGCAGCACAACCACACATCCTGTGCTGCCTGGGCTGCTCAGTGCTGCCTTTCCAACACCCATCTACAACCTAACTCTGGGGGTAAAACTCATCCTGCAGGTTTTGGGGGCAGCAGGATTAAACTTGAGTGTTCTCCACGCCATATCTCAAGAGTATTCTGCTCCCTTTTCAAAAAACAAACAAAAAAAAAAAAAACGCAAAAAACACCAGAGCATCTGCTTTTGCCTGCTGAATTTTGACATAAATTTGTAGTCTAAACTTTATCTGTAATAGGGATTCCACAGGGTGAAAAAAGACTCTGCCAAGAATTGCTGTTGGAGCAACCTGGGATGGTGGGAGGTGTCCCTGCCCAAGGCAGAGGGACCAGATGAGTTTTAAAGTCCCTTCCAACCCAAACTACTCTGGAATTCTGTGATTCAGTGATTCTGTTATGACTGTATATCTTATACATGTGTTTCTTGCACACGGCTTGTGCATGGTTCAGTTTATAAACCACAAGTTCTTATTTTCCAAGTCTTTTCACAATTCCACCAAGCTTGGATGGAAGAAGGGGGTGCTGTCTACACTGAATTATGTTTCGTCCTTAGAAGAGGGTTTAATATTTGTAACTATTGTATTATAGTTGTACATATATACATATATGTATAAAATATAACATATATATAGTTGTAAATATAGTACTATTGTATTATAGAAGAGGATTTACTATTTGTAACTATTTTAAATTAGCTTGGAATCTTTAGTATCTGTCTGAAATCCTGTAACAAGTGATTCCTGAGCAACATTTCATTGATTATAGGGGACTAAATGCTGGAACACACACTATTTAGGAGAAATAATTCAATTAACTTCTATTCATGTGATAATGAATAGATTTCATTTTTAATGAAACTTCTGTCAGGAGTTGGACTTTCATGATCCTTGTGAGTTCCTTGTGACTTGGGACAGTCTTTGATTCTGTGTTTCTGTGTCATTCAGCAAAAGGGGTTTGAAAAGGACAGAGTTTATACCCTTTTTACAGTGTAAATTATATCACTGGATGAAAAGGATCAAATCTCTTTTTTTCTATTTTTTTTCTTGTAGGGTTCATTTTCCTTGATTAAGGAGTTCAGGGGAGATTTTCAAAATACCTAGATGACCAAAAGGAAGTTATATTGGCTGGTTACTGAAATATTGATGCTTCTCAATATCTAACTTTTTTTTTTTTTTAACTGCTGACACTTTAATCAAGAAAAAATACCAGTAAGAAACTATAAACATAATGAGATTTAATCTTAACCATTAATCCCAGAGCAAGTAGTTAGGTAGTATTGAAACATCTCATCATAAGGCATTTGATTATGTTACCATGAGCAGCAGCACTACAGGGAAATCAGCAAAAACACCTTCTAGAACTGATGAAAAAAATGCAAAGATAAAAGTATGCTCACTAATGAGATGAATGAATTAATTCCAACTGTATAATCAATGAGGTGATGCCTCTCTCCCCTTGGTATGTGATATGGCAAACTCAGCACTTGGGGGAATTTGGGTTGAGGTGTAAGAGGAAAACAGATTTAGTGTGTAAGAAGTGCACTGGTGCCACATCCACAAACTCTGACTTCATACTGAAGGCACTTCTAAAATGATGGAAAAGAATCTTTTGCATTTCCAAACCCTTGCTTGCTCTTTTAGCAACAGCAGTTCTTCTGGATGGAAAATAGTCCCGAGTGAACAAGAGAAGTTTTGGAAGGATTTTAACTATGAAGCTCTGCCTGACAGAGGCTCCCTCCACATGGTGCTGCTCAGTCCAAGTCAAACTCAGGGGTCTTGGAGGCCTTTTCTTGTTGGTTTTCTTGGCTTTCACAGAGATGGGGCAACTCAGAGGCATTTTAAAAGATTTTATTCCATTATCAGCCTCAATTAATACTGAGACACAAGAGATGTAAAACTCAACATCATTCTATCAGAAGCTAACTTATTTCTTGGTTACAATAAAGGTATTGTAAAGTTTACAAAACTGTGTAAACTTTCTATCAAATTAAAAAAAAACTTCTTTACAAATCCATTTCTCACATTTTCCCATCATGATGCTGTGATTCCATAGTAGGAACTCCACACAAAAGGTTCAGACTCCACAACAGAGCTTGTTCAAAAGAGATAAGCTCTGGTTTTAATCTCCTTTTGTTTCCTAATTGTGCAATAGGTTTAGTTGATTTTGTGTCACACTTTGGGTTTAATGGCCTGATTTTTATCATAACCTGGATACAATTTATGTTACTTTTACAGTCTTTTGTTTTCAGCAGAATGGTGTAATGTTATGTTAATACAGAGACACATCCTGTAATCAAACCCCACAAACCATGTAATATCTCTGATCAAATGAAAAGTGCAGAAGAAAAGCAGGCTGGCAAGTGGAAATTGAACAATATTCCCTTTTTTTCTCAGGGAAACCACAGCAAAATGAGGTCAAGACAGCAGAATCCTCTTTGTCCTGAGGAGCCAGAGGTCCTTCACAACAATGTACGAAATGATGAGCCACAAATATAAAATACAGCAGTGTTGGGTGGAACAACCAAACCTATTCTCACAAAATGAGAACTGGAGTTCTGGAAAATTCTCTCATCTCTTCACCAGAGTTTTCACTGTTTGGATCTCCTCACATATGACTCAAAACCACTGAGTTGCATTTAAATTCATATCTTGCCTTCAACCATCAACTTAGCTGGAAAACATAAATAATTTTAAGGATATGCACAGCTTTGTAGACAAAATTATATATGTAAGTTTTTGTGATGTGTTCTCTGCAATTGTCTGGGGAAGAAAAACAAATTGTAGATAAGAAAAGTCACAGCCATGTTAATTTCCTTTCATTTAGCTGTCCAGTGTTTGGCTTTATATGGCAAAGAATTCAGATTAAAGACATAAACACAGGCTTTTATACAGCTCTATTTACTGATGAAAGAAAACATGCTAAGAGGTAGTAAAAGAAAATAATAAATGCCTATTGTGAAAGTCTGATTTTGCAGTTGCTTTGTGTTAGCCTTGTGAAAATCCCTCATAAATTGGGACCAAGAGTCCCTGTTAAGATGTGTCTCATAAACCATAGAGGAAACCTGCTGATAACACTGAAACTCTTAAAGAGGCTTAGTAAGAACTCTAAAAACTACATTTTAACATGTGGTGACCTACACAAGAGAAACTTCTTTTTACTATGCCCAGGCATAAAAAACAAACAAACCAAAGAATAAAAAAAATCCCAACAGAACAAACCCCTCCCCAAAACAAACAACACAACTAAAAATAAGTTCACAAAAGGTTTTCCAAAGTGATTTTTTTATCCATCTCCCCTCAGAAATATAAACCTCTATTAATCTTTAGTGACCTGTTGCCTCTTACATGAAGGTTTCAGTTAATTGCCAGCATTATTTAAAGAGAAGAAACTTTCCAGAAGATGAATGTGTTCGTTGTTTCAGCATATTTTGAAAATCTAGGGTTCTGTGAGGAAAAAACAACCTCTCAAAAGTTCCATTCCTTTGAGACTGTGCTGGCTTATTCATCAAGGAGACAGAAAGGCAATATCATAAAATACCATGCAGGAGTGAAGATTGGGGTTTGGCACTGAGATTTATTATTACAGTAACAGAATTGGAGTGTTTTGCTTATCTGTACCCAGCATATCAACTGTCAGTGGATGAATAAGGAAGCTCCAGTTCAGGAGCTGGATGAGCAGTGAGCAGAGACACCTTTGCTTTTGGTGCAGGTAATGAAAACACAATTTGGGATTCTCAGAGGTCAGGAGGACAATGTGTGACTCTCATCTGGTCATGGCAGAGTGCCCTTGGAGTGGCCACCCCATCCTTAACACCAGGAATCACAACTATATAGACATGTAAAAGAAAAAAAACAACCAAAAAAACCCCCTAAAAATCTCATAAATATCCCAATAATATATTTATATTTAAATTATATTTATACTTATTTATATTTATATTCATAATTATGTTTATATTATAATGTTATATGTTATATATTAATATAATACTAATATGATATGATATGATATGATATGATATGATATGATATTATATTATATTATATTATATTATATTATATTATATTATATTATATTAATATATTATATTAATATAGATATAAATTATTCAACAAGTTATTAAATACAATTAATTTTCAAACTATTACATTATTAATTACAGAATATATTTCATTAAATATAAAATTTAGATTTAAAATGTAAATACATCCATTATATTTATGATATAATAATTTTTAATATTAAAATATAAAGATATAAATTAAAATAAAAATATATACACATACACTTGGGCTTACAACTAGACCCTGGCTATTAAAGAGCAAATTCCTTGCTTTGCTATGCTTTTAGATGAGATGTGAAAAGCCTACATGGAAAAGAATTGCAGTTTTAAAAGACTGGTAAGAGTGGCTGAGCTATCACAGATTTATCATACAAAGCAGCAGCAGTGTTTGTAGCCTGTGATCAAAAATCAAATGGCAGAGTAAGTTTCTATTTTCTTTGACATTAAGTGTTTTCAGGTAGTAGATTTCTGTCTGGGGCTTAGTATTGGAAGCACGATAGAGTGAAAAGAAGTGGTAGAAAAAAACCCTTAAGGGTAATTCTTTATGGTTTTAAGGAGAACTCTTACCTCTTTAGCTTTATTTCATAGTTTATCAACACAGTTTGAGGCTGCACATTGGCTGTCCCAAACACCAAGGATATGGTGGAAGCATTTTGGCAGACAGTTTCTGAAGGAATAAACAAAATACAGCTAATCCCCCTTGGTGGTAATTCCTGGGTTGACATCTCACAGATTCCAATTTTTTAAACAACTGAATTCATTAAACTCAACAGCCCTCCCCAAACTTACAGGATCCCGGGATTGACTGGGGAAGAGTCCAACCTCTAGCTGATCCCCAGCCCAGGGCCCTGAGTGCCACATTCAGGCCCCCCTGGGACACCTCCAGGGATGGGGACTCCAACACCTTCCTGGGCAGCCCCTGCCAAGGCCTGACCACCCTTTCCATGCAGAAATTCCTCCTGGTGTCCACCCTGAGCCTGCCCTGGCCCAGCCTGAGGCCGTTCCCTCTGACCTGCCCACCCATTCCAGGTCCATGTGGGAAGCTGAAAGGGCCTTCGTGACAAAGAGCCCACTCCAGATGTTCCTCATGGTGAAGAACATGTAAACATGATTTTGAAGAATTTCAGGCCTCTAATAGAATTTCAAAGCACAAATATGAGGGCTCTCTTCTCCCTGTTTCTGGACAGACTTTTGTTTTCCTTGTGCCACTCTTCTGCTGGAATCTGCTGGGCCATATCCCACTCTGGGACAAACCCCTGTGGGCAGCTACTGTATCCCAGGTCTGAATGGGTCCCTGGGGTGATAACCCTAACTCTAACCCCAACTTCTGCCTCCTGGGATTTCCCAGAGTTTGTTTTTTTGCCACATTGTCAATTTAAGGACAAAATGTAGGCAACGCTCACATAAGTATTTACAGTAGAGCCAAAGGGTCGGCAAGGGTTGGGGTGCTGTGTTTTCTTCTCAGAGCATGGTTACATAGGTTCAAAATCATGGAAACTCACAATAATTTGGGTTGGAAGGGACCTCAAAGCCCATCCAGTGCCACCCCTGCCATGGGCAGGGACACCTTACACAAGCCCAGGTTGCCCCAAGTCCTGTCCATCCTGGCCTAGGACACTACCAGGGATCCAGGGGCAGCCACAGCTTCTCTGGGCACCCTGTGCCACCCTCACAAGGAGGAATTCCTTCTCAGTATCCCATCTAACCCTGCCATCAAAAATATCCACAGTTTCTCATCCCAGTCAGTTTTGACTGGGACCAATATAGGAACACAAAGGCCATGTTTGACAAAGAATATTTTTCCACATGTGATAGTCAAGAAAGAAGGATTTGGTTGGGAGGCCATCTTGACCCACATCGCTGAGCCCAGTATCTCCCTTAAGAACTGTAGTGTGATATGAATTTTGACATTTATTCAAGATTATGAAGGAACAGAGGGCTGGGAAGCTTTGCATTTTTAGCTATGCTGCATGCTGGAATATAACGCCACATTCCAAGTCCAATTTTTAATATTCTTTATATCCTGTGGTAATTACAGCACATGTGCAGAGAGGCAATTACAGGTACCTTTCTCTTTTTATGCCTGTTTTAAAAACATATTTAATAATCAGATATACTCAGCAATTTTATAGCAGGATTAGCTCTATTACTTCCCATCAAAAAAAAAAAAAAACAAAACAGGCTGCAAGAGTAGCAGAGGTGACCTGTTAAACTTTGAGCCACATGGAAATGCTCTGCCAAAGCAAATACCACAATTTTAAGGTCTCTGCTCCCAATTTGATGCAAAGCTTCCCAAGGACAGGAAAAGCTGACAGCTGAGCCAGGCCTTCTGCAGCCCAGGGAGGTGAGGGATCCCTAATGATGTGTCAGCCCAGTGTCAGAGCTCAGGTTCCAGTAGTTTCATCTCCATTGAGGAAATGCAGCTCCCACAGTTCTGGGATCTTTGTGAATTTGTGATGCTGCTGGTGCTGTTATGAGACTCACCACAGAGCAGAACCTGTGCAACTCCATATCAGGATTTGTCAGATGATTCCCTTTCCCGACCCAGCGATGGGGCATTTTAAAAGCTTTTATTCCATTTTCAGTCTCATGAGGAGGGTGAGACAATACAGATGTTATAATTCACGCCATCACAATCAGAAGCCAACTATTTCTTAATTACAACACATTAGAAGTGTTTCTTGGCCTGTAGAAACACTTATAGCCACACCATGCTGCAAATGCCTTAAAGCCAATCATCTGAAATTACCACTCATGGATTTTACTACAATGCATCTGTCGCAGTTCTGTTTCTCCAGAGCATCCAGTCTTTTTTGCAAGCCTACCCTTTGAAACTTGTTTCTAGTTCCATTTCTCTCTCAGCAATGTCTGTCTGTCCTGTTCCATAGCATTTTTAAATCAGCATTTCTTATCTCAAGGTTTGCATACAGATGCACACTGTGTAAGCCTTCTGCCAGGCTTTGAGAATTTTCTATACACCCATTTCCCACATTGAATAAATAAGATGTGTATATGTTAAATGTGACCATACTGGAGAGAGGGCTAGAGACAGAAAGAAACAGCAAAGGGGAATGTTGAGAAAATAGCTTATCATTATTCCTGTTTCAGGTACTATACCACCTTTGTGTATCCCACACTTCATACTGTCCACCACCACTGCCCCTCAATATGAACTATTCCAGGAAAATTATATATAATTCCAAAAAAAAAAAAAAAATAACCATTTTCCAGCAATTTTGTGGGATTTTCACATCCAGAAGATCTCTCAAGCATAGCTCAACCCAGAATTGTACTGGCATCCTGCAGTGCAGGGCTGGACCATCCTGCAGGATATTGCTGCCAAACTGGGTGTGCTGTGAAATCAAGGATTTAATTTGATTGATAGGATGCAATCTGGACCTGCAACAGCTTAACTGCCTTTGAATTTTAGCAACTTCATGCCAAAATGTTATTTTCTTTTATTTTTTCAAGAGGGATTAAGAGAAGGAATATGAGAGAGCTTTGAAATTGTTCATTCTTAATTCATCACCAGCAGGAAGGACAACGTAAGAAATTCAATTTGTGGCCAAAAAATTGATATAGAAGAAGAAAATGGAGAATCACAGAGAAAGGTTGAGGTTGGGAGGGACCTTCAGAGTTCAGCTGGTCCTGCCCTCCACTCATTTAGAGACAGTTGCTCAGGAAAACTTTTATGAATGCATTAAAAAAAAAAAAAAAAGTGAGAAAAGGATTTTCTACTTTTTACATTTAAGTGCTTTTTGGCAAGTCAAGTCAAAGTTTGCTCAAATAACAATATGACAACATGGATTAACTGAATTAAGGTGATATTTTTGATTCTTGTTTTCCCACTCAGCCCTGTGATTTTGGGGTATATTTAAAGCTTTTGTGATTTAAAAACACATTTAGATCTGGAAAATCTAAAGAGGACACCAGATCTGAATTTCTGTTTGCTTAAATAGAATCCTGAAGAAAACTCTGGAATTTAAGCTTTGATGTTACTGTTTCCAGCATCCCTTTTGCCTTGCTCTTAATTTGTTTAAATATCTGTTGATAGATCACAAAAAAACCTAAGAAAATGTGCCAAAAGCTCAGGTATGTTGGATAAAGTGAGCAATGCATTTCTTATTGCAATATTGCCTATGAAATCAAGACCAGAAATGCAATTAAATTCAATATCTTGCCTAGAAGGTGATAAAGTCCTTGGACAAGTGTTTTTCTCCAGAGGCAAAACTGCAAGAAATGAGAGTGCCAGAAAAAAGAGCTAAAGAGCTGCATGTTATGTCTTCAGTTCTGTTTTCTCTATTTTCCTTTTGGTTTGTCTTCAAAATACCAACATCAGACCTGAATTTCTGAGATCTGTAGAAAAATCTAAATTTCTTCTCTTTGCAGGGGCAGCATTTTCCATGTTAATAATCACATCAAAGACATCCATACTTTTCTCTTTGCTTTACGTTATACCAACAGTTACAACCTTGAAGTAAGAAAAAATAAATGTTAATAAAATTTCCAGCACCTTCTTTTTAAAATACCTCAGTCACTCTCTTCCTCCCAAAATTTTTTAGATAGTTAACAGATCTTTCCATTTTTTATCTATGACAAAAAATGTATTGATCTTATAAAAATTCTTTTTTATTAAATATACTTTACTTATGGATATAATGCATTAACCTGCATAGAACTGCAGAGAACCTCCTTTTCTCCACTATTTTGGATATGACAAACCAGAGAGATTTTAAGTTACTCAACAATTATATCCACTGCTTTGTGCTACACCACAAGCCCTCCTTACACTCCACTGGTCATCATTAAACAGAACTTAACAGAGACAATTTTTGGTGGAAAGAAAACATTCAGAAGCTGAATTAGAGACATTTAAATGGCAGAGTTTTCATGGTTTGTGGGGTTTTTTTCAGAATAAAGGCAGTTATAATAAACTGAACTCAAATGCAGTGAAATGATTTTAAAAAATCACAGTTAATATATAATTATCCTGAAAAGTTTGACAGTTTGAATCCTGGTGTAATGCTAGCTGAAAGAGGATGATTTAAGAGATTTAAATTGGTTCTTTTAAAGCAATTGGAAAATGCAGACTCTTACAAAGAGACTGAAGATTTTGTTTATTAAGATATTTGTTCCCCAAGAGTAAAGTTGAAATAAAATCTACAAAGGAGCAGAAAATAACATTTTTGTTCTACTGATGTTTTGTTTCATATAGTCTTGTGAAACAGAAAATTCTACAGATCCTGTATAATCCTCATTGCCTTTAAATATCTTGTATTTGTTCAGAGTTCCCAGACATTCACAAGGGAGGGCAGGGAGAAAAGAAATCTAAAAAAACCATGCCAAAGGCCTGGATCCCAATTTTATCCTTAGGGCTCTTCCGAAGGACCCGATCCATTTCAAAGTACATATGTTTGAAATGTTGAACCCCATGCTCGAGCAAGAAAATTGTTGCTGTTTTAATAAAACACCAGTGGGAATTTACTTGGGAGGAACCTGCTTTTCCAATCTGTCATTTTTAAGAAATGTGATAAATTATTGTCCTTATTTTTCACAGAATATTTTGGTTGGAATGATGATAATACAAAAGAACTTTGTTATTTCTGAGTTATTTATGATATGCTCTGCTGTCATTATCATCAAGTTTTATTTTGATAAATATAAAGTAGCTGTTAATCCCTACCTATTTCCTTCTCTTTGCCAGTATAATTCTTGAGGAATTGACTTAGTGAACTTTTTCAACCATTAATAATACATCTAAAGGAGGCTATAAATTATTGTCTGTATGAATTTGATTTTCTCATGGTAAATGTTAAATTTCATTTGGAGAGAAGTGGAATTCATGATGAAAGGATTGAATTCCCCATCACTGAGACTCCTGTTGTTTTCATCTACTTCATTTATTATTCAAAATGTTTGACCTTAAAGAAAGGACTGAGAATGCATAAGGTTCATCTTAGTATTGAGAAGATTTCAGACTTATAATGGCATAAATTTCCTTCTGGGAAGGGAGAAATGGATGAAGAAAAGATTTGATGGTGGGGACTAGAATGCTGATTTCAGCTGAGAGCCAGCTGTGGGCAGTTAATTCCAGGATCAACCCAGAAATAAAAATTGGGATATTAGCAGAGTGAGAATAGACCCAACAGTGACAGAAGCAATGATTCACTGCTGCACACTTTCATTGTAATCAGGGATTCTTATGTGGTAGGAAATATAGCAACCAGGAGGGAATGAAGAACATTCACAATTAATTGAAGACAGGCCAGAAAAGAATGCAAAACCTCAAGCTACTGAGAGCAGAAGATATTAATAGCATGAATGGAGAGAGAGAGGATCATATAAAAAAATGGGCTGAAAAGGAAAAAGTAGAAAACAGATTGTAATTTAAAAAATGTAGTGCATGGAGAAATAAAAAAAGAATGCTGGAATTTACACTCTGCTGCTGATTTTCTGCTTCTGTGGCACACAGAATTTTTTTTTTAATGATAAGATAAATAATTTAATACAGGCAACAACTGACAATACACAAAGATAGGAAATAAGGCAGAACAACAGAGATGGCAACAGGATTTTGCATCCTAAGTCCCTATTTAAGTGGTTGAAATAAGTACTTTCATCTACAGGTGGAAAACTGAATGAAGTTCTCCCAGCTAAAAGCATCTGATGGGTTCTTTTACTTTACTGATTTCTCAGCTAGGTAGCCTTGAAAAATTTGTGTTTTTTGCAAAAAAATTGGGTGAAATGAAAAATAATGTAGATTGATAGACGAGTTCTTAACAATCTTCCTTGCTTTCTTAAAGAAAATCTGGTGGAGATTCATCAGTCTAATTCTAGGAATAATATAATTGGTTGTTACAACTCTGTGGTTTGTTTATAATTACAGGTGTGTGTGCAGAGAAAGGTGCAGTAATTATGACAAAAGGTTTTCAAGGTGGTTCTTTGAAGAGGTTCTGGTCTCAGCAATTCAGGCATTTTCTGAAATTACTTCTATGGGTTGCTGCCAGTCTGTCATTTTCACCCTGAAGACACAACCCTTATTACTCATGAGTTAAATATAAAAAAATTAAAAGAAAAAAAGCCCCTGAAATAACATCACCACCAAGAAAAAAAGAAAAATAAAACAAAAAAAAGAAACAGAAAAGAACTAATCTAGATTAAAAATAACGCTTGGGATAAGCAGGGGGTTTTAACCTGAATCAATTTGGTACCTTGGTTTAGAGTGGTTTCTCCAAATTGCAATAACACCTTGAGGCAGCAAACAGTGACCTGAGAAGATCAGGCTGAAGTGTCCTTTACTGCTGCAGATTTCATCAAATTGCTTTTTCAGAAGAAAGGTTGGTATTCACATCCTTTAAAATAGCTGCCATGGTGGGGAGGGTAAATGATTTCTCTGTAAATCAGCTGACGCTTTTGCACATTGAGCTAACCCTTGATCCTGCTCATTCTCCATTTTTGGTCAATGTAGAATTGCTCATAACTGGACAAGGTACCATCTGTAAGAAAACTGATTAATATTTTTTATATAGAGAAGTGGATCCATGGTAAGGTTTGCTAACAATTGCCATCCATATGTACAACCATCCCTATCATTTCAGCCTCAAAATGTGCTTGCAGAAGTTCATCTCATATTGTTTTCTCAATTCTATGCAACACAGTGCCCCACTTCTTTCAGTCACTGTGATATTTGTGATTTCACACCATCTTGAGGAGCTTTTTCCACCACCTCTTCCAAGAAACAATCCTGAGATGTCAAACCTTGACAGTAATTTCAGGCTTTGACAGTAATTTCAAGGAGTTTCTGGCATCCAATCATCTGTAATTGCCATGTCACAAGTCACACAGAATAAGTAACAATCTTCAGATATCTTTAAAACAACCAGTCCTAAAAAAAAAAAAAAAAGAAAAAAATTAAACCTACTCAATTTTTCTATGATAACAAAAACCCCCCATTTTATTATTGACATATTAGAATTAATGGTTGGGAAATTCCAGTCTTTCAAAAAGAGTATGGTTATTTTTTTAACCTGTCAAAGCCAGCAATGAGCCAAAAAGGCACCTTCCTACCATTTTGTAGCCATTTCCCCTGAGAGCTGGAGACAAACAGTGCAGCAATGGGGGATACAGATTCCAAATTTGAATTTCAAAGACAAGTAGTTACTTATATTAAATAGCTTCCCTTTCTATTAGGCCAGATCTACCAAGCAACATCACAGGAAAAGCTCCTACAAACCTTCTGCTTGAAAGGATTTTTTAAAAGCCGGATTTTTGTAAGTCAATGGGTATCTTTGATTTATTTGAAAGGAAAACCAGGGTATTAATGTTTTAATCTTTAGCCTCATTATAGCTAACATGTACTTGAAAAGACACACTAATTCCCAAAAGCAGAAATATGACATCTATTTTATTATTCATTCAACAATATCTGCATTTTAGTATCTGTGCTGGGGAAACATCAGTATCAAAACCAGGTGGAATAACAGAAACCATTTCCTCAAAAAACACATTTCTTCACACCTTCCTCTTCCTCTCTTCCTTTCTCCACTGTGAGTGTTTAACCAGCTCAAGGGAGCCCAGTTAAATTAGACATTATCACAATTATCTCTAATAATGTCCTTGACTGATTGTAGCATCTGTAGTTCAGCAATGGAGATAAGGGATTTTAGTGAATGATAGTGCAATTCATAAAGAAACCTCAATGTACATACAAGTAACCCAAAAATTCCTGTCCCAGGATCCAGCTCACAATACAAATGGAAGTAACTGAAACTGTTGTGGAAATTACTTGTGAAATTGAAGTATTTTAAAATACAAGAATACCTATATAAATACACCAAGATGATTTTTATGTATATATTCTGTATATATATATTTATATGTATATATTATGTATATATATATATATTTTAATGTCGTTTGTTTTAGATATTACCAAAGTGTCAAACATTGCCTTATTTCAATGACACTTTCACTGCAAGTTCTGGCTGGGATTTCTGGGAAGAACAGTTTTCAGGGGAACCCTGGTGGGAGTATGAAGGGTTCCTGTGGATGTGGACATTCAGAATGGGTGAATTTGCTTTAAAGCAAATGGGACAAGGACTTGAATCCTGATTGAGGCACATGCTTCAATATTTGGACTATTGGCTGTCCTGGGAGTTTGTGTAAGTTTAGGAAATTTTTTCTTCACCAAAAGACCCAATTTATTGCAGACTGAGGATTCTCTCAACCTTCACTTTGCTTTTCCAGCTAACTCTGCTAATACATTCTATAATTCTAGCAAATCCTCTTCTAGTTCAGCTCCAATTCTCTTTGTTCTCACCAGAGGGAAGAACATTCTGCAGAGACCAGGATAGCAGCCACAGAGCTTTGGAACTTCTTGCTCGTTATCATCAGAGAAGCTGCAGATTTTCTCTCACTAACCCCTCCTAAAGGCCTGCAGGTTTGGGTTTTTTTTTTCAGGTACACATATTTACACAGATATCCTTTCATACTTACAGCCAAATACCAGGGGGAAAACAGAACAAAGTAAGAATTTATAGTATTAAACACAAGAAGCTTGAAATCAAATGCTTTTCTCTTGACAGCCCTGAGTAGTTTTGTGTGGGATTAGAAAGAATCCTCAAACATTCTGTTACTGAGATCATTTGTATAAAACCAACAGTCATTAGAATCTGCCACGTTTTAGGCCTTTACTTTCATTTTGATGGGGCTTTGTGGATCAAAGTTAAGGTCACAGAAGCATAAAGGAAATTTGGTGCATGGGTGGGGCTGGGCAAGGGTCAGGCACTGTCTCAGCAAGAGGAAACAGAACCTCTAAAGAAGGAAAAATCCCCAACATCTCCCATACTCTGTAACCACCTCACTGTGCTCATTAGTCCTGCTTTTGTCACCACTGACCCAGCACAAATGCAGCAAGAGCACCCAGGGATTCACATGAAAACGGGGTGGGGGGGGGGAAACCCCCCCAGATCTCGATTTTTAGCTCACTTTTAAAGTTATCTAATTTATCATCTGTTCATTAGAACCTGATTTGCTTTTTTATTTCTTTTTCTTTTTTTTCTTTTGACATGCAATCTTGAAAAAAGGGACACAAAGTTGCAGCTTTTCTATTTTTACCTTGAACAATACCTGAGCATTCTCCATAATAAATCTTTTCATCTGCATCTTTACAGAAATTAAAGAATTTACTTACACCAAAACCTACCACAAAAAAAAAAAAAGTCACCAAACTCCCAGACAGCTTTTCCCAGATCCAACATTTGTCCATTTATTCCTTTCAATCTTCCAAGGAAACAGTTAATTCCTTTTCCTCAAAAACTTCAGTTTGGACTTCAATGACCATCAAGCTTAACAATTCCAAATATTTAAACCCAAAATGTTTGAAGGCCTTTTAATGATTTACTATTGAAAGCTAATACTTCAAATTTTCTCCAGAAATTCTTTTTAAAGAATAAGAAAGATAGGATTTGTCCATATTTGAGCAGCCACCAATGAAGTTACTTATTCCAGAAAGGTAATATTTAGTTGAGCTTCATAATTCTGACATCAATTTAGACTCCCATTATCTGAAAGATAAATTTAATTTATTAAAATAATCTCAGATAATAAACGCACTCTTTTAACACGACCCTATATTATCCTATATTTGTTAGCTCTTCAACAATGCTATGCATTGTTCATATAATTACAAAATTAATATTTTTAATAAGTTTATAAAAAACCTCAGCTTTGTTCCTACTGCTTGAATAAGCTGCAGGATTTTTTAACCTTTTGAACAAATTTTTATTCTATTCTTTTTAAACAAAAAAATTCTATTCATACATTTTTATGTAACATAGGTAAGAAGTAGAGCTTTAAACTTATCTTCTGAAGCTTCCAAAATACTGATTTTCTGTAGAATGTCAAAAGAACCGTTAAATATCATTCACTTTGCTTTGACAGCTATATAGAAGGATGTTTCATACTTTTTTGATTTGTGACTCTTGAAATACACGCAAAAGCCACAAATTACTGTAAACTGCACTATAAATAATCTAACTCACAGTCCATGTGTTCCACACCTCAGTCATGCTCCCATTGCCCAGTTACAAACCATTCCCTGCTCTTCCTCTCCAGTTTGCTGCACAAATTCCTCCTGACAGACAAAACTGGAACACATGGAACCCTCATTTGGGAAAAATTCAAATATGAGGGAAAAATGAAAGCAGCCTTGAGATACTTCTAAAAATGCTTCTTTAGAAACATCTAAAAATATTTGTAGTCATTCAGCCTTTCTGTTTAACCAAAACTAATGTCCAAATATCTGCATTAAGTTATTGTATCAAATTACTCTTACGCATCTCAGACCCATCTTATTGTCGTTGTAATTTTATGCAATGGAAAATAGGTGACATGGGTGTTATCCCAACAAAAGGATTTGATTTTTGTACTGGAAAATTCAGTTTTGCTCTTGGTACAAAAAAGATATCATTAACAACATTGGTTATTGCATTGCTGCCAAGAAATAAATGTAAAGAGTCAACCTTACCCTTCAGAAACAGCCTGCACCAAATTCCCAACCGAGCTGGGTAATGAAGCTTGAATCATGGAATAATTTGGGTTGGAAGGGACCTTAAAGAGCAGCTAATTCAACCACTCTGCCATGGTCAGGGACACCTTCCACTGTCCCAGGGTGCTCCAAGCCCCAATGTCCAGCCTGGCCTTGGACACTGACAGGGATCCAGGGGCAGCCACAGCTTCTGTGGGCACCCTGTGCCAGGGCCTGCCCACCCTCACAGGGAACAATTCCTTCCCAATATCTCTTCTAAGACTCCTTTTGCAGCTGCTTCACTTCAGACCCTTAAATTTAAATACTTGTTTGAATGATATATTGATTAAAAATTTTAAACATTTTTTTTCCTGTGCTGCAGCTGCTACTATATAGACTTTATATAAAGTATATACAAACTATACATTATTATATATAATTCATATATAATAGAGCAATATATATTATTATATATGATAAAGCAAAATGTATTATTATATATAATAACATATATTGTGCATAGATACCATGGACTTTATACACTTGTAGAGAGGTTTTCTCCTGAAGTTTGCAGAACTGAACTTTAATCATATAGTAATGGTACTAAACCATTGCATTCTTGGGGAATTTTTGAAGTCAAAGTATTAATGGATAGTCTCTCCAGCTCATATTTCAAACCCTTTTTTTTCATGTTTTTACAGTGGTAAAGAAAAGCCAAATGTAGACACAGATGTAAAGCAAACATTAACTGCCCATGTGTGATTGATCCTGACCCTTTTTTTTGGTTTATTGTTGTTCTGATATTGATTCTTTTTTACTCCATATTGAAGGGACATTATAATAACAGATGAACCAATAAAATTTGTTGATTATGTATAGCAGAAAGGAAATTGGAGCTCCTACAAAGGAGCTGGGAGGATATTAAATTCTATAGAAAGTTGTAGTTGCTCTCCCACTATATGTTGTTAATTATCACAGATATTAAATCTTGGTGTCCATCAGCTTTTCAATTGAATCCTTCTACTTTTTAATAGTGATGAGACTCATCACAGTATTTAAAAAAAATACTGCACCATACTTTTTGTTGGAATTCACCAGCAACTTTGCTTTCAAACAGGATTTAAAATATCCCAGCCTGGGTGCATTATAGATTTTCTTTCTCTGATTTCATGTTTGCCTAAGAAAGGAGAGCAAACAAAAGTGCTGAAAAGTAGTAAATTAGACTCTTCCTTAACCATTGATTTTTTCCCCCCACAGTAACTGATTTTGGACTTGCTTGGAGGAGCCTGTTTAGGCCTTTCAATTCCCATTAAAATCCCTGCAGAATATGTTTAATATCTCCTACAGAATGCCCAGAACACATGAGCAGTTTTTCTGATGTGGCTTCAGCATTTCCTCACCAAACAACAACAAAAGTGCAGTTAGAGAACAAAAAAACATACAAAGGAACTTTTAGGGCTATAGAGTGATGATGTGAGAAAGTGTGGCTCTAAATGGGGATTTTTCTGCTTTGTTTTTCCTTTCTGGAAGGAACTGCTCAAGTCACGGGAGTCGCTTTAGACAGACAAAATTTACTGTACAAATCCAATGAATAATTCTCCTGAGAGAAAGGTATCTCATATTCTTTGGATGAACACAGCCTACTTCCTTTCTGTCAGTGGAGGTGAGTGAGCAGATCCTGTTCCTTGACCTGGACCCTCTAAATTTATTTTATCATTTGTGTTATTTACAAGTGTGCCCTCGGGATTATTTTTTTTTTCTGTCAAAAAGAAAAGGGACTAACAGAGGATGAAAGACAAATGAAGTTGGAAAACAACACCAAAGTACACAGGAATGGTCTCTCCACCAAACACTGTGGGCATTAATTTTATTTTTAACCTTTCAGGCTCCCAGATTTTTGACCAACTGCTGCTGTTGCCCAGATATTTTAGTGCCCATCAGCAAAAATGATGAGAAGCATAATCTGCATGTTGGAGCAGGGCTGTCCAGATTCATAACACTCTCTTACTAACTTAGTTCAATCACACTAATAAACACTGAAAACCTTAAAGGAAATCAACCTTTTTTTTTGTTTTTTTCCAATAGGAAACTTATTCCTAATCAAGAGTGTAGGGCAGAAGCCCTCCATTGATCGGTGCTCTACTGAGAAAACAATTACTTCTCTGCCAAGCAAGGGGTCATTTCACATAAAGAAGTGATGGGGAACAAATGCAGGGGAAGTAAAAGATGTAATTGGCAAATGGCTCCACTCTGTGAAATTGTTTAGCGCCGTAAATGACTTTGGTAAAATAATTCACTGAGGTGGAACCAGAGAATGACAATGATAAAGGGTGACAGCATCTCACACGCACTTTGTCAAGTCCCTGCCACACTTGAACTCCTGGGTGAGGAGGATGCACTGGCAAAAGCTCAGAGGCAGGAACTGGGGGAGAAAATCCAATGTTATAAAGTACAGGAGTAGAATTCCCTCTGAGCTTTGGGGCCACGAGGTGGGAGTTGGACTACCAAAGCTCAGGTAAGGTCATTATCTTCCAGTCAGTGAGCAAAACATATATTCACTCTTTCCTGCCCTGTGGGACTTGCTTTTAAACTTTTAAAACATTGGCTAAAAAAGAAAAAAGTTAAATAAAATTATTTATTTTTTCCCCATAAGGAAGTACACTGTACATCTCTACAAGAGTCCTTCCAATAGTGTCTGGTCTCTAAAATAATTTTCCAAAGAGGCAAAAATTTCTTAAAGAAGAGCAGCAGCAGAGTTAAAACTCACTCACAGTCTGCAGAGCTTCTTAGTTTGTTTCTATAATTTCTGAAAAATATTGACAGATAGTTTGCAGGTGAATGAATTTAAAACTTAAACCATATGATAATATTCAATGTCTAAGAATTTTCCTTCATGGGTTCCATGTAACATAAGCTGTGCTTAGAATTTTGGAGCTCAGCTGTCTTACCTAGGCTGAGCATTGCAGGGACAGCCATATCTCAAGAGGCTGACTGGAAAATGGGACTAAAGTCCCTGTGAGCTTGATTTACTGCAATGATCTAAACATATTTTTAAATTACAATGAGTGAAACACAATATAAAACCATACACAGAGAGTTATTTCTCATAATTTTCAAGATTCAGCTGACCTTTATTAGAAAACAAATACAATTTGCTGTATTTTCTGTAGCTCCTCTCCCTAACTGGATTTACTGTGAAGTTCAGCAGTGAGGTAGATGCAAAAGACACAAATGTTATAAAGTGATCTTTCTGGTAACTGCATCTTCCCTGAACTTTGGCTCCTAAATGATATGGAGAAATAACAAGCTGAAAAGAAGCAAACACCACAATTACATTTTCATTTGAGCATTTAGCCAGCTATTACAGATGGTCAGATGACTCCACTTCAGGCACAAATCTGATTTCCAGAAGAAGACTGATTATGATTCAATTAACCCTGACATAGCCATAAGGCTTTTTTCCCCCCATAAATCAAAGCAGATATAGTAGATAATTATGTTATTATCAACATACAATGGGAAAAAGCAGAAAGGTTTGGTGACAAGAGTGGTGATTCATCCTGTGAACACCTTTGAACTACACTTTGTATTATTATATATAATTCATATATAAAGGCAATGCAATATCTTATAATATCATATATATATTTAATGTATAATTTCCATTATTAGTTTTGAGGAACACAGTTTCTTCTTTCTGTGTCCAGGAAACTGAAATGCTGTAAAAAGCCAGAAAACGAATGTTCCATTTGTGGTTTGACTAACAAAGAAATCCACCCCAAATGCAAATTTGCAAGAGCCTGACAAATAAACCACTTCTGAAAAATATACTCTGGCTTAGAAGGCTTGTGCCTTTTCATTTGGCTCAAATTGAACTTCCCCCTCATTAAACAATAATCTTTAGGGTGAATTGAATAAAGATGAAAAAAGAAAGATTCTGAAAAGAATGCATAAGTAATTTTGGTTGCCTAGCTGTGGCAATGAATTCCTGTTTGTTTAGCCACTGAAGGGTGAATGCAACCCTTTGAGCAAATGGGAATTCATTATTCCAGTGACTGAGAAATGATCCACCTAAAGAACCTAATTGGTTCTACAACAGTGATTTCTTTCAAAGCGCTGTTTCCGGAAGAAACAACAAAAAGAAGACAGCTCTTTGACTAGTCCAGGGTCTGCAGGGGACATTTGCCTTCCCATGTTTCAGCTTTAAAAAGAAAATGTCACACGTAGCCAGGACAAAGGAACAAAGAGCCAGTGTTTTAAAAGGTACAGAAATGGAGCAGGTCCTGCACGTCTTTTTTCAGCACTAAAGATGAGTTTCAATAAATATTAGTGCTTGCTTGTGACACTTGAACTGTCAGTAAGAAAAAAAAAAAGCTTTACTGATCATTTTCAACTGCTTCCCAGAGTGTTCATTGGTAGCCAGAAGCTGCTTGAATATTTTCCTATGCAAATGAGAAGTAAATCATCATTATTTACCAGTGTTACAGAATAAGTGAATTAATATGCCCTGTTCTGCCTAAGCAAATGGAACACTGTCATTTATTTTCAACCTAATCAATTAGAATATGCAAAAAAGAAACTCAGATAACACACGTAGATAGAGACAGTTCTCATTTACATCCCAAGACTTATGCTGCCGGAATAACAACCATGAACTGATTGTCTAAAAGCAGAATCTCAAACGAGAGATCTTCTGAAGGCATGGGGGTTCAGAAAGGGTTAATTATTTGGGTTTATGGGTGGATATCTCTTGGCTTTGGAATGAGCTTCAGAAGTGGCCCCACAGAGCAACAAATTTGCATTGAGACCAAAATCTGAGGGAAAACTTCCAGTCCTGTGCAGGCCTGAGAAATGAATTAATACTATGTGTAGAATTGGAATGAACAATACAAAAAGAGTTAATGTGTTTTTTCCTAAAATCCCAGAATCACTGAGGTTGGAAAAGCCCTCCAGGACCATTGAGTCCAAGCTGTGCCCAATCCCCACCTAGTCCCAGGCTCTGAGTGCCACATCCAGGCCTTCCTGGGACACCTCCAGGGATGGGGACTCCAACACCTCCCTGGGCAGCCCCTGCCAAGGCCTGACCACCCTTTCCATGCAGAAATTCCTCCTGATGTCCAACCTGAGCCTCCCTGGCCCAGCCTGAGGCTGTTCCCTCTTGTGCTGTTGATTTACACCTGGCTTTCAATGCGTGCCCAGTCCCCTGCCAATCAAGCTGATATTAAATACTCAGATTGGAGCAGAAATCCCTCCATCCCTGTTACCCAGTGGACATGTCAGCACATCTGTGATACCCCTGAGCAACAGGAATCATTTCTGTTCTCACAGAATCCCTTCAGAGCTTCCATCAGGAAGTCCTTGGGGTGAGTGGCAGCAAGAGCAGACCATGTCAGTCACTGAAAAAAATCTAAAAATTATATAGCAAGGCAGCAGGTTATGTTCCCTGCTGCACACAAACACATGCACTACGCTCCAAGCAAAGCCCTTCATACCTGCACCAGTTCAGAGCAGACCCACAGAGCTCCGATCTGGGCCTCTCACATCCCTCCTATAAAGGTGTCAGGCCCTGGCTGGTGGCTCCCTCATCTCTCATTGTGCTTTTAGCTCGAGTACAAACACCTAAACAGCTCCACTGGCCCCCAGCTGTGCTGATTCCACCCCTCCAAGGAGCTGTTTTGTTCAATAATTCTGACTTGATACATTAACTTGCCAACATAACCAAGAAATTACTTTGCTCATGACGTAGCTGACCAAATCTCTTGGATTGTCCCATATTTAAATCCAATTATTAGTTGGATTAGCTTCAGAGGTGTCTCCTACACTGTGGTCTCCTCCCAAAGGTGTTAGAGAAAGTGCAAAATTTTTCTACTGTTGGGATGAGCTCTGAACCAGAATAATTCAGTCAGCTGGAGATGGGCAGCTCTTATCAAGGTCTTGTCTAATGATGTCCTGACAGCAGCAGTTCTGCCTAATACTTCATCAGCACTGAAATTTTTCAGTTTCCGTCTGTTGCCTCAAAGTTGTACCAGGTCAAATGAACAACTGAATACACAGTGATTATCATTTCCTTTAACATTTGTTGGCTTCATTCTCAGGTAGCTCTGTACCAATCCAGTGTTTCTGAGCAATTATTATCACCCAAAATGGTTTGAGTTGGAAAGGGAACATTAAAGACCATTTAGTTCCAGTCCCAATTATTTCTCTAGCACAAGTTTTAGAAGCACAGCCTGATATATATATCTATTTCATATAGTACGGACTGATGCTTATCTATCTTGTTTTACACTTGCATTTCTTTATGCTCATTTGCACAGCTCTGAATTGCTGCTCACCCTTATTTGATGATTGAGTTACACCTCTGGGAGAAGCCGTGCTTCAGCAGGCAGGTGGATATGGTTCTTTTAGAAAAGAGGTTGAACCGATGCTCAAACCCAAGTATGAGCCTGTCTGCACATGTCTGTATGCTAATGTGTGTCCAGAGCTAACCTGACATGCAGGATCTGTCCCTTTGTGGGCATTGGGCTAGGCAAGAATTCCTCATTCTTTGTAAATCACCTAATAATAAAGAAAAAGTAACTATGGGTTTATTTTCCCTGTATTTCCACGTGACATGGAGTATCTTCAGACTAATTCTGGTGACTCAGTTCAGCAAGAAGCTTAGTCCTTGGCATGAAGTCTGGAGTTTTCCAGGCTTTGGAAATTCATGCTTCCAACACCAAAGGTGTGTGGTCTTAGGACGTCTACACCTAGTTTTAGATTCTGTTGCATAAATTTGTCATTTCCAATGCTTCTCAGTTTCCCTTCAGTGTCCTGATGATCATGAATACCTCCAATTTTCCAAGCATGTTTGAGATCCCTAAACAAGAGAAGCCCCACAAACATTAAATACAATAAATAACACACTCTTCTCTAGTCTGCATAACAAATGTTTCACAAACCTAATCCTGGCTCAGGCTCATCCAGCACTTAATTGGCACACAAAGCAAAATCCCAGCAGCAATTCATTAGGTGTTACAGCAACTGCTGATGGCACAGTCCCTTTTGTGGGAGCTAAATTGGAGTAAACAATCCAGCCCAAGTCCCTCCTGGACCCTGCATTAGCAGGGAGATGCTGAGTATCAGCTGATGCTCATCATGTCCATCACACAAACCCAGGCAGCTGGGCACAATTAAGCTTTCAAACAAGCTGCAGTGAAATCACATTGCAGTGCAAACACATTATGCAGTCATTAGCACACTTACTCCACCAAAATGTAATAAAGCAGCTCTGATTAGCAGGCTCTGACGCATTAAAAATCTTCTTTTTATTTAATACTCTTTCACGGGGTGATGAGCAATTGTACAAAGGAAATCACAAAGCAACACATCCAGCTTAGCATGGGATTAGGAGCAAGGGCTGTGCATCAAGTGAGTCTCCAAAAAGTGTATCCGTTATTGACCACTTTAAACACTTAAAAGAAAAATATTTTTCCAAAGGACTGGGCTCCTGAGGAGATTCGTTGAAACTCTCTAATTGGTTTTGGCTCAATAAACCTAAGAGATGATTTCTGTTTACATTTGCAAGAAGATTTTGATTTACAAATGGTGTTTTGTGTCTTCCTCCTCAAGGAACCAGTACGTTTTCAGTCTCCATGGAAATAATCTTTCTAAAGTAAATGGGATGTGCCAAATATTTCCTGAATTAGATACAAAATATCCAGCTTTTGTTCAATTGTTCCTGAGGCAAAATTCCATTTCCTTAAGAAAAATATCTAAACCCCTGAATTGTGATTAAAACAATGGTTGCAGCATTAAGGAAGCACAGGATTCAAGCTCTTCAAATGGTAAAACACAGTGGCACATGCAGTAAATAGGAAAATTAAAAATACCAGCTCTTGGAATAGTAGCTTGAAGAAACTGTCAGAAAAAAAAAAAAAAAGGAAAAAGAGATATTATGCAACTCTGCTGCATTTTAGGGAGGACACAATGGATCTTTTTTCTTTGTAAGAGTTGAAAACAAAATTTCCTAAAATGAGGCTCATCCCTTTTCTCCCATCTATAAGAGCTGAGAAATTTAAAGATTATCCTCAGAAGCACCATGAAAAACCACAGAATTATAGAATGCTCTGAGTTGGAAGGGACCTTAAAGCCCATCTCATCCCACCACTGCCATGGACACTGCCAGGGATGGGGATGGATAAATTAATAAATAGATAAATGAAATCAGTGATTTATAAAGCACATTACCTGGAAGAATGGGGTAACATTCAGTGTTAATCAAGGCAGATAAACTAGTTTGTTGTTACTTGGGTGAGGGCTGGAAAGTGTTGGCATTGCCACAAGTGTCCCAGAAGTTCTCTGAGCTTCACAGGTTGACCAATTTCACTGTCTGAAACTAGGGCCTGTGCCCATCTGTCATTTCAATCAGCAAATCAGTGCAAAACATAACTAAAGGAACACATCAATTTATTTTTAAGGTTGCGTTCAATTATCTACTGTGACAAACAAATGGTTCTCACTGAACCATATTGGCTTATAAGTATTTAAGCTCCGAAGTGATTAATTTCCAATGCTAATTAAATGCAGTTGGAAAAAGCAGTTAGAGAAATAAACAATAAAAGCACACTTTAGAGAATTGAACTAGAAAAAAGTTTCTCTCCATCAGTGCTGGCTACAGTTTGTAGGTGCTGATATGGTCCATGAGCAGGGCTGAGAGTCTTTCTAACAAAAAAGTTGTTTATAAATATAAACTCTGTTCTTTCACTAAGCTGCTCATGCTTATTAGGAGCATTAATTATCAACTGCTCCCCTAAAAATTGAAATTCACACAGATGTGATTATCTCTGAAGTTTACAGCCTGTTGATCCCTGTTCTGCAAAGACGTTAATTATCAGGAACTGTCCCAACAAGTCCAACTGGTGATAGAGCTTATGCAGATTTCCTTCTCACTCCCTCCCAAGGACAGAAAATTCCCTCCTTGTACCTGGTTTTCCTCTTTAGTTAACAGCACTACCAGAAGAGAGAGGTTAAGTCTGGAGCTTTTCCTAGAGGGGTTTATTTGGCAAATCCAAAAATAAAACCAAGTCCATTTTTGGGCTTGAAAGTGCACCTAAAGATTCTAAGATCATGCAAACAGCAAGCTGTAAAACCATTTTAAAAGAGAAAGTCCAGGCTCCTGTAAGTGAGGAACAATGTTTACCTCCAGTGTTTACACAACATATTGCCTGAGGTAATTGACTGAATATAAATGGGGGGTTAGGGCTTCTTCTTTTCAAGGACATTAATTACTTTGTTAGAAAACATATTCAGCCTTTGAAAAAAATTGCACTACAGTGCTTCTCTCAAAGTTTCATCTCTATGATCTATTCCAATAAGAGACCTCAAGGAATTTATGGCATTTGCTACTATGCAGATCTAAATCTGTTTCCATTTAAGACACCTACAAAGTTCTATTGCTGTCTGTGCAATCAGCTCAGATCCCACAAGTTTGGGTTTTTTTCTGTAGCTGTTTACAGAAGACATGAAGACAGGCTTGGTTGAAACACAGCATTCCACTTTTTGAAATGTTATTTAATGCTCAATTTATCAAATAAAATTAGTTCAAGACAGAAGAAAAACCTGGGCATTTTTAGTGGTTTAATCTTAAATCCTGTCTTCTCAAGTCATTCCTGCTGATGGAGATCACCCCTAATTTCAGAGCAGCTCTCCAGTGAGCACTGCAAGAACTTGATATTTCCAGAGTTTTGAGGTTTTCCATAAGACTCTCAAAACACTGGGACCTATGTTCTGATGTTGGTCACTTTATCTGATGGATCTGTATTCTTCCATATCCAAGTCCGACTTATGAATCTGACCAAGGATTTCCAAACATCAGAACTTTTTCCATGACTGCTCCTGAGTCCAAAGTCAGAAGATATCAGTCCTACAGTTACTCCTGGGTTTATGAAATTCCTGTGCTTGATTGAGGAAAATCTTGGAATATTTGCTATGTATTTACATTCAGAAATAATAATTAAATATTTTAAAAGTGAATTTGCTTTGCTGCAAATTTTCCTTTGGCAACAGTTTGCCACCCAATTGTGTTTGCAGCTGAGTTCCTCTCTCTTTTAAAATTGTACAGGTCAAGAATGGAAATTGTAAAATTGTACTTATTGTACAGGTCAAGAAGGGAAATTAGAAGGAAGGTAAGGGATCTGTTTTAGATGAGGGAAGAGTGTAAGGTTACAAAAAAAGTCAGTGTCAAATCAAATGGAAAATTTCATTCCATACTGTTCTATTAAATAGAGTTTTTATGACAGTGCCAAGATAACCTTGTTAAAAAGATATCAGAGAATCACAAAATAGTTTGGATTGGAAGGGACCATTAAAGATCTTATTCCAGCCCTCCTTCAGTGAGGAGGAAAATCTTCCACCAGGGGTGCTCAGAGCCCTGTCTAAGCTGATATTGAGTGGTTCCAGGGATGGGGCAGCCATAGCTTCTCTGGAAAAACCTCTTCCAAAGTTCTAACAGCCTCATTATAAGGAGCCTTTTCCTTATATCCAGTCTTAACTGACTATTAATTTCAGACCATTACCCCTTTTCCTATTGCAGCATTCCACTGCAATAGGAAATTCCACTAGATTCATTCCCACCCTTCAGGCACAGCCTGGTGTCGCCTGTAAACATGCTGAGCAATTAATTCGGTATTTTTAAAATACCTTCACTACTATTTTGAGTGTGATTTCAGTAAAAATTGCTTTACAAACAAAATTACATTTAGAAGAACCAATTTTTTCCTGACATTAATACATCAATAATTTTTGTCCATTCTTACCATGTTTTGAACCAGGTCTGGGCAGAACAGATTTTCTTCCTCTCCAGAGCCTCCTCCCTGGGATTTCTGATGTACCCTTCAATTCTTAGGGTTGGAGACAATGAGCAGAGCCATGACAGACACTCTCAGAAGGCCCTGCCTGTTTTGAATGCTCATGTATTAATGTCAGAGCTCTCCTTCTCTTTTCTTCCTTTTTAAAATTTTTCCTCCCTTAAAAAAAAAAAAAAAAAAAAAAACACACAAAAAACCCACAAAAAACAAAAACCAAAACAAACCAAACCAAACAAACAAAAAGAACCAACCCTGACAAAACAACAGCTGTAGACCTGGTAAATATTTAGAAAGTGTTCATGGAATAATCATGTCATGACCAGCAGTATGTAATGGAAAAGTTCACGTAACTATTGCAAGTTAATAGACTGGAATACACACTCAGACTTTAATATCACACTTGTGAAATAGATTTGTGGAGAAAATATCATATTTAAGCTCATTCTCTAAAGAATGAGGACTTATCTCTGAAAGTCTTGTCTTCATAATTTTAGTTTAAATGAGTCTTTCAAATGTATTTCAGTTTTTTCTGTTGAATCAATGTCACAAGTCATTTTTCTACAGAGAAAAAAATTCCTTCTAAAATGTCAGCTTCTACCTTTTGCAATCTCAAATTGAATGATTTCTTTTTTATCTTGTAGTAGCTGTTTTTCACTAAAGATTATAGTCTGGTTTAATATGCTGTACACTGTAATTTAATTTTTTTTTAAACACAAATATTTATTAAATGCAAAAAAATAAGAAAGCATCAGAGCTCCAATTCAGATTGTCAGATAACATTGGATGAAAAATTTTCAAGGAAATTCAAGTGTGCTGTAAGAACTTGGAAAGAAAATCCACTTTTGAATAGATAAAAAATACTTTTAACACTTTAATATCAGAGACTTATTTGAACAAATAGTGGAGTGCCCATCCCTGGAGGGACTTAAGAGCCCTGTGAATGTGGCACTTGGGGACATGGGTTAAGGGTGGCCTGGACAGTGCAGGGGGAAGATTGGAGTTGATGACCTCAGAAGGCTTCTCCAACCTGTGAGTCTGTGAAATTTACAGTAAATAAATGAAAAAGAGCTTAACACACAGTTAATAAACCAAAGCTGCTGCCTCCCTGTTTCAGGACAGCAAAACCACCCAATTCTTTGCCTGAAGTATTTCTACTAACAGATTTCAAAGATGTTTCCCTTAGATATTTATGCAGCACAGTAGCCATGATGCAGTCTCTGGAAGAAAAATATTGCCTAAATAAATATGGTTTGATTTGAAAAGAAATGATGTGTGGGGTGATGGATATGAAATGAGAAATGGTTGTTGGTTCTATCAATGCTTACAGACAGCCAGGGTGAGTTTTGGGCTGCTCTGAGCTCTAAATGCCATGATTTCAATTATTCCTAAGACCAAATTAACTTGCATTTTATTTCCTGCTGAATTCCTGTTTCCCAGCAGCTAATTTAAGAAACTGCCTTGCTCTCCTGTTTCCATTAAGCACACACACACTTTTGGAGCAGCAGGAATTCCACCAATGCCAAGTAAAGGACTCCAAAACCCAGCCCTGATTTTGTTCTCTTTACTTGTGTCAGGTCATTTCAGAAAGTCCTGATTTGTGCATCCATTGGAAGGACAGAGTCTGAGTGTAACATTCCTGAGGGTGAATATCAAGTGTGTCTGAGACCCCAGGGTGGAACACATGATTGATGTTTTTGTTACTGTGCTAGCACGACCTGGAGTACAAATGTGACACCGAGTCACACATGGGCATCAAGCAGGAGGCAGTTCTCTGCCAGAACTAAAGTAGACCTGCAGGAAAATTGAATAATCTCCTTTATCCAGACCAAAAAGAGTGATTTTTATATTTATTTTGGGGGTTCTTTCGTGTTTGGTTTTGGTCTTACTTTAGTTTCTTTTCTGTTTTAATAAAAATAACAATTAGAAGATGCCCCATTGGCCTTAAATCCTTTAGTAGACTTAGAAAGATGTGCCATAAAATTTAACTCATACCTTCACTCAGTGACTGCAATAATGTAGCTTTAAAGTATTTTCATAGGCTTATGCCATTCCTATATCAAACAGCTCGTTTCAAAGTTTCCTTGTGAAGTAAAGGACAATGTTGAAATTTCCCTTTGTAAATTAGCCAACATTATATGTTTACATTAAACATTAAGTACAAAATTGATAGGACTGGGAGATTTCACAAATCTTCTGAAGTGTTCTAAAGGTCTTTTGTAACAGTAAATAAAAGAAGTCCATCATCAAAGCCATAATCCAAGTCAGTGTAGTGTTTTATGTGAACACAGCTCATATCTGATTGATCTCATTCAGGAAAGACTCATCAGCTGAAGAAATGGGATTATTTGGAGCTGTGATATCCATTGCTGTGTTCAAACTGACACAGAAGGAGATTAATTTTTTTAACTCCCATTGGCAACCGTGCCACCGTGTCACTGCAGATCAGCCATGCTGGGATTTATTTTTGTGCCCCTGAGATAAATTTCATCTCTTACATAACAAAAGAGTGAAAAGGAGAAATCAGCTGGTGGAATATCTGACCTACAGGGCAAACAGGCAAACTGAACTCCAATCAAGTCTTTATTGGGACTGAAAGCCGAGACCTACATTAGCTCTGCTCACCCTTGAGAGATTTCTGGTAGCCTCCAGCTGGAATTATGGGACCATACAATTCCTACCTTAGCCTGCTGATATTTCCCCAAGGTTCTAATAATTTGTGTGTTTTTACAAGTTCTAGAAAAATCCTGTTTTCCCTGATTTTGTCTCTGTTTACCTTGCATGGAAAGCAGTCCTTTGACATTTAGAGGGAGAAAAATATTTCATACATGGACTACTTGGTGGCTTCTTCCCTGATGATCTGCAGAGTCTTCATTCTATCATTTAAATAAATAGTTTTGGAATGCTTTCTGAAGTGATAAATGCCTAATGGAGGAATTAATCTTCTTTTGTGAATAAGTACAAGACAATAAAGGGGATCTCTTCCAAAATGGAAGGGCAGATTTTCTCTGTGTTAACCTGCAGCTGACCACCGGTCCAAGTAGTCTTCTGTTATATTCATTTTTTGGGCTAATTCAGTACTTGGAGGGACGTATTTTATTTCAGGGTGGTGAGCCCTGGCACAAATGCAAAGCAGCACAGGGACAGCTGGGAAGGGATTTAATCCACCCCAGTGAGCTCAGGGCACTGCATTAACATCTACAGGTATCAAAGGCTTTAAAGCCATCAGCAGAGAGGTTGCAAAGACTGTTTTTCCTATGATTATTTAATATTATCCTATTTTAAAAAGCTCCTATAAAAAGCCTTTAAAAAGCTCCTGGTATATATGTATGTAAACAAGAGAAATATTAGATATTGAGAGCAAAGCTGAAAGAGCAGAATTCTGGTGGCAGCCTATGTTATATACCAAAATATAAAAAACACCAAAATAATGAATGCAAACCCAACATACAGTAATGAAACAAACTCTCTCTTCCAGAAAAATTATCAAACTGCCATAATCTTTCAATAAGGTGGCAATCCAAGCAGTTTTCAATAGATTTTTATTAAAATTAAAGAATACACAAGATACTATTACCATAAGTTGCCTAGAGGAGTGGGAGTGGGTGAGTTGTTTGGTTTATGGGATTTTTTTTCCTTTTTGACAATTGGGAATAAGATTTTTTTTTATGTCTGCATAAAATATAAATGAACTGTAACATTCTTATAAATAACAAAATTCTCAAAGGCCTCTCAACAAATTGCCTACAAAATGCAATTTTTAGAAACCAGTAGATTAGTAATTTATGCTTAGTTCCTATGGGCTTTTCTGTTTGGTGGTTAATTTAAAACTTTTTATCCCTCAAGAAAAATAAATTAAAACCAAAAATTAATAAAAAAGTTCTGTTTTGCCTGGAAAACAGATCTGCAAAGTTTGCACACAACCTGCTAGAGAAAAACATTTAGTTTGGAAAGGAGCATCATGTAATCAACATTACATTAATGCAAGTGATAAATGTAATAATTCTTTTACAAGTTTTAAATAATGCCAAAACTGGGAGAAACACTGCTATGGTAGCAAAACTTTTGTTGAGAAAAGAAGGAAGGAAGGAAAAAAAGAAGGAAGGATGGGAGGACACTGAGAAAACGGTGCTTGAAAATTCCTTCCAGCAGCTCTGCAGCAGCTGGATGAGGAGGAGGAGAGGAAGGAAAGAATTCCTGGCTATAAAAATAACAATTATGCATTCCTCCCCTCTGGATCCTCCCCAGAAGAAGAGGGAGAAAGGCACTAAGGAGAAATAGCTGCTAAGTGGGAGTATCACTTTACACACTGTTGTACCTAAATGTGTGAAGAGCCAGGGACCAAAGAAGACAATCCTAATTAATTTCACTCTAAAGCATGTAATTTCCAAAGAGCCCCAACATTAGTCATGTTCTGGTCTGTGTTGCTCTGAAGTTATTTCAGCAGATGTGTTCTCACACTGAAAGGCAATTGATTTTTGAAAATTTCAATGTACACTGAATTCCAGAATGATGATATGAATATCATATATTATTATTTTACATCAGTAGTTTTTCTTCTGCTGTTAAACAGAAGTTGTGCACTTGGAAATGAAGCCAGTAAAAGAAAGTTCTGTCCAGTAATTAAGATTCCATGTTTTTCATGGTTATTAATCCTACTGTTTCTTCTGTTTTACCACCAAATTAATTCCATGTTGATGCAATGTATCCTAAAAGGGGCACCTCCCAAGACCACTAATTTCAGAGCCATTATAATACAAAATAGAACAGGGTTGGTAGACAGCACACCTGTAAAGAGAAGTAAAAAAATGGGATTCTCATCCATGTCATCCAAAGCCATTTGCACAGATCACTATAAATAGAACATGACTCCTCAAAAAAAATACCAGCCACAATCTTATCACCTTCACTTGCTGTAGAGGTACATAGAGAGAGGAAAAATTTACACAAACTCTCTCAGTTCATTCAAGAGATGCTTTTCTACAGATTTTAAAATTGTTATCTAGTTCTTCATAATTTCCTTATTAAGGCAGAGATGAAAAACTTGCTGCAGTTGGCAAAAATAATTAGGCCTGGGTGTTCTCCCTGAAGATGTGGGCAAGATTTCCCTACCAAAATTAAGCCCAAGGGAAGAAGTGGCTCATTAGAAATTGAAAACATCAGGTCCAAATTATCATTTTGCCTGTTTTTTTTTTTCACACATCACGTGAGCAAGGTGTTTTTGTAAAGGGGTAAATGCAAAACTGAAATCAAAATGCTATTTTAGGAAAAAAGGGTGGCTGGATGTGACTGTGGTATCCCAGAGCAGAGGGACATGGAAAAGCAGGGTGGGACCAGGCTTTGCAGCCGTAGCTTTAAAAATATAAATAGATATAAACCTTTTATCTCTCTAAGAATTGACTCTGTTGCCTCATGAGCAACTTTCTGCCCTTCTTCACTTCACCCCTGCTCATCCTCCTTGGCTGAGCAGCCTTTGTGCTTAAAGCAGTTGCTACACAGACCTAATGATGAAGGAAACTCAGCTTGATCCTCATAACTGACAGATTGTTTGCCAAAGGAGCATAAACATCTCTATCTTACTCACATTTCCAGGGAATTGCAGGGCTCTTTTGGAGTATTTGGAATTGCCTTTCAAAGCATCTCAAGCCTCTGCTTGCATTATTAGAGGGTAATTAATTCCTGCTCCTTCCTGTGCAGGCACTCAGGGGTTCTGTGGAAGTCGAGGTGCAAGAATCCAAATGTTCCTTTGGAGGGTCTGGTCCTACTTTTTCTTTTTTACAGAGCTGATTCAGTACAATACTGTAAAATTAAGGTGTCCCTTTGATTCATAACTCAATGAGTTCAGAAATATGATAAAGCTCACACTCGCCTGAATTTTCATTTCCAGTAAAATAAAAAGAAAGGAACACAAGGTATCAATTCTATCTGCACTAAATAATAAGCTTTATACTTTTACATTGTTGAAAATTCAGCAGTGTTTGAGAAAACAAAGGTAAGATTTGTTATTGGACTTGTTTCTGGATTAAAAATCTTCTCAGAAAAACAACGGAGTAATTTACAAAAAGTACAACAAAATAAAGAAAAATAGAGGAGCTAATATATTTCTTCTTTGGTAGAATTAGAAGAAAACACATCAGTGAAAAGGTGATATTGTATTTTAATAATACCATGGAATTGTCTGGGGGAGACAACAATAGAGATATTCATTAATTTCCAATAATAAACCAAATACAAAGAGCAAATGCTGCTGGTCTTATCTTTGCAAGAAGCCATGTTAATTTTATTGGGAATTACTTAAAGAAATCTGAGGGAATTCATAACCTAAAGTTAAGTTTTAACATTCAAGGGGTCACACAGTTTTAGATGACACTGTAATTGCAGCTCTGGACTCCAAAATACTCAAATTTTAAAACATGAAATCTTATACTGTCAAAAAAAGCGCAGAATGCAGCTATGAAATATATAGATGGAAAACTGTAACTAGGAAATCTGGGAGGTGTTTTTTTTGTTTCTGTTTTTTTTCCAAGAATAGCTGTAAAGATAGAAGAACCTCTGATTTTATTTGACATGTGTCAGCAGCATAAAAATGCCCAAATAAACCAGACAATCATCACTCATGAAATGTCACTCTGCTCTAGGCACACTCTTTGGAAAACTTTCACATGAGCTGGAAATGAATATTTACTTATGGTAACCTCCAGATTAAAATATTTTTAAATTGCTTGAAAACCAAAAAAAAGAACATTTAAATCCTCTCAAAAATCTATCTTGAAAAATGTCTTGTTTCAGAAAGAAAGGAGTTCAACAGCAGAAAAGGAAAGTTACAAAATGTAAACTTACATACCTGAATAAATGATCTCTAGCCTATGAAACAGGCTGGGGGAAATCACAAAGCTGATAATATCACTAAAAATGTTACCATAGCTATGGAGAGTTTAACACAATGCCTAGAAGTGTCTAGAACCCAAAAAATCCTCCAATTTTCAATGTACACTCAGTGAGACATTATCTGGTTGAACTTCAGCACTGCATTAAATCAACTATGGACTCCACAGCACTAGAAAAATCCACAAAATCTGAATTCCTTTTAGCAAAAAACAACCCTTCTTATCACTGGGGTGGTGGGTAGAGTCCTTACACATCCTGCTATCAAAGAATTGCAGCTCAAGTTTTAAAAATTAGAACTAACTACTTAAAAATTAGGGTTAACTAATTAAAATTGGAATTAACCTCAGAATTGAATTAACTACTGAAAATTGCCCTGTCCAACCCGGCCTCGGGCGCTTCTTGAATATCTTGAATTTGATGGTTTGTGTTTCAGTGTAGAACTTAATCTACCTATTTTTGTCATCAAATGTGGCCAATGAATGTCATAAAACACTTATTACTAATTTGGCTATTGACATTTTTCCTAGAATATGTAAATAATTGCAATTGATTGATGCATTACTAATCAATGCATGGGGAGATATTGTTAAACAAAGAAAAAACCAGTGATGATCTTAAGACTGTTAATTTATTGGGGGAAAAAAAGGCAGAAATCCTTGATGCCATAAACTATATTTGTTTATAATGTCTATTATCTCTTCAGCGTGTTTCTTATTCATGAAGAGAAAATTAATTTGCCAGTCCTTGACCTGATTTTGTTCCCTGTCCATTCCTGTACCTGTGTGTGTAAATAGAATTAACAGGGTCCTGGTCTGAAGCCTGGATGGCTGCAGGGTTAGGGCTGGAGACCAAAATTAAATTTGGATTTCGAATTTTTGTACCAGTCCTGATCCAGCAATCAGACGGCAATCCTTTGTATATCAAAGAATCAAAACCAAAAGAAAATTATTTCATTTATTTCATGCTAGCAATTAAAAATTCATTATGAACAGACTAGACAACAGAAATTTTCTTCTGGGTGTTAATTTCCAGTGGAATATACAGGAAATCATAAACAAACAAACAAATACATATATACACATAAATAGATATATAAATTAATATATTATTCAGCATCACATTTTGAAAGAGAAGCTTCCAAAGTATGCAGTCATTTTATTATTTGATTTTCCAATAAATGGCCATGACATGCTGCGTCTTCTGCACTGGAATGAAAAGGGTAAAATAAAATTCTGCTTATTTTCCTCATCATTAAAACATAAAAGTTTTTTTCTTTTTCATTTAGTGAGGCAGTTTGTGTTGTTGCCAATTATAATTAACATTTAATTAACTTTATAAGTGACATTTTGGTACATTTGCCCGATATTAAGGACTTACATGGTACAGAACTTCTATAACAACCCTTTCCTCACACTTCAAAAAAATGTAATTTAGAGTCAGAAAAATGCTGCACTTCAAAAGGACATTGGCAAAAAGGGAAAACAATCCTGGAGAGAAATGTAAGATTTTGGTGTATGTTGTGAAAAGCTCTCAGCATCCTGAGATATCTCCTGTGTGGGCATGGTTGGGCTCCTGTCCTTTTCAGTCCTTAATTAATTAATTAATTAGTTTAATTAATTATTTATTTAAATAGGCCTAAATTTATTTGAATGCAAGTCTTTATCCCAGTATCCCAGTCCTTCCCCAGTCTCCCTGTTTTCATGTCAACTCATGACCTTTTCCATCTCATTTTCTACCCTGTCCTGTTGAGGAAGCGGGAGTGCAAAGATTTGTGAAAAAAAAAAAACAAAAAAGTGATTAGAGATGACAGTGTAACTGTGTTATTTGCAGCACAAAAAGGCTCTCTAAAAAATATGTAAGAATATAACAAATAATGTGAGTTTTTATTGCGTGTGGAGAGCTCTTCATTTAAAAAAAAAAAGTATTTAGTGTGTCCTGCACAGGAGCCTAGAGGACTCTCTGATCACAAAGGTTTGTTTATTTATTGCAGATCTATACATTTATAGAGAAAACTAACACCAGAATACTGGAATATAATGGGCATAGCAGCATTCCAAACTAAGTAAATAACAATAACTATAATAATAACAACAATAAAAATAGCAACAATTCAATATAACATAATAATTAATCAATATTATAATTAATTAATTATTATTATCATAATAGTTCAGTTATATATTATATAATTGTTATTCTATTATTATAATTATTATAATTAATATAAATAATACAATGCTGTAATATAAAACAATAATAATAGGAATCATCATCTATATTATATTATAACACTCTATATTATATAATAACAATATTATCATTAACAATACAAATAATAATTATTACTATCAATATTATTATTAAATTATTAATTATAATAGCTCAATTATATATTGTAATTTAATTCTATTAAATTAATATCATATCATATCATATCATATCATATCATATCATATCATATCATAAAAGTAGCCATTCTGTTAAATAATCTTCAGCAAACCTTCCTCATATAAATTTCTGTAATTGCTATATTTCCATCAGTAAACTGTTGGTATTCAAGGAAATATATAGGATAAGGAATTCCAAAATATATTCACAGGTTATTTCCTTTTCATTTGTTCTAGAACTCATATGCTGTGGTTTCACTGCAAGATTTCTATTTCTTCTATTCTAAGAAACACTGAGAAGTAGATCCCTGCTCACTTTCTGTTGGAGATTTTGCCTATGTCTTCCCCATAGTTTCCTTTACAGCTTTCCCAAGCAGAAGAATCTCAGTTTATTTAATGTATGCATTTGCAGACTGAAATAGATTAAATTTTATTCTTGAAGCCATATTTGTTCCTGTTCTACATTCATTATTTTTACCTCTTTTATTCCCCTGTGGTTTTACACAGTGGTACAATGATAACTTCTCCCTTGTTCTCTTATTCTTTCCCTAATTTTTCTCATAATGCCTGCTTGCTCAACTCCCCCTAAAGCTGATATTTCCATATAATTATTCATTATATGATTTCAAGAGCACTTCTGTGAGCACTGATACTGGTTCAGAGCCTACCTCATGTGCTGTCAGAGCTGTTTTTCTCCAGCTGAGCCCCTCTTGCCACATTTTTGTCCTCACAGCCCTGTGGAAGCTCTCTGAAGGAGTTCACTGATGGATTCACTCTGCATTAGCAAAATTTTGATCACCCAGCCTTTGCCACCTCTGGGAGCTTTTATTTTGCGTGGAGACTAATTAGAAAACAGATTTATATGGGTAAATTCCTGTTGCAGACCTTCTAGGACCCTCTTTGGACCCTCCAATATTGGGGATTTCCTCAGTGACACTTCAGCAAAAAATAAAAGTTCAGTTTTAACCAAGTCTTCTGTCCAGTGCCCTGCTAAGAGTGTCCAGTGTAAGAGACAAAACTTGCACATTTTGAATCCTGTTTGTACTCCTAATACACTGTTATTTCTCTATAACAAGTTTATTCACATGTATCCATTTATACTTTACATTTTATATTTTATATATTTACAATTTTATGCTTTACTGCTGGTAAATGAAGCATGAATGCATTTTTCTTTATCATCACAAACACTGAAAGGAAATTTACCCTGAAGTCTGAAGGTAGACTTGGCAGTTTTGGACTAAATTATGCTCCCACTCCTTTCCTTCTGCAGAAAAGAAAATCTGATAGAGGAGGCCATGTAGTGGTGCATTAGATAACAGCAGGATCAGCAAAGGTATCCCTTGAAATTGAATAAAAAAGTTTTTTCCTTCCCTGTAATCTTTAATAAACCATCAGAGCAGCAGGACCTATCAGAACTATTCCAGGCAATTCTAACTTGCTGCATATTTTCAAATCAAAACTTAGAAATAGCATTCTTTTAATCGGAGATCAATTATTTTTATTTATTTCACAGAATTATCAAATTCCAGAGTGATTTGGGTTGGAAGAAACCTTAAAGCCCATCCTGTTCCACCCCCTGCCATGGGCAGGGACACCTTCCTCTAGACCTAGTTGCCCCAAGCCTGTTTCAACCTCATTGTAATTATTTTAAACCAATGAATTACTAATGAGATTTTCCTCTTTTCTTCTCTCCCTGTCTTCATCTTGCATGATTTCACTCCTCACACCTGCTGTTTATTCTGTATTTATGTTTCTCATTTTCACCTTACACTGATCATAGCAGCAAGGATTTTTTCCTTCCCTTAGTAGCAGTTCACTGGTCTGGGATTTGAAGAATGTGACTCAATTCACTTTCCAGAAACACCATGAGCTGTCACCTGTATTATGTTTTCCCTTGAGTTTACCCTGATATTGCTCAGTAATTTCTCAGGTATTTCAGATTTCCATTGCTGGCAGCTTTCATACTGTTGCTTGCCACTCACTAAGGTGAAAATCATTAATAATGATGATAATGATTTGATTTGCTGTGAGCATGGCTGGGGTTAGTGCCAGTGACAAAGGATGTGATTTTCTCCATGAAGACAGTGTCCCAGTGGAAGGGACATGATGCCACCTCCATCCTCACAGGTTTCCCATCACTGAGCAGCCTGGGGTGACCCCAGTGCTGTGAGCACAAAGTTGGACAGGACCTCCTGAGGCCCTTTCCAGGCCGAATTATCCATGAGCCCATGAAATCTTCCTTTTACAGCACACTGCAGCTCTTAGACAAATACCAGACCACATCCCTGTGCTCAAGGAAGATAAAAGAAAGAGGGAATTCAGAAAGTATTAACAAAATAGGTTTCAGTTTTGAGCAAAGATCTTCTTTTCCAGCTGATAAGAGATTAGGAAGGATCAGGATATGCACAAAAAATTTATTCTTTCTGAATGGAAACAAGAAATTACAGATGTGGAAAATCAATCACCAGAAAGCCTGAAACATTAAGATTTGTTGTTGTAAAACAAATTTGTAAATTCATACATCAAATTAAAGTCCACACCTAGTTTGATGTTTTTGATGTTGAATACTGTTTTTTTATTTTCTTAAGATTTCTGTCTCTGTTATAAATGGAAACAATACAGGAAAAGGACTACAGGACATGAAAGATGAATCCTACCTCACCTACTCTGACCAGGAGCATTTTTTGATAAATTAATTTCCTTGAGCTGTTAAAGCCTTGCCCCTTCCCATAAATTGTATTGACACTTATCTCTAATTATGGGTTATGTGTCCAGCCAACTCAGATCTTCTTTCAAATACCAAATCCTTCAATAAAATTTATCCACATCAAACGTCTTATGTTTAATGATGACAGCAATGATGAAATCATTCATCAGAATCACTTTTCAAATTGTGATAAAATCAGTATTAAAGCCCTGGTGACCTGTATTTTAACAGCTTCCAGGTGGAAGGAAGAAAGATTTTGGAAGTCATACTGAACATGTGCATACAAAATAATACAGAATACTCATTAAATTGCTCCAAACTCTTACTGTATTGATTAGCAGTCAAACTGCCAGGGATCTGACCTATTTGCTCTTCCACACAGCACACTTCTGACATTTACTGTAAGGAGGAGAAATGTGTCTCCTCTTCCTGTAGGATCTGGTAGCAAATGAGGAAAGTGAGAGCAGGAACAAAGAAAGCAAAAAACTGGGAGTGGTGACAGAGATATCCTGGTTTGTTTTGACTCATAAAAAAAATATTAGTTAATTATTATTAAATTAGCAAACATGCACATAAGCTGTTTTATGTATTCTTAGGATCATGGACATGAGAGATGAGATAGCTGGACATGCAGCTTTTGCTGGGTGGTTACACAGCAGAAAATGCTTCAGAAATCATTCTAAACCTTCTTCTCAAATCACAACCCCTGGATCTCCATGGGTGAGGCATCATCACTGGGAGCTGGTTGTATGTGAAACAAGAAGGGGCTGGTCCCACTCCTGGTTTTCCAGAAGATGGTGTGACAGGACCCGCATCCATTGTGAAGGACAGTTTAGGAGCCATGAAACCATCCAAAGCAGCTGCTCAGATCAAAGATTTCCCCTCCCAGCCTGTGTCAGCATGGGGACCAGAGCACAACCTCTGTGCCCACCCTGAACACTTGAGCTGCACATTTCCTCCTCTGTCAGCTCAGGTATTTTTCCCCTGGCAAGGACAAGGGAGCAAAGGAAGAGAAGTGGGATTCCAGCTAACAGAGCACCCTCCCAATTGTGCTGTTCACATGAAACAAGCCCAGGGATTGATGCAAAGGAGCTGCTCAGACCAATGAGTCAGGCACTCCTGGTAAGGCATGAAATTGTTCTATTTATCACAGGCTGGCGTGTTCTCTCTGCACTGCACATGTAAAAGTACATTAAATTGGGACTATTGTACTGTGACATTTCTATTCTAGACAATTGCCAGTTAAATCAATGCACATTTTATCATGTCTTTAAATGTCTAGAAATAGTTTCATCCACAGTGCCTTGTCAAACACTTTGGCATGAGCATTTTCTCAGGAGGGCTCTGTGATTCTGCACAGCTCACCCAGACTGTGGCAACAAATTCCTGACCCTTCTGGGTCGGAAATATTGTTATTCACACACTGCTGCTGCTCCAGTGTGGGAGGAATTCAGGAGCACTCTGTAATTCCTACCAGCAAGAATAAAAGTGGCGTAAAGCTCTTCCCAGTCCTGTACCAGCCCTGGACTACACATGGGCTGGCAAGTGGGGTGCAGAATTCAACATCAACTTCTGACAGCAAAACTGGAGTAAAATCTGATTGGGATCAACCAGAATTTGGGATTTCACCATTCCTTCATCTGGGTAAAAGAGAAGAAGCAGGGCAGACAGGAATTCTTGATCCTTATCTCTATTTAGGCCTGAATCAGAATGAAAAACAGAACAAAGAATATTAAATTACATTTCTCAAGTAGAGCCAAAACACTGAAATTATACACAATGCCAAGCCCAAGATATCTGCAAAATGTGCAATTCAGGTGAGTCTTAACCTCATATATTTTCTCTCATTTATTTTCAGAATTTAAAACCACCATGCAAGCATAGATCTAGAGTCCAAGCTGTAAGAGCTGAAGGACACTGACAGGGATGGAAGCAGGCTGTTAAAATGAGAAATTGCCATCTAACTTACAGTAATCACGTGAGCAAACCTAGGATTAAATAGAACTGGCTCTTGTTCCCCAGTTCAACACTTCTCTGCCTGTTTGATATCCTAGGAGTAAATACAGCCTTTAAAAATCAAACAGAACTAATTTATTAATGTATTCTTAGCACTTTAAGAATGATTAATGGCAATTTTCTAGTTTTACACTGCCAATGTTTAGCAGAAAGCTATTAGAAAATCAGTGCATAATGACACTGCTGAGGTATTTACTGTTCTAACAGCAACACTGGAGAAAAAGATTCTGGACTCAGGATTTATACACATGTGGCAATTAGCTGTGAAGGTTGGGAGAGAAGCTGGTTTTTTCCTTTTGAAGAAATGTTTTTGAAGAAATGGAGAGTATTTTCTGGGAGGAATGCAGCTACTTTTTTGAAGCTACAGAAATTTTCACATAATCCAGGAGTGGTGAGAAATTCATATAAATGTGAATATAACATTTACTAATAGAGATCACAACAAGGTATCCAAAGTTCTTAGAAGTTTTCTTCAATGTCAACAGCTTTTAATAAGCTTGGACTTGGCAATCTTGGAGGTTTTTCCAGCTTTAATGATTCTGTGGGAATGAAAGGACACCAGATCTCAGTGCCAGTCACTCATGTTGCCCACTAACCAATAAGGTGGATAAAAATTGAGACATTTCCTCTCTTCTCCACAGTCTATCAGTCCCCAAATGCTTCTTTGGAAGATTAAAGAAGTCAACTGTCGTGAAGGTGTTTCTTGGCCTTGGCACAATATTAAGAATATCACAAAATTACCCCAACACAGTTGGATTCCTAGTACTCCTGTTCACCCCCTTGCAAAAAAAAACCCCAAAAACAACAACCCAGGAGCCAATAATGGAGCATAAGCACATCCAAGTGACACCAATCAGTGAAAAAAGATAATGAACATAAGAAAATAATCCTTGATTTGAGTTTAAAGATACTTTAAAAAATTGATGAGTGCAGAATGGGAGCAGCTGACTGAAACCAGTTTTTAAGAAAAGGATCTTTGGGTAATGGGAGTATTCATATGACTTCATTACAACATGCCCTTGCTCAAAAATTGGATAAAAGTAAAAATTAGGACCTGGAATAGATTTATACAGGTTTCCCTGGGCATCTTTTCCTCATTTGCTCTTGATGGCTCTGTGGGTTCATTGTCAATCCAAGCTGGAATCATTCCCAGTCCAAACAGGAGACAACAGTGTCGTGGCCATGGAAAGGCTGACACACAGACACCATACTGGAAATATAAAGATGAATTCTGAGTGCCCATGGAGCAGCTCTTCTCCACTCAGCAGCACAAATCCACAGCTCAACAACTGTGGAGTATCTGGAGAAAATACAACAAGGACAACAATAATGGTCACAGGTCTGGAAACCATGACTCAAAAGAAATGACTGCAGAAAATGTGAACTTTAAGGAATGGCTGGAATGATTTTTAACACTCAGCTGCATTTGCTGGAGGAAGAAGAATTCATTTTTCTATATGCACATAACCAGAACAAAAGGAAATCTGGAATGAGAAAGGTACAAATGAGGCATTAAGAAAAACAAACAAAAAGGAGTCCGCAGTTCTTCATCAGAGAGGGTCACTAGCAAGGAATAAATTACCTGGTGATTGTGAACTCTATTTTCCCTGGTCTGATGAATTACACTTACTGAGACTTGACCACTCTAAATGTAGTAAAAATTATTTAGGCCAACTGGACAGAAATAAATTCTGTGATTTCATAAGCACAAATTCTTTGCTCATCTTTAACCAGGAATGGAAAGGATCTGCAGTGAACAGGCAGAAACTGCAAAAATCAGGGAGCAAAGAGTAGAGAGGGAGTGAAACTCCTCCTCTGATCAATATAATGTGATTCTTAAGAGAATAGAACACCTTTCTGTTGTGTCCTTCTGCAGTGCCCAGCACAATGAATTCCTAATTGAAGGAAACAATCACTAAATAAATTCAAACCTGACTGTAAAAAACTGATGTGGTCCTGCTGGATGTGTTCATCCTACAGGCTGAGAAATGGCAGGATGAAGAATGTGTTTTGTAATTTCCTTTTGGCCAAAAGGATGAAATTTGCTTTAAGGCTTTTTTCCCCCTTTGTTGAATGACAGAAAAATCCTGGTAATATGCTGTCAAAGTATTTCAAGTCTCATTTAGCTCTTGTCTACTGCAAGTAGGGTCTTTATGTATTGTCACAAAAGAGTGACACTTCTGGACACTGGATTTCCTAAATCAAGAATTAAATTACAAGATTACTTCAGCTGGAATGGAGTTTTATACCCTTTACTTTTGAATAATGGCAGTAACTTTGAATTGAGAATACTAGGATGGCAATATTCAAGTTTCTTTACCTTTGCTTTCTATCCATATATATAGACAAAATCTAGCTCTTCATTCCACTATTCAAGCATTCCAACAATTTTTTTCAGAGGAACAAGTCCATCATTTGCACTGAAGAAATTATAGTAATTCAGTGGAGAGTATCAATAGCTGAAAAAAAAATTACTGTCTCTTAGCATCCACAACTCCTATCCTTGTAAACCTTGAAAAAGCTCAGGAAAGTTGCCAGAAATCTTTCCTTAGACCTCAAAAGCATATGAACAAAATATATATAATAATTGCCTGGCAGAACTAGGAATGTAGACCCATTTATAACTTGCAGGAGCAGAACAGAATACCTAATAAAAACCTGTTCTGAAAGACATTTTTAAGGAAGCTGATCATCAGCACTGGAAGCTGGTCTCCAGTAACAATTAAGAAAAAATTGCAATAGAAGGAGGAACTTGCAGTGTTACAACAAAAGAACACGATATAATCTTTCACTCTGTGTTCCCAAACGAAAAAAAAAATAAAACAATGAGTTTCACAGAATTTTTTACAGATTTTCTGTTCTTTGTGAAAACATGTGTCACTTTGTAAATGAGAATGACAGCCTGAAAGTTTCTTTTTCTGCTACATGTGATTTTTCTAATTTGTCATCCATAGTTCAGGCACCTGTGATTTTACATTCTTCCCAGTTCAAATCCAACTGGAACACTTGCACATTTTTTTGGCTGTAAGTGTTGATAGCAGCTTTTTTTGCAAGGATGGAAAATTCTGAGATGCACTTTTATAATCCCTACACATAGAAACATTTGCAGAAAACCACCCTATGAGTAGTGGAACAACAACTCAGTGAGGCTGGAGCTGGATTATCCTTAAGGTCCCTTCCAAACCAAACCAGTCAGTGATTCTGTGAAATGAATAAAACACTCTTGCTCTCTTCCACATTCTTATTATCCTGGTACAACCTTCCTGTGTCTCTGGAAACCTTCACAAAAGTCACTGGGTGTTGGATGCCTTCAGACTGGTGGGTTGAGCCTTCATGGCAGTTTTGGTTTGAAAGTATTCCTAATTTTTTAATTTCCTTTTCCCAGATTCTCACAGAACCTTTCTCCATTGTTTGAAACATTAATTTTATTAATAAATGTTGGATGATGCACACATGCAGTGCATGATATAAGTAGAAGATTAGTGATTGTTAAAAATAATTTTAAGACATGGTGGTTGAAAACAAATAGCTTCACTTTCATTCTAATTGATGTAATCCATTACTAGGGTGCAACTTCTATCCATGACTGCCTCTAATTAGCAGTCTGCCTAATTAAAAGTGCACTGATAACTTCTCCCTGGGATTTCCCTTGCAGGAGCTCAAGTCCATCCATGCTGAGTGACACAAATGAAATGTAGACAGTGGGAATGGAACATTTCAAATATTTAGAAGACAATTTGTGTTGGGGGAAAAAATGGTGGGTGGATTTTCCACTCTGTCTGGAAGGAAAGAAAATCAGAATATAAAGACTCTTTTATGCCTCTGGTTACCAGATTGTCAGAGAATGATTAAGGCTGAAAACAGATCATTGAGTCCAAATTAATGCAACACTGAACCATGAAAGGTCTGAAGGCTTGAGGTTAAAATCAGCATCCATAAATGTTGAATTACTACTGTGTTGTTGAATTACTAATCTTATACTGTAAGCAGAGCCAAACCCACATTAACTCACACAGGCCTTTAGATACACCAGGACTTAGTGCATTAAGAAGACATCCTCTCTTTAATCCAAGATTAACCAACACAGGACCCTCCAAATGCAGGGATTCTGGGATGAAGGATCTCACTGCACTTCTGCCATTTTGTGTTTGACTCCTCTTCTCTTGTATTCCTCGGTAGCTCCAAGGAATAGTTCTCAAGGTATTCTCTTGTATTCCTTCCCATTGTTGAGTGCCCTGCTGAGCTTTCTGAGCCTCTCCAAAGGGCTGAGCAGTGGCCACCCAAATGGCTGGAACAGGGAACAGAGGCAGGGAATTCCATCAATCTTGATTTAAGCATGAGTTTGTCATTTGTTCATTCTGAACATTAATAATGTCAGCACCAAAGTGAGCACAGCCCCCATCTGTGTCCCTCTGTGGATCCAGGAGGTTGGGAAGCTCAGAAATACTCTGAACTGAATTTGTTACCAGAAACACACAGATTTTCCTCCAGGGCTTTGCAGAAACATTGCTACAGTGACTGCTAAAATTTCATTATTATATTCCAATCCATTAGCTAGGGCAAGCATTGAGCATCCCTGAAAGTCAGCAGAAATTAATCACAGCTCAGCTGACAATAATGAATTATCTCTGCTTCCCTGAAAGGACCAAGCAACAAACTGTCTCCAATGGTCTCCTGAGCTCCTCACAGACATATTCCCAACCAGGTGACCCTCAACAATTTTATGAACAGTGAAGGCACAAGAACAAAATCATCTAGACTTGATTCAACACTTGGGTAAGACTGAATTTAAAAATACTTTGGAGAGCTTATAAACATCTGGACACTCTGAGTCCCTATTTTACTTTTTTTAAAAATAATTAATCATGATTAATGAATAAGCAAGAAAAGTGTCTGGATTTAGCACCTGAATAACATCAGTAGCAAATATTTAACTCATAAAGTTTCTTACTTTCTTCTACTTTAAGTCTTATCTTATTAGAGCCTTATTCAATTGTAGTTGAAAAAGCTTTAAATCCAAGTTCAGACAGTACTTTTGAGCCTCTGGATTAATAAATGTATTACTTGCTGTACTATTTTCTATTTCATTATTCCTTTGAAATAATGAAATAAGAGCTTCATAGGAAACAAATAACCATGGCTGAGATGGATTCAGTGGCAGGCAGATTCAGTGACCAGCCAGGTTTTCAAACACAGCAATGGGGTGATAGCACCTTTGAAAAGGTAATAAAGGTAAAAAATATTGCACATTTATTTAAAATAAATTAAGTAACTTTAAAGTGTTATATCAGAGTGTTATATGCTTAAATGTCATCAAATTTCTGCAAGTTTCTGCAGGCACTTATCCAAATTAAGGCAAATCCTCAATGATTTAATGATATTTAGAAATAAATTCAGTCTCAATTTCTGATTTTTTATAAGAAAAAACTTCACAGTAATCCACTCTTTACAGCAGTCTCACACACACACACACAGAAAATCCAATCATGTCAGTACTGATATGCTATAAGAAAACTGCTGCTATTGAAGGCAAAATAGGAATTGGGAAGCAACAGTTTGGTCTAAAAGGAATTGAAACCAAAAGGGTTTCTAAAGAGGACTTCAAAATCTGGCTTTTTCTTTCTCAAAAAAAACCAAAACAACAAAAAAACCCAAACAACAAAAGAAACAAATATTTTCCATAGGAGAAATGGATTTCACACAGAGTGATTCTAAATGTACTGCTTTATTTTTCTTAGTCACCATTTGTAGACTTAAAAGTACAACAAAAATCTCTGGGTTTAGGCATATCTTTCCTTGTTTGATCCTGTCAGAAATTCATGCCCTGGGACAGAAATTACTCCAGATTGCAGGGAATATGGAAGTGTGAAAAAAGGAAGGAAGTGTCGGAAGGAAGGAAGGAAGGAAGTGTCGGAAGGAAGTGTCGGAAGGAAGTGTCGGAAGGAAGTGTCGGAAGGAAGTGTCGGAAGGAAGTGTCGGAAGGAAGTGTCGGAAGGAAGGAAGGAAGGAAGGAAGGAAGGAAGGAAGGAAGGAAGGAAGGAAGGAAGGAAGGAAGGAAGGAAGGAAGGAAGGAAGGAAGGAAGGAAGAAGTGTCGGAAGGAAGTGTCGGAAGGAAGTGTCGGAAGGAAGGAAGGAAGGAAGTGTCGGAAGGAAGGAAGGAAGTGTCGGAAGGAAGTGTCGGAAGGAAGTGTCGGAAGGAAGTGTCGGAAGGAAGTGTCGGAAGGAAGGAAGGAAGGAAGGAAGGAAGGAAGGAAGGAAGGAAGGAAGGAAGGAAGGAAGGAAGGAAGGAAGGAAGGAAGGAAGGAAGGAAGTGTCGGAAGGAAGGAAGTGTCGGAAGGAAGGAAGGAAGGAAGGAAGGAAGGAAGGAAGGAAGGAAGGAAGGAAGTGTCAGAAGGAAGGAAGGAAGTGGCGGAAGGAAGGAAGTGGCGGAAGGAAGTGGCGGAAGGAAGTGGCGGAAGGAAGTGGCGGAAGGAAGTGGCGGAAGGAAGTGGCGGAAGGACGGAAGGAAGGAAGGAAGGAAGGAAGGAAGGAAGGAAGGAAGGAAGGAAGGAAGGAAGTGGCGGAAGGAAGTGGCGGAAGGAAGGAAGTGGCGGAAGGAAGTGGCGGAAGGAAGTGGCGGAAGGAAGTGGCGGAAGGAAGTGGCGGAAGGAAGGAAGGAAGGAAGGAAGGAAGGAAGGAAGGAAGGAAGGAAGGAAGGAAGTGGCGGAAGGAAGGAAGTGGCGGAAGGAAGTGGCGGAAGGAAGTGGCAGAAGGAAGGAAGTGGCAGAAGGAAGGAAGGAAGGAAGGAAGGAAGGAAGGAAGGAAGGAAGGAAGGAAGGAAGGAAGGAAGGAAGGAAGGAAGGAAGGAAGGAAGGAAGGAAGGAAGGAAGGAAGGAAGGAAGGAAGGAAGGAAGGAAGGAAGGAAGGAAGGAAGGAAGGAAGGAAGGAAGGAAGGAAGGAAGGAAGGAAGGAAGGAAGGAAGGAAGGAAGGAAGGAAGGAAGGAAGGAAGGAAGGAAGGAAGGAAGGAAGGAAGGAAGGAAGGAAGGAAGGAAGGAAGGAAGGAAGGAAGGAAGGAAGGAAGGAAGGAAGGAAGGAAGGAAGGAAGGAAGGAAGGAAGGAAGGAAGGAAGGAAGGAAGGAAGGAAGGAAGGAAGGAAGGAAGGAAGGAAGGAAGGAAGTGGCGGAAGGAAGGAAGGAAGGAAGTGGCGGAAGGAAGGAAGTGGCGGAAGGAAGGAAGTGGCGGAAGGAAGGAAGGAAGGAAGTGGCGGAAGGAAGGAAGGAAGGAAGGAAGGAAGGAAGGAAGGAAGGAAGGAAGGAAGGAAGGAAGGAAGGAAGGAAGGAAGGAAGGAAGGAAGGAAGGAAGGAAGTGGCGGAAGGAAGGAAGGAAGTGGCGGAAGGAAGGAAGGAAGGAAGGAAGGAAGGAAGGAAGGAAGGAAGGAAGGAAGGAAGGAAGGAAGGAAGGAAGGAAGGAAGGAAGGAAGGAAGGAAGGAAGTGTCGGAAGGAAGGAAGGAAGGAAGTGTCGGAAGGAAGGAAGGAAGGAAGTGTCGGAAGGAAGGAAGTGTCGGAAGGAAGGAAGTGTCGGAAGGAAGGAAGTGTCGGAAGGAAGTGTCGGAAGGAAGTGTCGGAAGGAAGGAAGGAAGGAAGGAAGGAAGGAAGGAAGGAAGGAAGGAAGGAAGGAAGGAAGGAAGTGGCGGAAGGAAGTGGCGGAAGGAAGTGGCGGAAGGAAGTGGCGGAAGGAAGTGGCGGAAGGAAGGAAGGAAGGAAGGAAGGAAGGAAGGAAGGAAGGAAGGAAGGAAGGAAGGAAGGAAGGAAGTGGCGGAAGGAAGGAAGTGGCGGAAGGAAGTGGCGGAAGGAAGTGGCGGAAGGAAGTGGCGGAAGGAAGTGGCAGAAGGAAGGAAGTGGCAGAAGGAAGGATGGAAGGAAGGAAGGAAGGAAGGAAGGAAGGAAGGAAGGAAGGAAGGAAGGAAGGAAGGAAGGAAGGAAGGAAGGAAGGAAGGAAGGAAGGAAGGAAGGAAGGAAGGAAGTGGCGGAAGGAAGTGGCGGAAGGAAGTGGCGGAAGGAAGGAAGGGGCGGAAGGAAGTGGCGGAAGGAAGTGGCGGAAGGAAGTGGCGGAAGGAAGTGGCGGAAGGAAGTGGCGGAAGGAAGTGGCGGAAGGAAGTGGCGGAAGGAAGTGGCGGAAGGAAGGAAGGAAGGAAGGAAGGAAGGAAGGAAGGAAGGAAGGAAGGAAGGAAGTGGCGGAAGGAAGGAAGTGGCGGAAGGAAGGAAGTGGCGGAAGGAAGTGGCGGAAGGAAGGAAGGAAGGAAGGAAGGAAGGAAGGAAGGAAGG